>NC_141269.1:6222500-7602500 GCF_054856545.1 Hippocampus guttulatus | reverse complement strand
ACGATGATAACCTTACAGTGAGAGATCTGTTCTCCATTTTGATTTCAATAGTGTCTCTAATTTGTACCCAAACAGATTTAGCATCCACGTATTTTTGTACGAGTCATCATGTTTTGAAAGGCGCACGGTTCGGCTGCAGGCATTGCAGATTTTTTTTGCCGATCATTTGTTGGTGTCTCCCGTGCTTCCAATGCATCGCTATGTAAATGACGGCCATTGTTCAGCATTCAGAGTTACATTCCGATGTACCTTTGGTCATTTGCACCAGTTAGTCAACTGAATATTTTTCTCTGAAGATCGTGAATCTGTACAAGTGTAAAAATAATTCATTTTGAAAGATTTTTTTTTCTCCACATGAGTGCTCAGGTAGCAAGTGTTCCAATATGACAAAACGGCATAGACCACAACATTCAACAATCTCTTGCCAACAAAGAGCCGAGTGAACTTTATTTACACTGCAGGATGGTTTGATTTAAAGCATTTTGGCTTGTTTTTTACAACATGTTTAGTTTTGGACTCCCATGTCATACTCCTGGACTGGACTTCCTAAAAACCGCCCATATGCCTGCTTATATTCAAACTCGACATCAATGAAAGCACCCATAGTGAAAGAATTTTGGTTCGACTCGATTTAACCAGACCATCACTCCACTTCCCAGGTTTCAACTTTAAAGCAGTAATGTGATCTGATGCTCAAACGATGCATGGCTAAGTATCAAAATCCATCCACGCTCTCGTAACCGGCGATGAAAACAGGCTCGAAATGTACACAATTTTGACTTTTACACCTCGTGACTTTTACCAGCATATACGAGAAAATTCCCTGGTGACATCTTGACACAAAATAATGAGATGGTGCGCGAATATAGGAAGTTGAACAAACGCGTCCGCAGGCTTTATCCCGCCTAATGCTGCGCATTTGGCTAGGAGGAGAACAAGACATCCAAACTGAATGTAATTGTGACAGAGGAAAGTTCATGGCTGAGCAGATACAAGACAAGCATTCTATTAGCTGGCTCCGGGACACGCGGCGCTACCGGCAGAGAGAATGAAAGCGCAATCTTTTGGAGCTGTGTGCGCGCTGCTGGCTCAAATCAGATTATTGTTGCCCGCCGATTGTGGCTCGGGAATTTGATCTTTTGATTCAGGCCCAAACAAACACTCCAAAATTATTATGCCTGTCTCTCCGCACGCAAAGAAAACATCAAAAGTAAGCCGCGGATGGAATAGAAATGCAACAATCAGATCCAAGGGTACACTTAAAAGAACAAAAATGTGATTCGCGTGATGGTGACCTCGGAAGAGGTTTCATCACAGAGCAACTGTGAGGATGCCAACTCAGTCAATGGCGCATGAAACGGCTTCTTTTTTATTGGCGTGGCATTCAATCAGTTCCTCTTGGCTGTATGTCCTTGACTTTGTGGTGGTGGTGGGGGGGACCCATTATGGCGGTCCTGCACCTGCCCACGTCTTACTAGCCAATCCCTTTTAATGCCGGCCCCCCTCTTCGCTTCCATTCCTGCATAAATACAATCAAGGCTCGCCAAGAAAGGCAGAACCGCTCAATCTCGTCGGCCGCCGCCTCCGATTGATTATGCAGAGCGTGCGCCGCGCCATCCTCCCGTTGCCTCCCCGTGTCTTTGAATTCCACCCCAAGCTGGCTGCATGCCAACATCCCCCCCCACCCCCCGCCCCGCTCTTATCCTTCACACGCCAACCTTCTGACCTCAGAGGGTGTTCGCCTATCGATTGCCTACTTCATTTTGCCCGGCTGGCAAAAGGACCAGCTACAAGATGTCCAAAATAAATGGCAGGATGACTATCAACTTTCGTAAACGAGCACACAAAATATGGGCTGTTGAGTGAAAACTGCATCCATACACAATCAAAGAATGCATGCACCACTTTGAAACCAGGGTTAATTTTAGTTCTTTTGAAAAACTGTTAAATCGTAGCATTCTTTTCAACTTGTTTGGCGTGAACTTACGTGCGCTTCTGCATTACGAGAGCAGGGGACAGGTCCTACCCAGTCCCCGATTATTGCATCATCGGACCTTTTTGTCGGCCAGTGCGCGTGAGCCTTAAATGTGTTTTTTTTTTTCAAAGCACCACGAAGTGACAGAAGCAGCCCGTTATGTCAACACGCCGTCATCCGGGCATGCCGACGCACCTTGGAGGCTGGCTGATACATCATTGTCAAATTGCGCATGGCTGTTAAATGCTAACACGCATCCACTCACGCTCTCCCTCAATGCAAGGCCAAACTATCTTTGCATCTCCAAAACAGTCCCAGGATATCACTTTTTCTTTCTGCGGCTCGGCTCACTCCCGCTTAACAACCTCGACCTCCCTGGAGATGCTACGTCGTCCCCATCGACTCCCACCGCCGTTGATCACTTCAATGAAATATGTCGCAGAGTTTTAATCAAGGCCAATTTGCATGCGGACAGGAAGGGGGTGATGGGTCACACCTCTCATTGCCCGCGCCAAAGGGGAGCTGGTGTCAGAGGCACAGAGGTGGTCGAGACAAGACAGACGAGGTGGACAAATTAGATGCGCGAGGTTTGATTAGGGGCAAAGGGAGGAGATGGTGGACTTCAAGGGGCGGGAACATGGCTGAATACAAGAAAAGTGCAAATTAGGAAGAGGGGGGGGGGGTGGATTGTTCAATTAGCATATCGTAACAACAAATAGTGATGTCATCGTGCCTTGTGTCAGAGGTTGACTTGCCATTGGATCTGGGTAGAAGATTAGAAATAAGACTTCATGGACGATGGGGCATTAAAAAAAAAAATCCCAGTTTTTTTTTTGTCTTGGTTTCTTACGTGCATTTGGTGGATTGCAAGTGCAAAATTTTGAAACCAAGATTGAATTATTTGGGGGGCTTTAATACCAAGATACAGTCTGCTTAGCGCAAATTACAACAGGGAAAGCCTATTATGACAGTTTGAATAAATGTGGGTTTAACCCTTTCAGGGACAGCGGTCACTACAGTGGACAGCTCATCATGTTATCGGGTTACGGTAAATTTTAAGCAAGTTGATTTCAGTCATTGTGTTCAGCACATAGACATATAGACGTCGTAAATGTAATATGGACGCGACAAATATGACTGATGGATATTTCTTGCTCAGGTCTTGCCTTTTAGATTGACTGCGTAAACATAAGGGAGCGCTTGTTTTTGGCTTCGTATTTCACTTGTAAAACTGCATTTGCTGTTATGTAAATCACGAAGACCCGCACAGCTGTCTATCGGAGGAAAGAAAACCATTTTGAAGCTCAGTCAAGAGGGGAACATCAATCATGGCTCTTGCTCAAACATTAGGCAGAACCAATACAACAGTTTGGAATGCGCTGGGGGGGAAGAAACTCCTGGTGGACTGAGCAACAGACGACAAACAAATCTGCCAAGAGTATCATCAGTAGTTGATAACAAAACCGCCAACCTCCACAGGGCAGGGATGAAGGTACCACACTCCACTGTTTGAAAAGGACTTTGAGAGAAGAAATGTACAAAAAGAATCAGAAGGCGAGATTGGATTTTACAAAAAAAAAAAAAAAATCACAGGGATAAACCACAAAGGTTTGGGAGCTGGAGATGAACTTCTCACCTTTTGCCTCATATTCAACTTTTCATCTGAAACCCAGAGACGTGAAGTATTCAATAGAAACAAAGGAATTCACCTCGCCGTTCCAATGTCGACTTCATTTAGCGGGGATTGTACACACTTATGTTATCTGCTATTTGCACAGCAGCCAGACAACGGGTCCGGCAGGGCTGCTGCAGACAGGCGTTGGCTCTCTCACCACTGGCTCACAATCCAGATGCTGAACCGTATGAGTTTAAATAAATAGAGCAGATCATTTGAGTTGGGTGTCTGGCCACCCCTGCGCTCATTGGCTGTCTGATCAGACAAAAACCTGCCTGGTAACGATGACACTGGCGAGCCAGTGGAGGTGTTTACGACCACCCAGGGCATCTCTCGATCTTTTTTTTCTAAAATGTGCTCATAATCTTTTGGGATTGTTTTAAAAGAACAACCACCAAGACCTGTCACATGACCAAAAAAGAACACCACTCTCCGGCTTGGTTCCGACATTAAATATTCAAGATTTGATCAGGCTGAGACTCTTAAGGTACCTGCTGTTAGATTTGGCAGAAACCTTTACATCTTGCTTTCATTTAGTGCGAGTACTACCGTAGAAGGGTTTCTTCCTGAACATTAATTAGCAAACAGTTGAAATGTTAGCATGACGCTAAAACGGAAACCAAGACTTTATCGGTATTCCCAGTGATGCAGTAAATCCTCGCCCCGCCCCTTCTCGAGTAAACCACCCGCTGGGAGGCCTCGCGCCATTTTCATATGCTGACAGATTCAAACGCCAATCACTTTTATCCGGTTTGAAAAGTACTGGAGGCTAATGAACAGTCTTCCCCACTGTTCAGAGTGTGTTGCAACATGGATCTCGGCTGTGTCAAACTGTGCAACAGTACGAAACGGGTTTGAAGAGGACCGTAATGTCGAGTTTCCTCGCTGTACTGCCGGCATCGTTATCAGACGCGTCTCATGCCAAATGATGAAAGGAAAAAGGGCAATGAGTGAATGTTGGAGCTGCTGTCCAGTACGAGTCAATGTGAAGGGAACACGAAGGATGAGATATTTTACTGAACAGCTCATTTAAAGATTAAAGACATTTTAAACATTTTCCCCAGAGTCAGGAAAGAGTCGATCAATCATTTACTCCTTGAGTGCGCTTCGTGAGGGGGCTTGAGTCGCATTGGCTCGTATGTCGGATCAATGTATGAGCAGGGGAAAAAATGACACATTAACTTTGTATATGTGTATCTCTAAAGCAGGGGTCCCCAAACTTTTTTGACCAAAGATCTACGGTACTTTTCGATCAACCCGCTACCGCACAAGCGCACATACGCATGCATGATCTGGTGAGCAATATCCATAATGGCTCCGAAGATGAATGAAACATAAAAATAAAGCAGACACAAAAGTTTGTGAAAAGCAAATCACTGTCTACTTACCTTAGAAGAGACCTGACGCGGAGTCATGGGACGCATTTGATCGTAGCTCACATGTTCCGTTTTAAAGTGTTTCTCCCGGCACTCCAGATTCCCATTCTTTGCCCGTGCCCTCCGCAAATTGTACATGAAACAGACTCTTAACGAGAATAATAAGAGCAATAAAAGAGATAGCGCAACAGCTCGAATCGCACGCTGCAACTGCAGACTGTTGTCACTAACAACTTCCGGTGATGGAGGTCGCGCGCCGGTGACTTACTTTTTATTATTATTATTTTTTTAATACTTTTTGTGAAAGTGGGAATGATACGATGTGTGCTAACACAAAAATATATCATATTAATATCACAGACACACAACTGTTTTGGGTTGGGTCATTTTTTTCCCCTCTTCACCCCCACAGTCCGTGAACTACCGGTCGATCGCGATCGACATTGGCACCTACATTGTCCCTTAGTGTGAGTGTGAGTGAGTGCGAGCGGTTGTTTGTCTATGTGCGCAACCACTTCAGGGTGTACCCCGGCTACTACCCGAAACGACCCTTGTGACGATAAGCAGATCACAAAATGGATGCATGAGCCAGCATTTTTAAGTTAAGATTACAACACAAGTAGCATAATTGGGGAGTTTAGACCTTTATGAAAAGTCATGAATATTTTTTTTTCTTACCTGGGGTGTAAGGGAGGCTTGACCGATACATAGGGGGACTGAGAAAATAATTTATGCATGTTTCAATACTTAAACACAGACTTCTGATGGGGCTATAGCCTTACCCCAGTTAACTCCCGTGTACCGCCAGTCCTGTGAAAAGTACACATTCAAATCGTTTTAAACAATTTCGTTGAAATGAAATGTCTCAAAAAGACATTTAGCTTTACACACACACACATTTACAAAATTATCTTGCAGTCACCATGTCTACCTGGTAGGCTGGAGGCTTTGGGTTCAAATCTCATTTTAGGCTATCCTATTGTGGTATCGGTGCCTGCCTGGGTCTTCTCGCCAGCCTCCTCCCACATTCCAAAAACATCCATTTTAAGTTCATTAAAGGCTCTAAATTGCACTTGGGAGTGAGCCTAAGTGTGACTGGTTGTCTAAACTGCACGTGTCCAGAGATTGTATCGCGACCGGTCCAGGGTGTATACGCGACCTCTGATCCAAAGTCAGTTGGGACAGGCTCCGGCTAGCCCCGCAACCCAAAATGAGGACAAACAGAGCAGAAAATGGTTGGTTGGATAATTCCCTTCCTTACCTTCGCTATGGCAAATAAAGAATCCATGACGAAAGTGTACTATATTCATTTATTACGGAATTCATCAGAAGCATGCCCACTTAGCAATGAAGACAACCAATGTTAAACAATAAAAATATCCACCTTTATTGTTTCAGCATAACATATCAAAGACAAAACCTTAACTCGAGTATATGGTCACAAATAACAATGAACTATACAACAGTAAACAAAGAGTAACCAATAACTTCCGGACTTCTGGACATGGAATTGTACTCCCTTGGTTCATAATAAAGCAGCGATGAGATAACTTCCGTGTGGGCATTTGATCAGCTGATTGGACGACAATTACGGAAATGCAAAAAGATGTCCCTTGACCGTGTTTAATAAAAATGAAACAGAAAAAAAACCCGAAAGCCGTTTCTGATGTGGTTTTAAGGAAGTATCATGGCACACATTTCTGAACGACAGCAAAACATGCGACTCGAACTAAACTATTTTGGCTTGCGATGTAATTGTCACGCTTTCTAATGTCACAATGAGTTATACTTTACGAAAGATGAAGACACACATGCACCTCACGAGTAGGTCCTTTCACGCTAAAAGTGCAGCCTGACACCTTCTTGTTGCCATGTACTCTCCCACACACCTCTTGAATTCAACAGTTGTACTCCCAGTTGCTGGAAGAATGGGCTTCATTAAACATACACTCATTCCTTATCATACGAAAAAAAAGGACTTTAATAACGATTTACAGGCCAAAGAAAGGGACAAAAGGATGGCACGTGTTTGCGTACAATAACGTTAGAGCAAGATGAATACATAGACACAAGTAAATCAACACCGTAAAGTACAAGGTGACTGCTTTCTATCTGAGACAAGACAGTGAGGCGATAAAGATTTTTTTTAAAGCATCACACCAAGGGAAAAAAAAATATCACAAACCCTAAAGTTTAAACCAAGAGCTGCTCCCACTCTTGCTCCCTTTTGTCGATTCGCAGTTTGGAAGCGCCGCATTTGGTCTGGACTTCCTGCTTGATACGACGACGATTCTACTTCAACGATCCTGACACGATAAAACTACGTGGATGACAACACAAAATAAAACCAGACGGCTGGCACGTATCAGAGCTAATCTAGAGTACAAAACGCGGTTTTATTTTCACTGTAAGTGATGTTTAAATGCCATGTGAGCGTACACCCTGTGCTTGTTTATCACCTTTTGCGGGCCTAACACAGGGCCACAGTTAGAAGATTGGGGGTGGGGGGGGTATTTTTTTTAGAAGGGAAAAAGCTGTATGTTCTTGAAAAAATCCCCCCCCCCCCCAAGAAAAGAGTCGTATTACAAGATCAAAGTGGTATTTTGCTTTACAAAAGTTGATTGACTAAAGTTGGAGAAAAATCTTTTGAGAATGAAGTCATTTATATTTTATTTAAAAATAGCATGTTACAAGAATAAAGTTGGGCGGGGTTTTGTTTAAAAAAGTGAGAGTTTTCAAAAATAAAAAATAGCATAATGCCACAGGATTAAAGTTTCAATTTTTTCAGAAAAGTACTTCTTTAGATTTTTACTTTAATCCCGTAATATTATGATTTTCATCTTTAGTCCCGACAAATTACAATTTTTGGCCCCTCAAAAAAATACAACTTTTTCTTGACTTTTGTTGCACCCTTATTTAATCTTACTTTCACAATTATTCTTGCTCGCTTTTTTTCCTTTCCGGTGGAGATCTCACACGTCTTTGAAACAACGTCCTAAATTTAATGTCGGAGAATATTGAACATTTGCGGTTTTAGTTTGTGGGATTTTTAGACTGCAGTTCCTGTGGCGTCTCCCCCCGCCCTCTCAAGTGGTTAGCACTGCCGCCACATCGTTCCGAGGTTGGGGGTTCAAATCTTGGCTCCGGCCCTCCTGTGTAGGGTTTGCATGCTGTCCCTGTGCAGATGTTTGTTTTCTCCTCCATTCCAACAACGTGTTTTGAATGTGAAGTTAAACTCTAAATTGTCCTTAGGTGTGAATGCGAATGCCCGTTTATTTACATTTGCGCTGCGATTGGCTCAGCGCGGGCGAACGAACCCCTGCGTCTCGCTCATAGTCAGCGGGCATGCTCATTCCGGCGCACCCAACATCCTAATTCGCATGAGCCATCTAGAAAGTTTGAATGGTTAGAGGGCGGGATCAAATGCTCTCATTGGCTACCAGTCCCCCAGCACCTGTTGTATCATGACACCAAACTCGACTGTATGTAAATGATAATGAGTGGATCTGCATGTGTATTATGGTGATAGAAAAGTTGTTTATGGCTGGAGAAAGTCCCATTTGGAAAAGAGATGTGCACTCGGAGAACACACGTGTCAATGGGCCTGTTCATGTCAACGGAGCGGGCGTACAGATGCGTGTCTACATTTCATGAGTGAGAACTTGATGTTGGATTGCCACTCCGTTGGCTTGCACGCCGCCGCCCGGAAGCAGTTCGGGCTGACCGTTGGCCTTGGGCTGAACAGGTGGACGCTCGGGCGGGTGACAGCTCAAGTGACTGTTGGACTCGTTTAGCCGGCGCACGCGGTACGTCTCGTAATGGATGCTGCCCGTGATGTCCTTGATGTTCTGCATGTGCGTCCTGTAACAGAGGAAAAACAAATGTGTCCTTGGGCACCACATACCACTTTATTGTTATTTTCAATATTTTTATTGTATTTATAAAAATGTTTTTAAACCATATTTTACTGCTGTATACATTCAATGAGTAAACTATTAATTATTTCAGGATTTTATTTTTCAATTCTGGCCATATTAGATGGAGTTTTCCATGACAAATTCAAACATTAGTCCATGAATTGAACAAACAAAATATGTATATATAATATATAACATAAGAAATATACCTTTTTCCACATAGGGACGGGTACCGGTAGTTTGGGATTTTTATTTTTTTGTGGCCTAATATATTTGATTGGCATTTACAAACTGCATTTTGTATTTCCTTGGATAGTCTCTGTGTGATATTAAAATTGGTTTAAAACACACATTGGTACTTTTTACGCTTTCACGTGACATATTTTTGAATACAGTAATATAATTTATCCATCCATCCATCCATTTTCCGAACCGCTTGATCCTCACTAGGGTCGCGGGGGGTGCCGGAGCCTATCCCAGCTGTCTTCGGGCAGTAGGCAGGGGACATCCTGAACCGGTTGCCAGCCAATCGCAGGGCACACAGAGACGAACAACCATCCACGCCCACACTCACACCTAGGGACAATTTAGAGCGTCCAATCAGCCTGCCATGCATGTCTTCGGAATGTGGGAGGAAACCGGAGTACCCGGAGAAAACCCACGCAGGCCCGGGGAGAACATGCAAACTCCACACAGGGAGGCCGGAGCTGGAATTGAACCCGGTACCTCCGCACTGTGAAGTCGACGTGCTAACCACTGGACTACCGGGCCGCCCTAATATAATTTACTATAATCCAATATCGCCACGATGTAAAGGTAGAGGCTTCTTTGTACAAGAGCAAAAACCTTGTATTCAATAAGAGACATAATTTACAGTACATATAATCAAATTTGGTCGGTATTGGAGTGTACCTGATCAGGAGATCTCGCAGGTAAGCGAACTCACAGTGTGCAATGTTCTCCACTGCAAAACAAAGCAGACACGTATGGAGGTTGATTATTTCATCAATTCTTTTCCTGATGCACTCTCATGGAACTCGGCACCCACGGACAAAACAAGCAAGCCATTAACTCGAACGATATAATGAGAAATTATATGAGCTCATAAATTCACTCGGCTCCATCCTGCCTGCGAGTCATCTATTCACCACAGGGTGGCGGTGTTGCTCACCGGATCGAATGCAGGATCTTTTCTCTCACAAACTGAGCTGAGGCAGGCGTTGACCATTTGCACTTTCCTTGAATTCACTCGCTTTTACTTTGACTGAAGGGGGCTTTAAGTGACTCGTTTGCTCTGACAAGCGACAAAAGTCGTAGCGCTAACACGTGTTTGAATTCTAGATTATGTCAAGAGTGCGAATGGACACTAAATTAAATTCCCTTTGAGAGTGAGAGAGCGGAATGTCATCTTGGGGTTAGAGATGCTGATTAGAGACGTTGTGTGAATCCGTAAGCTGCATTGCCAAAACTATACGCTTGAACTCAAGGGTACATCCGGCCATGTGAGACATACGCACATCAGAGCATTCGCCATGCAATTCCAAAACCAACAAATCACCAGAGGAAAGTTTCACCTCAACTGAACTACAGGAATAAATAAAGCTTTTCACAGCTGCAAAAATGTCCACGTTAGTTCATATCACGTGAGTATTACCCTCAATGGTGCCCCATTTTGTTCTCCTTCCCAGAATTCTCTTCCCGTTCTCCTGGTACTCCTGGTCACTGCCCACCACGGCAAAGGGGATCATTTCCTGAGGGGCGGGGTGGGCTATGAGGTGCACGGAAACAATTACCTTCAGTCATAGTTTAACGTCAAATCTAACACATAGCCTTGTATCTGTAATCATCTTCGCCCATTGAAAAAAAAAAAAAAAAAGGTCCAGGTCAAGGTCATCTTTCTTGTCAAATATACTCTATGTACAACATACAGCACAGATGAAAAAAATGCAAAGGAAACTAGCACTCGATAAATAATAGTAAAATTATGAGGTCGTTTGGCCAAACAGACTTGCACTTCTGCACATCAATACAGCTCACTAGCAAAAACTCGTCTCTCTCCCCAAATGCTTCAAATCTAGACTCCCTTCCCGTCTAAGGAGTCAGTAGCATCAACAATATCATCAAGATTCCTTTGCCGCTGTGTTAGCACTGCAAGACAAATTCATAGATGTTTTGCTGCTATGGCCAAGGTCAACCTAACAGAATACAAGGATGGATAACGCTGAAAACAAACAAAAAAAAAAGTTGCACATTACACACACAGCACTCATTGCCAAGGATTTTGAAGCCATTTTTATTTTCGCACAAAAAATCATTTCTATACATCACTGTAGAGAACGTTAAAAGAAAATTCAGTCCAGTTTTCAATAGTGTCCTGCACATGCTCAAAATATAAACAAACACACACACACACACACAAATAAATTATATTTAAAAAGCATACACTAGTCTTGTAAATAAAGTTTCACAACCAAAGTAAGACTTTCACTGGTTGCTATCGTCACCCCTTCCTCTCCCGCCCTACATCCTCGTCCTCCTCCAGGCCCGAGATGTGCTGCACTTTGTTGGGCCATAGATTTTCCTCCACAACGCAAACATCCTCCTTCGTTAGTCAGGTTCCAATATCAGCTGACTATCAATTACTCTCATGAATTTATCACGTGTTCCAAGGAATTTGTATATGGTGTTCATTGTATTATGTTCTTGTCTAATTATGACAATTGAACAGACAATTTTGCAAATGAAATCATGGTTGACACGTTTTTGGAGTGTAGACTCATTAGTTTGACAATCAACTAATACGTTTAAACCAACCAGCGAGCTCGATTTATTAAGCGAATGTGTTAAATGTGGGGTCATTGAGCTAACTGTAGCTAGTTGTACAAAACCATTTGCAAAGATGCACTGTGACACTTGAGACATGACATTTGCAATTGGATGAAATGAATGAGGAAAAAAAGTCCGTTCTGTTGTGAACAATTACATGGTGGTTTGACGATTTGTCCGTGTTATTTGAGCTTATCGTTTTTGTTTCAAGAAATGAGCCAAACCGAAGGTGAAAAGCTAATGCTAATGCTTTTAACTATTTATATACAGTATTGGCCCGGTAGTCCAGTGGTTAGCACGTCGGCTTCACAGTGCAGAGGTACCGGGTTCAATTCCAGCTCCGGCCTCCCTGTGTGGAGTTTGCATGTTCTCCCCGGGCCTGCGTGGGTTTTCTCCGGGTGCTCCGGTTTCCTCCCACATTCCGAAGACATGCATGGCAGGCTGATTGGACGCTCTAAATTGTCCCTAGGTGTGAGTGTGGGCGTGAATGGTTGTTCGTCTCTGTGTGCCCTGCGATTGGCTGGCAACTGATTCAGGGTGTCCCCGCCTACTGCCCGAAGACGGCTGGGATAGGCTCCAGCACCCCCCGCGACCCTAGTGAGGATCAAGCGGTTCGGAAAATGGATGCATGGATATACAGTATTGGGCTAAGCCTTCTGTTGTACCCACTTTGGCCACCAGGAGGCAGTACACCACAGTCATGTCGATGAAGGAAAATAGTTTCACAAACTAGGGTGACTCTGGAATTTGATGTCATGTTAGCCTTGTCGTATACAGGTACTCCTCAACTTACGAGCAGAATGGGTTTGTCCAAGCTGGAGATGGAAGCCTGAATCGTAGGCTGTAATTGCCTAAAACGTGACTCCCCATCTTGAAGAATAAAGACTGGCCCCTTGCAAATATGCTGACAGAATGCAATTTGCACTGGGAAGTGCATTTCCCCTTCCGCCACCCACAGGACGCACATGCAGCACATAAACATGTTAAACAGCCCGCAAAAGCCTCTCCTCACATCATCAAAACAACATGATGGTGAAATTTAGAGGCCAACAAAATGAAGGGAAAAGGAACACATCCAGCGGTAGGTACAGTTTGTACATTTGAGGAAAGAAAGATGGATTGATACTTCAGGTGTACATCAATCTCATGTTGTATATCCCGGTAGCTCAAAATGTCCTTATACGTCTAGAAGGGCCGACAGCAAACAAAATTGATCATTACAAAATTCATGAGGTCCAGAAATCGTACATCAGGTCTTTTTCTCCTAGAGGGCAATGCCATTACTCCCTTTTTTTTTTTATAACCTTCTTCCATCACCTGCTACAAATCTACCCATAGTGACTAACACACACAAAAAGGGCACATTTGCATAGCGTCTATAGGGTAGAAAATCTGATCATATAAATGTAAATAAGGTGAGCTTAGCGTAAATTTTCCTTGAGAAAACAGCGATCTGATATCGCGTCGAGAGAACGTGCACGCGAGGAGATGTGGATGGAGTGCGGCGGTCTCGGAGGGGGCTTGTGGATCAGTAGATGCATTAATGTCACCACTGACAGAGTTGGATTTATTTATTTGGACATGTTGGCAGGAGCCGGAGCTGGTGCTGCTGTTGGTGAACAGCAGGGGGCAGTAGTGCAGTACCCACTTCCTGCTTTCTACAGTTAGTTTCAATGCAGTTCAATACAAATCATTGTTACAAGGGTAACTTTGACATTATCGCAGATTATATGGTTTCATAAAATAAAATAGTTCAAATAAATACATTTTAAATAAACCCCTAAAAGCCCATGTCTGATACGAATTGAAAAAGAACGAAAAGGATTGTTTTGTATGCAATTTTTATTTTAGCTCGTAAATGAAAATGTATTTCTCCAATTTTAGCTTGAGCTATTTTGTACGATGATAACCTTACAGTGAGAGATCTGTTCTCCATTTTGATTTCAATAGTGTCTCTAATTTGTACCCAAACAGATTTAGCATCCACGTATTTTTGTACGAGTCATCATGTTTTGAAAGGCGCACGGTTCGGCTGCAGGCATTGCAGATTTTTTTTGCCGATCATTTGTTGGTGTCTCCCGTGCTTCCAATGCATCGCTATGTAAATGACGGCCATTGTTCAGCATTCAGAGTTACATTCCGATGTACCTTTGGTCATTTGCACCAGTTAGTCAACTGAATATTTTTCTCTGAAGATCGTGAATCTGTACAAGTGTAAAAATAATTCATTTTGAAAGATTTTTTTTTCTCCACATGAGTGCTCAGGTAGCAAGTGTTCCAATATGACAAAACGGCATAGACCACAACATTCAACAATCTCTTGCCAACAAAGAGCCGAGTGAACTTTATTTACACTGCAGGATGGTTTGATTTAAAGCATTTTGGCTTGTTTTTTACAACATGTTTAGTTTTGGACTCCCATGTCATACTCCTGGACTGGACTTCCTAAAAACCGCCCATATGCCTGCTTATATTCAAACTCGACATCAATGAAAGCACCCATAGTGAAAGAATTTTGGTTCGACTCGATTTAACCAGACCATCACTCCACTTCCCAGGTTTCAACTTTAAAGCAGTAATGTGATCTGATGCTCAAACGATGCATGGCTAAGTATCAAAATCCATCCACGCTCTCGTAACCGGCGATGAAAACAGGCTCGAAATGTACACAATTTTGACTTTTACACCTCGTGACTTTTACCAGCATATACGAGAAAATTCCCTGGTGACATCTTGACACAAAATAATGAGATGGTGCGCGAATATAGGAAGTTGAACAAACGCGTCCGCAGGCTTTATCCCGCCTAATGCTGCGCATTTGGCTAGGAGGAGAACAAGACATCCAAACTGAATGTAATTGTGACAGAGGAAAGTTCATGGCTGAGCAGATACAAGACAAGCATTCTATTAGCTGGCTCCGGGACACGCGGCGCTACCGGCAGAGAGAATGAAAGCGCAATCTTTTGGAGCTGTGTGCGCGCTGCTGGCTCAAATCAGATTATTGTTGCCCGCCGATTGTGGCTCGGGAATTTGATCTTTTGATTCAGGCCCAAACAAACACTCCAAAATTATTATGCCTGTCTCTCCGCACGCAAAGAAAACATCAAAAGTAAGCCGCGGATGGAATAGAAATGCAACAATCAGATCCAAGGGTACACTTAAAAGAACAAAAATGTGATTCGCGTGATGGTGACCTCGGAAGAGGTTTCATCACAGAGCAACTGTGAGGATGCCAACTCAGTCAATGGCGCATGAAACGGCTTCTTTTTTATTGGCGTGGCATTCAATCAGTTCCTCTTGGCTGTATGTCCTTGACTTTGTGGTGGTGGTGGGGGGGACCCATTATGGCGGTCCTGCACCTGCCCACGTCTTACTAGCCAATCCCTTTTAATGCCGGCCCCCCTCTTCGCTTCCATTCCTGCATAAATACAATCAAGGCTCGCCAAGAAAGGCAGAACCGCTCAATCTCGTCGGCCGCCGCCTCCGATTGATTATGCAGAGCGTGCGCCGCGCCATCCTCCCGTTGCCTCCCCGTGTCTTTGAATTCCACCCCAAGCTGGCTGCATGCCAACATCCCCCCCCACCCCCCGCCCCGCTCTTATCCTTCACACGCCAACCTTCTGACCTCAGAGGGTGTTCGCCTATCGATTGCCTACTTCATTTTGCCCGGCTGGCAAAAGGACCAGCTACAAGATGTCCAAAATAAATGGCAGGATGACTATCAACTTTCGTAAACGAGCACACAAAATATGGGCTGTTGAGTGAAAACTGCATCCATACACAATCAAAGAATGCATGCACCACTTTGAAACCAGGGTTAATTTTAGTTCTTTTGAAAAACTGTTAAATCGTAGCATTCTTTTCAACTTGTTTGGCGTGAACTTACGTGCGCTTCTGCATTACGAGAGCAGGGGACAGGTCCTACCCAGTCCCCGATTATTGCATCATCGGACCTTTTTGTCGGCCAGTGCGCGTGAGCCTTAAATGTGTTTTTTTTTTTCAAAGCACCACGAAGTGACAGAAGCAGCCCGTTATGTCAACACGCCGTCATCCGGGCATGCCGACGCACCTTGGAGGCTGGCTGATACATCATTGTCAAATTGCGCATGGCTGTTAAATGCTAACACGCATCCACTCACGCTCTCCCTCAATGCAAGGCCAAACTATCTTTGCATCTCCAAAACAGTCCCAGGATATCACTTTTTCTTTCTGCGGCTCGGCTCACTCCCGCTTAACAACCTCGACCTCCCTGGAGATGCTACGTCGTCCCCATCGACTCCCACCGCCGTTGATCACTTCAATGAAATATGTCGCAGAGTTTTAATCAAGGCCAATTTGCATGCGGACAGGAAGGGGGTGATGGGTCACACCTCTCATTGCCCGCGCCAAAGGGGAGCTGGTGTCAGAGGCACAGAGGTGGTCGAGACAAGACAGACGAGGTGGACAAATTAGATGCGCGAGGTTTGATTAGGGGCAAAGGGAGGAGATGGTGGACTTCAAGGGGCGGGAACATGGCTGAATACAAGAAAAGTGCAAATTAGGAAGAGGGGGGGGGGGTGGATTGTTCAATTAGCATATCGTAACAACAAATAGTGATGTCATCGTGCCTTGTGTCAGAGGTTGACTTGCCATTGGATCTGGGTAGAAGATTAGAAATAAGACTTCATGGACGATGGGGCATTAAAAAAAAAAATCCCAGTTTTTTTTTTGTCTTGGTTTCTTACGTGCATTTGGTGGATTGCAAGTGCAAAATTTTGAAACCAAGATTGAATTATTTGGGGGGCTTTAATACCAAGATACAGTCTGCTTAGCGCAAATTACAACAGGGAAAGCCTATTATGACAGTTTGAATAAATGTGGGTTTAACCCTTTCAGGGACAGCGGTCACTACAGTGGACAGCTCATCATGTTATCGGGTTACGGTAAATTTTAAGCAAGTTGATTTCAGTCATTGTGTTCAGCACATAGACATATAGACGTCGTAAATGTAATATGGACGCGACAAATATGACTGATGGATATTTCTTGCTCAGGTCTTGCCTTTTAGATTGACTGCGTAAACATAAGGGAGCGCTTGTTTTTGGCTTCGTATTTCACTTGTAAAACTGCATTTGCTGTTATGTAAATCACGAAGACCCGCACAGCTGTCTATCGGAGGAAAGAAAACCATTTTGAAGCTCAGTCAAGAGGGGAACATCAATCATGGCTCTTGCTCAAACATTAGGCAGAACCAATACAACAGTTTGGAATGCGCTGGGGGGGAAGAAACTCCTGGTGGACTGAGCAACAGACGACAAACAAATCTGCCAAGAGTATCATCAGTAGTTGATAACAAAACCGCCAACCTCCACAGGGCAGGGATGAAGGTACCACACTCCACTGTTTGAAAAGGACTTTGAGAGAAGAAATGTACAAAAAGAATCAGAAGGCGAGATTGGATTTTACAAAAAAAAAAAAAAAATCACAGGGATAAACCACAAAGGTTTGGGAGCTGGAGATGAACTTCTCACCTTTTGCCTCATATTCAACTTTTCATCTGAAACCCAGAGACGTGAAGTATTCAATAGAAACAAAGGAATTCACCTCGCCGTTCCAATGTCGACTTCATTTAGCGGGGATTGTACACACTTATGTTATCTGCTATTTGCACAGCAGCCAGACAACGGGTCCGGCAGGGCTGCTGCAGACAGGCGTTGGCTCTCTCACCACTGGCTCACAATCCAGATGCTGAACCGTATGAGTTTAAATAAATAGAGCAGATCATTTGAGTTGGGTGTCTGGCCACCCCTGCGCTCATTGGCTGTCTGATCAGACAAAAACCTGCCTGGTAACGATGACACTGGCGAGCCAGTGGAGGTGTTTACGACCACCCAGGGCATCTCTCGATCTTTTTTTTCTAAAATGTGCTCATAATCTTTTGGGATTGTTTTAAAAGAACAACCACCAAGACCTGTCACATGACCAAAAAAGAACACCACTCTCCGGCTTGGTTCCGACATTAAATATTCAAGATTTGATCAGGCTGAGACTCTTAAGGTACCTGCTGTTAGATTTGGCAGAAACCTTTACATCTTGCTTTCATTTAGTGCGAGTACTACCGTAGAAGGGTTTCTTCCTGAACATTAATTAGCAAACAGTTGAAATGTTAGCATGACGCTAAAACGGAAACCAAGACTTTATCGGTATTCCCAGTGATGCAGTAAATCCTCGCCCCGCCCCTTCTCGAGTAAACCACCCGCTGGGAGGCCTCGCGCCATTTTCATATGCTGACAGATTCAAACGCCAATCACTTTTATCCGGTTTGAAAAGTACTGGAGGCTAATGAACAGTCTTCCCCACTGTTCAGAGTGTGTTGCAACATGGATCTCGGCTGTGTCAAACTGTGCAACAGTACGAAACGGGTTTGAAGAGGACCGTAATGTCGAGTTTCCTCGCTGTACTGCCGGCATCGTTATCAGACGCGTCTCATGCCAAATGATGAAAGGAAAAAGGGCAATGAGTGAATGTTGGAGCTGCTGTCCAGTACGAGTCAATGTGAAGGGAACACGAAGGATGAGATATTTTACTGAACAGCTCATTTAAAGATTAAAGACATTTTAAACATTTTCCCCAGAGTCAGGAAAGAGTCGATCAATCATTTACTCCTTGAGTGCGCTTCGTGAGGGGGCTTGAGTCGCATTGGCTCGTATGTCGGATCAATGTATGAGCAGGGGAAAAAATGACACATTAACTTTGTATATGTGTATCTCTAAAGCAGGGGTCCCCAAACTTTTTTGACCAAAGATCTACGGTACTTTTCGATCAACCCGCTACCGCACAAGCGCACATACGCATGCATGATCTGGTGAGCAATATCCATAATGGCTCCGAAGATGAATGAAACATAAAAATAAAGCAGACACAAAAGTTTGTGAAAAGCAAATCACTGTCTACTTACCTTAGAAGAGACCTGACGCGGAGTCATGGGACGCATTTGATCGTAGCTCACATGTTCCGTTTTAAAGTGTTTCTCCCGGCACTCCAGATTCCCATTCTTTGCCCGTGCCCTCCGCAAATTGTACATGAAACAGACTCTTAACGAGAATAATAAGAGCAATAAAAGAGATAGCGCAACAGCTCGAATCGCACGCTGCAACTGCAGACTGTTGTCACTAACAACTTCCGGTGATGGAGGTCGCGCGCCGGTGACTTACTTTTTATTATTATTATTTTTTTAATACTTTTTGTGAAAGTGGGAATGATACGATGTGTGCTAACACAAAAATATATCATATTAATATCACAGACACACAACTGTTTTGGGTTGGGTCATTTTTTTCCCCTCTTCACCCCCACAGTCCGTGAACTACCGGTCGATCGCGATCGACATTGGCACCTACATTGTCCCTTAGTGTGAGTGTGAGTGAGTGCGAGCGGTTGTTTGTCTATGTGCGCAACCACTTCAGGGTGTACCCCGGCTACTACCCGAAACGACCCTTGTGACGATAAGCAGATCACAAAATGGATGCATGAGCCAGCATTTTTAAGTTAAGATTACAACACAAGTAGCATAATTGGGGAGTTTAGACCTTTATGAAAAGTCATGAATATTTTTTTTTCTTACCTGGGGTGTAAGGGAGGCTTGACCGATACATAGGGGGACTGAGAAAATAATTTATGCATGTTTCAATACTTAAACACAGACTTCTGATGGGGCTATAGCCTTACCCCAGTTAACTCCCGTGTACCGCCAGTCCTGTGAAAAGTACACATTCAAATCGTTTTAAACAATTTCGTTGAAATGAAATGTCTCAAAAAGACATTTAGCTTTACACACACACACATTTACAAAATTATCTTGCAGTCACCATGTCTACCTGGTAGGCTGGAGGCTTTGGGTTCAAATCTCATTTTAGGCTATCCTATTGTGGTATCGGTGCCTGCCTGGGTCTTCTCGCCAGCCTCCTCCCACATTCCAAAAACATCCATTTTAAGTTCATTAAAGGCTCTAAATTGCACTTGGGAGTGAGCCTAAGTGTGACTGGTTGTCTAAACTGCACGTGTCCAGAGATTGTATCGCGACCGGTCCAGGGTGTATACGCGACCTCTGATCCAAAGTCAGTTGGGACAGGCTCCGGCTAGCCCCGCAACCCAAAATGAGGACAAACAGAGCAGAAAATGGTTGGTTGGATAATTCCCTTCCTTACCTTCGCTATGGCAAATAAAGAATCCATGACGAAAGTGTACTATATTCATTTATTACGGAATTCATCAGAAGCATGCCCACTTAGCAATGAAGACAACCAATGTTAAACAATAAAAATATCCACCTTTATTGTTTCAGCATAACATATCAAAGACAAAACCTTAACTCGAGTATATGGTCACAAATAACAATGAACTATACAACAGTAAACAAAGAGTAACCAATAACTTCCGGACTTCTGGACATGGAATTGTACTCCCTTGGTTCATAATAAAGCAGCGATGAGATAACTTCCGTGTGGGCATTTGATCAGCTGATTGGACGACAATTACGGAAATGCAAAAAGATGTCCCTTGACCGTGTTTAATAAAAATGAAACAGAAAAAAAACCCGAAAGCCGTTTCTGATGTGGTTTTAAGGAAGTATCATGGCACACATTTCTGAACGACAGCAAAACATGCGACTCGAACTAAACTATTTTGGCTTGCGATGTAATTGTCACGCTTTCTAATGTCACAATGAGTTATACTTTACGAAAGATGAAGACACACATGCACCTCACGAGTAGGTCCTTTCACGCTAAAAGTGCAGCCTGACACCTTCTTGTTGCCATGTACTCTCCCACACACCTCTTGAATTCAACAGTTGTACTCCCAGTTGCTGGAAGAATGGGCTTCATTAAACATACACTCATTCCTTATCATACGAAAAAAAAGGACTTTAATAACGATTTACAGGCCAAAGAAAGGGACAAAAGGATGGCACGTGTTTGCGTACAATAACGTTAGAGCAAGATGAATACATAGACACAAGTAAATCAACACCGTAAAGTACAAGGTGACTGCTTTCTATCTGAGACAAGACAGTGAGGCGATAAAGATTTTTTTTAAAGCATCACACCAAGGGAAAAAAAAATATCACAAACCCTAAAGTTTAAACCAAGAGCTGCTCCCACTCTTGCTCCCTTTTGTCGATTCGCAGTTTGGAAGCGCCGCATTTGGTCTGGACTTCCTGCTTGATACGACGACGATTCTACTTCAACGATCCTGACACGATAAAACTACGTGGATGACAACACAAAATAAAACCAGACGGCTGGCACGTATCAGAGCTAATCTAGAGTACAAAACGCGGTTTTATTTTCACTGTAAGTGATGTTTAAATGCCATGTGAGCGTACACCCTGTGCTTGTTTATCACCTTTTGCGGGCCTAACACAGGGCCACAGTTAGAAGATTGGGGGTGGGGGGGGTATTTTTTTTAGAAGGGAAAAAGCTGTATGTTCTTGAAAAAATCCCCCCCCCCCCCAAGAAAAGAGTCGTATTACAAGATCAAAGTGGTATTTTGCTTTACAAAAGTTGATTGACTAAAGTTGGAGAAAAATCTTTTGAGAATGAAGTCATTTATATTTTATTTAAAAATAGCATGTTACAAGAATAAAGTTGGGCGGGGTTTTGTTTAAAAAAGTGAGAGTTTTCAAAAATAAAAAATAGCATAATGCCACAGGATTAAAGTTTCAATTTTTTCAGAAAAGTACTTCTTTAGATTTTTACTTTAATCCCGTAATATTATGATTTTCATCTTTAGTCCCGACAAATTACAATTTTTGGCCCCTCAAAAAAATACAACTTTTTCTTGACTTTTGTTGCACCCTTATTTAATCTTACTTTCACAATTATTCTTGCTCGCTTTTTTTCCTTTCCGGTGGAGATCTCACACGTCTTTGAAACAACGTCCTAAATTTAATGTCGGAGAATATTGAACATTTGCGGTTTTAGTTTGTGGGATTTTTAGACTGCAGTTCCTGTGGCGTCTCCCCCCGCCCTCTCAAGTGGTTAGCACTGCCGCCACATCGTTCCGAGGTTGGGGGTTCAAATCTTGGCTCCGGCCCTCCTGTGTAGGGTTTGCATGCTGTCCCTGTGCAGATGTTTGTTTTCTCCTCCATTCCAACAACGTGTTTTGAATGTGAAGTTAAACTCTAAATTGTCCTTAGGTGTGAATGCGAATGCCCGTTTATTTACATTTGCGCTGCGATTGGCTCAGCGCGGGCGAACGAACCCCTGCGTCTCGCTCATAGTCAGCGGGCATGCTCATTCCGGCGCACCCAACATCCTAATTCGCATGAGCCATCTAGAAAGTTTGAATGGTTAGAGGGCGGGATCAAATGCTCTCATTGGCTACCAGTCCCCCAGCACCTGTTGTATCATGACACCAAACTCGACTGTATGTAAATGATAATGAGTGGATCTGCATGTGTATTATGGTGATAGAAAAGTTGTTTATGGCTGGAGAAAGTCCCATTTGGAAAAGAGATGTGCACTCGGAGAACACACGTGTCAATGGGCCTGTTCATGTCAACGGAGCGGGCGTACAGATGCGTGTCTACATTTCATGAGTGAGAACTTGATGTTGGATTGCCACTCCGTTGGCTTGCACGCCGCCGCCCGGAAGCAGTTCGGGCTGACCGTTGGCCTTGGGCTGAACAGGTGGACGCTCGGGCGGGTGACAGCTCAAGTGACTGTTGGACTCGTTTAGCCGGCGCACGCGGTACGTCTCGTAATGGATGCTGCCCGTGATGTCCTTGATGTTCTGCATGTGCGTCCTGTAACAGAGGAAAAACAAATGTGTCCTTGGGCACCACATACCACTTTATTGTTATTTTCAATATTTTTATTGTATTTATAAAAATGTTTTTAAACCATATTTTACTGCTGTATACATTCAATGAGTAAACTATTAATTATTTCAGGATTTTATTTTTCAATTCTGGCCATATTAGATGGAGTTTTCCATGACAAATTCAAACATTAGTCCATGAATTGAACAAACAAAATATGTATATATAATATATAACATAAGAAATATACCTTTTTCCACATAGGGACGGGTACCGGTAGTTTGGGATTTTTATTTTTTTGTGGCCTAATATATTTGATTGGCATTTACAAACTGCATTTTGTATTTCCTTGGATAGTCTCTGTGTGATATTAAAATTGGTTTAAAACACACATTGGTACTTTTTACGCTTTCACGTGACATATTTTTGAATACAGTAATATAATTTATCCATCCATCCATCCATTTTCCGAACCGCTTGATCCTCACTAGGGTCGCGGGGGGTGCCGGAGCCTATCCCAGCTGTCTTCGGGCAGTAGGCAGGGGACATCCTGAACCGGTTGCCAGCCAATCGCAGGGCACACAGAGACGAACAACCATCCACGCCCACACTCACACCTAGGGACAATTTAGAGCGTCCAATCAGCCTGCCATGCATGTCTTCGGAATGTGGGAGGAAACCGGAGTACCCGGAGAAAACCCACGCAGGCCCGGGGAGAACATGCAAACTCCACACAGGGAGGCCGGAGCTGGAATTGAACCCGGTACCTCCGCACTGTGAAGTCGACGTGCTAACCACTGGACTACCGGGCCGCCCTAATATAATTTACTATAATCCAATATCGCCACGATGTAAAGGTAGAGGCTTCTTTGTACAAGAGCAAAAACCTTGTATTCAATAAGAGACATAATTTACAGTACATATAATCAAATTTGGTCGGTATTGGAGTGTACCTGATCAGGAGATCTCGCAGGTAAGCGAACTCACAGTGTGCAATGTTCTCCACTGCAAAACAAAGCAGACACGTATGGAGGTTGATTATTTCATCAATTCTTTTCCTGATGCACTCTCATGGAACTCGGCACCCACGGACAAAACAAGCAAGCCATTAACTCGAACGATATAATGAGAAATTATATGAGCTCATAAATTCACTCGGCTCCATCCTGCCTGCGAGTCATCTATTCACCACAGGGTGGCGGTGTTGCTCACCGGATCGAATGCAGGATCTTTTCTCTCACAAACTGAGCTGAGGCAGGCGTTGACCATTTGCACTTTCCTTGAATTCACTCGCTTTTACTTTGACTGAAGGGGGCTTTAAGTGACTCGTTTGCTCTGACAAGCGACAAAAGTCGTAGCGCTAACACGTGTTTGAATTCTAGATTATGTCAAGAGTGCGAATGGACACTAAATTAAATTCCCTTTGAGAGTGAGAGAGCGGAATGTCATCTTGGGGTTAGAGATGCTGATTAGAGACGTTGTGTGAATCCGTAAGCTGCATTGCCAAAACTATACGCTTGAACTCAAGGGTACATCCGGCCATGTGAGACATACGCACATCAGAGCATTCGCCATGCAATTCCAAAACCAACAAATCACCAGAGGAAAGTTTCACCTCAACTGAACTACAGGAATAAATAAAGCTTTTCACAGCTGCAAAAATGTCCACGTTAGTTCATATCACGTGAGTATTACCCTCAATGGTGCCCCATTTTGTTCTCCTTCCCAGAATTCTCTTCCCGTTCTCCTGGTACTCCTGGTCACTGCCCACCACGGCAAAGGGGATCATTTCCTGTAGATAACACGCACACACACACACACACACACGGAAATGCTTCGTTTGTTTCATTGATGGCTTCACTGCGGCTATTTTTTTGTCATTTCTGACTTTACCCTGATTTTATCATTAATCATCCTGTCCTCTGCATCCTCGTCGAACTCTTTCTGAGGGTAGACATCGATGTCGTTGGCTCGCAGCTCTTCCCTTATCTGCGCAAAACAGTAGATTGCAAGCGTTTGAGGTTGAGCGAGTCAAAAAGTGGAACGGGGCCCGATCGGGCTCATTTTGTGACCACCAAGCTGGCTCACCGTCTGCTTGAAGTAGTCCCTCTCCTCCAGCGTGAGCGTGTCGGCCTTGGCGATGACGGGCACGATGTTCACCACCTTGCTGAGACGCTTCATGAACTCCACATCAAGAGGCCTCAAACTGCAGGAGAGAACGGAAAAGAAATGCTTCTAACCTAAAAGAGACCAACATGCCCGAATGTCCAGTTGTCCACTCCGTTACCATTGTTGACGTGAAGCCACATCATAAACAGGTAGCATATGCAACTTGTTTCACACATGCACAAATGCCACAGAGTTGACTGCAATGAGTCAAAAGCAACCACTAGATGACAGCCATGTGCTATTTTATTGAGTCCAGGCTGACAAGTAGGCATTTTGAAATTTGTGTATTTTTCCTCTTCATCGCTATCATGGCATAAAACGTGAAACCTTCAAAACCTTTTTGAAAAAAGGACTTTCAGCATGAGAGACAATTACACAAAATGCTAAATTACAAAAGAAATATATAATTACATATGTCCTTATTGATCAAATAATATGAAAATGATTCATATCTAGCAATCCAGACATTTTCTATAGCACTTGACTTCATTGTAGCAGAGGCGGGGCACACCCTGGACTGGTCATGACCACTCACATTTCACATTGGCACCAATGATTCCGATTTAGAGTCATCAATTAACCTTAGGTGAAGGGGAAAGTGCAAACTCCACAGCAGAAGGTCCGTCCGAGAGTCGAATGCTTAACCTCAGAACTGTGAGGCAGACACGCTAAGCACAATTGCTTGATGCTGCCCTACATGTGCAATCAACACTATCGATGTTTAATTGACTGTAATCTTCCAAACTAGGATGGGAGTTACCCACATCTTTTTTTGAACACTGAATTGCATTTCTCGTATTTTATGAAGCAGCTAATACGCAATAAATTCCATTTCCCGGTCTTGGATAATCATCACATTTTCCCTCTTCCTTCTTTGCTTCCCTCCTGTTGTAATATCGTGGCAAAGAAAGCCAAATAAAAAGCAAAACACGTGTGGAGTTAATCTTTTAGATTAATCTCTCTGAGATTTGCTCACATCCCACACATGGTGGGAGTTTAGACTGCAACTTTTGTCTTTTAAAGCCTATTTATTTTCCCACATCGGTTTGAGTGAACTCCATATTGTATCACTTAGGTCTTAGGCAATGTTTCTTTTGTGCTCATCCCAGCTTTCATCTCCGTACAACAAGCTCATGCTAGCTGCAAAAATGTACTCATATGTGACGCACTGCTTTTTGAACTTGTCACTTTTTTTTTTCTTTTTTTTTTTGCACTTTGACTTGATTTCGGCCTCTTTTGCCATACGACTACTTTTGGCTGTGCTGTTCAATTAGCTTCAGCCGAGGCGAATCCGGTTCAAAGATCCAGCCTGGGTCATCCCGG
The DNA here is from genome assembly GCF_054856545.1 of Hippocampus guttulatus. Taxonomy (NCBI): domain Eukaryota; kingdom Metazoa; phylum Chordata; class Actinopteri; order Syngnathiformes; family Syngnathidae; genus Hippocampus; species Hippocampus guttulatus. The sequence continues at coordinate 7,576,438 of NC_141269.1, read as the reverse complement.
AAAAGAGAACAAGCCTGCCGGGCGCTTGACGGGAGTTAAAAAAAAAAAAAAAAGAAATTACCCCAAAGAGTATTCGTGGGAAAAGGAGTGTCAATTAAAGCGACAAATGTGACAACAAGAAGACGTGCAGTCAAGCAGATGTCATGTGAGATATACACGAGTAGACATGCAAATACTGTATATTTCACGTTTCCTGCTGCATATGTTGTAAAGACAGAGGCATAAGCAGATGTGCCCCATCTGTTGCATACAGAATCAAGCTATTGATGTGCCCCCCCCCCCAAAAAAAAGGTCAAACAAAACAAAAACAGGTGAATGGGAAAGCTAGCGGCTCCAATGCAAACCACTGTATTTGACGTAACGGATCATAAGCTATAATTTCCCATCGACAAGGCTTGCAGAATGAGGTCATAACCCGAAAAAAGAAAAAGAAAGTAGAATTGGCTTGGCCATTATCAGTAATGGTTGCTGTTGCATGACAGCGCCCTGCTTCCGTAGCCACTGTTCAGCTATCCAAAACCCCTAAAACCAAATAAAAGGACATCAGTGACATGCAAGGAAAATTAGAGCAAGATGATATACGCAAGTCTCCCTCAGATAAACACAGCAAGACTCGAAATTGCATGAGGGGCTTTTGCGTCTTGGCCCCGCAAACGCACAAACAATCAACACAATATTACGGAGCCATCACCGTCATCTGTTGGTTACAACTGACAGTGACAGTTTTTTTTAACCTTATTAAATCCGTTTCAAAAGCAGCTTTGCATTTTGTTCCCTTTCATGTAGCCAATGTGAACTAAACGGTGACCTTACAATCAAGTTTGAGACTGATTTTTGGCGCACCGTGACACCTTTCGTGATTATACGTCCACATCATAACGTGTGTTGGCTGTCACAATGACCCCCACTCACGTTACCATGACAGACCCAACAGAAGACCACTTCACAAGGACAATCCTCACGAGAATGCGCTCAGCGCATTCTAAGCCTTCATTCATTCTGCCGCTCAGATTCCTGCGTCTACAACATCCATTTCAATCCAAGTCAGCTTTGTGCTTGGCAAAACCTCGTCGTTTTCCCGTCTGCGACTCTTGACAGGCAGGGAGAGCGCCAAGATGCTGACAGATGCTTCTTGTTCAAACACAGCAGTCACTGGTAACAATCATGTCTACGTGCAATCAAACAATATGGACGGTAAAGCGGTTTAGTTGTCGCCGTGTGCCTTGTGGAGCAAATCCGAGGCGTCCACGTAGCATAGCCACGGTGCATGCACACTCGCGCACACACATTCCAGAAGTAACAGCTGTGGCGACATGATCACACGATGAGGGAGGCTGTCAAACACACACAAACTCAATGGCTCCTCTCGAGGGAATCGTTTAACGGGACAAAGCTGGGCCTCGGAAAAATGAGGCAGTCGTGAATGAAGACATCACTGGGAGGTCACATGGTCATGTTATGTGCTTGCAGTTTGTACGCGATGTGCGTTTATAGGCATGTTTGTGTGCAATGCAAAAGTATTAAATCTCCTCCTTTTCAGGAGGTTGGGCATTAAAAAGGGAAATGTCATGTCAAGGGGTGGAAAGAGGACCTGGACTGTGCAAAAGAATTGAACCACCACTCCTACTTCAAAGCAGTCGTTTGGACAGAGTCAAACGATAACTGGTCAGATTTCTGGTTCCAGATGTTGTTCAGCTTTTTACTTGCAATGTGGTGCTAATTGTGTGCGTGGATGGATGGATGTGTACGGAAACACTGTAGATCTTTTAATTCCAAGGTGGGTTACAATAAATAGAATGGAAACCTGTTGGCCTGTCAATGTGACACAGCAATCTGATAAAATGCGAGCAAAGGCAAGCGTGAGCGCGAAAGAGTTCAGTTACTTGGTGAAATTTGATTCTCCAAAGTCCTACTCGGGTGTCTCTGAGGAGGTAATGACTTCCACGTGAGGTCACAAGAGAGCCGGCTGCGGTACAACTGAAGGATTTGGGGAAAATCCCCGGTAGGGCCTGCTTCTCTTTGGCAGCAGTGGGAGACACGAGTGCGGTCCAAGTGTGTAGTTAGCAACATGCTAGCTAGCCTCAGGCATGCTGTCGTCTTTGTGTGCGCTCACCAGTGGCCAGTGGGCGGGATGAAGTATATGCAACAGTGCACCCTGGAGTCGGGGATTCTCTTCTTCCTGTCAATGTTGATCTCTTCCTGCAGGTAGGCTTCGTACTGGTCGTTGATGAACTTCATGATGGGCTGCCAGCTGAGGAGAATGTGGGAAAAAAATTTGTCAACATCCGTGTGCTAAGAAAAGAAGTTATACCTAAGAACATTCCATTTTCTCAAAAGCCAACAGTGCGGCCTATAATCCGATGCGCCTTATATATGGTATCACAGTCTCTTTATATTTCCCAGTTCCAAAGGTCCAGAAGTGTTTCATGCAATTTGGTAAACAGTATGTGCACTACATTATCATTTCACTGTTTATAATTCATCTTGACTTTTGCCGATTGTAGATCAATCTGGACAGTTGCGCATGGATCTCACATGCAGCCATCTCGTTACCTCTGCGTCCCGCGTCCTTGACGTATAATTTTCCCGCGGGACGCACAGTTCCAAATAATGTGCGTTTTTGGGACGCAAGGAAATTTCTCAGTCAAAACAAAACAAAAAAAAAAACTACGGTACATCTTTTTTTCCAGCAACGATCGCAGTTTGATAATAGCCGCCATCGTTGTTTTGAGATTGCTATTGATAAGTAATCTCGCGTGACGAGATTGGCGAGATCGGCAGACAAGTGCCAAGTTGTGTAACGGTAAAACAAGTGTTGCGAAAGTTTATTGCGGAGATATCACAGAGGAAGCAGCTAAAGTTGGATAGTTTTTTGCGATAATAAGTTGACTTTGAGAAAGCCTTGCATCATTGGAAGCAGAGTAAAGAGAGGAGAATTTGTGAACTCAAAAACTGAACCATGGGATGAAATAAGAACTTATTTCTCAGCAAATCTTGTATGCCTGAATAATTTAAAATGTTGCAGCATTTGTTTATAAGAAATAAACCTATTATCAATGTATATTGTTGTTGTTTGTGTTGTTATCATATGCAATTGAATAAGTAGACCATTTCAGAATTCGAAATTTGGGACTCTCTAAACGCATAATGGGACTCCTACTTTTCTGATCAGCGAGTCCCTGGGACTCGCAGGGCTCAAACTGTAAAATTATCACTGCACACGTCCTTTGCTGTGAGTAAGTTGCATTTTGCAAATTAGATGGCGGACTGAAGACGATGCGATTTTGCAATCAGTGAGGCCTCACCAGTTCTCATTGTTGATCTGATCCCCAAAGCCTGGCGTGTCGATGACCGTCAGCTTCATCCTCACACCTTTCTCCTCAATATCTGCACACAGAAAGTGGGCATGAGAGATCGACTGATTTGTCTCGAGGTGTGAATGGCTTTTTGTGGAGACACTTCCTGCGATTGACTGGCGACCAGTCCAGGGGTGTGCGCGGAAGGAGACAAGCGATGACCCACCGTGACTGATGGACTTGATCTCTACGGTCTTTGGGATCCTGTCCTCAGCGTTGGGCTCGACCGACTTGCGGCTCACCTTTGATTTGAACAGCGTGTTCATCAGAGTGGACTTGCCCAAGCCGCTTTGCCCTGTTGACCATGAACACAAGCGTGCGTGCGCACGCGCAAACACGAGACACTTAGAAGAAGGTTTAATGAAGTCACATTTAGACTTTTTAAGGTTACTTTAAGACAATGGGCGATACTCAAATACATTTCGTGATAGTATTTTTAATACATTACAAAATAAGTATGAGCCATTTTACAGTAATTGAAGCGAGCAAGTGGCAGCATTTATTCATGCAAACTATCGACATATAGCTTTGGATATATATACCTTGCCTTTAAAAGAACCAGTGGTTTTACAATCAAAAAGAGACCACCAACAGCACGCTTGCGGAACAGCAGGTGGCTGATAAAATGACTGGGACAATTTAGTCTAAGACACAGAGGAGGTGCTGCAGGAGTCTTTGAAGAAGTGTACTCTCCTGAGTGGTAATTTCTTTTTTACTTCCTTCATCCTTAATACACGTTTTGACCCACAGTGCCAAACCTGAAGAAAAAGACCTTCAAGAAAGCCAAACAAAAGCATATTCTCTCACACTACTAGAGGGAATCCCTCCGGACATCAATTACATGGACATTGTCTTGGGTAGGGCTAATTAATAATTAGGGAGTGCAATAGACCCCCTGACTCTGAATTTTTAGTCTTATCAAGACATTTGGGACAGTTTGGTGAAGGCCCATTTTTTTACCCAGTGGCAAAAAAAGATTCTCTAGACTACTTTTATTTTTTTTTTTTTTTGAGGCATACTCAGATGAGCTTGAATGAAAGAACATCAGTGAAATAACACAAATGTTCATCTGGATGAACAAGAAACGCCAAGATCTTGTCGTTGCTTCCTTGGTGCAACCATCATGTCCAGTACTGTGTCCCAATACTTTCGTTTCTTGTGGAGCTTGTGCCTGTGTGTGTGCATGGGTGAGCATATGCGCGCGTGTGTGTGTGTGTGTGTGTGTGCGCTCCTTAATGGAGCATGAGCGTAGCAGGACAGCTGCAGGGTTATTTGAAGAATCTATGGAGGTTAAGAGGACAGATGTGTGGACACCCCCCCCCCCACACACTTTTTTTTTTTTACCAATTAACTCTTTTTTTCCTGTTTCATCAATATCGATAATATAATGCACGACGGTTTGGAGTTCCATCATACTCTCTAGGTGTAGTATTATGGCCACCAAAGCCCACCATGCCGGTCGCAAATCATTGCAATAGTACCGCAACGCAGAAATGAATTTCAAATGAGTATTTTCCTAGAGCACACTTGCATTGTTTGGTACACCGGTGGAGAGTAAAAAAGTGTGTGATTGAACATCGCAGTGATTTATCATCTAAGCGCAGGTTTCATTCGCACTCAAGGTGATAAAGCAAGCTGACACATGTCGGCTTCAAATCAGTGAGTTGGCTCGCAACAATGATTAAAATGCAATTGTATCTCAAGCTTAGTCCAACTGCCTTGAACCGTCCTTTGACGTGCAGAAAATACTGCCGTCGTGCAACGGGAATGCAGATGTGTTGCTACCTTGTGGTTTTGTAAATGCAAGGATAACCTTGTAAGGAGTGAAATCACGGCATCAATGCGTAGCAGGAGTAACAAATTCAAATCAGGTGAAATGAGACATTCCATTCATGATTTACAATGATAGGCGTGACATCATGCATGCAAATTTATGCTCATACATAAGCTTCATTTTACAATAACAAACGTAACGTGTTCTGATGGTCAACAGTGGCATTTTTCCAGATTTCAACAATCCACGTAGAAATAGCGGTAATGTGTTTCGATGCTCAAACCGTCACCATCATTTCACCCTTTATCAACTCTTAAGTAGCATAACATTTGAACTGTGGTACAGGGGTAAAAATAAATTAAACTCTGCTCGCTAATCCAAAAGCACACGTGAGTGAGACACGTTGCAAAAAAACTATGTAATATAAACGATTTTGGTCCCAACACTGACCTCTGGGGGACACCACGTATAATGTCCAAACCTTTTGATTTGAATTCACCCAACTCCACAAACTGTTGCCGTTCTTTTGAAAAGCTTCCAAGCCAGTTAAGGCCTGTATCCTTAATGCCACAAGCAGCGTCTATAATAACTTCTACATTTTGTATGATGTTATATTGAGTATTATAGTAACAGTATATGAACATCATAAGCAACTATTGATTTATTGATGACGCAAGATTAACACCGGAATGATTTTTTTTTTACCCCTTTCTAACTAATTTTCGAACATTTAACTTGATGTAAAAGAGGGTATATGACCACCAATTGGGTTGACCACTATTTTTACTTTCCATTGGGTTGCTTTTATTTGATGTTTTGTTTGGGTGTATGTTTGCGTGAATTGTCTTTTTTCTTTTTACTCACAAATGTGCTTATAATAAGATAAGAAAAGATAAGATAAGAAAGGATTGGGCCACACGGGAGTCTTGCTGGGGGGGGGGGGGGGGGGGGGTGGTCTTCTGAGCTTTCTTTTTGTCACCCGGACAATTCTGAACAAAAGACTCGAACTCTTTACTGTTGACAGGAAGCGCGATTCCTCAAAGCAACCAACGGTAATTGCTTCGCAAATCGCACTCCAAGCTCCCTGTGCTCCATGTTGAACTTTTATTGATTACATATGCAAATTACAAGTACCATACAAGAAAAAAACTGTCCCCTATATTTCCATACCACGTCCCCAGTCCGGCCCTTTGGCAGGACATCTGATTAACTTTTGTCAAGCTTTAAACCCCAGATACTCTGACACCTTCAAGTCTGGCCTTCCATGAAAGAAGAATTTGCAGACGTTGCAGATGACAAATGTTTTCCTGGGCCGCGACCAGTTCCCAACACGTTTACTCTCTAGCTGAGCCTGCATCCTTTCATTTGTATGCAAACAGCCCAATAGCTCTTCACACCCTTGTGGACTTCAAAGAGCCCTCTGCCCGAGACGACCCGACATCGTGCGCACAGACATTTAGGGCGCTGAATACACAAAAAACGTCTAGACAGACCCAAAATTAAATAACACTTTAAACAGAATATCATTGTGTTCGTTGATTCTCTTATCACTTTTCAAAAGCAAATGTTGAAATTTAAGTACAATTGCAAGCACAGCGCTCCATCGCGAAGTGCGAGCTAAAGCCGATGCATCTTACCCCAAATTAAAGGTATATTTCTTAACATGACAAATTCACCACTTATCTTTATGACCACATTGCTCGTTCCGTGCAGAGTTAGGCACCGCATGATAGTTATTACGCACTGAATTTCATCCATAAAAAGAAGTGCTTTGTTCCACATTTTGGCATGAGGCAGCCAAAACCCCAAACTATTCCTAATGGATAACATGTGATTGTTTTTATTGAACTGAGTGCTGAGTCAATAACTGGTGTAAACACGTAAGAAAAAATTAGCTTTGGGGTTGATTGGAAACATGTGCGGCTGTTTCAAAGAATGAAAAAAAAATGAAGCAACCATTTGTGGAGCTATAGGACAGGATGGCTTGAAAGGTAAGTGGTTTATTTGAGAGTGAGCATGGCTTTTGCAATGAGCACATGTGTTTTGTGGAGTCAGGAGAGCAGTTAAAGTCATCTTGAATTATTTTTACGATAAATATCGGCTCTCGCCAACAAAAGCATGACCAAGAAACAAGGCCGGTGAACTCGATGAGTTATGGTCAGAGGACGCTAAAGCAGAAAATGTTGAGCCAGACAAGTGGTGCAGCGTGACTGTAACACTTCTGACTGAACCAGCGCCGCCACCACCGTGCTTCCTGACGTGACACCGAAATGAATGTGTGCAAATGCAAGGGGGCATAGCACAGTGCAGCAAACGGTTTACAGTAAATCAAACAGCACCAACCTGAGCGAAGTCCATGAGTCAGCTTTTTTCATCCTGTAACATTGCAAAGACTCAAGGCTTTTTATCATCTTGTTTATATGTAACGTGCTGAATTGACGATTTGGAATATCACCAACATTTTCTGGAAAAACTGGATGGATGGGAAATATGCCGCAGTCAAACAAACCGCCGTCTTCACCCTCGATCATACCTGATAGATTCATTGAAGACCCCAAATTGTATGTAGGTGCAAGTGTAAATGGTTAATTATAAGAGGCATGTGAAAAAGGTTCCAGGAATGGTGTCACAAAAGATATGCAAGTATTTCAAACGTGTTTTCCCGTTCAATGTGGGCCAAAAGATCAAAGATCAGCACATCCACAAAAAGATCCTGTGGTATAAGTTTCATTCAGTGCAGAAGATGAGATGAGACTTGCGGCTGGACAACACGCGGCCGCTTCACAATACGCCTGCTCACAACGCCCAGAGCATCTGACACTTCCTGGCAGAGAAGAAGAGTGCCATGCAAGAGTGACCTTACCCACTCAACCTGGCTCAGTGTAATTTCTTTCATCTTTTCCAAGCATAAAAAAAAAAGAGTCATCAAGAGGACTCATTTAACAGCTGTGGGGAACATCAAGATGGCTGTGAGGATGGAGATGCCAAGGATCCTGGAATGCGTCCAGGAGGGTATGAAGGGCTGGGAAAGTGTGTCATACTCCAGAGTTTTCTTTTCTTCTTTGTAATGCGTCGTTTGTGAAACGAGAACTTTTATGACACAAATCATGCAAGTGCCTGGTGACCGTTCCGGAGTGTAGCCCGTCACTAGAACATGACTGGATGTTTAGAACTTGTGTGATGGATTGCTTTGACTTTTATTTGGAGTCGTCGGGTACGATTCAAGTGACGACTTCCTAAAATGTATAAGTTAGCTTCAGCAAATGATAAAACGTGTCCAGTTGGAGGTCAGGCAAGTAACAGTCTTAAGGCATCAGTCACGATGCTAAAATCCATCCATCCATCTTCCATACCGATTATCCTAACAAGGTTCTTGCTACGTGAGCTGGAGTCTACCCAAGCTGACGTGGACCCTGGACTGGCCGTCAGCCAACCGACATTCATATGTAAGGACAATTTAGAGTCTTCTGTTAATTTAAGAAGAAGCCAGAATACAGGCAAGAACCCCACACAAGCACGGGGAAACCCTGAAAACAGCATGCCGGAACCCTCAGAAGCGTGAGGCTAGATGTGCTAACCACTTGCCCACCATTCTCAAAGCTAAAATGATGATTCAATTTCTAACCACGGTGTTAAGGTGTCCGCTCGACTCACCCACAACCATGATGTTGAGCTCAAAGCCTTGCTTCATGGCCTTCCTCCTCATCTGCTCGAGGATGGCGTCGATGCCGACGTAGCCGAAGTCGCCGGCGTGGTGGGCCTTGTCCCCTTTGCCGTGCGGCGGGTTGGGATGGTGCGGCTTGGTGTAGTCGGACATGTTGCTGTGGCTCAGACTGACTTCTGACCCTGAAGGAAGTATGGAGAGACGATTGATTTGATGAGTAGCAGCCTTTCATACCAGAGATGGCTATCTCACGTTTACATACCTAACTACAAGCGAGACAGTTTCATTTTTATGTTATTACCTCACAACTTCAATCCAGTCTGCTTTCCTTTGACTAAATTATCCACCAAATTACTGCACACAGCAGCCAAAGCCACCTGTGCCAGGTGTGCTCCATTTTAAAATCCATGAAAGCTCAACAGGCGGATGCTGCAAACTACAAATGACGCCTTACCTCGCTATTGAGTGGGGGGGAGCTGTAGCAAGAGAAACGCTGCATGCAGCAAGTTCCCGACCACTGTTGCGACAGGCCAAGTGAAATATGCAAAACTGTGCCAAATACACTGGTATGTAACACATGCAACTGTCTGTGGGAGGAGCCAACGCTTCCTGTGCAATGGCATAAAAGCCGCAGAGTTGTCTCTGAGTGCAAACGCAGGCATAAATAAAACTGGCATGCATGGTACACCTGAAGTTGAAAGGACACCAGCACACAGCTTGTATGCAGTTTTATGCATTCAAATGAATGCAAAACCCACAATATTACTGTATATGTTGCTAGAACCACTACCTCAAGTGCTAAGCTTACAGGCCCACCCTCATCCTATGCTTTTCCTCTGCTCTGACTGTCTCTATAATAAGCCGCTCCCGCACAACTCTAATTGCCCCACGGGGATAAATAAAGTTTTCTGAATCTGAATACATGTTAAAACAATCGAATAAAGCGTTGTCACGTACCGCCATGGCACCAAGTCCTTTGTTCACCAAAACGTAATGGTGGGAAGTATAAATATTTTATTGCTGTATTTAAGTATATATTGGAGGTATCAACGTTGCTTTGTATTGTTTCTTTCACGACCTATTTGGTTTTTATTTCTGTCATTGTGGTCTTAAAGTTCTCACTGTGCTATTTTAGACTACGGCTGAAAACTAGCATTTATGCTCAGCCCAGCGCATTTACACCGCTTATTCTTGTGTTGATTAATGTGCACTGTCCCAATGAAATAAAGAAATAAATAAAAGTAAAAAACTTGAGTATTTCTTTTTCTGCTGACTTTTTACTCCCTACATTTGAAAACACACACTTTCTACTCTTGGTCAAAATAGGTTTGTCAGTTTTTTCAACTACTGTGGATGATGATGATGTGACATTAAAAAAAAAAAAAAAAAGAGGTAGTCAACTGCGGTTGACACGGGCCTCATGGTGCTCTTTGACGGCAACTCAACAGATTCATAGACGCAATATATTCCCCATTCATGGAAGCATTTAAGAGAATTGTAACTCACGGCAACCAAAAAATCTGCCACTTTGAATCTAAAAACTCACAGGTGGGGGTTTTAAAAAAATATATAGATCATTAGCTTCCTTGGCATTTTTTTTTGTGACTTAGTGAACAAATTGACTGAATATACTGTAGATTGTCTCCATAGCATAAAAACGACACCAAAACTAGCTCGCTTACAACCGACGACATGCTATTTGTAAATACAATTTGTCTTCAAATTAATTGTGTAAAAGAGCCACAAACAAGGACATTTCAGAGTCTCTCTTTCGACTCCAGCGAAGGAGGTGACTCAGTACTTCTACTTTTTAACAGTCCCGTACTTCTACTTCGGTTCCAAGTGTGATTACTTTCGTCATCTCTGTAAAAAAAAGCGCCTCCGTTCCGCCATCCAACAGTCTTATAAAGAAAAAAAAAAAAACGCAAAAAACAGGAAGTTTTAAACCTGTTAAAACACGAGAGTCACTTTTAACAAGGCCCATGTTGGAATAGTTGTTCCGATTGTATTATTTCTATGTTTTATGTTATACAATGTTCTCTGCTGTATTATTGTTATTCAGATGTTAAATGTTCTGGTGAGTGCAGCTGTTGTGAAAGTGCTGTATAAATAAGGGCGTATTGTATCGTATTCAATTTTATTGTTACTTGTAAGCCTTCAATCATCCAATTCAGCTACGCGCACCACACAAAAGTCAAGCGCAACAGCAGAAAAGGCTGGTTGCTATTGGGGCAGTGAACATTCGGAACGTTTTACATGAGCGCCCATCCCACAAAGTGCATTGTTCTTACAAACAGGGCATGATCTGAAATGGAAATAAACAGGCTTTCCAAGAAGCGGAATGAGAAACGGCTGTCATTTAGACACGGTGCAGTTCGACTCGACTGCAAACGGCCGCTACAATAATAAATATATTGTTAAATCAAGAACTCTCTCACAGTGTCAATCAAAAGTGAGCAGTATTATCCTTTAAAAGCCTTTTTTTTTTTTGAAAGACAGATCTTGAATTTCATTCAATTGTGCAGATGTACCAAATGAAGGGTCCGTAGCGTTTGACGGACGTGGCAACAGCACCGATTTGCAGTCTTGGTGGCTGCTGACGAAGTGATTTGAGGGGCCCCCGCATAGAGTCCGCAAAAGAACATTCTAGTGTCGTATCAAATAGCGTTTTCGTTGAGGCCCCAAAAATCTCTTGCTGCAACCCTGTGTGCAGGCTTAGACGGAGCAAGGCTGTTCTCAGGTTCCCTCCACTCAATCCCCGTGAGCTTCTCCACCAATAAAAAGACAAAAGCGCTGTCGTTTCACACCATGCACGAGGGGTGCGCCACACCTACGTGCAGCCTCCGTGGTATCTTTCAACGCTGTTCATCTCACGACTCCCACTGGATTTGACCACATCAATGTCCTCACTGTGCTTTGGCCAAAATCTCAGCAAACACAGACGAGCCGCAACATGATGACCATATTTATACCGGAATAGAAGAGATCCAATGGAATGAAAAGGGCGTTTGGCAAATTTTTCTCGACTGGTTATCTTCACTTTGCACTTGTATGAAAGTTTTAGAATGCAGGTGTCCAACTCAAGGCCCGGGGGGCTAGATCTGGCCCACCACATCATTTTATGTGGCTCGCGAAAGCAGCTCAAACATGTCAACTTCCATGAGCCTTTCTAAAAATTTCCAAAATTTTAAATTCTCAAATGTAATAAATAAGAGAGATAGTCTAAGCATTTTATTGTTACCAAACCCTTCATGATAGTAACTTCAACAATAGTTCAATCAACATTTATTCTTGACTTCTTTGAATGGTTTCAGTCATAATGGCCCTCCAAGTGAAACGGTAACTAAAATGTGGCACCAAAATTGCGTTGGACACCCCTGTTTGAGAAAGTAACAGAATTGTGAAAATATTATTTAAAACATGACATGCGCAATACTAAAACTTTCACAAAATTAGATTTAAGGCCAAACCAAGTCACCAAAAAACTAATAATTTGTAAATCTTACTGCAGACCTACTAACCAATGTATGAGGAAGTAAGTTAGAACAACGGCAGAGAGCTCGAAGGAAAAAGTGCAGGAAACGACGGAGCTGAAATAGCAAACTTTTGGAAAAATTCTCACAGAAGATAAAGTGCAATGTGCCGACTGCAATGCAGAACTAACTAAGGCGAAACAACAGCAAACACACGTCATTCACCTTACCAGGCACTACTTTTTAAAGTCACACACATTTAACGTTACAGTTACTACAGTGTAGAGCATGAGAATAGTGTCCCAAAGTGGGAAAAATAAAAATAATACCTACACCGGATGTGCATATTTTGCATTGGTACTACTCTATCATAATGCAAAAATAATTGTTTTCCTGATGACTTCATAAATTGACCAGATACTCAGAGGATCATTGATTCTAACAAAATTTAATAACTGCAGCCATGTTGATTTCCCTGTTGACTGAAACTAAGTTCACGCCGACAGATCTTCAAAAAGCACTTTGAGAGGCATTGCTCTCTTTTCATGCTCCAAAAGGCCACTGCTATGTAAACAAACGGCCAAAATGACACTATCGTTACTGCCACTAACAAATTGCCTTGTGAAGGTAAAGATCTTTCAATGGACCAGGTCAGGAAGGGCATTGAAGCCATGAGTAAAAAGGCAACCCTGACACTCAGGAATGCCGATTAATCCATGCTGTAACATGAATCCTCTGAATGGTGGGCCGGAACTGATTTCAAGCCACGTCGCTGTCCTCAAGGACCCCTCGCTGAGGAATGTAGACAGTCCGATATGACAGGATGACATCCACTTATCTTTAGTGAACGTGATGGGTTATCCAACACGATCATTTTCGCTGACTCCTTCACTGGACTTTTCGTCCCAGTGTCGTAAGCGAGCTAGAGGCTGCAAATGAGCTGAACGGATACGGTTCAGGTCCGCGGCCAAGCAGCCTCCTGGACACCGTGACCATCTGTAGTCATAGATTTGTGCTTCTAAGAATAGAGCGAACACTCTGGCAGGGACAAATGGATCAACAACAACAAGAACCATGGACACATGCAGTGAAAGCAAGCATGACCTGCTTTATTTCAACTCTCTTGCCGCCTAAAAGCTAAGACTATTTTCATCTTGGATGAAATGAGCTGGCGATTAGCACCACCCCTCCGCTGCCTAACGTATTTGCGAAGGGTCAAGGCTGCAGGGGCGTCCCTTGAGTCACGTCTTAATTAGAGCGTTCTAATGCGACACAAAGACGACGGCGTCAATGACCTTTGCCACACACGCGGCCTTTCCGGATGAGTAAGCGTGCGACAAATGGGCAGAGACGTTAAGTGTGACTCATATCACCACGACTGCGCGACATGCAAATCTGAAACTTCGGAGACTACGGTGCAACTACAAATCAATTATTTATTTATTTTTAAACGAGAGGGGGGGGGGGGGGGGGGGGGACATGATGTACAATTACTGCCTTCGGTACAGCAGTGTGAGCACAAAACCTTGTTGTACTCGAAGTGTATGTGGGGGGGGGGGGGGGGGACATTTATTTAATCCCAGGCAATTTAATTGGTGGAAGGTGTGTGCTGCGATGAGTTTTAAAAGTGTTGTAGTGCTTTATCTTGGTCATGTTTTTCTGGATCACAAAAACAAACAACTGTTTAAACAAGGGTGTGCAGACTTTTTCTATCCACTGTCTACATGGCAAAGCCAGCTGCTTTTGGTGTTGACGCGATTCATCTCCCAGAAACATACATCAAGTCTCCCCAAGCATGTTTGACACTGCCATCAATTTCAAGTTTTCGTCTACAGAGGTCCTTTTTCTTTCGAATGGAAGCAGTTTGATTCTGGCTCAGATTAATCTTATTTCCACGACTTCCTTTCCAGCCCACTGTATCATCAACACCTGACCCCACGCAATAAAACACACGAAAATATTTGCGCCACTGCCAACATTCCTTCATTTAACTCCCTTAATGAAAACAGCGTCAACTGAAAGCAGATGTTCCGACCATGACAGCTTTCTTCCAATAAAAGCATCATATCAGATGATTTTTGTCTTCACCTTGTGACTTTAAAAGAGGTTTAGCTGAGGCTGTTTGATGGCTGGAGACGAGTTTCAGCTCTGATTTGTGCATGAGTGGACAGATCCCATCAAAGACAATTCCATTCCCTCGTCCCTAATAAAATGGAACTTGGGTTAGGTTTTGGCAGATCCGAATATACATACTTAATATTATCATCTATCAGAAAATCATAAAGTATATATTGTACTGCTTATCTTTATCCCGCGCATTAGTTTTAAATACAAAAATCCTTCGGGGAGGAAAAGCAGCAGCGGAGAAAAATAGGAAAAATGACTCATGGAAGATACAACACGTCATTAACCCAAATGATGTAACTGCTTCTTGTGGTCGTGGACGAGTACTGGACACTGGAACATGAGGATGAATGAGCAAAATATTTTTCACGCTTATTTTTAAAAAATGTTGCGGTCACGTTCCAAAATAGTTTTTAATAACCACAATATGCATTGAAGTCAAGTTGAGCAGCTGAAAACAAATGCTACTCAAGGCTTCCAAGTCGTTGCGATGGTCGCGCAAGTACTTTGTACAGCCTGTACCATTCTTTCATCTGGTTTACTGAGCAAAAAAAAAAAAAAAAAACCTATGTGATCGGGTAGCAATGTTTTTTTTTTGGTTCAAATGGGCTCAAAAGGAAGTGAGATAGTCACGACCCATTTTAGAGCAACTGAATTCATCCTTCCGCTCGATTTACAACAGAATCATTAACCTCACCCCTCAATCACAAATGGTACGGCTCGAGTGTCGCTGTGAACCAGGAAGGGGACGGGACACAAATGGCTTTAGGGGCCCGCGCTCCAAAACTTATTAGCCAGTAAAACCCAATGCCGTGATGCTAAATGATTTATACAGCTCTGTCACGAAGACGAATGTTTGCTGTGGTGAGGCATGATGCGATTGCGATGACATAAAATCGCACCAATAACTTTGAATCCCCCTCTTCCTGCACAATGGCGTGTAGATCATCACACACAACAGAAGAGCAAATGATGGAGTGACTCGGACTGTTTGACAGCATGCAAATGGTTTAATAACACACGGCGGATTCATTTTTGTCACGATAGACCTGTTTCTTGCTCAAATGGGATTTCTCATATAGCGTGGCGAAAACGATGCTTCCCCCCACTTTCAGCGTCTCCCTGCAGGTTTGCTTATTCTGCTCTTCCACTCTAATGATTACTGACAGCCCTTAAACACCGTCTGCCCATATAAGCGTCTGCTTTTTAGAATAAAAAAAAAAAAGAAAAGCATGGTTCTCATGAGAGGAAACCCCTGGATTTTTGCCCGGGTTCACCTTGACTGAATTTCCTGCTTTCCTGTAGGTGCACATGTACTGTATTTATCTTGGTCTGCCCTCACATATTTCCCCTAACTTTCTTTTACAATATTGGCCAATTGGTGGAACTATAAAAAGTGGGCGGGATCATTCTACTGACTGCTTGGTCAGGAAAAAAGATGGATGGCCCAGAAAGAAAGAAGAAAATGCAGAAATAAAATGAGCCCTGGTGCTTAGTAAACACACACACACACACACACACACACACACACACACAGTATTATGTTACGCAAAAGGCATTTTTAAACAGAATGTGAACATAAGCTTTCTTTCTGATACAGATGATGACTCGCCAATATCTCAAACTGCCACAAGATAGCAGCAAGTACAGCAGAGGATGATTTCATGTCAGATTTTGTTTGCCTTCAGTATCGGTGGGTGGTATCAGTAGCCTCCACCAACTCTGATACCTTAAAATAATGCTGGTATTGGTATACTACCCCATCTCTAAATATATTATAAAAATAAATACATAAAATGCATATTATGTTAAAATGTGAATAAAATTAGTACTACAAATAATTTAAATTGGTACACAAAGACACAAAAACAGAAGAGCAGTTCAACTTTTTGTTTCCACTCAATTCTAATGAGAACATGTGCCGTTGCATATGAGCACAGGATTCAAACATGCACAAATGAGTGCTCTCTAAAGTTTTATGGAGTATTTTCCCGAACGTTGTCAGGAAAGAATGTTATTTTTAATTGCAAATAAAAAACGAAGCAGGTGTGCAAACAGATTAAATGCCCATTGTTTTTGATTTTGTTGTTCACAAGCAAGTAACGTTCTTTGTTTTTCAATGTGAAGACATGTCAAAGAGCCACACAAGAAAGACAGCAGACCTTTGTCAGATGGCCATGAGAGTATTACTCTGCATATTTTTTCAAAGAAAGACCGCTCAAGACTCGAGATAATTTACGGCGTATTCACCTTGGCCAAAAAATGGTGAAAGTCTTTAACAAAACATAATGGGCTGCTTTGGAAAAGTGGCCCAACTTGCTGACACGAAAGCGGTAGTGAACATCCAAAAATCTTCAAATGTTTTCCAGTCAGAGTCACCTCTTGCAGGAAGGGACCTACATTTTTTTGGGGCCACGTACAATTTGGAAGGAATCACTCTTAAATCTGAGAGTGACTGGCTTGCATGTTGGAACTGAATGTCTTGTAAAATGGTTTTAATAGGAGTGCCGGGTCGCCATGCACTCTGAGACCAACTGCCTGATTCCAGCCGAGCGAAAGCACGGAACACATCTTAAACAGCTATTAAAGTGTTTTAAATAAATAAATACAACCACAAACAAAAGTGTTTTTGACATAACACAGAGAGTCTCCATCCCTCAGAGTACCATAACTGACCTGTTGTACAAGGCATCCAGAATGCTGGAAAATCTAAAGAACAAGAGCAGGAGAAGAAATAGAAGATGCTCGCGGCAAAAAATAGCGAACAGTTAGCTTATCTGGTCGGGATGTTGCAGTAGCAAACTCTTCTCCATGTCATTTTTATTGCGCTGAGACATGTATAAAACAAACAACATAACCAGTTACTCCTTTATTTGTGTCTGGCAACAGTGTGAGTTTCAGTTCACTTCCTAATTGGCTTTCCTTCCCTTTCATGTCACAATCACGGAGTCCCGGGCTCGGCCCAACGCTGTTGACCACACCCACAAGGATTTACAATCGGAAACGTTCAACAGGTTGTCCGATTGTGGATCCGAGATCATGAAGGGGGAAATGGAATCTTTTGACAATTGGGCCTTGGCAAAATGATCAGAGGGGTGTCAGGGGTAGGGGGGGGGGGGGGGGGGTGCTGAAATTCTGCCTCACAGATGCGTGGTTCTAAAGCACAGCCATGATGTCGCTCAAATCCAAATCTGTGCTATCAAATGCACAAGAACATGCCACTTAAAATCCTGACGCGTTCCTCAATACCACGCTAGCTAAGAGGGGGCCCTGCCGATGACAGCCACAGCTGGCGCAGACAGACATCGGCGCTTCAGAAAAGCTCTGACGAATGCTCCTGATGACCCTTTTCATCTTTCAGCAACGTGCTGGCCCACCGAGAGGTTTCACCCCTCTGGGAGTGACGTAGAACAAAGCGGATGGCCTGACGGGGTGTTGCAATTGGGCTTTTCTCCCAGAGAGAGCACGGCTAATGACCCGTCCCGCAAAAGTTCAGTCGGGTAGCTGTGGATGGAGGTGTCCACAAAGGACATAGGATGACGACGTACAATAAAAGCCTAAAATAACCCCTGAATGAACGGATGTTTGTATTGTATACAGATGCTGTTTATGTAAAAACAAAGTCTGATGTGATGTTTATTTCATCTATTTTCCAAAGACTGATTCTAGCGATAACGATACCATGTCATTTTTAAAAACTTGCACTTTGGCTGTCAATCTGTATGTCCAAGGACCTCCGATTTGATGCCAGTGTCCAGTTTCCACGTCCATTTCGAGGAGACCCCTGCAACATGCATATGAATTGCTCCACATGTATCAACACCAAGCAGTAACAACACAGAAGCAAACAATAACAAATAACTATGAAGCAATAGAAAATCCGGGGTTTGGGGTTCCCTTCCCATTGATTTAAAGTCAATCCAACCGCATTATTTGTAACTGCTGTAGACTGTAAATTTCCCCAGTGGGGGACAAATAAAGGATATCTTATACTTATATACTTATTTCACCATCATTGTTGTTATTCAATGCACGTAAGACTAAAAACTGAAAATTGCGTTCATCAAGGCACGACGTTGTGTCGTCCCCGAAGCGGCAGAACCGTGGCAAGATGCACTCAGAATTTGGGCCTCTAAACCAGATTCAGCCACATAATGTACCGGTAAGCTCACGGTGCGTTTTCGCATATCAAAATTGTGCTCAACAGCGCAAAAAAAAAAAAAAAGAAAAAAAAAACATTGGTTCCACACTTTGTAGTGTAAATCAAACCTTTCAGAGGCATTCTCAAATATGCATTACCGTCAAAACATTGGTGATTTACAAACAAATGAACTAAACAACATTGGGTTTTCCCATTATTCATGTAAACGGCCCCTGAGAGACGGACAAAGCAAAGGCCAACGCCGCCGTGACGTCTCAGTGGTGCAGTGATGGAGACTCTCTTGACGACGGCTATCCATATGGGAGACACATGGAAAGGGGAGTCACTGGGTACAGCCAGAAGCGGAATGACTAAATGACAAATAGCTGAGACCTAACGCAGCAGTAGTGCACATTAAATCACATAAACATCAAGTGTAAAGTAGAAAAAGCTGTCAGGGCTTGGAGGAGGTTAGTCTTCATCATAACGGAACCCGCGCACAACCGGGCTTCAAATGGATGTCAATTCAAAATAACCGCATAGGCAATCAATTGTATTTTTGCAGCCTCGGGAAGCATTTTTTTTAAACATTGCAAGAAATTTACAGTGGAACCTCTGAAGTCAAATGCCGTTGGTGTAAAGTAAATTTTGCAAGCAGAAGATGGATTACAAATGTGCAACAAACTCTGAAGTTTGAACCACTGTCATGTATGACAGCTCATGAAAAAAATATCAGCCTTGCTCATGTTTGCAAGCATCGAAAGGATTACCTTTTGTGGACTTACTCGAAGGGAAGGACCAGCCTTGACTAGAGGTGCCATTTTACAGTTTTCAGTGGGAATTTATTTTGACACTTGACACTATTTATGCACAGTCGGAACTTTCAAAGTGCTGATACGGGGAGGAGCATCAGTGAAAAGACCCATTCCCTCTCAGTCATCCTTCGTTACTAAAGCAACGGCAAAGTTGACACTTTTATCATGTTTGTGTTTTGCTGAGGGCGACCCGGTGAACCAGTGGTTAGTGCGTCGACCTCACAGTGCAGAGGTACCGGGTTTAATCCCAGCTTCGGTCTCCCTGTATGGAGTTTGCATGTTCTCCCCAGGCCTGTGTGGGTTTTCTCCGGGTATTACGGTTTCCTCCCGCATTCCAAAAACATGCATGGCAAGCTGATTGAAAACTCCAAATTGTCCCTAGGTTTGTGTGAGTGCGGATCGTTGTTCGTCTCTGTATGCCCTGCGATTGGCCGGCAACCGGTTCGGGGTGTCCCCCGCCT
Organism: Hippocampus guttulatus; assembly: GCF_054856545.1. Lineage (NCBI taxonomy): Eukaryota > Metazoa > Chordata > Actinopteri > Syngnathiformes > Syngnathidae > Hippocampus > Hippocampus guttulatus. The sequence continues at coordinate 7,556,630 of NC_141269.1, read as the reverse complement.
ACTGCCCGAAGACAGCTGCGATAGGCTCCAGCACCCCCCACGACTTTTGTTTTGTGTTTTGCTCATAGCATTGGATCACTTCTTTTGAAACCGCAAGAACGATTAACAGTGTTAAGTGTTACTTAAAATATTGCTTGTACAGTTCCTAAAGGTCTCACGGTAGCCATTACAATGAAATAATATGTAATCATTTAAGAAATAGCTTCAAAATCCACCCCCCCCCCAAAAAAACAAAACAAGGCACCATGCTGAGGTTGTACACTTTTCATTAATAACGTGAATGCAAAGTATTCCTTTCACAAACGTCGGCGTTTTGTGCAAAGTGCTCATTCCGTTCAAGATATCCAACATGGCCCCATTATCACACGCCGCATTTTTCCCCAAGGTGACTCACAAAAGATAGGTGTGACTCTAGGGATGTCCTTTCACCTCACAGCTGTCATCAGTGTTGGAAAATACTATCTGCAAATCAAAATCGAAAATGCATAAGAAAAAAAAAGTTGGGCCAAGACTGCAGACTTGATGGCAGTGTGTTATTCGCAACGACCTGCGTTTGACTTGCGTTAGGCTCCAGTTACCCAAGCCCCTAATGAGGATGAGCGCCGTAGAAAACGGCTGCATGCATCCTCGCATTGATCAACTGGGTTCCTTTACGGCTCTGAGGATAATAAATGAGGGGTCGTAAGGTTTAGTGAGTGGAAAACTGCCTCAGGACTTGGAGGAATGATTTCAATATATGTAGTAGCCTGGCCAAAGTAGTTAATGGCAAATGAAAATCATCTCAAATTACGCATTTCCACCAAATGCGTTCAAACTGCAAGTCTGAGGAGAAACAGATGTTTCTATCTTGACACTTTTCTCCTACAAGAATCGATCACCCGTATTAACTCTTGAAAGTATTGAATGTTTATCAGTATTTTTGGGAGAATTTTGAGTGTTCAATTGTCCCCCCCCCCCTCAATGCATTTCAGTGGACGCCAATTATATGGATTTTTTTTTTCTGTGTCACCAAATTAGCAATTTTGCTACTTTTCTGACCACTTTAGCTACGATAAAAAAATGAATAAATAGCGAGTTTAATATCCGTTCAGAAACGGACAAAATGAACTTGCGGTAACAGGTATGAGAGAGCGTGAAGGCGGTAACACCAAATTTAACACACCTACTTTCCATCTACACCTGAGAACTTGTTAGACTAAGGAGTCAGCTGACAAGAGGAAGGGGACTTAAACAATATTTCAATCATAACAAACCAACATTCCCTCTCCCCTCCTTCGTACATACACTTTGTTGTTTGAAGCGGTTATAGATGAAAGAGGAGCGATTCAAAGTCTCTTGGAGTTGCCATGATCATCGTTTGGTCAAGTCTTACTTTGTATCCTTAAAATGAAACAATATCGCCCCCATTTGCTTTACAGGAGACTGAGGGCAGCAAGTTAACAGACTGCTGAAGTAAACTGGAGACTGTGGAGTAGAATCCTGTCATCTCCGAAGCAACGAGGTAGGCTAATTTTAGCATGTGGGCTTATTTTGCTCATTATGCGCCGAGACTAAGATCTGTGCCATAATATACGCCCTTTCACCCAAGCCGTAAACACTGTTAAACGCATGCGGGTTTCAAACTAGCCTAATGAATTAGGAGTCAAGTTATTTACAAACAGTGAGCTGATCCGATGACCACAATGCAAAACAGTGGCCGATTGGCTTCAACTGATGCCCATGATCACACTGCAATGAGAAATGCCAAACAGAAATGCATGTGGCTTGGAGGCCGCAGGGACAGTTTAAGTCATTTATTTTTTCAGTACACAAGTCAAAAACAAAATCAGCTCTTGTGCTGTGGAAAAAAAGAGCAAGCTTCCTGTCCTGTCTTGTGATTCGTGCAAAGCACACACGTGATTTGAGCCCCCACATCCACAATATTCCCAATTTCAATTGTGGCTTGACCATGAGCGCACAAAACAAGGAAGAATGTGGCAACGCACGACGCTGGATGAGCTCAAAGCTTAAAGGAGAATAACAGCAACCTAATGGAGTTCTATTAGGAACAAGCAACTGGTGGGAGGAGTTCCTGCTGCGCAACACAGTTTGAACCAGTCAACTCTTCCTGAACTTTGCCACCAACTACCAGAGGAGAAAACCAGCCTTTGCATGTGGTTCCATCACTTACAAGGATCAAACTTTGGACCCCAGCACAACCGTGGAGCCCGAGAAGCAACAGTGTTCCTCCCAGGGAAAAACATTGATTACCCATGCATGTGCAAGACACAATAGGAGGGAGTGATAAAGGAGGGGGTGGGGAAATGGGGTAGAGAGTGTGTGGGAAGAGTGCTGGTAGTGATGACCCCCCCTCAAACATCTTTCTTTCTCACGCATACACAATGGGCTGGCGAGCAAGGCGAAACATGAGACTTTTAGTTTTACTGATCTCCTGCCAAACACAAGCTCAGCTTCACCACCATAGTAGAGACCTGACAAGCCCACTGGAACACCTCAAAGCAAACAATCAACTACACTCCGTTTCTCTTTCTTCCTCCATCTTATTCAAAGAACCCCCCCCCCCCCATGCTTGAAAGACGGAAAAGCACAAGGTGAGACATGAACGACTTCAACTCACCTAAGCCCCTTCTTCTCCTCCTTCTTGTTCTTCTCTCCCACTCTGTGGTGCACACACTCCTCAATCACAAGCTCCAGCTGGTGAGCCTGCAGTGTCGCGGCGACTAGCCCCGCCCACCCACAGAGTCATGTGACCTCCATTCCAAGCAGTGGCCGGGAAAACTTTGCACGCTCCACACAAGCACCCCGCCCCCTCATTCAAGCGAAGGTGAATGGGGAACATTGTGGGACTCAAATCATGTGTGTACGTTTTACATTAATCACAAGACAGGACGCCAAGAGTGTGCTTATTTATTCAGGACAATGGTGGATGTTTGACTTGCCGTTACTGCTGTGTGTGTTTATCTGTTGTCTATCTCAAACTTGTGCGCGTCTGTTTTTACGATTTGGTTTTGAGGTTCGAACACAAGAAGAAGCCAAGACATATTTTATATTGGAAAAATGCAAAGGTTGGTCGTAACGTGCGACATTTACTTCATTATTTTTTTGGGATAAATTGTTGTTGTCATAGTAGTTTCAATGCAACATTGATTTTTCTTTCACGTGACTAGTTTTGCAAGAAGAAAAGGTACTTTTCCTCCGTTACGTCGAGCAACATTCCAATTGAGACGTTTCAAAATAGTTTCTTGCTTATTACCAACATATCGCACGCTGTTCATCATTGTCATTCCTCATTATTCCATAACATTTAGGATCATTCCACCTATATATTTTTCATTCAGTATTTCAGAATTCACATCCAATTCCTCCAAGAATCGAAATTTTAGCTTTTAATCATCTATTATTGCTTGCGCGATCTACTGTATGTTTTGGGCTGTCAGAGACTTCCACCTGGGCGTCATCACGAGTCGGAAAGTCAAATCTCCGAAGGTGTTTCCTTTCAAAACACGCTTCAAGTGACACAACCGTATTTGTTATGTAAATTTGACTTATTTAATGTTTGTATACCAGAAGTGGGATCTCTGGAGCTCCTGCCCATCCATCTGGTTTGAAATTCAACAACCAAGTAAAGTAAAGACTCTGTCCCTAAAACAAGATATTTTTCATCATAGCAAGAAATGTGCTGTAAAACTCTGTGTTCAAGTCTTGATTCTTTGGGGTATTTTGACAAATGCACGCCACAGATACTACACAAAAGATATATTCATCCCGTGAGATGAGAGAACTGAAAACAGTTTCTTTCCCCCAGTAGACTGTGTGTGTGTGTGTGTGTGTGTGTGTGTGTGTGTGTGTGTGTGTGTGTGTGTGTGTGTGTGTGTGCGCGCGCGCGCGCGTGTGTGTGAGAACATGAAGGACATGTCGAAATGTAAAGGATTAAAGCTTCTTTAGAGTCAAAACCAACAGGAAATATTAAGTAGTGTTTCCAAACCCTAAATCTCCATTGGTCAGCTCTTCTTCCTGTGTGGTTGTTCACCCCAAAATGCAAACATGACTTCATGGCAAACATTTGTCAGATACTTACTAAAAGATTAAATACAAGTTTATGGTTCTTGCAGCAAAATTTAGATATTTGATTATTTTGTCTCAGTGGGTAAGCTCCGCCCCGGCCCCATTTGCTCAAAAACACAATTGTGAGCAGTTTTCACAACATTCAGCACAAATGTTTCCTTCCTGTCAGCGTTGCCCTGAATCTTGTTCACACTTGGTTGTGGTTTCTGTGTGATTGAGTATACATTATGTGCATCTACATAGCGCACTAATGAAACTTGCAGCCACAAGACTGTAGTAGCTGCTTTTCATTGTGTTTATTTATTTGTGTGTGTGTGTGTGTGTGTGTGTGTTGTGGAGGGCTGTGTCAAGTTAAAATCCTTTTCAAAGCATTCTGTTTGATGACCTACTTCAGTGGTCTGTATTATTAGCGAGCATTTCTCGTGCTGTTTGCTTGAACAAAGCACTAACTTTAAGGCTATATTCTGCAAACACACTCACACACACAAAAAAAGATAAGGTCACAGGGCAGATGAATAAAAACCCAAACTGCAAAGGCAACTCAAGACTATTCGAAGGCAGATTGAATGTATCTCAAAAGCTAAACCTCTTGAGCACCAGTGTCAAACACAAGGCCCGGGGGGCCAAATTCGGCCCGCCAGGTGATTTTATGTGGCCCGTGAAAGCAAATCATGTGTGTCAACTTGCTAAAATCTGTACCGAAATGTCAAATTGTCATGTGTAATAAATAACGTTGAGATTTGGAAATAATTTTGTTATCCTGTTTAGACTCACTTGAACAATAATTGAACAAACTATTATAATTAGCTTGACTGATTTCAAAACTAGTCATCTATTAATGAGTTGTGTACAAATCATTATTTTGTGGTTTCACTGTCCTAATGGCCCTCCGAGGGAAGACGTAACTCCAAAATGAGTTTGACCCCCTGCTCTCGAGCAACGCTGTTCGCTGAAGAACTTAAAAGTGAATGACTTTTGGAGCCCTGAAAATGAAGGTACCATAAATAAAATGTCTGTCTTCTCTTTATCGTGTGTTAATGGCATCATTTGAAATCCATTATGGCTCATTAAGGCCATAAGAACTGTCGGCCAGTGTCCAAATACTTCTGGACATAACTGTGCCTACTGAGCCAGCAAGGCAGTGAACATGTGAATTTCCGGCAAGACTGAACCTTTTGAGTTGTGGCGTTCAAATATGACATTCCCACAGTACATCTCTTTTTCAACAAGGTTGATATTTTCCATTGAAGCTTTCAGGAAACAATTATTAGTATGAAACTCATGACCAGTGATGTTTGACCTTACTATTTCTTTGTGGGAACTAAAGATCAAACGTGTCACAGTTATTTTATGAAGTGCTGGTACGAGGCTAAAAAGCATAGCTCTGAACTAATTAATGGTAAGTACATTGAATTTGAATACAGGCTCGGTGGTTAACCTCGTGAGTGGGAAAAGCGCTCGCAGATGGCAAGAAGCGATGGCTCTCCATTTTCCATTGACAAATGTCAAGCAGGAGTCAAATGTTTGGAAAAGGAAGCAATCTGCTCTCTCCTTGCTCCACAACATAAGAAATATTTTCTCGCAGAAAGACGAATGTGCTTTTGGATGCCGAAGAAGCACCGTGATTGGCCGCGCGCTGAAAAACCGATCGGAGCGCGGCGCACATGGAGGTGATTAACACGAATCACTTCGATGACACAGCCGCTTGAGCGACACGGTAACACTTCCTGCGTGAGAGGTCAGGGGTTGGAAAAAAAAAATAGAGAGAGGTAGGCGGAACCGCTGGGAAAGGTTGGAAGGGTGAGGTGCAGAAATGGAGATGGAGGAAAGAGGAGAAACATCTGGCTCGCCGTGCATATCTCCAGGGAAGAGAGCAAAACCTGTCAGAGACTTCCTGTTGTGTGTCTTTTTCGCCGAGGCTGTGGTGCTCCCCTGTGGCGCAAATGGAGACAGCATGTGTGTGAGGAGTGAGGATGGTTCATATCTCAACACCCCAAAGAGGCTTCATCACTCTCTGCCTATAAACAACCTCCCATTCACGCTCACATTCACACCTACGGACAGAATACAGAAAACAGTAAAACTGACATACATGGTTCTGGAACGTTGGACCGCACAGCGAGGCCAAGATCCAAACTGAGAATCTCTCAACTTTGAAGTGGACATCTGTACCCTTTGCTGTGACGTCGGACGACGGACAGCGACAATTGCTTTTGTTTACAACACAGTGGGATAGGTGAACGTCGGTTGTTAACTCATTCACTCCCAAAGACGTTTTTAAACGTCTTTTCAGACTTGGTCCAGAATTGGCTGGTACTGAATGAGTTAAACATCACACCCTGGTTTCGGATGTCCGCTATTTCCTTTCATATTAGTACGGATGATAAATCCTGCATTTGACTTGTCATCCATGTCAGTTCAGTTGTGTGACTCGTATGACAGCTGAGTAGTGTCACGCAAGGTAACTTGGCAATGATCTCAACGAAGAACAAGGCGGCAACATCCAGTGAGCCCCTTTCTCACAACCAATTTTTTTTCTGTGTCGCTGTTCTGAGTTCTCCTCATGCTTCAGTGGGTTTCTCTTTGTCTTCCTCCCACACTCCCAAAAATCCACTTTAGCTTAATTAAAGACTTAACTGTCAGTTGAAATCAACGTGAGAGAACGTTTTTTTTGTCTATATGTGCCAAGGCAAACAGTCTGAAGACAGGACAGTGAACTTTTAACACGCAACACAAAAGTACAAACACGGTTGCGGCAATATAATACAAATGTCAGAACTCCGATGTGGCACATTTGGAGAAACTCAATAAAAGAGGTTGTTCGTGTTCGTATCTCTTGACCTTTCACAAGATGTTTGTGTATTCACCAAACATTTTGGTTTTGTTCTCAAAGTTGTCATCATGTCATGGGTATCAGAATAACCCCGTCCTGCTTTTTTCGGCAACGTTACGTTGAGAGCTGCAAAAAAAAAAAAAAAAAAAGTACCGGTAATAATCAACTGCATTACATACATTTCTACTTTTGGTATCCTTCACAAGTGGCAGTGGAATATGAGCATCGCAAATTTGTGACCCCAAGGCGACAACAACTCAGGTACTTATACTGCCGCCGTCTCACCTTATTTTGCTGCGTTAACAGAAAATAAAATGTACCTTTCTATAATGATGACCTCAAAGAGGATAAAGCAAGCAGACTACGGGGCACGACTGTTTGTTTTTAAGGAAGTGTTCACCCTCAGCGTTTCCCTTATATCCACTTTAACCCGGCAAAGCTTTCCCAGCTGGACCGTCCTGCATACTGAGAGGGAGTGCCAAGGCCATACCAAGACACAGAGTGCGTGTGTACTTATCTAATCCACATGAGCAGATTTTCTCAACCCCCCCGCCCCAAAAAACATCATATTCACTTTCTCACAGATAAACAGGTACTCACATAGGGTTTCTATTTCATTATTGCTGTGTGTCTCGCTGCAAGAAGAAGCCGCCTCCACTGTCTCCATTGCGCTTCCACTTGTCTTGAACCAAAGACACAAATCTGATCAGACCTCCTGATATCTTCACGACAGCTGCTGACTGGGCTGACACCGATGCGCCTACGCCACCGTGTCCTCACTATTTCTGACGTTGTGCAGCGAATTCCTTCCCTGATGAAGAGTAAACACGGCGACTCCAGGGGATCGGCCTTCTGGGGAATCCGTGGCCCCTTCCTGGATTAGTTGAGAGTTAGTTGCGACGAACAACAGAGAAGCGCAAGTCTGCACGCCTTCTCGGACCATCCCCGGTGACCCACTTCTGATGCACAAAAGCTTCCATGTCCAAAGACAAGAGAGGTCATCTCATCGGTCATGTTCCTTCAGTTGACCCCAGAACAACTCTTCTAAGAGTCGTACAGTTCGGTTTAGTTGGGTTGTGAAGGTTATTGTACACAGTTTTAGTGCCTTGCCAAAGAGTATGGTTCTTTGGTTCTTTCATCAGTGGAGGATTTTCTTCTGGAATGGGAGGTTATGTGCCGGAGTGTGCAATTACTATAATCATGGCTGCTTTGCGACTAACGTGCCAAAGAGCTCTTTGGTGTCGTGTTCAATGTAGAGGGGTTTTCCAACCCCCAAAAAACAGAGTTAAGAAGTGGGATCAATGCTGTGCCAAGATGGGAAGGCCATTAGGAAAGGTGACATTTGAGCGCTGACCCCAAAGGTCTTTGATGATTGGAATAGGACCTCTGTCATGGGTGATTCGCGGATTTTTAAACCTAGTAGACGCAGGCTCAATACTAGGTTAAGAGAACTAATTCAAAAAATTCTGGTTTTGATGCCGCAGACCAGTCCGCTGCCCGTTGGTCGGTCCAGAAGAGCACCGGTTAACTCTCGCTGGTTGCTAGCAGTTCTCACCGTGGTATCGACAACCCTGCGAGGACCCTGTAGGATACTGGATATTCCAGCCACCGGAGGCTTTGAGCTGATATATTTTTACAGCTCCAAAATATGGGATGGATGCTGTTTGGCTCACAGTTGAGCGGGGGTGAGGGGTGCTTTTGGCGTATTCGGCCGTTTTTGAGAGTGCAAACAATGGCTTGAGGTTTCATGGTTTTATTAACGTGACAATTAAAAAAAAAATAATAATTCATCTCCAGCAGGGTTGTTGACCACACTTATCTTCACAAGCGCTACACAAGAGGATCACAGATATAGTTAGGCTACACTTGTGATCTCAAAATGGCTGATTTCAACGAGAAAGAGAATGATGATGAACGATGAATGAAAAATTGAAGTTACTGCCTCAAAAGAAAGCATCTGGCTGCTTCGTAGGGTACAATTAGGCACATGTAATTCATTTTGCTAATGACTAGCATGAAAATGACTAAAGAACTTTCTTTGTATGCGCTGAAAAGGGTGAGTCATACACTTTTTTTTTCAGTTTTCCTTCACAGCGGTTGACATTTCTCAAATGTGTGTAAATGTTACTTATAACATGCAGTTCATAAATACTGGCTTTATGATGACGGCAGTAAGAGCCTGGAACAAATTAATTCACTTTACATTATTTCCTATCAAGATAACGTTTTACTGTCTGCACCCTGCCGAGTAGCTGGTGAATATCCACTCATGATAGAGACACACACGCCATCTCATTTGGTTATTTTAGCATATGTTCACTTCACATGTATATGCATGAACGCGCACACACACACACACAAACACACACACACGAATCCCCGAGCTGCCCCTTCATGTGGGCACAAGTCAACAGATGGCCGCACTGTGGTGCAACTGACCATCTGCCTGCCTGTCCACAACACACACACACGCACGTACACACGGCAATTATTGTCCCTCCAGCATGTCATCTATCAAGCCAAACATCATTAACAGAGAGTCTGACTTGAACTTTCCAAGTGAATGCCCATTTGTTATCGTCTTTCCTTTTCCTGCCTGGATAAAGAAAAAAATCAAATGAGAGTAAATGGTGCCATTTTTTGCTGAATGAAACTCTGATGAGCCATAGCCTACATTTTTTTCCCTTGAGATGAGAAAGGCTAATGGCAGTGAAAAATATTTTCCGAGAGAAAAAATCATGATTGACTGACAAATTGTGGCATTTTCATTTGCCTGGACAACACATGGATTTTTGCATGTAGTGTGTGTGTGTGAATATGAAATGTGGCAGGCAGGAGAAAATACAAGAAAGTGGGAATAGGGAGAGGGGTGGGGGTGGGGTTTAACTGTGGTTCTGGGATTTGGCAAAATGTCTTAAAAAGACAAAGGTCGTGCAGCAGTGGTGGGAAACTTCTTCAACCTTTGACTTCCCCCAGATGCTCAATGTAAACCTCAACTTCCGAACGCCTCATCTGGGCAAGAGGAAAGCCCTTAGAGTACGAGGCCCCGAGCGGACGTACTTGTATGCGTCTTTGTGTCTGTGCGCCTCGATTGATCTAAGATATAAATCTCTAATTGAAAATCTTCTCATAATATATCATGTAACATCCCTGCTAAGGATACTTCGAGCCTCTTTGTTTTTCCTTGAGTATATGTTTGCTCTCTTGCTGAAATAGTGCAAATCAATTCTACGACACACAAACCGAAAGGCTTGGCAATGCATGCCGGGTGCCCAGCTTCACCTGTGTCACACTGCCGCCTGGTGGCGCGTTTGCAAAGCACACTCGACTTGTGACAGCTGCCACTTGTTACGGACTCGCCTTTGTTTGACCTCAAAAGACAGATGGTGACGGTCTTCTTGCTCACTCTGTATTCATTTTGAATAAGGCAGCCAAGACAAGCAAGAAAAAAATAAGAAAAAAAGTCATCCTTTACCATCACTCTTAATTCATCTGATGCAACAAGCCTCCACCGCAGCTTTGATGCATTTCATAGATATGATGGAGGACATCTCGTAACCTGAAATGGTTTTTTTCGTTGGGGTCGTTATAAAAGCATCGTCTTCCATTATTAAATAAATGTAGCCTAATCCAATGGGCATTGACATTTACAAGCAGGGATAAAAAACTATTCTAATTGCCTCATAAGCTGTGTTTGAATGATGATAGAAATAATTGATGACTAAGATGACTATGCCACAATTTTTTTTTTTTTTTTTTTTTGCATTAGTCACTAAAGTTGCTTCATGATGTCATGTGAGACCTTAGCAGAGGTTAACCCTGGTTTTGGTTTGACTTTAGATTTTTGGCAACACTTACACTCAAAAAGTAGCAGCAACAAGATAAAGTGCTCTATAAAGGTGAGTTACTTTTTGGTTGGCTGCTACGCAAGCACCGTAAAATATGAGCAAACTTGCTCCATGACGCTGCAATCTTTGCACGTTGCTCCTGGCCGCGGTGTACACCAAGAAAACCAAGTTAAGTGTGAAAAGGCTTTATCATTTTGCACCGACTAAACATTAACATTGTGCTTGAATAATGGAAAATATTAAACCTCACTTAAATAATGATTCAAATCAAATATACTTCACATCAAGAATTAATTTGAACCTAAATGTTCACAAATCGTTTAATGGCTGTATTGAACTTAAAAAGTTAAACACAACTGAACTGTATTTGCATAGTGACTCTTGACCCTCGAGGGAGCCAACGTACCGCTAATGGTAAGAATACCACACTTTGAAATTAAGGCCTTCTAAATGTTGTCTAAATGTTCCATGTTCATTTCCACGACTTCCGGTAGAACCTCCCGAGATTGTGTCTCAACTTGAGCTGTGAGAAAGCTCCTGCTGCATTGTTGTGCTCACTAGTTGGAAACAAGTCGAGTCATTACAGACCGCGGTGACCTCCAGTGGGACTGTGCCCAAGGCCGCATGCTCCTGTGTGTGTGTGTGTGTGTGTGTGTGTGTCCCTCAATAAAAGCAATCAAGCAGAGCTAAACCGATTCTCAAGCCAGAAAGTGTATGTGTGTGCACGCACACAGGTGCCCTTTCATGATCTTCGGGTAGGCAAAAAAATAATAATCGACTCTTCACTTTCAAAAGGTCAAGGCAAAGAGGAGACAAATGGCTCCATTTGTTGCCATCGTGATGACTCCACAATTAGGGAAATAAATGCAGCAAAGGATAATGTGTTTATTTGCGCAAGACTTCAGGTCGACATATGAGCCGGGTTAAATGTATTTTGTATGTGAAACACATCTTCAGCGGAATGAAATGAGATACATTCATTAATTTGACTCCCACTACATCTCGTGTATCATCCTTTGTTTCACAGGTGTTTCAGATTTTGTCAACAACAAACTAATCAGGCTGTAATCGTACGAAATTGAACATTGATTCATCAGGTCATGAAGTAATTGGGTGCGTTTGAATGTGACTGATTCATTCTAAGCCCAGACACATCCCCATTTCAAAGAGGGTGTGCACACTTGTGCAAGCACATTACCATAATTGTTTATTTTTGTTGCCCCTCTTGAAAACACGTTAATTTTATTTTCATATGTTTTGTACAGGTTACACGTCACAGTCATGATCTAAAATGTTTTAGAGTAAGTTATATCTGTCTCATTTTTTTATATTGTAAAACCTGGCATTTGAGCCAGGGTGTCAACCTTTTATAGCCATTTTATATATATTTTTTCCCTTTCATTTTAAAACATTTATGGTGAGGGGGCTTGGGGTCATGCCATTTTTATAATATTAATGTACCCCAAAACATATCAGCTTTCTACTAATTACAGGACTCTAATTGCAATCACACATGAAAGGTAATATTCACACACATAATCTGTAATTTCCCCATTGCGGGACAAATAAAGGGATATCTCTTAAATCCTACAAAATATTTGACGAAAAGAAAACAAGGAAACGCAGCCGTTTGTTCCGATTATCACAATTGTTATCAGGAGGAGCTTTTTACAGCACAGCCGCACGTCAGCGGAGATGTTTCCGGAGAAGATAAAACGCTGTTTGATGGACTGTCTGCAGGCATGTCTGTCAAGATAAGACATCCAATATACACGAGAAGAGCCGATCGTCGTCAGCGTCTGTCGTCTCAAGGCATCCTCGTGCTGGTCGGCGCATCGTTTATGTCCTTTGCAATGCATCCAAATCATGGAATCGGTTTTTGTACAGTTTGTGATGGTGACTTTGCGATTTTAAGATGAATGATGACAACCTGTATTGTCAAAATGTCAAATGTGTCAAAATCCGGCATCCCGAATCCCTACGATAGAACATCGTGAACGTTTCACGTTGAACTTCGCCGCCACGCACTTCCCAGCGTTCCTTTTGCGACGCTTTGATGAGATCTCGCTGGGAAGCTGACTAATTTGGATCACAAAACCCTCGAGAGAGAAAGAGGAAGTGCTCGCGCGGGTGGGGAAACAATCAGGTTGACGTAACCCGGAAGGAGGGAAGCGCGCGCGTTTGTGTGCGTGTGTTTCAGGGACACGTGATGTCATTTCCTCTTGCGCGAATTAAATGGTCAGAAGAGGAGATAACCTTAGGTCAGAAAGATAAACATACGGTATGTTAAGAAATAGCTAGTCTTTGCTTATCAGGTTTGGGATAGCAAACATCCACTCATTGATCCCATATCAGCTTTCCAAAAAAAAAAAGAAAAAAAAATATAATAATAATTCACAAATAAAGCTGTTGTGCTTTTATTAATAATACAGAAATGTTGAAAGTAATATTTTACCCTTCTTAACAGCTATAGGTATACAGTATGACCAAACTAAAATAAATTAAAACTACTCACTCGCTAGCGAAATTGTTTGTAGAACGATATTGCAACATAGCCGTATTTACAGGTAGAGTGGGAATGTATACGGGTATGAATGTCTGTCAAAAAAGCCAAATAAAAAGCTAAGCACGCTGAGTTCCCCTTTTAAATCAGTGGCACCAAACTCATTTTTGTCACAGGCTAATAAAAAACTGTTCAAATATTCATCGCATTTATTTTAAAAGGGAAATTGGTCACAAAAATGATTGCAATCGCTCAACGTTTTCAATATTGAAGATAAATTGCAATTGTGGTATTTTACCAAAAAACATGAAGTTGATGCAAAATGTTTATTTTTCGCAGGCCACCTAAAACGATGTGGCGGGACGATCAAAAATTCCCCCCAAAACTTTGTCCAAGAAGTAGCAAAGTTGCACGATTGAGTCATATTGGGTGCGAGATATTTTCTTCCGAGAGGGGATTAAAAGTTGTTTTTCAGAGTAAGACGACGGTGTTCTTTAAATTTCTGGGCCGAGCTAAGTGAATCCAGATAAATAAAGGCTTCGCCGAAGAAAAGGGTATCACTAACAGCACAGGCTGATGTTTGCGGTTTCAAGCATCTGACATTGGAAAGCGGTATCTCGGCATCCTTTAACAAGCTCAAACCACTAAAACCAACCAGAGGAGCTTTGAGAAATGAAAGCAAGACGTGCTTCAAACAGATACGCGTCTTCATGAGGAGGGTATTCTCTTCAAATGAGCAACATATGTCAAGTTATCGTGTCAATAGCAACAGTTACTAATGACAATTCTGAAGCTTGGATGTGATGTTGGAAGGCAATGAGCCCTTGTGCATTCTGGGAATTGCGGGGCCCTTTTTCACATTCCCTGTTACTCAATCCATAATGGGAATAAACAGGCAAACGACCGTCGTCATCATCTTCACCGTAAGGCAACAGCTAATTATAAAATACTTGGCAGCGCAGCTAATAGTAGCATGACAACACCGGCATTTATCAAGGCCTTACGACAGCATTTAAAGTGTAACTAATACTAATGGCCAAGGTTAAGATTTCATAAAATCTCAGAAGAGTTCATGGATTACCATAAATGCCAGACGGGCCTGTGAGGAAAAAGACACGCTTGTTTGCGTTGCTGAGGGCTATGCAGCCATCACATTTAACACAGGCTGTTGCCGGCTTTTTTTGGTCGGTAATGTGATGCTGTGGTGAGAGAGTGAGTGGAAAAGAAGTAAGAAGAAGTCAAAATGCAAGTTTAAAAAAAAAACACAGATAATCCAAATGGAAAATGGGAGAATAGTTTTTATCGAGTGGGATGAAAACTTTCCTTAAAGGCCAGGAAGAAAAACTTTTCTACTCCATCCATTCATCCATTTTCCGATCTGCTTTATCCCCACACGGGTCGCAGGGGGTGCTGGAGCCTATCCCAGCTGCGTTCGGGCAGTAGGCGGGGGACACCCTGAACCGGTTGCCAGCCAATCGCAGGGCACACAGAGACGAACAAACATCCGCGCTCACACTCACACTTGGGGACAATTTTGAGTGTCCAGTCAGCCTGCCATGCATGTTTTTGGAATGTGGGAGGATACTGGAGTACCCAGAGAAAACCCACACAGGCCTGGGGAGAACATGCAAACTCTACACAGGAAGGCCGGAGCCGGGATCGAACCCACGACATCTGCACTGTGAGGTTGACGCGCTAACCAGTGTACCACCGGGCCGCCCACTTTTCTACTCATCAGACAAAAAAAAAAAAAGTGTCTTTCAGCTTTCTACTGTTTGGTTGATTTGTTGAACTTGCTGTAATCACAGGGGGCAAGATGTCCTGTTGTAATTGTTTTTGGGTTGCGACAGTAAAACCAACAATTACAAAAGCGACATTACGAAACTTTATGAGGTTTTGGCAGAGCTCGAGAACATTACATTTGGCGAATATCCAATGAAAAGCGGTGATAGAGTCACTTTATTTTCACTTTCTGCTGTTATAGTCACCTTGCAAAACCGGATCAAGGAGGTGGAGCCACACTTCATGGCTTAGAGGGGAACAATACGGCCTATAGACTATGAAAAGTCTGGAAGAAAAGTCCTTTGTATATAACTGCGTTTAATATTTCTTGCAGCATAAACAAATTTTGCTGCCTTAAAACTTAGAGGACTTTTCAATAGTGTGGTAATGGTGTAAAGTCCAACAGTGATAGGGTGAAGGTTGACAAACTGCACCGCAGTCCCTTGATTGGCCAAATTGTGTCGGTTGTTAAAATTTATTGGTGGGCTACACTTTGTTGCACCACTATAGCATCGCATGATTTACAAATCACGTGGGCAGCCAAAGGGGTGGAAACACGGCCATTAGGGACGGGGAAAAATAACGGCAAGTGCCTTTCACCGACAGTCAGCCGGGATCAACTCCAGCTTCGTCAACGTGACCCTGAAGAGCCTCTCGCAAGTCTCAGTCATATCGGGAAAATTTTGAGAGTAACCAGAGCCCGTCATGCTAAAAGTAAGAAAAGCAGAGCTATGCGTCCAAGAACAGCACTACGTTTGCCTACATTTTGAATTCATCAAGAAGGCATTTTTGACAAGACCCATGCAATTGTGCTACTATAAAGTACATTGCCAGCATTCAAACCTGTCATATCGTATCGCATGGGATCAAGAGTTGCTTCATACAGACACAACTCACAAAAAAGTTGGGGATATTTGGTTTTCAAGAACCGAATATTCCCAACGTTTGGTGAGTGGCGTATATTAAACGTATCGGTTTTTTTGTGCGGTCTATCAAGTGATTAAGACACACATCTCAAAAGACGAAAGAACGCAGCGTGGTGGTTATGGGAAGCGAACAATGCACTGTGGCGTAAAATATCATTGTAAAATAAAATATCAGGACTTACGGTCAGGATTGGGGGATTTGCGTCCAGCGTGGTTTGGTGAGGAGCATCGGAAGGTGGTGACGATGGTGTTGTGGTGAGGATTGGGATGGTGCGGGTGGTGTACTGCCGGGTGGTGGCCGTTGTTCTCCACCGGAGCTCTGGTGATGCTGATTTCAGGTTTGCGAATGTCCCCGGGACTGGGGGGCTCCAATTTGCGGGTGTGACTTGCTTCAGGGGTGCGACTAGTCCCGTTGGTGTGACTGCTGCCTTCGTTACGGCGTGTCCCGGGGGAGTCCGTCTTGGCAAAAGTGACCTCCCTCTTGTGACTCATTTCTGGCGTCCTGGAGTGGCCAAGGACCTCGGGGCGCTTCAGGGCGCTGTTGGTTGCAAAGCGTATGGATGCGGGGCTTGTGGCGTCCACCTGCTTGCTGGGCGTGGAGCAGATATCGATGGACAGCTCTGAGCGGCGTGACACAGGCTCGGGTGTCTTGGAGCCTCCTCCGCCCATGATGGAGCGAGGTTGGGTGTAGTTGAGGTTGTTGTTGTTAGTAACCGAGGCGGCTGTGCCCAGGTCGCGGTAGTAGATGCTGGTGGGAGACATGGCGTTGCGGTGGGGGGAGTTGGTTGTGCGTCTGGAGCCGGGAGAAGAGTGAGCTGAAGTGTCAACGTCCTCCACCTCGAAGGACCTCTTTAGAGCTGCAAATACAGGACAAAGATGACACATTACTCACATACTGTGATGCCTTGAAGTTAGAACACCCTGAGTGTTCTACAATTTGGAGTATGTGCAACATCCATTTCAAAAAATCGAGCAAATCTGAATTTGAACAAAGTGGAACAGAGTCAATGGACTTTGGTTGACCTTCCAGGTACCACTTTCGGCACACGTTTATACAGTCTGTATAAATGGCACAAGCACAGGAGGTCATAAAACTAACTCATTAAAAAGTTCAGATCAAGTTTAAAAACGCCCTGCAGTTCAATGGTGGGATGTCTCCCATCACCCCCAGCACTTTGTTTCAGGAAATGTATGAGTTGTTTTGTCGTGACCTCAATGCTACATCTACTGTAACACATTAAAATATGGAGTTTTATGTAAGGGCATTTGAGGCATTTTCTGTTTGCATACAAGAGTTGCTCACTTGCCCAGAATTTATGAGCGCGCATCCTTCCTCGAGGTTAGTCGTGACAGGAGCAAATACATGCACTGCACAAGATGATGATAGCGAGGGATGGGACTCCCCCTTAGGTTGAGTGCGCGAGCTGAGAATGAATGACGTGCCATGCCAGTGCCCAGGAGCTGCCAACATAATGACGCACAAGCTAAGTCGTCTCCCTTAAAAGCAGCAGCTTCCATCCAAAATGTTGATTATTTTATCAGTTTGCGGCCTCTGGTGATTCCGTGCATGAGTGCGTGCCTTCCTCTGAAACGACACGAACTCATGTTATGCGCGTTTCTAAAATACGAAAATGCATTTGTGTTCATTTTTAAGCCAGTACACTCAAAAGGGAACGGAACTTGCACCTTCTCATATACCCTTTGCACAACGTGAACCACTAATCTAATTGATTGCTTTAAGATGCTTCATTCCAACTCGGTGGACATTTGATACAATTCACCCTTTGACAAAAACAAGGACACTCCGCCAAATGAATAACAGATGTATTGTATAGAGTAATGTATTTGTGATATGACAGCTAAAATAAGAAAATCATATCATGAAATAAACACGATGATCAATTGGAAACATTTGTAATCGTGTTGCACAGAACTATCGCAAAAAAAAAAAAGTGCTTTGAAGCATCAACCCTCGCGCTAAAATGCTAACACAGTCGTCACATCTGAGTTTTTAAAAATATCTTCAATCAACATCAACATTTTACAAGAGGAACACAACATGCGTTAGCATAAATGCTTATGCTAAATTTCTAGTAACGTACATCTGAATGCAAACAAATGGATTCCACTAGTATATAGCTAACCTGAAATGGCATTTGGGTGTGACATTGTCTTACTAAATATCACCATCTAGTCAACTGTAACGCCAACCGCGAACACAATACAACATGCTAACACATTTGTTACCTAAATTTGAATGAAAACCAATTGGATGTATCGTCACACCACAAACAGTAAATGACATTTGGTGTTATAACATGGTGTCTTGAAGTAATTGTCAAAATTTTATACGTTACGTCCGTGAGAATGCTAAACAGTCAGCAATGTTGGTACTAACACTAACGCTGAACAAGGGAACTAAATGTCTGGTCTTATTACAATAAAAATATGCATTATTATAGCCTTAAGATAAGTAGAGCTTTCACAAAACATTGTAGTGTTAGCGAAAAGCAAAAACCACTCCCTCTCTTTCTCCCATTTGCTTGATGAACTAGTCATTAAAGTAATTCAGAGGAACACCGTTTGTCATTCACTCCAGCATCATAAAACAGCTTTTAACGCCTTTAAGTGAATATTTATTCGAAAGAACTGTGCTAATTCACTTGCCCGTGTCCTCCACACCCCGGCTTTCCTTTTATTTTCCAAATGTTGAAAAGAATGCCATCCAAGGTTGTGGCTCTTTTGAATCCAGCCAAAGTATGTTAGTCTGCCAATATTAATCTGCAGATTACACAAGCAGAAGGAAGGTTTAACACACTTTCACAGCAACAATTTAAGATCATTTAAAAGCCTTTCGACACTTGTGTTAGTGGTTTTTTTTTTTTTACTTCATCTATTGGAGTTGCACTGATAGAAGGGGTACGGTTTGTATGTATTTTCACATGGTTTGTCATGGAAAAGCCGCTGAACCTGTTCCAATGACTATTTGTGTTCTTGGTTACTTTGTGATTATACGGCCTCAGGCACGAGAATAAAGCATACGACTTGAGTGCTTGAGTTTGTATTTAGAGAGTGTGCAGTGAAGTGCACATGATTCAAAAGAAGAAGTGAACTGGAAGCCGTGCACGCTTTCATGTTTGCGAGTATAGAGGAATGGGGAAAAAAAGTACACAGGGAATGTCCAAGGCGATCATTCAATTCTGGCAGTATGTTTTCCCCAAGGGTTTTTCAATGCGGTCAACTAGATAAACATGGAAATAGGTTTCCAATCATGTGAGCATGAATATTACAAGTACACAAGTGTGGAAATGACAGATCAGATGAAGGAGTATTGTTCCCACTAAAATGGCATTCCAAGACTATGAGCTGGAATGGAGTTGTCCGGTCCATGGAGGAAGCTCATTCACAACACTGTGTTGGACTACCTATCATGAATTGACAGTGCCTTAAATCGGGGAAGAAGGCAGCACAGACAATACGGCTAAGGTTTAGCGGTACTGCAAAAATAAAGATGGAGGCAGCTGTACTTTCACTTTACTTCACAATTATTTGTCATAATACAGCCCAGGTGTGAGGATAGAGCACCTCTTTATCATCAGTGTCATTGTGTCCTCTCTGGTACGTCCCGACTGGCGAACACAAGCATGCGGTATCATCTCAGCCACGGTCCATTCCATTCTGTTATGGGGAGCCAAAGCCTATCCCAGCTGACATTTGCCAAAAGGTAGTTCTTTGGTGTTTCTTTTTTTTCTCTTTGCAATAAGATGTTCTCTGTGCCCCAACTAGCCTAAACAATGGGGCTGTCATTTGCTCAAGTGCGCTCGGGCTTGCACTGTAAATGTCACGGCTCATCAGTTTTCTTGGTTTGATCACGTGGGTACACAAGCTTCCTCCCGCATAGCGAAGACTCGAAAGTGTCAATAGGTGAGACTACGAGTGTGAATGCTTGTTTGTCTTTATTTGCCCTGTGACTGATTGGTGACCTGTCCAGGGTGTGCGCCGTCTCTTACTCAAAGTCAACCAAGTCATCCAAGACTTGATAAGCACTAAAGAAAAAGATTGTTCTTTCTATTGTGACAGACAATCAAAATGAAACGTTAAAAAAAAAAAAAAAAAAAAAAAAAAAATTCCAGGAAGCATGACTGTGTCAATTTTGTCCGAGAGGGATGCTTTTTTTGTAGTCATGGAAAGCCCTCAAAAAGGCAGATTATTATTTGGCCTAAAAATCCCAACGTAGAAAGAACGTATAAATTGGAAATTGGGGTGAATAATGAATGATGATTTTGATCAACCTTGGCGTCAACATCCCCCCATGAAATTCTAGACAACAAGTGAGGGATACAATCACACCCTTCCTGCTGCCTTAAAGGGAGTTTATGTACAAAAGAATGGGCAGATGAATGGTCCATGTGTTGAAAACCAGCAAAAACAAACTGTAGTTGGCAATCCAAGGGCAGGCTATCAAAAGTATTTCGCATTGTCAGACGAAACCTTAACGCGATACCATCAAACCACACACTCCCGTGCGAACCACTCATTGATGCAGACAAACCACGCGAAAAGATTTGTCGGATTCCGTCGAACCTCAGA
Source organism: Hippocampus guttulatus (assembly GCF_054856545.1). Taxonomy (NCBI): domain Eukaryota; kingdom Metazoa; phylum Chordata; class Actinopteri; order Syngnathiformes; family Syngnathidae; genus Hippocampus; species Hippocampus guttulatus. Next base: position 7,536,083 of record NC_141269.1, on the reverse strand, counting down.
AAGGAATTCTGCGCATGTTCCCGGCGAAGATGGATGACATGTGAGGTGAGTTGCGTGCAGATCGTGGGTCAAGTCCCTCCAATGTTTGCGGCTATGTTGCAGGAGCAGATGTTGAACCGGAAAGTTTGAATCACTGAGGGGCAATATCATCACTGCTGGAATTTTTACACGCAGTAACAAGGTAATCCAGCCAGCTGTTAAGTGGTGCTTGGCTACAGGCAACCACCTTTGACAGGTAATGCCTGGTTCTGCTCTACTTAATGGGCAACCTCACAGACACTTTGATTTACATCAGTTGACAGCCGAGCATGAGGACAGTGATTGAAGTCCACTTAACACCTTTTCTACCTCAAGGTTTCAATATTAACACCAGGCTCTTCTATACATGTGAATTTGGTTCAGTTCTCACTCAGTGACAGTGGGAATCTGAGTTTGAAAGGCTGTCTGTTTCTATATGTGCCCTGTGAGTGACTGACGTCCGTCTTTCTGCAACCGTGAACAGGATGAGCATTGAGCAGTTTAGAATAGAATATGGATGGATGAATGGATATACTGCACTCCCTCCGGAGATGTTTGTTTACTCAACTGCAGATGGATTGCGAAATCACTGATCCCCAAATAATGATACGTTGTCAAAATATGAATTGCTGCATTGCAAATTGTAAAAAACAAAACAAGGCAGCACAGGGTGGACAATTTTCAGAGTAGGAACCTCATTTGAAGTAAAGATGGGCATCAAAATGGAAAAGCACAACATTGTCGGAGCAGATTGATACACAACTGGGACGTCACATGATGTAACCTCATCTTCAGTACCGGCTCAGGGAGCGTGTTTAGAACATTACAGTGATAGCCGGTTAGTCTCTACACATTGACTCATTAGGGAGATGGGCTTTGGTTGGGGTTGTAGTTTTGGTTAGCTATCACAGTGAGAAATTAACCGAAGCAGTTAAGCGACTTAATGAGGTTTGTCCAATCCCCTTACAAGTTTATATTTGGCCGTTTTATTACTTTTACAAAGTCATTTTGCAAAACAGTTCATCCAAGTGTTCACAACAAAATGTGTGCGTGTTTTTATTTCTATCCCTTGTGCTCCAATGTTTTTTTTTTTGTTTGTTTGTTTTTTAAGCACGGCACATTTCCACTGATAAACAGTCAAAATAACAAAACTACGCAGGTCTAAAAGTGAGCCCTTCCATTGATGAAAACATGAATGAGTGACTGTGAGGTTTGAGACCAGCTGGAGGAAGCAAGCATGGCCGGAGGAGGAAAAGGAAAACGGCAGAAGAGGGAGAAAGAAAAAAAAAAAAAACAATGCCAGAAGGAAACCATGTCGGTTCCACAAACAAAGGAGACACATGTTGTGACTATTTGTACACCTCTTTGTTTTTTCTTGTTCTTAATGCTTCAGAAGTTATATTTGGCGGCTCATTCTTCTCTTGGATGCTAAGTTGAGCCATTACTTTGTACATGTTGTATTATTTCCGCTTACTTACTTGCATTGACAGACTTATTGTGGGTGCTTGTTTTATCAAGGGTTGACCTCCTCATTCGGAGCCAAACGTGACCACAATGGATGCAGTTGTAAACTGTCTCAGTGTTGACTGCAGCTAGATTTGTTAAAGGTAAGCGAACCACACCCTGAGGCACACCACATATGAGGGGGATAAAAGTGTACTGTTATTATCTGGCTTAAGGTGAAAATACTGCCATGAGAAAGTATTAAGTTCAACATGTACCCAAATTTTCAAGACATTGGAGCATCAATAAAGAAATGATCAGGAAAACACCACATTAAAACTGTCTAGCAGTAAAATAAATCAAGAAAATGTTTCGTTCATATACAACCTATTAAATTTCGATACAGTCTAAAAGGATTCCTGTGGACAATGGAACTTCTAGGACCAATACATTCTTGGGCACTGGTTGATTTTGAAAGGACTTTTCCATAGGGAGGAATATGACTTCCAGAGTCAAACTTTCACGATCATACAACATTTAGTGACTGTCCATGTGATATTTTAACTTTCTTACTGATTATACATGTGTCAAAATGAGTTGAAATGCTGATTCCTTAAGTACAGTGTGTTTTTGCGCAATACAGTGCCACCTCTATCGATCTCATGTAGCTTTGGAAGTAAAAAATGTTTTTTCTAATTGTAAATTCAAAATCTGAACAAAATAAGGGACATTTACATATGAATTTAAGTTCCAGTCAATAAGACAGGCAAAGATTGGAGTTAATTTGAGAAAAGTTGTGGCCAAAAACAATCACGCAATGCTAGCCCAATTCTAGCAAAATATGTTAATATTTCATGCTTAACAAAATACAAGAAGGAACTTCTCATTGTTAATCTCGACAGACAAAATCTTGAAAACTTTAAAATCTCTCTTTTAATGGAGATAAGGTATTTTTAATGGGATAAAAGAATTAGAAGCCCTCTTATAATTTTAGGACCTGATTGCTGGTATCAGAAACCGCCGGTCACAATTTGGCAAATTTCTTTTTCTTTTTTTTTTTTCACAAAAGGGTTGGTGTTATTTTTACAAAACATTTAATAATCTTCAATTTTGAAAATGGCTTACCATCTATGACGGTGCAAGGTTAATGGTTCAACAAATATGCTGTTTTTGGGGTCTGCCGAAAAGTGAATATTGTGGAGGTAAACAAGGATTCCACCCAACGCAAACGGTATGATGCACATTCATCGGAACCGCAATACATTTCAGGGTATTCTCTTTAGTGTTATGACATCTGAAAGACCGTTTGTACCTCGTCACATACACACACATTATTTTCATATCATGTCAATTACGAAACAACACAAACCTTCAAAATCTGAAATGATTCCCTCCAAGTGTGGATTGACTCCAGAATCCGACATATTTCTAGTGGTGGTCGCGAGTGTCCGAATGGTAGCAGTTGGTGTCACACGCCCACAACTCTCTTTAACTTTGTGGGACTGGCCACAAAGTTGTGCAATAAAACTACTTGCAAATTTGGGAGATTGAACGTGCATGCCTCCTCCTCCTCCTTCCTTCTTCTCCCCTCCCTATAGAAGACATACTCCCCTCTACTCCCTTCATGTCCTGTGGGTGTGGGTGTTTTCCTTAGTCCCCCCCCCCCCAACCCCACAACTACAGCCACACACGCACACACACACACTCCAACATGCGTGCGCAAGTACAGCAGGATCTACACTGCAGGTGACCAATTATGATTTTATGTGTATATCTGATTTCTTTTTAAGTGTCTAATTAGTGTATCTGTAGATTTCAAGTGGCAAATATCCGATATGGCTGTGTATGAGCACGGAACACGACAACCTGTATTGGTAAACGTCCAAAGTGTACGTAAACAACTACATGGGCATCCATTCGGCAGCAATAATACAGAAGTGAAAGAATAATAAATAAATGCTGTGGGCCTTGGGATATGTTTAATTTGTTCCTCGATCACGATGATAGTAACTTAAAACATTCATATCGCAAATCATCTTTCACTATTGAATTGAGTGAATATGTCATTAATCCATTGCAATCCATTTGGTTGACTGCGCTGTGCGTCACTCAGCATTCCGGGGTCCGAGGGTGATTTCTGTTCCACGCCTCGCGGCATATTTGCTAATTTGGTTACAAAAAGTAGACTACGGTACATTTTAGACTCGGTCTGCTGTGAATTGGGAATTTCTCCATTGCGAGACTAATAAAGGCTTTCTTATCTTAAAAGGAGGTCAAAATGTACACAATTTTGATGTATTTGATCAAGACAGATTTGACGCTCTGCGGACGTGTGTGGTGGATGTCATCGGATTTCATTCATAGATATGGCAGCGTGGGACAATCCCACTGAATCAGCGCCTTAATCAATTCATTGAATGAATTAGAATCATCATTACTTTAAAAATATTTTAACAGCATTATTTTGGGAGGGGCACAGACACACTGTTGTGGTGCAAAGTGGTCTCCAATTGCCCACTTCACATACACGGTTGACTATATCATCCACACGGGGATATCTTGCAGTTTACTTGTACTGCACCTTCCGTACACCGGTGTCATGCATGAACTAGCAAGTCTATTTCTGCCTCCGCAATGTCAAGCATGGCGTACTGCACCCCAACCGCCGTGATTTTGATACAAATGAGGTATGGCGTGACGATTGGCCGGGACTCGGCTACTTTCCATCCAACATCGTCCCACAAAGATGCACACACCCCAGTACACCCAAATCTATCTGAAAGCTAGAAAATTACCAAAAGAAAGAAAACTTCACTCATGCGTACAGTTAGACTGCGCTTTGCGCTAGACTTGCAGTAAGCACCAAAAAAGGGCCCTTCAAATCATGGGACTGACTCACTGCACCAATAAGGACATTGAATCGTGTACTGTAGTGTAAATTAAGTCTTGTACAACTATAAACAGCCAAGATCTCCTCTCTTACAGATAAGCCCTTCAAGTAACTGAAATGTATAGTTCAATGTAGACTGTCATGTTTGGGCAAGCGGCCCTCTTAAGCCAGCTGGCATGTTAATTAAAGTGCGCTCAATTCAGCAGTCGCCACTTTCTTTTGTGTGACAGAAAAAAAACAGAGTTGACTTCCTGGTGAAAGCTGACATTAGGAAACCAGGACGGCGCCTCGGGGCAATCAGTGAGATTCCAGCACCTAACCCACCTTCTGGAACAGCGCGTTATCAGAGGAAATGAAAATGTTGGGCTTGAGGGCCACATCCCAACAGGTCATCCTGGACCACCGCAATGATTCTTTGAGGGTATATTTTGAAGATGCACGGCAGGCTCGTATAAGGTTGAAAATTGGAGTCGTGGAAGTGAAATAGAATTTTACTGGAGAAGCCTTAAACACCGCCATTTTTAACGTAATACGCAAGTGCACAGTGAATTTTCAAACGGCGCTTGACAAAAATGACGAATGTTTTGAAAAACTTCCACCTTTCGGCATGCTTTGAAAATATCTTTTTCGTCACTGACATTTAGCCAAATGATTTAAATGACACATTTTATGAACTTTCTCTCATTTCAAATTTGGGAGGAATCGTAAGAATTGTTGGCTGTCTTGATTTTGTTGTCAATGAGGGATGCCGCTAGGATTGGCTGGGAAAAGATTACTTGCATCCCACAACGGCGCATAAATGCGCAAACTCCCCCTAAGACCCAATTCTACCTGTGCGAAGCTAAATAAAAAATATCAAAACAGAAAACTCCACCCGTGCGCACAGTTAGAGGGCGCTTGGCGCTAAACTTGCGCTCGGCATGAAAATAAGGCCCGGATGTTGTGGCTAACTCCACTGAAGTATGGCTAGGAGATTTTCTTAAACTCTTTAGCCACACTAGGGAAGACGATTCATGACCCAGTGCCAACCGTGATTTTATTGCGTGCCAAAATTAGCTCAACACAACACTCAGCTTTGAACATTTTCGTTTGTATTGACGCTATGCTAACACAACCAGTGTCCCGGCTAGTCCACCAACAGACCATTGAAGTTGATGTTCTGGTTGCCTTTGCAAAGACAGATATTCTCTCACCCTAACGACAAGCCAGTAAAGCATCAAGACAATTCACACATACAATGGATCTGCGACCTTAAAGTACATTTATTCCTTTGCTGTGTTGAGAAATCAACAGCAACCTTGTATTTGACAAATTCCGCTGCTCTATGGTTGTCATTCGGGGAGGGAATAAGAAAAAAAAGCTATTGATTGAACACGAGTATTGTACTTGCATATGAAATCATAAAAGGGGAGTCAACTCTCAAAGGAAATCAACAACCCCCAGTACAGGAAGCAGGCCTCTCCACTCCCAGACGGCTATATCTAATCATCATTGATTAGAAATCACAACAGTGTTTCTGTGGCAAACATGCAAGCAGTCACAGCTGGTGCTTGTAACAGCGCGCAAGAACCCATTTGAGCCAATAGCGTCATTCTAGTGGACTCCAATAACACACCAAAGCCGGCCGGTCAATGGCAACACAGTGAAACATTGTGCGTTTACGGCGCAGTCGCTACTGAGGTGTCACGGGGTGAGTAACAGAAAGAGACGCGGGGTAAGCGAGCACTATTTGAGATGATCCGGAGGGAAGTTAACCACGGGTGAACATCTTTCCATGAAAATTCTTGACATTTTTATTTTTATTTTTTTTTTTAAATTGGGCTGCAAGTAACGCACATCACAGATCCTGCAGCTGCACATGCACATTTATAACTTCGAGCCGTTTGTATTGCACGTGCTAGCGAAAAAACATAGTAGACAACATAGTGTACATAAATCTAAGTATATAAATACACACTGTACTTCGATGCGTCAATGTGTGTGGGCCATCAGCAGCAATGCCAACTCAAAGTGAGTCGTGTTGTAAAAGCTGCACCGCAAAGTTTTGCAGTACACTATTAACCCCCCCCCCCCCCCACCCCGGGTCCCCAAAAGAAAAGACAGTGTGAGAAATACACACTTTAGCACAGCCAGTGTGTTTGTGTAAACATGGGCACACAGTTGTGGCTGCAAGGCGGTGCTGAGCGACAGAATGAGGAACGATTCCAAAACATCTGGGGAAGCGTGTGTGCATGCGTGAGTGCGTGTGCATATGCATGCTGCCGTTGTGTTCAAGTGCCTGATGGGAGAATCGGCCAAACCAAAACGACTTGGCATCATTTGTCCGTGCGAAGGAATGACACCAGAGTTGGACTTGAATGTTTGCGAAGAAATGGTGGGTTGAATTTACTCCGTTTCGTTTTGTCAAGTGGTTGCACAAAAGATAATCTTGCGGCTCCAGATCATTTTGAAGTGAAAGTATAGTGTACTTGCAAAAATATATATCAGTATCCAAGATGATATGATTTTGTGCAACCGATTGAGTAAATTCAACAAAATCTTGTATCAGTGTATGAACCAGCATATTGTATATTTTCAAGGGTCACAGTTGCCTTTTAATACAAAAAAATCAAAAGGTTTATCGTGACATTATCTTCAAATGTATTCGGTATATTAGCATGTTTCAAATCGATTCAATTCAAAGGAGTTGCGGATGAATTTGAATTGGCGTTTCGTGCATCAACTTAAATACGCACTCTGACACAAACGATATGGAAGGAAATGATTCACAGACTGGCTGCAATTGTGTTTTTCGACCTTATTTTCTTCTCCCACCTTCAAGCACCACCGTGGTCAGCTTAAATCACGACGCTGAATAACGTCACCTGTCACGCGCACGCGTTTCTTGAAGGCCTCGTGACTCACAATGCTTCAGTAATGAGCTCCGAAATAAATGAATATGACGGAGCGAGAGGGCGGAAAGCACAACGGTGAGGCGTTCACTCGAAAAGGATATCCTCTACACCTCTTTTATGGAACACGCTGAACTTCCTTGATTTCCTTCACACTGGGATCGTGACTGTTTATGAGAGGCTTATATGGACTGTGCCACCATATTAGAAACAACGACCTTCCTTATCATGCAATATAGCTCCACACATATCTGGTCTCATGAGTAACCATCCATTCATCTGTGAATTAGCCGTTTTGAAAATACATTTCAGACTATAATGGTTATCTAGAGTCACCATAAAGTGAATATTTTGCAAGTGTTTTACAAAGCCTCTGACACTGCACGGGCATTGTCATGACAACAGGTGCAAACAGTGGAGTAGCCAGAGCAGCACAAAGGTTGAAATTTCAGGAAGGAGCCCAGCCCGAGTGAAACGTATCATAGGAAGTAACGCCTGGACAGAAATGTACCCCCCCCCCCAAAAAAAAGGCAAAATATGAATCACCCACAAGGAACATTTCAGAGCAATAAATAACGGTGAATACTACAACACTGACACCATGTGGATGGTTTGCACACACATTGCATACTGTACATGAGTTCTTCTCTGGGCCAGTGAGTTGAAACGTTCTCATGGATTAAAAAGCAATTTGTGCGGCGTCACTCATTTTGACGTCCAGATTTAATCAGGCTCCAATAGATTCGCTCTCACTGAAGTCGAGCCGCCGTCCCATTGAAGTGAACAAGCGTTAAATTCAATAGTTAACAATTTGATGGATCCTCAATCAAATCAGCTGACATCGACCCCTCCCTCCAGCCTCCTTTGCATCTTAAAATAAACCATCTGCATCTGTCACAATTAAGCTCCTATGGAGGCACGCGGACTTAACGCTGTTCGTATATTGACAAGCACAGAGGCCACTACTCCGCACAAGAAGATTAAAAGCGGGCTTGTGACAGCCCATCACTGGAGCTTTACTTGGTGCCGCTTCACATACGCTAGTTATTCAGGGACAGCGTGCATGCGCTTCTTCAGATCTGAGAGGGGAAACTTCAGCAAAAAAAAAAAAAAAAAAAAAAAAAAGATCAGGCCAATCAAAAGCAAATTAGGACGACTAACAGAGTTGCCTCCTGTCATGCAAACAGTAAAGAAATGGACTGCACTTACTGGCTATTCTGGCTCGCTCCATAATTCCACCTCAAACAACCAATTTTTGTCACTAACTCTCCCTCCTTCCCTCTCTCCTTCTTCTTGAACAACTTTCCCTTTTCATGCCCCGACCGACTGACTCCTGACGCCCCGTCACCGTGTCCCCCTTGCGCTCAACCCTCCCCTCTCTCCTCCCTCCCTCCCTCCCTCCTTCGCTTTGACTTCCTCCAACTTTTAATGTCTTCAGTCTGTCAGGGTAACAACTGATGTCGGCGGCAGGCCATGTGCGATTCACATGGAGTCCCTTTGTTGCTTTCTTTTTCCTGTATGCTAAACACCAAAATGGCGTCCGGCTTACCTTGAAGAAAATCCAAACTGGGATTTGTTATCCTCATGTATGGATGTCACTGGGTTATGGGGAGTTGTTGATTGACAACAGTGGCTGTTTATACAGAACTAGAAATGAACGGTCTGCACAGTGAGCAAGTGGTCGGAACGACAGGCTCACAGTTAGGAGGTTCAAGGTTTGAATCTTGGCTCGGGCCTTCCTATGTGAAGTTTGCATGCTTCCAACACCACAAAGAGAAGTGAGAGTCCACCAGTTAGTGAGCTAGCTGGTTTGTGGTTAGGCTTGAATGCCGCATCATCTCCTCATTTGGGAATTTACACCAAGCTGCTCTGTAAAGTGCAGCATGCAGACATAGTTAGCCCGCTAGCTAACTCTCTGCAGTGGTAGAAATGGACTGAAAGAAAAAAACAAAAAACAAAACAGTGCTTTGCTCAATTTCATTTCGTCAAGTAGTTGCGCAAAATAAAATCGCCAAGGTCCAAATCAAGGTTATTTTAGTGACCGAAAACTAACGGAGTAATTAAAACTAGAATTGAAAAAAACATTTTCAATAATCCATCCATCCATCCATTTTCCGAACCGCTTGATCCTCACTAGGGTCGCGGGGGGTGCTGGAGCCTATCCCAGCTGTCTTCGGGCAGTAGGCGGGGGACACCCTGAATCGGTTGCCAGCCAATCGCAGGGCACACAGAGACGAACAAACATCCACGCTCACATTCACACCTAGGGACAATTTAGAGCGTTCAATCAGCCTGCCATGCATGTTTTTGGAATGTGGGAGGAAACCGGAGTACCCGGAGAAAACCCACGCAGGCCCGGGGAGAACATGCAAACTCCACACAGGGAGGCCGGAGCTGGAATTGAACCCGGTACCTCTGCACTGTGAAGTCGACGTGCTAACCACTGGACTACCGGGCCGCCCCATTTTCAATAATGAAATTTAATAAAAATGAAAATGCTTTCAAAAACCAAAAACTAACTACATTTCACATTGATAAAAGTAACTATATAGCAAAAATGTCCTTTGTTTTCATTTTGGGCAATTAATTTAATGCATGAGCCTTTGGGGTTGCGTTAAAATGTATTTATTTTGATATTACCGCACGGAAGAAGAGAAAATCAAAAGTTATAGTGGGAGTGTCGTCTTCTTAAAGTGTGTCGCATAAAAACAACATCATCAAACAGCAGGCAACTAAAAAAATAGCCACCGGATGACGGGTTTGCATGTGGTTTTGGCTCGAACGGCGCCCCTGCTTTTGTCATTTAACTCAGCCCACAATGCAATGCTACGGAAACAGTGCTTTCCTTTTTTTGGTTCATATGTGAAGAGAAATTGAATTGAGTCAATACTCTGTTCACATGAAAAAGTAACATTTTTATTACTGTCTTTTGTTGGATCTGATGCAGCAGATGTTGCCCATATTGCAAAATGACCACCCGGGAGACTCTTTATGTACACACAGCAAATTAAAAAGTGACTACATCAGCACTTTTTAAACTTCGGCCTCGCACAGAGGGGCGGGGGGGGGGGGGCAGCGGGGGGGGGGGGGTATAAGCACTGACAATATGAAACCAAAAGGAATTATTAACTGAACATCCTGAAATCTTTCATCAAGCAATAGTTCATCAGTAGCTTTGAGGGTTTGAACCCTGTAACCAGCCACTGTACCGCACTCCGTCGACCTCACAGTGCAGAGGTACCGGGTTCAATTCCAGCTCCCTGTGTGGGTTTTCTCTGGGTACTCCGGTTTCCTCCCACATTCCAAAAACATGCATGGCAGGCTGATTGAACACTCTAAATCATTGGTGTCAAACTCAGGTCCCGGAGGGCCGCTGTCCTGCATGTTTTCCAAGTCTCCCTGTTGCAACACACCTGATTCAAATGATCAGATCATTAGCAAGCTCTGCGGAAGCCAGACATTGAACCTGTTCATTTGAATCAGGTGTGTTGCAACAGGGAGACTTGGAAAACATGCAGGACAGCGGCCCTCCAGGACCTGAGTTTGACACCTATGCTCTAAATTGTCCCTAGGTGTGAGTGTGGATGGTTTTTCATCTGTGTGTGCCCTGCAATTGGCTGGCAACCGGTTCAGGGTGTCCCCCGCCTACTTCCCAAAGACAGCTGGGATAGGTTCCAGCACCCCCCACGACCCTTGTGAGGATAAGCGGATTGGAAAATGGATGCAATGGATGGATGGATGGTCTTTTTTGCAACACGTATTCCAAAGTGCGCTCCCCAAAATTGTACGGACACAGCTGATTCAGACGAAAGATCCAGAGTGACCATACGCGTCATTGACTGTTATCGACGTCAAGAGAATGTTTTAGCACGTCACCGTGGTTAGCTTCTTTTAGCACTTTAATAATTGAATGAAGGTGATTTCAAAGATTTAAAAATCTGGTAAAAAGTGTGACGCGTGAGGCACATTTGCTACACAACGTGCATCATGCCTGTTTTCAATTGTTTTTATTGTCGTTTTTCCACTTCTAAACACTTAAAAGTGTGAAAATATTTAACCCTCACGGTGCTCAAATTGGCTACTGCAATAGCATGACTGGGTCAACTTGGCAGTATGCTAAATTGCTCTAAAAAAAGGCACTACTCATTGCCTCTATCTCACAAAAAGGTTTTATGATCGTGACAGTTAAACCTTAGAAGACTTTCAAAAACACTTCCAGACTGCAGTGGACTACCTCACAAATCTGTTGACTGAAAGTCAAAATTTGCAGCATTGTCTGAGTATATCTGCAGTGAACATTAGTGGAGAGATCACACATAGAATCGCTCTCTGACCCGCAACTACCAGTTGGAAGGCGTCATGGGCCAATCGGGCAGCCTCATTCTCAGTCGGAAACACAGGCTATCGAAGAAAAAGACACAGGAGCCTGCTTCCTCTTTCTTTCAGGGAACATGAATGTCAACATGTGTTTTCAACTGCATAACCCTCCCTCCTAACAAGTGAGTTTAAGAGTGAATCTCCCAAAGTTAAATGGCATGAAGACAAATGGAGAAGATCAAGAGCGATTTCAACCTTCAAACAAACCTACTCCCACCGTCTTAAATCCTGCTGCTCATTCAGACATCAGAGCAGCGATGTGAGACAGAGCAAAGGAAGCAGATTACGGTTTTTTTTTTGTGTTTTTTTTTTTAAGCATGAGCGTGCGTGTGCATGCGTGTGTTGTCAACCCGGATGATGAGAGCGGAGACAGCCGTTCAATGGTCTTTTGCAGATACTGTCGTTTGAGTGTCCTTGCATACAATGACAACAAGACCATTGTTCAATTTCTGCACGTGTGTCTGTTTGTGACATGACTGAGAGTTGGCGTTGTCTTGGGCAAGGACATGCAAGTGTGGCTAATCAGTCTATTGGGTCATGATGTGATCATGTTTGAACTTGAACAAAGAGAGATAGAGAGGATTTGTCCTTCAATGCTCCTCTGTGTATTCATGTAATTCTATAAAAGGGTCTATAAAAAAAAAGAGCACATGATGGAAATTTGATTTTTCTTTTATTGGGCAAAGAATGTGTTATTATGACACATTAATTCTTTTTGAAAAAATAAATAAATAAATCGAAGTAGACAGACATTTTTCCGAGATTCCCATCCCCCAGAAAATATTTGGATTGGATTGGATAAACTTTATTGTTCAATTTATTTAATTTATTAATTTGTTTATTTTATTTGGTCCTGGTGGCTCTTTAAATGGCCACTAGGAGCCCTCTGGTTGAACGCTTGGTAACTTTCTGCCTTTACTGTCCAAAGTCTAATAATTCTGAGCATTTTAAAAAGGTAGTTTGAAAACACCCCAAAAAACACCTTTTGACTTTTTGTTCCAACTGCCAGTATGAGACAGAAGTGCATAGGAAAATAATCCGTGAAAACAATAGCCCTCTTTGCTCCCATCTGGTGTCTTGAAGTTGATTTGCAAGAACCCACCATGCTTGAGGAAAAAAAAAAAAAAAAAAACCACCAATCAGAGACAGAAGGTGTGACAGTTGATGTGTCAATCATTCATCGCACACTCGGGGGCACCATTTCCGCAGGCACGCCATCGCGGCCTCGCACGAACCTGTTACCTTGGCCTTCAGAAGCTTTTGCTACAACTATGGTGGGCTATCCACCGTCATAAAAGCTTACAAAAAAAGGCCCATGCCTCATTTGCCAACAACTGGGCATCAGACTAGCGAACTAGCACAAGAAGATTAACACAATTAACAGGAAGTTGTATTACCTCTGTTTTTTGTTTTTGATTGATTGTGCATTCCAAAAAAAGTCTCACTTCAAACCAACATTTAGTGACACTTCATGACGTTTAAGTCATGCTACCGATGTAGCAGCTAGAGCTAACGTCAGCTTTTTGACAGTGTTAATGCTAGCTAAGTATTGCTAGCACTGCTGCTGTAGTTTGTCGAAGCTGGTCATGTGCTCTTTGTGACTATTTATCATTACTATGCCCTTGCACAATTGCATGACATGATGAAAGGTCATGTTTCCGAATTCTACTCGCTTATCACACATAAGCGAGGGCCGTAACTTTGGTTAGACTCTGTAAAGTGAGTGAGGATAAATTTCAAATCCTGCTAACATTTTTTAACGCTGCAATCATCCCACTTCAAGAGACAATGAAATAAGGTTGCTCACCCTTGCAAATGACATATTTTTTTTACTCCCTCACACATACCTTTCATCACCTGTACACTTCCATCATCTCCGCCAGATAAAAGCCGACCCTCCCACTTGAGACCCGCACGGAGGAATGGAATGGCTACGAACACTGGAATGAACACCCACTGACACTCACATATACTGTATGTTCAACTCACATGACTTGACAAGTTATGCTTCATGGATGACAGCGCACCTTCTGAACACACACACACACACACGCACACACACACATACACACTATTAGGAATGCACTTTGCAGCACATACGCTAAAGATGTAAGCCTATATTTGCAGTCACTGAGGCAGATGGTGATGAGGCACAGACAGTCACGTGCGCTTGTTCAATCATGCAAACACACAGATAGACCCCAGTCCACCCCTTCCCCCTAAAAAGGCTCTGCGTCCCACACACTGACTAAGAGTGGATGGTGGGCCGCGGGCTGCACATTCATGTAAGCCGTCACTTCAGAGCACAACCTACAGCCCAACGCGTGACTCCAACATGCTATATTTAGTCATGTAAGAGTGGAGCATAATAATAAAAAAAAAAAAAGTCACCAGCACGCCAGCGCACACTTAAGGGATGCCTGCCAGCGACTGATGCACAATGAAGAGTGGGAAGAGGGTAAGAGATGAGGCGGAGAGGCAGGCAGGCAAAGCGAGTATGGGAAGTCTTGAAGGACCTTCGTGGAGGGCCAACAAAGTATTTGATCCTCGTGACGTGGCGGCGGGGGCAGGACTTGTATAAAATGGATCTATACAATCATAGAGGACCGTGTGCCAATCATCCATCCATTTTCTGTCGCACTTACTGTATCTACTGCCCCCGCACCCCAATGCATTTCAATGGCCGTCAAGTACATGCAGATTTTGGCTATTCGCTGGCCGGCCCAGTCCTGTCGCCCGCAAACAGCGGGGTGTCGACTGTATTTTCATCCGATACCTGCTATATTTTCTTACTTTCTGACTTGCGTAGACATATAAAGACGGTGTTGCCTTGTTGGTTGAAATTGAAATTTCGCTGCTCCACCTAGCGTTATAGTCCGGCGATGGCCGCGAGTTGGAAGTAAATTGACTGATGCAAGACGAGGAGCCATAAACTCTCTGCAAGGAAGCAACTTGGTTTGTCATAGCAATTCTATTGATACTTTTCCAAAAGCTCAGGACATCCATCATTAACTGCAATAGACTTCGTGATAGTCTGTGCCGTGTTCCAATTTAAGCATACATTTGGTTTATGACGGTTCCAGAGGAAGTGATAAAATGTCTCCGTGCCGTGGCCGACATTTATTGCTTAAAAGCGTCTTCTTACTGTCGAGAAAAACTACATACCGGTACTCCAAATCAAATCTTGGTGGAGGTCTATAAATATGCTGATCCGAATTTGGATATTTCGGCCTTGAATTGAGAGACACTTTTAGTTCTGTGTCAGTTTTGTACCCATCACCACAAGATTTTTTTTAAATGACTCTATACACTTGAATAAAAATCCCAGCCTCACTGAACAGTTAAAAACTTGACCAAAAGGAACAGTTTCAATTGTTCTGTCATTTCGTTTGTTAGCCAGTAAGATGAAAAATGAAATGTTTTCGACCTCGACGGACAATGCCTGTTTCTGCAACAGGCCGTTTGATCAGAACAGCCTTAAGCCTGAGCCCTGGAGAACCCACGGGGTCATATTTGGCCCCAATAAATTCTGCTACTCAAATGCTACCCTTAAATCCCAAAGGGTCAAATTTGGCCCTAATCCTAAATTTGTATTAAAGCATTGAATATTTGAAAAAACATATATTTTGGTGTTCAGTGAACATATAGCAGTCATTTAATGTATAATTCATCAATTTCCAAAAAAGAAAAGGGTTCTTGGGTTCTCCAGGGTTAAGAAACAGACTTTTCTGGGATCTGATGAGGAATAAAACAGTAGTGTGAGTAGTGCGATGCGGTGCAGCCAGCCACTGTCGGATGACCTCACCAGAGCGCTACGCGGCGCTCATCTCCTCCACATCCCTCTTGCGCGTCATCATCATACACCGCCACGCACGTGCTGCCAAGAGAAAGAGAGCACGAAAGGGGGGGGGGGGGTGGCAGGCGCTGTCCTCCTCGTTTGCTCCCCATCCAACCTGGGGCATGTACAGAGTACGACAAAACTCCTCACATCACTCATCCTCCAAAAGCCAAATTTAGAAGCTGATCCCTGTACGCTCATGACTGTTTCCATGAGGAAATAGACATCCTGCGTGTTG
Organism: Hippocampus guttulatus; assembly: GCF_054856545.1. Classification (NCBI taxonomy): domain Eukaryota; kingdom Metazoa; phylum Chordata; class Actinopteri; order Syngnathiformes; family Syngnathidae; genus Hippocampus; species Hippocampus guttulatus. The sequence continues at coordinate 7,520,388 of NC_141269.1, read as the reverse complement.
TTTATTGGCTCCACAATCCTTTTTTTTGGTGCCATTGTGGCAGATTTATACAAAATCTGGAATTCATTTTGATGAGACATTTTCCTAATTGAACATGACGTACCATCAAATGTAAGCCTAAACGCAATTCAGAAACCAAGCGCACATCATCTGCGCAATCAAGGATAATGAGGTCTGATTGTGTCACTATTTTCCAATCAGAACATCCACCTGACTGATGACAGATGCATAATGCTACATCTTGGGTCTAAACCTGGGTTGGCTCACTTGACAAGCATAAAGATCCCCCCCCCTCCAAAAATAATCAACCCACCCCAGCACAAAGAGCCACACATGAAACGGATGACCGTTCGAACCAAAACTCAGTCACACTGTGAAACAATTTTGCTAGCTTCAAAAAGAGTGGCAACTGTCTGACAGTGTCTCAAGTTGCATCCCAGTGTGCCATACCATCGTTCTGTGACAGATACTTGGGCAACCTTTTGCAATGGAAATGGAAACACACACACACACACACACACGCACACACACACACACACACACACACACACACACACACACACACACACACACACACACACACACACACACACACACACACACACAAATAAAGCAGACCGTAAAGCAGACTCTCCACACTGCATTATTGCCAACGGTACATTCAAAGTTATAAATATGGTCAAGTATTATTGTAAAACACAATAAACAACAAAACAATACCGTATTGGCCCAAATATAAGACGGCCCTGATTATATGACGACCCCCTCTTTTTCAAGACTCAAGTTTGAAAAAAGACTTTTTGAACACCAAATTAATTATTATACAGAAAATAATTACAGTACATCTGAAACAAATGATTCTAACAATATATTTGAGAGAAAAAGCATGTTATTTTGCCTAATATCTGAACATTTAAATATGTAAACTTAAGTGCAATCATTTCGTAAATGAATGGGTTCTGGTTTTTGAAATGTAAATTACATCATAACTTCTCCTCAGCTGCCGGTTAACCTGGCCGATCTTCGACCCACTTTGCTCCAGATTGTCACTACGTTTCTCCATTTTATGTTATCTCTTCTTTTATATTTTTCTCTTTTCTTTGTTACTGCTATTTTTTTTCTTCTTCGTGCTACCGCTCTTTATTTTTATTCTTCGTGACAGGGTACGTTTCTCCATTTTATGTTATCTCTTCTTTTATATTTTTCTCTTTTCTTTGTTACTGCTATTTTTTTTCTTCTTCGTGCTACCGCTCTTTATTTTTATTCTTCGTGACAGGGTTTTACTTTGGCCTGGGGAGTCTAGTTCAGCATTCGCTTCAAATATATCTGGCGCCATCTATCGTCCTGAATGGGTATAATGTCTCGACCCCGAATAGAAGACGACCCCCACTTCAGTCTTATTTCAATGCAAAAAACACCGTCTTATATTCGGGCCAATACGGTAGTATTAGTGCAACTTGGCAGCCGGTCTCCCTTACACTTAAAACGTGGACACATACAGTATTTGCATTTTTGGGTTGGCTGTTCCATCTGCCACTCACTCTCAGTGGCGGTTCTGGGGGGGGGGGGGGGGGGGCACCGATTCTGGCCCCCCCTGTGGCCCCCCCTCCGAGCGCAGATTACGCAGTCGTGCTGAGTCGCCGACGCGAAAGGTGGAACGAAAGTGCGTGATTTAACATTCTAGTCGGACCCTTTAGTGCGCTGCGCCATTTAAAAATGAGCGGGAAAATGAGAAGCAGTCCGCAGAGAAGGAAATTACCACGACACGAGTGCTATTTGCGTGTGTGTGCGTGTGCGCGTGTGTGTGTGCGCGTGTTTGTGTGTGTGTGTGTGCGTGTGAGTGTGTGAGTGTGTGCGCGTGTTTGTGTGTGCGTGTGTGTGCGCGCGTGTGTGTGTAACTTTTTTAGTCTCCCGTCTTATTTTAATTTTTATTTAACAGGATCAATATATAAGACATTGCCTTTTAAAATTTGGATAATTGTATGCATGTAAAACATCTAGCTTCAGTGTATTTGCAATTTTTGTCCCCGGCAGGCTGGTACCATATCATCCCCTGGCTTGAATATTCTCAACAGATGGACACGGCGTATTGTTACGCTTGCAGACATTTTAGCCCTCCTAATACTGTTTTTTTCTCATCACTGTAATGTTATGACTACAATTTCAAAGTCTGAAGAAATAAAAAGTCAAATAAGATTTCGAATCTGTCTTTTTAGCCCTGGGTTGAATGTGCCCCCCCATCAAAACCCCTGGCCCCAGCCCGGCCCCCTCAGTGAAATTGATCCAGAACCGCCCCTGCTCACTCTCAGTCGAAATTTTGATTCAACCAAATGTCAGCCACTCATAAAAACAAGCTGCTCAACCCCACGCACTATGTGACAGTTGTTTTCATTTCAGCCGCCGCGATCATCCTACATCAGGCCTTAGTGTAGACTTGAGCCACATATTAAGCAACAAGTCTTCAATATTATAACAATATGACAAATATATGTTCCTCATGGGCAACATCCTTTGTGTAAATGCTTAAGCAGAAAGCAAGATAATCAAAAGCAGCCTTTTCGCAGATTCCCAACAAGTGAAGACGTTTCGAGGGCTCATAAAGTCAGCAGGGCGAAGAAAGGCCACATCGTTGTTCATGTTGAGTCAGCAGCTGGCACCGTGTCCAGTCTACGCCGAAGGCCAATGAGCCAATGCTGGGAAACATACAAAATTAGAACCAACTCATGACCCTGAAACTTGTTACACACACACACACACACACACACACACACACACACACACACACACACACACACACAGGCCATGTACGCTCACGCAGCGTACCTAATCAAATCCAGTTGGGAAAAAAAATGGCATCTTTTTGAGCGGCTATAGGCTCCTCTCTTCCACTTTGCTGACAATTGAAATCCCGCTATGAGGTCAGTTGGACCGTCAAGCCAGAGCGTCGGTTCATCACAGTATGGCCGTGCTGCAATTGACATATATTTCTTTCGCTCCATACGGTAACCATTAGACATGAAATGCAGCTGGCAGAAGACTGCGCAAAATGGGGTTTCATCAAACATCACTTATAAGATTGAGGAGGTTTATTATTGAAAAATAGGCCGGCACCATTGTGGACGTAGTCACAAGCCCAGTTTGCGTTGGTTCGCAATGATTGCTGATTGCCGTCATGTGTGGCTTAAGCCCACCCCCACGCCCCACCTTCCAAAAAACAGGCAATGCGTTGTTGGAGTACGAGCAAGGAGACTGATTTTCGCCTGGTTGAAATCATTGTCAGACTTTTTTTTATCCCTGAAAACAACAATCCTAATGGCTTTCCAGGATAGTTGAACCAAAACGCTTAAGGAAGCTAAGGTCAAAAGGTCAATGAGCATTTAATAAAGGAAAAAAAAAACGTTTTAGCTTTGAATGGTAATGCTGGCAATCCAGCAAATCATTCCCAAGTTTCAGGATTTTAAAGCAGTGTTCCCAACCTTTCTTGAATCAAGGCACACATATTTCTCATTGGAAAAATTCTTATTGCACACCACTAAAAAAAAAAAAAAAAAAAAAAAAGCCACAAAAAACTGCCATCCAGTGTAACTGTTCTGCCTGTCACTATTATGTTGCTAGCATAGCTAATTAACCAAAGCTTCATTATTTGTAGTCAACAAATATTTTTTTTGAACCAATCAAGTGAAATTGGACAATTTTCCGAGGCCGGCTGATGATTTTGTCAAGGTTGGTTAGGAACTGGTTTGCAAGTGCAAGGTCTATTCTTCCATTCCAGCCCTGTTGGTGCATGTCATCCCAATGGATTCGATTGCTCACTGTCCACACTTGGGCCCCAATGCAAGTCGAGTGTAACATGATGCTCACCAAATTTAAAACTGGATCCTTGCTTGTCACACTGGACGCCCAAGTTTCGTGAACATCAGTTGCATAATTACTTCGTGATCAGACAATAAACTATCCAATGAACAGTAATTGAAACAATTTTGTCCAACTTGTGCGGAGCGGATTATGCGTAATCATTAGCACATCACAATGGCAAAGAGGCGACCCATTTATAATTAAAAGTCCATCCACGCCGACTCTTTTGTGAGCCCAACTCCAAAGTCTTGCTTGCGCCCCAAAAATTGCCACATCAGCACGAGGCCCCACCGCCTTCACCTCCAGCTCTGCAAATGTGCCCAAAAGTGAAGGAGGGATGAAGTTGGAAAAAGAAAAGGAAGAAAGAGAGAGTTCCTGCGGTTACTCATGACTTCGGTGCTCTATAATCAGCATGCCAAGCCCCTGATGTCCAAATCCACCACTTGTGGGTTGCAAGTGGACAATCTACACACATGCAAAAACCCACACAGACGCACACACACAAACTACAGTTCGACACATGTGCCTGGAAGCACTCTCTCTCTCTCTCTCTCACACACACACGCACACACACACACACACACACACACACACACACACACACACACACACACACACACGTGCAGTGATCTCTGCTCATGTGGAGTTTGGCTGTGGAGCACGTCCAAAATGGATGGTTTGATGAGCATGACAAGGAAGCGAATCAAATGCTGCGACCTTAGCAGAGACCGCATCGGAACCCAACTGAATACGTGAGGGAGAATGGGGGGGGGAGAAGATGAGCAGGGGGGGATAGTCCAATGTGTATGACGCATTCGGAATATACGCAAATGTCACAGTAAGACACTAGGTGTTGGGTGTCTGGACAGATGTTTCTCCTGCACCTCTTAGTTCGAGGGGCACAGCTCAGCGAAATCTAGTTTAATTCCTTTTTTCCGCCTGAGGGAGTGATTTTTTTTGTGTTCCCGATATTGCCGTTGTTTCCGGACCACCGCGATGTCTGTTTGCATGCCAGCATTTTCATGTCAGGTGTTCTTTCTCAAGCACCTTTGGCTTTTGGACTCCCAGGTTTTTATGCAGGGGTGACAATTGGTTCTGCCTGTCATGCTTGTAAAAAAAAAGGCTCTCTTGGAATCATGGTTATCAGAGGGTCTTTCTTTTTTCAACAAACCACAAGCTCTGCAATTTTAGTAAACATGTGCATCCTGGTAAAAATGTGTGTTTCTTAAAAATGGAATTAGAAGTACAAGATGGGATGATTATTCACAAATTTCTTTTTTTTTTTAAGTCAACAATTTAGATTTTCATAATACTTTTTTGCTGTTTACTTATGTATATGTGTGATCTCTAGCATCATTGCTGGAACAGAATTTGAAATGTAATGAAAAAGAATGACATCGAGAAAAAGTAATATGGTTTTCCTGGTATGGCGCCCACTAAAGTGATTGATGTCCCTCGTTTTTTTTCTGTTTTTTTTCCGATTTCGAAAATAATAAGGCTAAATTTCTTGTCGCCACCAATGTGGATCAACTTGAATACCTCTGAGAAACAGTACAAATTTATGTCAGTTTCAAATCCGGCAGTACGAGCATGCCAAAGACGGATCATGATATTTCCAATAGTCAAGCTGTTCATTTCCACCGTATCTGAACGTATGTGCTTATTTTAATCTTCATGAGAATGTCTTTAGTCACTTGTGCAGTTTTTTTTCCATGATTCCCAGAGATAAACCCATGGCCTTATTCTTTTCAACAGCCATATATTCTACACTTCATTCTCCGACCTTCTTGTCGATTGTTTGCCTCTTGCCTTTGTCTTCTCGAGAGGAATTTGGCTGCTGCCGACATCCTCGCTTAGTGCCTCCTTTTCCGTATTTGCCCGTGGGACACACTAAACTGCAAGTCCACTATCTGATCTGAAGTTTCTGTCCGGACAACTGCAGTCGATGCAAAAGATACAAATTTGTACAGAGCCCTCCGATCCCCAAGGCGTTTACACGGAAGAAGCCCGAGACAAACACACCAACTGAAAGGGTGAGATGTTGTGATGCTCACAACTCCGTACAGCCTGCATTTCAGATGATGTTAATTGGGGCAAAAACAAAAAACGCCGAGTAACAAGGACGCTCTCGTTTTAATGGCATCTGCGTGTAACATCAGGTGTTTTGTCTAATGAGCAAAGTCCTTCACGACCGGCCGGCTGCTCGTCACGTTAAGCAGCAGCGACGTTGCCCCCGTTTACATCCTTATGTTATTTACGCGGCCGCTTTTTTTAAAACGCTGAACCGTCATTGTCCACCCGCTCTATTTTTAGACACGATGACGCATGATGTCATCCTCACATTTGCACGCAAGCGCACTCAGCCGGAAAGATATGCGAGACTTTTCATCACGGATTGAGAGGGATTTTCCAATGCGTGGAGCGTTTCAAATAGCAGTCAGCACATCTGCCTCACCGTTCAGATGTGCGTGGTTTGAATCTTTGCTCCAATCTTCCCCCGTGTGGAATTTGCATGTTGTCATGCTTGTGTGGAAAACATGCAACTTTGGTTCATTGAAGACTCATTTATTGGTGTGAATGTGAGTGTGAATCGTTTGTCTAGTGCCTGGCAATTTACCGTATTTTCCGGACTATAAGTCGCAGTTTTTTTTCATAGTTTGGCCTGGGGTGCGATTTATACTCTGGAGCGATTTATGTGTGAAATCATTTCACATCTTATTTTCACATTAAACCACAAGAGGGCGCTCTCGGCCAGTGTTGATAAATCGACGATGAGTCTGACGTAAGCGACGTAGAAGAGGAAGCGGCGCATCGTCTACCTCCCGAGTTGGGGGAGTTGTTTAAAAGTGACACTGAGGATGTAGATTTCATTGGATTTAGTGATTTGGAGTGAAACTGATAGTTTGGTAAAATTGTTAGCATGTTCTTTATGCTAGAGTTATCTAAATAACTCTTGATATGTTACGTCGTTACTGACATTAGCAGGCATGTCAGTCATGTAACGTTAGTATACCGTACACTTATTCAGCCTGTTGTTCTCTATTTTATTTTCTTTTTTTAATTGCCTTTCAAGATGACATGTATGTCAAAAATGCAACTTACACTCCAGTGCGACTTATGTATGTTTTTTTCCTTGTTAATTATGCATTTTTTGGCTGGTGCGATTTATAATCGGGAGTGACGTATAATCCGAAGAATACGGTGCTGGTGACCAATCCAGGGTGTACCCCCACTTCTCGCCCAACATCAGCTGGGATAGGCTCCAGCTCAGTGAGGGCAAGCACAATAGAAAATGGATGGTTCATAGCCCAGCATTAATCATATTATCTTAAGAAGGGCTTGAGCAAATACGACGTGGCTTTTCCTGCAGTGCGCCGGAGAGGATTGAGATAATAGCTGAGCAAAAGGTTATTAAGTGGGTATGAATTCAACTTTTTGCTGGGATGTAAAGTCAAGAATCTCCAGCGGGCCTCCTATGAGTTGCGAACACAATGAGCTTTTTGAACTCGCCGCCGACTCAAACTGAATGATAAAAGCAGTTTAATCCCAGCAGATGAGCTCAAGCACGGGAGGTTAAGGTGATAAGAAAAATGACAGGACCCGCAAAAAGGTTTGGCAGCTCGACTCAAGATTGTGAATCAAATTGCAGGGAGTGCAACTTTCGTGTGGTGGCAACCTACGGCCAATGAGTGAGTCACACTCATGAGAATGCAGACATTGTGGAAGAGAAATAAAGAGCTGTATTGACTCCCCTTCGTCTGCTCCTGCTTTGTGGGAGTGTGGTGGAGGGCTTGCTTGAATTTGCATGTCATTTTTCCTCACGGTTGTTGATTTCTACATTTATTCCTCTGCGTATCGAGGTGCTGCTGTGTTGCCTAGCAAAAGAGTTCAAAGGGGCTCATCAATTATTTAATGTGCCTGCGTGTTTACAGTGTCTGTGAACTGACACAACTATAGTTTCAACTTTTTATAATTATACACAAACAGTATTATCTCTAATTACATTTGTATTTGACATATCATTGTTAAATTTAACGGCGGCATGGTGGGCAACGGGTTAGCACGTCGGCCTCACGGCCCCGAGGTGCAGGGTTCGATTCCGGCTTTGGCCTTCCTGTGTGGAGTTTGCATGTTCTCCATGTGCCTGCGTGGGTTTTCTCCGGGTGCTCCGGTTTCCTCCCACATTCGAAAAACATGCATGGCAGGTTAACGGAACACTCCAAATTGTCCCAAATGTGATTGTGAGCGCAAATGGTCGTTCGTCTATGTGTGCTCTGCGATTGGCTAGCAATCAGTTCGAGGTGTACCCTGCCTACTTCCCGAAGACAGCTGGGATAGGCTCCAGCACGCCCGCACCCCTTGTGAGGATAAGGAAAATGGATCCTTTTTTCCAACTAAAAGTGAGCATTATTGTTACAATGCAGAATTGTTGATACAGTGCTTGTGTTGGGTGTCATTCCAGAGCTCACATGTACCGGTACTTAACATTGTGGCCGTTGTCCATCCATCCATTTTCCGATCTGCGTAAGAATAACCATCCTTGCTCACACTCACACCTAGGCACAATTTAGATTGTTCAATCAGCCTGCCATGCATGTTTTTGCAATGCGGGAGGAAACCGGAGTACCTGGAGAAAACCCACGCAGGCCCAGGGAGAACATGCAAACTCCACACAGGGGGGCCGGAGCTGGAATTGAACCCGGTACCTCTACACTGTCAGGTTGACGCACTAACCACTCCAGTGGCCGTTATCTTACAATATTATATTACATTACATTACATGACATCAACATTATATTACCTGAGCCAGAGTCACACAGCAGTACAGCGAACCGAGTCGATTTTCCATCCAAATCTCTTTTCACTGTCACCACATTATTTTGCTCCAGTGTTCACTTGAACCTGCAGGTCAATATCAAGAACACTCCCCCTGAAAAGTGGAATAAATCCACATAACATGCTCCCCTGGGCAAAAGTCCAACACAAAGGAGTGTATTGAAAGCTGAGGACAGGCCATGAGAAGATATAACAGTGGACCGTGATCTCTCATGCGTAGGAAGTTGTAACGGGGGAATCAAAAAAGCAAAAGAAACGCGGTGCATTCAGTCGACAAGTCTCCTTGTTTATTCAGGGTCGCTGCAATTGAAAGTGGAGAATAACACGAGTCCATTAGGTTCATCAAGTCAAACCAGGTCCCGCTGTCAACATCCTCTCCGAAAACACATCATGGCATCGTTTCATTAGTGGTTGAGGGAAGCAAGTAAGATTTAGGGAGATTTTTAATTTCTAAAAAGAGCAGTATACAATTTAACCGTGTGTTGAAAGGATACTTGTTTGATCCTCACATTTAGTTTTTTGTTTACATCCTTCCTTGAAGTATACCTAGCAACAAATGATCTTGCAAAAGTCACAAATTACTCCAAAAAATAATAAAAGCATTTATTTTCTGGAAAAAAACTGATTTATGAATAAATGTGGTTAATTATATTTCATGCATTTATGAAAGCAGAATGAAAACTTAGAAAAACAACAGAATTTAAAAATGTAGCTCTTTTCAAATCACACTCAATTTACTTTAAAAAAGTTTGAGATTAAAATAAGATTAAGTAAACTAACTCAACTAACATGTATATTCATTTAGTTTTTAAAGTTTCAAAATTGGCTTTCAAAACAACAATAATACATATTTTTGCCCGTAGCCTTTCAAAGCAACGGAAACACATTCCAGCCAAAATAAAGTACACTGTGATGTCATATTTAGTCGACAGCAAGTGTCAGCACAATGCAAAATGGCCACCCCCTGAGATGGATAAAAACAGGTGGATTTTGTTGCTTAATTCATCTTCCACAAATGCAATATTCATTTAAAAAAAATAATTTTCAAAACATGTTTAGACTATTGGGTTGCATAGAACATATCTAAAAGGTTTGGTTTTTTTTACTTGACTTCACCTTTAAGAAATTTAACAAAACAAACGTTTATAAAACTTTTAAAAGGCATCTCGATTTGGACTTCATAAGTCGAGTAAATTGAGTGCCTATATCTAAAGAAGAACCAAGTTGTGCTCTTTAAGACTTATCTCGAAAGAATATTTGACACCTTACGGTGAAGATGATGTGCGTGCAACCTCCTCGGAGGACTTCACAGTGCGCTTCTAACCTCTGGTCTCATGCTTCCTCTTTGCCACAATCAAGCGTGTGATACAAACGATCAAAGTGCACATCGAAGTTAACTCAAACACTCTTTTCGCTTCTTCTCCTTCCAGCCGACAGCTAGTGATACGTCTCCTAAAAGGAATCCCAAAACTCACCACCTCTCTGACATTTTTTTTTTTTTTTTGCTCCCTAAAAAGGTCAAGAGCGGATTCCTTGCGGCGCCGCGCTGCTGCCGTCTATTTGCATGTGACTAACCACCAAACGTGCATGAATGACTGAGCAATATTCTCTGGGCCTGGATTTCACTGTGTCCTCTTTGCGTCACAGAATCTGCTTGTGCCCGTTTCATCCGGAGCGATGCCGTTTACCCCCCCCCACTCCCAGGAGTCTCTCTTGTGTTGTTCCCAAATGTTGGAAACGTGTACACGCAGATGGGACCAGAAGAGAGGTTGTTGTGGAACATGCGCACACATACACAGGAGCTGACAAATTCATGTTAAATGACTTGACGTTCGCAATTTATGTTGTTTGGATTGGTCAAACTTACAGTGATAAAAAAAACACATTCCCCCCCCCCGCAGGTCAAAATAATGCATCTGTACATATATTAGGTAGATTTCAGTGGTGATTGTTCTTGAGCTACCTTCAATTTTACTAGCAATGAGGGGAAAAAAAATGCAAAGTGTGAAATGTCAAATTAAAGTCCTTGATGAGAGCTTTCCAGAAATGTAACTGGTTCCACTATGATCTGCTTCGATTATGTAACTGCCAAAACAAACTTGCTATTTTGCTTCAATATGAAATCTCCACCGTTGATTGAATGTTTAAGAACAATTTTCAGCACACCAGTCCACCTATAATTTCATTTTAAAAAATACATTGACGTGATAGAACATTAAGTGGGATTCTTAATGCGTCCTTGAGACAGCTCAACTCTTCTCGGCTCATCAGTGCATCACTAATATTACTCATTCTATGCGTAAGATAAAGAATATGACTAAGTATAAATTGTTTATCTCCATGTTGCTGCAATGTTTGTGTTCATTCTGTTGCTTAACGGGTTAACGCATCGCATAAGCGGTTCGGATAATGGTTGCACGGAACATTGATGCCAATAAGCATTCACATTGCTTCTTCATTTTATGTTTAGTTTGACAGTTAACTACAAATGGGGTGTGGCATATACAATAACAGTTTGAAGGCCTCTTTTTTGGAGCAATTGCTTACTACTTGCCAAAGCGCTGCTTAAGATAAGAAAACATTTATTCGTCTCACAACAGAGAAATTCCTAATTCAGAGCAGCAAAGTTATGAAAGGAAGAAGTAGAAGAACAAAACATAGGAGCTGCTGGAAAGGCAGTCACTCTCGCGGCGCCAGCTTCAAGTCAAAATAACAAAATAATCCAACACAACATATAAGACACAGACAGTCGTGCAATCTTAACCACTTTTCTGCATCCCCTTTGTTGTATGAAGCAGTTATAGATGAAAGAGGAGAGGATGAAAGTGGCTTTTCACTAGTGGATCAGGGATACAATAGTTTCATTGCAATTTTCATGCTGAAAATTATTGTAAAGCATGTCGAGTCCACTGCCACATAGCATCAAAATAAAAACAAAAAATACACGTTAAAAGTGAGGATAAGCAGTTTGGAGAATGAATGAAAGAAAAATGGGTCGAATGACGGCACTTATCTCAAAAAACACCCAAGTAGACTCACTCTAATCTCAAGGCACCACTGTACTGGATTTGATCATTTTTGTCAATATGCTCTGCCCACAAAAGCTTTTTTTTTGGGGGGGGGGGGATAATGTTACTAATCTCTATTGTCTTATTTACAAATCCGTAAGAAAACCTAAACTACTCACAGTATAATGATTTAGCTTTTGAAATTTGAAACAGCCGAGGCTTTGAAGGAAATGCTACATTCAAAGCCAATGATGACTACAAAACAAAAAAGAATTAGCCGATGCAGAAATACTGTTTTTCACATGATATAAGACACATTTAAAGCTGATTAGACCAGGTAAACTTTGAAATCTTTTGCCATAAATGCTGTGTTAGCTTGTGCATGTGTCCTTGATTATTATGATTGCCTATATGACACACAGTCCAAAAACTGCCATGCAAAATAGCAGAACACTGTGAGAGCACAATGGGGACAGAGCCCCAAGGGGGCCGGTGCATCCACAGAGAGAAAAAAGGTCATCTGAGATGAACATCTGACTTTAAAAGCCAGAGGACCTAGAGGTGCACCCTAGGGTGCTTGATGCACAACTGTGCTCCAAAACTGTCCCAAAAGAGATACGCTGACTGAAACAAACTTCTCAGAGGCTTTATTATAGACCAAAATCTGCTATTGGAAAAGATAAAAACCTCAATCATCACAAAGACTGCAGGTCAGTTGCAAATGTCCTTACCTGGATTTGGAGTTTTCTTCATGCTGCCTGTGTTCTCTTGCACGTGTGAAGCAGAGGGATAAATCTTGCTCACTTTCCCGTGTAATTGGAGTGCGACTCCGTGCGGCACACTGGGATTGGCTGCGTAGTGAGGATGCTGAGATGCAAGACATCACGCGCCTTTAAAAAGGGATGGGGTGGGTGGGGAATCCCCCCCTCCCCCAATGACGCACACATAGGAGGTGTTAGAGGAGGGCTTTCGTTTTTGAAAAGCTGCAGTAGACTACAGTGATAATTATTTGGTGACCTGATCGTACAGTATGCTCATTAATTTGTTTGTTAAGGGACTTAAAAGAAGGAAGGAATTTCATCTGTGCTGTATGTTACAGCACATTTGACAATAAAGTTGTATTCAATTAAATTCAATGTACGAATACAGCTCTGATTTGAGATACAAGTTCATTTCATCATAACTGAAAGCATTTGTATCAAAAAGAATCTTTTCTCATTGACATGTTCACTGAGATGCCTCAACTCATCAGTACATTAATAATAATGGTTGTTCTTTGCAGAGGATAAAGAACAAATGCCTGACTGCTATATTTTCTGTCTACATGTTTTACTGCACCGTGTGCTTAATCCGTTCCTGATGGGGTTCAACGCAGAAACATAATGCGATTTAGCATTAGCATTAGCAGATTGAAAGGCTAAGATAGGTGGTTGCTTTAAATACACAGGGTGTAATTCTTCCACTTTTGTTTAGGTTGAAAGTAAACTTCAAAAAAACGTTTTATGAAAAAATGTTCACTCTTTGCCAAACTTCGACTTTTTGTTAAGTGTTGTATTCACTGCCGCCTTACAGTAATCATATGTCAAGTCTGCATTTACAAGGCAAACCAAATAATTACTTTTATTTATTTAAATTCGACTTTTTCAAGACATGCACTGGGTCGAATCACTTGTATATTTGTTGTTGTATGACTTAATTTAATTCCATGTATGTACAGCACTTTGTTTTAAAGTGCTCGAAACACACAGCTGAGTTGAGTTTAGCATCTAAAGGCACCACTTAAACTTCATCTCAGGGGTGACTGTCCACCCATCAAGTTTGAAATTAACAATCAAGTATTTTTTTTCGGCCATATCGGCCTCTTTCTGAAATATGTGCCAGTGAGCGAGTCATTCTCTTGAGAAGCATATCATTGCCACGCTAAAAACAAAAGGGCTCAGTATCATGCAATTGCATGAAAGGTTTATTGTTATACTCTATATCTTTTTCACGTCATTTGAACTGAGGCAGCAAGTGGAAAAAATATGGCATCATATCACACTTCGAAAATTATTTTGAAATCAGCTTTTGAAGTCTATTCTGGAAAAGAGGGCGGAAAAAACAATCAAACAGGAGGGGAGTTTTATGCGGGAATCCGAGTTGAATATAAATTTGTCACGTGGGCTTTTGGTGTTAAAATAACGGCTTCGTTCTCTCACTTCGAACACTAACCATTTTTTGAGATTGTATTTAAGATGACGTAACTTGTACTCAGTCCGAATGGATGACTGAACAAGACACAAATAAACTTGGATTCTTACCCAGTATGCGACTCCCGACGACAACGGAAACATTTTGTGAAGCAGGTTCGTGTTTTTGTCGGACACGTTTCACCCCCAACCCCGTTTGACGTCCTTTTGCTGCACAATACTACTCCCTGCTGGCCCATCGAGACTTGACAATTTTTTACCTTACACTTAGCAGCGTTCGTGGCGTTGGACAGCCAAAAGAGAGAGAAAGGACTTGAAATACTTGGGTTAAAAAAAATTAAAATACTGTGGCAAGTATTTTCAGTCCAATCATTGGCTCTTGCCATCTAAATAAAAAAAAAACAGAATTAACCACACCTTGATTTCATTAAGATTCACCTTCATCACGGTTGAGAACACACGCCAATGGTTTGGCCGCGAGGAAGAGAAAGTGAACTCACAATTAAGAGGAGCACTTCAGTACTGTACTGAGAACGTTTCATTTGTGCGCATGCGCAGGACAATACCCTGTGCTATTGTGGGGAAAATGCTGTTTTTAGCATTTAAACTACGTTTTATTAATACGTTCGATCCCAGTCAAAAATATTTACTCCACATTGGCAGTTCCACGCATTCTGTCACATGTGGTGGTGTGAGCTGATTTTGACAAGACGTAAATCGACTGTGAATTGTGTTAATCGGAACAGACTACAACTGGGCAATACATCGATTTTGCGCACGTTGGTCACTTCACTGAAACTTTTAGAAACCCACCACTGATTTACATTGCAGTTTGCCTTTAACGTCATAAATTGTACAGTTGGCAGGTTTTGTTTAAATTACATTTTACTGTACACCTACTTCATTTTGTTGAGCTGCCTTTCGTTTTCAATGTCACGACATGATGTTGTGGTAATTGTGCACCAGATGGCAGTCTCGAGTTGCTGGATTAAAAAAAAAAAGACCCAAATCCCAGATTGTCAACTAGTCCGATGTTAATCATTGACGTGATATGGCATGAACATTTTAATACACACAATAATCACAGTGTTTTTTTTAAATGGTTAGTCTTAACATTTTCATTCGATGCATGCATTACATTTCCCACTAAAGAACAGAAAACATACACATTTTCCATTTATTATAAAATTTGCATTGAATTGTGCATATAAAAGCAACAAAAAAAAACATAGGAACAAATAAACATGATGTGAAAAAAACTGGTGAAAAAAAAATCAAATACCATACAAACAAAACGATACAGGGAAACACCGGTGTTATATGTGACTTTAATGATTAACCATTATGTCCTGGAGTTGAATTGTCTACTTTTGTACATGCTGAATAAAAGCTGTTAATGTTTTCTATGATGACGTTTGTTTGGGTGGCTGTCAGAGATTTTCTCGGACAAAGTTAAAGAAATGACTCGGCACACAGGAAAATTGTCTTCAATATCGGCGGGAGCGGATCTCTGAGAGCGAACGACGGTTAGTTGCTCCGCGATCACACTCTCAGTCCCGCCACCGCGAGTTCGACATTTTATTGTAACATATGCAAAATACAAGAAAAACACTGCCCCCGATGTTTGCATGCCGCACCCCGGTCCGGCTCCTCGGTAGTGATTGGTTACCTGTTTTTCCAACTTGAACCACCAGTACATTGGCGCCTTTTCTGGCTGGTCTACATCGAATTAGCATGTTGTAGACTTTGCGGATGGTCAATGTCGTCTGGGCGCGACGGGTGTTCTCAACTCGTCTTTTGTTGCTCAACCGCTGTTCCCGAATTATTCATTCCCCTTTTGTGACCGAGTGTCGCCTTCTCCCCTGTGGTTGTCCACCTGTATTGACGTGCTAATTGTGGACTTCAACAGTCCCCCGGCCAGATGTGTGCAGGCATTTGGGGGTGCTGGATACGCACCCAAACGCTTCGATGTGCCCAAATTAAATGAAACTTTAAACATGATACAATTTTGCTCATAGATTCCTCTAACAGTGGCAAAAATGTGCGCGCGCGCGCGCACGTACACACACACACACACACACAAACCCTTGATGTTAATACGGGACTGGCCGTACTGATTTACAGAGTACAGTATCATTTAGATTAGCGCCATGATAAACATCTCATTCTAAAGTCTACATTAATTTTTGAATACTTTGTGAGCGCTACCCAGAGCACAAGATATCACGAGAGTCAACGTGAAGGCTTCAATTAAAAAAAAAGGAAATGGAGCTACAACAAGATTGGTTTGTTTTCCTGCAAATGGGCGCCATATGTTGGTG
The DNA here is from genome assembly GCF_054856545.1 of Hippocampus guttulatus. Taxonomy (NCBI): domain Eukaryota; kingdom Metazoa; phylum Chordata; class Actinopteri; order Syngnathiformes; family Syngnathidae; genus Hippocampus; species Hippocampus guttulatus. The sequence continues at coordinate 7,504,179 of NC_141269.1, read as the reverse complement.
GTGCTTTTGCTGCGAGAATTAATAAAACACAGAAATACAATCAGGATCATGGAAATTCTTGACCCCTTGAGTGGTCTGGAATACAGATTGGACCCTGAAACTTGCAGCCGTTTACTTTGCTTGCTTTCCAAATTGTGCTCCATATAAAATAGAGTCATAAAATGCCAAGCTTTGATTCCCAACAAAATGGTCATAAAGAAGGACTCAATAGTGTTTGAAGGGGCTTTCTTTTTCGCCTGTGTACCATCTGGCGTGACAGTAATCTAGAAAGTGAAAGGGAATTCAAATCACACATGCTCGAAAACACACACACACATTTCATGCCTGCTACTGAACAACAAATAGTTGAACAAGGGTGCTACACCAGCTGCCTACGTGTCATGTATATTGATTCACTACAGTCAGTGAAAATGTTCCCCATTTCCGGAGTTAGGTTGCAAGTTTCTAACTTACTCATCAGCCAGAGTATGTTTGCTACTCTCAGTGTGTGGATAAATGATCATTCCACTGGCATTTAGTCAACAAATGAGCATAGTGGTGAGTGTTTTAATTATGAAAAAGAGTGTATCACAGGATCAAGTGGACGCCGCAAGTCCTAACGCTCAGAACGAATTTACAACAGTAGGACTAAAAACATCACAGTTGGTCTGTGACTATTTTTTTCTCCAATGTGCTTGTCCACTGCCTTGGCATTTGTGTTTGGGTGACATTTGAAACATCTAAACCAGGGTTGGTTGTTAAAAAAAATAAAAATCACAGATTATTTTTCAAAAGCATTCGGCCTTACAATTTAGCTGTACAAGCCACAGATTGCTTACGTTGCATCCTTTTTGTCTTTTACCCATCCAGCCGCAATTTAAAGTAGCTTACAATTCATGCAGTGATTTGATAAGTCGCAGCTCAGCTGAAAAATCACTTTCACCCTGCACAACTCATTGAGTGCAAACGGCAGCCGTGGTGGCGAAGGAATGATGACTCGTGATTTCTGGCGGTAGGTCAGTGGAGACAAGATCCGCGGCATCTCCTAACAAAAAGAGATATATGCATGAAAGATGTCATCCTTGCCAAGCTAGTGATGATGTTGACGTTTATGTGTGATAAATACCTGACACGTCGGTCTCTTGGCATTCAGGGCTCACCAGAAGTTGATGCTGTGGACTACCTTCACGGAGGAACATGAGGAACACGTTAGAATAAGCGAAACTGTTTTACTTAAAGCATTGAAATGATTAGCGCATCAGCAAAACTCCGATGAAGCCCGATCAACAATCCTGATCATTTGAATCCGATGTGAAAAAAAAAAAAAAATCTAAATCGCGCATGACAGTAGCCCTTGAGGACCAGAGTTGCCCCCCCCCCCCCGCCCTTGACTTCAAAAGTCACACCTGCACAGGCTCACCTTGCTCTGGATCCGTTCCAGGTTGAGGAGCCCGATCTCCTGAAACAACAAGAAAATCACGCTATTGAGAATATAACAACATTTTGAGATGTAAATTGGACTAAATGGAGAAAATACATATCCAGAATAAATGAATTACATCAAACCATAGACAGGAAATGGTCCGAACCCAGAATAAGATCTAACCCACAGGATATAAAATGGGACTGAACTACTTCCCACTCCAATACCTTCAAAAGTAAATTGGACAAACTGAAAAAAAATACGCTAACCCAGGATGGACACTGGACAGGACAGAATACTCCCCAACCCGAACATTGTTGGAGAAATTTCATCCTGGGAAAGTAAACTAGACAAACCCTGAATAGAACCTAACCTGGGGATGTAAACCAGATTTAACAAGAACACACAGTGATTTTCCCTACTCTGGGATTGATAAAGTCGTCTTCTTCTTCCATTAACTCTTAACTCAGAGTACAACCAAAATATAGTGTCACATGATCCAAATCCTGGGATGAAACCTTGAAGGCGAGTCCAAACCTTGGAGTGTCAACTGGACTAACTCAGAATATTAAATGAAACCTAACCCAAGATGGAAAGAATCACCCCAATTTAACCCCGTGGGTGTATTTGAGGTTCTTGTGGGCTGCTGCACTCGGGATTTCACTGTTAATAATTAAATGTGACACAACCTAACCAAAGTTTGAAGCGTGCTTGAACTCGTACGGAATAAGAGGGGGAAATCCTCTCCGTGATTACAACATGAGCTAACTTGCTAACCTCCTCCCGAAACTTTGTTCATGCGACTTTATTTTTGGGCTGAACTAGGAATCCCAATCAAATCACCATAGCAATATCGTAAAAGGCCATGTTTGAATCACAAAGGCTGTAATTTTGAAGGAAAAAAAAAAAGATCCACTTCGGTCGGCCGGTAGGATTGATTTATTTACTTTTTAAAAATATTTTGTTTCTTGTACAGTGTCTAGTCAAGTTCAGTGCTTGAAAAGTGCAGTCCGTGTATTTACATATCATTGTTTCATTTAACGGCGCCACGGTGGTCGACTGTTTAGCGCGTCGGCCTCACAGTGCAGAGGTGCGTGGGTTTTCTCCGGTTACTCCGGTTTCCTCCCACATTCCAAAAACACGCATGGCAGGTAAATGAAACACTTGAAATTGTCCCCGGATGTGATTGTGAACGCGAATGGTTGTTCGTTTAGTTCACCCGAAGACATCTGGGATAGGCTCCGGCCCGCTTGCAACCCGCGTGGGGAAAACCGGATTAGAAAATGGATGTATGTTTGATTTAACGTGAAAATTTGACGTGATCAAGCCACACATTTTCTTACGCTATTGTTGACTGATCGACAGACTTATCTTTCCACCACTGTTTTTCAGACTGATATGATACTGTGTTTCCTGAAAAGAATAATACATGGGAGGAGGACATCATCATAATACGATCTTAATCCCGATACTCAGTGGAAAAAAAGATAATTCTGTTTACTTTCTGGACATTGTACTTACTTTTAGACCGCTTCTCCCGTAACACCAGAAACAACAGTCCGACAATCATCGAGCCGATGACTATCAACGGTGCCACGACTTTGGTAGCCACATCAATGTCTTTCGCTTTTGGATCTTGTCCCTGTCCTTGAGAGGTAAACAATGAATGACACATTTAATGGTCTGTTGGATCACTTTAGGGCACACAATTACAGGAATAATTCCTTTGTCAAACAGAAACAAAAAACAATTTTACTTTCTCTTTCTTCCCAGGAGGCTTCTTAACTGGTCCCACTTGGTTGAATAATGTTGAAATATGGATTGCCACCTTGTTAGGTTTGCATATGATCCATAAAAGGGAACATTTCTCTGTTTCAAAAACAAACTGCACACTACATGTATCTGAAAAATGCAACCCCCCCCCTCCATGACTTTTACTCACGCAAATCCTATAATTAAATATGACTTGAGTCAAGTCATGTGATTCAAGTCTCCATTTCAGGCTGGAGCCGATCCAAGCGAACTCTCCGCACCCACCGAATCTAGGTGAAAATCTGCGATATATCAAAACCATGAGAAAATGTTTTGTATCGGTTTCCCCCTCACACACACTTAACATATTTAAATTTTGCGCACTTTTTAAACCAAGTGTAATCATAAAAATAGCATCGAGAATACGAAACCTATTGTCGTTTCCGTGTGCGTGGCCCGGGTGGCGCTTGACCTTGGCAAGTCTGCGTGAGTGTCTGGGTGTGAGCTGTGGCCGACATCAGCATAAGTGTCCTCATTGTGTTTAAGCGCTTTTTTCCCCCCCTCCTGTAGTTCAATAAACACTGAAAAGTGTATCTACAATTGTGGCTTTTCTTTCTATTCATTCAACTGGCATATTTCCCCCAACCGTACAGTGCAGGATGTTCCACAAAAATAAAATAAAAAGCACAAAGTTTGTGACCTTGTCATTTTTAAACTAATTGAGTAACATTAAAGGATCTTATCATACCTGATCTGGAATGTGGCCATGTTATTTTTTTTTTTGTAGAGTTAGGTTCAAAGGTTAGAGATATATGATGTGGGGATATGATGGAGCAGCTCATCTACGTCAGATACAAAAGCAATCAAAACAAATGTAGCAAGTCACCACCATCCACCCAGTTCTGCAAAAACAGCAGTGGTAGCTTTCATCTCCCCTGGAGGGACACTTGTTGACAAGTTTTTGTGAGATCTAAGTCACGCTCACTGCAGCCATCCTACGCTGAAAATAGAAGCGCTCAATTTTGGAGTAACCGCCAGTGCTGCAACTTGGCAAGACGGATCGTTGCAAATGCAAACTTAATCAACTGGTAAATCAAGATGCTCGTTATGATGGAAAGCAGAATTGAAAAACAATCTTTTTTTTTTTTGTGGTTGCTTTCCACAGTATCATGAAAAGTTCCGGGTTCATTTCTAGAAGTACTCGTTCCAACTTGTCTTTCACTAGCACACAAAGTTTGTTCTGCTATGGAAGTAGCATGAACAACACTTCTTGTTTTCTCACGCTATTCTCTGCTCCCTGTTTTGGCAGACGCAAAAAAAGCTGAAGAAAAAGGCAAAAGCTTGCTTGGCGCTGAACTGAGCTCTCGTGCAGATTTGCTGACACCTTGAGTGACATCCGTGGCAGCGGGCCAAACAAAACGCATGCCTCTCTCTTCTTTGGTGAGTGAGGAAAAAACTTTGGAAATACGTGCCACACCACCAGATGCGAAGCACTTATCAGCAAAAAAATTTAAAAAAAAATAAAGAATCAGAATAATAAAATTTGAAAGGCCAGATTGGATTTTGCATACCAACCTTCAACGTGTCCCGCGTTGGGTATCATCCCGGTGGCCTCGTCGTCTTTGCCGCCACTGGCGTTGAACACCAGGCAGGTGTACTTGGAGGCGTCCCGCCCTGGCGGCAGAGTCAACTCGGAGGACAGGCTGAACAGTCCGTTTGGCATCACCTCGGCCGCGGTTTTTGCGTTTCCGACCAGCTGCGCGTTAGGCGCCTCAAACCAGCTCAGTTGGCCTTTGGGGTAGCCGCCTTGCGAGCGGCACGTCAGGGTGACTTGTGAGTTTGGGGTGGTGTTCGCTGCGGTGGTATGGATGCTGGGTTTGGCGTATTTGGCTGAGAGAGACGGCGAAAGGGATGATTACACTCATACACAAGTTGCAGTTTCATGCACATTGGATTGGTAGGCGTTATACCGGCTCCATTCCTGTTCATCCTCTACACCTCGGACTTTTTATGTCTATATTTATATTGCACTTAATTGAACGGTGTACATCGAAACAGTAACATTCATTTTGTGAATGTGAAGACTTTGTTTTTCTTCTTTCTTCTTTCTACCCAATCTTGCTGCCATAGACTGTAAATTTCCCCAATGTGGGACAAATAAAGCATATCTTACATCTTAAATTAACAGATTGTTTTGGCATTTCAAAGTTATTTTTCAAAAATCGCTATTGATATATAAATGAAGTTTGATTGATTGACTGATATATAAAATGTTGCAATTTAATTGTGATATAGCAAGAAATTAAAGTTGAATTAAATAAATTGTTAATTCAAGAAAACTGTCACAAATTTAGGAGAGTAACTTTTTGGGGGAAAAAAGCCATTATTGTGTTAAAAATGCAACATTATTTTCAAGGTCGCTTGATGAGAAAATGTTGAAACAAAAAATGATAATATATTCTTTTTCAAATAAAACTCTGAGTTTTGCGGTTTAGCCGGATTAATTTTAGGCAATTTTTCCTCAATTTTCTGGAGGAATTTTGATGAATTTTCATCTCTGTTCAAAGAATATATTTCAATTTTTTTTTTTAGAAAAGCCTTTACAAATATAATCGGAAAGTCATAATTGCAAAAAAAAGTTTTTTTTTCCCCACCAGACCAAAACATCCAAACAACACTTCAAATTACAGTGAAAAACGAGGCATGTGCAGAAACTGCTTGGCCGCGGGATTACACGATTCTCACCCGTGACACGAAGGCTGGTCGACTTGTTATCTGAGCCGCTGTCAGTCATCACCATGCATGAGTAGTTGCCATTGTTTGCTACGGTGGTGTTAGCGATGAGCAGGGACACATTCAAGGACTTGCTGTTCCATGACGGCTCGGCGAACGAATAGCCCGCCATTGGCTTCTGCTGATTATTGTGAACCTTCAGCAGAGTCAAGCCGTCTTTCTTCCAAACAACCGTGGACACGGTTAGATCTTTCACCTCCTCGGATTTCCTGATCACGCATTCCACCACAGACTGTTGACCATACTGCCCTGAGTTCTCCTTCTTACATTCGACCTGAATGAAAGCTGTGGGAGGGTGTGGGCAGGGATCAAGACAGTCAAAAATGGAAAATAAATAAATTTAGCATTAGCATGAGCTAAATTACTTGGATTGCTTCTATAAAGAGAAAATGACATGAGATCCCTTCTGTTCTCTTACCGTCTGATGCATTTTGCAAACTGACGCACACCATCAGCAGCAGCAAAAAAACAAAACCAGCTGAGGCCATCGTCATTTACCTGCGAAATGGACACGGGAGAAGTTATTTTCTTTTCGTGATATCTGTGAACTGATGTCAACGGGCCCGTAATGAAGGATTGCGCAATCCTCGTTGGAACCATCAAACTTACTTAGTTATGAGTCGGTTACTGGTGCGTATTCAGGAGGGCCCCACTGAAAACATTTTTTTCCACCTACTCATGGATTGCTATTGGCATATTTAATATTTAAATGTCCTTCTGTGGAACCTGTTCTCAGCCTATTGCCCAAAATTTATTTTTTAAAAAGCTATTTCGGGCGTTGATTATTTTTTAATTTTTGTAAATTATTGAACCATTTCCCTTCATCCCTTAACCAAGACTGTCGAGATTTTTTTTTTAAATCAACTCAGCAATTTCTTAAACTCAAATGAATTTTTCCTTCCAGCTATTCTAAGCGTCTTTGTCTCCCTGATGGCGATCTGTTTTCACTTTTCTTTTCTGCACACTCATTGTATTTACTCATTCCGTGAGGCAAAGTTCCTGTCACCCGTACAGGGAAATGAGCCATTCTATCAGAAGTGGACCGAAACTTAACCAACCCTGCATGTGCAGGAAAGGCTCAGAAAGATAAAATTGGTCACTCATTGGTTGATTTATCATCGTATCTTCTGAGCATACAAAAAAAAAGCAAAAGAGCTCATGTTAAATTCCCCATTTCTCAACTGAGCTTGGCTAAGTTGTTGACTTTCCATCACTTTGCCCACAGTCTCCACATGAATAAAAAAAAAATCTCGATAATATTAGCCACATGTTGAGAATACAGGAGACCCTCACGCCCTTCCTTTGTTGTCATTAGAATGTTTCAATCAGACTGATTTGTTGAATGTGATCCGGGTTTTTTTCCTTTTTTGTTTTCCCACAGTTCTGTTTCACTATAAACCCTGCAGGAAAAAGCAGCGCCTGAGGAGAGCTCTCCAGACAGCACAGCTGTGGAGGAACATTGACACCCACACATCCTCTCAAGGGATGGAGTACTCATGTCGAAAAAAAAAAACCTAAATGTGAGACAAAAAAATAGCTGGCAAGGAGTAGGGGGGAGTCAGAGTCTTGATCCAACACAACGACCCTGACTGGGGTCTATATGGACATCACGTAAATTATACGGTTGGTCAACGTATGGTTTACTGTAATTGCAAATCTGATTGCCATCTGATTATTCCTCATGATCCAAATCACCGAATAGGCCATAACAAACACAGATTACACTTGTATCATTTGCTTTTTACTTTTGAGAAGGCAATCGCAGGACACACATAATAAAAAACTATGCACGCTCACAATCACACGTAGGAACAATTTAGAATGTTTCATTGACCTGCCATGCATGTTTTTGGAATGTGGGAGGACACCGGAGTACCCACACAAAAGCCACGCAAGCACGCGGCGAGTATGCAAACTGCACACAGGAAGGCCAGGGCCTGGAATCGAACCCTGCAGTTATTTTTGCACTTCATGCCTCACTTCACAGCCTGTAAGCATTGATAAACAAATCCTACAGAGTGACCCAGTTGTGCCAAGTGCATGCCTGCCTGCACTGCTTCATCCGAGGATTCTCAATCAGCAAAATATTTGCAGCTTGGAAGCACATACCTCGGGTCAAAAGTTTCCAACGTGTGGCTAAATCACTGCAACCATGTCTTTGGCGATGTTCCGCGTCACTGACTCTTTTCTTTAAATACGGAAAACAAAAGTGAAAATTATTCTGCTTGTGTTGTCTGACCCTGAGCAGGAACTAAAGTAGCTTATTACAAGACAGTGGGCAAAGTCCCTAAATTTATTGACCGCTAAATTGGCCTTTGTGCTTGTATGAACGAGCTACTCTCTGTTTGCAACCTTGTTATTAGTTTTTGCAGTGCACGCCAGCGAGCGACCATAGATAAACCTCCCAGCCTTTTTCTCGACAATTTATCCTCATGAGGGTCACTGATGAGTCACTGCTATCCTTGCAAACCCTTTGCAGTCAACTACAACCTGAATTCTGGAAAGCATGCTCAATTGGATTCACGTCAGGGGACAGACGTAGCCATTACATAACGGGTCACCGTCAATCTGCATAGTGAATGCGCTGTCCAATGAGTTTCAAAGATTTGACTGAATATGAGGAGATAATATTGCGTGAAACATTTCAGAATTCAATCTGCTGCTTTTGTCAACAGTCACCTCAAGATTAAATAAATACAAGGGGCCCAGTTCCGTCAGCAGCCAAAAAAATGCACACAACACGACACAACCACCACCATGATTTACTGATGAGTTGGGAAAGTACAAACATTAACTATAAAATAGTAGCAACCAAATATTTAAGTCCAGCATACAAGTATTGTTGAATTTATGTTCATTAAGGATGTGGTGGGGAAAAATGCTTGTAATATTGGTTAGAACTTTGTACTGATTTTCTATCAAAATGAAAAGAACAAATTGATGTAGCAACAAATATATAGCAGACACCCCATTTCATGTATAGCCCCGAGCCCTTGACTTTGACATATGTGATTAACAGCCTTCCATGAAGCATGTTTTGGGAACGTGGGAGCACAGAACATGCAAACTCCACATGGCAAGACCGAAGACCGGATTCAAACCCCTAACTACAGACCATTGAGGCAGATGTGCTAAACACCACAATTGACAAATATTTAATGAATTTAATTCAACGTGGTTAAAAGTCACTACTGCGATTCCCATGGGGTTAGTTGATGTTGATGTTTGAATGACATTCGTAATACAGTACTGTACTTGGTTAGTTAGGGGAAAAATATCTGACCTCCTTACGGGAGTCCCTGGACCCCAAAAATTGGAGAATCCCTGGTATAATCATGACAATTCATCTTTATTATTATTTTTATGAGATTACAGTCCCACACATTGGTAGCGAAAGTGCTGCCACCAGTAAGCGCAGAGTGAGCATTTGTTTTACCTTACCCAAACTACTACTGCCGTTTTTCCCCCCTCTCCGTAAAGCGCACATGCTACATGAACGATCAAACCGACATTAAAAGTGAACGTGTTTACTCACCTAAAGCATGTCGTTGGTGGTCGTCGGTGAGCGCTTGTTAAAGTAGACGTCAAGGCAGTGTAGGACGGACGACACTCTCCTCACCACTCCACAGCAGCCCCACACTCAAGCTTTGTCTTTTGGCAGAATGTCAAGAGAAATTTCCCAACCAGATACTTTCACTTTCGGTCTGAGCGCACTAGCCGTGTGGAAGGACAAAAATGTACCCATATCAAAAGTGCTCCATGAGTAAAAACTAATTGATTTGAAGACAACTGACGCCCATTTGAGGGCAACCCTCCCCCAAATTATTGAAAAAAGTGCAGATATAGCAATTTACACGAAAACTTGCGGTTGCCCCCCCACCAAAAAAAAAAGCTGAACTCTCGCGCGCTCTCTCTCTCTCGCTATGAAGATTGATTTGAAAAGGTAATTTAATAAATGTTTGAAATTGTTAATTGAATCATGTAAACTATTCGAATCATTCTTTTTATTCTATATAATTAATTTACAACCAACCAATTCAATACATGAAAAATGTTAACTGCTTGCAAAATTGTTCATTTTATCAAGGTTTATTCCTTTTTTTCACAATATAAAAATACCAATTACACTGATCAACAGCATAATTTAATCAGAGATGACTTTGTTACTAAATTTTTCAAAAAAATGCATTCACTTTTTTCTCGAAAATGTATTTTTGATATTTTCATGTTTTGCTTTTTCAATTTGGCCTATGAAGAAAACAAAAGTGGGGCAGATTAAAAATCAGTACAAAAAATTCTGACAGAAAAGTTAACTTGCATCTATGATGACAAAAACATTTAAATTTGTTGACCAGCATTATTAAATGGGGTACAGGAGTGACCAAAAACACCCACCTTTTTGGGAAAATAAAACTTGCAGAATTAACATATGGTCGAACCCTTCGAAATGAATCATGTAACTAAAAACAGTGTTGGACTTGTATCCGCCTCCAGAAAGCACAGCTGTGAGGCCTGCTGGGGAGCAGTGTTAGAGCATATTGTGAGAAAACATGATGTTAAATGAAATATGCAACATTTTTTTGAAAGGAATTAATGTTGTTTCCCCCAAGTGAATGAAGACAAGCAGCCATGGTCTGAATTGATATTTAATGTCAATTATCCTCTTGTGCCATTTCTTCAATTCAAATTGTCTGCAAGCGACTTTAACATCCAGCATGAGGACAAAAAAGTAACAATAAAAAAAGTACAGGATGCCACATATGAGTAGTTGTAATGATGGTAGGATGTCACGCAAAATTCTGGCTGTTTGGAGTCTCTTTTGCCCATAAAAGGAGTGAGATAATGCACATCTAGAGAAGAAACAAAGGCTGAGCTGTGTCATAAGGTCACTTGTCAAATGTAGGACGGGTTGTTTAACATTAGGCCCAACAACATTCTGCTGGCTTGCAATGTAACGCAAGGACACGGCTGTTGCTGCTTTACACGCGAGCAGACAATCCAACTTTGACTGAGTTTTGAAACATAAACGAGGCACACTTCGCTTCAGAGTGTGACTACGAGCGGTAAACATCAAGGGGTGAGCCACTACAATACATAAAGTCGGGATTTACTGGCGAACAGTGATGTCCTTGTGGGGGTTTTTTTTTGTAAGTACCATAACCAGTAAAAAGGTTCAAATTTCCATGCAGTCACAATACAACATGTTTCTATCACAGAATAGATGAAAAAAAAAAGACTTCACAGAGAGAGTTTTTCATCAACTGTGATTCTGATTCAGGACCAAACAGGCACACGGAGATGGTTCAAATTAGAAAATAAACTCTCAAGTGAAAGCTTTCTGTTGATGTTTGTATCGTCGCCTGCATTTTGTGCCGTGTCATTAGAAAGAAACGTGGGGTGAAGTTACCGTACGGTGACGAGTTCCCTTGCGGCCTCTGCGGGGTGAAGATAAGGACCAAACGGGCTGACTTTGAAAGACATAAAGTGCTTCTGTCAAAATAAATAACAGTACAAAAAATGGTTCCGACAAGGAGGTATCAAAACAATGCACTTGAAATGTGGAGGAGGACTGGCACTAGAGAGACATCAGAGAGGAGGTCCGAGGTACCGTTACAAGGTAGTTGAGGGTGGGTGGGGGTCCCCACATTGAGATGTGAGGAGGAAAAGACAAAGCAAGGAGGGGTGGTGGTGGTGGTGGTCTTACTTGGCACCGATTTAACCCAGTATGAGGCTGGACTTTCCTCCCGGGGGATTCCTCCGTCCGGAGGGTGGTCCAGTTGCCGGGTCCTCAGCGGGAGGGGCGTCGTCTTGACGCTCGGGAGCAGCTGCCGACTCAGCAGGGTCACCGCCTGGACACACACACACACACACACGCACACACAAACACATTGCAATTAAGATTATTTTTCGAAAGCATTCAGCCTTTGTCAGTTTTATTGTTACCAGGCAGAAACATGACAATGTGTGTGCAACAGGCAAAGCCAGTTTGTTTTTATGATAAAGCAACAGGGTCAAAAAATAACTCACCTTGGTCACATGCAGGCGTGACTCCATCCTAGAAGGAAGAAGGACATTCTGTCATCAAAGAGCAGAATGGAAATTCTTCCTTGAACTATATTGTCACAAGGCTAATAGTATCTTTTGTCTCGTCAATGACTGCTCCATTTGGTCATTGTTTCTTCTTTTGGCTAAAAAAAGGGAGCTCACTCTTCATTGTTGAAATGGAATCACCATGCGGATGGAAACAGATTTATTTTTGTAATGTGACATGAATGAGCTGACTCAATCACAAACGCTCCCACCATTTTCTTGCCTGTACTCTTGGCAAGGGCGCAAATGTAAACAAACGGAAGTTTAGTGAAGCAGAAGCTCGTGGATTTCACTTCCTGTTTGAATGTTTCTATCCGTGAATTTATTGCAAGCATGCTCAAGGAGACAATATACAGATGGGTACATTCCTGCAGAGATCTGTTCTTCCCACCATTGAAATAATCATCTCGAGACTAAAAGCTAGCATCCAAAGATTGCGTAAACAGGATAAAAAGCGAGAGGGAAGTACTTGTGTACTTCCGCTTTTGAACCGGCTGTCTGCATGTCGCGCTTCTCTGTGCACCTCATGACCAACTGATGTTTACCGATGAGGGGTTGTCTGCTGAGTTCACGGCATTGGCGGCGCCTCTCCGAAGGGGCGCTGACGACTCACCGCACAGGACGCCCGTCGGCTTCCCACCTGGAAACAGAGGACATGACGCAGTGTGACACTCGGCAAAGCAAGAGACTTGTGATACGAGTAATGTGTCGGTTGCGATCTTGATGCAAGCATTTAGGAGGAAACCGGGAGTACGCTTGCATAATTTGCGGTCTCAGGAAGTTGACAGCTCACAATTACAGCATGGCTAATTCACACATGACACAATACGGTGCTTCACCCGCTATATCGTAGTTCATCGTTTTGATGTTGAACATTTCATCTGTGAATGCTCTATTCTTTTCGTGTTAATTAAGGGGGGTGAAGAAGAGTAGAGTACCTGGCGGGTTATTTCTTCGATTAGCGTAGGGGTCTTCCGGCTCGGCAAAAACGCTGGAGGCCATCTTGTCTTTGCGGGCGGGAGGTTTGTCCTCGTCTGCGCCGAATGAAATGTTGGAGGCGCCGCCGGGAGGACGCAAAACCCTGCGGGGAAAGATGTTGTTGTACCAGGTCAATTGGAGGGCAGTGAATGTTTTCCTATCTTATAGCTAGCTACAAGTTACGCACGTATGATATTGCATCGTAATGACATTGTTGAATATCGGGAAATAGTTTGAATAGGGTGCATGTCACTTCTGAAAGCGACAGCCGGGACTATTATACAAGTAAACAACCTCGAACTAAAATACCCAGAGTCACCCCTGATAATTTTGGGCGATTTTAATAGAGCACATCTTAACCGTGAACTTCCCAGATATAAGCAGCACATCGACTGTTTCACCAGAGAAGGCAACATTCTAGACCACTGCTATACAACAATCAAAAATTCATACCGATCGGTCGCCCGTGCAGCATTGGGTCTTTCTGACCACAATTTAATCCACTTAATACCTACATACAGACAGAAACTCAAATGTGCTAAACCGGTTGTTAAGACTGTGAAAAAATGGACAGATGAAGCAAAGCTAGCTCTACAAGAATGCTTAGACTGCACTGATTGGGGCGTCTTTGAAACTTCAACGGGCACACTGGATGAATACACAGACACTGTAACATCATACATCAGTTTCTGTGAGGACATGTGTGTACCAACGAAGTCCTTCCGCTCCTTCAACAATAACAAGCCATGGTTTACTCCGAAACTCAGGCAACTCAGGAAAGAGAAAGAGGCCGCATTTAGAAGTGGAGATCGGGCACTGTACAAACACGCCCGAAACCAATTGACAAAGGAAATTAACATCGCTAAGAGAAGCTATGCAGAGAGGCTGAAAAACCAGTTCTCTGCTAACGACTCTGCATCTGTATGGAATGGCCTGAAAGCAATCACTAACTATAGAATGCCATCCCCCCAAACAGTGAACAATAAGGGTCTTGCTAATGAACTAAACATGTTTTTCTGCCGATTTGAAAAGGACACCCCCATTTCCCACACACACCCACCTCTACCAGAAACTACTCTATCTACCCCCCCACCCTCTTTTTCTCCACTACAGATCCACGAACAGGACGTGAGACGGCTCTTCAAGCAGCAGAAGATCAAGAAAGCTGCGGGGCCCGACAAAGTGTCCCCCTCCTGCCTGAAAGTCTGCGCTGACCAGCTGGCTCCGGTCTTCACACAAATCTTCAACAGATCTCTGGAGCTGTGTGAGGTCCCATCCTGCTTCAAACAGTCTACCATCATCCCAGTTCCCAAGAAATCGGCAACATCGGAACTGAACGACTATAGGCCTGTCGCCCTGACGTCTGTGGTCATGAAGTCCTTTGAACGCCTTGTGCTGAACCACCTAAAGAACGTCACCGGACCCCTGCTGGACCCTCTCCAGTTTGCCTACCGGGCAAACAGGTCTGTGGAAGACGCGGTCAACATAGGTCTGCACTACATCCTCGAGCACCTCGACAGCACAGGGACCTATGCAAGGATTCTGTTTGTGGATTTCAGCTCTGCGTTCAACACCATCATCCCGGAACTCCTCACCCCCAAACTTCTCCACCTCGGTGTGTCCCCTACGATCTGCCAGTGGATCCTCAGCTTCCTGACGGGACGGACACAACAGGTGAGACTGGGAGCAACAACATCATCAATACGCACCACCAGCACTGGAGCCCCACAGGGATGTGTCCTCTCTCCACTGCTCTTCTCTCTCTACACAAACGATTGCACCTCAACAGATCCAGCTGTCAAACTCATAAAGTTCGCTGACGACACCACGGTCATCGGTCTCATCAAAGACGGCGACGAGTCTGCGTACCGCCAACAAGTGGAGCAGCTGGAGCTCTGGTGCAGCCGACACAACCTCGGGCTGAACACGCTCAAGACTGTAGAGATGATCGTGGACTTCAGGAAACATTCTTCTCCACAGTTGCCCCTCACACTATCCAACTGCCCCGTGTCAACCGTTGAGACCTTCAAGTTCCTGGGAATCACAGTCTCCCAGGACATGAAGTGGGAAGTCAACACCATCTCCATCCTGAAAAGGGCGCGGCAGAGGATGTACTTCCTGAGGCTGCTGAGGAAGCATGGCCTGCCACAGGAGGTGCTACGACAGTTCTACACGGCAGTCATCGAATCAATCCTGTGTTCTTCCATCACGGTTTGGTTTGGGGCCGCCACAAAAAAGGACAAAATCCGACTTCAACGGACAGTTAGGACGGCGGAAAAAATCGTTGGCACCGCCCTACCCACTCTTGAGGACTTGCACACTGCAAGAATCAAGACAAGGGCACGGAAAATCCTCCTGGATCCCCCGCACCCTGCCCACCACCTTTTCCAGCTACTCCCCTCAGGCAGACGCTACAGATCCATGCGCACCAAATCCAGTAGACACTTAAACAGCTTCTTCCCTCTAGCCATTAACTCCTTAAACAGTCACTGACGTAGTCACTCTTCTTGTACTACAAATACTGCTACTGGTTACTCTAAAATGGTTCAATGATTTGTTGTTTACGATGATACTAATGCAGCGTGTTATACCGGAGACAAATTCCTTGTGTGTTCTACATACTTGGCCAATAAAGATGATTCTGATTCTGATTCTGATTATACAACACTGCTCCTGCCAACATTTGTGCGAGGAATTAACAGAAGAGAGAGAAGTCATTCTAACCAGAACGCTATCATACGCTGCAGTCCCAAAACACTAGAATAAATGTTAGGTACTGCGCTACACTTTTTACAAAAGTCGTACGGTTGTCTGAAAAGCGGAAATGAAGCAGTATGTTAGTGCACGTAGATGAAGGAAGAGGAGTCAAAATGCCAAAAATAGATTAATATATAGTAGGGCCCGTATGATGTATTTTTTTTTACACTGGGCAGAAAAAATAGCATAATAGCTGCATTGTGATGCTATCTGTATTGCTATAAAAACACCACTATAACATTCGATGTATGGTAAGTTGCTTTGGTATTTCCACTCGTATTACTGCATTTGCCCAAATAAAGGGCTGGGGGTGGTTACTCAATCAATAGCAAAGAGCACCTTCATTTGAAGGAGGCTTCTGTTTGCAACTGCCTGAAGGAGACAAGTGTGAAAGCTTTGGCTAACTTACTGTAGTCACATACGATGTAGTTGATGTGAGCTGCACTGAAACACGTCTATCCAGGTGTGCACATGCTGCAAGGTTAGCTGTATATTTTGTCTGTCATATGGCTGTCAAAACTCCAACTTTATGCGCTTTTTTTCTGGCCAGTCACACTCTTTAAGAATTTCGTGCAGGTATCAGAAGAGTGTAATAAATGCAAACAGTACCACCTTGTGGAAATATAGATGGTATTACAGCTAAAGAGTCAAACCATTTGTCATTAGGAGTGTCTATTTAGGGAATGGGGGTTGTTTATGTTTCCCAAGTACAAGATCCAAACTGCAACAGCTTTTGGAAAGGTTTGTTTGGTTTCTTCTCAAACCATTGACACCAATGAAAAACAACTTTCCAAGGAGCCACAACAGCGAGAAATCGGTGCATCTTCACCAGTTTTAAGGATTCATATTGTTAATATTCATCACACACCAGTGACATTTTCCATCAATGAAAGCGTATCTCAAATATGCGTCTAACGTCGTTACATGAATTATTAATCTTTGATTTTTGTTTTTTACACGCGCACCTAATATAATGTAATGTATATGTATTCATGTCAATTGTACACACAAATAATAGATATTCAAAAACGAAATGGAATGAATGAACTGGTGGTTTAATTTGTCATAATGTTCGTTTTAGCTTCCAAATTGGACAGTATCCTCTTTGTTGCCTCTCGAGTGATGGGGAAGCCCACACGAGTGGCCCCACCCTACTGGAACACATCCCACGCACCGAATCAGGCAATTTCGCTATTTTTGTTTGTTTATTTCGGTTTTCATGAGAACGGACACAACGGTAAATCGGTCGGACGGATGGATGAATGATGTCGTCGAAATATGCTGATCCATTTCATCAACGGCTAGCTGACTGCAAGGTGTACAAAGGGACATGTGCTTGCTACGTTAACAAAAAATTGGCTCGTTTAATGGGGCCTTTATATCAACAGCAGGACTACGTTCATAATTTCCATGTGATTAAAAAATGCTGGCAAAGGGTTCAAAATAAGAGGCCGTTCAACTGATGCTAGTCTGGCTGGTTAACCGCATAATGGTGGCTAACCTAGGGATGAAAGCACGCAGATGTCTTTTTTTTTTTTTTACCTGGAGCTGTTTTTAGCACCGGGCTCCATCCCTTGATATGTCGTCGTGGTCGTCATTTTCACAGTAGTCGGAATAAAAACAGGACGGAATGAATATATGCGAGTTCAATGCGTTGTATTTCACCGCCTCATCTTGGTTCGTCCAAAGGGCTGCTTCTTCAACAACCTGCCTTCGATCTACGCGTGTTCTGATGACAAGTTAGTGGAAGAGAACATGTCACTTCCGGTGTTACCTCGAAAATAAAGATAGCCGCATTGGTCATGAAACGGACCACTTCCGACCATTACTTCTGCACGCTCGTACAAAATCTTTTGTCCATTATGGCAAGTCATTTTGCAACATTTTTTTTTACACTAGGCATCATTATAAGTGCTATATTAGCTAAGTATATTAAAACAAAACGTTTCACCTTTAGACTTTTTTTGGGGGGTGGGGTTAAGGTACATAGAATACAGTACAACATTTCTAGGACGTCAATGTTTTTAATATTCTTTGAATAATGTATATTTTTAAACTTTCTGGTTTTCATAGCTTATTGGCGGGTTATCAGCATATTTTAAGATTTTTTTCCCTCACTATTTGCAGTTTGGCCCACTCCCTATAGCCCACCGTTAACGGGGGTAGATTGTATACCCATTTTCCTTACTCCACTACATTACACTGTCTAGTGTTATTTCACCAGTTAATGAAACAATTGTTTTGAGCAAACGTTTTGTCAGTCCCAATTAATTCAAATAAAATAGCACAATTTAATAAGGAATCTATAGTTTTTAAGTCAGTGATGATGATGTGCCACACGTGAGCGTGCATAGTATGCTGTCTGTGCAATTGTCTGGCGACCACTCTACTGCTCATCTGTGGCCTTGAACAGTCTGTGCAGCATAGAAAATAGGATGGATGTGTGCTTTGAATTTGAATCATCCCATCCTTTGTTTAATTTCGTATTACTTAAAAACAGACACGTGCTAAAAACAAAAGGCTCAATTTATTCCAATACATTTTCATAACACAAAGAATTTAAAATGCAGGGCTGGTTGATGAAGAACAAAAGCTCCACCTGAAACCATCAATGATGGGGGTATAAAAACTAAGGAACTGTAAATCCGCCCACCCCACAACTGCTGAGAGAACAAACAAGTTGACATGAGTGAGTGACTGTGTGTAAAGAGCTACAACAACTGTGCGGCTGCTTGCTTGCGGCATGACGCGTTCCACTGGCTGATAGCATATACATGACGAAAAATGGGGGATAATGAAGACGCTCAAGGACATGGAAAGGGGAGGTAGAGATGTACACAGGAAACAGTCTTTAAGGAGAACATCCTCCGGTTTGCTGCTGGAACACGTCGATCGTATCTTCGTCTTCCATTTCCAGCTGAAAACAAATTTTGGACGTCAGGTGAGAGGTTCAAGATCCGCACTCCAATCAGAATGGGTGGCAAATATTCATCCATCCATTTCTATAGTCTACCCTAGCTGACTTTAGGCAGGGTACACCCTGGAATGGACGCCGATCGATGACAGGGTGCATAAACAAACAACCATTCATACTAATGTCTTTGGACATTTTCAAGTCTTCAAAGAACCTCACAATCATGTTTCTGAATGTGAGATGGAGGAGGCAGGAGTACCAGTTCCGGAGAAAACCAAAACAGGAAGGCGTGAGACGAGAGGCAAACCAGTACCTCTCTGTGAGGCGGACACGTGAGGTACTCTTCCATCATGCTGCGCCAAAAGCTAATGTAGAAATGACTAACAATGCAAAACAGTACTACACCACGGAAAAACGACAATCACTATAATACACACATTACTTAAATGAATATCCCAAACTTAGCATTCATGTTACAAAGACAGATTTCACAATGTTTGACAAATTTAGGCATAAAATGATCAGCAGGAAATATTTGCAGAACTTTCACAATGTCACCGCAGCTCTTCACAGGACAAAGAACAATGTTTGGTTACTGAAGACAAAATGGATGCCACACACGTCCTTATAAAGGAGTACAACCAGGTCATATATATTAGGGCTCCGGTCACTGTCATTTTTATTTTAAATTTTTTTTAAAGAATTGATTATTTTATCAACGATGATCATAAACACACCAAATACTGAAAATTGGTACCGTTGAGTACTGGGATCAATTTCCAGATATCAGGAACCTGTACCATATCGATTCAAACGTGAAAAGGTATTCATCCCCAGTTGCTTGTGTTTGTTAAAAAATATACATCTACGTCAAAACAGACCATGAGAAAATTATTGTCCATGAAATTGCAATATTGAATAAAAAATAAAATGAATAACATTTTCCAAAAAGGTTAAGTCCTACTAGGGACCACTGCGTTGTGCTGGAATGCCAGTAATCGATATTTCTGTAGAGTAAAAATGTCTGTGTTGATGGCATACATGGTTCCGGAAAAGACTGAGTTATGCGTTTGACTTTTTTCCCTCCCCAGCCCTAATAAATGTAAATATATATGGACATTGTTTTCATGCCCAACAAAGGATGAAAATATGGCCCGCTGCAGGAAAAAGAAAATCGTTATTGCACAACAGACTACGGCTCATCGTCCACACAGGATTTCCATGAGAAGGTTTGAATATTACAAATATTACAATTGTATGTAATGGTCTGAGGATGAATAAGTGACTCATCTTGGCACGGATCCGTTCTTGTTTGTAGCTCTAAAAGCTCCCACACTCTTATTTTAGGGGTTAATGTAAGTTTTCCACCGTGGGGCATCAATATTACTCAAAAATATAGATTCAGAGAGGAGAGTCAAGTTGTTCGTACCTGTGAGGGCGTGTCCGTTTCATTAATCGGCTGGCCATCAAACCGAAATCGTATCTGCCTCATTGATAATCCCTGCGGAAAAGGATAAAGAAATTATGGAACTATACATAATTATATAACTAATTCTTGACATGCTATTGTGATTTGGACACCATATTCCAATGAAACATGATACAAAAATTGTGTGATATTATCTCACTTTCTCTCTAATCTATTTTTTTCAGAGACAATAAACAGTACAAAATAATACAGAGGCAAATGTAAGAGGTACAATATAAGGTGTTTTTTGGGGGGTTAGTGTCTTGTTACATAATTTTAATGAAATTACTATAAAACCTATGCTTAATATTATTGTAAATAATTTGTGTACTTATTGTATACATGTGTATCCTAACAAATCTCAATATAGTCAAAATGTAACTGCTATTCAAACAGTGAATCTCATTCAGCTGTTTTTTTTGTTAGCGCTAAGCTGTCATCTTCAAAATTATTCTAAAAAAAAAACCATGAAATCACAAAAATTTATTTGGGTTTTTTTCATGGAACCCATTGAATTTCCAGCTCAATTGACTGAAGTGAAATGGAAGTATACAATGCATTCGTAACTCATGGGAGCCACCTCGTGGACAGAGAGAGAAACGAACAGAAGATTTTTTTTTTTCTGGCAACACGATGGGACATCTTGGGACTAAACAGGATTGCGTTGCATTGCCGTTCTGTCAGTTTATTGGTAACTATTTTTGAAACTGATGCATTTTAAGAAGGGGGGGCTCTTAATGACATGGCATGTCATTAAGAGGAAGTGGTCACCATGGTGATTTTTTTTTTCACTACTCAAAATACATTCACGCACAAATGACACAAACCTCAATTTGTTAATTTTATCTCAGCAGTATGTTTGAAATATTGTAAGCTGTGAAATCTGGTGATCGGCAAGTGAATTTTCATCGCTGGATCGTGAAATCAGCGATTTCCAGAACAAAATACAGACAATCTGCTCTGTAAGAAATTTGGCCAAAGTCTTTTACACTCTCTCTGATTGTTTTGCTTTTTTCAGCCTAATGATGGATAGTTTACTGATGGTGACATTGAGTAGAACAGTCGAAATGAAATACTGTATTTTCCGGAATAAAGTCGTTATTTTTTCCCCACATGCTGTGGTTTTTAACGTGACGCTATTTATTTCAGAATTTTTACTGAAGCTGCTCATTGCTGATTTGCTCATTGTCTCGTCACATCTGACAAATGAAATTACCGAACACGTCACAGTGGACCATGTGAATGTGTCCTCATCTTACTGAATATTCATTAGCTATTTGTGGTTGGAAAGTGCATGCATGAGGGAGGGGCGTTGTGATGCGGACGTTTATGTGCATAGTGGCGCACGGCTGTATAAGGAGCCTATGAATGAGAATTTCTCCATTGAGAGACAAATAAAGGTTTTCTTATTCTTATTATTCTTAAGAGGGCAAAAATAATAAATAATCCTTGAGTTGATGAGCATAGCGAACAATTGCCAGAAATACAACCATCTCTCCAGTGTAACGCCCATCTCTCTATTATTTGTTTGGCTACCAATTCCCACCATCACAGGCACGGACGACAAGCGGTATCCCGGGGGACAGCAACTCCATTAAGCTACTTCCAGTGCATAACAAACGGGTTTCCAAAGGCTGTATTGGTGTGTGCGATGAAGAAGGCTGTACAAGCTCGTTGCCATGCATGTGTGTGTGTGTGTGCGTGCATGCATGTGCGGCAATGGGTCGATCACGGGAGACTGGTTGCTTGAGTAGATCTTTGGTCAAAAAAAAAGTTCGGAACCCCTGCTCTAGACCTTTTATCTGCTCCTTGTAAATGGGATAATGAAGGACTAGAAGGACCTTAGAGCCATTAAGGTCATTGTATGAATGTCCCAATATCTATGGACAGGTATGTACATGAAGCGTAAAGGCAAGTTGTATACTTAGCATTTGTTTATTTTTATCAATGCTGGTCTGTCAAAATACTGTGTCTTCACATGGAACTGGTCCTTGGTGCAAAAATGGTTGGGGACCGGACCGTTGATGTCAAGGGTTGGAAATACAGGTGATGAATCTCACCTGCCGTTCACAATACGCTTTCATCAGTTTGTTGAGTGGAGTGTGCCTCTTGATCTTGAACTGCACCACCGAACCGTCCTGTCCTGCCACCTTCAGGTTGATGTGCTCGTTGTTCTCCGTTTTCAGTCCCTCCTAGCAGACACACACAAACAACGGAGTTAACAATGTGCCCCTACATACGGCCCGCGGGACACAGGTTGGCCCCATCACCGAAAGCATTACACAGTATTAGGAAAGCAGTCATTGACCTATTCAAAACATGAATCCCGGCCTTCAGCGTGTTTAACGCTTAGAACACCCCCACTATAATGAGAGCAAGCTCCCGCGCGACGATTTACGTCAGGGTTTACATTACGGCAGTAATTCCGAATTCCGCTTCAAGCTTGCCATGCTAATTATGCCGCTATCTCGATTATGCGTTTGCGCCGGCTCCTGCAGCTAAAAGGTTTTTTGTCGAATTATTTGCTACGGCTCCGATGGTATTATTTCGTCTGATATCTGTGGTGATTAATGTAAACACAACGCAGGTATAAAGGCGTACATGTGAGCCGTTTACCTTGGGCTTCTCATCTGCCATGGTTGCTGCGTTGTCTTGTCTGCCGCTCTGCAGCTTGTTTTCTTCGCTTGGGGGCTTCTCCCCTCCCACACCCCAAGTGACGGAACGTTAGCGCCACCTAACGTGCTGGGGACACAACATGGACCAACATTCCCCGAGGTGTTAAGTAACGAAATAGATTTACTCCGTTACATTTACTTATGTAACCTTTTTGCAATACAGACTTTTACCCACTTACAATGAGCAACATTTCCTACTCCTTATCTGCAACGTTCCTTTGGTGTTTTGCGTGACAAAAATTATTGAAACTTTTGTTATAAATGTGCTGAATTTCTTGGGCCATTGATTTATTCACAATTTATTCTAAATCATTGGAAAATTTTGGGGTTTTTTTGGTGTAGGTCTTTGAAAATTGGGAATAATAAAAAAAAGCCGTTGAAATTGTTTTACTGCTTGAGAGGCTGAATTTACCTCATAATTCAAAGTATATTTATTTTGTCATTTTCTTGTCTGTCTTTGATATTTATTGTAATTTGCTGTGTGGCTCTTAATATGTATATTTGTTCTTTTAATTAAAAATAAAAAACAGGGAAAAATGCAATTTGAATAATGAAACGGGGACAAGCAGCCACATAAACACACACAGAAACTAAGGCAGGGTTCCCACTTCTCTTGAAATTATTTTCCACAATTATTTAATCTGTTACAGTGCGAGTCAAGTCCTAACAACATACACTAAAGTGCAAATCGATTCTCATCATTCACCCCAAAAAGAGCCATTAAAAAATAACTTGTTTGTGAAGGTCACAACACTGATACTCACTTGGATGTTGGAAGTAAATCAACACGATGCGATATGGCTGACAGACTAATGAGCTGCTGATGGGTTGGTGAGAAGCCAAAGTTCATGGTAGCCCCCACGGCAATGCCGCAGCCAGGTTGACTGGCCCAGGTAGCGCGATCTAAAAATTGCATGAAAAACCGAAGCGCTGCTCGCTGTACACATGTACAGTATTTTAATAGAGCTCAACTTATATTAGTTTTTCCTCATTCACACATCGTCTGCTTCTGTTGTCGCGCAATGTAGAAAATACAAAACGCTGAGTGAAACATGGCCGAGTAAGACTACTGTTACCCGTCGCGACAGTAACGCTCTTGAACTGAGAGTCTCTAGTTTTGCTACTTCTTTGGGAGTAAATACATGATTATTTAGGTCGTTTCCAAAACATAATTGCTCTGAGAAACTTGTTATTGTCCAAAAAAAAAAGACCAAAAAACCAAGTTTGTATTCCAAAGATTTTACTCACATTTGTCATCACCTGAAAAATAAATATTCTTTGAGTCATTTACAAATCATACAAATACTTAAAGTGTAGTCAACATCCCAGAAGGAAGCACGTTTCCCCACCAAAAAAACAACAACAAAAAACACTTGACTGTCAGAAGTATTTTATCTCTAAATATCCTTTTCACATACAGTAGGAAACCAAATACAGGCAAATTAAACTAAGACCATTAACAGAGTCAAAGAAGAGACTGATTGCTTTGTGCCTTCGAAGAAAAAAAAAAGACGATCACCAAGTAATAAGCCGACTGTCTTCATGATGCAGGAAGTAGCGTTTCTTCTTGTACATGAGGACCTTCACTCACATCCTTTGTACAGTATGTCACAGTACACACGCAAGTAAAAAATGTAACCCTTACAGCCACCACAAATAAGAATAAATAGTCTGTGTATCAATAAATAATTAAGTACAACACAAGTGGACGAATAAAAAGCAATTTTGTATTTTTTGCAAGTCGGGCTCCTGCCTTCCTTGGCCAAAAGGAATGATTCGTCGCAGACTGATAAACAACAACAACAAAAAAGTGTTCATCTTCACAAACAAATGTGGAGCTTTTTTTTTGTACCTTAACAAAACGCGCAAACATTTTGACTTGATGGAAAGTCAAACACGATATGAGAGCAATTAGACACAATCAATGATGTATGATTTGTGATCACAATGTGGGCTCTGTGTACCGTCGTGAATGTTAAACTTGAGCGAAGGCAAACACTGCATCAAGATGTCTATTCCGGCACACCTTCAACTCCAAGGTCCATTTGTTTACATTAAATGAGGTATAAAACTGAGCAATGTTAGAAGTACATGTTATATAAAAGTATGGGAAACCGTACAGTTTTTACCACACTTTGAACAGGAGATCTGTGTTGGGAAAATAATTCTGTTTACAGTTTAGTTCAGTACTCTTTAGGAGCACATTTTGTCATATCTTAAGTTGGATATGAGTCGGTTATTGCTGCGGTGTTAATTTTAAGATACATACACGCCAGAAATGCAGGACTCTTTAAGTACTAGTATGTTGATTAAACTCAGAAACTAGGTCAGCTGTGATTGGTCATCACCAGTCAACACCAAGTGGCAAAATGGCCGCCCCCTGAGCAGGAATGAGAAATGCAGTATTGGTGAGTGTGGCATATTCCTGACAACTGTTACTTTCTCATGGACTGCACTGGTAAATAAATCCATTTTTTAAAAATAATCCAGGAGGGGGTGTGATGTGGAGTCACAGGCCCCCTCCCAATCTGTGAGGAAGTGGAAATTCGTTCACTTCCCCGACGTCTGTGTACGGCTGCTCATCCAGCGTGAATGTCAGCTTGTACCTCATCCGAACCTTTTCCTGCCAATCATGAACACACAAACACACGGGTGTGTACAAGCGCAAAACAGAAATCTTATATTAATGAGCAAAACAAATGTATGAAGCTTTTGGGGGGGAAGAAACAGCCTCGGGCTAAACACTACCTTGTGAGGATTGGCAAGCAGCACGACCTGAGTGATGACAGCGGGAGGCAGGATGGGGTTGAAAGGAGCTAGATGTGTCCCAGAAGGCGGCTGCAATTTCACTTTCATGGTCTAGACAGGAGCCCACACACACACACACACACACACACGCGTGCGCGCGCGCGCATCCGCGCACAACCAGAGTAAACAGGCAGCTGCACTCATATTTACCCAAATTGATCAATGCACGGTTCTGAATGATGCTGCCAGAGTGATGCTGCTATGAAGTGACGTATTGTACCGATGACAGAATTGATTTATCTTCCCCAAACTACAGCCAATTTTTTGTGGGTTTGTTTATAACTTGTTTTTTCAATCTCTTGAACTTCAGAAGAAAAACAATACTAGACATTAAAAAAATTAAAAAATCAATTGATTTGTCCTGCTAGTTTTTTTAAGTATTCCATTTTTCTCATTTATACTCACAATCGACCGCGGCATGCATTTTGACTACTTGCAAAAAATAACGAGTGCCACAGAGCCATATTACATAATCCGTCTTTACTAAGGTACTAATGCTCTTTTCTGATTGAACTGTTTGGGAGGAATATATTTCTCTCAAGGACATTGACTCGCCTAGTGTATGAAATACAGTGATCCCTCGCTATTTCGCGGTTCGTTTATCGCAGCTTCAGTGTGTGTGTGTGTGTGTTAGTGCGCTCTGCTCAAGCGCAAAGGGCCACATGGGGCAATTTATATACTGTATATATATATATAAATTGTGCGCTACTTCGCGGATTTTCGTTTATCGCGGGTAGTTTTGGTCCCCATTAACCGCGATAAACAAGGGATTACTGTATGCTCTTTAAATAAAGCTGCCTTCCCTTGGCTTCACAATATGTCTTTTCATTGTGGTTGTAATTTGCGATGGTATCATGCTGAGAGCTGTTCAGCATATTTTGGACTCGTGTAAAGTAAAATACAACTTGAATGTCATTGTTACGTTAAAAATGAAAACTAGCTGGGCATCTCCTCACACAGTTTTGCAGGTTAAAAAAATAGAAATATAAGCTTTAAAAACAACTGTTAAAAATACAATTATTTACAAAATGCACAAGTGTTCACAAGTTTGGAAAAATACATTCCATGGTCTTTTGGTTTTTTTTTTTAATATTGATGAATGGAAAAAAGTGGGTACTCTTTCATCCAGGGCATGAGTCATGCTCAGACATTTTTTGCTATATTTTGACATTCTAAAAAAGGCATGGAAAATAGTAGTAGAGATAGTTCTTGGTATGGCGACGTTTTACAACTCATTACAGGGTAAAACCAGAGCATATATTAGCTTTTTAGACAGGATGCCAAAGTAGCGGAACACAGTGTGCAGCTGTCCAACATCAATTCAATTAAGGAGGTTTTACCTTGGGAACAGCAGCCTGCAGTACTATGTCCTTCACAGGAAGCGGGGATGTATTCAGCATGGAGGCCACAATTACCAACACGTCAGACCTGCCGGGTGGACAGTCACTGGCGAAATGCAAAAGTAGACGAACGCCACCTCTGTCGTATGCTGTGACTGGACATATCTTACCTAAAAATGAGGCAGATCATCTTTAGTTTAAAGCGAGTTCATTCATTTACTTGTACTAACTTTGTACACGGCATATTCCACATGCTGCAGATGACATCCCAATAATTTGTCTTTTTTTTTTTTTAGTTGGCAGAATGTACGTCTTCTGTGGCCACCTGTTGCCATTCATACAACAGAACATGGTAAATGCATCTATAAGTCAACTGAGACAAAATCGTTATTTCAGTTACTCCAATGTGCCTTGTTTCAATTAAGGTTGAGAAACATTCATTCATAGATTAAATCATGTGTTCCACGCACCCACTAATGCTGACGTCAGGCTACACGAATGTAGCCGAATTTTGAGCCGACAGCAAGCGTAGTGCCTCGTAGCCGCTTTTGACTCATCTTGACGCGTCGTAGCCCATCAAGTGTGACGTACTCAATACGACCACGACGACGAAAGTCCAGCATGTAAGAGGTTTTTGTTCGTCTTGCCGCATAGTGCGACATGTCCTACCTCGCCCTTCGATTGTTTTTTTGGCATTGACAAGAGACTGGACGTGTCAAACATAATCACAACGTGTGGTACAGTATTTAAAAAGTGACTTGAACAAAAGGGGAAATACTGGAAAGCATACGTAGCATTTGAACTCATGTTAGGCTTGCTAACTGCAAAGCTAGTCGCTGATTACCAAACGAGGTGGCATTGAACATATTTGTTACCTCAAATTCTTTATGGAGAATAGACAGTCTAAACCAGGGGTGGGCAAACTTTTTGGCTTGGGGGCCGCATTGACTTTTAAAAATTGACAGAAGGGCACGAGCTATGGTACATTAAAAAATATATATATTTAAAAAATGCATTCGAGAACAGTTTTGTTGATCACCTAATTAAGCCAGTGCATTGCTGCAGAACGATACAGAGGTCCGTAGGTGGTAGATAAGATCTCTAACCCCCCCCCCCCCCCCCCCCCGTGCTCTGCAACTTCGAGTCAATGCGCCACCTGGCGTTGAAATGCCTGTCATTACAAGTCCAAATGAAATGAATGCAATCATTCATATCGAACCTTAATTGTGTACCGACCTTCGGCGGGCCGGATTAAAAAGACCAATGGGCCGGATCCGGCCCGCGGGCCGTAGTTTGCTCACAGATCTCTAAACAGTCCTTTCCCCAGCATCCAGGAATGAGTACAAACGCTCTCTTTTTTTTTCTTGTTCTGTTTTTTAGCCTTTTCTGAGCATAGAAACAACACACATGCACATAATGGCCCCGGGGTCTGTACAGTGACAGACTTGTAGTGTGAAAATCCCACTCAGTCCAAGACACAGAACGATATTTATCTGGTAGTCTGACAGCACGGCCGTCGTGAACGACAAAAAAGTTGCATCGTTTTACACAAAACCTAACACAAGCAAACTTACTCACTTGGTTTGACAGCATCCAAAGGAACAAAGAGATCAGCGAGAGACGTCTCATCTCGCCCGTTTAAAGAGATCTGATTATTGTTGGATAGACTTTGAGCTGGGGAGCAGCTAAGTGTGACTGGAATGGCTTCTTGGTGTAGGAGATTGGCAGGAGAACACAAACTGCCACGCTTGGCTTTCGTGTTGTCAAAGTGCACCCCGGGGATGCTGTGGGCAGAATCACATAGACCTTCAGATGAATACTGCTCTGGCAGCAGATTACCATTCAAAGAGGCGACAAAAGCGTCGTCATAATTAATCATTTATGCTCCGCTTAACTCATTAAATGCAGAGCACAATTGGAGACAGTTTCTAAACATTCAAGGGCCAAGAATGAGCTTTCTCACCCCCCCCCCCCTTTTTTTTCCCCGACATGCTCAAGGAGTGCCAATGACGCAAAATTCACAGTCGATGGTAGGAGCGCACCATTTTAGATTTAAAATAACCTCTGTTTCCCAAATGTTTACAGTGGGGAGGTAGGACTTAATTCTCATGGTGGAGCACGGTGGCCCTCAAGGATGATTTGCAGTCGGATAATCTGAAGCGTATATTTAAACAGGGAACATGTATTTATAGAATTCACATACTATATGTTTTGATAGCAGAAGGATCTGTGTGCACAGTACAACAACGTTCTTGGAAATATGACTAGAATGACAATGGTGTGTGTGTGCGTGTGTGTACAGTTCCAAAATCTGGCATGGGGCCTGTGCAAATGAGGCCAACGGGGAGCTTCTGCTTGCTGACATTTGAAAAAAAGATCAATGGCATGATCAAGAATATGAGTTAACTCGACTTGCATCATTATAGTGTCGAATACACAAAAATCGGGAGTCGTTCAACCCCTGGTTAAAATACCCCCTGCGATTCACCTTTTATTACCGCCTAAATCAAGCAGGGCTAGGTCTTGCTGACTTTGATCCAGTGAAGATGGCACCAATGGGGAAAGCTCTGCATCGGCGGTGGCTGACAGTAACGAATTCACTGGGACCGGTGCGCTCAGGACTGGACCCATTAGTGTCTGGACAGTGGACGAGGACGAGAGTGGTGTGGCGAACCCCAAGGCAAGGTTTGACATGGGGTCTGCGGGTCTAACTTTTGCGGTGGTGTCCAAAAGATCCATGTCCTGATTATAATTCTGAATTAAGAAAGGAAACAATGAGACATACTGGCAAAATATTAGGACAGATCGTTAATTGTGTTCAATGTACCTGGGAGGGCTGTGGGGATTTGCTTATACTTGTGGGTAGAACGGATTCAGTGGCAACAAATCCTGGAGATTCTGTGAAGAACATACAACGTGTAAAAAAATAAATTAATACATTTTTAAAAATCAGTCAACTCGATCTGAAGCAGTGAGTAGTTTGTTGTCGGTGGACGGGGGATTAGCAAAGATAACCAAAGGTCAGCTCTGCCACATCAATCTTTCATCCCAGCAAAGCCAGCAGGTTTTAAATTAACAAGCTTCTTGAGCTTTTGGGAGACCCTTATCAGGGGGGAACAGAATTTAAAAATCCCCGGCCACACCATGAGGTATGCCTGCACATTTGATCAGCGCTCAATTTTGACCTGACAAAATGAGAGATTCATTGACTAATTCAACAATACATTAATTATTCGGTTTGTCATTATAGGAAGGTATGCCACTGAAAGCGGTTACTAATATGTACAAAAGTTCGATATGACGCCCATCCCACCCCCCCAAAAAATGACAAAACTGAGTGAGCATTTATCTTTGTTAAAAGAAATATTTTGAGGGGGAACAAATTACTACCTCATTCTTGTCAGTGCGCAACGTGTTGAGTGGAATAATGGATATGCCCATGGCCACATACTGAAATTTTATATTACCGGTATTCATCTATTTTCTATTGCGCTAGTCCTCATTAGGGTTGCAGGAGCACTAGAGCCTATCCTCCGTGATTTTGGGTGCACGCGCGTGCGCACACACACACGCACACACACAAACTACGACTGTGATGCCCTTTCTTTCATTCAATTTTAATCTGATGAATTTTGATTGTCCCAACATGTGTTTTCATCAATTCAGTAAGGTCCTTGGAGGACTTCATCAAAACATTGATTCACAAAAGCTGCCAAAACATTTTGATCAAATACCAACGCACATGATTCTCATGAACGAGCACGCAGAATATTTCTGTTTTCTCGGGCAGAGGGCTCATATTTTTCTTGTCATTCACTGCCAGCAGTATGACTCAATCGCCTCCCTCTGGCATTGAACACTGACAAACGCTGAGGTGAATGGTACCTAAAGTCAGCAGCTCTTCATCCAGGAGAGAAAACGATGCGGGCACCTTGTCAGAGCTCGCAGGGGATGGTACAGCAACAGCGGTTCCGCATAGAAGATGAACATGAGAAATCGCATTCGATGACGAATCTTTCTCTCCTAGTTGGGAGAAAGCTGGGATGTCCACGTCTGTTGCCAAATCAATCAGACTCTCTGTTCGGGGTGTGCAGCTGGTGCCTATTGCGAGGAGAAAAAGTAGTGAAAGCTTGCATTATCAAAAGGTCAGTTCACATATAAAAAGTCAAAAGTCATATCATGGCGCATATTAGTATTTTCTTTATTTTATCACCAGTGGCATTTGCATCACACACGGCATCTTTTGTCTGACCTCTGACAGCAATAATGTGGAGAGTGCGGCATGTTGTCCGAGCTACAGAATTATTACAGACCCCGGGGAACCGATTATCTTTCCATGTTATAAGCCTGAGTGAAGAGCAATGGACTAAAGCAAAATGAGGGTATATTGGGCATCTTTCCTACAAATCTAAAACGTAAATCATAGTTGAATGTCACTCTCCCCTTGAAATTGTAAATGTGGTTAAGTGCTGTTGTAAAACACAAGGGACAAGGATCCGTCTGAGGACCCAGCCTATGAATTTGGACACAGCTATAGACAAGCAACTGAAGTGTGTATTCTGCTCATATTTAGTTATGATGAATAACTTTTACATGCTCGCAGCGAGACTCTGCGTCTTTGAAGCAATCATCACTTAAAATTGGAACACTCCCGACTGGAGACCTTGTAGAGACGCACAGACATAGGAACGCACCAGTTTGATACAACTAAGAATTAGTTTAGGACAAACGAAAGTCCTGATGCCTCACCATGAGTTTTGGTACCGCCCTTCTGATAATGAATCCCTTCCTTGTTTGCACTCGTGACCACCGCAGCCATTGTCTGTAAACCGCGGGTCCCCTTAATGTTCTGCAAATAAACCCTTCGAAGGTACTGTTCATCGACTCCAGCCTGTATTTGGATAACCAATATCCTCCTCGTCCGAAATTCAACGAACACGTGGGGGAAAGAGCGCCACTTTCCCCCGACATTTGGTGACCAAGGACAAGTTAGAGCCCTGAACCGCAAACAGTCACGCATTCATTTGGGACGGAGGAGGAAGCCGAAATAACCTGAGTAAATCCACGGGAAGCGCGGGGAAAACTCGACACAGGAGCCGAGATCTGAATCCCAAACCTCAGAACTGCGAGGCAGACGTGCAAACCACTAGAATTCTCTGTTTCTCTTGGTGGAAAAGAGCCAATAATGTTTACTATCAAGTTGTAAGGGAAACCACTAATTTTACAGGACTGATAAAATTCTCAGCAATACAGTAAAAGAAATGCACATTAATATTATTAACTATACCTCGTTTGACTGCTGATGTTGTTTTAGTCACTCCATTTATGGATTGGCTTTCCACAATTCCCTTGCAAGAATTAATTATACTGCTGAGGTCATCGTTGGCCTGCAAGATGTCGCCTGGTTTGATATGAGAGTGGAGAGATTGGCATGAACCTTATGTCACTGTTAAATCCCAACACACACAAAAATAATTATGAACACCAGAAATTGAACGTTGCATTTGAAATCCGCCACCGCGATATTGCGCACTTAGAATATCAGGCTCGCCTCAATTCCATGTCACGGGAACAGACACAACGATTGACTCCGACGGCTCCCCTCGGCTACATGCCGGCGGCTACATTTGCCACGAGACATCGGCAAAATGTGTTGCGGGCGGGCCGCCGGCGAGACCCTTAACTCTGCGCCGCTGCGAAAATGTTTTGTGTTGCACTGTACGTTCTGTTTTTGGTCAACTGTCTTTTATTTTTTTGTTCTTTGTTTTGAAATATCTTTCGGTAATATGAATCACGTATAGCACATTGACTGTACCCGTGTGCGATTGAAACACAACTGCACTGTAAAACAAAGACCCCCCTCGAATAAGGTAGGATGTGGTTGTCTAGTCTTCCACAAAACCTCCGGGCAAGCAAAATCACAGCATCACGCTCAGCTTAAAAGACTTCTCACCCAAGTTGGCGTCGTTATCATCAGTCTCTGTAGCAAGCTGACACATTGTTTGTCTCAGCTTGTCACAGTCGGAGTACAACTCCTGTAAAATATAATGTTGCTAGTAACGAGGTTGAAGTACAAATAATGGGTTCAAAGTTTGTCAAAGATTTTCATGACCGGCTATTAAAACGTGTGTGGATAACAAACCCCAATGAGCTCTCTGTCAGCATCCGCGGAGTCTTCAGGGCTGAAGTAAGCCAGCATCTCATTAAGGAGTTTGACACTGTTATTGGCCGCCTCCAGTGTGCTTTTCTGCTTCGCCATTTTCTGTGTTCTCACTTCATCCTGCAACCGATGAGGAGTTACACGGGGCTCATTAAAACTACCATCACCATTTGACTCCCCGATCGGCTCGATTTTGAGGGTGACTGATTTACCTCCTTGACCATGTTCTTGATGAGCCGATTGGCTGCCTGCAAATCTGCCGGCTTTTTGCTCTTGAGCAGCTCTGCCAACTGCTGCAATGGTGAATTTTATTTTATTTTTTTTTTACACATTCTGGGAACTGTCCAATGTTGCCCCTCAGCTAAAAACACCCCCCAGCCCAACACACACACACACACACACACACACAAAACAGAAAAGGCCCAGATTTTTGCCATAAATCAAATGGGGGAAAAACATTTCGGTGTGACATCAATTATCGTCAAGAGTGCAAACAAGATAAGAATAAGATGAAGAGTACAAAGCGACAAAAAGACCATTATGTGACCCTTTCAAAATACCTCAGAATTAAACAAAGAACATTCTTTATTTTACAAAATGAAATTCCATCTTTTATATCAGTCCCGAAACGCCTTTGTACAAATAAAGGCCTCCTTGATCTGCAGATGAGTAAATAAACATCCCATGGCAGTCAGTATCTGTGAAAATCAGCTTTCACAATTTCTGACAGTCTGACTTGCTCACGCACGCACTGGATACTGTGTACACACAATCAATCATAAACAGCAACACACTAACGTGTAAAAAAAAAAAGCGATTAGAAGACAATTTAAGGATAAAAGGAGACTGAGGAGGATGATCAGCTAGGTGCTGAGATGCCATGTTCAAACAGGTGTGAAATTATTCAAAACGGTTGCTCTTACTCTGCTTTTGTGCTCATCATCAAACACAGGACTCTTTGGCTGCTGAGGCTGAGATGTTGGCACGAATTTTGCATCCAGAGAGATCTCTGGGTCGGCTAACACAATGCCTGAAAATGTGAATGCACATTATTTGACAACGTCAAACTACCTCATAAATTTACATTCATAATAGCATGTACAGGAATTCTGTACATGCTATTACGGTTTTTCACGGTTAATGGGGACAATGAAACACCGGCAAGGGGTTGGAGCGCAGCTTAACTATTCAAAAAAAGTTAGTGCTTAAACTAAAAAAAAAGTAATCGAGAACACTAAGATGGAGTATGTGAGGCACAAAAAGGGAAGGTGCTGTGTGAGGACACATGATGCACAGCCAATCAACTGACGGGGTAAATCCACTCGTGCTCTCATTGGTCGATGTCGCGTCGGCAACCAAACGGGCCTTGAAGAGGACCCGTGGCATGTACAGTACAGTACAGGCATGTACAAAGCCTCTGAGTCGTTTTTATTTTCTGATTATTATTTTTTTTTAAATGAATATAGTAATTTGGAAAAAACCCGTGACGCACTGAAGTCGCAAAAGGTGAAGCGCAAAGTGACGAGGGATTACTGTAATTATAATCTAGTAACATTCCATTGTACTCTTACTTACCTTGACTCTTCAACATCTGGTAAGCCTCACAGATTTTGGTTTCCTCAGGTAGATAAATGGTCCAGCCGTAAATCATCTCAATCACTTTTGATTTCAACTTGACAGACACTTTGTCTCCTAGATACTGAAAGGGGCAAAAAGCTCCGGATGATGCAAAATCCAAAGTAAAAATTGCTCGTCGCTTTTGGTGTCACTCACTTTGGGTGAGATCACTTTAATGAGCTCATTTAGAAAGCGGAATTTTCCCACTTCGTTCTGAAACCTCTGGCCGCAATTCTTCATGCAAGCTTCCAGTACCTGTTGGGTGAGAATCAACAAATTAATTAAATAATAATAATGATGTCGAAAGTTGCCTTTCCGATGTGGAGGTCACAGGCAGCTGAGAAGTTTCAAAGCTGACAGCCAATTAGCAACATTTTTGCTCAATAGGTAAGTTCATCACCATTTTTATGGCCTTTTTAATTAATTGTACCACCCCCTGTCAGACTACCCTTACAAATATCAATTTGTGACTTGTGTGGTACAGTTGCATGCTATCATATTGTGTTTGTGTTGATGGCTTCTATCACTGCAAAGAAATAGAGCCAGTATTAAGAGGTTGATTAAGTTAGCTAAACTCTCACTGAAGGCCCCGGCACCAAATAAAATGAATCTAAAGCACCCCCCCAAAGAAAATTCTTTTGACTCAAGAAATTGCATTGTACATAAAGATGACATACCATCAAGGCTTGTAGAGCCTCCCATTCCTGTGGTGAATGGACCTTGTGTACCAAGAGTCTTGCAGCTATTTGCGGTCTGGGAATTTGCGGCACAACAATACAAACATTTATCATAACGTTCACATCATAGAGAGCTGACAATTCGCTTTGTCAAGCACAACGAGCAAAAACTGAGTAGCCGCATTGTATGGGTGTGCTTGGTCATTGTGGGAAATGTTTGCACTGATTGTATCAACGTGATCTTACCCCTCGAGCTCCTCATTGATTTGGTCGCAGAATCCCGCAATACACTCCCAGTCTTCTTGTCTGTTGGAAGGATCGGTGGCCTTGTCTGGATGGGGGAAGGAGGTCAACGTGTGAGGTGGTGTAATGATACAGGGATGCACAACATAAAAGTAATAAACGCAGTTTTAAGAAGAGTGATGGGCAGTAGCGGCGTTAAAAGTAGCGGGGTTGCTATGTTGGCTACATTTTTAAATATGGTGGTCATCGCATTGCTGTTTTCATCAGTAAGTGGGTCATTTTTCGGGATTGGAACTACTTCCCTGATCACTGATGCGGTTTGTTCACAGAAGCCACTGTTCCCCGTGTAGTTGTGCACCTTTAACTGAACGTGGCATACATTTCTTAATAGACCAAATATTCAATATTTTGTTTGAAAATAAAATTGTCCACACAAGGGTAAGCCTGTTGCTGCTCCTTTGCCGTAAAACGTTTAAGCCGACAGGCGACTGGGGCTGAAGGTATTAACGTGTAGTGACAGCGGGAGAATTAATTAATATAGTTGGTCAGGTCAAGAACTTTTGAAGCTCAACCACAAGAAAAAGTTACTTCCCCTCAGTGCGAGTGACAAACGGGCGAATCGTCAACAGCTGTGTCAGAGCGACTTTTTCTGTCAACACGAAACTATTCAAACACAAGCTTAACATACATTTCGCTCTCAGCTACCGAAGCAGCTTTGACAACAGACAAATTTTCTCTTTTAGGGGAATTTTATATGGCTGAAATGGACTTTTAAAGTGTACTTACTAAGCCAGGACTCGAGTGAGTCGCTGCTCGCCGCCATGTTGGCGCTCCTATTCAAGCAAAACAACGCCTCGTTGCCGATGCGTTCAATGACTGTCGGCAAATAAGTGACACTATAACTGTCATGACCGCCTCACCCACAACTGTCCGAAGTGTGAATAACCTCGCTATGTGTTATTCGAGTTTTCATGACGGTGGGCCTCACCATACCCGGATATTGGCATTTTTTTATGATTATTTTCAGGGCCTACACGATTAAATCGGCTGATTATAACCCTTCAAACAAAACAAAAGCCAAAATAATCGGCCAAATGGACAATGGTTTCCAATTGTATTTATAGCAATTTTACACCCATAACGAGGATCTCATTATTCATTGCATGCAAATCTATACCAGAACCTTGTATCCTTAAATATATAGAATGGCATCTTTTGATAAGATTTATGAACCTGTCTTTCAAAACAAAGCGCATCTTAATTTAGTTTTTTTTTTTAACAAGCAATGCAGAGCATTAACAGAGCAAAGCAAGATCTGAAAATACATGTAATAGTTTCTATGAGAAAAATGCTTTGACTCTGAAACATACTTGACTCTTCTCGGCGATGAATATATATAACAATCGAATGAAAAATACTAAGAACACCAGTAAGTGAGCATCACCTCTTCTGGATGATGGCAATCTAATTCCTCATGCTGTTTGTAACCTTAAAAAGACGTGGGTTGAGGACAGCCTGTAAACAACAAACTCATAATCATGCAGACTAATGCCTGCAATCATACCAGGAGTCCTGCAGGTTCAGGAGTATAACACATGCGGATGAGCGCTGAGATCGACTTCATATTAACAATAACAACAAAAAGGTACTTCTTGCTGTTGCATCAATACTGCATCATGAGACAACAGAAATCAATATTGCTTATGACACAAGAGGGCTTTTAGTTCACAGCAAGTATCAAGTCGGTGTGCTTATTAGCCTGAATGGAATGAGGTTCTCCTACTTTTACATTTCCTTTTCCCATTCATGACATTTATTTGTGGTTTTACAAATCCAATTTTCAGTTTTGTTTTCCATGAAAGAAACTATCATACATAAAAACATTTTGAACCGGTATAGGTACATATAGAAACAGAGCGGTCTAAGTACAGAACCTTGCGGTACACCTTGACACACTGAAGCTGGAGTGGATTTGGAGGCAGAGGTACTCACAGTATACATGTTATTGAGGACGATAGGATAAGAAACTGTCAACAGAAAAACAGAGATGGTGAAAAAGATGGGACAGAAAAGTCCTTAGTAAGGAGATTGTTTGTGATTTTGATGTGGATTGTCTCAGTGTTGTAGCATCTGAAGCAGGGGCGGAGCCACGTGGTGACGGGTGGGGGGGGGGTATCATGGGAATCATAAATCACAAAACTCTAGATAAGAGCTAGACATTTGGGAATTAAAATAAGATAGCGACAGAGCGTGATAGTTTTTCATTCATTAGGGGACAGGGAGAAGAAAAAGATCTGCTGATAAAGAGAACGAAAAAACTTGGATTATACACCACACGTCAAATGTTTTTATTCAAAGTACAGATTAACAGCAGACAAGGAAATTGGTCTCAAGAAGAAAAGCACTGGGTCGTGCAACAGAGCCACTTCTTTTGGGATGTGGGTGAAGGCTATATTTGGAATAAAGGTGATGCAAACTCTCCAGGATGTAACCACTTTGTGAAGAAAAAAAAATCTCTTTTAATTGGGCCCAGGTTCCTATTTAAAGTTTGAGACTGCTGTGGGGGCCCACTGGGACCGAATATCATGTTTTCCCTTCGTTGAAATTTCAGAAATTCTGAGCCATCTTAGGCTTTCATTTCATGTGCACACGAGAACTTTATTTTACTGTTCATGAATGTATTTATTTTTTTCTGGTGAAAACAGCATTCTCGCCCGAGTAGATTATTATCTTTACTTATTTTAATTGGAGAAAACAGTCTTCCATAGATTCTTCGCTGATTATAACCATGACTTGGGCTCTCATCAGACATGCGCATGGCGAGACAAAAGCACCTCTGGGTAGCTGCGAGTGACACAGGATACTGTTGAAACATTTTCACTCATTTCCGTTCGATTTTATTCACATGTATTGCATTCTGGAAAGAGACGTTTCTTTTTCCACATGTGTAACAGGTGGAGAATAATGATGGCGAGTCCCTGTCGAGGGAGAGGGACAGGGTGAGGGAGGCGGGGCGGGGGGTGGGAGAAAGAGAGAGAGAGAGAGAGAGAGAGAGAAAGAGAGAGAGAGAGAGAGAGAAACGGACTACTCCTGCGTGTGTGAACACTGAGTAGTCTCATCCTATCAATGCTCACAGCTATTCCAACTGAGCTCTTTATGTATCAACTATGTGCAAGAGCTCCCGTGTATAAAGAGTATTTTTCTTTGGCATTCTCTCTTCATTTGACTTGGTGTAACTTGCCCATACTTGGGATAGCGGCGATGGACTTCCTCACCGAGTCCAATTTCTCCCTAGGATACATCAATGCATCATTAGGTGGGTGAACAGCTAGACACCGGTATGTGTTATATTAAGTGTTTGGTTTTTTTGGTTATACTTTCCATTTAAAAAAAAAAAAAAACGAAACCTGCTTTCATTCCCCACAGCTGCATCGCAACTTCCCCCCTATAAGAGGGAAACATCCCAATCCATATCACATCTTTTGCAACATCCCTCGAAGCTGTGTTTTTGGTTTCATTTGGTAAGTTTTTCTTCAGTCATGGGACTCATGCGCATCTTGTGCACGCTATTGTCTGCAATCGCGCACCGTCTCTTTGTCTGTGTTCAACTGCCTGATTCCTCTGTAATTACTGAACTCATCCACTTCCCACAACCCACACCTTCCTTTTCCTCGCCGCCTTCCTTTTATAAACGCCATTGTTCATCTGCTTCATATCACTGGAACTGTTCGGTAGAAACGGCAAGCCTGTCACACCATTGTTAAAGGGGGAAAAAAACTTAACTTTTGCCCTTTCTCCACAGCTGTGACTCACTCTCTCGGAACATTGCAAATCAGAATTATATCAATCACATTTGCATTTTTTTTTACTTCCACCCACCTCATTTTATAATATATTATATGTGGATTATATTCGCTCCCAACTGAATTTAATCTCCGTCTCTTCAGATTTAAGGCTATTTCGCCCTTTCTCTGTATTGTCGACTTTTTAATCATGTTTAATTGAATTGCTAAATTTAAATTCATTTTTATATGATAAAATAGTTAAAAGCCAGGACTTATTTGGAAGAAAATTTCTTGGACAATAGAAAATACTACCTTTTATTGAGTTTATTATGTCTGGATTCTTTTCTTAACCCAATCAAGGACAGTTTATCAGGTTATCATTATTTGTGCATGAAAGGGTTAAATAAACAAATTGCGATCACCGGAAAACGAACGTTTTTTTCCCAGGTTCTGTGTGGAGACTACTATATAAACTACTGTATAAAAATCCTCCCTTTATTGCACTGCTTGAAGTCCAATGTGTGTTTGCTGGTGGGCGGGCAATTTGTCTTCAGTGAATTCAAAACAAAAACAAAAAACCCAACAATATTTCTCACAAAATAAAACAAAGTGAATCAATTGAATCAGACCCAAAGCTTATAGTTAAAAAAAGAAGACACTCTCTGTAGAACAAAGGTTTTGTTTAGTTATTATAATATATACAGTATATATATTTTGTGCGCGAATCGGGTGAGCAGCTGCGCGTCTGTGGGTGCATGTGTGGTGTTTTTGGTGGTGGTGGTGGTGGCGGGGCCTGCGGGTGGCTTGCTCGCTTGTTTGTGATACTACGTTTTGGGAGGCAATTATCATTTGCAAAGGTGTGACCAGAGTCACAAATAGGTAACCAGTCACACATTTGGAACAAGAGTCACAAATATGTAGCCTGAGTTACTATATATCATACCACGAGGGGGCGCAAGCACCAAAAACATCGACATTTATGGAAGCCACACAAATGGAGTCTTTACTCGTAGCAGTCCAGCCTTTGGTATCTTGTAAACTTTCAGTCGCAGAGAAAAAACTACATCATAGTTCGAGGTGCATATGCTCAGTCTTGACGTACATGCGTAGTGACATCATCGTTTACGTACTTGAAAATGGGAGCGTCCTACCAGATTTAGTTTGTCACGGGAGAACTTTTTTTAAACTTGTAAATTGTTTTAATCAAGCTGTTGCTTTAAAAGTGTTCAAAAAAAAACCCCACGATTGTGCGAAACAGACGAATGAACTCCATCTTGATAAATCTCATAAATTTCACATCATGGGTCTTAAAAAAAAGGTTAAAAGTACCATACTTTGCTATAATGTAGATTTAAATACCACAAATCTGATTTCAATGCGATCAATTTCAGTCAAGTGTCCAGCCCTATCTTCTGATCTAAAATTTTCTCACTCATGACTGCATGTGTCCTTTTTCGCTGCTTTGTTGTATCTCCAGCTGCCGACAGTCCTCCTCACTACAACACCATCCTGCTGGTCATCTTTGGTGTCATCTTCCTGTTTGGCATCCTGGGCAACAGCATCGTCATCTACACCATCATGAAGAAAACCAAGTGTCGCGCCAAGCAAACCGTCCCGGACGTCTTCATCCTCAATTTGTCCATTGTCGACGTCCTCTTCCTGCTCGGAATGCCCTTCCTGATCCACCAGTTGCTAGGCAACGGCACATGGCGGTTTGGTGCCGCCATGTGCACGGTCATCACGGTGCTGGACTCCAACAGTCAGATCGTGAGCACGTACATCCTCACGGCCATGACGCTGGACCGCTACGTGGCCACGGTACACCCCATCCGCTTCAACTACATCCGCACGCCGTGCGTGGCCTCCTTTGTCATCGCTGTCGTCTGGGCGCTGTCTCTGATCACCATCATCCCCGTGTGGATGTACGCCGACCTCATGCCCCTTCCTGGCGGACTGGTGGCCTGTGCATTGCTCCTGCCCGACCCGGTCACCAACACGTACTGGTTCACGCTGTACCAGTTCTTCTTGGCCTTCGCCATCCCTCTTGCGATCATCTGCAGAGTGTTCTTTAAGATCCTGCAGCACATGTCCACCAGTGTGGCCCCGCTACCCCAAAGGAGCCTGAGGGTACGCGTCAGGAATGTAACGCG
The DNA here is from genome assembly GCF_054856545.1 of Hippocampus guttulatus. NCBI lineage: Eukaryota > Metazoa > Chordata > Actinopteri > Syngnathiformes > Syngnathidae > Hippocampus > Hippocampus guttulatus. Next base: position 7,462,570 of record NC_141269.1, on the reverse strand, counting down.
AATGGCGGTGGCCATCTGCTTGGCTTTTTTCATTTGCTGGGCCCCCTATTACATCCTGCAGCTGGTTCACCTGGGCGTGCAGAACCCCAGTATGGCCTTCTCCTACGCCTACAACATCGCCATCAGCATGGGCTACGCCAACAGCTGCATCAACCCCTTCCTCTACATCGTACTTAGCGAGACCTTCAAGAAGCAGTTCGTCAGGGCTGTGCGGCCGGCCAACAGAGAGTTCAACGTCCATTCCAGCACCACAGACGGCGGCAGTGTGTGCATGAGGATGGTGCCTGAAGGCGCTCACCTGGAGCCAGCACCAAGGGAGATACCATCAAGTGTAGAGCCACAGTGAAGCAAACGTGCTTTCCTTTTGCTTTTTGAACAAAAATACAATCTGGATTAGACATTAGCCAGGTTAATCTGCTTTCACTTCTTCATGCCACAGAAAAGTTCTTGATGATCCATCTGTCGATTTTCTATTATCCCGTTCAAGATGGGAGCAAGGCAAACAATTCACTGGGCTGGTAACCAATGAATCGCAGAGCACAGAGAGAGAAAAGCAACAGTACAATACATCTTTATTTACATAGCGCTTTCACAACAGCTGCAGCTGTAACGAAGGACTTTACAGAACAGTTAACATAATGTAGCCGGGTCTTTGGAAAGACTGGACTGGACACAAAATAATTTTTAGGTGGGCTTTATTACCGACTGAACAATGAAAAATTGTTCAGCATTAAGATGAAAGATTGAGATGTTAACTGAATTTTAAAAGAGTTGGAAAAGGGATCTAAGAGATCAAAGAAAATTATCTAACAGATTAAGGAAAATTTCACCATAACAAACAACAGCAGTGGCTTGCTTGATAAGGAAAGAGAAATAAAAATACATTATTTCCAAGCCCCAACAATCCATGAAACTTAAAAGTGCAATCATTACAATCCAATGTGATGAGAGGACACACTTACTCGACACTTTCCGGCATGTTGGGTGTATACAAAACACGTGGAAAAACACAAATGATCTCCCCTCTAAAGAACAGATACACAGTTCATATCATTTCACAGTCAAAAAAACATATTTACATCTTGTAACATTGAGAAAACACTTACGCTATACAGCTGTTCACACGACTCACTAGCGGCAGATTTCAAACTCCAAAACACGATATTTTGCTCTACAAATACCATTCAAAGAATTAATCACCCGTCCAAATTTAACACCTAACAAGCTTCATGGTAAAATAGCGACCAATTACCTGAATATCGCCAGGGTTACAACGACGATCATGGGTGTATCAAGTTGGGACAAGCAGTAGGCACAGTTCAACGACTACCCTCCTTCACGTGCATGTCACCCTTACTTCGCTTCCTGGTCTGATTCCCACACGCTCTATATGTTCCCGCGTGTTTTCATCTAGCGTGGCTCTTAAAGTGACAGTGCTACATTTGTTAAACAAGGCAGCCTTCACTACAAAAGTCTAAGTATGGTTCACCTGGTTACAATAAAACAAAATATAACAGAACACACAACATAAAACATGGACAGCCATAAAATCGCGACAACTATTTCTACATACGGCTTGTTTTTTCAAGCAGTTGTAGATGAAAGAAGAGAGAATCAAAGTCTCCTTTTACCAGTGGGTCAGAGACTGTGCTCCAAACGTGCATGACGTCCCACATGTCGGCTACAAGCGACATTTGAAAGTAAACAAGAAGCTGTGGCGTCCACTGGCGATAAAAGAAATGGGTTCACTTCTATCAATTTTAGTTTGGCTTCAATTCCAAGCCGTGACTCTCAGTTCCAAATACGCATCTGCGCTCCACGCCGACGCTTCTCTCCTCATCCTCGGTTCCAACAGCTATCCATCCAGCCGCACTCACGCAGACTGTCCAACAGAGCCTACATCTCCGCCGAAGAAAACGATCAATTTTAGTTTGGCTTCAATTCCAAGCCGTGACTCTCAGTTCCAAATACGCATCTGCGCTCCACGCCGACGCTTCTCTCTCCTCATCCTCGGTTCCAACAGCTATCCATCCAGCCGCACTCACGCAGACTTTCCAACAGAGCCTACATCTCCGCCGAAGAAAACGATCAATTTTAGTTTGGCTTCAATTCCAAGCCGTGACTCTCAGTTCCAAATACGCATCTGCGCTCCACGCAGACGCTTCTCTCTCCTCATCCTCGGCTCCAACAGCCATCCTTCCAGCCGCACTAACGCAGACTGTCCAACAGCGCCTACATCCGCGCTGAACAAAACAGGACTGAGAAAAACACTGACCATTACAGGCACAAAATAAGACACGCGCCCTGAGGGACTGTCAAGCGGCGACAGTCAAATAGTGCCGGCATTCCCCCCCATTAAAATCTGTGCTGGTACACACATGCTGCTAAGAAGGCACAAGCTTCAAGCACAGATCCTTCTCTTTTGACGAATGCCGTGGCCAAAACCCTGAAAACAACCCACAACGGGTCCACATAAAGGACAACAAACACCACATGAAAAAAAAACAAACGACAACTAAGGTGTCATTTTGAAGTCGACCTTCACAACACTCACAGTTCTATTGACACCATCACTTTGTAGGAACTGAACTCATGCTGCCTGCATGGAAGTCGGGTGATTGAACTGCAAAGCGCTTTTCATACTGCACTGTGTGCTGTTGTCAGACCTATTTATTGTGTATGCCGTGAGGAGCACGCACCGCGGAGTGGAGAATTGCTGGGAAGAGTGGCCGGGCGTCTTCCTTCTTAAAATGAGCAAAGCCAGGGTTTTCTTTTACTGCAATCCAAGATACATCTTGTCAAGGTGAGGTCTATTTATCGTTAAACCAGCGACAAGTCCCAATACTGTATTTACTTCCTGGTATGTTGCTCCGGTATCACTTCAAAATATGGGCATGTTGACAACAGGAGCTCCGTCGTCCTTCTTCCCAGCCGCTCAAGGCTTTACATATACGGGATATTTAATGGAAAAGCTGCTTTTAATGTTTGTATATAGAGGAATGTATCTTGTATGTGTTGTGTCCTTGTACGTGAAATGTGCAAAACAAATAAAACTGCGTTGCCTTGCTGTATTTACATTGTACAGGGTTCTCACAGGTCCTTAAAGTTCATAAAAATCCATTAAAAAAGAAGTTGTAAAATTATGTTCTTAATTTTCAGGGAAAGCTTCTAAAATCAATAAAATCCTTAAAAATTAACCTGTGGTGTTCATTTCATTTGTGTGTGTCATTTTCCCCACCTTTCCAATTCATAATTTTGTCAGAAAATGCGCCTGGTGCCCTTCCCCTCAAACCCCGCTGTTGAGCTACATGCCTTCCTGATTCCTGCTCTGCTTTTCCAGCCGTCTCCGATCAGTTCTGATGATGATCGCGTGAGCACTTCGGGATGTTGTCTTGAGAGCGAAGAAATTATTTGGCAATAAAGTTGGATTCAATCCAATCCATTTCGGGCGAATTTGACAGACAGTATGTCAAATAAAGGGTTAGCTTTGCCCCAAAAAATATATATAATGCGCCCTTCCTTTGGCAGCAATGATTTGAACAACAGCTCAGTGATATGTGGCTTTCTGCTCATTAAATTCACCGTGAAACCCCTGCTGAATGGAGAAAAAGTCCTTAAAAATGGCTAAATTAGCCCTTAAAAGTCCTTACAAGGTGCAAAAATAAAAAGCAAGTGGAAGAGTGGGAACCCTGGTGTAGTTCATCCTCAAATTTCTGACGTGCGTCTCCCAATCTGTAATGCGACACATTATTTTAGATACCTGTGCATATTATTATTATTATTTTGCAAAACTGCAATGTGGTTAGTGGTGTAACATTAAGCGGTGGATTACGTCACTGAAATCCCAAGTGAAGACCATGCTCAAAATGCATTGCCTGCCACTGTTACCTACACATGGAAACTTTTCTCCCTTTTCTTTCTGAGAAAAAAAAATACTTTGATGGTTGATAAGCCTTTTAGAAGTTTGACAGTGGAAAAGCTTTGACTTATCTGCTGCCTTCGCTGCCTCAAATTCCTTTTGATGGCCCTGCAACACAAAAAAATAAAATAAATAACATTGTTGGGGGGGGGACCAAAAAAATATATCAAATTAAGTCTGGCAAGTCTTCATGCCAGGAGGCTGTTTGAATATTGAGCTTATGTAGACCACCTTGATATTAATGCTGCCTGATGTGCGAATCCAAATTACATTTATGAAAAAAATCCTAATGCAAAAATAGTTCGTGACCATTTGATGACAGAACCTGTGAGGTTTGATTTGTTTTTCGAAATGCATCAGATGGAATGCTTCAGATCAGTGATTCGAAACAGGCAGAAAATCTGAAAGAAAATTTTTTTTTTATGTGAGACTGGACGATTTAACTTGACTAAAAGCTTAAGAATAACACAGCAGGTGCTTGAATTTATTGCAATTTTGTTTTGTTAACTGTTAACATTTAGTACATACCTTTATCCCTTGGCATGCCAACTCTGTCCTCCTCTGGAACAGCCACAGTATAAAATGTAAAAATCTCTCAAAACCATCAGTCATGCTCCTGCATGTGGTTGTGTGTGTGCGTGTATATTTGATATACAGTATATATATATATATATATATTATACTGTATATATACAGTATATATCAAATAAACACACCAGGGCTAGTGGTTTGACAAACTTTTGACATTAATCAACAGGATTCTAAATTTAGACTGGGCAGAATGGATCTTAACTGGATGTAGAAGCAGCGTGATAAAAAGCAAGAAAAATAAGCAGACTAATTTTTTTTTTTAAATCACACCATAGAAAAAAATATATATATTGTTTTTATTCATGGTCTTGGAAAAATAAAGTTATACAACTCAATGTGATTCTCACACATTCAAGGACATATCTGAGTGTTTCTAAAAGATGTGAACAGCAGGCTAGACCTTTCGCACTTCAAAACACACGCGCGTTTCATTCCATCCCTCCCGCACACAGACTGCAGATCGGTATGACTCCAATGTAGAAATCTTGCATATTATAAATGCTTGTGTTATAAAACAAGTGCTCAGCTTCAAAGAATGTAAAGTGGACAACGTTTAACTGGGGGATAGATAGGAAAAAAAAGTTCCTATCTGAAGTTTAGATGATCAATCCATAGAGTTGTTTCAAAGTAAACTTTCCATTGGAATTTGTGACACTTTTGAGGAATTAAGGGGAAGGAATGGGAACTTCACAAAATTGAATACAGTATAGTGGGCAACACATTACAAATTGGTCAGTGGTAAGAATTCGGTCACAGTGTTCAAAACAGAATGTCAGTGTTGCATTCAGTCATCAATTTGCCTGTGTCGTCGAAGATGTAACACTGCACTCAAACCGGCCGAGCTGTGTGCGCCGCGGCGGGTCGCCGATCTGACTCGATTCAGTCGAATGAGCATCATTCCATTCTGGAAGGAGAGGCCTCACCAACAAGTGAGTATTGAGTTGCACAAACCGATTGGGTTTTCTCATTTGGCCATTCGTGTACAGAGATTCTACACAATCTGGACCAGGTGTTGGGTTGTTGACAAATATATAATGGCTAGTGTTGCTGCTAGCCCCTTGGTGAAAAACGATGAAAGTGAATTCCAGAACGTAATGTTTGTATGTGTGTGTACTGCAAATGAATCCCTTACTCTCAGAGAAATTAACATCTTCATGACGATGCTGTCTGAAATGGAGTTCACAAAAGAAATTTTTTGGAATTTAAATCGGTATTATATTGAAGGTAGTGAGTGCCCCCTGCCCACCACGGCCATCTTGCGTTTGCATTATCATTCCGAAGTGTCATTAACTGCACTGTCAACAGTACATTTTGTTGCTGTAGCACACTATTAGATGTTGAACATTTAACATTTTAGAAAGTGTTACTTCAACACCAGGTATTGTGAATGCATAATATCAACACTTGACCAGTGTTAAATTTAACACCCTTGGTGTTGAATTAACACCAGCAAATTTGCAGCGGAGGGACCGGGCCAGGACTTGAAAATTGCAATTCTGCATATAATGGACGCCCATTAAAAAAAAAAATTTGTGTGTGTGTGTGTGTGTGGGAGGGGGGGGGGGTACCCAGAGAAAATCCACACAGGCACGGGGAGAACATGCAAACTCAACACAGGAAGGCCGGAGCTGGAATCGAACCCAGGATATCTCAAATCATTTTCAATTGAAATGCTACTGATCAGTTTTAGCCGTCCAACACATCCCAACAAAAATGTATGTAAAGTGTTTTAGAAAAATGGCGAGCTAAAATAAATTAGTGCTATATAATATTGTAAATGTATAAAAACAGAGAATATAATTGAATGTAAATTCAGTAAAAAATCAGTTGCAACCCCAAATTCATAAACACTAAAACATATTTTTACTACACAACAGTGTATTCGTATCGTACGATAATTGTTAGGAAGGGGTTCGAATAATGGATGGATGGATAGCAAACTGCTAGAAAAAAACCCAAGGCAGATTGGGAATCAGCGCAAAACATTCACTTAGAAAAGTTAACTTGAATCTCTGATTTGAAAAAAAATGTTGACCAGTGTAATAAAAAGCATTTTTTTTGTTGCTATGATTCAATGAACATTGTGCTGCTGCTTCTGGTGTGTTGTTGTTCTTTGAAGGTGAGCTAAAATAGGGCATGAGTGAGTCAAGCTTTGACACGCTCTCCGAGTTAGACAGCCTAACGAGCGGTTCAAAGGGGGAAAGTAAAAGCAATTGGCATTCAGTCTATGCGGCTGGTCATTAGTTGCTTTTGGGTGCTTTTCATTTCGACCAACGTGTGACAACGAATGCTTTTCTCACAATGAAAACATAGTTGCTACTTTGAGAGACGAATGGTGACGACACCAATCTGCTTCCAATGGGACCAAACAACCACTTTAAGTCTTGAATGATGGCAGCAAGAAAAAGGATACAATGAGAGACTTCAAATGCGGGGGGGATTATTTGTTGTTCACAGTTAACATTAGCTACGTGCGCTAGCTGTCACCGGCTTGCTGCTACATGTGAAAAGTTGCGATAAATTGTTTTCACAGTTTAAATTAGTGGTTACTTTGTTGGCTGTTCATATTTGGAAAATGGACTCTTTCATGTTTGGGCACTTGACTACCTGCTCAGATTGAAATTAAGCAACTAAATCTTGCGTTATCTGCCTCTTTCTGGAAAGGTGTCGCCGTGTAGTCATTCGTCACAACCACACAGTGTATGAAATTATTTGATTGTCTTCGTGGGTGCTCGTTTCACCCGCACCCGGATCCTCCTACGCCCCAAAATTAGGGCTCTGCTATCGCCAGTCCAATCCTCGATGGTCAGAAAGTCAAGGCATCCTCATGGTAAGAAAAGCCAGACTCACCAGTGGCGCAGCATGAAGCCGCTCACTCCATCCCTCTCAACTGGTCAAATTTCAACGAGTCAAGAAATAAAACAACTTGGAACTTCTTTTTAAAATAGTGGAATATTGCATATGTCTACTCTTAAAACATTTCCTGGACAGTCATTGCTTTCACAATCAAGATTTACGATTGGCGGACACTTTTCCGTCCGGAACAATTTCTATTGTCATCATATTCGACGGGAGAAATGGTTTTCAAATAAGAACAAGTTGTGCCGGAATGGATTCATGGTCGTCATTGGAGATTCCAATTCATAAAGTTAGGTGCGATTTTCGACAAAGAAGGACTTATACTGTTTAGAAGTATACAAAAAAAGCTGAGGGTTAGGGGTGAGGAAAAATACTGTTGCCCTTGACACAAACACACAATTACCGAAACAAAGCCCACATGTTCGTCAACCCAAATTTGGTCGGGAATGGAATGTGTACCGACTTGAGAATGAAAGCTTTTGAGAAATGGACAAGTGAAATAGTTGAGGTGAATTAGCAGCATTAAAGCCATTGTACATTCCCTTTCATTGAACACAATCAGTGCGTCGTGATTGTTAGCAAACTACACTTGTAAAGATTAAGGATGAAGTGGACTGAAAAAAAAAAATAGAATAATAAGACAAAAATGTGCTAGGTAGGTGTATCTGTTATCAGTGTCGTGTGCTTCCAGTGCTCAAAAAGGTTAAAGACCAACACATTGTCTAAACTGCATAGAAGTTGCTCAGGCACTTGTTTGAAGTCTCGGTAGTCCCGAGAGGACACAAAATGTCATTCGGCTCTTTGCATCCAAGCGTTGAAGCTTCATTAGAGCTTCAGTTGTGCTCTATTGCTTTGACTTGACGGGCAGGCGATCCCTTTGCGGCGTCCTCGTCAGAAGCTGGACTCTGGAACGTTCTTTTTGCGTCCCAGAGACGCGGTGCTGTAGCGCGGCCTCGGCAGGCTCCCGTAAGACGTCTTTTCTGTGGTCGGCCTGCGGATCTCCGCCGAGGGCGTGGACGTGCCGTTGCGATGCAGCGACGCCGTCCTACGTGCGCTCTGATCCGGCCTGGCGGGGAGGCTGGACGAGCTCTGTGAGCGCTTGATGTCCAACGAGCTCCGCCCCGCTCTCCCGTTTGAGAGTTCTTTGCCGTGAGACTTCCTCTGCTCACCTCCGGCCGCTCCGTTCGACAACGACGGCCTGGACAGAGTCCTTCTTCCGCCATCCTCGTCCGTGCCGTCCTTCAATCTCCGGGAGTCCTTTTCCCTCTTCAGGAAGTTGCCTTTAAGGATAGACATCAGTCCCTCGTGGCTCTTGGGCTTGAGACCTCCCTCATTTGCGACACGGCGTTCCCCGTCCGTCCGCTCGTCTTTCTGTCTTCTGAGAGTGCCGGGGAGAATGCTCGAGCTGCTTTGAACACTCGAACTGGATGCTTGTTTCATCTCCTGCTGGCTTTTGGAGGAGCTCTTCCTCTGAGAGTCTCTTCTCCTGCTTAGAGTGTTACTATTGCCTTCCTCACTTGGCGGGCTCTCTTTCTGGCGTCTTAAGGTGGACGTTTGATCCGATGGCCGCCTCTGGCCCTCTGGCACTTGTTTGGATTCGTCTCCCGCTTTAGCCAAGCAACTGATCCTCCCCGCACTGGAGGATCTTACAGGCCGGCCTCCATTCGTTTCCTTAGCGCTTCGAGGTTCGTTCATTAACGACTCTATCGGATCCTTGGTGCAGCGAGGACGTCGGCCAGACTCCAGATATTGGACCAGCTCTGCAGGATCTTGAACGTCCGGAGGTGCCGGGTCGGGTTTTCGTCGGTCTCTAGAACCAAGCGACCAACGCAGGGGTAGCACCTTGTTGAGGGTGTCCTTGGTCTTGTTGGGTGCCCTCATGCTGACACTCCGCCCTTGCAGTCCCCTCACAAAAGGTCTACTTTCAAAGCCTCCTTAAAATGACAAGAGAGAGGACAATATTTGAGTAAGAGCACCAATTCAAGGCTTCATTTATGATTTGCAGTCCAGTGGACCCAAGTTATTCGCGGCAGATGGGAGGGATAGGGACCGCGCGAGCGCATGAATACTGAACGTACGCGTAGCTTTGATGGCCATTGAAATGCACTGGGGGTTCTTTTTTTATCTCCACACCAAAAAGTCTTCCAAAAAAGCTGATACACTCAACACTCAAGTCTTTCATGGAAATCGGTTGGGTGGCAGGTGTGCAATATGCAAAATCATTGAAAAAATATATAATGCAGGGTCTGCTGCAGCTGCGGTCCAATGCCTAAATGCTGTTTGCAATGCGCGTCGCGCAGTTTTTCCTTTCCATCAAACCAGATTTGAATTGAAATCAACATTCCGTTTTTGACACAATTTATTGGGATTTATTCTTCAAATGCTGAGACTGCAATGTCTCAATTATCTCAGAGTAGACATTTCATGAAAACGTTCATGAAATCACTAAGGGATTGTTTCTTTGAAGTTAATTTACTTCAATCCAGTTCATTTGGGCAAAATGTTACCATCCCTGTAATATTGATTATTTGCTCTTGCAAAATTACATTTCTTTTTAATGTGCCTTTGCGTTCTTTTGAGAATTGTCAGCCTCATATTTTCGCTTTTGGCCGATAGAGCAGCTTGGCAATCACTTTGTCCTAATAGGTTATTTTGTCTCTTAAAACACACACACACACACACACACACACACACACACACACACACACACACACACACACACACACACACACACACACACACACACAAGGTTGGAGTATCTTATCAAAAATTGTCATTTTTCTTTTCTTGTTCTTAACAAGAGCAATCGATCATTTTCATAGACACCAGCCTTAAAGTGACACGGTTAGCTCTGTGCCCATTTTCTGGTTTTAATTACTCCACCAGGTAGTCGTTGTTTGGAGGATGCGGGTGTTGCAATCCCCCCATTTTTCAGCACCCGGACTTTCCATGCCACCCTCCCCATTAATGAACAGCCTCAAAAATACTGTTTTTAAATATTTTTTCCCTCGACTGTAATAAATGTCGAGCGCTGCATTTTAATAACCCTTTCATGCACCCTGTAATCTGATAACACGATAAACTGTCCAGTATACTTACCGCTTTCCCTGATAGTGTTAAATTGACATCCCCCTCCATGGACAATTATTGGTTGCTGTTATGACATCTGCCAATGCTCATTAGATTTCCTCAGAGATGCCATGCTCGACTTGCTGGCCGTGACTCATCACTTAAATATACGGTGCACGTGGCAGCTCAAATAGATGCCTTCTTCAGGAAAAGACAAATATAACAGGCGGTGTCTCTGGCAGTTTATAATGACATTGATTATAACTGCTAGCACCACGAGTAGCGGTTGTAACAGCGCACAACGTGTCCAGAGCCAACATGGCATCCGCACAGCGAGTTGAGAAAGTGATGCTGCAACCCCGAGCATTCCACAGCCCCAATTGCGAAATAGTTTATTGTCAATCCCAAAAGCAGCCTCACTGCAGACACTCACTGACCCCAGGCACTCTCACCTCCTTTCTCTTTATTTTCCAAGAATACGGGAGAGTCGGGGGGGTCGGGAACGGAAGACGGGCAGGTGGTCGAGGTGCGCGACACCACGCTGCCTCTTTTGCTCTCTCCTGTCAGGCGGATCAACCAGTGGTCTGATACTGAAGAACTTGTCGAGCCTGAGGGGGACAAACGGCAGCGGGGGAGGAAAGTGTGAACCATCCATTATGTAAAACACTTGCTGGAACACTATGCACTTGCAATGAGACTTTTGGAAAAGTGAGCAGGAACTTAAAAGTGTTACGACATCAGGTTCACGAGAGCCTCTGTGCCAGATATGGAGTCATTGAGATCAAATGCTCTGAGAGTCAGATGCTTGCACTGTGTTTTAAAATTGATTCAAGCTGTTATTCAAAAGACCAAATGCTTCAGTATACAGAGCGTTGCCTATCTTCTCATTTTCCGGGGAAAATGTCCAACCGTGATCAGGATGCCTGAACACGTAAGAGTTGAATTGACTAAAGTTAATGTTTGGGCATTTTAATATTGCTTTTAATATTAGACAAGGTCTTGTGTTTCTTTCTCATCCACTTGGAAACAGTAATTGATGCCTTCGTCACATCCCGGCTGGATTATTGTAATGCACTTGACTTTGGAGTCAGCCAATCCTCCATTAAGCATCTCCAGTTGGTCCAGAATGCCGCTGCTCGCCTGTTGACTGGTACTCGTAAGAGGGAGCACGTAATACCTACTCTGGCATCCCTTCACTGGCTTCCTATACATTTTAGAGTTCTTTTTAAGATCCTCGTATTTGTTCTTCAAATCTTTAAATGGCCTCGCTTCACCTTACCTCTCTGAGCTACACACCTGCCCGGCGCCTGAGGTATGCAGACCAGACATTATTAGAGCTACGAAGAACCAAGCGGAGGCTCAGAGGGGAATCGAACCTTTTGCGTTGCCGGTGCCTCTATCTGGAATGACCTCCAACTGAACATTCTGCACGCACCCCCCAGTGCCCATTTTTAAAACTCGTCTCAAAACGCATTTGTATTCTTTGGCTTTTGACTCAGCATGACTCAGACTTGATCTTAGTTTTTCTTTTTTGTGCTTTCTAATGTCCTCGTTATTTTGTTTCATGGTTTATTGTTGTATATATGATATTTGCTCCATATACAGCACTTTGTATACAGCGGTGGTTGTTTTAAAGTGCTCTTTAATGCAGTTGAGAGTTGAGAGAGAGCTGTGTTGTTCACAATCGTAAATTGAACCTTACAAGACTGCATTCATTATTTGCGAATATTTAACGCTCCCATTTAGGAAAATGCATTCAAAGAAATGCTTGCATCCAGGGGAACCTTCAATTGACTAAAGTATTCATTTTTCAGCATTCTGTTTGTATCAAACTAAGTTGCATGGCTCTGAGCTAGGACTAAATGTGTATTTTAGTTTGTGGCGGTTTTGATTTGGTTTGACGCACAGCGAGAAACCAGTATCTTAGCAACTCAGAGTATACTGGCGAATACTTCATAATGAGAAATAGTGATTGATTTTATGTCGACTCCTCACACATGACAAAGTTAAAAATGAATAGCCACAAAGAATGTTACGGTCAATATTGCAAATAGTAACTTTTGAGTTGACAAAGAAGCCTTGAAAGCTTGAATACATCTACAGCCAAATTGAATGCAGAAATCAAGAATATTGTCAGATCAAACGATATTCCTGTCGGTTTTGCTCACATTCTTACCTGATGCAAAGAAAAACAAAAACAAAAAAAAAGTTACTTTTAAATGTTAATTTCATCTAAATCTGGATTTGCTGAAATAAGTAGGTTACATTTGGCCAAATATTGTTATTCTATTGAAATGTGTCATTAATTCATGACAAAACCTCACCACAAATTCATAACGCACAATCTAATAACTCAGTATTCATGATTACATGATTGGCACTCCATTCAGTCTGCAAAATGGAGAACTACTATTGCAGGACATCATCAATGGGATAAAACTAACCTGGGCTCTTGATGCCTTCAAAATTGTCACAGCTGTTAGTTTTCTCATTTATGCTCAACATGTTTTATTCCCCTGCCCTAATTTCAATATTTCTTCACATAACCGTAACCCTTTCATGCACCCTGTAACGTGATAACATGTTCACTGTAATAAACGCTGTCCCTGAAAGGATTAATATGCTCTTCCCTTTGCGTGTTTATATACTATTAAATATGATTTTTTTTTATTTTTTATTTTTTTACTGTCCACGGTAATTGGAAGCATACCTCTGAAGGAGCTGCTGGCTGACCACGGAGGAATGATGTTGCGTCTTTGGTAGAAGAGAATATAGGCCCCTCTGGTGCAGATTTCCTCCTCAGGGACCAGGTCCACACTGCTGTCATCGTAGCTGTACCACACACCGTCCACTGAGTTCCGGCAATAGGCTGGTGACAAATATTTCCACCAGTGTGTCAATGCTACAATTGTCAAAGATTGTTTGGGAGTAAATAAATGAGGAGAATTTCCTTCAACTCCTGACATGAAATATTTGCATGCAAGAAGCTGGCCTCAGCCACAGGCCGGTGAACTGAATGAATGGAAAAACATGCTGAATAAAATTGGTGATTTGGCCTCAACTTATCAAAACAATCTAGTCAGGGCCGGTCCCAGCCGATGTGGCGCCCTAGGTAAGGTAATTCTTCTATGGCGACCCCCTCGGTCGGTGAATACATATGCACTTAGCGTAACACCCCCGCCCCCGAGCCCCCATTAGACAAGCATACATTCATACCAGTGTAGTGTCCCCCGTGCATTCCTCCATGGTGATTGCACACGGCATAGAGATCATACAGGTACTCATGTGGCAGGGTCATGTCTGCAGGCGGGTGGTGTTGGCCTGCGGGTTTTGGCCAGGCTGCGGGCCACGGCCCGCTATTCAGGTTACGCATACTCTGGCTCCTCTTAACAACATGGGGGGCCATGTCCAAGGCAGTTAGCGGGAAATGCACCAGTGATGAAAGCTTGTTCCTGCGCTCGCCTACCTGTTGGCAAAAATACCTTATGACGGTACCTGCGAATGACACAATACAGTTGTACAGCAATGCAAAGGCCAGTCGCGATAATTTAAACACATTGTTTAATGACCAGTGGCACTGTGGATAAACTGGTGAGCACATCTGCCACACAGTGCAGAGGTCCTGGCTTGGATTCTGTGCCTCGGGCTCCCTATGTGGAGTTCTGTGCCCGTGTGGGTTTTCTACGGGTACTCCGGTTTCCTCCCACATACCTAAAACATGCATGGCAGGTTCATGGAACACTCCAAATTCTTCCCATGTGTGAGCGTGAGCGCGGATGGTTGTTCGTCTATGTGTGCCCTGCGATCGTCTGGCAACCGGTTCAAGGTGTATGTACCCCGCCTACTGCCCAAAGATGGCTGGGATAAGCTCCAGCATGCCCGCGACCCTTGTGAGGATAAGCGGCGGCTTAGATAATGAATGGATGGATGTGTGTCTGTGTGTGTATATATATATATATATATATATATCAGAAATGCTTACAGTGACTTAGTGAAAATATTTGAGCTGTACTTGTGCATCACTCGGGCGATTATTTAAGATCTTGTGTATTCTGCACATGTAGAGACTGTCCTTGGTTTGATGACTTGGTCAAAGCTCAAAGCCTCTTGTCCACATTTACGCTGACAGGATGGGGTGGAAAGCTCAGAAAAATTCTGGCAGATGTATTTTTTTCTTCCTCTGTCTTGTCAGCTTGAGCTTCTGAAGTGTGAGAAAGAGGACCTCTGGCCAAAAGTACTTTGAATAAAGCTGTGATCACAAATGCCCTTCTGATCCTGAATTTGACAAAATGTGCAATACACTCTTATGACATGAACAGCTCTACTTATTTTACCTCTACTTTTATTCGCAATCTTATGAAATCTTGTCTCAGTTTGATGGATGACAACACTTTAGTGCTGTCTGTCACCTGACAGTTTCCCCATCATAGTGGACAATAAAGAATGCTTCTATTCAGTCCCACCACAATGCTGTTTAATATACCGTACATACATTGCAAATTTTCCCAGTGTGGGACAAATAAAGGATATCTTATCTTACAATATAGAATGCGATGTATTGTTAATATTATCATTAAATATGGTTCTCAACCTACCAAGAGTTTGAATCCGCAACCTCTTTCGTGTGTTTCCAGGAAATGTGTCGAGCTGCTCGTTACCTTGTGAGGCTTCAAAATATGTGGAATAAAATGGAATCGCTGTGCCGCTTGCATCTTGCGTACCTGTCGGAAGCGCTTGAGGTGAAGGATGAGGATGTCAGGCAGCGTCCACAAGCTCATCTTGACCATGCCCTGCTGCAGTTGCTTGCAGTGGGGGCACTTCCAGGCGTCATCCGGGGCCAGCTGAAATCAGTTCAATGAGCCTTCAATGTGACATGTTTTCCAAAGACAGTTGGGCCCAGAAGGAATTGGACAGCGATTTTAGCATTTTATACACCACCACAGTAGATTTTTAGATGAAAGCAACAAAATGGCCGTTTTATGTCAACTTTCAATTTGTTCTTCAAAAGTGAGACTTCAGCTCAAAAGTGCTTGAAGACCATAAACATATCTGGCAAGCAGGACACTGCTGTTTGCACAAAAATGAGTCGCCAACAGACATTTATGGTCGTTGCAGGGGAAATTGATGACTGGCGTCATCATTAGTCCCTGAAAAGTGACTGGATGGCAGACCATTTTGTGACACTCTGCCGTGTTCGAACACGTTTGCTGTCAGCACTCCACAGGTTGTCATTCTCATCGGATCTCCAAGGGACACGTACGGCCCGCATCACGCATACACTTTAAGCTGTGCGGGAGCAAAAATACAGTTTTTGCCTCACTTTGTTCCGTGTAATGAATTATTTTCCTCTCTCAGAAACAAGCTGACACGATTACATCGAATTCTTTCCATTGTGCTCCAGAGTGGAATAAAAATGAGGGGTATTACAAAAGACTTTACCTCTATTCAACCCAGAAGACGAGTAAAATGACTTATTTTATCCAAGCTATGGCATCACCACAATCAATCATGTACAATAGATCTTACACGCAGCTAAAAAGCCAACACAAGAAGGACAAAAGAATCATTCTGGA
Source organism: Hippocampus guttulatus (assembly GCF_054856545.1). Classification (NCBI taxonomy): domain Eukaryota; kingdom Metazoa; phylum Chordata; class Actinopteri; order Syngnathiformes; family Syngnathidae; genus Hippocampus; species Hippocampus guttulatus. The sequence goes on along the minus strand of NC_141269.1, from coordinate 7,446,559 downwards.
GCTGTTGTAGAGGCTTCAGCCATACTGTTGCTTTTGCTGAATGCCCTTGGGTATTAATTTGAACTTTTTAGTCAAGAAAAAAAAAATGGCCACGCTCTGATGAACCACGAAACGTTATTTCAGCACCATATGGTCGCGCAGTCGATGCTTCCAGCACTGACCAGTTTGCATAATTTAATGGCAGTGCATTATTGCCCTCAAATGTTCATCATCTGGAAGAGTGTTGTGCATCTGTCGCAAATCGTAATGTCAGAAACATAAAATAAATGTTCAAGTTTAAGAAAATTCGGAGAGAGCTGTGGTGAAAGAGGCAAAAAAATTAATGAGATAAACAAATTAACCGTTCTGATTTCGGTTCAAGGTCAAATACAGTCTTATCTTATAATAAACACAATGGAATATACTGTAATTAATTCGCACCGGTAATTTATTTTTTTTCAACAACTCTGACTTCCAAAGGAAGGAAAGGCCTCGGCAAGGTCAAGAGCATGAGAAGAGAAAAAAGATTCAGCAGATGAAGTGAAACTAAATGCCCCACTCTCAGCAATGACAAAACTACAACAACATTTGGATCGCTGTTGAATAAGTGCTGCAACGTTGTGAATAAAACGAAAATGCACAAGAAGGGCGCAAGCGAGATCCCGCATTTAGATGCATTTATGTACAGGACTGTACTTTGTGTTTTAAAACAATATGTCATCATATTTCTAATTTAATGTGTACCTGTGAGCAGAAAGCAAATCGTGGAGAGTCTCTGCCACCGAATTTCGCAGGTTCACTCATTGAATGGGGCGGGCAATCATCGCCGACAGCCTCTCTGAAACAGCCAACCCTCATCCAAAAGCTCTCTCTGGCAATCCACTTTGTCCTTGTCGAGGTGCAACGATTCGTCCATCGACAACTAATCAATTATCGAATTAATCAATCATTATTTTGATAATCGATTAATGTGTGTCACTTCACCAACGCGTACAGTTACCATTGGAGGACGCATTCGTTTTTTTGTAATGTGAACGAGAACATCAAAAGAGCGGAGTTAACAAAAAAATGAGCGTCGCACGCCGCAGCGTGAACGTAGCCTGTCTGACATTGACGTCTAGCCGCCAGGATGAAAACTACATGTCATATTCTGCACCTCAAACCTTATTGCTGCCGATTGCTTTCAATTACGCAGAGAGCTTTGAAATCCGCAATTGCGGAAACTAATTTGGGCATTGCCTGCCCTGTTTCGTCATGTTTTTCCCGATTCATCAACAAAATAAGAACCCAGATGAGGCGATTATTTGAATATTTGGTAGTTGCAGCCCTACTTCCTTGAGAATTGCGCAATGTGTTTGTGGTTCCAAAATTAAAAAAAAAAAAAAGCAGTCCAGTATACTGTATGCGGAGACTCAATACCTTACACCGGGTTGCAGTTTTTCTTCCGAGCATTGGTCGATGTGCAGTGCTTAGTTGCTTTGTGCGGGGGGTGGGTGTGAGTCACCAAATGCTATTCTTTTGCTGCAACAAAACCAACACCTGCAAGACTCTCCCATCATCTCCCTTTAACTACCGGTACTTATCTGATGGTTAAGAGAGGCCGACAAAAGCAAGAAGTGGGCAAAAGCCGTCAAAACAATGACGTGCTTGTTTTCATCAGGGAAGCAAAGTGCACTGAAAATGAAGCAAATCGTTTTGTTGAACGTGTTTGAGCTCACCTGCTCTTCTTTGGTATACAGCTGGAAACACTGGTCCAGAGTGCAGCTATGTTGCTGAAGGTGCTGCTGCTGCTGGTTCCGCACGCTTTCGGCATCTTGAACCACTTCCTCCTGGATGCTGCCAAACAGACTGGAGGAGACAAGTTGTGTTGTCAACCTTGTAATTTTGGCTCTCAGGCAGCCAAAGACTTAAATCGGTGTCAAAACGTAGGCGGACACTAGCTACGGGGCGGGGGTTATGCATCCCACTCTACTTTACGCTCATGCCGCTTACCAGTCTTTAAGCTTGTAATCCCACTCGATGACAACCTTCACATGTGGAGGTCCCCCGGGGCCACAAAATTTCAGTGCTCTAAAATGGCAACAGAGTGCAAATAGCATCAAGTTAAAACAGAGGCACAGCCAAATTTGAAGGCACCAAACGTATTGCTATTTGGAATTGAAAGTGGGGCGGCCCGGTGGTCCAGTGGTTAGCGCGTCGACCTCACAGTGCAGAGGTCGTGGGTTCGATCCCGGCTCCGGCCTCCCTGTGTGGAGTTTGCATGTTCTCCCCGGGCCTGCGTGGGTTTTCTCCGGGTACTCCGGTTTCCTCATTCCAAAGACATACATGGCAGGCTGTTTGACCACTCAAAATTGTCCCTAGGTGTGAGTGTGAGCGCGGATGGTTGTTCGTCTCTGTGTGCCCTGCGATTGGCTGGCAACCAGTTCAGGGTGTCCCCCGCCTACTGCCCAAAGACAGCTGGGATAGGCTCCAGCACCACCCTAGTGAGGATAAAAGCGGTTCGGAAAATGAATGACTGAATGAATGAATTGAATATGTGTGCGTGTGCGTGTGCGTGTGCGTGTGTGTGTGTGTGTGTGTGTGTGTGTGTGTGTGTGTGTGTGTGTGTCAGTGCCGTTTTTTGAGATGGGAGGGGTTGAGGAGTGGGAAAATTGGGGTTTCTTTCTCTGTGACATCTATTATGAATTCCTCACTGGCCAATCATGACTCCGGTTATGATTGGCCCGAGTCATGATTCATGACTCCTATTTTTTGCCCATGCTTGCGTGAGTTTCCTCCGATATCTCCTGCTCCTTCCCACATTGTAAAATCGCGCATGTCAAGCTCCATTGAAGACTTAACTATTCAACAATGTGGATGTGAGGATGAACATTCGCAGTAGAATATTGACGGATGGATGAATAATAATAATATAATAATAATAATACATTTTACTTGTAAGCGCCTTTCACAGCACTCAAGGACACTTTAAAACTAAGAGCAAACAATAAAACCACAGATAAAATTATAAATAAAAGAAGATTTAAGTTGAATATGCAAGTCTGAATAGGTGGGTTTTGAATGTGGGAGGAGAGTCAATATTACGAATATTGGGTGGAAGTTAGTTCCAGAGTTTGGGGGCAGAGCGGCTGAAGGCTCTGCACCCCATTGGGCTGAGACGGGCAGAGGGTAGAGAGAGGTGGAGGGAGGATGAGGACCTGAGTGAGCGAGAGGGAATGGAAAGTTGAAGAAGATCTGACAGATAGGGGGGGGGGCAAGGTTATGGATGGCTTTGAATATATAGAGAAGTATTTTGAAATTGATTCCAAGTTTGACAGGGAGCCAGTGGAGCTGTGGGGTGATGTGATGGAAGGAGGGGGTTCTCGTGATGATCCGGGCTGCTGAATTCTGAACAAGTTGACGTTTATGGAGGAATTTGTGATGGACACCGAAAAGAAGTGAATTTCAACCGTCGATACGGGAGGCGACGAGACTGTGAACATGGATAGCAGTGGTGTGAGGAGTGAGAGAGGGACGCAGACGGTTGATATTGCGGAATATAGACTATTAAGTCCTAATAGACGATTAGTGTCATTCAACACTCTCTCTCTCTCTCCCCCAATCTCATACGGTTAAACAAAGGATTTAGACATTTTGATTCGGTAATTCTACTACAGTAAAAATGGTCAGACTCGCATCGCGGCCTACATTGTGTTCAACCATTGTACATGAATAACACACATCATCTTATGCTTGCCGTGCCTGTTACTAAGGAGCACAGCCTTGCACTGTGGTTCCAAATGAAAGTTTCATTCACAAGACTAAAAAAGACTTCCGTTTTAACTTTGGGAATAAACTAAATTTCCATCAGTCTGATGATGGGTCGTGATAATGGGTGTCGCATTTACAGAGTAGGGCGAGTGAGTTTTGATGTCAGGTAGAGAATACACCGTGTCAGAATTCAGCAGCATTTCAAGTTCGAGCAGACTATCAGTCGTCCCAAATATTTGCTCATCTTGTTCAATTGTGCTTGACGTCCCATGAGATCCCCGGCTGAATGTTTACAGCAACAGCTCATTTTCAGGTGACGGGAATGCTGAACTTGTTTCATCTGAAGGTACAAAACTGAACTTTTTGGGATATTAAAAACTATAGCTTCGAATTAGATCCATGGAGCGTCTAATCATCATCGTTACATCGCTAAACTGTTTATGATTGCCATTTTCTCAAAATTACGTCGGCATTTCGCCGGCGAAGAAAAACCTCGCTTTTAAGGTTGTATGCAATACGCCTCAGGGCCTCATGGGATTTTGTATCGATGGCAGGTTGATTGAGAATTTAAAACACGGAAACACATTTATAAAAAGGATAATTCAGCTGACAAAATAATGCCACATTTAGGTTAATATATTAAATTAGGAGACCTGCCTGGGCACAAAAGTCTTGAGAGCCTGATGAGCCCATCATGGAGGCACTTACTCCCCGCGAGCTGGTATTAAGAGTGTTTCTCGGTCTGCCGGTAAATTGGCTCAGTCCAAAGAGTTTTTTTTTTTTTTTTTTGACTGCGACGCATTGGATTCTCTTTGAAACAAACTCTCCTGCTTGTAGGTTCACTTAAGAATGTCCTTTCATGCCCCAGTGTCAAAAGGAGAAGAAAAAACAAGCTCAACATGCTTGCAGAATCTTGCAAACACTGACATTTTGTCTTATATCTCAGCACCACCCAAAAGCATGACCTTTCCTGCAGCTCAGTGGCAAATGGTCCGAGTAAACCCTTCAGAGCTGCTCTCGATGAGTTGCTGATTATCGGACGGAAGTCATACAGCCATCATACAGTACTCAATGTGCTGTCCTATGATATTAATATTCCGCACCTGCTTTCAAGTTTTCGCAAAAGCCAGTATGCAGCAAAGCTCCTTTGGAAAGTAGCCTTTCATTTATTTCAAAAAGATTTTAATGCAGGGCAGCAATTCATGTGGATAAAATAAACGTGCCCCCTCTTGCTGTCAGCTCCTAGCTATGCTTTCCTAACAGCCTCTATTCCTGATGTGTATGTCTTTTGATCAACCTTTTCATAAGGGTTGGGAGAAGTGGTGCCACGTTACTATCCGCCTGACGGAATGCGAAGGACTACTGCTGACCTGAATTGAAAACGATGAAAAACATTTGTTGTGGTGGCACCGGAGAAAAAATAAAAAGTACTTTGGAACAGTCTGCCAACACCAGGAGCGACAGAACTTGCTTGTTTATATGCGAGCCATCAGTTACTACCAAAGGCACAGCTTTTCATAAGTAGGGTCGTAACAAAAAATGATTGGAATTGAAAAAACGATTTTGATAAAAAAAATGCGAGTCCATCAAAACGAACCGGATCGCTCCACTTATCGAGATGCGTATCGAATCGTCCGTGATAGGACACGGAAATACGCAACGTTTACACTCCTCAAACAAGTTAATTCTGATGTAAAGTTTGTAAAATGACAACAAGGAACTCATTGCATCATATCGAATCGTTCCTGTACTTTGTCATTTCACTCGGGAGGAAAAATGTTCACCTTAAGGCTTGCAACACTCTTCAGAGCGCCGTGGCAGTTTGTACAATTGGTAAGTTGTTGAAGCTTTTGAAAGACGACAACACAAAAAGCACAAATAAAATGTATTCAAATAGATGCCTCTCTTTGTCCCGACTTCACAAAAGAGAGCAGGAAGAGTAATCATTTTTGAGCATGCAGGCATGCACATACGCACACACATGAAATTAAAGATAAGATAAAGAGGGTCACAAAAATACAAGTTACGACTTGGAAGAACTAAAAAGTGTTTTGTTGTGCGTATTTCAATGAAATAATACTATCCACGGGAGATTATTTCAGAAAATGATTTTTGTATCTTTCTCAATCAAATAAAATTTCGACCAAATTTGACATCATAGCTCAGTTATTGAACATGTTTTTAGACAATTGAACATTTTAATTAAAATATTTTCTTGGAGCTGCTGCTATTTTTTAACCTTGTTAAAAATCAAAAGAGCTTTTCAAACGAAAATGCAGACGTGAAAACCACAATTCGTCTTTTTTAGGCTGTATTTTTCTTTTTAAATAAAAACATGCATGTTAGGTTCATTGATGACTCTCAGTGATCCCTATTGGGGAAAAAAGCATTTTTGTCGTCGTCGCATCGTATGGATGGCTCCATCTACAAGTGGTGCGATTCCTACCTCTCAACAGCAGGGTGGTGCAGCGGTCTGCTGTCTTGTGGTGAAAGATAGCTATAAGATGCCGAGCCTCCCACCACTCTGATCTTAAACAGCGCCCTGGTGTTCTGCAATTGGAGACATAGTCATTAGTGGGGCCGAAATATCTTCAGACATTTCATATCTGAGGTTGCCTCATTTGTGCTGATTTGGCCTCGAGTCAACATTATTTTGAGTGGATCAGTGTGCTTATACGCTGTTACTTGAATTCGTTGTTGCATGTGAGCAGATGTTAACAGGGGGTAGAACTCACATATGCACAAAAAGTAGATCACAATTTTATACGTGTCTAGTTTAGATTGAGGTGTACGCTCCCTGTTGAGATTAATACGTTTTGAGTTACATTACATACATAACAGTAATTTAGGGTCCTTCAAAAAACGAGTATTAGCTTTGCGTGTTCAATTTAATTTCAAGTTTGGTTGCAACTAGAGTACAGATAAACAAAATAATCAAAGAAAAGGATATCCTAGCCATTGAAAATGTTCTTGTGAGGCAGGGGTCTTTACATGGAGAGTTAGGATGGCCATTGTCAGGCCCCCTCTGAAAAGTAATCATTGAAACATCACAGAGCTGACAAATCACAGATAAGTGCCGAACTTGCCGTTTTTTAAAATACAAATTGAGATAAGACTGCTTTAAACCAATTACATGATTGTCTGAGTTGGGTACCAATGATTTGCACAAAACATTTCAATCTTGGCTTTCAGTCAAACAGCAGGACCAAGACAGTTTTTGAAAATGTTCCAATCAATGTGGCCTTAAGAAAAAGTCTCTATCCTCGTCTAATTGCATCTTTGTAAGAGTGAATCACAATATTCTTTTCAGCACCATTCTTTCTCTCTCTCAAGAAAACACAGACGTGCTTCAGTGCACACTTATCTCTGGGCATATTGATTTCTGTCACACTCTCCTTTTTGGGCTTACTAAAATAAATAAATAAATACAAGAAGCAATTCCATAGCCCATCGACTGATGAGGAGCAGAAAGATAGAACACATTACTTAGTTTATCTGAATTTGTCTGGACATCACTTTTAATCAATTGCACACTGGCCCAGTGGGCTGGGCGATTATGGGGAAAATATGCACAATTATTCATATCAATCCAAAACAAAACAATAATTAATATATTCCAAAATAATAGCAATTAAAAAAAATATGGCAAAAGAGAACCTGCTGCGACATAATACGCAGAGCGATTGGGTCTAGCAACAAACCCTTAGCAGGAGTCCAGGACTGCCCTCATTGTCTCTTAAATATTGCTTTGTTTTGATTGGTGGTTGCCGACTCCTTTTCTGTCTCACTATTTGGCTTGTTCCGCTTTTGGAAGTAGCGCTCTAAATGCATGATTTTTTTTTCAACCCATTTTTGCTACTTTACGGACTTACTTTTTCCTCATATAGCATGACCAAGACGAGCAGTTCAAGTCACAGGCAGATGAGTTTGATTTTCAAAATAAAACATCTCTCAAGCTCTGATGATAATTACTGTAAAACATTTTTGTAGTAGTAGTATTTAGAAAAAAAGATGGAACGCGCCCATCATTGCAAGTACTGTCTGTAGTCTGTTATGTCTTGAGGATTCTCAAAGGCAAATCAAAACCCAAAGTTGTAACACCACAAGAAACCTCTGGGTGGTACCACAACACCTTATATACAAGAATAAGCCATGCCAGAGTCACTTCAACAATTCCGGACTGTACCAGAGGGGAAAAAACCAAGTGAAATGCTTGTTAGCAGTGTGACGACAGCATCCCCCCCTCTCCCCCACTTCCCACTACGAGATGTTTGTCCCCATCTGTATCACTGCAAGCAACCTGAGAACCAACTGGGGTTGCTTTCAGAAAATGGATTGAGGAAGGCAAAAGTGTTTCTTTTGGACAGATAAAAGATCACAAAAGAAGGCAGATCAGATGCAGGTCAGTGCTTATTGGACTATTGCTAAGCGTCCTTTGATGCTTAAGTGTACTGTAAATCTAACGCAACGATTGTGTCTTATTGTCGCTTCGTTTGTACAAATGCCACTTATTTGATGGTATTGCTAAATTATCACGATATACCAATACTTGGTACTCTCTGCAGTTGAGGAAACAAACACGTCTGGCAAGACTACTAGGAAGGGGAGTCTTATTCTTTATGGCTTCAATCCTAAAATTAGATTTAATCATGCTAATATATAGTCAACAATGCACTACAATAAGTAACAAATGACATTGTCCTGTGCCAAACAAATCATTTAAGTGACTCATTGTGGCAAACCCTGTTGCGACGAGCCAAAGCCACAACATGGTGCCTTAGTAGTTTATATGGTGATGTATAAAACCACACATTCATTTGACTTTGGTGTGATTATGTGCTTGGGGGAGGAGGGGTAGTTAAAACGCCAGGTTCATTTTTTGTTGATTTTACAAGAAGAGAAGACATAATGAATAAAAAAGGAGCTTAATGACATTAGCCATAAGTCACCCTGACCACAGGCCAAGAATTAGAGGGACTCACAAGTCAACGGTGCAATAATTCACACAGTGTGTGGTAAATTATGGTTCAGGAGATTCGTATGTTGACTCATTTATAAAATTAAGAAAATGAATTAAAAAAAAACTTCAACAGAGATTCTAAATGTGAAAATAGAATGTATAACTACTGTGGACCATTGTTTTTTAATTTTAACGCAGTGTTAAAATGAAGTTAAAAGTAACTTTCTAATGCATTCATAGGACAAATATGCTACAATGCTACGCCAGTCATTTTTGTAAAGTACTTTTGAAGAGACAAAAATTGACTGCAGATTAAATTTGATTAAAAACAGTTCCTATAAGAAATAGTGTAAAAATAATGAGTCCTTACAGGGTCAAACTGTCGCCATCCGAAAACCTTGTAACAGTACAAGCATTGCTTTAAATCACATTTTAATATTCAGAATAATATTCTGTCGCACAGTTGTAAAAAGTAATTCTTCACCGTGATCACATTTAACTTCGATGAGATGTGATGGCTACAATGAAAAATACAGAGACATTGCTGTTTGGGAGATGTATCCCTTCACATGAACGCTGCTTAATTGTCGGTCCTCATCCCATACTTGGTCTTGGACTGAATACATGTAGTCCATTCTTAATCTGATCCCTGACCTGAACTCTTACAAGATTAAGTGTGGATATTTGTGTTGACTTAATTTTTTTTTTTTGTCAGCCAGCCAGCTCAGTCGCATTCCTCTCTCGTGATTCTATTTTTCTTAATGTGAACAAATCAAAGACGGGCATTTGCATTCAAGTTCTGGGATAGTCCACTGTAAATGAAACTCCATCACACTTGTTTTCTGGCGTCAGTGAGCCTCGTGGATCAGTATCTACTGGAGCTGATGGCATTTACCTGAGCCTGAGATCTGTTCAGCATCAGATAATAGAGCTTGGTGAGGATCCTCTGCTGTAGCTGCTCCCAAGAGATGCTCCTGTCTTCCAGCATGAGAAATGGCGGACCGAACCTTACAAGAGCAGGGGGGGGAAAAAAAGCACATAAAAATCACCCCCGAGGAATATAGAAGTTACGTCAAAGCAAAAAACAGTGGACCTCGAACCCACACAACACCTGGCGATTAATGACATGACCCGACAAGTAAAGTCAGCAGCCAGGAGAGTCGATGCTGCATTCAGTAAACATTATCAAGGAAAAATGGAATGCCTAGCACATAATCGCAAACAATTACGGTGAGCAGAGTGAATGAAGGTGACACCTAGTTAAATCCATCATCCACAATCGAAAAGGAAAATAGAATAATGGGCCTGAAGGGGCAATTGCACAGTAAAGTGTACACAATCCATCCTCATATATGTCTTGGCTTAGAACTGAAATAAAGGTATACAGTACTTTGGCTTATTTTTTTTTTTGCCATTTAAATTCAAAGACATAGAACACCATTTAAATGACTGAGTGTTTTCCAGAGGAGGACCATTTCATTTCGATGAGTTCTGCGATGAGCAAAGGGCTCGTCATTAACTTCTAAATTATTGCTGGGCATTTCAAGAGTGACATCTCTGCCATTCCCTTCAAAAGCCCAATATACTACCGCTTTATTGTCATGGCAAACTGAGAAAGTTGCTTTCCAAAGCTCACCTGACTGCCTGCTGAGCACATCCGGACGTGTTGCAGATGAGGAGCAGAACCTTGGAGGAGCCGCCCTGGTTCAGGTATTCGGTGGATAACGTGCCGGATGATGGCAACCTCGCAGCCGAAGAGCTGTACGGGGAATTGGGGAGGCTGTGGTGATACCCTTGAGGATAGAAGAGCAGAGGAGGACAAATTTAAGGATGCAACTGTATACCGGTAATAGGATGAGTCATTAGGTTCACTTGCATAATAAATACATAAATGATTGGGGTGATAGCCCGAGCTCTACAATACATAAATACGGGTCTGGCAGTATCTTTGTGAGGGCACCTGGACTGCGCAAGTGCACCGAATGAAGAATCCAGACTCTCAGATGTAAATTGCGTAAAGTTTCTCAGTTACGCACCAATAGCCACTGCAAAATTGCTACTTGTATTTCCACTCTCTGGAACAGGAACATTTGTTACGACAGACACTTACATGCACCTCATACGCTTGAGGAGATGCAAAAGGCCAAATGTCTTATTTTCTGAGAAATACAACTTTGGACTTTAGTGGATGATTTCATTATACAGTGCTTGTTTAAGCCCTCTAGACCGATCAAGTTCACAGCAAATCTTAACACACACACACACACATTTTGACACGCAGGAAACCAGGTCATTACTTGCAACCATATTGAATACACCCACTTTAAATTAAGTCCTTCATTAAGTTACAGTCTAAAAAATTGTTGAGCAAAACTGCAGCAAAAATACACACCATTTTTTAAAAACTAAAGTCGGACAAATGGATAATGAATAAATGACCTTTATGCACATATAGACACACCTGGATGAGTTTGGTGTGGAAGAACTTGCAAAGAACCGTGATGTGTTATTTATATTGCAAAATACATTTCTAACACCTATGTCCAGTCCTGAAATGGGGTGTTCAAAAGGAATATATTGTGCATGACGGGGAAGAACCAAGTCACTCGTGCCAGACTCCTGCCAATTCTCACCTCCTCTTTCTGCTTGTAGGAGGTGAAGATGAGGTCACTCTCACTGGAGCACAAGAGCCAGCGTGTTGCGCCTTCTCTCCGAAGATGGAAGGACACAACTATTTTCCGACCATTTATTTCCAGTCTTGATGAGGAGCAAGCAGCTAGGTGGGGCAACTTGAGTGAAATGACTTCTCAGAACCGAGTCCGCAATTTTAAGACTTGGGACTCGCATGTCTTAAAGTGATGGAAGACTCGACTCATCTGACTTTGGTATTTAAAACTTTTGAAAGGGTGTAAACAATATTTTATCACTCCAGTAAAAACGGCGACTGGCTCAGCCTGTTCAACCAAGTAATGACTTGACTTGCTTGAAACTTTTGGCCGCACTCGACGAGATTGATTGTTTTTCACAATAACTTGTGGGATTTGCTTAAAACTTGACGGTCACAATCTGAGAATGATTTGCAACATGTGACCGACTCCCCACCTTTCATCGAAACATCCATCTATCCACCAGCCCAACAACTCATCCATCCATGTTTCGAACTTTTAAGGAGAAAATGTGTGTTAACGTGTGACAACCACAAATAAATGGAAGAGAAAATCCCAAGCAAGACTTCTGGTATGATGTGCTTCAATAACAAGCGAGTGACCCCGGTCACTAACAATGTGCACGCTGACTAAAAATACGCAGAGGGCTGTGAGCTTAAACCCGCATGAATCAGAGGTCATGACTATAAACAAGCATCAGTGGCCACAGACCACCTGAGCTCTCTGCTGACTGTGAAGAAAGAGTTTCAGTCAAAGAAAGAAGCCAGATGTGGCAATCTCGCTGTCCCTTTTTGTGTCATTTCCCAATCCTCCATACAAACATATCAGCGTGGGGTATCACTTTTAGCCACCTAAAATGAGGACATCAACGCACAATTGTATAAAGGTGATTTTGTCATCAGCCGTGGGCATCTTTCATCTGAGTGTTTATCGTAAGAATGTTGAGGTTAATACGTTACAATTTATTGAGATTTACTTTGATTGTTTTTCTTTTTGAACGCGGCATAAAATGAATCCCCCGGCCAATGTTGTAAGCCTTTAAGTGCTTATAAGAAAATGAATTCCACCATATTCCCTTCTGACAGATGCCACTTTTCTTGCTATCATTAGATGAGTTTTCGATGACTGTATTTTCACATCTACTCGACCATAGAAGGTGGGGAGAATACTCAAGACCTCCCGAGTTCCACTGACACACCTTCGTAGGTCGAGGCAGAGTCTGGGGACTTCGAAGCGGGCTATCATTTCTCTGAGGTTGAAGTCGCCGGAGTGGTTAATTAAAAAAAGCTCCTTGGTCGCATGTCCCCGAGGGTGGATGAGATTTGCTCTTAAAGGCTCTTGATGTTGCGGGGCTGGTTGACACGCCTCCGTAATACTGGCGGATATTGGTGCCTCTCTCTAGATTGGCAAACTCGAGTGTCGGTCCGTTTTTTTTATTTTTTAAGAAGGTTATTTCAACTACAGGGTCGTCACGCTCCTCAGTCTCCCCGCTAACGTCTTATTCAGCATTCAGACACGGAAGACGAGGCGGGCTTTTCATGAATCCGAATGTGCTCGTGGGAAGGCCAATCAATCAAAATGAGAAAGAGAGAGAGAGACACACACAACAGAAGAACCATTCGGATGATGAAGGGAAGTCTGGGCCGGAGTGATGACGACATGCATATCCTGTTATAATTTGTACCTGAGTGCGGCGCAGAGCCTCCACGACCATGCAAAGGCGGCGCTTGAAAGGCGTAGATGACATCACTATCAGCGATGGCTGTCAGGTCGTCGTCATCTGAGAAGGACCGCTGGAATCCTGTCGAGTACAGCTCGGCCAGGATGACCTGCAACCGGAGGGCCACAATGATAACACTTAACAAAATCATGTGTTAATTCTTCAACTCTTAATTTGAGCATTTCAAACCAGAGTCGGACATCTTACAATTCTATCTTACTTTAATGTAGCACCGCAGTATGTTTTGTTGATTCAACTTGGCCATGTTCGCACTGTTAAGTCGGATTTTCCTTATTTCTGTTCCGATTTATTCTCAAAAATGTACTTTCATTATTTTTAAATAGAAAAATGTTGTGACGCAACAACTCATGGAATCAAATTGCTAATTGCGGTAATCAAGTCGGATCGTGAGACCAGTGAAGGGCCACACTTTTCGTCTTTGGCTGGTCCACCGTAATCATAGACTGCTGGAGTCGGCGCGCCTTAGCAGAGGTTGAGTTAGTTCAAGTTGGTTGCGACAAGATTGTCTGCTATCAACATGACCACAAAGCTGTAAAGCTGAATTACAATGGAGTAAAAAGTCAGTGACACAATTGGGAGTTCAATCAAAATGTTCTGTATAAATAGATAGATCGGTATAGGTAGGTGGGTGGGTGGTTAGGGAGGGAGGTAGGTAGGTAGATAAATAAAAATGTGTACCTGGTCTGCAGAGATGCCCCCTTCCTCTGCTACCATGGCTCTCAAGATGGACAATGAACCGAAGAGAGGCACAGCAAGACCCACTCGAAGATACCGCTGAGTCTTTGTACTGAATACCAAGGTCACACACATTGGCCTGCGAACAGCGAGGAGAATTGGTCATTTTCATTGCGTTTCCTTTAAAGTATGAGACATGTTGCAAGCACAGTAAAATGCCTGTCGACAGTTTCCACTCCCTCGCAGGTGTAGTCAGCGGTGAAACTGAAATGACTCCACTCTGGAGATTTGAATGAAGCCAGTGCTTCGTTAAATTTGGGTCTCAACTTCATCTTCCATTGGAGGGATGGACGTTTTTTTTTTTTTTTTTTTTGAGGAAATGCGATATATCAGCATTGTTGCGCATGAATTTGATTTTGAGGCCCTGGAGGATACCACAGGTGACATCAATCATTTTGGCATTTTGTTTTTGCACAACAGAGACATTTAACTTGATTCAATCATTGTGAATACAACAAAAGAAAATATTCCGAAGAATTAGGAAGATGTGCCCTGTTGTATATTTTAATATGTTTTGATATGTCGCACATTTTTGGGAGAGGGGAAATTGTTGATTTATGGTGCTGTTGTAGAAAATCCAATTTCACCGGCATGGATAATATAATTTGTCTGAGTGTGACTTCATATCTAATTGGATTTGTCTCACATCTCTTCACAATTCAACTCGGGAATATGTTAGGAGGGAGGACATTAGGCGCTGTGGTGTTAATAATGTCAGATGCTGCTGAATGAGAAACACAAGGGGATGCGAGTGCAGGATGACTGTTGAGAGCAACAGGAATTGGGAGACGCCATCTTTGAATAACTTATGTCATGTTATAGCTTTGTGCTGGAGGACTAATTTTGAATTCATCACATCATGATGTATTCATGAACACGCCTGAAATGTTTACATTCATAGTACATGCAGCCACTTTTACAGCAAAGTTTTTGCCTGTCTAAAAGCTCCTCAGTATAGATGAATTCATGGTTTTTTTTTAAAAGTGTGTTATTTGTCGATATTTGGAGAGGATTTTCTTTGCCACGATATCCACAGCCCCTATTTCCACTAAGCTGTACAGTTGTGTTTGGGTATTTTTTTTTTAAATTGCATTATTGGTATTATCTGCAGCACACAGGCATCGGCGTCCTGCTGCCCATGCTTTCGGGACCTCAGACTCGGCATGCCTTCGACTTAAATACCGCTGCAGCAGGAGCATGGACTCCCACCGGCGAGTGTGTTAGCTAGCGGTGTTTGTGTAATAAAAGGGACCACATGTCAGAGAGAATGCAATTCTGCCAGTCCCACTGTGGTCCGTCAGCATGAGGTGTGAAACAAGAACAGATTTATTTCGGCGTGAATGTAAAAATAAAACAAAACGTAACAGTGTATTGGTTAGCTGTACGCGTTTTCTGTTGACGCTGCCGGTCATAGTCAGTGAAAATGAATCTCTTGAATCATCTACACCACACGTGTCAAAATCAAGACCCGGGGGCCAGATCTGGCCCGACATATCATTTTATGTGGCCTGCGAAAGCATGTCAAGTTCCATGATGCTTGCTGAAGTCTGAACCAAAATTTCAAATTGTCATATGTAATCCACAATAACAGTCCTTATTCTTGACTTCTAATTCCAAAACAAGTTATCCATCAATTTGTTGTGCGCCGTGCATGTAATATGTGGAGGTGATTAAACATTGATATGGTTTCCCAAAATTCATTATGGCCCACCAAGGGAAACGGGAACTACAATGTGGCCCGCGACAAAAATTAGTTTGACACCCCTGATCTACACAGACCTATTGAAGCTGGAATTGGACAAAATGATATACTGCAAATGAGGAAGAACGGTGGTCTTAGAGTCGATTTACACTGCAGGTCCAAGCTCCCAAATCCAAATGAAATGTGTTTATTTGTAGGCACATTTCAAGTGATGACACCAAATTACACAATAATACGTAAACACATATTTAAAAATTAAATGTAAGTGGGTGGTTTAGTTGGCTTGTTATGACTATTTCCTCACTGGCCGCCATCATCAATTATTTTGCTGATTACAGAATAGACATGCTTTTAATGTATCAAATTAACATAATTTTTGTTTGTGTTGGCTGCAGTTTGGACTGACAGTGGCTGCTGGATTTGGAATTGTGTGTTTCCATACTTTACCTGGTTTGTCGCAGAGGGATGGGCAGGGAGATGCATAAAAAGGGGTCGAAGGTGTTGCTCTGCTTAAGGCAATGAGGGCAAGTCAGAGATGACCTGGGGAGAAAGGAAGGACAAGAAAAGGTAAACACAGTTTATCCTCATTGTATAGAGTGTTCCCTTACTGGGTTATTGGGGCTTCACTCGATCGTTCATTTGTGGCCATAACTTCATCAATTGGAGTTTTACCTTGCTGTTTTGCTAGCTTTTTTTTCTTCCTTTTAAGTCATATCGGTCAAAAAAAAAAAAGTCGATTATTTGAGTGGAACTTTGTTTTACAAAAATCAATGACCATAAACATTAGACAGCTCATCACCTGTCGGTATTTAGTTTTCATTTTTCATTTGAAATGTTAGATTTCTTAAGTGTAACAAGTGTTTAGAAGGATGGGAACCATATTGAGGGGAGGGGGTTCGAGTGTAATGGCTTAAAAGAGGGCCCCATTTTGGAAACGTAACAACCACGATAAACTAGGGTATATTTTCTATTTTCATGATCTAGCGATCTGCACAAGGGTGACACCTTGAACATTCGTGCTCACAATCACACCCAAGGACAATTTAGAGTGTTCCATTAACCTTCCATGCATGTTTTCGGAATGTGGGCGGAAACTGTAGTACCCGGAGAAAATGCAAACTCCACACAGGAAGGCCAGAGCTGGAATCGAACCCTGCACCTCTGCACTGTGAGGCCGATGCGCTAACCAGTCAACCACCTACGAGGGTATATTTTTTTTAAAAATTAGTAATAATAATAAATCGTATTTTGTCAAATGGTGGTTGTGGCATTAATTTTCTCAATTTGGGTGTCTATTGATGTTATGTTTTCTTTATTTATTTATTTTATTTTTAAAAAATCAGCAATCGGACAATTTATGGGGACATCTCATTTAAAACAATGCATAAGTTTCCATACTTTATCTCCGGCTTTCTGTAATGCTGTTTTGGTTGGACTCTGCCGTTAACTCTCCAACAATAGTGTTCGTGATCTGAGGCAATTAGTTGCTACGGTTTTCTCCTGATGGGGAAAAAGGAATTGAAATGAAAATGATTCAAAATGGGATGCTACGTGTTTTTGGCTTTTGTCTTCAGATGTGGCGACGCGGCATGTGGCTCATTAGTCAAGGCTTTTTTTTCAACATGCTCTGCTCCAAGAAACAATCAACAATCGTATGTTTGAGATTGCAAGGCAGATCAGCGTTTAGTATAGGTGGGACAGCAGCTGTTGTGTTTGAGACACCTTGAGACTACATCTGCCCAGTACCACCGCTTCTCTTTCTTGCAAGGAAAAAAATAGAAAGACAACTCTCAGTGTTTATTACAGTGATAATACACTAAAAATATTGCTACAACAGAGGCATTTATTTATCGTAGGTGGATGACTCACCCAGCGAGTAATTGGGACATGCCATCTATTATAGGGTTGACCGCTTTTTGAGGAAATCCTAAATTACAGAATTTGTACTTTCCATGACATTATTTTGCCATTACTGGACTGTATTGCCCTTTTTTCCCAATGCATACGAGTCCACTGTCGCAAGGCTCGTAGGTTTTAAATCTTGCATAGAAGTGTCCATTAGAGAGTCGAAATTGCCTGCTTACATAGTGTTGGCCCGATGGAACCGAGCGATATAAAGTATCAGCACAGACACAAAATCCTCTTAAGTAAGGCGTCAGCGCAAAAGATACAAGTTCGTAATTTGCATGCACACCACAAGCGTGGATGAGAAGCCTTGAATTAGGCCATCTGGATATGCAGTTATGGGACAAAAAAAAAAGGGGGGGGGTGCTGCTGCTGTTCTGATCTTGAGCACGGAACAAAAACAAGGCCAGACGATCATCTCTGGATGATGAGGGCGGCAGAAGCATCTGAGATCGATAGGAAAACAAAAGCGAGTGAGCCAAGAGACAACGGGAGCGACAACAAAGGGGGCCTCAGCATGGGGGTAGTGGGGGCTCGATGCATTAAATATGAACACAGGGTTGGGCACGGGACAGCCGAGTTGACAAAAGAGAGAGCAAAGAGAAAAGCACAAAAACTGACAGCATCAGTCAAGCTCTTTCCACCCGTGTGAAGCAAGCGCGCACGCACACACACCCACACGGCATCATTAACATCATCTAAGTTTCATTAGAAAGATCCACAGCAATCAGTGATGGTAAACTTACTGAATAAATCACTGCGAGTTCATTACAAATGGAAATTTTTGATTATAACTAAAATGTAATCTCCAAAATCAAGGTGCCAAGATGATGAAAATGCTGACTTGGAGACTCTAGAGGAGTCACCATAAGGCAATCAGCCAATGAATGAAGCAGCCACATTATATTTTGTTAATGACTGTAGCGGTTCCATGTGGACATCCCCCCACCCCCAAATACAAATACCTTCAGATTCCAGCTAAAAATGTCAAAAGCAGAGAAACTCGGCGTGGGGTTATTAATGGCTCATTCATACAAATTTAAAACAAAATATTTAGCTGGTTGTTTGATTTCACACTTGATAGATGGACAGGCACTCCAGAGAACTATTTGTATACAAGCAATTAAAAAGTACATTTATGTTCCGGGGCTGCTCTGCTCCATCTGGCACTGGGTGTCTTGAATCTGTGCAGTATGCAATGAATTTAAGACAATTCAGGCACTCTGGAGAGAAATGCGCCATGTGTCAGAAAGCGCTCATGGTCATGAGTCTTGAAATAGGAAACTGACCCAAAAACAAACAGCATGAAAAATGCCGCAGAATGGCTAAGAGCAAAACAGACGATTCTGAAGTGGCCTTCCATGAGCCCAGATGGACAGTAAATCCAAAAGTGCACTGAGAAAATACCACAATTATATACTGTGACTAAAAATCACAAAAAAAATAGATCAGCATAATTCAATGTTGGAGAAGAATTTGTCATACTCTACGTATGAGCTCCTCTCATCCAACATGCATTATATAAGCCCATCCGTCACGTTACATAAACTTGTTTCGACCTAGACGGTGTCTTGGAGACAACAGGCCATTAAAAATAGACACCACAAAGTCAGAGTGACAGACAGTGAGGAGGAGCGAGGCCTCGACAAAGATGCATTCAAACCCAAGCGTCGGTGACACGGGCGAGCGCCGACTCCCACGTCGGCAGCCCAATGCACAAGACAGCGCGAGCTCTAATCGCAAACATTTATTCAGATCAGAGAACTCCACTGTCTCCCTCTAAGGAGCGTCTATAGAAGATTTGAAAGGAACGGGGAAGGAAGATGAAAAGAAGGGAGACCAATTGAACAAGAAGGAAGAGACTTGAGAGATAGTCGCGGGTCGACGGATACGGCACAAACAAAACCCAGTATATGAAATTGCTTTGTTGTCACAAACGGCCAACTGTGACTGACGATCACAGAAGCGAGCTATATTAACAACAAATGATTTGAGACAAAATGAAAATCAAGGGACCCTGGTGAGGATAAGCAGTAGGGAAAATTTGATGGATGGATGGATGGATGCTAAATTTTCAGCTGCTCGGCAACATGAAAATTAGTGAGGTTGTCTTGTCCACTGATCTTGTTTGAATTCATGGCTTTTTGTCACCATAGACAAGTGTCGATCCTTTCGTTTTATTTTGATGCAATGAGACGATTAAACATTTTTGTGGATTAAGCCCAAAGAGGCCCACGACACTGCTATAGTTTGAGTGAAAAGTAAATTGAAAGTGAATACACGTCAAGTAGGGGCGGGAAAAAATATATTTTTCCTCAGTGTTCCCCAATTTTGTTCATCTTGCAGTTACACGATAAGATTGTGAGCTTTGACGCATAGGCAGCTAATCAGTGAGACAACGTCCAACTGTTTGAGCACCAGCTCACCACCGCTGTGGACTTAACACGAGCTGTCAATCAAGCAAGTAATTACAAACCCACTGTGTGTGTGTGTGTGTGTTGCTCCTTTATCTGATGATTTCACGCTTACAAGGTATTGGACATAATCAGGAGGATTTCGTTCCCTGGCTCAGATGTGACTTTTTTTTTTCATTCTTTTGGCGTGCCACTCAGGGCAATGTGGCTTTGCCTCCAATAGAGGGCAGCAGAATCATCGATTAACACCAAGTAGCCACAGAAAAGGAAGAACCTCTGTACACACAAAGGTTTTTTGGAGATGTTTGTACTCAAAATGATGAACATCATAATTGATCATGTTGTCCTTGAAAGTAATTAACCATTGGTCTTTAAAATATTTAATCACATAAGTGAGTGTGAAACCTTGGAAATGCAGTGAACCCTGTATAGAAACAAATTATTCTGTTTGCTGACTGTTTTTGAAAGATGCACCCCTTATTTGTTGAAAAACTTGCCTGTGTGTCGCTTTTGTGTCAGGATGAGCGAGTATCGCAGGCATGGAGTGGCCCGATGCTTGGCTTTATTTCACAGTGTCGGCACTCACAATAGCCTCCGATACCGGTGTCGACCGCCCTCTTGTGGTCGTTTTACAATCAAGAACTAAAGAGATGTATGTCCGATAGACAGCCATTAATTTGAAATGTCTTTAAGTATCTGTATATTGTTGAGATCTATATTAATGCTGTGTAGGAAATGACATGGATGAATCTCTACGTTATAACGCTAGTTTGTTGTCATCGTTTCCAACAAAAATGTCCGCCAACGACAACGTATAATCCAGTATGAACATTTATAGATGTAAAAACATGAACATGCAATACAGTACAGTCTCGTCAACTACAAATACGTGTAATATGAAGAAAAAATGATTTTATCAGACATGAAATAAACAACTGTAACGTTCCAACTTCATCTATGAAAATATTCAGTCAGCAAATGTTACCCGCCATAAGAACAGCCAGTGCCGCCGCCGCCGTGAAGTGAGAGACAACTTCAGCCTTTCCCTACAGCGAGATTTTCTTCTGTTTACAAGACGTGTTTTCAAACCACGTGCACAGGACCGTACCGTGCCTCCGTGAGTTACAGCAGGCACAAATACCATCTCACCCCATGACATGGGCCACGCTGACAAGTTCATCTGTGCATGTACGTATTTATATGTACGTATTTATATGATAAAAAGCTGCTCGAAAGCTGTGCGAGTTTAAAACATTAAAATCATTAAAACTAAGAGTATTGTAAACGGACCAAAATCAGAAGCAATACTTGGACGCATCCGGCAATTCATACTCATTTTCAGAATGCTTAATCATGAATTACGTTCGAATCATTTTCATGCGACTATTTCTCTTCCAGTCCCTTAGTTATGCCTTCTACTGGCCAATGTTTGGACAACAGAGTTGCTAATTAGCAACAGTTTAAGAACCCAAAAGCATATCAAGCAAAATCTCCAGATGTTCACCTGTACTGGGCCTGGAAGTGTTCCTGTACAAAACTGTGGCGCCCTCTGGGCTGCTGCGTGCTGGTCAGGTCCTCCAGTGAGCTGGGCCCCTGGAGACATCAGGGAAAGCAGATGTTTAGCAGTTTGAACCTCTAGATTTCGTACGAATTTGAATTGGACTGCCATTTGCGGGGCAGAAGATTTTTAGTCGCTGTTTGGAATCACATTCACAGATGATGTCAGGCAAGCTCTCAACTTTATTCACGAGACTTCATTCTGACCGCATCAAGGAATTGAATCGACCACGATCATTGGGGTAATTCGTATATCACACACAAAAAAACAGAAGGGTACAGTAAAACACAAAATACACTTACTCACATACTCATGATAGCCGAAGCAAAATATTACCTTTACGAATATTTATAATAATAATAATGCATTTTATTTATAATTGACAAGAAATATATTATATATATATATATATATATACACACAATAGCTACAAGAAGTATAGAGACACTTCGAAAAATACACAATCATGTTAAAAATCAAAGCAGGCAAAAATACTACGAGAAAAAAAAAAAGATTAGATGAAAAGTACAGATATCGGTCAAAAATAACGCAATATTAATATGCGTCTGACATCATCTTCATCGTCACGGTTCACTTTACGTCTTCGCATTTGTGTTGTCTTCCTCATCTTCAATGGTTTGCGTCATCTTTCTCCGTTTGTTTGCTGTCGAAATGTAGATGAACGACAACTCCTACACACTGAAACACCGAAGACCGTATTTTTTTAGTTTTTAACATCCAAGCATGTGTTTTGGCCAAGGTAGTCGGATCCAGAGTTGATTTTCCATGACTGTTCCAGGACATCTCCAGTGACGACCGAGCTGATATGACAGACCCGAATCACGCCCCAAACACGTTGTAGGCCAAAATTCCCAACCTGCTAGTGCACACACTGTCTAGTGTCACGCCATGTGTCACTTTTTATTTAGGTCACTACTTTTCTGAGTTATTTCAATCTTTTGGGTGTGGAAGCCAATTCGGAAAGTGTCTTCTCAACTGAGACAGTTTCGGGAGAGGAGTCATACTTGCGAGTTGATAACCATCTTGAAAAACGAAAAGAATCTTCCCTGTTAAGCAGGTACCCTAGCATTGTAGATGGCCTTCGTTAGCTTTGCATTTGCTACAAGCTGAAGTTTGTATGTAAACAAACAACGGTGCTATTCTTACTGCCATTAATTAGTCGGTAACACACATAATGACAACAATCAAATTTATTGTCTCATTTAGTCCTCTCTCGCTTCATTTTATGTCCGGCTCTCGTCCCTCGGTTTATCTCCTCCAGGACGCAATCAATTGGTCCTACGTTGGGGCGAAGCTCCACACAGGTGTAGAAACCCAAATGATAGAAGTCCTAATGCGCAGATATTTTTTCACGAAATGAATAACATCACGGTAGGTGTGTCAATGGTTTAGTCTGACGCAAAAAGAATATTAGGCAGAAAGTACAATGAGACGATAAAGTAAATGGAGCGGTTGTAAACAGGCTGCTGATTCACAGACGCACAAACAAGAACAAGTCCACATTTTCTCGGCCCAAAAATGCCATGGCTAAAACACTTGCAAGCAGTGCAAAAGTGTTTAGCACGATGTAAATCGGCACTGTTATACCAGGCCACTGACTATTTGTCTATAAAGTAATGATTGAAGTGCTCTTCAATTCTCTACAGTACATTTAGAATATCGCCTGAAACATTGCTCATCCAGCTATTTTCACTTTGCTGTGATCCGTACATAAATCCACTGACATTAACAAAGCATCGACTGCATGGACTTGTCTGTCTCGACAAGAGTTTTGGGAAGCGCTGGCGGAGAGATCGCTTTCCTCGGGAGATGTCGGCACTCTTCTCCCGAGCACAAGAACATATGTCGTTATCAAATCCCAGCTGATTCCCTGTGGCGGGCGCTCATGTGGGGACACTCGTTGGTGTGCCTATGCAGCTCGCTGGTGAGTGCGTGGGAGTTTGGCGAGCAGTCAGGATGCGTATTTGGAGATGTCTATATGTGGCACAACATAAATGAGAGGCGCACTGGCCTGGAAATAGACCAAAACGAAGCCCTCCGGCAACAAATGTTATAGTCAAACAGACTTTTGAAACAGTCTGTCTGTATTATGGTTGCCAACAGGAATTCTGTACCACTAGTTGGAAAGAAGAATGCATAGATAGTTTTTGTTAGTTTGTTTGTTTGTTTTAGCAGAACATTTTTCAAGTTCCAACATTCTCTGGCATCTCCTATGAGAATTCCCATCGTCACATTGGTACCACCTCAAACGGTTTTCTTCTTTGCCTTTCTGCTTGTCCCATACGCGGTTCTCACTACATCTATCCACCTTCGCTTAGGCTTTGCTCGAGCGCTCTTTCCTGGCAGTTGAGTCTTGATCATCCTTTTACAAATATACTCACCATCTCGCATGTCTATGTCATCTCTCGACCTTTGTCTCCAAAGCAGCTAATATCGGCGGTCCCTCTGTAGAACTCATCTCTAATCCCATCTAACTTGATCACTCCCGAAATGAATGTCGACATCTTCATTTCCGACACCCCCCACCTCTGCCTCCTGTCGTCTCTTCAGTGCCACTGTCTCTAAATTGCACAATCTGGCTGGCCTCACCGCTGTCTTCTCAACATTCCCCTTCATGCAAGCAGAGACTCTTCTATCACATAGTTCTATTCTTCCAGCTGTTCCGACCTGCTTGGTTTCTTCAATTTACCACACTGTTATGGACTGTTGACCCGAAGTATTTATGTAAAGTCCTCTCCCCTCGCTATTTCTTCTCCTCATAGCCTCACTCTTCCACCTCAGCTCATCAACAAGCTTTGCAGAAGCCTGATAACGATCCTGGTCATTTGAATCAGGCGTGTTGGAGGAGGAAGAAATTTAAACAGGGTGGATAGGGGCTCTCAAGGGCCGGACTTGGGCACCCCTGCTCTACCTATTCCCTGCTATCGCTGCAGATCACAATGTGATCTGCAAACATCACGGTCCATGGGGATTGCAGTCTAAACTCATTTGTCAAACTATCCTTCACTTTTGCAAACAGGAAGGGGCTCAGAGCGGATCCCTGATGCAGTCCCACCGCTACTCTAAACTCCTTTATCACACCCACAGGACACTTCAGCACTGGCCTGCAGCTCTCATACATACATGTCCTGCACTACCAAAAATGATATTGTATTGATATTTATATTATGACATGACTTAATGCACTGGCATGAAACTATTTGGCTTATGCAATAATAAAAGTCAAATCCTATAGAATTATTTTAAGTAATATGAATTGCGATTGTTGGAATTGGGTATAAATTTTAAACAAACCAAAATGTAATAATTGTTTTCTGTCGATTGTGACGCATTGATCAATCATGTCTTGAATCAACTGAAACAAAACCGGAATGTGCTACTTGTGTTATCGAGTCGCAGCCAGTTTACGAATAAAAAAGTCAATATGAAGTCACCAATGGGATGTTGAGGTTCATCTACAAAAGACCTTTGCAACTCCAAACCACTGAACAGTTCTGTGCCATGTTGCCACTACCTTAAAGAAGAATCCAGAGATTAACATATTAAAATGCTACGTGCATGATCAAGTTCGCAACTGCACATCAGGAGACATCCTATACTGATAGTGGAGCAGGAATATTTTGTCCCACTCTTTGTTTGTGCCTTGGGTCTACTTAAGTCACAGTGTTAAACCCAAATTGACCAAGGTCAACTTGACATTTTCATAAAGGCAAAGGTAAATGTGACATGATAGCAAACTTCTTTATCATGTCGTTATATTGTGTGTGCGGCAAAATTTGTACCAGCACCGCAACACAATATAAGACTTGTTCTGGCTGGACCAATATTTTAGAACCCTAAAGTAGTTTAGCCAAGGTCGTCATGGCTATTCTCTTTCTTACAAGCCAGTGAACTGTCTGAGTGCTGTCAAAGTTGTTACGCTAAGATTTATTTCTTACATTGTGTGGTTTTGACCTGACACTATCAGATCACCGATTTGGGTATCCTGCGGTGGATCAAGGGGGTTATGTCAATGCAGGCCCAGAAATGAGAAAGTACTTGTTGTTCCGGCAGAGTTTGTCAGGAATTGGCCTTCGAAGATACTTTGTTTTAATTTCTTGCCTTTTCCAACTTTTTTCAAGCAAACCATGCATGTCTTTAAGCTCTTTTCACATTAACAGTGAAGGTCAATGAGAGGTGTTGGAGGCAGAAAGGGAAAGAGAGAAGGACATATGGGTGCGCACTGGCCGACAAGAATAATGACAAGGAGCACACGGGGCCACACGTTGTACTGGACAAAGAGATAAGAAGATCCTTTGGAGGCAAGCGGTGGAAAAAGGACAATGCTCCGGAAAATATGTGGACCCAGCAGTACTTCTTTACTTTGCAGGTTGTTTAGTATGTTTAGTAATGCTTAATAATTTGTAAACAAGGAGAGGCAGAGAGAAACCGCTGCGAGATGAGACTGTTGCACAGACAGTGAGTCAAAAAGAAAAGGGGAGGTGGGCCGGTGTGGTTGGCTTACGGGGCGTCATAGGTCGGTCTCCGGCCATTTAAACAAAACGCTGTCGGGGCAGTAAAGTGGCTGACTCACAACAATCCTTTCAATTGTGGAAGGCCGCTGTTAATTCGGTCTATTCATGAGGGTCTTACAGGAACAAGATGGCCTGTGAGATAATGATGAAAAGCAGAGGCATTTGAAACCCCGCTCAACCCTCCGACCTGCTTTTTTTTCTACTGGTCCGTCGCACAATATCTCATGATATTTATAGACCGCACATGTTGAGACCAAAGGCAAATAGCCCCGCGGTGCATATCTCCTCTTCGGTGCCGTTCCTTGGTTAAAATCTGCTGCCAGTTTCATTTCAGAGCGGAGTGCAGTGAGACTTGCCACTCTGGCGGTTGCCATGGAGATGTCTGGTCAAAAACAAGAGGCAAGAAGAGAAATGAAACAGCCTCAGACAAGAGTCGCTGGCAGGGCTCAGGCGTACCAGCGTCGGCCCAGTGTGGAAGGGCTCAGTGGCAGCCAGCGACAGTGATTCAGGACCAAACAAACTGATGACATTAGTTGTGACGAGTCAATGGATTGATGAGCCTCTCGAGAGTATCCATCTAACTCAAGTGTGTGATTTGCGCTGACCTTTAATGTGCAAAAAGAATAGAGAGCACTTTTTAAAACCGCGGTAAACTATCAAATCGGTAATCGGCCCGTGCCAATTCGAAACTGTTGCGCATGAGGTAGGTGAAGCTTGGCGTGCCGGTTAGCAGTTAGCACTGGGCTAGTTAGCTACAGCTCTTAAAGGGTTCCCAGAGAGGTTGGAGAGGCACTTGGCATACAAATCAATGACTCAATGTTTTACAGTCTTTTGAACTGTAGAGTAAGATATCTATTCGACTGCATGTCACTATCCCGTTCTACCTGTCCACAAGCATTAGAAAATCACAATCATTGGAAGAAGACAAACCTGGAAATGCGGGTGTGGCAAGAGAGAATAAACAGTAAACAAAACACGAAAACCAGCCTGCATTTTGGAAGCAGTTAGTCAGCACACCAGCAGGACTAGTTCTGCCATGACTGACAGCAATGAGTGGGGGAAGACTTGAGAAAAATGCCACTTAGGATTTGTGGATTTTTCATCCCTTATTTGCTCTTTGCCTGTCACACTTGAAGTGAAGTAAAAGGAGATAACAGCATGGCGAATAAAGCAAGCAGCAGCGATTTGCAGCCAGCAACTTTAATTGTTAGTTTTTTTAATTTGATGTCGGTTCCCCTATAATTCCAGTACACAGGAGTTAGACAAAAGTCTTTTGTAAATTGTGCCAACCCGCCAGCCAGGCAGATTTTTTTTTTTTTAATCACAATTTCAAGAAGATAAATATTTCAGATTACCGGTACATAGAGGTTATCATTGTGCAGATTTTTACTTTCTGATCTTTCAAGACGTAAGGTATATATAACGTCGCAGTTCTGTGAAAAACACATTTTTTTACATCAATGGGAGCAGATACGCCATTAACGGGGGGGTTTTTTTGTTTAATGACAAAAACAGACAAAAGTGTTTTTCACAAGATGATGTGCACATGGGCGTGAAAATAAATCTCTGACTGAATTAATTACTAACGCTTTTAAATAAATATCAACTCGAATCACCACCGAAAGAATCAGAATCGAACTGAATCACATCGGTAAGAACCAAAACCAAATTGGATTGTGGGGCTCTTGACAAAATAACCAGCCCTCATTTATTGTCTTCAATGAAACTAACATGAATTATTTTGGAACGTGGGAGTAAAACCCATACAAACACGCAGAGAACATACAAATTCCACAGGAAGGCCAAAGCCTTCATATTGAAACCTGCGACCTTTAACCTGTGAGGTGGCTACGATAACCAGTCATTCACCCTACCGTCCACAGAAAAATATGTTGTGTAAAAATAACTCACATTCCACAAAGATGATTCATCGACTACCACGAAGATGATACGGAATAAATGGAAATGTCTTCAGTGAGAGTATTACATCAGATCCTTCACCCAGAATGCGTGTTTGCCTTCCTTCCGGGATGAAGGTAGACCCAAAAGTAACATAGCAGCGAGCAGAAAAATGGTGGAATGTACTTTTGGATATAATCACTGGAATACCACCTCTGCAGATGAGTAGTACCTAAAAATACTTCATTTCTAACTATTTTGTCTTGTCTATTATCTGTTATGCTTTTGTAATTCATTGTGAGCCCTAAAATGTCTTAAAAAAGGGAAAGGAGTGTGTGTGTGTGTGTGTGTGTGTGTGTTATTCATGTGTGTGTGTGTGTGTGTGTGTGTGTGTGAAGAACCACAGTACCAATTCATTTCCTTTCAATCACGTCTGTCTCGTCGCTCTCTGTTGAGGACACACAAGCTCATCTTTCCAATGTCTATTTAAAGAAATACCAATTTCCTGAATTAAACATTTCCTTCCAGAATTTTGGATCATCCATTAAAAGCCTTTTCGGGTAAAAGCTATTTGGCAGTGGCATGGCAATGATGCCCACTCTTAACAGTGGCCACTCTAACGGGGTCACATGCATACATGCATGTGTAGAGAATAACCCAGGAAAAGAGCAGGACAGTGCAACCACACACGCACACACCCGCATGGACGATAAGGTTGATACAAGGAAGCTGGTTCAGAAAAAAAATTAAAAATAGGACACCATTTTCCTGAAAGGGCACAAAAAAAACTGCCATTGTACTCTTTAGACTTCACTTGGAAGGTACAAGTAGGTCGATTATACGCTAGTATGAGGACTAGAAATCTTGGGACATGCCTTCTCGACCCTTCGTGGCCCCTGAATCTGAAAGTCGTGTTGAAGAATTTTGTACTTTCGACTTTGGAGGAACATTTGGCGAAAAGACGGTTGGATACATTTTGTGTAGAATAAATTGTGGGATGGACTCACACATTTTTCAAAAAGACACACGCCCAACATCTTGTGGAAAGTCTTCCCAATAGTGGATGCTGCAAGGCAGTTAAAAGCCCTCGGAAACTCAACGTTTGCAGCGAAACAAAATTTATGTCACAGCTGACTGACTTTGTTGATGAGAGCTCAAACTGCTCTCATATTGCGAGTGGTAATTTTCCAGTTTTGTGGTATGTAGCAAAATCTCCAATTTTCATTGGGCTAGGTGTCTTCAATGTGTTTTGGGGGGTTTCTTATGAAAGAGGGTTGTGGATGTAGTCTGAATACTGGAGAGTTTAAAAAAAAGTGGATGGTTAGCTGTGGCGGTGCCAGTTGGAAGGAGGTTTAGGATAGTTGAACCCTGTATAATTTAGCCCCTGATACAACTGAAGCACTTGAATGAGTGGGAGAAAGGCCCTGCCTTCAGAGGGGAGAGGTACAGTGACCTAGCGGTTAGCAAGTGGGAATCTACTAAACTAAGGGTTGCACGGACTCGCTCTTTGAGGTCATGCGAGTTAACAGGTTTTTCAAACCAAGAGATTTAGGTTCAAATGCAGATTAAGGTCACTCCTCTTTATGACAGCTCTCAATAATCTGCGTTGATTGATAAAGCCAAATCCAATGATTGTGCTTAAATTCAATGACACCGGGTTCAAAACAACCAAAATGTCCAAAGCTTTCCGATGTTCGCGCAGGAACTTTACGAGGCGTTTAAAGGCCTTGGTCACCAATTTAACAAGAGACTTTTCAACAATTCAGTTTGAACAAACGATTTATTACTCACTTTTGATTGACACAAAGATGTCATATCTTCTTATTGTACCGGCAGCATGTTGCCAATTAAATGCTCTCTTTAATGAATCATTTAATCGTTTCCCGGGGAGAGAAATTTGTCTAACTTAATTAACTTTGAAAAACGACTTCAGCAGTTCAACAACAAATCCTGCCAGAGAGATTATCTTGTTAATTGAACAGAAAACTGAGGCGTGAGAGCAATTAAATAATGCAGCCCATTGACCATTACACCAGTCAGTGATGATAAATGAAACTTATTTTGTGCTTTCAAGGGGAAGTCCACCAAAACAGTTTCTTCACAATATGTTCTATGCACCTCCACTCCTCTCAACACGGCCTTCTGATTAATATTGCGTTCGTGGCATATGAGTTAAGCAGCAATATCCACCCATTTTTAGCCACCTCAAGGGGCCGCCATTTTGTTACTTTCTGTCTCATGAAAATGACATCACAGTGGTTTAAGGCTTGGGTAACAACCATTCAAGGCTCACCTGTTTTCTGTAGCTGAGCCAAAGGTGAGCTGTGATTGATTGTTACCCGAGCACTGAGCCACTGTGATGTCATTTTCAGTCGACAGCAAGTGGCAAAATGGCCGCCGTGAGGTGGGGGGGGGGGGGGGGGGGGACTGGTGATATACCGTAACTGAGATTGAAGTGGTCAAAAGCAAATTTTAATCAAAAATGGCTGTCTCCCGTAACGTATTTTTGACGGTGATTTTTTTTTTAATGGTTTTAATTTTTGCTCCATATCACATATGTCAGCACTTCCTTCTTTCAACTTCCACACAATGAATTTCAGCATACACAGTTCTTGTGGTAAAATAATGAGTGTACTGTGACACACTGTTGGAACAATCCCGGTAAAGGTAATTAGAAGCACCACATGGCACTACTGCCGTTCATTTAGCCAAATAGACACCACACACACTGCTCGTAGTGAGGCCAACACATTTGAGAAAATGCAATGCTTTCATTTTTTGGTTGCTGATAATTGCATCAAACAGCATCACATGAGGTTTGGATTCCTTCTGGATACAAGGGTCAATGCTTCAGCAGCAGCAACCTACTGTCCAACAAATGCATCTCTCGTGTTCATTCCTTGAACCAAACCACAAATAACACTCATGCAAACCCCACATTTGCTTCCATCTCGAACAGCCGCAAGCATCAAAGTTGCAGGCAGCAATGGTCAGAGGAGAAGCACTCAGTCATTCATCCCTCGCTGGCTGATAAGTCGAGACATTCCGCCAGGAAAGAGGTTTAAAAAAAAAAGAAGAAAAAAAAAGAGACTTGAATAGGCTAAGTGAATCTTGGATGAAGGCAGAAATGTATGCTGAGAATGATTTCACAAAGCTCACATTTGAAAGTCGCTTTCAGACCTGTCCTGGTTTAATCCCTCAAGAGGCGAAGAGGGCACTGGGGAGGGGAATTACATGACCTGTCCATTTCCAGACAGACACCGTTTCACCATGATAAAACGGGTCCACGATAACCTTCGAAACGTTGGCCTTATCACTCTTCCGTGTCATTCATGTTATAAATATGAACGCCACTTTTAAATGTTCTTTCATTATAACGGCAAGGGACTCTTTCAGAGGTGGGGGGTGGCTTGTCTCTTTCAAGTCTTCGCACTCTCCATCTCTATCTGCAGGAATTTGTGGCATCTCAGAAATGCCACACGCTGTTAAAATCAAGTCACTGGCCAAGTGAGACAGGCTTATGCTCCTTTGACTTAACCTGTTGGAGAAATTCGTGGGTGGGCATTACCTCGCTTGATCAGTGGAGCAAACTTTAAAGCAACAGAATCATCCATCCATCCATTTTCTGATCCACTTTATCCTCACAAGGGTCGCGGGGCATGCTGGAGCCTATCCCAGCTGTCTTCGAGCAGTAGGCAGGGGACATCCTGAACCGGTTGCCAGCCAATCACAGGGCACACAGAGATGAACAACCATCTGCGCTCACACTCACACCTAGGGACAATTTGGAGTGTTCAATCAGCCTGCCATGCATGTTTTTGGAATGTGGGAGGATACCGGAGTACCCGGAGAAAACCCGCACAGGCACAAGGAGAACATGCAAACTCCACACAGGGAGGCCGGAGCTGGAGTGCAACAGAATCATCAGCAGGCAAAATCGTGTTCATGGTACACTGGCTTGTAATAAAGACACCTAAGGACTGTGGCACAACCCCACTAAGTCACATCTTTTAGAGGTCAACAATATTGAACGTTTTGCACAGATTCTGCCACACGCTACAATTAATGGGCAACGTCATATTAGAAACACAATTTTGTTCACATTAAGCAAACATATTTGCTCTGTGTCCTTAGCCTGAAGTTGGTGACACATTGCATATTCAACCAACGTTTACTTCTGCCGCTAATCAACGACTGAAACACAATCGGTCAAAAACCATCTTTTCTTGAAACTGCATAACCGTAGCCAGTCTTCAGTCAGCAAACCGATGCGTTTACAGCTTGTAAACATCCAGCAGCTACCAGCAAGCAACACTGCTGCTTGTCAGCTGACTTGTTTCATTCATCGCCATTTGCCCTCCCCAGGAGAAAACCCAGGCCAAACTCTCATGGAGAACTATCAAACTCACTATTTCTGTCCATGTCGATAAGAGGCCTCGCTGGCTGCTTCTACCGCGTTTTTCACTGACCCCGATTTCAAAGTATCCGCAGTTGGCTGCGGGGGCCAGCGTACCCCCCCCCCCCCCCCCACACATACACTCAATCCCGTCACAGTTAACCCCCCCTGCGGCATAAAAGGGCCATAGCACTGTCGACATTTAAAACGGAATAATGCATACATAATGCCTGGACACTGGTGTGGTGTTGCACTGGCAAACCACTGAGCTGTCGGCGGGATGAAATGGAGCAGTGCTTAAATGCACCGACTTGAAATAGAACTCACGGTGGACCTGAGGCTGAATGCAACTCTTCTCTGTGCTCACTTTGTTGGCGCTCTGTGGAGATCTATGGCGCTGTCAAACAAAAGCAAACGTTTCCTGCTCTGCTCTCAAAAAAAAAAAAAAAATGAATAAAAAATTTTGAGAATATTTCTGCCATGATTTCTTCCACCTGTTTAAAAGATATAGATCTAGGCTTTCAAGGTAGAAGAAGGCTGCACTTGTGCCAAATGTAATTCTTAAACGGGAATGACACGCAGTCCATAGCAGACCTCAAGGCCAAACAATCCTAGACATGTCACACTCGTTTGATTAAAACATCCTGACAAAACTGCTATACTACTCCAGTCCAATAGGTGGTGGTATTGCACATTACAAAATGTGTGATAATCTAGAACATTTTTTCATGGCCCGGTTAAATGCAGCAAATAATAAAAAGGACCTTCTTGGGCCTAGGCACCACCCTGTAAAAAATGAAAATGAAATTGGTTATGTATTTTTTGCGTTACCATGCCAACCAGCCACTTAATGCAGGGGCGCTCAAAGTCTGACCTGGGGGCCACTTGCAGAACATTTTCATTGCCACATGGAATATTCTGAAAATAAAATTAAGCACTGATAGGAGGATGTCCTCCCCCTGCTTGTGGATTTTTTTTTTCCTGGGGATGCCGCCTGTTGATTGCGCAAACTCTAACTGCTTGCTATTTCAAGTCAAGTCAGCTTTATTGTCAAAAATGCTCTATGTATAACATACAGCACAGATGAAATTTCTTTCCTCTCAACCACAAACTGTTCATACTTCCCTCCACTTGTCAAAACCCCCAGTTCCAACTGGGGAAAAATACTGAGAACACCTCTGACTTAACAGCAATCAAAACATACCTCCTCACCTTGAGCAATCAGGGATTTAAAAAGAAAAAAATGATTACAGTACAATCAAAGAACAATATGACGTCTGCTTTTTTTCTCAGCGGGTGCATGAGCTGTACACGCCGGCGTGTACGCGCTTTGTTATGCAAATGTCAAACAATAAATGGCACCGCTGTTGAATGATGCAATGGTGACTGATGTGTGTGGGGGGGGTATGAGGAGCACAACTAATTTTTCCATTTTGCATGTTCATTATTATCCATTTGACAACCTTGTACTGATGTAGCGTCTCCACCATAAAGCCACAACAACATCGCAAGTACAACCATGTTACAAATAGACAATTTTTTTTCCCTTCAGCCCCTTTATCTATTCACTGGTTTTCAAACGCTCATTATGTTCAGCATCATGAGGAAGCACCAATCAATCCCGGCAAGAGGAGGGCTACATTCCGCATTGGTCGCCAGTCAATCACAGCGCAAAAAGAGACGGTCATTTACACGGACCGACACGGACACCAAGTGGGAATTGATCAGAAGCCGATTGCGCAAAAGTCAATTTTATGTACAGATGCAGAGGGTATTTTGTTGAGCCAACTGAAAACAGACACGGGTTTTTTTTTTTTTTTTTTTGGTCTTGTCACAAATGACGGGCTAACTTTGTTTAAAACAAACTTTTTTTAACGCCGCATCCAGTTTACAAACTATCTCCCAGACAAGGCTTTTTATACAAGCTGACCTATAGAATTAAACTGCACTTGGAAAAAACACCGCTGTAAATGGTATTGTCAAGAAACTCCAATACTTGATTTTCTTTTTCCTTGCCAGAAATCACTTGATATTCATTGAGCCAACCATTTCCAATTTCGAGACTGACACAAACTACAAAGTGTGCACCAAGCTGTGACTGTGTTGCCGTCTGACTTGAGCTCGCTGAAGAATGCTACAAATGCGGTGCCAGGCAAACAAGGGGAGGGAAACCGAGCAGGTTTAGCAAGATCTCGTTGGAAGGCACATCAACCTTACTGAGCTGTCTTTGTGTTTGTGACATAATATTGCTGGGGCCAAGCCGTGAAACTGGTGGCACTTGCTCCTGTTACCAGGTGCAATACGTGAAATGTGTGTCTAGCCCAGTGCAATACGGCACTGAAGGAACAAAGCCACACATCAGTCACGGGGCTTAACGTGTAAAATAGCGGCTCAGTAATATATCCTCCTCTCTGTCATCACGTTTGATAGTATATCTCTGATGGGTGATGATAGCGCGAGTGAATTAAAATGTCGACAGTGAGCCGTGACAATATTAGAAAATTAGAGATAGAGATCAACACCACAGTCGCAGCCCTTCTGAGTCACTTCAAATAAATCATTCGATCTATCCCCATCCATCTTTCGCTAAACGGCTCATCACGTTCAGGCTCGGGGGGTGAGGTTGGAACCGATCCCAGCACGCTTTAGCACAAAGGTCGCGTACCGCCAGCCCAGACTGGTCACCCATCGATGGGATGTAGATAAATACGTCAGTACCCACACTTGTACACCAGCATAATTTAATGGCTTTTGATCAACTAGGGAAATTAAAAAACAATCATTCCTTCACGTCCCCAGAAGAATACAGAAAGAATGGAATTGATTCCATTTTTTCCAATCTAAGCGAAACTGTTTGCATTTTACAGCAGAATGCGACAAGTGTTTTCACTGATTCAATGACTTATCAACTTTTTTTCTTAAAAAAAACAAAAACAACTTTATACTCTTTCCTGCATCAGGCAACTCAACCAAATTCTAAATTTTAACCTCCAGAACTACAATCAATCCTCCACTTTTCATAGTTTTGATAATATTTAGAGTAAGTAGTATTCTCGAACCGATTTTAAATCAGACCGGCTAGTTGGTGCTGCCCAGCCTTTTTTCATCTTAGGCAGCTAGCCGCTCCTTTCTTATCATTCTGAAAAAGTAAGTCATGCCTTTGTCACATCTCGGCTGTAATCCCCTTCATTTTGGAGTTAGCCAATCCTCCATGTAGCGTCTCCAGTTAGGCCAAAATGCTGCTGCTCACCTCTTGACTGGTACTCGTAAGAGGGAGCGCATAACTCCCGCTCAGGCATCGATTCAACGGCTCCCTGTACATTTTAGAATTCTTTTTAACATTATTATACATTATTTCAAACCATTTTACCTCTCAGAGCTCCTTCACCCATGTGACATTTCGTAAACGTTTCTAGAAAATGTATGAATGGATGGTTCCTTAAAAAGACACAGATAGGTGGCATTATCATCGTCATCATGATGCATTGTGTTCAATAGATGATTGAGAATGAGGTGCAGGACTGGAGGAGAGAAAAAGGATGACATCTATTCACCTCCCTGCCTGACTACCGAGAGGCGATGAGCTAAGTCATTGGGAATCTGTTTCCTTGCCTCCTGTTTGCTCCATTGCAGTGATGAAATTTCAATCATTGTCTCATGTGTAAGAGAATTTGTATCACAAAATTATGCAAAAAGACCAAAATGATAAATCGCTTGTGTGATGAAAAACAATGCTACCTAGTGTACCACCGTATCAGTAAACCATAGCGGGAGTAGTATCTGCTCACATTCAGCTTCAAGAACTCATTGGATAGCGCTTCACAGTGCAGATGGACGGTAACCCGACGCAGACTGCAAAAGCAACAAAGTGTAATTTTATGCAACGGTTAAGTCGGTCACTTAACCTAAATCTGACTGAACATTTATTTAACTTACCCAAGACGAAAATGAAGGGAACATACTCCAAGAACAAGCAGGAACTGAATCTAGTGGGGGTTGCACTCAAATTTTATAGGTTGTTTCCCGGCTCATGATATTTAAAAACACAAACAGGTAATTGATTCAAATGCCCGGTCTTAGTGTAACTGTTCAGCATGTCAAGGATACGGGCACACAGCTAATGTTTACACACAGCACTGAGCGAGCATGAGGGTCCAAAGCTGAAGTCCCGGCATTGTCAGATTATCAACCGAATACGGACAATGACACTATTGTATGATACAAGGAAATCTGTTTATAAAGCGGATCAACATTGAGAAAAAAAAAATTCAGAGATGATCCTGACTATGAAAAGCCAGTCTCTGCCTGGTAGATTCAGAAGAGGAAAGCCGGCTTTATTATCGCACTGGCAGCCTAATGCGAGCCGCGGCCTTAAGATGTTTATTTGGCATAAAGAATGCTATCAGGGAGAAGGAATGCCATGAATATGAAAAAGAAGACCCTGTATTGAAGAAATGCCATGCTTGTCAATTGTTTCATGGTGCCCCAAGTCTTATTTTATAACCCCTCGCACCGAGAACACCCCCACAAATTTGCATTGATCTGTTCTCCAATTGCCAGTGTGGTGCCACAAAGATAAATATTATTGTCAATCAGCTCATGTCGTGATAAAGGTGTCAAACAAAGTCATGATGTGTCTGCCTTGCTCATTCGCGGCATTTAGTTGAGCTACTCTAAAATGATCAAGGTGAAGAGATGGAAATTCCGCAGCCACTGCCAGCCTAAAGGGAAACAACAGAACAAGTTTCGGCTTTGATCCTCTCACAAAAGCCTTTCATGCCTTGTTTACTTACCGTATGTACTTGTGTACCGTTTACTAGGGATCAACAGAAGTATTCTTCGGCTTTATTGCCAATACTTATCGATCTTTGTGATGCTCCATGTTAACAATGTAGCTGCTTTCAAAACATTCAAGAAGAAGAAATGACAACTAAACACTTTAGTTCGAAACCTTTCAGAATTATATTGCTGAAGAAATTAACTTGCGGATTTAGGAGTCAGAACTGCATGGCAGAATGAAGCCAAGTAAGACGTTGATGTCTCACATGAGACTTTGGCATACATAACATTGAAGGCAGTGACGGCAACATGAAGCGAGGTTGGCGCATTGTGACAAGTGACAGTTACGCATACATCCGTTTGCTTCACAAAGATCATTTCTCCAACTTGAAAACTGTATCGTGTACAACTGAGGTCACAGAGCTATGCTCACGAAAATATGAGTCAGGAGGGAAAAAAATGCTCATGGTCACTTGGCTTCCCATTGTACTCTTTTTGTACCGTACTCCGATGATCTGGAGTAGTGTTTCCAAGCAAAAATAGACACAAAGACAGCAAAAAGAGCACCAAGCACACTGTGATGAGATGGGACATTATGGCTGCTGAAGAGGCACAGGGATCGAACCTGTCAATGCCTCCGACAAGATGAAAATCGATTCTCAAATTTAAACGATGATACTTTTCATACTTCAGTTTCATTTGGGTTACTGGTGGTATAGTACCAGAAAGGATAGCGGTAGTATCGACTGGCAAACACACAAAAGTACAAAAGAAAGTTCATACGATTACAGATTGACAGATAGCGCCAAAATGTATATGATAAGTGGCAGCCAAAATTCATTTGTGGCGGCGTTCCACGGATAAATGTATACGTGGGGAAATACTACAGATGTAATATTACACAAAAACGATCAACGATTGATGGAATCAGGCAAAATATGACGGTACAGTTGATCACAAAATGTGCATAAAATTCAAATTATCGGATGATGCGCCAGAGATGGGTGTAAATTGTAGTTTCAAACGACACTCAGTGGATGGAAGAAGCAATTGAAGCCGGTCGATTTTTACTCACCTTGACGGTGGCTTTGGTGTTTTTGCTACTGCTGCTGCTGCTACTGTTGATGTTGTTTGGGTTTTTGGCATCTTCGTGAACTCTGTCCAAAAGCCAGAGGAGAAACTCCAGGGCGTCGTGTTGCGAGTTGCCCCGAAACTGAGAGCCATATTTGGCTACAATGCTCTGGAAAAAAAAGGACATCATCGCCAGTTCAATAAATGTTGGTATATTTGTTGTTTCATAACAGAGTAGAGACCAACACAGGGCTGTGAAAAAGTCTTGGAATCAGTGTGGTCAACTAAACCATAAATTCTTGTTACGAATTTGGAAAGATTGAGCCAACTTCACTGAGTAAGCCAAAAGGTTTTAAATTACCAGAACTTAACATTGATCTGAACCATCTGCAGCTAGGGTGTCAAACTCATTTTTGTCGCGGGCCACATTGTAGTTACGGTTTCCCTTGGGGGGGCCATTATGAATTTTGGGAAACCATTTAGAGTAAATGTTTAATCCCCTCGACATATTACATCCACAGCGCACAACAAATGGATGAATAAGTAGTTTTAAAATCTGAAGTCAAGAATAATGACTGTTATTGTGGATTACATGTAACAATTTGAAATTTTGGTTCAGACTTTAGCAAGCATCATGGAACTTGACATGCATGATTTGCTTTCTGCGGGCCACCTAAAATGATGTGCCGGGCCAGATCTGGCCACCAGGCCATGACTTTGACATCTGCGATCTACACGGTCATGTCACGTTCGATACAAAGTAATACCACCCCAGCCTATGATTGTCGACAACATGCTGGTTCCATAATTAGGGGCATGACATGTCAAACAAAAGTGGAGGAACATTCCGTCCTTTGATTTCATCACCGGGCAATTTACACTGAAAACGACGTGTAACTGCTTTAACATTTGCAACTAATGACAACACTGCTGTCTACTAGGTACAAAGTTATGTTTGCATTCTCTTTGAAGAGAGTTTTTTTATGATCAACCCAGCAGCGATATGACTCTTGTGCTTTAAATTCACAGTTTGTGTGGTCAGCGGTCGGACAAACTAAAGCACCAAACTAAATGAGTTTTCGTGTGTTGCAGGGTGCGACGCTTGTGTTTAGTCGCAGCTGCTGCCAGGCTAAGTGAGACCATCTGCTGTGCCTGTGATAGAACACCATGTGAGTTTTATTTGCCGTATTGAAAACCAACGAAACAGATGGAAGATGGAATGGTCTTTCGTCAAATTAATACAAACCCAAGGGGAACACACTTCGATGAGGGCACGATTACCGGTGTGTGGGGAGAGGGGGGGACTTCTGTTTAGTGCCCTCATTATTTTTCCTCACTTGTAATTTGGTCCGTGGTTCATTTGGAGTTCACAACTGGCATCTTTAACATGCATAATGAACACCAACGAAGACATATTTAATGGTGGGATGTGTCGGGTCTGTTTCTTTTTTTCCCCCACTCGTTACAACGGAAACACAATAAAATGGGTGTGCTTTTACGCAACGACATGGCAATGCAGAGATGATTACATGGGTGACAACTGCAACTCCAACAAAATAAGAATCGGATCTCAACGTTGCTTTCAACACAAAGCGGGAGAGGTGAGGGCTGAGTGTCAAACTTCACACACCAGTCAACTTGTCATCCGACTCCGATATTACCTTTGTAATACTATTTTTTTATATCAATTGATATTTCACTCTGACAAACTGAACATGTTAATCTTGACAACAGCCAACGGCACACATAGTATGATGTAAATTCTTAAATGTGAAGACAACTTCCAAACATCCCTGGTGTTTGATTTGCACAACCTTTGCTTCCTCTGCCCTCCCAAATTGCCAGCACCATCACTCTCGTCTTTAAACAATACACATCAGAGCTCAAACAGGACTGGAATTAGGCGGTCACATCCATCACATACCAAGTGAGCCCTCTCTTCATCACTGTGCATCCCGCCTAACAGGATTGGATTGATTCCAGTGTGACAGGCAGTGAAACATGAGGACCATTTTCAGACACATTATTTTTTAACCAAGCTTCACTCGTA
The DNA here is from genome assembly GCF_054856545.1 of Hippocampus guttulatus. Classification (NCBI taxonomy): domain Eukaryota; kingdom Metazoa; phylum Chordata; class Actinopteri; order Syngnathiformes; family Syngnathidae; genus Hippocampus; species Hippocampus guttulatus. Next base: position 7,406,419 of record NC_141269.1, on the reverse strand, counting down.
CAGGTGTGTCCGGAGGCAGCAATCACTCACTCACACAACTTGACCTTGCAAAATCCTTTTTTTTTCTTCTTCCCATTTCATTATAAATGAACAATTGCCTGTGTGAACTGAGCTTATTACGCTAGGTGGAGTGGAATTTGGACTTGGCAGAAAATTATCCTTTTTAAAAAAAATTATTTTTGGGTTGAATAGAAGAATTTTTCCACAGATGTGCTAAACTTCTGTTTCAATGCAGATAAACAGAATAATGCTTCACCAAGAAAGTGACAGAGAGCTCAAAATCCCTTCGGTAACGCCTAATTGTTATCTTTTGCCAGTAAGGTAGTTGAGCGCTCCTGCTGATCATGGTTCACTTCATTTTGCCTCAGTTGCTATCAACATTTGGCAACATTTTTGACTATCTATTCAATCATGAATCATCAAATCCATGATGGCACCCACTGGTAATTATACGTACCTAACAATTAGGTGATTGTGAAAGCATAACATACCGTACCCATCCATCCAGTCCATGCGTCCATTCGTACATCCATTTTCAATAGCGCTTATTTGCATTGAAGGTGAGCTGGAGCGGGTTAGCTAGTCACCAGTCAATCGCAAAGCAATACAGTGGACCACTGATATTTGCGCATCATTGGGCCAGCTACGAACAATGAAAATCTGCGTATAATTGATGTCCATTGAAATGTATCGTGGAGGTGCGGGGGATATATTCTTCAAAAGATCAGTTTCTCCACGAAAAATGTCTGTGTCTGGAGGAGTTTGGGAGGCAAAAAAAACAAAAAAATACAGTTTAAAAATTGAAATAAAAATTGAAAGAATTGGTCCCGAAAGGGAGTATACAGAGGTCCACTGTATCGACACATTCACAGCTATGGGTAATTTAGACTTTAATTAACCTAACATGAATTATTGGGGAATGTGGGAGGAAGCTAGCATGCCTTGAGAAGAGCCACACAGCAATGACAGAGATTCGAACCCAACACCTCCCTACTTTGAGGCAGACCTAATCACTGCGAGAGCTCCGTGCTACCTAATACACTGTAGCATTGTGATACTTCCGATTATTTTCGACACATCTCTTGTATTAGATCTCATCACATTAAATGTGCCTCCAGCATTAATCTGATGCAACATGGAGTACAGTATACTAATTGTTGTTTACTCATAAAAAGATAAGTAATTACCGGTATACTGCAAAAAATTCTCACAGCACCATCTGTTCCATTCAGAAAAAAAAAGACGCATCACAGTCCAGGTGGCGCATATCCACCACGAAGATTAGTGTGTGCAAACATTGTAAACATCCTCAGTCATGAGAGGTCTTTGAAGGAAAGGGGAGGCAGGATGAGACAAACAATCCATCAGTGTTGGCCTGTGTCACTCTCACACAGCTCCTATACACCCCCCCCCTCACCCCTAAACAAAGAAGACCACGTCAAACACCTCTCTCCATCTCCTCGCCTGAGCTCCTCGAGCCTCACGGAGCCGTGGCTCTTCAAGCGTGAAAAAGATGAATCTGCGCCCCTCTCGCCGAAGCAACCCGCACATGAAGTGCCTGTGTTGTTAAAAACCCTTTGGGCCCGCCGGTGTTAAGCCGTGAGCTGTGTTTGTGCGCCAACACTTAAGCAATAAAACTACACGTCATCCCTCCAGATGCAATCAGCATCAAACAAGCAGTGAATCGACATCAAAATTGAACATTTTGGATCTTGAGGTAAAATCCTCATGTCTGTTTTAACTCTCAGGCTTGAATCAAGTGCAACTGGACTGCTCTTGTCTTTGAAGACGTTTCGCCTCTCACCCCAGGAGGCTTCTTCAGTTCACGCGAGAAAGGACGATCATAAGTTGGTGTGGCAAACCCAACAATTTTTTTTCAGCTGAATGGAATATTAATGAAGAAGTTTACCCGGCAACATATTGACAGAGAAAAGCCTCTTTGTAAGGCATCTTAACAATTGTCATTTCGCATTCCAAAAGAATGTCACCATTGATAGTTGGCACGTGCCTCCAACGTAGGGCACAAATATTTGGGTTTGCCACACCAAATGAGGCTGGTGCAGTCCTTACCAAGTCTAACTAGTTAAGGCACACATCTACGACAAACATAACAGTCCAGTTGCAATCAATTGAATGCCCTGAGAATGAAATGACAATATCCACAAATACGCTGCGATTTTGACACATAGTAAGTCAGTGTTGTTTCAATGAATTTTACTAAATGATACGCCTAGCCAGCCGGAGGCCTGATTTATGTAACTGGCTAAAAACCTGAATGATACTCTATAAATAAAAAAAAAGCAGCATTCCAGGAAGATTCTGGATGAATTCTACATTGTCATTCAACAGTGCAACGACCTCAGGAAAAGCCAACCGGTCAAAAATAAACAATAGTTAAAGAGCTTGTTGGAGTGCTCAATTTTGACAATGAGGTAGATGGCGCGGTTGTGACAAATCAGGATCCATCCATCCATTTTCTACCGCTTATCCGGGATTGGGTCGCAAGGGCAGCTGGTTTGTGCAGGGAAGACTTCCCTCTCCCCAGCCATTTCTTGCAACTCACCTCGGGAGATCCCAAGGGATTCCCAAGTCAGCCGGGAGACAAAGCGAGTCCTGGGTCATCCCCTGGAGATTCTGACGGATACATTCAGCATTCGTCAGCAGAGAGGCATTCAGGAGGCAATCTAACCAGACATCCACTTGATCTGGCTCCTCTCAATGTGGAGGAGCAGCGGCTTGACTCAGAGTGTCGCCTGGATGCCCGAGCTTTTCACCCTCTCTCTAAGGGAGCGCCTGGACACTCTGCTGAGGAAATCCTCACTGGAAACGATTCAGACTTACAGCCCAAAGCCTCCTGCAAGTCCACTAAACACATGTAGACTATTTGGGCCAATTACCATGCACCCACGAGGAAGTACGCGCTACCTGTCAGTATTTTTTCCTTATCTTCACCAAAATGTAATCGTCCTTCTTTGACCCACGAGGCACTCTACAGTTTGCATAGCGCTGCCATTAACTGTTTCATTATGCCAAAATGCCAGCTGTGAAAATTAGTCAGAAAAACAATAAATGTAGAGTTGGCTTAATACCAAAATGAACATGCTAATACCACTTTCTGCTAAGTTCTGTACTAGAACACAAGACTGTTGGCGTCTCACAACTTGAGAATACTGACACATTTCTCAACAAGAACTCAATCAAAGGCTGCAATCATTACGCTTCAATTTGCTTTCGGAATTTGAACATGAACTTTAGCTCAGAGCCTCAGTTTAGGCAGCCTATATAGGAGACATTTTAATTTTTGTTAAAAAAAAGTTTGTCTCTTTGTAATGAACGGGTCTCAGAATGAAAAAACAAATTTGTTTACTTTGTAGCATTGGAATTATAAGACGACCTGCTCATTAGTCTCCAGACTATGGCAGAGAGAGAGACGGAGCAGCTTGTTATAGTGGCCTCGCTAAACACCTTTTTTTACCTTCTCTGGTGTGTAAACATTGAGTAAGGCATGGATGGATTTAAAGTTGCAGTCTTTGAGTATTTGCACACTGTAACATATGTTGTTGACACCACAAACCTACCGCCTCCTCGACAAAAACTTAGTAAAACCCAAGTCGCTTTACTTTTATTTCATACACTGTTCAAGTGCAACGCAATAAGGAAATTGTCCCACCAAAAGTGTCACTTCGTGAACTTTGACATATGAAAAAAAGCGCGACTGGATAGCAAAAGGAACTCATCAAGCAAGAGGCTCAGGAATTCTCGAGCCGTATGGCCTCCGAATCAAGAGGAGTTGAGGAACATAAATTTCACACTTGAGGAATTAGGGAGGAATGTTGTGGCAACAAGCAGCTTTCACGGATGCCTGTCCTTTCTTTACTATGGAGACAGGACAGGGAGGACCATGGTCTTATTTACAAGCTCAGCCCCCCCCCCCCCTCCTTGTCCTCTCCTCTCTTAGTACACACCACTGGAGACATCTCAGCATGGGGCCTCCTCCTCCTTCCTTCCTCATCCTTGTCCTCATCTTCCAGGCTGAATGCACTTGCTACAGTAACACAGTAACACACACACACACATCAGTGTGTCCGTGAAAGGGGAAATGAAGGACATATTTTCCTTTGCGATGCAGAGGAGAGGCCCAGCGGGTGCACCGGTGATCGAGCCAAAATATCCATCTTGGTGCGGGACAAGACATGGCTCGTGCACCGCAAACCGTTCAGCTCAAATGAAATCATCTCTTTCTCCTTCGAAGAAGGCGACAATTCCATCTGGGAAATTTCCCACATCCTTGATCATTCTTTATTGTAGCCTGCGGTAATGAGAAGATCAAGTGGGTGCCACCCCCCTATTCAGGCATTAAGAGCAGGAGGTAATAGAACCAACTCACAGTAACCACCATTTTGTCACAGTGCCTTAAATGAGGTGCACCGAGGCGATAAGGTAAAGAACAAAGACATGAACACGCTCACGACACCGATTATCACCCTTCCTCATCAGACAGCGGAACCTCCGAAGTCCAACACAATCGCTTCTGGTCGAGCTCCAATTTTTTCGGACATGGAAACAACAGGGTCAGTCTCACGATAAACTAAACTGAGTTCTTATCATAAGTAGCCAAACAGTTTTACACATAGTGTATCAGTATGATAAGTTGCTAAAAACGTGTTGCCTTGATTTCATGCTTTATCATTTTATGTTTAAAAAAAAAAGAAAACAAAGAAACATTTTATTCGTATGATGGTGAAAATTTGACCCTTTTCTTATTCAATTGAAAATCCAGAGAACATCTAGATCTCGTATTATGTACAATGGGGGAGTGTCCAGCATGTATCCGACATATTCTTTTTTTCCCACACCTGAGCTTATGCAAGTCTGTTATGGCTCACAGCAGCTTGTCGGAGAACTGTTTTGCCGTCATCCAATAAGCCCAGGAGGGGCAGTTTCACAGCAAGACAAGCTCTTGTTGACCACTTCTTAAATGGCCTTGAGTATCAAAAGATCACGTTTTGTGTTTTGTGCTTGAGCAGGCTGGTGAATCGGAGTTGATCAGTGCGAGTCTCCTCTCCCTCCAAACGACTGCCGCGGAATGCAGCCTAACCACCTCGACGTGCCGGTCGGTCGCGCAGGTGAGTCAGGCCGAAACGACACAGCCGGTGTGTAAATCAGTCACAGCAATGCAAACTAGTTCAGTCATAAAACCTCATGTGAACGACATCACGTGACCAAGCCCCGCCATCGTAACATGACCTGTGTACTGTACTTCTGAACAAGGAAACAGGACAGAGGAAATCGACAATCAAAACAAACCTTCCCTACGAGTGTCAATAGTGGTTAGCATGCCTGTCTCTCGGTTCTGAAGGTTGGGGGGTTTGAATCCCGGAACAAGCCCTCCTGTGTGGGATTCGGGTGTTCTCGCCATGCTCGTGAGGATTTTCTCCAAGTACTCTGGTTTCACCCCCACTTCCTCCATCCCAATCTCAAATGTATTTTCCATAAATGCTTTGGGGTCTTAGGTTAGGCTTATGCTAAAATCAAAGCAAACCGACTATGAGAGACACCATGTACAATCTACTTAGATTAGTTGTCTTACTAAACACTTTGACATGCAGAAGGGCTGGGTAAGGATTCAATATAAATAGAAATTGCACTCAATATAATATCGATTTAAAAATAATAATAATAAGGAAGCAAACGCCGTAATTATGCATGTTGTGGCCTCTGCGGCGACAATAAGACATTAGACTTTTGCCACAATTACAAGCACCAAAGAGGAAATTTGGAGCACACCAGATATTATGAATGGTATTTTTCCTCTTGATAGTTGTGCTTTAATTTTTTCTTTAATCAATTTAATTGTTTTTTTTTCAAACAGGCAAAAAAAATTACTCAATACGTAGCGCTACTAAGCACATTATGTCAAGTCAAGTTAACTTTATTGTCCAATGTGCTACATGTGCAACATATTGACAATGGACGTTTATTCAATATTTAAATTGCCACATTTATTTGACTCTACATTGTCCATAGATGAGAATGTTCGTGTGGATAGTTGTCTAGATGCCCTGTGACTAACTGGTGACCAGTCGAGGGAGTATCCTGCCGATCACCTATAAAGTCAGCTGGGATAGGCTCCAATTCCCCTGCAACACTAATGAGGACACGTGCTATGTAAAATAATTGATGGATGGATGTTTTGTCAGCAGAATGTATCCCTGCAGTGCCTTTAAACACACAGTTTTGTCACGTCACAGCCAATTAGGGCTTTTTTGCTTAGGTAGAGATTTTTCTTTTTGGTGTGGCTAACTGGGGAGCTGCCATCAACAGTAACTTTAAGATTACCACTGCCTCATTCTCTGTCCATAGAGGAAGTAACCTACAGTGCGGCCGATGTTTTTTGGTCCCTAATGGTCCTCCTTCCTCTTTCCTCAAGTAGTGGCCATCCCTCGAATAGACGTCAGGCCCCAATTAGCTGCAACCCTTTCTCCCTCGGTCCGAAAAAAAAAAAGTGCTATAACAGTAATTGTCTCAGTACATAGACACTGTAGTAATCTCTTTGGAAGTCTGCTGCTAACAAAAACGGCAGCACCTAACAAAGCAAGTGAGCAGTCGGATGAATTGTGGAGTGGGTCCCACATTAAAAGCCTTTTCGGGTGACGATGTTGTGGTGCCCCTGTCCGAACTGGCACTCTATATTCATGACATTATACAAGAAATTTCAATGATAGTTTCACACTTAGCATCTTTATAATGTACTAATTAAGCCTTTAAGAAGATTTTACTGTTATGTAGTTCCTTGTTTTGTATGATATAGTTAAGGTGTTCTGTATATTTAACATTTGATACTTTCTGGGCCTTATGCCTTGTTCAAGACATTCCTTGTGGAAGGATTTAACGAGAAGATGTGTGCCACACGGTAAAAGGTTCATTGATCACTGATCAAGTGGATAAAAGTCAAAATGTTGAATATTACAATGTGCTGATTTGATCATATTGATGGAATTTGTCGGAGCCCGGACATGTCAATGTCAGTGAAGCGATATAATATTGTTTGCATCCATGTTCATGTTTTGAGTAGCAACCAATCGGCCTCCATTCTAGCAACTTCGTTGCTTTTCTCAGTAAGAGTCCTTTTATTTTGTTTTAGAATCAAATTTCACCCGACAAATCGTACCATTGGTTGAGACAATTGCAAAAGTATGTCTGAGTGAATAAGCATCCTCCCACCCCCACCCACATAATAAAATACTGTTTCATAAAATACCTCAAAGAGGAGCAACAATCATTTAATGCACTATTGCACTGACTCGACGTTACATCGTGACACACTTGCTTAGCTGCCTTGAGGCCAACTGTTTTCATTTGACTGGCTTTGGCTTGCATGTGCACATGAAATGGCCAATTTATCACTTAATGGCAAGTTAATGACACATAATGTAGGCAAGTTTTTTTACAGCCTCTGGCCCTGCTTTGCGCGAATCATTGAGTGCCCTGATAACCGATTCTAATTAATATTGAAGTATAAGCACTACAGTGTCAACATTTGCACATACTGCAATCTGGTGGGGAATCAATTCCTAATAGCAGACGTATTTCTTGTGGTGTAGTGCACTTTTGTACCTTAAGGTGTACAATAGCGTGTAGCACTTTTGCAACTCTATTGGACTATTAGAGCTTTGGATCACTTCTGCATGCTTTTGGACAGGGAAAGAATTGTTTGAGGTCAAGGGAGAAGAAACAGTTCATCATTCAAAAGAGATGTATTTACATAATGCAGGGCATCAGACAATTTTCCTCCCCACTAGAAGCACAGTCAGCCCTAAATTAAAATTGTAGGGGCAAAAGCAGAATGTTTAACTCGATAAATTGGCTTGCAAAATAAATATTCACATTTTCTCATATTGAGTCAGTATATTACGAATAATTGGCAGTAACTCTTCCCAAAAAATAATTTCAGGCCTTTTATCACAACAAGATTTGGAATCATTATCAGGATTTATCTCTTGTGGAATATAAGGTTTATTTGGGAAAAACACTGCTTGTACTCTGCCATTGTTCATCGTCTATAGATAACCCCAAGAACTTGCTCTCAACATGACATGAAAAAAATCCGACTTCCCCGCTTTCCTGGAATGCAGCACAAGTTTAAGGTAGAGCCGGCGACGACCTGCTTTGACCACGCCCATTTCACACTCGCCTTCCATCGCGACGCACCTGTGGCGTCTTGTGACTACTACACTCAAGACGGTGGACAATAGAAAGACAGTCAAACTAACACAAGGCATACGACCGTTGTGTGAAATGTTCAAATATGTTTAAAGAATTAATGACACACTAGTCTCACCTTGAAGTCCACAGAGAGCTGCGGCGTGTACTCCAGCGTCCACAGGGCTCGAACAAGCGACGCCAGCTGCTCGGTCACCTCCCCCCTGGCGGCCTCGCCGTTCACCCGCCGGGCCGAAGTGTCCGTTTTATACTTTTCCAGCCCGAGGTACTCGGCCAGCAGATCGGTGTTGCTGAGGCACTGCACCACGGCGTTCATGAAGCAGGTGTTCCCGTGGTTTTTGAGCCCCAGAGCGCCGGGGGTCTTGTCGCCGTAGCACCACGACAGTCGCTCCTTGACCGAGCCGTGAGACGACAGCGTGGAGCTCTTCTTCACGGCACCCTCTTTCGAAACACCCGCAGCGTCTTCGTCTTTAAAGCCGCCGGTGTCGCTTCGACCGAAGCCGCCGTCATCGTCTTCCTCCCCGGGCTCCGGCGGCCGTCCCTCGCCGAAGTGCGCCAAAGTGCTCAAAGTTTTCAGAATCCTGCCCATGAATTGACTGAGAGAACGAAGAGACCTTCGCCGGGTGAACATGCCGCTCCGGTGCTTCTTCTCTTTCCGGTTGGTCGTTTTGGCTTTCGTGGGCTTGCGCGCCTTCTCCTTGCGAGAATCCATGGCTGCTGTTGCTGCTGCTGCCTGCACCTGACAGGAGGAACACTCGCTCTACTGTGGTGGTGGAGGAGGCGGAGGCGCACCTGTCTACCAGACAGTCTAGTCTTCCTCCTCCTCTTCCTCCTCGAGCTCCTCCCGCCTTTCCGCAAACATCGCCGCCGCCAAAGTGGCACTGAACCGGCACCGGGAAAGCATGTGATGAGCTCGTCGCTTCTATCGATGTCGTGGCCTCCTCATCCTCTGTACCACTCGTGGTCCTACATGACTACTCCCGAAGCTAACGTTGCTTCCTCCCGCCCCGATAGTGAGAACAATGCCCGCCCCTCACAACGCACCCGGGAAGAAAAATAAACACGCACCGACCACTTCATTAGGTCCACCTGCCATTGACGTGCAATGGGAGTCGTGCCGCCCCGAGATGCGTGTTGAAGTCGTTCCGCTACCGCGCGTGGATCTCAGAACACTTTTCGTATTGAAAGCATTGGAAATGCCATTACAGATATGGATAAAAAACAACAACACATTTTCCCAAGTCTATCCTCAGTTATATGTTGGAAAACTCATCTATTCACTATTTTTTATCTGAAGAAAAAGGTCTGCCTGATATTCTAATCCGGGTGCCCACCGGCACTAGGTGTCCCCCCTAGGACCACTTCAGTAGTCTTGGGAACATTTGATTGGTGTAAATTGGTAAACAATGATTTAAAGAGTATATATTTTGTACTGTGGTGCATAAACAAACCATAGCGTTTGTGGAGAGAAGTTAGCAGGCGCAATGACGATATATTGCGCCTCAAAAATAATTTGAGTGAATTTGTTTTTTCAGGAGTGTGTATGAAATCGGTGGCCATAGCCTTTTGCATGATTAGAACTCAAAAAGTAGCTCTCAGTTTCAAAAACGTTGGTGAACCCTGTTCTCGTGCATTGAGACGTGATCTAATTTAATAGAGCATTGGTGCCATTTTGGCAGGGACGGCTCCAGGATTTTTTTTTCTCTCCCGGGACGAATGGCCAATAATGTTAATCAAAAACATTAAATCTCTTGTTTTTGGAGTGTTTTCAATTGAAGATGGGTTGGAAAGGATTTGGTCATCCTTGTATTGTTTTTATTTACATTTCACACAAAGTACCAACTTCATTGGAATTGGTATGTTGGTCCCCCCCAACAATTTTATCACAAAAAAATGGCATTAAAACAGGGGTGTGTATATTTTTTATATCCACTGCATATTTTTTTTTAAAAAAGCATGTTTTAATGTTTAATAGGCTAGCAGATGTGCGTTACAGATGCTGCTGTCTCAACACAGGTGGTCAGTTTGATGCACCATCTCCTTCCGCGCTATTGTCAGTGTGAAACACCTTGTCTAAAACACAGTAGACAAGGGAGCCTATAAATAGCTTCACTCACATTAAGGCTGCTGCCGCTGAAAAACTCCAGCAAATACATAAATGGGAGCTTTTGTGCACTTTGGGTTTGTTGACGGGAAAACCAGCGTCTGCCTCGTTCTACTCCGATTCTAATCATTCGAGCCTTAATTTCACAGCTCACCGCTGCCCAAGATTGAATTTAGTGGGCCAGATATGCTGATTTATTGGAACAGATAGTCAGAGCCGACATTTCCGTAATTTCCACAATGCTCTTACTCTGCTATTGTTGGAAAATGCGCAAAAGGCAGTACATAATAAAGGGCGAATGTACCAAATCTGCTCACAAAACTTTTACAGAAGTTTATTCGGTTGCATTTTCGGGAAAATGAGCAGGGCAACCTCTAAAGTCGAATGCCCCTGATGTTTTCCAAGACCAATTATTGTTCTAAAGTAATATTTTAGGTTCCTTTGCCTTAGACTTTTTTTTAAGTGTCTTTTCACATGATTGATCAAATTGTTGAAAAACAAGCCATATATAAAGATGCCTCACTGCAGTGGAGCAAATGTTATTTGTCCAACCCAACATATTCCATCACTCTACGACGGGGTGAGGAAACTTCCATCGCATGACGGCTCCGTCCGCGCTGGTGGTGATGAGGGTGCTGTTGTTGCAGCAGATCTCCACGCTGGTGATGGCTCCGCCGTGAGCTCTTCCAACGTGGGTGACCATACCGTCCATGTAGTCCCACACCCTCACCAGCTTATCATCGCCACCTGTCGGAGAAACTTCCTCAAATATTCATTTGCTTTCATTCAACCTCAAGTCAGTTGCAAAGCAGCACTAAATTTAACCCCCAAGATTGTGCAATAAACCTAATACAATACCAACTACCAACCCCTGGGTTGGGAAATGACCACTCTATCACTGAGCCATGCTCCCACATTGTATTCTATTTTAATTGATTATTAAAAGAAACAACATAAAAATTAGTCTTGGTGCCTTGAGATAAGAGTTTAATATGTTCCATTTACGCTCATAACTCAAAACATCCATTGTTCAGTATATAATGAAGGTGTTCCAAAGTTCCCCCTTCAAAAAACAAAAGAAGCAAAAACTGAAATTATTGTTTTGAATTATTGATGACATGACTCCATTGTACTGAATTTAAAATAATTGGCTATATATTTTTGGAGAGTCATCTCCAGTGGTTGTTACAACATGCAAAATGTCACCCTCGAAACCATAGGCATGAATATGCCCCAAAACAGTCAAATCCACACTAGTGAATCGACAGAGCCTCCTTGGTGAAAGCATGCGGGGAAAAAAAAACAGGTAGACGTTCTTACTGCCAGCATTTTCAATCACTGTGCGTCATGTGGTTGAAAGTGTAGCACAGGGACGATGCGATGAGGAGCAGCTGCTTAATGGTCCATTACCTGTCACAAAGTATCTGCCGTCATGGGAGATGTGCATGCAGTTGATGGCCAACGTCTGCGCGTCCTGAAGCTCTCTGATTGCTGTCCCGTCATGCACATCCCAGTAGACGATCTGAACAGGTAATCGACAGTTACTTATTTGACAGCTGCAATAAAGACCAAGACCAAGATTTATTTGTCCTTTAAGGCTGTCTGTGTGTTGTTGTTTTTTAAAGAGAGTACTCTTACTTTGTGCTTGTTTTAAAAATCAGATTATTTTCCCAATGACAAACACACACACATACACACGCACATATATATGTGCTGTATGTTACACATACAGCACATTTGACAATAAAATTGTACTTGATACTTTATACATACACACACACACACACACACACATGCATCAGCCTGCATCAAACGATAATGAAATTATGCCTGCTAAATGGAAGCCAACATTAATCGTCCCTGAGTATTTGCAGCTGTTAAAGTATAAAAGTATGACCAAAAACAAACAAAAAAAAAACCGATTGCTGTCTGTGGTTATTTATAGCACAGGTAAGAAAAACAGTGCACACTGACAAATCCCTTTTTTTAATTATTATTTAGAGCAAAGCTGATTGTACAAATGAAAGAGACCACAAAAAAATTAAAGACCTGTAAGGATCAGTCTGTTATTGTTCAAGCATCAAGCATTCAAAAAGCGGGAATTTAGTTTTTAATTGTTGGGATGCAAACTGATGTATCTTTGCAGGGCTTGACCATGCATTTATTGTAAAATTACTCAAAATAACCAAGTATAATGGTACCTTGAGATACAAGTTTAATTTAAGCGTGACCACACTCGTAACTCACATATTTTCTCACTGAAATGAATGGAAATGCCATTCGTCCCCCGGCCCAAAAAAATATATTGTGCAAGGGTATTTTGTGGCCGTAATGACGACCTGCAGACAGTTGGGTATTATAAGATAAGATAAGATAAGAAAGCCTTTATTAGTCTCGCAATGGAGAAATTCCCAATTCACAGCAGCAAAGTTATGAAAGGAAGAAGTAGAACAACAAAATATAGGAGCTGCTGGAAAGGCAGCCACTCTCGCGGCGCCATTTTGAAGTCAAAATAACAAAAATAACACCACACAACACACAGACACAGACAGTCGTGCAATCTTCATATGTTCAATGATGCTTCTCAGCTCCTCTCTCAGCCTGTCAGTACGCCACTAATATTAGTCATTATACTCAAAGGATAAAGAATAGAAAATCGAGTACTGCTATATTGTCTGCCTATACAGTATGTGCCGCATTATCACATTGTGTCATTGGTTAAATTAGCCAGCGATGGCTTTGCGCACGCAAAACTCATTGGCAGTCTGGACACGAAAGGGTGAACACCTGCTGTGGAGGGATTCGCAAGAGTCTCCAGAATCTCCAATAACGCCACAAAAAGTCATTTGACGTGTTTCTTGTTACTCCAGTGGTTGTAAAAGTCACTCAATATAGCAAGCAGCTCTACTTTTAAAGAATTACCTGTTAAACTCCAGCTTGTTGTGAAATGTGTTCACTGCCAGCCATTTTAGAGCATTTTGACAATTTCAAGACCCACAGGATATTTTGTTGAATGGTTATACATACACCAAATCTATCAAATGAAAGAAGACTTTCCTTTCCAACAAGGAGGAAAAAAAGGTTGATTCTGCCTATTTCTGCACTTTCGTCATCAGTTGTAGAAAAAAGTTAGGTTGCACAAAATGCAGCCGTTTCTCTCAGTAGACTCACAAAATGGGGTATCGATGTCATCTTCTGGTGATTGTGCAGTAAAGTCATTTCCAGGTTTGAAATATAATGTGGAGCAGCGTCAGATGCTCTCCCACCCCAGTTGACCAAAAAAATGTAATCGACAAGTTTGACTCGTCAATGGGAGTGAACGAGTTTAACATTAAGAATAATGTCGAGCAATAGCTCATATCTTGAAAAACAAAGTCAGAACTCTCGCAACGCGAAACGACAACGCAGTATCTCGCCAAACAAAATGACATCATGCAAAAAGGATTTCATTCATCTACCGTGAAAAGTGTGTGGCGCCCCCTATCGTTCTAATCAGTCAGACAGAATGTTCGTCCCCATGGTATGAAATAGAATCCAATGGTATGTAGAGTTGCAGGATTTAAAATCGTCAACCACAAAAATATATCAATGCAAAATCATTGACCCAAAATATTCTGTCTTATTCAATGCGATAAACAAAAGGATAATTGATTCTACAAAGATCTGATTGGGACAGCCCGAGCTCTGTATACGATTGCTCTGGATTCCGCGCACAAAACACGGCAAAGGAAACATACTGACATTATTTAAAAAAAAACAACAACAGCAAACAAACAAGTGTAAAGTTCCTCAAGTCACCCTCAAACATTGTGTCTTGTGTTTTCCTCATTCTCATGGCGCTTTCCAGTCACAACCTCTTCCTGCCTCATCTCATTTTGAGCAGCTTATTAGCGACGCCGCCTGTGCGACTTTTCCTGGCCCATCTGTGTTCTCGAGGAGGGAGGGAAACTGGGCCACAGTCCAAAGCCGAGCCGAGGATGAACTGCGCCGTTTTGCATATATAAAGACGGAAAAGTTGGGAGTCACTTTTTCTATTTTTGTCCACTTAATGGATTCGAACCCGACAAATGTAAAACCAGTGTTATATCATTTCGTTCATGAATACGGCATAGATCAAACCCTCTGAAACCATGTAGAAATATTTTTTAAAACACCCCGCCAGATCGCGCGCACACACACAAACACAAAAGATCGGTGTGAAATACGGTCTCCAAGTGCACACAATGGTCAAGGATCACCAGGGCCAATTTTACACTGCCCACCCTTGGAGGTCTGCTTGCAGTTCCTTATGAACATACTTTGCACGCTTCCATCTCCTGCATGGAGCGAGTCTCTTTGTGCTCCCACCATGTCAAAGACTATGTGCCTCTCCTGCCTTGACTTTAAAGGGGGATGACAGGAGTCGCTTCCATGAGCTGGTAAGCAAGATGGTCTACAAAAATACCAAATGAAAGAAAATTCCACTCATGCACACAGTTAGACTGAGCTTTGCGCTAGACTTGCGCTGGGCACAAAAAAAATATGGCTCCACAGTTTTTTGTTCAAATATCCTGAGCTTAAAGGGTTAATAACAAGACATAGGAAAACAAATTAAGTTGACCTCATTGAATAAGTCAACCACAAAAATGTTGACACAAATTTTTGGCACCCAGGCACCATGTACGCCAGCCACATAGACATTTGCAAGCTATAAACCTCTATTCTACTGTATGGACATTTTACGCTTGACCACGGTACAGTGTACTAGTGGGAATGACAGCTGCTTCCCAGGTCTGAGGTTCTGGGTTTAAATCTTGATTCCGACCTGCTTGTGTGGTGTTTGCATGTTCTCCCGATGTATCCTAGCTTTCACGCATGTTGGGTTCATTAAAGACTCAAAAATGTTCATAGTTGTGAATCGGAGTGTGAATTCTTTATCTACGAGTGCGCTGTGATCGACTACCGACCACTCCAGTGTGGACCGTGCCTCTTGCCCAAAAGTCAGCTGGCATCACATCCAACTCACTTGCAACCTTAACGAGGGCAAGCACTATAGCAAAATGGACGGATGGATGCTCAGGACAACCGTCTAGCTTCAAGGCAGTGAATCTGATGTGCCACGATCTCTAATGGGTTCAGTTTTGGGCATAAATCAATCATACCGCGATAATCGATTGGACGGATCTTACATCTCTTGAGTATATTTCTAAAATGCTGCCCTAAGCGAGCCGATATGGGCGTATTCATCCGCCTGCAGACAGAGTGCCTGTGTCCTGGGATGAGCAGATGGTGGATTTGGCTGGCGCTAGGCTGGCGTTGGCACATCCGCACGCAGGAAGGCACGAGCGATGCCCTGCATCCATCCTTTTTCACAGTTGTGCTAATCAGAGCAACTTATCTTCACCTTTCAGCAGGAGTGAGAAGTAATGAAATACAAATACGTCGTCACTGTGCTTCAATCGATTATTCAAATATCCGTACATGATTATTACCTTTTCTGATCACTTTTTCTTTTGACAGTGTTATTACTGTACATGCAAGGCACAGGGACTGAGTCCTGCCATGAATAGCAAAAAATGTGTGAGTAGATGAATCCCCACTCCAAAAGTTTTACACATGCCCATTGATGCCACAAGATGGTTGCAGAAAAAACATCAGGAAAAGTCCACGAGAATAACTCAAGTTTATATGGAGTTAACCAGAGGCACTTTAAATAGTGGCAGGTATGTGATGGCTGCCATTTAACATGAGATTGAATATGATTCATTCTTGTGATTAGTAAAAGGGGAAGTTCGGTCAAAAATTATCTTCAGAATATGTTCTACGCGCCCCCACTAGTCTAAACACGGTATGCAGATTACTATTGCGTTTGTGGAAGATGAACTAATGAGCAAAATCCAACAGTTTTTTTTTCCATTTCAGGTGGCGGCCATTTTGCCTTGTACTGTCACTTGCTGTCCACCGAAAATGACATCACAGTACCTCTGGGCTCAGCTTTTGAACATCACATGACCAAACCCAGAAGTGAAATCAGTCCTGAGTGTAAATGTTTTCAAATCCAAGTTACAAACTTTGCCTTTTCGCCCCTACACCTCTGATGAAGGTATTCTAAACAATTTAAAATCTTTTTTTTTAATTTAATTTAGAAACCTTTTTTTATTTCTTGACTTTACTTTGAAATGTTTTTAGTTAATATGTTTAAATGGTGTCAATGTGGGTTTTGGTAATTTTTGTAAGCTATTCTTGTTTTCTCTGCTTTGGTTTTTAATGTCGTTAACTGTTGTGTTTGTATACGCTTTCGGTGTTATGGCTTTGCTTGTGTGAAGCACACTGAGTTGCCTTGTGTATGAAATGTGCTACATAAATAAAACTGCCTTCCCTTGCCTAAACAAAGGGGAGTACGGTCAACTGCAGTCAGGATCATGATTAATTTGACATCTTGCGGTCCTATAAGGAAGGAGAAAAACAAGGACACATCGCCGTATCCATGTCCTGAACATTATTTGATGTTGTCAGCTAAAAGCGCTGAATCATTTGACTTGTGCCTAAAAACAACAAACCGCTGGGGTTCAAAAATTCTCTGTATAATCAAGCAAAACATACAAGTAAGGAATTCAGATTTTTTTAGTGCTTGCTAATTTGCTTTTTTTGTTCTTACTCACATAACTTCAAATCTAAGGAAGCTCATTGTTTTGATAGCATAAAACCAGAGCCAACGCTAGCTATCTCTAAAACAACAATGTGACATTATAATTGAAAGTAAAAATGAATTGTTACTTTTGTAAATTTTAGAGTCTGTACTTTTGTGTCTTCTGTGTCTCTCGGCATGTCTGATGAGACGAGCGATGCTGAGGGTGGGGGGTGTGGATGAAATGCACACACATTCGGGGAACAAGGACAGAGCCAGCCTAATTATGACGAGCCGAGAATGACACGACAGGCTCTGCAAATATAAATCTGCGAATGTGTGTGTGTGTGTTGTGCAAGTGGTCGCCGTGGGAGGCCGGGCTAATCGTAGCACAGCAGCAGGATTCTCGCTTCTGCTCGGCTCAACGAGGGGAAAATATTATGATGCAATAATGGGACATTTAGATTAGCCGCCGTGTTTACCGCCGATTTAGTTCTGTGTCTTAACGTGACATTTTTTTGGCTGAAAATTGAAAAATTTCAAGATGGAAACAGTCCACTGCCCTACACTGAGGGGCAATGGAAATAACGTCGGCGAAACCAACCTTCCTGTCGGTGCCGCTGGTGAGAATCTGGTGCTCTTCAGGGTGGTAGCACACAGTCTTGAAGGATGAGTTTTTGCTTATTATCTTCCGAATTCGCACAAATTTCCTATAGAAAGAAAGATGGCACTTGAAAATATATAATATGATATCATTAAACAGAATGTAAAAAAAAATTATGGTTTTTTTTTTAACATTTGTTGCTTCATTTCAAAGGACACTGTGCTGCTCTTTCTGGTGAGCGTGCATTGGCCACCCAGGGGGAGTACAATACACACATACGGATGTACACGGTGTCATTCACAACGAAGCTCAGTCAGCTGCAGTAATACTGTATTCGGTTTTTTTTCACAGTGGATAACCGAAAATGTGCCTGTGAGCATTGAAACCTCACACATTAGTTCATTCATATATCATGGCACCATGGTAGCGCATTCAAGATTCATCTAGAACCTTCGACCGAAAGCCGAATATCCCACAGGATTTGTGAGTAGTTCCCAAGTATGGTTTGGTGGCGAGGCAACTCACACAATGTCCCAGAGGATGCAGGTTCCGTCCATGCTGGCAGTGACAGCTTCCTTGTCATCGCTCTTGATCTGGACACACCTGACGGTGGATTTGTGCTCCGTCAAGAACGCAAGCCGTCGGTGGCCGTGCTTCAGCAGCTCCCAAACACACACCTGCGTTGTATTCAGCAAACGCGCTTACTTAGGTAATAAATCACTCGGGGTGAATCTCGGCTTGTCACGTCTATTATGAGAGGGATATGCCAAAATGTTGCAAGTCAGACAAGTTTAGGCACACTTGAAAAAGGTATGCATATGTATAGTATAGGTATCTGTCACTGAATGCAATGTATTTTTGAAAACATGTTTTCATGATGTAGGTCGTAGAAAGTGTGTGTAGTAATCATGAGAAGAAATGTCACAGTTCATGGAGTGAGTGACGAACATCATGTAAGAAAGCCAGTGAGAACTCGATCTATGTGATGAGACAGCATCACTTGTGAAGTGTCATACAGTACCTATTGTATATATCTGGAATTAAATCATTTGTCAAACTAATAATAATCAAAATCATTTCTCCCCCTTTTGGTCAGAACCCAGTGTGTGGTGAAACCAAGCCTTTTTAGAATTGAGGCTATATAAGCATCATTCAAAACTGACCGTTCCCTCCTGCCCCCCGCTCACGATCTTCTTGCAGTCCGTGGAGCCCTTGATGGCCGACACGCCATTTCGGTGTGCATTGTGAATGATGAGCATGAGGCGGCCGCTCTGCGGCGCGAATACGCGGATCTTCCCGTCGTTCCATCCTGTAAAGAAAAATAATAACAACATGATGAAATCCAGCCTGAACGACTTGCCAGCCAGTCCAAGGGAACTCACTATTTTTGTCATCCTTATTTAAGATTTAAGACTTCCCTCATTCATTTTCCATAAATTAACCGTTAATCCCATCCCATCTGCCATATAGAATCCTATAAATTACTTTGGCTCTAAATGAAAGTGAAACGGGTCCTTGCGCTCATATTAAGGATAGATACATTTACCCAAGCTTTCTCAAGTGCAATGAAACATTGAGAAAGGAGAGCTGCGGCGAAAAGGGTGTGATCAGATTGATTTCTTATTTCTGCTCGAGGTTGTTCAATCGAGGAATTAACTGAGAACCTGGGCGTGTCTTCTTCCGTTACCGGTTTTATTTGCAAATAATCGCTCAGAGCGCTTTCCACAAAGCTAGCTTAGGGGACGACGTGCTAGTGCGCTCTTTGTCCTTACCAGAGAGACAACTCAGCGCACTAGTAGACCGAACCACACCTCATTATTTGACTAAACATCTATACAGAGGGTCGCTTGCATTGATTCCTACCAGTGACAATGCTGTGTCCGTCAATCATCAGGTGCACAGCGTTACAGGTAAGGCAAGGTTGTGGGATCCTCAGGAGCTCTTTGGCGTTGTCTATATGCCACGCTCTGATGTCCTCCTCCGAGCCGGTGACAAACAACTCTGAGGAGCCGCTGACGACACATGACAAAAAGCAACAAAATGTAGAGATCAACGTTTTTGTTTGGTTTACACACTCGTTCTAAAACAACAAAGCAACAGTCACGAAACGTGGTATACTCGTGGTCTTATCCTAGTTAATAAGAGTGTTGCACTATATCATTATTAAAGTCCATTCTAATAAACCAAGTCAAACAAGATGCGCTGAGTCTGAAGTATAATAAACAGTTATTCTATGAATCGATATCATTATGTGTAGTATGACATAAACTTTATATATTGCTAATCATTGATCATTTTACATGTATGTATTCATTTGTTGTTAAAAAAAAGATCCTTTTAATGAAATGTAAAGGAATTAAATATTAACATCCATCCTCAATTGAAATCAAACCAAGTACATAACTTCTAAAATTAATAATTGCACATTTGTTAATACTACGACCACAAATACAATAATGATAATAATAATAATAATCGAATTAAATTAATATATTAGTATTTATATACCGGTATTACTGTATACTATAAATGTGGTGCTACTGTAGCTCATTGAATCATTAGATAAGAAAAGTGTGCTTATACTGCTCTCTAGTGTGGTTAGTGGGTACTAAATTCAATACTTGACATTTTTGAGAACAGGTTTTCATTCACACAAGACAGGAACTACAGACTGGTTTTCTACTTTCTGCAATTTGAATTTTTAATCAGCAGCCTGAGGTTGCATTTGAATAGATGCCCGGGTGTGTGTGTGTGTGTGTGTGTGTGTGTGTGTGTGTGTGTGTGTGTGTGTGTGTGTGTGTGTGTGTGTGTGTGTGTGTGTGTGTGCGTGCGCGCGTGTGTGTGTGTGAGTGCATAGTCATTGCTTTGCATTTGTGACCCCACTACTCACAAAGCGATGGAGACGTCCTTGACTGCGCCGTGGTGACTAGTGGAGACGAGCTCGGCTTTGAAGTCCTGCAGATCAAGGCAGTAGATCTCGGACGCGTCTGTGCCAGCAAAAAAGTGGCGGCCGTCATCTTTGAGAGCAATAGAGGTCACCCCATTGTTCATCTGCACATGTCTAATATGGAAGGAAAACAAGGGGGAAGGAGTCAGTCTTACACATTCATTCCCAAACAGGGAATGCATCACTTCATTGGTTTGAAAATGATGATTTTGATCAAAATATGAATCTTCGTTCATTTATCTCCCTGTATAGCAGTAACATTAAGTATGGTGACGTACAGAACTATAAAAGCCTTTTCCACTAGAATCTATAAGGTACAATTAACCTGTGGAGCCACCTTTTGCCATCCATACAATTTAAATCATGAAGACTGATTCCCCACATATTTGCAGTTCCGCATTCTGCAGTTTTACAATTTTTTTTGGGGGGGGGGCATAACTTCCTTTATTCACTGAAAAACGGAACAAATTTTTGTGTTGTGGCCAAACCCATGTCTAATACAAAAATTGTGTTTTGATGCCATCTTGTGACATTATAGAGGTGAGGAGACTAGATTCATTTAGCTACTAAGTATAAGGAAAATAACGTGAATGCAATGAAACGTGGGATACAGCGTTTCTATCACATGAAGCCTCACCACAAAATGACATCAGCCGGTTCCAACAGCGTGACTGGAAGAGTCACAGAAAGGTGCAGAAGTGGATGATGTTCTTGGGAATTTTCATCACATCTGTTGTAAATGTTGCTTTTACACAGTCTTTTTGGCTCATCCTGAAATTTCACCCAGAATACCAATACCACAATTTTTTTCTGATGAATGTTAAATAATTTAGCTTCTGGTTTAAAGGGTTAATCTGTAAGAGTTTTCTGTCAAATATGTGCCTTTTTCTCAATAAAGCTGGGACGCACTGGTGTGGCATACCACTTGTACAAATAAAACTCTATTTTGATGAATTAGGCCGTGGACTCACTTGAGAGCTTTGAAGGTGGTCGAGGAGCACAGTGTCAAGGTGCCAAATCCAGAACCAACAAGTAGTTCGCCAGTACTTAACGCCTTGAGGACATTGGCTCCCTGTGCATGAAAGACAACGAAAACCCCTCAAATAAAAAAATGACGCCCAAAGAGGAATACTACCAGGCCTACTCACCAAGCTGTGTTTAGTTTTAATGGGACCGTAGTCGCTCAGATACTTCGTTTTGGTGTGAATTTTCAAGATGTCTCCACTGGTAGTACCACAGAAAATATACTCATCGTCCGGTGCAAACTGTGGGAAGAAAATGCCAGCGTGAGAGGTCTACTCTCCAATCAAAGAAAGAAAGGCCAGCGTGAGTGGTCCACTCTCCAATCAAAGAAAGAAAGACAGACAAGATTCTTCAGGTTTAATTCTTATTAATAAATCACAGCATCCCATCACTAGTGAGCTATTTTAGACAGGCCTTTGGCTGCTCATGTTGTCCTTGAGGCTAACTAGTATCTGCTGACACCGGATTTTTTTTTAGGACAATGCACATCCATCCGACATAGCCAAAATGCATTTGTTATGCTCTTGCCAATATCTCTCCTCTTCTCCTTCCGCTTGTGTGCAACTGCTCACCCCTCCCCTCTCTGAGAAGAGATCAATTATGAGCAGGTGAGTGTAGTAGTACTGCAGTCTCTTGAACCAACCATTACCCTGAATTTAGATTAACCCTTAATCGTATTCCTTGGATTTAAACAAGATGGACTTTTGATTGGCGTCACTGTGAATGACACTATCTACAATCACTTTCTGAAAAAAAATAACTTTTTTCAATGAATTTCCCCGACGAGTAATTCGGTTTTGCAAGGTTCGGAAATGCAACATCAAACAATGCCGTGAGAGGCACTCTGCTCGTCAGCGTGGCTTTATTATTATTTTTGTCTAAATGGCACTCATCCGCTTTTGTCCTCGGACTTGTCATTTACTTGCCTCCAAAAATGTGGTTTTATACCCACCTCTATGCATCTCACTGTCCTCTTCAGCTTGCTCAGTTTACAGTCTGTAGGTTTAATCTTGTTGAATTCATCCAGCTCCCAGATCTGCAAGGTTGCCCTGCAAAGATCACAAAATCTTTTTTTTGTTCGTTTGTTTAACCGGGATCCAGACTAGCTGCCACACAGCCACAATAACCGGGGCAAAATGGCAATTTCCTGCACAGATCGTATATTCATTACTTCTTCACGAGGGTTAAAGACAGGCCCTTTAAATTTGAGTATTAGTAGAAAATTATGACTGCTCGACCGCCACCTAGAAATCTCTGTTGATGGGAAGACTGAAGCCATATCTGAACACTTTCTTTATTGATGCATTGATGAATTCAGAATGTTTTGGATTTTATTATCCGGGTAAATTTCCAACATTTGGAACAAATACATTAAGAAGATTGACATTATTCACCAACCTGCCAGCAGAGACGAAAATATTGTCATTGGTGTTGGAGTACTTGACGGTAAGGCGGTGACATAAACTCAAGGGGAGCGCCGGAGCCGAACAAATGGCCTGCTTGGTTGTAATGCTCCATAAGAGTATTCTGAGAAAATAACATAGAAGGGGTAATCATCATATCTTGTCGCGCCAGTACTGGATCCATTGCTTGGCAGCATCACTTGTGTCTAAGAGGTCTTGATCTGTGCAGGTGGGCCCCAGTTCACAATCCCGAAGAATGTGCTCCATTGTTTGTATTGGGTGGCCACACGGACACTCACTGCTGAGTGAGAGTCCCCATTTATAGGTTTTGTTCCCAGTCTTGCCTACTCTGGTTCTTGCTCTATTTAATGTCACCCAGTTCTTTCTTGAGAGGGCAGTTCCAATTGGAAGATGTTCGTTTGGGCTTTGGATTGCGCCATTTAGTGCAGAGCTGTCCCATTCTCTCCATTTTTCGAGCCTGTGGTTTGTTGACTGCTCAGGGTCTAAACTTTGGACGGTCATAAAGCTCTTTCTGGACTTCAGTCTTCTTATTGAGTCACTATGACCATAGAGGGGGTGTCTTGTGTCATTTTCTTGACTATGCTTTTGTGTCCTTGCATGAATGTCTCTACGTATGTGTGGTGGTGCGATGCCCGCCAATCTGTAGAGTGCTGGCAGTGGTGTTGGTTTTAGTGTGCCAGTAATTATTCTGCATGTGTTGTTCAGCTCAGGATCTATTTTGTGAGCATGACACGATCTTGTCCATGCTGCTGAGCAATATTCAGCAGTAGAGTAGCATAGTGCTAGAGCTGTTGTTCTCAGAGTTTTAGGATCTGTTCCCCAGTTAGAGTTAGCAAGTTTAGCTAAGAGGTTGTTTCTTGTGGCAACTTTTGACTTGAGTTTCCTTACATGTTCTGCGAAGGAGAGCGTTCAATCTAATGTGACTCCAAGATAGACGGGATAGTCAACATGCTCAAGTCTCTCATTATTCCAGTGGATGCTTAATTTTCTATTTGCCTGGTGGTTATTTAGGTGGAATACACACACCTGCGTCTTTCCTGGATTGGCATTTTTGTTTGGTGAGTTTTGTTTATAATACTCTGTTAGATGTTGAAGAGCAGCTGATAGTCTCCTTTCGGTGGTTTCAAATGAGCGCGATTGGGTGGCAATACACAAATCATCGGCATATATAAATCTTCGGATGTTTTCAAACTCTGGCTGGTCATTTGTGTAGATGTTAAAAAGTACTGGAGCCAGAACAGAGCCTTGTGGGAGACCATTTTTTTGTGAAGGGGTAAAATATCTTGTGGCAGACATATTCTCTCAACTCAGAAATACCAAATTGAGACAACATTTTTGTTACATATTGCGGAACATCTAAAGTTGAACAAACCTAAGGTCATACAATTAGGAATTGAAAACTTTTTTTTCAGGAAAAAATAAGCTTCTTAAGTTGCTCCAAATGTTTCCTTTTTTGCAGCACTTAATTCAAATTCAAATTAATTGTTAGATATTAGGAGGTTCTCTTGGAAAGATGTTCATGATGATTGCATGCACACTTGAATATGAGACAGCCCCCACATTTCCTGTTATACCAAACAAGCATGAGATTTGCCTTCCATCGTCTTGACCCCCGAGGGACACCAGATACTTGTCGTTGGGAGAAAAGGCCAACGCCTCCACTTTGGATTCGTGGATCACAAACCGTGTGTATATGCATCGCTTCGCATACTCCCAGACGATTATCTCAGCCTAGGGGAAACAGCATACGTATGTCGAAAATGGGAATTAAAAAGTACTTAAAAAAAAAAAGTAATCCAGTGGATATACAGTCTACACAACCCTGTTTGAGTGTCAATTCTTTGGTGATATTACCACTATATACCCCTCGTGAAAATATTTCCATTTTAAGTTTGAAAATGATTAGCATTGGAACATGGGTGTGGAGACTTTACACATCCACTGTCTATGATGACATTGAAATGATATGGTGGTGTTGGGCGACGGCAACTTTTGTCACTGAAGGCTACCTCAAAGTCATTGTAATTGATTTGTCCAGAGGCAATATACACTCCACTTTTAGATGTGGACAGGCAAGATATGTCGCTGGTGTGACCATGCAGGAAGTGCCTCATGTTGTCTTTGATCCGTGTCAGGACAACGGTGCATCCCAGAGGATAGATGAGGTGCTCTTTGTCCGGATGAAGCCTCATGCCAAAATGCACTTGACCTGAAAACACAAGGTGAAATAACCGACTGACTTCCAATTTGATATAATTTCAGATCATTGCCCCCCCCCCCCTTCCCCTCCTCCCTCACCGTGCCCATTTGAAATAATGTCAAGTAAATTAATTTACTTGATTGTACAACTGGTACAGGGTAATGACATATTTACACTATAATGGGATTAACTATTGTATGAGGCGACTCAAACAACAACATTTTTCCTTGTATGGTTCGAACAAAACACAACAAAGTCTCACATTTGAGTTTTCTCTGTTTGAGAATTTACCGTTGAAGCCGGAAACCGCCGCCAGTTCAAGCTGAGGAACTTCCTTTGGTGTCTGATCCATGATGCTGAAAGGCCACTGTACAATGGCTGTACAAAATTGGATTAAAAAAAAAATATATACCAAATAATAAACATTTATGCCATTAAAACGACTTAAAAATCTTCACACAAGTGGAAACAGTCTACTTTACCAATTGCCGTTTTTGTTCTATTCGCACCGTGGAACGTCACTCACACCAAGACTAATAAATAGCGAGGGCATGAAACACCAGGCGTCATTGACGCCTAAATAAAAAGAGCTACTGCTAATCGGTGATGTAACGTGTCTTTTGAAGACCACTTTTACACTAACGACATTAAAATGCAACACTTTGGCCCTCTCCTGTCGCTAAATGACGTAACCAAAACACTGAAAAACAAACGTATACAAATTCTCCAATTCAAACACAATAATAAACATCGTTAAATTATGAATGTACCCTTTTTATATAGTCTTGTATGCCCTTGGCCACGTGGCTGTTTGAAACAGTCGTTTACCGTCATATATGCCTACTAGTTTTTAATATTGCGGATGAATAGCCCAAAAATTTGAACACTATCTATCGAATATGCACAAACGGTTACTTACGGTTAGAAGTGCGACGTTGTTGTAAAATTCACCGTTATCAAAAGCGTGTATTGCAAGTGAAGACCGACAACACGTAAAGTGCTTAATTTGACATTCTCTCAAAAGATAACTTTTTTTTAAGCAGAAAGGGCGCTAACCACTAACAAACGTCGCCTAGCAACAGATGACGCTATCGTCCCGCCCTCTCCCCTTCAAGCCTTCCCATTCGTCTTAACGTTATTTTGATTCACCTTTCGATATTTTCACAATTGGATTATTTTTCGATCGGGCCTCCTGTGTAGACTGCAGAGCGTTCTTGGTTTACTACCCGTTCCTACATAAAGGACGTAACGAATTCTCAAGATGCAACACCCCGTAGTGTCACAGTTTTAAAACAGCGCCACCCTGGCAAACAAATCACAAAACAACACTTAGTTTGAAGGGATAATGAGTGAACTGTGTGACCATAGGAAGACAAAAAGGATTTATTTTAACACAACTCACGAGGAACAACAGCAGGTCATTCATTTTCACGGCAAAGCATGCAAGAAGTAGAAAATGTCAACGATCCGTTACTAATAGATTAGAGTTTGGCTTAACATTACATCATATGCAATAAACTACTGGGGCGCGTCTACAATATCATGGAAAGTTGTTGATTCATCGCATCTTTCAGAAACCCACTCAAAATAGAGTTTGCGACAAAGAGCATTTTCCTTTGACTCCATCTGTACCAGTTTGCGATCTGAAGTAGCATGACACATCTGCAGAGCTCCATTATGGCAGAATTCCTTTCCGGATTTATGAGACAAAAGTGGAACGGAAACGAGAGTTCAAAACATTCAGTCTCACGTACTGTAAAATTTTCCCATCCGATTTTTAAAAAACTCATCTTCCTTAATTAGCTGAAAAACATTCTGAAACATCACAAGATGGTGTCAAACTCCCAATAGAAAAGTAGAGCTTTGGCACCATTTTTGGTATGAAGTCAGGGGAGAAGTTACTATGAGACTGGGAATTATAAACCTTCTTTAACGCAATGTCACTTACCCATTTTTTCGTAACTGTGGTAGGGCTTCGTTTATATTTCCTGTAGTGAGCTAACCGAAGTTGGGAAATAGCTCGCAGCGTTAGTGTTACTCATCTCTGCATTCCCTCAACTGTGTACGCATTTGATGGATGTGGCTCGAACAACAGTTCTCAGCTGGTTCGTTAGGGACAATACAGAAACAACAACAAAAAACGCAAATGAAGAGATATGTGCATCAAAGCTTGGACTACTGTTCAAAATCCACTTATTTTGAAAGGCTAGCACTGGAGATGTGAAGCCCTGACATGTACCCCAAGTTTGATGAAGGGTACTGAACATTAGGAAGTTAATTTTTTTTTTAAAGGGACCAAAAAAAAATATCTCTGATATATATATTTTTGCATGTTTAATTTGCAGTTTTCATCTATTTCATACATGCCATTGTCATGCTAATGCAGACATCCATCCATCCATCTTTTGTATATCGCTCGTAATTTGAGGGGAGGGTGAGCTTTTCTTCACATTTTTCTCTTTGAAGTTTCAAGTGACAAAATTCTGACAGCTGATTTTTTCCCCCCATTTCTGATTTGTTCAATACAATGTATCTGCATGATGCTATTCTAATATCCAATGATGTAGTGACCGTTTTACTTTTGAAAATGACATGACCAGAAATACCAGATTTATTGATATTTTAGACGAATTACTCAAGTATCTTGATGTCTTGATTGATTGAAGTGGTTAAACAATATATTTAGAGCAAGGAATGTAAGCCGAGGCAATGTGGCATAAAACTCGTCCCAATATAAATTGATTACCTTCACAGTAATGGCAGTGTTAAAATGTTATAATTGCAATCCCGTACCTCTGGTCTTTCAAGCAAAGCTAAATTGATAAAAAGTAAAATAAGATAGAACGTAATTTTGAGAACATTGTGTTGCTCTCAAAAGTCAAAAGCTAAACTCTGCCCTCTACTGTTCAAAGAAATAACATTGCTAATATCTAAAATATTTAACATACTACATATTAATATACTTTTATCCTTAGAGGCCAGTCCAGTTGTCTTGACATATGCAACAAATTATTGATTCAATTCCAATTTTCAGACTGTGCTGTGTGTCTGTTATCATCTCTCTCTTGTCTAGACACAATTTGCTGTTCATTGTTGGTTATTCGCCGCTCTAACGTCAGCCAGACTTCAGGGAAAAGTGAACTGTAGCACCCAAGCACACGGTGTTCTGGGACGACATTTAACGACAGCTTAGTGGTTCATCATTGCTTCTCAGTCTTCGAGTGTCAGGTTCCGACTTAGAAGTCCTTGTAAAGCGAAAAAAAAGTTCTGTTCTAAAATTGACACACCGGAGAGAGGAACCATGCCAAATTCAAAGGGAAAAAAATAATAATATAAATGCACCATTGGGAAATGGATCCTATCCCCCCCGGCATCTTTCTAATGCCTCACATCCCGCCAGGTTTGAGCTGCAAAAAATATGACCTCATAAATCCACTGGTGGTTGGTTCAGACAGGTGCTAGCCACCGGCTTATTAGCAAGCTAACAGGCTAACGGGCTTCCACATCTCCTCCACCTCACTTGAGCATTTCACTTACAATATTGAGCTTTTTTCGGGGGCTTAGTTAGCTAGCTAACTTTTTTCTTCCCCCCAATTTTGCTGCTGTCGACTGCAAATTTCCCCAGTGTGGGACAAATAAAGGTTATCTTATCTTATAACTGAATGCTGGAGGGGTAGAAATTGGCTTGGTAATAACTTGTAATGATGCTGGATAACCACTGGTGCTAACCAGGGCACCAAGTTCTTGTCCAGTGGAGGTGAGGCAGGGGGCTCTAGACGGATAACCAAGCCAAAAATCGAAAAAGCTGAACGAGTGTCGAACAGTTTCACACTATCTCCACAATTCAGGGCCGAATAGCGTAGTGATAAGTGGGCGAGAGAATCAATGGACGGATGGACAGTTTGTCGTCTTTGCATGTTTCCGGCAGTTGTCTTTAAATGTGTATAATGTATTGAGAAAACAAATCTCTGATTTCACTTTACAGGATCTTTAACGACCCATTAAGCCCGACATTTCTTTGCAGAAACACTTGGCTAACTTCTCCCGCCCCTCTGTGTTGAAAACAACTGTCGAAGTTCTAAAAGTATTTCATACGTCAGGCCGGACTCTGATGTGCCACATCGCAATGCCTGACTTGTTGTGTAAAAGCGACACAGTTGCAGCGATATCCCGATTTGCTAGGCTGTGTGTTTCAACTAAAGGCGATCATGTGGTGCCACTCAGATCTACTGTAATGTGGAGAAAACACTTCCTGAATCGTTTTATGCAATCAAAATGAATTTCAAAAGTATATGTAGGGTCATGCTCACATTAGGCAACGTGTCTCAGGTAACGCGTACAACAGTCAAATTTCAATCCCAACTTGCGCTGTGCACAGTGGCGCTGTAATGCTGGAACCCGTCCCACATAAAGCTTCCCGAATGGCCTTGATTGGTATGATTGGAGGGAATCACAGGGGTCTCCATCCAACTGCTGATTGTTTTTACTGTGTGATTTCACAAAGGAACACAGCGCTCAGTTCCAAACACAAGTTGGTACATCACCGAAAGAAGGTCCCTAAGTTTCCGTGTGTGTGTTTGCAAAAAAAGATGCGACTAAATTCCGCTGACATCTTGACATAATATGGCAGTTGAACACAGTCACTGCCCCCGAACCTCGTATCGTGAGTGAAGCCAGCAAAAAAATTAGTGCGTGTATGGCAGCAGTATAGCAAGGCTAGTAGCTGCCAAGTGTTCAACTGCACTGATCCTGAGCAAGGTTTGGAAAATCTTGGAGGCCTTTAGCCGCATCTCTCAACATCTGCTTGTGAGCGTGAGTCCTGCGGTGTCTGCTCAGGCAGTGGCTCCAGGAAAAGCTACGCCCGCACGGCAGGCACAGGTACGGCCTCTCTCCAGTGTGCACCCGCTGGTGCAGGTTCAGCGACTTGTAGCGGGTGAAAGTGGCCCCGCATTCGTTGCAGTCATACTTCTCCGACCTGACGTGGACGTTCTTCTCATGCTCTTTCATGTTGCCCAGCTGCGAAAAGCCTTTGCCACAAATGGGACAAACGTGGGGCTTCTCCCCCGAGTGAATCAGCAAGTGAATGTTTAAATCCTGACGGGAGTAAAATCCCTTGCCGCAAGTCAAGCAGACGTACGGCCGCTCCCCCGTGTGGCTCCTCATGTGTCTCTTCAGACTCTCGGATCGGGCGAAGGTGCTGTCGCATTCGCTGCACTGAAACGGTTTCTCCCCGGTGTGCGAGCGCTGGTGCCGACCGAGTTCCGAGGCCTTGAAGAAGGACATGTCGCAGTCGGGGCAGCGGTGAGGCTTCTCCGGATTCTCCTGATGTATCTTCTCGTGAGCTTTGCAGTGACCCATCTCGGCGAATCCCTTGCCGCAGAAGGAGCAGGTGAAAGGTCTCTCGCCGGTGTGCATTCGCTCATGGCGAATGAGCCTGTAAAGTTTATCGAACGTTTTGGCGCAGAAGGAGCACTGGTGGGGAACCTTCGGTTTCCTGGCGTGGATGCGTCGATGCCGCTCTAACCTGGAAGGCTTACTGAACACTTTCCCGCAGTCGGGGCACGGGTGCTCCTTTGTCCGGTTGTGATTATCTTGGTGTCGTAACATCTTCTCCTCTTCTGTGAAAGTCTTGTCGCAATGCACGCACTGATAGCGAGTCTTTAAGGTCCTTGGCCTTGTGTGTACAGTCGCGTGCCTGGTTAGCTTGGAAAGCCTGTCAAATATTTTGTTGCAAACGGTGCAAGGGTGGCCCGTGCGTGGCTTTTTCTTGGGATTTTTGTCATCCTCTGGGTCAGAGTCATCGTCGGGATCAGATTCGACGATGTACTCAATGTCGAAGGCTTTGGCACCTGGTGACCAAGCACATCAAAGAATTAGAATTGGAATCACACGTCTAAGTCATTGACAGTCCTCCGCAAAAGTAAGGGAATGTCAAGGTCAATTCCATGGTTTTGTGTTGTATACTGGAGACATTTGGGTTTCAAGTCAAGTCAAGTCAAGTCAACAGTATTTATAGAGCACTTTCAAACAGCCATCGCTGCATACAAAGTGCTGTACATGGAGCAATTTAACATGCACAATAAACAGTAAGACAAATCGGTAATAAAGGCGGTAGAAAGCACCAAACAGTAAAACCAAGAACAAATCTAAGTCATGCTGAGTCGAATGCCAAAGAATACAAGTGAGTTTTGACGAGGGTTTTGAAGATGGGCAGCGAGGAGGCTTGCCGAATGTTTAGTGGGAGGTCATTCCAGAGAGAGGGACCAGCAACAGAAAAGGCTCGATCCCCTCTGAGCCTCAGTTTAGTTCTTGGTACTTCTAATAAAGTCTGGTCCACAGACCTGAGGCGCCGGGCAGGTGTGTAGGGGCGGATGAGCTCAGAGAGGTAAGGTAAGGTAATTTTTTCAAACCAAAAAAATTTAACATGTGAGAAAAGTTCAGAATTCCAGCTTTTATTTCATGGTATTCACATCGGGAGGTGGACAAAGCACCTTTTCGAGCCTGTGGGTACTGTTGTGGCAATTTCAAAAATAAAAAGAGGTGTCAAGACTTACTTTCGTCCGAGGAGTGATCTGTCACAGATGAATTGTCTTCCTCCATGGCTAGAGCCTTACAAAACAGCAGCACACATTGGATTGATATTTTGTTTTCTCAATTAAGAAAAATTTATAGTTTTCACAGAATCCATTGTAAAATCGTTATTGAGATATCTGGCAAAAACAGAGATTTTCCATTTTAGCCTTATCGCAGAGCCCTACTAAGTGAAGAACCTCACCACAGCACCTAACCGTCATGTGCAAGATTTCTATCATTCTTATGTACATCGTTGCCTCACAATGATGTGTGGAGTTTTCATGTTGTCCCCGTGCCTGCGTGGGTTTTCTCCATGTACTACGGTTTCCTCCCACATTCCAAAAACATGCATGGCAGGTTAACTGAACAGTGTGAGTGTGAATGGTTGTTTGTCTATGTGTGCCCTGCGATCGGCTGGCAACCAGCTCAGGGGGTGTACCCCCCCTACTGCTGGAAGACAGCTGGGATAGGCTCCAACACGCCCGCGAACCTCGTGAGGATAAGAGGATTAGAGAATGGCTGGATGGATGGATGGATGGACAGACGGACGGATTATTCTTCCTGTTTCTGTGTTTAGCTCGATTTCCATTGTCCCCTTTTCAAAATAAACGGATATATTATTCAGAATAGTGTCAAAATTACATATCGCTGTTATCGTCTTTCACAGATCTACCCGAGAATGCTAGTCTCATACGACAGACTGGTTGGAAATCGCTTGAAATCAATTGATCGCAGCCTTATTGATTACATGGCGGCCATTCCATATTTAATCAATTAGAAAGGCACACAACGATGTTTAATTGTACGGCCATCAAATGACGACATTCGAGGTGTTTTACGGTGAACCTTACCGTTAAGAGTTGAACGTATTTTGGCGACTTAAAGCTTAACTGCCAACATGATAGCAAAAACAATTGTGAAGCAGCGTTTATGAAACCACTTCGAACCAATCTCAGCACGTACGCAATGCACCCTAACACATTTTAAAACCCCAAAGCGTATGTTTTGGAATTAAGACTTGACGCTAGGCTGCCCCATCGTATGGGAATGATGGGTAGGGTGTGAGCAGAGTTTGTCCTTTTGTATTTAAAAAAAAAACGCTCGGCAACGTAAGGGAGCAATGTTGTTAGCATTAGCTGCGTTCAAACGAATAAACGAACACACAAACATCACTAACGCTACATCGTTAAGATCACAGCGAGCAAAACAAAAGAACACTTACCTCTATACTGATGTGACAATACAAAGGTTACCACATTTTAAACCGGCCTTAGCTAAAGTGAAATAGGCCGACGCTGCCGTTGCTCAACTTCTTCTTCTTCGTTTTGATTTCCGGCACGTTTAGCGCATTGCTGCCCCCATACGTACAGTGATGAATACCAATCGTCGTGCACAACTTTTTTTTCCAAAACAAACTTTATTGAAAACAAAAAATTAAAGCAATAGATATCATATATTTTTCCATTCATACGCATAATTAATATAATAATAATAGGGCGGAACGTCGGCCTCACAGTGCAGAGGTGCAGGGTTCGATTTCGGCTCGGGCCTTCATGTATGGACTTTGTATGTTCTCCTTGTGCCTGCATGGTTTTTCTCCAGGTCCTCCAGTTTCCTCCCACATTCCAAAAACATGGATGGAAGGTTAATGGAACACTCGAAATTGATTGTGATTATGAGTGCGGATGCGTGTGGATGGTTGTTCGTCTATGTGTGCCCTGCGATTGGCTGGCAACCAGTTCAGGGTGTACCCCGCCTACTGCCCAGACAGCTGGGATGTGCTCCAGCACACCCGCGACCCATGTGAGGATAAGATTAGAAAATAGATGGAAGGATGATAATAATAATCATACAGTAATACTGTAATAAGATATTTTGCATTGTTAATCCATCCATCCATCCATTTTCCGAACCGCTTAATCCTCACTAGGGTCGCGAGGGGCGCTGGAGCCTATCCCAGCCGTCTTTTGGCAGTAGGCGGGGGACACCCTGAACCAGTTGCCAGCCAATCGCAGGGCACACAGAGACGAACAACCATGCACGCGCACACTCACACCTGGGGACAATTTAGAGTGCTCAATCAGCCTGCCATGCATGTTTTCGGAACGTGGGAGGAAACCGGAGCACCCGGAGAAAACCCACGCAGGCCCGGGGAGAACATGCAAACTCCACACAGGGAGGCCGGAGCTGGAATTGAACCCGGTACCTCTGCACTGTGAAGCCGACGTGCTAACCACTGGACTACCGGGCCGCCCCCATTGTTAATCACATTTTTCTATTTTATTTAAAATTTCTCATGGAAAACTACAAATAAATGTCTCTGTAAACAGTGGAAAAATTAAATTCAATCCCGGTACGTTTGACCTAGGTCACGGATGGGCAACTGGAGACCACACTCACAGCCATATTCGAAACTGTGGATTCCAATGTTTGTCCACATACAGTAGCTGACCAGCTGACCGCACCACCTCAGCCTGTTGTGTGTGGGTTTGCACGTCTCCAAAGGGCATGTGTTTAGATGTTATCAAGGTGCAGTAAAATCTGTTTAAGTATTCGACAGTATATATATTAAAAAAAACTGTAAAACCAAAGGCAATGTGGATGACACTATAGAACTATATATTTTGCTGGGAGGGAAAAGGCTGAGAAAAGCAAATCGAGTTCTGGATTCCCCACACTTCCATTGACTGGATCTTGAAATGTCTTTTGCAAAGCGGCGGGCTCTTGAATGTGTCACAGGGCTCCGTGTAGCCTGCCTCGAGGTTTTGTTGAAAGCAGAGCGCGTGGCCTCCGTTCCCACCTGAAAGAAGGCAGAATGAATTTGACACCTTGTGCGTAATGTACGTCATTGTCATGAGTCTGGAATGTCGGTCCCGAGTTATTTGTACAGTGACAATTTTATGTTCGTGCCTTTAGCACCTGGTTTAAACAATCTGTATATACACACTTTACGTTACATCCAAAAAGGCATCTCCTTTTTTGTAGATATTAAGAAGAACACGCCAACCTTCCCCAGATTGCTATTGAATCTATTAAGTTTTCTTTTCATTCACCAAAGAGAATAGTTGGCCAGTTTAGATGTCTTACTGAAAAAAAAAAACCTTATTGAAGGCAAGACAGTGAATATATGTCATTGGCTAAGTCAATGGCCTAACCTCAATCCAACAGAGCATGCAGCAGAATATTGTGCCCCTGTTTGGTCTTGGTCATCCCACATGACACCATATGCAAACCTGGCATAACATAACCATGGGAATTATAACGGGACAATTTGCTCAATTAATGGTGTTTGCTTCCTACCTTATAAAACATTGCTCCTCCATTCAGCTGCCTGTCAGCATCTATAATGCATCTATATGACCTCACAGTATGCGAATGACCTACCAATAATGAAACGTTCATCACTGCCGGCAATGAACTTGGAAGCCTCTTGTTCCTTGGATCTCTTCGGCTCCTTGGCAGTAAACTGTTCCTGTGAGGGGGCAGTGAAGGGGATGGTCAAGTAGCTGGGATCTTGTGGCGTTCCAGCCGGACACGTCAGAGTTGTGTTGGAGGCAGTCTGGAAGCTGAACTGAGCCTGCTGAGGGGAGACTTTCCTGGTCATGATGTTGACCATGGCTCGTTGGTAGCGCTCCATGCTGGGACGAAGCTGGAAGAGCAATCATATTTCTTGACATTGGTGGCCATCCCGATACAATTGTCATGCAAAGCAGGATGGCTCACCGTGAAAACAAAACATTCGCATGTTCCAAAAAATGTGGCTTTATCTGTGTCGTACTTGTGCCTCTCTGCCATATCTGATGAAATAAAGGCACCAAAAACCTATGAAATAAAAAACTGATTAATTCAAGGCAAAATATGTCTTCTCTGTACTGTGTACATGCCCAGTAGCTGTCGTCAGGTTGGCAATATTACGTACCTCTTCATCCACTGTTTTGATGATCAACACAGCAGGTTCGTGGCCCTCCATGTGATAATAGAATCTTCATGAAAGAAATTGGTCAATATGAATGATCAAATAGCCCATAAAAGAAGAAAGAAAAAGACATACATTAGTGCTCGTGCTAAAGTAGGGAGTTCAACCAAATTTTGTATTGCTGTCTAGCCTTTTCGGGGAGGGCGATTTTTTTTGGTTTTATTATTGTTATTGTTCTACAAAACATTTGTAGGTTTTGTCATGGAGAAAATTTGGCAAGCTGTACAGCGATGAGGCTGTTGACATTAGTCTACAGTCCATTAGTCAATCGGGATATAGAACACAATGCAATGTATTTAAAAAAAAAAAGCACAAAAAAAATCCGGGAAATAGCAAAATCGTGATGGATGAAACATGTTATAGTGAGGGGGTACTGGATTGCATGTCCTCATTTGGGCTACAGGTGAGCTGGAGCCTGTCTAAGCTGACTTTGGGTGAGATGCAGTGTAAACCCTGAACTGGATGCCAATCACTCATGATCCATTGAAAGTTCAAAAGGAATTTGAGTGAACAGCTCCTAAATTCCACATGCTTGCAATGGAGTAAAGTGTCGACTTACGAGGCGAGACTTTCTCCATGTTCTGTTGTACTGAACAGCTTAATGGGACTGAAAAGGGCAAAGCGTTCCGGTATCCAGGCCCAGACCACTCTCATCTCTGTTCCTGTCACAACACTGGAGCTAAGGTTGTTAAAGTCCACTGTATCCACCGACTGCCTATAGGATGAAAACACCCGTGGGGAGACCATGACATTGAGGAACTACTATATTCAAAGTACATCGTAATATGTAGTTACATAATGGTAAAACAATTTTTTGATGACCGGTAACTATTTTCTCGTACATGAAATGCAAAATTGTTCTCGCTGCCTCACCTCTTCTGGTGGATGCTGACCCCTTTTTGCATGAGGGAGACCTTGTTAGCTTTGAAGAGAAGGTTGAGTTCTCTCCTCGTGGCAATCGGAACCAGGAAGGCTCTTTCCAAAAGATTCTCAGCCGTGCAGTGGCGAGCCACATTCTGCACAAACCTTTTCATGTCTGTACGGAAATCTTCCACATCTGCAACTCTGGATGACACGGACACTTTGTAGAGGCTCAGCAAAGCCAATGCCACCCTATGAATGATATAGATATGTGATTTTGTTGTTTTTCTAAGCTTTTGAGGGGGTATAAATGCAGGAAAAAAAATCACTGCAAACCTGTATAGAACTTTGTAGCCCTCGAGGAGATAGACATCCAACACTCTAATGGCATACGTGAATGGGAGATCAGCAAAGATCCACATGATCCAGTCGGAGTAAAACTCAAAAAGGTTCTGGTGTGAGCTGGCTATCAATTTCCGGATGCCCCGGCAACACCTGTTTGCAAGGTCTCCGAAGGTCATGCACGAGGCTCGGTATGTGAGGAAGGTCTGGTCAATGTAACGCTTATTTGGGTCGTTGTAGCAAATCAGTCTGGAAACGCTGTAGAAACATTCTGCTTCGTCCTGGCTGAAGTGTAAAATGAGCGACACCAAAGCTGGGAGGATCGGGCAAAAGTTCATTTCTGGGAAGTACTTCCCCAGACAGAGAAGAATCTTCTTCACGGAATTTACACCCGCCTTATTGAGGCAGTGCCTATGAAAAGATCAACGATCACAATGATCATTTTCAATACCATGTTATCACTGGAAATATGTTTCGTGAATTGTCAAAACATTGAAAAATGTAGTGCCAGCCACAGGGATATATAGAATGCAATAAATGTCATTGAATTGTACCTTGGTATTTCTCCTGCTTCCATGTACTCTGGAACGGGGTGGGTGCTGAGCTTTTGTTCTCCAAAGAGCTTCCTGCTGAGTTCGTAATACACGTCTCTTTCTGGACTGACACACCTACAGCAGAGTGAACAGTTCTCTGATTTGGGTTCTCTAATTGAAACTTGCACTGTTAAGTATAATGACATGGAGCTGTGTATTATTTCAAAATAATACACCTTGAGGGCTACGCGGCCCGGTCGGCGAGTGGTTAGCGCCTCGACCTCACAGAGCAGAGGTCATGGGTTCGATCCCGCTCTGGCCTTCCTGTGTGGAGTTTGCATGTTCTCCCCATGCCTGCGTGGGTTTTCTCCGGGTACTCCGGTTCACCCCCCCCCCCCTCCCCACATTCCAAAAATATGCATGGCAGGCTGATTGAACACTCCAAAGTGTCCCTAGGTGTGAGTGTGAGTACGATTGGTTGTTCGTCACTGTGTGCTCTGCGATTGGCTGGCAACCGGTTCAGGGTGTCCCCCGCCTACTGCCTGAAGATGGGCTCCAGCACCCCCCGCGCCCACAATCTCTGTTGGGTCCTTGACCATGGTAAAAGCTAATTCGTATGTCGACTTAGTATGTTTTGTAGTCATTTCTACAACATATTTGGATGGTATCTGCGCATTGCCACAACACATCAGTAAGAGCTTACAGTACTTTCCACTTCCGCCGCCCACTTCTTTTTGCTTTCCTGTCTTGACCTGAGTAGTGCTAACCTGGAATGGATGCCGTGGATGATGTGATAGTAAGCCTTTGCCCTCAGTGTATGAGGCGTAGCCCAGAATCCTTCTCTTCCCATGGCTTTCAGCCGCTGGTGCTCGCTTTCCAGTATCTTCTGGTACCGTTCTGAAGCTTCCGGATCGATCTTCTCCCAGTCCACAAACTGGCCGTATTTCATGCCAGAGCTGGAGCAGATCTCCCAGTTGTCCGATTCAGAGATGGTGATCATGGACACACACTTAAGATTGCCTCTGCTGCCTAAACACATGTGTGCAGCATTTCATGAGGGTTGTGAAACTCTGCAGTAACATACAAAATGCACTTACCGTTTTGGTCTCTTGACAGTGAGTGCTTGTTCACTTTGG
The DNA here is from genome assembly GCF_054856545.1 of Hippocampus guttulatus. NCBI lineage: Eukaryota > Metazoa > Chordata > Actinopteri > Syngnathiformes > Syngnathidae > Hippocampus > Hippocampus guttulatus. Next base: position 7,367,866 of record NC_141269.1, on the reverse strand, counting down.
ATTTGGACTTTTCATTTTTGTTCACAGGATGCTGGGGTGGAGTGGTCAATTTTTGTATCAGTGGAATGGACATGGATAGATGCCCCAAATCATTGTCAGACTCATGTTCTGATGTTTCATAACTGTAAAAAGACCTGGAAAGCATGATCACGCATTAGCTAAGCCATCGTGTTTTTCGGGTCATGGCTGGAAGCTCTCCAGCCAATGTGGACTACACCCTAGTTTGGTCATCCCTCTGTAGTTTGAGGTCAGTCGCGCAAAAAAAAAACAGTAATTGTCATATCATGACCATTCAGTTGACTCCAGAATAGAACTCCTACCTTGAACGAGGTCTTTGATAGGTCTCTTTAGTCTGTGTCTGTATTCCACAGGTCTTGCAGTCCTCTGGGTTGTAATAAGAGTGAGATCTCTGCCTGCTTCTGCCTCCCGTCATTGTGCTCTCGTTGGAATTGATGCTTCCACAGCTGAAAAAATCCGGCAATCTCGAGATATGAATCAAGTCTTCCCAGAAATTCAATGTGATGGGTGGGATGTGCTGCACGTTCGTGGATGCAGGATCTTATATGAGCCTGCATGTGGGGGAGCATAGGGGCGAGGCTTGTTTGTGGTGACTTAATGCTTTGGGCCGGAAAGGTTCCACTTACGTTTCTGCTTTAAATCTGGCAATATCTACTTTCTCCTTCTCAGAGGAATGGATTCAGCAATAAGACAGAAAGCACAATGTTAATATTATCTTGACTGAAATGCAAATTATACCCATATAAATAACATTACCATATTGAAATACTCTTGTAATACTTACATCAGCGGACCCCGAGTCCTCTACATTAAATGTGGTTCTGTAACTAATTTTGACGAATTGGCATACAGTACATTCGCATCCATATGTAAACCATTTTGTTTTGTATTTGACAAACCTGTGTTTAACCTACTTAAACGTGTCCAAAATAAGGTCATTTGGAATTGTTGGCAGGTACTGCTCCTTCCCTGAACTTGTTCTGAATCAAAATGCCAACTTGGACTATTCCGAGAAATCTTCAAAAAGTTATTATTCAACACAACAGGTGTGTGTTTTGATCTAAACACAACCACTGTTTGGCTATGACACATTCAACCTCTACGAGTGCTTATCTCACATGTGGGCTCCTACACTGATGGTGAAAAACAAATTATCTAACAGCACCGGTGAATATTTTTTTGCATTCACATCTAATTTTACTGACAGCAGATTCTATAGATAAAATACGGATCATATTTATGCTAAATGGTGATAACATTTTATAGGCGCAAGAGCGCTGAAATTATCTTAAAATTGAATAATCTTTACGTTTTAATTTGCATGTCATCTGATTTGACTTTAAAAGCCCAATACCAAATTTTAACAATCTTATTTTTCTAGTTTAAATTACCAATTAACTACAAAACACACCAGATATAACCATAGCTATTGCTGCAAAATTTTAGAAAACGTCACTTGAATTGTTAAAAACATTAATATATGAAAATATATTGACTGTAGTTTTGCCACTGCATTCCCCAGAGTTCATTCGAAAAGTGGTATTATTGTATTAGCATGTTGATGAACACGATGGATTTCTGCATAGAGTTACAGATTGAACCAAATCACGAGAGACGGAGAACAGCAGCACACATTGGGTCATCCCAAATTGTGAGAACATAAGCAACATTTTAAATTAGCACACATTTCCTTTAACTTGAAGACAGCAGGGAAGATTTAAATGTGAATTTATAAGCAATGCGTTTATTTTTTTTAGGTTTTGAAATCGATGACAGGTTCGTCACTTTTGTAGAGGTAGAATTACCGCACACATGATGCTAACAAGAAGTTTGTCCCTCATCGAGCATTGTGATAACGTCACACCCAAACAGGAAACATTTCACTACCGGGTGATTCCAGCAGTCTGGATTTCCATCTCAAACTCCGTGTTTCACCCCAAAAATGTCTCAGGATACCTGGTAAACAATGACTTCATTTCTTGATTTCTCTCATTTTCAGGAATCGTTGAAATTCTGTGACGTGGTTAAGATTTACCTAGCTCGTTTTTGTTGGCTTCCCAAGCGGAGTATACCCATTCCAACTTGATGTATGTTGTATGTTAATTCATATTTTACACGGTTTGCTGTACAGGAAAGCAAAGGAGGGTAAGGCGCAAACCCAATGTCACATTATTGTCGGTTGGCCAAATTCTATACTGAGTCCGTTCGTTTATGCATTTGTAAAACACATGCTTTTAATCTCCATTCATTTAAACACAATGGAGGGTATTTAATGGTTCAACTCAGACGTTTATGTTGTCCTCCTTGCTCTGTAGGTTGCAGAATTACGATGCCACTTGTCGGCTGGCACAAGAAATTGCTGAAAACATCCATGAACGCAACAGAGAGCAAAAAACAGGGGGCAACCCAGCGAAGGTGATTAAATGTTTACATTGTCAACTACGATACTGCATTTTTCGATTTCTCCCGTGTCGTCTTCTTTTTCGTTTGTATTTAGATAAACATGACACTTCGGGCATCTCTTCAGAAGCTAAAACAAAATATTGCCCAGCTTAAAGACAGTTTGCTGAGGGCTTCTTCGTCACGTCGCATGTATCCTTTCCCAAATAGAAGTCATGAGACAAGCCGACTGGCTGCGGAGTTTGGAGTCACATCAGTTGGGCAGTAGAGGGCAGCAAATTGCTTTGAAAAATGTTGTCAAAAGTGTCTGCGATGTCACATCCAAGGCCCCAATTGCGCTTTAATGCCTGTGTCGGATGTTTTTACACTGTGTACTTCCAGAAAAAAATTCAAGTGACACATTGATATTTCTGTGTTTACACTGACTGAACCCAACAAACAAGACAACATCAGTTCCCTTTTGGTAATTCAGTGGTCCTTCCAATATCTCTCAAATACATAAAACAGCATTGCACACACCTTATAGACAACACAGCTTCAAACCAAAAAAGTTTGCGCGTGGAAACGCGAAAGTATTAACAGGCAAACCCAAAAATGTTTCTTAATTTGACGTGATCAGAATGCAGTCAGAAGCAGACAGGCGGCAGAATCTCATTGATGACCTGCTGACCAGGGAGAAACAGCTCAATGCCACTTTTAAAGGCGACATCACAGAACCAGCTCCATTCAGGTATGTAAGGCAGTTTTTTAAAATACATTTCTTCACTAGATTGCTCCAACTAATGACTGAGAATGTACTGTCACCATTTTGGTTAATATTGCGTTGGAATCAGAAGAAAGTGCTGTTGCTGTTGCTGTTGCTGTTGACTGAAAATGACATCACAGTGCCCAAGGCTTAGGCACTGTGAGGCTCATTTTCAGTCGAGAGCAAGGAGCAAAATGGCCGCCCCTTGAGATGGCTAAAAACAGGTGGATTTTGCTGCTTAATCTATACTCCACAAATGCAATATTAATCGACTTCCACTTGACTTTAAGATAGGCCAACTCTTCCACATCGCAGTTCTGAGGTCTAGGGTTCATACGTTGGCTACGGCCTTCCTTTGCGGAGTTAGCTAAATCTCCCTGTGCTTGCATGTGTTTTTTCTCTTGACTTCCTCCCACATTCTGAAAACATGGCTGCTAAATTCAATAAAGACTCTAAATTGCAACTGGCTGGTGACCAGTTCAAGGTATATCCCACCTCTCACCCTAAATCAGGTGGGATTAGGCTCCAGATCACCTCTGACCAATTTACAGGTCAATTCAAAGTGAATGATTTATAGTCCTTAGTACAATATGTACAATTACTTAAATATCAGTGACATAATTTGCTCGCGTCAGTCCAAAACCTTCTTGGCGTACACAGATAAAATTGTTGGCACCCCTATGTTCATGAAAGAAAAACCCACAGTGATCACAGAAATAGCTTGAATCTGACAAAATGAAGAATAAATAAAATAGTTTTGAATTGTGATTCAACAGATTTATTTAAAAAAAAAAATCTTGAAACATAGTTTGTATTTTTGAAAGTTTTTATTTCATGACATACACTGTTTCTTTTCATCAGTCAAAAACAAACATCCGTCCATGAAGCTTCCTGGGCTGGGGGCAACCTGTTGGAAGGCCCCATTTTGTGCTTGAAAAAAAAATTGAGGTTGGGTGTCCAATTAAAAATAATGAATCCTCATTCTCTTGCCCATGTCCTTGACCAGAGGGGTCAAAGGCTCTGAGCTGGCCTTTGATGATGTTGTCACTGGTCACTAACTTTCTGCAAGTCTGTGCACAGCGTGAACTCGGGAGTTTGACCCGTGTCCCAGCACCCCTCACGATGCTATCATTTGGAAGAAAATCTGTCTGCTTGCCCTTAAGTCAGTTCTGGAAATTGATTTTCTGTCATTTCACTATTGGTTAATCAGAATTTTTAATATGCGTCTTATGTCTTCATGACAGTCACATATTTCGCACCCAGAAATTGACACGAGCTGAATTTGCAAATGTGAATTGGTCTTGATGAATGATTTTTCCACTCATAACTTTGTTGAGGCATGGCCATTAGACTTTACACAGATCTGATTAGTTGAATCGGATTCAGCAGATATTTTGCATTTTAAGCAAAATCGACTTGCCAGTGGTTGTCATGTCATAATTTGTTGATTGATCATTGATCTCGTGGAGTGATTGCATTTCGGCCCAGTGGTAATTCGGCAGAACGTACAATCCGGGCCTGTTTATATACGTTAGGCATCATTAGAGCATTTCAAGGCTTCAAATCTTCAACAACTCTCCAGTTCACTGCATGCAAACAATTTCCAAAGGGGACTAAACTTTGCAAGTGTTAGTTGCTCACTTTGAAATTGTCAGGAAGAAAACCTTTTGAAGCACTTGTACCAACTTGCTTGGAACAAGTTGTTGTATGCTTGTGTGCTTTGGCTCTTTGCAGTAACACAGTTAAAAAAAACAACAACCTGTGGCTCTGGTTGGCCACCCCTGGTGTAACGCCAAATGACCTCGCACTATCTAGGTGATATTTGTTTACAGGAAGAGGAAATGATATCATGTGGGTCACTTCCTCTTGTCCTTTGTGTGTGTTTGTAAGTTGTAATTTGTCATTGCCTTGATTTCACTCAAGCACTATTTGTGTGATAATAGCAGTCAATAATATTAATGCTAATCACACAATATTGGTTTCCTTTAGTGAGAGTCACTCCTCGGACAGTTTGGGGAAAAAAAATTCTGCGATGCTGGTGCACTTCAAGTTAATCAAAATTTGAATAATTTTACAGAAATTAATGCAAAATGAATGAATCTGACCCAAGACTCATAAACCCTTGTTATTGTAACCGGCTGTATACAGCAAGAAAAACTTAAAATTAGTTAATTGTGTATTCAGCCTTTGGTGGTGGATGCGTCTAAATGTTTTGGGAAGCAAAAGTTGTGGCTAAACATTTTTAACGGTCAGGCAAGTGTCAAAACAGTTTACTCACAGTTAAGGGTGATATGCCCAACAACTGTAGTCATACTTGTTTTAGTTTAAATGCTCTTGGCAGGATGATGGAGACCATGCGCTGTATTTAATAAATGCAAATTGTTGAATGTATAAGGTCGCACTCTCGTTGTGAAGTGGCTTCCTGCCTGCTACAACACAGACTGGCCACTCAGGACGTCATATACTGGTAGTCTTAAACCTGGATTTCAACTTCTCTGAAATCTCTCAAGGTTTGATTTTGGCATTGTGTTACTTAGCAGTGATTGGCACTGACTTATCTTTTCTACAGACCACACATCCAATCATTTAAAAGGACTTTGCGGGTGAAAAAACCCCACACTCGCTAATAAGTGTCCTCTTATAATGTGGTTATGCGCTTTTCAGTTTGCTCAGTGAAATTGAATTTTTAACGTGATATATGGTGGGGTCATTGGAATTTGTGGCAAGAACCCAATCCCACTGTGTGGTCTTTGAGAACAGAACATGGGGTGGGAGGAGGAGGGGTTGATCGCCATGCTTGGCTAATCTAAAACAGTTTTTCTCCTGAGATTTTGAGGTGTTAGTTTATTAGGCAACTTGATGGGGGGGGGGGGGTTGCTGAGGTGTCTTTAATCTATCTCTGAGACAATACAATCGGGGCATCTCCATTTCAGACTGAGCAAAAGAAGGATGTGGCGCCTCCATTTGCAGTCTCGCTTCACCCCTTGGCCCCAAAGAGCCACCTTTCCGCAATTATTCACTCACCTTTTCTTTGTGCCTGATTGCACTGGAAATAATCGGAATTAGTTAAGTCTCTGCTTTTCAAGTCGCTCATTTAGGTGGTGGGCGCTCAGGTCTTAGTGCTGGCAGTCTCTTCCTCTCCATAGATGTGCCTGACTGGCTTTTGAGCTCCCCGCTGACTGGCTAATTGGATTTTCACACTCTGGGCACTTGCAGGGAAGGAGTGGCGGGCCTGCACACAGTCTCATAGTAATCAAACATGTCAGAGAGGTTAGACCCAATACCTCATCGACTGGGTTACTGACCACATCAGAAGCAGCTTGAAATAATCATCGCATTAAGGAATGTGATAAACGTCATGTGTGGCCCGTGACCAATTTCAAAAATTATAAAACCATCCGTTTTCTCATAATATTTCCTCGCCCGTCGATTGGCTTGCATGTGGCTCGCCGGCTTCACCAGCTGGCGGCTTGATCTGAGCAAACTGGGCTGGAGTCGGCCTCACACGGTGACCTGTCACCACAAGACTTCCAGCGACAGCTTTAAGCAATCAGCGGAGGAATAGCTTTCAAACCACAACGCGGTACAGCACACTGCTCTCTGGGCTGTCGCTGTGTTGCCGAGCATTCCGCGGTCCTGTGACAGATTAACATGCGCTCAAAGGCTGCACCAACCAACCTGCTATTATTGTATTTATTTTATTTTTATTTTTTTACAGCCAAATGACTAAATAGATGCTGTCATGATTTTTGTGATCGATAGCTGGATGCACTCACACCCCTTTTTTTTTCCAACATGAACAAGCACTTTATTGAGAACATAAATGTGCCTTGTGCTAATGTGGATTCTGTGGGGACTATGAAGATATGCCTTGACTGGACATTTGGTTTCTATTAGAGATGCACCAATACCTTTTTCTACAGATATTACATGTTTGCACAGTACTCGGTACTAAAAATGCTCTGATACTACACAATGATACCACATGACCAGCCTGACACTTCGGAAAGGAGCCGTGTAGCCGTGTGGACATAGGTGACCAGGCTCCGACATTAACAGTGGCCCGATGGCCCAGGGCCACAATGTAATGTGTATCGGGCCTCCAAAGTTAATTGATGCTGGACCGAACGGGGCACCAGTACAAATTACATCAATAGACGAAAACACGTTCTTTCTTCTCTTTATGATATAATTGATAATCATCTGTCCTTTTTTTTGCCCCCACTGTGCCCATCTGATCGCCTCATTTGTTGACAAATAGTGTGTGGTACTCCTGTGTATTTTGGCCACGGAGTCTGCACTTTGCACTATTTCATCCAAAGGCAGGCTCACATATGTAATTATAAATTTAAGTATTGTTTTAAATCCCAATACCTACAGTATATATTTGGGTGTGGAGCGTGTGGACATTTGAAGCGGCTGCCTTGATCATCGTACTTGCATGCATTTTGGCCACTGAGACTACATGCTTCACTCTTTCATCCCCAGGTATGCCTACGTATATATGATGAATTTGGTTAAGTAGAGTTTTAAATCGGGGCAGGTACCGGTTATCGCATGGCCACCACAACTTGGTTACCACCCAAAAAGGCTTAATGTCAGACCCTGGTAACTGAAAACAAGTCTCTTCAAAATGGATAATCAACTCTGTGCGGGCGGCAACCACACTCCTATCACAAAGCCGTTCGAAAAGCACCAAGTTTCAACGTGCTGCTCGGCTCCAGCATTGTGTGTTGGAGTAATGAGGTCAAACACAACACATGGAGGTGTCAGATGTCATAGTACCAGTCATAACATCACGTTATTTTCTTTCCCGAGTTTAAAAAAAAAAAAAAAAAAAAAGAAGCTGTCTGTCTAATAAAACACAAGCCACAAAGTAAGAAAATATCTTAAGGTAAATTTCCACAAATGTGAAACTATCATACATGCTAACAAACTAGCAAAGAAAAGCAAGCAACCAAACACAAACATAAACATCACTGTCTTGTTGTTATCACTATCTGAAAGGTCCGCCTTGATGGCAGGAGGAGCGGGAGCAAGCGACGGAGTCTCAGCCAACCCGTGGCTCATTAATGAATCAGAAGAAACCAGGGGGTTGACTTTTGGAGAGATTAAACAGCAGCAGCAACGAATCATAGAAGGTAAACTCAGGTCATGTGACAATCATCTTTCAGGTGTCCCGCATCACACGTTGCTCACGTTTGAATTTGTCCGCCTCGCACAAATAGAGGCTTTAACCACCATCGTACCCATATGGAACCACTCTCGTCACTGTAACACAACTACAGTACAGGGCTATTTCCAGTAAGAGATAGTAAAACACACAGTTAAGTGAGCACGGCGAGGCGAATTAATAGATCAAAATATGACACACGAAAAAGGTTGGCTTTACTCTCTATTGGCCATCTGTATGCGTGCATGCCAAAACATGAAAGGTGGGCATGACTACCCACATCAAGAAGATATGCTATAAAACCCATCGCCTGTTTTCTCCCTTTTCCCCAAATGGCTTGGACATGACTTGAACAGCCACACGCCAGATCACCAAGAACCCTCCATGTGACACTTCATTGCAATGCCTCCACTATGGCTCTGGTTAATTTCAATTTGGGATTCGTTTTACGACAGTGAAACCCAAAGATCTTAGAGGTATCCAGTGCCTTGAGGGGTTTATGGTGGAGCTAAAAGCGTGCTCATAAAGAAAAAGAAAAAAAAAATCACACGATAGACAGTGCATTAAACTTGGTGATCAGAAAGTGGGCCAAGTCTTTTCTATTCTTCTCAGCCGTCATTGTTTTCCACCCCACCTCGGACTGCTACAGTTGTAATAGTTTAAATGAGGCTGATAAATGACTCGCATGTGAAACTCGGGGCTGATCTGTCCCACACTTCCCGTCCCCCATGAAGGCAATTTCATCGTGTATTTATTGTTCACCATCCCACCTGCTTCCCCGGCTCCAGTTTAAATCCCCCTTCTTCTTTGTGGTTTCAGTCCAGGATGTAGGACTAGATGCCCTTGCGGCAGTCATTAGCCGGCAGAAGATAATGGGACAGGAGATTGGCAATGAGCTGGATGAACAGAACGGTAAAGTTGCATCATTATAATCTTCAAAATTCGACACAAGTACAGAGCTGTGGTTCTGTGTTCGCATACACTGCTCCTTTTTGAGTTCTGTGAATGGCTCCCATTACAAATGGACCGTGAAATGGATTCTTAACTGCCATTCTGTTTGGGGATGATCATTAACGTGACCGCTGAGCAATTAGATTCTTAATTTGTGGTTCTCTGAGGACTCTATGTGTTGCGAACACAGATGGATGTAATCGTCGATAAATCGACCGTTACGAATTTGGTCGATTGTGTGGAATTGATTGTTGATCAATCATTTTGACACAATTGAGACAAAGTGGAGTGCGGTGCTTGGCTGCGGCGGCGCTGTTGGTTTACTCTCCAGTTTGCTGTCTGAAGAACGACATCTTGTAAGCATGAGGCATGGGCATATATTAGATTCTGACAGTACGATAACCGTGAGAAAAAAATAACGTGGTATCACGGTATTAAAATGGCGGCTCTAAAATGACCTTTTTGATTTGTTTGGGGAAATAAAAACATTTTTTCCCATTGAATAGTCTATTTTAAAACAAAATATATAATATTTAGCACAGAAGAAATGTGTCCCATGTTAAGTTTAAATGAATAAATAAATGTTCACCTTCTTCTTCTGCTTTAATTCTTAGTAATTCAGTCTCCTATCACTCATGGGCTATTTGTAGAACAGACCCGTGGGCTACTCATGTTGTCCTCGGGGCTAACTTGTACCGGCTGGCACTATTTCTATTTTTGTATCTGTATATGTATTATGACAATGCACATTAATCAGAGCAAAAAGGACATCTGTGTTTGTCAGTAGCTTGTCTTGCTCCCTCCCTCCTCCCCCGCTATGCGCTGAGAAGGACAAAAAAAATAAACCTTAAATGCAGGCAGTTACAGGTGGCTTATTTACTCATCTCTGCAAGCAACCAATCATATTGTGGCCCCGCTTAGTCCCTTCAAAAAAAGGAAAGAAGAGCTCATTACCGGTGATTGAAACCGTGACTTTTTCAACCCTCGATAAACCGTCATACCAGTAATGCCAAGTCAGCATTGTGCAGTTGAACGACATACACGATTCACAGACCTCTGTCTGCTAAGATACAACTCCAGGATGATTATTCTCCTCAATGCGACATTTGGAATGGAAGCCCGGATGTCAGGGCATTCAGAGGTCCTGCCGTTGGACAGCATATTTTCAAAAGCATCGACCTGACATTGCAATAGAGAGATCTGAAGCTGTGCCAAAACCAAAGCCCTTTTTTTATGGCTTGTAATTTCCATGATTGATTAGCTTTGCCAAAGCTCATGTACCCACAGTTGTCTTAATAAAAGCACTCATCATCCCTCACCAACTCGCTTCCAGTGAGGAAAGAGAAGGCGTCAAACTATCGTGTTAATATCTCGTCCAAGCACTCAAACGGAGGCCGAAGAGCTGAAATGACTTCAGCAGGGAAACTATCAACCTTCCCCTCTTGCTGGGAAAGAATGGCAGATGTTTGGCACATTTTGTCCGACAGTGACGGGCTAGCGAGGAGAGTGAGAAACGAGAGATGATTGTTTTAGCCTGCTCTCCTTTTTCGTTGCCTTCGGTGACTCCAACTGGCGCGTTTTCCCTTCTCATTTTTTCAGCTTGATGTCAGTGTTTCCAATTATATGAGCCCGAATTGCGGGAGAGCGGTCTTACACCCATTCTAGTGCAAGAATGCGCGAAGGCTAATTATTTTGGCCGCAGAAACAATGGCTCGTCACCGGCTCCGTGTAATGGAGGCCACATTACCCCTTGAATATAAATTGATGGCGTGAAAGTTATTATTTCTCTGAAGATCAAAAACATGTGCCACCTGCAAGGATTTTAAACACTTCCATCAGTAAAAGCCCAAAGGCTGAACATTTGAAAGCCCCGGTACCTTCCCGTTTCCCGCCTGTATCAGAACCAATACAAAATATGAAAGTAATCCAAAGTACCCTATTTTCCGCACTATAAGGCGCTTTGGAGTACAAGGCGCACCTTCATTGAACGGCCTATTTTAAAATTGTTTTTACATATAGGGCGCACTGCATTATAAGGCGCATAGAATAGCAGCTCCGGTTGCATTATGGAACCACTAGATGGAGCTACGCTAAAGGTAATACAATACAACACAATACAGCTTTATTAATGTAGAGCTTTCACAACCGCTGCAGCTGTAACAAAGAGCTTTACAAAACATTTAAAAGACTACGTTCAAGAAATTCGAATATTAATCCATATATAAGGCACATCGGATTATAAGGGCCACTGTCGGCTTTTGAGAAAATTGAATGCGTTTAGGTGCGCCTTATAGTCCGGAAAATACGATAGTTGTTTGTCGTCTCTGCGACAAGCCTTTTTAAACTCCTTATGACTTTAGCATCAGGCCAGTTTTTGTTCAAGCCAGTCAAATGATTGACAGTTTAAATTCGATTTGTGTTTTTAAATCATGTTTCTGGAGAATGTCACGACAAGGCTCTCTCGCATTTTGGAATGCATCACTGCAAAGCTTTTTGGTGAATCAAATGCAGTGTTGGAGATGTGTTAAATGCCAGTGACAATCCTTGACTGTTTTTACAAATCTCCATTTACATTCAGCGAACATTTGGACAGTGTTGTGTCTGGCTTTCCTTCAGCATGATGAACTGTGAGATGTTTTTAGATGGGCGCTTCACTTTACTAGCAGCTTGGAACCTCGGTGAAAATTTCACAAGCGTGAACACAATAACATTTGAAAGATCTCATGGACACGACCGTAGCAAATGCTTCGTTTTTGCCTTCCTGCGGTTCATATTTCCAAAGTCTAAAGATGATCTACTTTTTTCCATCAGGACCCACCAAGAGTAATTGAGCTTGCATCATTTCCGATGTTTTTTTTTTTTTTTAATTGTATTTTTTTTTAATATGGATTAGACTCAGAGTTGCGCAGGCCACTTTGAAATTTTTGATCCCTAATTTGTTAAACACATGAAATCTATGAATCAAGCAATTTGATATTGAATAGATTTTTTTGAGAAACTGCGATGTCACAGCTTTCTGTCTAAAGTCTGATAGTTGAGCATTTTTCAAGAATTTCGGAGCAGAAAGTGTGCCGTTAACCATATTTGCTTTGAAAAATGAATGATCTTTTTATGAAAATAAATTTGGTGAGTATTTTAGTTGTCTTTTGTATGCCTCCTTGCATTTCTAAAAAGATCTGCCATGCATAAAACCACTTTATTAGTTGACGTAGATGTCGCAACACCACCCCTCCCCTAACCCATTTTCAACATCGACATTTCTCATGCTCCCCAACTCCACCTTTTACTATATTTTTTTAAACATGCATCGCTGTCTAATGTTCTTTTATCATATGCTACGGGATGCTGAAAAATGGACGGCAGGCCACAAATGTCCCCCCAGGCCATAGTTTGGGCAACACTGGACTAAAAGAATCCGTATCTTGTGTTTATCAATAACTACACGCACTCTGTATGGAAATATCATCACCTTGCTGATTGATTTTGACACTTTTGTGGCAGCCCCACCATAACATCTAATAAATGTCAAAACGGACTTTCAAACTCGAGTTTAATTTGACCGAAAAGGCAAATAAAAAGTAATTGGAGAAAAGACTCCCCAAGTTGATCTTGCTATTTGGCACATCAAACTTTCTTCCCTGCTTCTGTTCCTCCATGATCACTGTACTGTGAATGCAGTGTTTTTCTATAAATAGATTAAGCGCTTTGTAGTCTTCTTCTGGAGTCCAGCCCATGACCCAAGTGCAGTGAAGGTTGCAGCCATTTCCTTTTGGAGAAATATTTCCGGCTCAGGTCAATAAGGAAGCTGACACTTTTTGAGAGGTTGCGAGATGAACTCAGAGACCCCAACTTAGTGCCTGGACTCCAAAAATAAAGTCATGATGAATTGCATTTTATTCATTCATTCATTCATTTTCTGATCCACTTTATCCTCACAAGGGTCGCAGGGGGTGCTGGAGCCTATCGCAGCTGTCTTCAGGCAGTAGGCAGGGGACATCCTGAACCGGTTGCTAGCCAATCGCAGGGCACACAGAGACAAACAACCATCCGTGCTCACATTCACACCTAGGGACAATTTAGATTGTTCCATTAACCTGCCATGCATGTTTTGGGAATGTGGGAGGAAACCGGAGCACCCGGAGAAAACCCACACGGGCGTGGAGGACATTTTATTTGTATTGTTATTTAGTTTGATTCCATGAATAACAACAGCAACAAGAAAAATCAGTCTTTGTCACTTGTAGGGCCAATGTGACTTGTATGTTGGCCCGATTTTAGCCCTTTTCAAAATAATCATAATCCGCCCCACGTTTTGTTTGTGAAACGCAGTGATATTTTTAATCTCTCATGAAACAGTAAATGCTATGAAGTGTTGCAAACATTGATGCCCCTGCGCTATTTGTCCACTCGATAAAGCTCTTTACTCCATTCACTCATCCAATCAGCATCTTTCCTGAGATGATGACGTGGTTCCGCCACTTCTTGAGTAACCTTGGGCAAACGCCGCCAACGTTTATTGCAACCGTGGGCGGATTACCGTGTTACCGCCGCTGAAGAAAAACAAACACGCGTTCTTAAATCCACCGCATATCATAACCAGAAGAAAGTTTTGTCTTGTCAGAAAGCTCACTTTTTTTTAGTAGTCTACTCAAGAGTTTATTTTGGTGGCAGAATTGACAGAAAAGCATCAAAGATTAATTTACTGTTTGTTTGACACATCAGGCTGGCCGTAGTGAGTCGTGTTTTCCAGACTATGAAAACGCAGAGACCCACGCGGTGATGTTCAAAAGAGTGTTGTCATTAGAGGGACGTCAAACTTGGAGTGCGCCGTGAAAAAAACAAAACAAAAAAAAACGAACCTTGTCTTTCTTGTGTGGCCATTGGATTGGCTGACTGCGTGACTTCATGAATTATTGAAGCCGTTAAATGTGTTGAGGGGATAATGTGGGACACCCGCACATTGGTATTTGTTGGTTTTCATAAGTGAAGGCCAACTATAAGTTTAAAATAAATCTTCTGTAGCCCTGTTTAGTGGGGTATTGCTGCGATCCAGGGTTCTTTTATTTGGTTTATATTGAATCAGTTGAAATAGACAGACTGGGTTTTCAGAATCACATGCTTAGTTCTAGCGCCTACCCGAATTCTATGCCCCATTGTTGCAATAGTGACCACAAAGATTTGCTCAGTTACTTCATCGACTGACCACCAGACTCTGCATTCTAACCGGATTACAATCAATCATGAGTCCTGATGTCTTTATTTATCTGTCCATCCATACCAGCATCCATCTCTGTCTAGGGACCGTCGGTGTCGGGAAGATCCTAACAATGGCAAGAACGTCTTGGGTTACATGAGCCGTTTGTGCTCATGGGCCAAGCGAGGAAATTAACATTTTTGGACTCCAAAGAACAACATCTGAAAACATTTCATCAATCACGCCTCCTGTTTCTCTTTAGTAAACCTCCCCCCAACCCACGCACCTTTTGTCACTTGATGAGTGTGTATTTAAGTAGCGTTGTTGACACTTTTCAAATGCATCCTGTAGGAGTTTTAGATGTGGCTCAAGGTAAGAATTTGTGGGGAAAAAATATCTATCTATCTGTATGTATGTGTGTGTATATATATAATAGACACACACACACACAAAAGGCCTGTCTGAATGTTTCCTGATGTGGCTTACCAACAAAGTGGCTCGGTTCCAACAACCCTTTAACATCACACACTTGCACCTTCTTTGAAAAATGTGTCATTTAGTACCAGTGTGGTTAAAGTAATCGTAAAATTCCTGTAAATTGTAGACCTCATGAAGGTTGAATTCAAGGTAACTGGACCTTTTGGGACTGTGTGACCTGAATGACTTAACGATCTAAATGGATATCAGTTGTACTTTTTTTTTTTTTTAACGTCCTCATATATGTATATATTTTTTCGGTACGTTTGTCATCCCGTTGGCCATTGAGTTGATGCTGGGTCATGGTTTTGATTGGTCTTAATCTATCGGAAACAGATGTGTTTTTGCCATTGTGTTTTATTACCACTGGAGGTACGACTTCTATATATCTTTACTTTGATGAAAACTGAGACCAGTGAACTGAATCGTGACGGTACTTTGAAGAACCAGAAAGAAAGAAACACTTTCAGTTGAGTGGAACAATTAAGATCTTCTCATTTCATCAGTCTTTTATACTTTATACAGTTCATCCAAATAATGAATGTCCTGACTTCCAAGTAGCAGGCGTTACTCATTTACTTCTACAACTGTTAATTATACTTGAATTTAATGAAATGGAAGACTAAATTATGAATTTCAAACAAGTACAGCAGGATTGGCAACATGAATATGCCATCACTTTGAACCCAAATAAAATTTCATTCCAATTGGTAGTTTGGCTTCAAACTAATTGCAATACAAGGCTCTATGTCAATGCGAATAGTCTTCGTGTTTGATCCGCATCGGACATTTGCAAAAATCTGCTTTTACTTGAAGAAAATAATTATCTACATTTTCCCCTATTTTCTGACATGTTACAGACCAACATAGTCACTGAAACATACTGTAATTTTCGTGCATTTTCTGCAATGTCTATTTGACGCAATGTCCTGTCTTGAATACTAAAGTGATAGACATCTCACAAATGTTTTAAAAAATCTGATTAGTCAATCAAATGAGAAAAAAAATCAACCGATTAATTGATTATTAAAAAAAACAAAACACAGTTGTGGCTCTAAAATTGATCATACACATGATCGGTCTATGCTGATCACATTCATAGATGATCAGTGTCGGCAGTTTCAAACCCTGCTCGAAACATCCCTTCAATAAACCATATGATTAATAATAAAGGTGTGTTCCATCCTGTGGCGCTCATCTGCAAGGCAGAATCACATCCAGATGTCCGCCAACAGTTGTGTGGGTGAGGCAGTTTCCCTGCTGCTCTCTCCTTCATCCATCTTGTCCAGCCACCATACCGGGCACTCCCAAGCTTTTTCACAAACTATCAACTTGGCATTGAAAAAAAAAAGAAATGCCTAATTATAAAACAAATAGAGAAAAAGTGTGGGAGAATTCCACTGTTTCTTTCCTTCGCATCGCTATGCCTAAAGCCAAGAGGATTAAACAAGACCAGAGACAAACATAACGTGCGTTCCTTTGATGGGTTTCGCTCAAAGCACCATGTGTTGAAATAATCTGCTTTTTATTCCGTTTTAGTGGACAATAAGGAGCGTTGAAACTGGCTTTGTGGGTTTTACTGGAACGCTAATACCGTGACTGCAGATACTGCTGTGCCAGATATGCACTTATTGAATCATTTTCACACCCATATGATTATGTCTTGCCTGCATGCCTTCTATCGTTTTTTTATCGTTAACAGCTTAAATTTGACGTGCAGCTCCCGATATTTTTCCATAACAAGTTTCTTCATGTTTTACGGTATCATGTTTGACGAACTGTGACTGACTCTACTGAATCATTCAGATGGGACTATTCCATCTCTGTTATAAAATGTATTCTCATGAGAAATTGGGACATGAGCCAATAAGTTCTATTCCTCTGCTTATCTTCACTCGGGTCGCAGGTGCGCTGGAGCCTCCACGGCACGTTTTCCAGTAACTTTAGCGTAGCGTCGATGTGGGTTAGCTTTACGGTGTTCTCGTGAGAACAGGCTCATTTATGTGCTCCGTGCTCTGCTTTTTTTGTAACCCTAGTTCACCTCAGAAATACGTTCCATTGTCATATCAAAACCAGAACCTGACTCGAATCATTGACAAAAAGTAAAAAGGTCACTTTAACTTTGTGCACGCCGATTTTAGTTCAGCCTTCTCTGGTCGAATCATTTTGTCATATATTGAAAGCAGGGAATGTTTTTTAAATGAGATTTGGTAACTCGGTCGTACAGAAATTGAGTATAAAAAAATATTCCTGTGAAAGCAATATACAAGGGATGAGAACTTTTCCATTGACTCTTACTATCAGTGTGAAAATGACCGTGCGACTCAGCCAAATCCTGATGTCTTGAATCTGAGACCGCCAGAGAATCACTCCAGCAGGCTGAAGACTGTCACGCAAATGTGAAATGAATTCAGCCATCTCTAGGGGAGCTTTAGATCACTTTGCAGAGGGAAACAAGCCACAGGCGGCGACTTACTAAATGGGGTCAAAATGACACAGTTGGAACACGGGAAAGTCAACAGGTGTAACGCATTTGAGGAGGGAAAGCGACACTTATGAACATAAAAAAATAAAAGCTGACTCAATAATGTTGGTTCACTGCAATTATTAGAAGAAGATTTGTATATGTTTTCGCTTTTAAATATTTGTTACATTGTCTATAGTTTCAAGGGGATTGATTCTCTCTCAAAAACATTTGTGCTGGTTGCCATTAGAATTTATTGGGACTTTAACCTGCTAATGTCATGCACAAATATTTTCAGAGGTTCCTTGAGAAATATTTAAAACAAAATGTTGAATTCTCTTTTTGAATTTGGCCACAACACAGTCCTATTCACACATGAGATATGACACCGATATAGTGAGGCAATCCAAATGACCTTTAATGAGAAATTAAGTCCATTCAACTCGGTAGGGCATTTAACATTCAGTCAGTGTTAATGAAGTACACATTTTAATTTAATGCTATCCATCTCAAGTTTAGTCATTGCGTTGTTTTATTATGTATTGCACATCGACACCTCTGCACCTAGACATAACACACAGAGCCCATTGTCCCCGCATCTGAGCGATTTTTTTCTGAAGTGGGTACTTAGCCGATCCAAATCAGCAAGCCTTCAAAGCGACGCGTTTTCCCAGCTGATACCGCAGCGAGACTTTAATCACGCCACACACATGTAACAATGTGTAATGCTTTTAGGAACGTAAAAGTGGCTGACGCTTTCATTCGCGATCTGATAACGTTGCACGTGTCTAGTCTGATACGATGCTCAAACTCGGCACCGTCAAGTTTATTCCGTTCAGGTTGCTCGGTTTGACAGCAGATCTCGCGAGCCGCCCGGCAAATATAAATGCTTCCTTATAAACTTTATCACCAGTTGTCCATGTCCTGTTATAAAGAGGAAATCACTGGGTTGCGTTTTAAAATCAAGGTCCATTTGTTCTCCTGATTCAGTACACCGATGTGTCCTCTAGTGGGCACCAGAGGTCTGAACAAACACATCAATCTCGTTCCTTCTTTGGTTTTATGGCTTTCAGGTGTACTTAAAGTGGGGAAATCCGTCGCTGGATATGACCAAATTGAACCCAATTCTACAAGATTTTAGAAACTGGCTATTTTTTTTTGGTCTTTTGGGCTGTAGTATGTATTAAATACGTCATTGTTATAGCAACAGGAATTCTGAACATTCAGAGGGAGCCAGTAATTCCGTTTAAAGTACTACAGTACTTAAAAAAACAAAACAAAACCTCTCCATTAATCAACTGTTATCCCCCCCCCCCCCACACACACATCGTCCATGAAGGAAATTTAGTTCTACTTCCTAACCAGGATTTGTTTAATTGCAGTATTTCTCCCTTGGGTAGAGCGACGTATTTACAGAATTATAACTGTGGTTGTTGATGAATTGCTACGGTTTGGTAGCTCCCAGTGAAGTGTAGCGGTCTTATTACATCATATTTCGGCGATTTTCCTCGAGCCCTACACCTCTCCTAGTTGTCCACAAGCAAATGTACAAGGACTGTTTCCACTTGGGATGGGAAGTTGTTTCAGCCGTGCTGTTGGCTAAACATTTATTCTGGCCCTTCGCAGGTTGAGCGTAATTATCCACAAATACTCACTGAGATTTTCAGCAATTACACGCACCTCATGTGCCACCCTGGAATTTTAAGTGCTCCCTACTTGTTTCTTTATTAAACTCATAATCCAGTTCAAATGTGTGTCATGGGCAAGCATGCTGTAAAACCTGCTGTTTCTGGATCCCTGGCTCTGTGTATTCACTGGGTCAAAATAATATGCATGACTTAACATGCACTAGGTGGTGAGTGTTTTAATACCCAGAATATTCCTTTTGCTAATATTAAGTCCAGAGGTGGCATTTACTCATTGGCCTTCATCTGCTTACTACAGTTTGTATAGAAGCCCCTTCTCGTAGTTTGTTTGGCTTGAGGACTGAAGTCAAATCTTGATGTGGATCAAGCAACCGTTAATTTGGAATACGGTCACATCGCCAGTTCCATGACTGTGTGCGACCACGTATTTCTTTTTTCTATGACCAAACATAATCTCTGAAAGTCTGTTGGTGACTGAGATTGCTTTTTTTTTTTTTTTTTTTGAAAGTGAGCTAACCATTTTGCCATCATTGCTGGATGTTCAAACTGATAACAATCCTTCTGATTGATAAGATGATAACAAGTCCAAACAATTTTTTTTAAACTTCCTTCTCAATACATCACCTTCTCCTGGGTGTCGTCGCTAATGAAGTGTGCTGGTATTGATGAAGTGCAAAGGCAGCTGGCGTTGGTGCTAGTGCCAGTGACAGGGTGGTCCACCCCCTCCTGCTCCGCCACTGCCACCCTCATGCTTATCACGCTTACATTGTTTGGTGGCATCTGGCTACATGGGATGAAAGAAAAAAAAATGAAACCGGCAGATGATGGTCCTTGCCAAAACTTTAACGTAGTCACACTTTTTCTTTCATTCTTTGATATCAATGCAGATCACATGTTTGTCTGTCTGTAAAAACTCAGATCTACTTGATATATTTTACAATATTCATTCAATTGCTGCTAAATATTTATGAATTTCATTATAGCATATATAACGTGGCTTCACTATATGGGAAATGTATTCAATCAAAGGATTAAAAAATAAATAAAAAACATAATTTGCCTTTCACGTAATTTTTAGCCGTTATTACAATACATCAAATAATCCTTCTTTTTGAAGCATCAACCCAACAGTCAATGTATGGGAACCAACGTGAGCATTGTCAAGATTTCTTTGGGCTCTTCTTTGATGTGTCTTGCGAGCCAAAGAAAGGTTCAACTTTCACTAAGTCGTCCATCAACCGGCTGTTCGGTGTGGTGTCTGTCACGTGCATTGGCAGACCCCGGGGTGAACGTAGGTGAAACTCTTCACACACACACACACACACACAGACGGTTTCAGTTTCAAACAGCCTGCAACCAGGCGAAGGAAAGGCTATTCTACAGCGACATGTAAGTCAGTGCTGCCTATGTTGGCCTGTTTCTTTCAAGCAAAAGCTTTGATAGAGAACAGCGATAACTCCACCTTTGGGATGGTTTTGATGGAATAATATTAAAATGTTTTCTGAAGCGCTGAGATGCAGTACAGCTATGTCGACCGTCGATTGACCTTGCCATGAGTGTATTGCTTGGTGGCATGACTGTATTGCGTCCTAACACAAATAAACAAGACGTTCATCGTCACTCGGCGAAACTGCTCCCCCAGAGGAATAAATTCAGTGATGCATTCAAAGACCTCCCCAAGCCTGTTGGCTCTGGGAGGCTGTCAGTGTGGCAGGGGTTTGATTTCCAACAGTGAGACTAATCTCACCACATGTGTCCGACCAAGCTCTTCACAAGGCCAGATGTTGGAAGGGCTGATTTGTGTGCGCCTGTGACAACGTGAAACACAGCAGCCCATTTCACGCACGTGGTTAGAAAGACATAAAAGCTGCGGCGCTAGCTAAGAAGACGTACTACATGAGGCTGAATTTAATTACGGCACGCATGTATGCCATTTTTCCTTGCTTAGGCACTGATCAGTGTGAATGGATTTCATGGTTTCATCTGTTCTGGTCAAGGGTGGATACGCTGTCTCAGAAGGCTGTGACCGGGGTGGCAGAATTCTCGGTATTTGGGTCTGGAATTATTTTTTTACAGGGACTTTAATTGAAAAAAGAAAGAATTTCACTGTGTTAAAATTTCAGCCAAAAGTAGTGAAAGGGAAGTTTTCCGGACTGCTCGCAAGATTTAAATTCAGTCTTACTTCAATACTCTATCCCCCTCTCAAGTCATTGACCAAAGCCACACCCCTCGCTAATGTGTATTGTAAGCAAGCCAATGGGGCCACGGCCGCTAATTTGGTCGCATTATTTATTTGTGATGGTGTGTTCCTGCAGCACTAAATGTTATCGGTTTTGTTTTGTGTACAGAGTGATGGTTGGAAGCGGAGAGACTGAAATGAATCATTTTCTTTTGGTTGCATCATCTTCATTTGTTGCATCTGTTTGCTCATTCGTTTTCACAGACAATACAAATGGCAGTCCTCGGAAATACCATCCCATCCAAAAATATTGGAATAGACATTATTAAAGTGAATAACATATAATATTTGGTGGCATAACCCTGAATTGCAGTAACTGCAACAAACTTGTGACTCATTGACTTCACCAGATGATCGCATTCTTCATTTGAAATGCTTTTCCAGGCCTTTGCTATAGCCTCTTTCAGTTCTTGTTTGTTTGTGGAGCTTTTTCCTCTCAATCTCCTCTTTCGGAGGTAAAATGCATGTTCGATTGGGTTAAGGTCCAGTGATTGACTTGGCCAGTCTTAAGACCTTCCCTTTTTTTCTCCCTGACAAAGTCCTTTGTTGTGTTGGCAGTGTGTTTCACGTCACTCTGTTTTTGAAGCTTCTCCCGATTAGTTTGGATGCATTTTACTTTAAATGGTTTTGTGGACTTCAGAATTCATTCTGCAGCAACCATCACGAGTTACATCATCATTAAAGACGAGTGAAGGCTGTTCCAGAGGCAGCCATGCAAGGCCAAGCCATGACATTACCTCCGCCATGCTTCACAGATGAGCTTGGGGGTTTTGGATCATAAGCAGATCCTTTCTTTCTCCATATTTTGGCCTTTCCATCACTTTGGTAGAAGTTACTCTCAGTCTCATCCGTCCATAAAACTTTGCTCCAGAACTTTTGTGACTCATCTCTCTACTTACAATCTGGTCCAAAATTCAAAGCTGGAATTCTGAACATTTGTCTGATATTCATCGTTTGATGTGAAGCACAAACGGCTTCAATATAAAACAAAAACAAAGGAATGAACCCTGCCGTTCCAATACTTTTTAGAGGAGACTGTAGCTGCTCCTCGTGGTCTGACGTATACACTATTGAATGTGTGATAGTTTCACGCTTGCGAACGCTGGGTGTACTTAACATGCACACGCCGCGCTCCAACACGTTGTGGCTTTGGAGGTTTACCCAGTGCAATCGCATTTTAAATAAACAAACCTTGCGTGAAACCGGGCCCCTTTGTGGTCCGTCAGATCCAAGCCAGGGCAAATAGCTGTCACACATGGAAGCAAAGGTTACAATAAGAAATTCTATTTTTACAAACCTGACTTGCCAACAGTGCTGCACTGAAGGGATGTACTGTACTGGTTTTGTACTTAAAGGTTTTGTTCTGTCACTTCAGCATCTTGGCATGGTTGTGAATCCCCCCAGTAGATTGAAATGCCATTGCTAAGCCAAAATTAAAAAGCTGGCAAGCTAAAACTCTGATGACTAATTGCAATGGCACGCAGGGCAAATGTATCGGTGCCTACATGTGGCAAGCCGGCTTCTCCCTGAAATGGGCCGACACGACTTCATGGGATTGTTGTGTTATCCAGAGATCTCCAGAGACAAATGTCTTGTATTAACAACCGGATTCTGCCCTTATAAAAACTCTGTATTGAAACTTAAAATGAATCTATTAAAGCACAGGTGTCAAAGTCAAGGCCCGGGGGCCATATCTGGCCCGCCACATCATTTTATGTGGCCCGCGAAAGCAAATCAAGCATGTCAAGTTCCATGATGCTTGCTAAAGTCTGAACCAAAATTTCAAATTGTCACATGTAATCCACAATAACAGTCATTATTCTTGACTTTTGATTCTGACAAGTAGTTATTCATCAATTTGTTGTGCGCTGTGTATGTAAAATGTGGAGGGGATTTAACATTTATATGGTTTCCTAAAATTCATAAGGGCCCTCCAAGGGAAACCGTAACAACAATGTGGCCCGTGACAAACATGAGTTAAAGCTAGGAACACTGGGCAACAGCTAATTGTATTCAAAGCTGGCATTAGGAGTTCCGAGACTTATTCTTGAGGCTGATTAAAAAAAAAATAGAGAGAGAGAGAGAGATTTTATCCTTTTTTGTTTTTTGATGTTTCAGCATTTTTTTTAACCTGTTGCTGAACCTAATCCTTAATTCATAAATGTGACTCTATACATATATCACTGCGTGACATATTATTTTTATTACATTATTCTTTTTATGAAAAACTGATTTGTGAGAGAGAGAGAACTTTTGGAAAGGTTTACTTGAAAACAATCTCTCAAAATCTTTTGGACCAATGTATTTTTTTCAGTGTTTATTCTGCTAATGCCTTAAATTGCACCGTTAAGAAAATAAAACAATGTTGTTGTGAATTCAATAATACTTTTTTTTCGACGAATAGGCAAAATTGTCTTGACCAAATGCCCCTTTTTGTTTTTTTAGAAATCATCGATGACCTTTCGCATCTCGTGGATAAGACGGATGGCCGCATTCGCAATGAGACACGACGAGTGCAGCTGGTGGAGAAAAAGTCCGCCTCCTGTGGTGAGTTGCATTCTTCACTTTATGATGTAAAACTTGACAATTGGCTTCAAAACGTCTGATACATTAACGCCAAAGTCCATTTTAGAGCAATTGCTCAGTGTTAAAAATGTGACTATGTCATGGAAAAGTGCCGCGAATGTTTCCTTCAAATAGTCAGCAGAGGGCAACTGTGCTGATGATCACCTTCACTTGATTTATTTTTTTGCAGTAAGCGTCTTCATCACATTTATTGGTCTCAATCGTTATTTTCAAGCCAGGGGTCGATAAATCACCTCAAGAACATTCCAACATTTATCGGTCTCACTCATTCGTTTGAAGTCTTTGGTATGGTCAACTGTCGAGCAGAATACAGATGGAGCAATATATGAGAACACAAGATCCGACATGCAGTCCAGGTTTTTTGCAAAGGATAGCAAGTACTGTATTTTCTGTACTATAAGGCACTTTGGATTATAAGGCGCACCTTCAATGAATGGCCTATTTTAAAACTGTTTTCATAAATAGGGCGCACCGCATTATAAGGCATACAGAATAGAAGCTACAATAGTAGCTGCGATTGCACTTTGCATCCACTAGATGGAGCTATGCTAAAGGAATACAATACAATACAATACAATACAATACAATACAATACAATACAGGTTTATTTAGATAGAGCCTTCACAACCGCTGCAGCTGTAACAAAGCCATTAGAAGGGGTCACAAACACGTACATGAAACATATAACTACAAATTGGCTTACAAAACAATAAATGAAAGACAAAAGTTATGAAGACAATGGATTCAACAAAAAGGCACACAAATCTCATGGGCTCACATACACAAGGGGCAAAATATCCTTAGAAGTCTTGGTTGTCTCCTTCCTTCGTTTAGTCACTAGTTAACTATGCTTTTGGTATTATCTTCGTTTCATAATGGCTGTGCAGAGCTCACAGAGTAGTTTGTTTGAGTGTGTGTTGGCGAATGTACGTGTCAATTAGTGTCGGGTAGAACCCATTTAGGTTACAATTCGTTCACCACTAGATGGCATAGGAACACACTAACAGGCAAACGACTCAATGGGGAATATAAAGACACTGTGACACCATATATAAGGCGCATCGGATTATAGGTCACACTGTCGACTTATGAGAAAATTGAATGCTTTTAGGTGCGCCTTATAGTGCGGAAAATACGGGAACACATTCTAATGAGACACCTACTTCATGGGTCGAGGATTGGCATTTAACTGTGGCCCGATGTCTTCAATTTTGATTGGTTTTGATGAGTTAATTACTTCAATGTGTCACTCGTGCTCGTCATTACCCCAGATCCGCTTCGATTGTTGTTTAACGCTTTCAGCGGCCTTTCCAAAAAATGTTGGTCAACAGCTTCTCGGAGGGGGAATCACTGCAGCTGGCTCGAGCCAATCTGTGGAATGCGTGAGCTGACCTCCGTTTGCCTGTTGAACTCGGGCAGTATTGCTTAAGCAAATCGCGCTTTATTGTGGGATGAGAGCCTGTTAGCAGTCAAAGAGGCGAAACAGAAGCAGAGCAGACACTACGGAGGTCTCGCCCCTGAAATGCTTGACTCTGTTGGCCGTGTCCCCATGGTGCCCGAGTGTGAGCTTATTTGTCGATCCCAGAGCCGCCACTGCACCCCTCTCCTTCA
Organism: Hippocampus guttulatus; assembly: GCF_054856545.1. Classification (NCBI taxonomy): domain Eukaryota; kingdom Metazoa; phylum Chordata; class Actinopteri; order Syngnathiformes; family Syngnathidae; genus Hippocampus; species Hippocampus guttulatus. Next base: position 7,342,362 of record NC_141269.1, on the reverse strand, counting down.
TCACTACATTCACCGCTGTTGTGTGTAATACATTTTAATACATCTACATCATTCCTTTTTCAGGGTGTGCCAATTCCCCAATGTACTTGAAGGCATGCAAAAGAGCGTCCTTGTGCATACTGTACATGCTTCCTCACTGTATATTGCTGTGCGTTTGGCCTCGATGCGAATGGAAAAAATTTCCCTTCCACTCCTCAACATCATTCTTTTTTTTTTCATTCTTTGTCTCTGCATTTGTTTGGCGCCTGTCTTTGTATGAAGCAGAGAAAGAGCTTTTGGGTGACTAGAATATAGATTTTTGGGGTATCAACAACTGTCTACAACTAATATCTTTAGAGCAGTGAAGTAGATGTCAACATTTTGAATTTCAATTTTTGTTATGAGTTGAGAACAATTTTCGGGAGTGGAGAGTGTTAATGGAAATTATTAATACTAAAAGAAACAACTGGCAGAATCTCAGTTATTAAATCTTATTTAATAAGTTAGCATTTTTAAACCCAAATAATATCTCGCACCTACTGAGATTTCTTGCCTTGTTCAACATTTAAAAATTGTTTCACAGAAGAAAGCCTATTTATCACCGAATGTAAAAAAACATCAGCAAACATTTTTGTCTCTTTTTTTTTTTCCCACCCCATGACTTATTGTTTGGACAGTTCATCCGAGTGAGAAAGGTTCTGCTAATTTTTTACTTCTGGCATGAAACAGCGCCGTGCAGATGCTAAGTGGTGCGTGCAGCCAGCTCTGTCACTGTCACTCCTAAAAATACAGATACTTAAAAAAAGAAGAAAAAAACCCCCAGATGGTATTAGAAACAAGTATCGGAGTACTTTTCGAGTACCGGTATTCTTTGAATCCCTTTTTGAATCCATTAGGCTATTGGAGCAACAAATCCTTTGGAAGGTGGTATGAGTTTCTGTGGAGCTTAAGACATCACTACCAGGCAACATCATTATCGCTTAAGCACTTCCCTTCTCTTCAGAGCTAATCCACATTTGGTAACGTACCATTTGTGATAGCCCAGTAATCCTGAACGCGACTTAAAGTCAACTTGTGCTCGTGGGACTGGAAGCAAACGACTGTATTGGTGAAATACTTGGCAAATAATCTATACTGACAATACCTTTAACTCATTCAGTACCAAGACAAGTACTAGACCAAGTCTGAAAAGACGTTTAAAAACGTCTTTGGGAGTGAATGAGTTAAGAGTCATTTAAGTAAATTAGCTCAAGACTTGTTTGATTTGGTGTTTGATGTCTTTATGTACTTACTACTGTCGGAAACTTGAAACAAATGTAGTGTCTGTAAAAGCTGCCATTTTTTTTCCAGTTTCCTCAACTCTGTTTTTTACCGGCCCCAAAGTAGAATGAGGGGACAAAATCAACCGGGAATTTTCTGCCTTGGTAGCATCAGAACCATAACAGATGAGGGAAGTCCCTGTATAAGGGTGTTCTGCAATGTCATGGCGGTGGTCTGAAGTGTAATTTATCCCCACATTATCTTGATGTTATCGGTTTCATTTGTTTCATCCAGAAACCGTTAAGAAAGCTGCCGATGTGCTGGTGTGTCAGGATAACTTTATTTCCATAAAATGTGCCCCTTTTCTTTTGGGGTCATCGGATCCTTTTTGTGGTCCGAAGAGGTCTTTGAACCACAAGCGGAGGGCATAGAGTGACTAGTGTGGGCGGTTGAGGGTTTGCCTGCGCCTGTCCGGCACTCACACCAATTATTTGTTGCTTCTCCGCGATTCGTCTTATTGATGTGTCTGAAAATTGCTAAAATGGGCCTCTGGACCTCTTGGGTGGTCGATCCATCCACAGACACAGAGCGTCTCCTTCAGGCATCACTGTCGCGGAAGACTCGGAATCTACTTGGCGAGCACATTTTTAGTCTCCAGAGAGGCTTGTTTAGTCGGAGATGGGCAATAATGGTCGAAGGAGACGAGGAGGAGGGTCACTGTGTGTGTGTGTGTGTGTGTGTGTGTGTGTGTGTGTGTGTGTGATGTGGCTCAAAGTCTGGCTTGTATTACAGTGTGAGAATCGTGGAAATGCAACACATGCCTATGGTACACACCTCAGCCATCATAATTCTTTTGTCGTCACTGGGATTGCCGACAGATGTTGGATCAATCATTGTTAATGTATGTATAGAAAAGTGAAGTTATAATATATACAAGTATGCGCCGTGCTTGGCCATTATGATCAAAAACAAACTGGATTCTCGACTTTTTTTTTTTTTTTTTTTTTTGGGAAAGCTGCCAAATCAAGCAATGATACATTTAATCAGACCACCGCGAGGACCACAAGCGCAGTTTTCTCCAAGAATGCCTTCAAACCAACTCACCCTGTATTTCCCCCTTTGGGGAAAGACGACTAATTAGGCTGCCGGGTGGGAACGAAGGCACGGCAGGCCAAAGAATGAGAGAAATGTAAACTTAAAGTGAAAGGCCCGGGCAAAATACCAGCCGCATGCTTTAATAACAGCGGACGTCTCGAGTCCGTAACGGGACTCTCGACAGCGTTTCGGCCCAGCCCAAGACGCAGTTGTTTGGAATCTTCACTCAGGCCATTCTAATGGGAAAATAATAAAGGGGAGGCATCTGGTTAATGCTCGTGTCCTTGGAGGAGGTTTTATGAATCACAACAGTTACTTGGATAACGTCTCACGTCAACACATGACTTGAATTGAATGGATTACTCACAGACCACTTGGGGTTTCTCGGGAGGGTGGGGGGGGGGGGGGCACGCAGACCCTAAAATTAATGTATACTAATGGTGGTGGTGGTGGGGGGGGGGGATTGTTTAAATACAGACTTACAGTATGTCAGACGCCTGCCCTTTTCCTCCCCCGCAATTCCAACTGTGGTGTATTTTAATTATTGATAAAGTTATTACCGTCATCTGACTTGTGACTTTACGGCACACCTGTTGGGTAATTTTCTGAAGTTGTGCACATTTATTCCATCAACCTTTAAAATGTGTCTTCTGATTTAATTCCCTCTTTTTTTCTTGTTTTTTCTTCCCCCTCCTCAGGGATGCTGGTGGTGATTGTGTTGCTTCTCATTGCGATTGTCGTGGTGGCTGCGTGGCCGCTGTAGCCAGCGTGGATGGCGACATGCTTGGATGACTTGTGGATGAGGGAATGGTAGGATGCAAACGCAGATGAAGACGTTCTCTTCGAGGTTGATTTTATTTAGAATCCTTAACCTCAATTATGTGCGTCACGAATAAATCCAAGTTTCCCTTTTTTTTTTTTCCCTCAACAATGTTGTCACTTCATGGAGATCCCATACAAAGCTATTCAGGTCATGTATTTTTTTTTTAATGACATTTACACTTCACAACGCCACTTTTCCTAGCTGATTGTATTTTAATTCAAGATTTTGTGTTTGCCTAGTGTATCTTAATGGACTATTGTTTGATTTATCCGAAGAAGCGCATATAAATCTATAATTAAAGACACCGAAAGGCCACATTTTTTCAGTGTAACAAGAGTTTATTTGAAAATCTGCCTTTCTACCAGGTTGGTATATTCAGTAGTTATAATTTTCCTTCTTGAATTAATGGCAACAGTCTCACCAATGACGACACATTTAAGAAAAAAAAAGTGGGGAAAAAAAGAAATCCACAATGGCTTGTGTAATTAAATATATTCATATATTTATATATAATAACCATAATATATTAGTACACATTGTAAAAACAACATTGCAAAAAAAAAAGAAAAAAGGGGCTTTAAATGTGACAACTAAACAACATTTACAATTCGTAGTATGAACACAAAGCAACACTTTTGATGGCAAGCTCTCTGGGTGGTATGAAAATGTGGAAGGTTACATGGTGGACCAACGCTGTCGTTTGACACGATGTTGCAAGAGAAACCATGAAAGAAACATGTTCATGTATTGTGTTTGCAGCAGTTGGTTAAAAAAAAAAAGTAGAGTAATGAATCATTGCACGGAGGAAAATGGCTCATGATCAAACACTACACCTAAAATACTGAGTCATACTTGGACTAGAAAAGTTGTTCTACTCTTTTTTAATCATATATCAGAGCCCCTGTGTTTAGTTTGAGAGATTTGATGTAAGATTTGGATCATATTACTGGCATTCGGAGAAAGGGGACCTGAATCGTATCATGTAGTTTACAGTAAAGCTTTTCTTTACGAAACGTACTCATGTACAATCTGGTAAATATTTGTTTGTGGTGGCTAAATCCAATTTCTAATGCAATCAAATAAATGTTCAAAGAGCAACATAATGCCGCATGGCACCCGTTGCCAGGTTGCAGCATGCGTTGCGAACGAAGGTGAGGCATGGTGTGTTTTCACAGGAATGAGAGCATTTGTAGATGCTGAATGAAGAAAATCCAAATCAGTGTTGATTTTTGATCATTTAATGAGTAGTTAGTCAAAGAATAGCAGGTTACTTTACTGATTTGTTTCCTTTGTTTTCTTGGATGAAATCTACAGAATTTTTGCAATAAACAAAAATAAGTTTTTTTCCCTGTAATTTCTCTTTCTTATTTTTTCCATTTTTTTACATTGATTAAACTGAATTAAATACATACCTATCTGCACGTTGAAAGTCTACCTAGCTATTTAGGTCGTGATCAGTCACTACCTCTAGAGTTCTTAAGTCAAGTGAAAGAATATTGCTTTCCTTTGCCTTATATAATGACATATACATTTTTTTTGTACATATAGTGGTGTAAACCAATATATTTTTGTCAAGAAACATCACAAAATCCTGGATATCAAGTGTGACATTAATATATACCTTTTACCCTCGGGGTGTCCGAATCCGGTCCTCGAGAGCCGAATCGGGTGTGTTGGCGGTCGGAAACATCGAAAAGATGCAGGACGGCCCTTTTCGTCTACGTTCCACAAGAGCCTAATTGAACTTTGACCCGCTTTCATAAACGGTGACAGAACTTGTAACATGGTTCCGAATCAGTCTCTCGGCCTGGTCTTGGGAAGTCTGGATCCTAAAACGATGTAACGGAATCAAGGCAATGCATTTCATTGTAACGTAAAGCACAACCAGGTTAAGTGTTCAACATTTGAATCCCCAAATCGTTTGTGTTGACCTGAAACCTTTTGCATTTGCATTTCACCATGAAATAAGTTGTCCTGTCGGCCAACCATCCAAAAACAAAACCATGCAGAGGAGAATCTTCCCTGGTGATTAGTGGCTTTTTGAACAAGCCAATAGGATAGAAACACAAAAAAAGATATACTGACTGTAAAACCAACAAGTAGCCATGTACAGTATATATTGGTGACATACTGGTATTAGGTGCAAAACGGGCAATTCCGCAAGAGATGGGTGTCAAAGTTAAAGAAAGGGTCAAACCAAATCTGCGAGGTGAGCTCCTTCAACCAAAGTTCACTAGAGAATTCCTAAATGATTCTTTTCATGCTACTTAACGAAAAACCAAAAAGCAGCAACGTCAACAGTCTCTTTCGACGGTAGTCTTCTGTCTGTCTCTGTTTCATTCATAAAAAAAAAAAAAACAATTTTAAGCTTTCCTCTGGAATCCCACTCCCACTGCGTCTTTTCCCCATCTATGGCTTCTTGCACTTTCCTTTCTTCTCACGCTGTTGGAACTTCCGCAGCCTGCGCGCCCACGTGTCCCTCCATTGGATTACCAGGCTTCCTTTGTCCGCTACCACGCCGCCGCTCTGACCAGGGGAGTCCTCGTCGTTGCCCAACAGCAGGTACTTCTTGCCGGGCTTGATCTTGGGACACTTGCAGGCCACGTCTTTGGCGCGGACCCACAGGAACTGGTCCCCCCGGCGGATGCGGCTCTCGCCTTGCTTGTAGACAGAAATGACGTTGACGGTGAACTTCCACCACTCGCCGGCCTTGTCCGCCTTCAGAATGTGCACCTGGACAGCTGCAGACACAAGGGGAGTGAGTAATCGTGAACCGTGTTGTTACTTCAGTACATCGACTGGAAAAGTGTGCCAACGCTTCATAATACAACGCTAACTGAATCATTGAGTGCATTCGGAGATGCAGCTCGCAGAGTGACAATCTGGTGGCAGAATGGAAATCATATTTGCCATCTTTTGCAACCGTTAATGAACGATGCCCCCCCCCCAAAAAAACCCCAAAACAAAACGAAAAACATTTGCTACGTTCGTTAACACTCGAGTGAGATACGGTCTTAATGCTGCAATTAATTGTGCCGTTTGTTCTGGTGTGCCCGCCATGGCCACCAGGAGGCAGCGTAATACAGTCACGCAGACAAATGAAGAAGACGATTTTATATTTATATTTATATATATATAAAACAATGTATGTCTTTGAGTATTGTCATGTTACCTTTCTGCATGTGTTGAACCTCCGTTTATGCTCATTGATTGTAAAATCACACCTATTGATGCTAACCGTGAGCATCTGAACAATATTTTGCAATGTTTCTGACCATTAAGCTAAGCAAACCCCCCCCCCCCCCCCCGGCAAAAAATATATGGTATCGTATGTATGATATTGAGCGAATTGCTATTAGCTCCCATTATGCTTCCGCTGTATTTACATTGCTATAGAAGTGGAGCGCTGTGAAGCAATATTTTTTTTCCCTTCATTGTGGAATTAACCGAGTGTCCCGGAGTGCAACTGAATAGACCATTGCTACCACGTGTTCCTCCGTGAGGCCATTCTGTTGACAGTCAGCCGGTGTTCTATGGACCCCTGCACCACCTTGCACTGACCTGTTGCCACACAGCATGCTGTTCCGTACCATCATCATTACAATGCCGCTGAACATCGTCACCGGCTGTACCCCTCCTCTCGTTTTTAGGACCCCCTTAGTGATTCTTTGGACATGTCTCCCCAAGAGGCTTGTAGCATCATTTTGCGGCGCAGCATGCCGCCCGGCTCTCCTGCTGATCTTTTCAAAACAAAGCCCAGATTCGCTTTCTGTCCTGTGGTGTGCTTGAATAGTGACATGGGATATTATCTTTGGTCTGTTGTGGATCTGCGGACAGTATACTCCGATGGCTTTGGTGAGAGGGTTTTTTTTTTTTGTTGTTGTTGGGGGGGCAATCAAAAAAGATTTATTTTACGTAAATGTTTTTGTCATACATGTTAGGCTTATGCTTAAATAAAAGTCTCTCATATATATATTTATATATTTTGGGGGGGGGGACAGGAAACCCATTATTAGAGCACACGGGATTTTTAATTGTTTTTTAAAATTTATTATTATTTTGTGCAACTTATTTTTTGCTCCATGTACAGTACTTTGAAAACAGCGATGGTTGCTTTAAAGTGCTCTATAAATACAGTTGAGTTTAGTTGACAGGGTCATTATGTATGACAGCCGAGGGAACCTCTCCCTATTCCCAACTTTGGCGTGTAAACCTCGCTTGCCAACACACAGTCTCCCTGTTCCCAAAAATCAACATTGTGTTTACTTGCATTTGCTTGGATGCCACTGGGGTCATCCCTGGATACCAGCACATCTCAGCCATTTCATGCAACGCACCACATGCGGGCGCCCTGTGCTGTGATGACTGATGCTTTCTGCAGGGAACGGTGTACGTATACGCCGACATTGATGAAACTCGTTGGCGTTGTTGCTGTTGAATGCCGATGTGAGCGATAAGGCTACTCTCACGACATTGTGGGCCGTCGGCGGGTTGGAGGCGCCTCTAAAATGCCGCCCTAGCAACCGCAAATCCCTGTGGAACAAACCCCCGATTGGCCCGCCCGTCAAGTATTCCGCGGGATGCTCGGTTGAGCACTTCAATCGGCGAGGAGAGAAAAAGGGGGAGAGGTCATACGTCTTATCCACACCTTGAATGGCACGGCAGACGGACGCTCGCAGGAATGCGGCGGGAAGGAGAACAGTGTTTGGGGTGGGGCGGAAGGGTGGGGGTGGTGGGGGGGGCACAGATTCCTTAATGAGGAGCTCTCGTGTTGCCGCCTTCGTCGCGGCAGATGTAGTACGTTGAATCTTTACACGTTTCGGTATGCCATCAGTGAAGATTCTCCCCTGTGAACTGCAACATGTGGAGCTGAGATGGATGGGATGGAAAATGTCTCTGGTCTTTAGGATTTACTGCAGACAGGGGATCAAGCATGTGCACAGGGAACGATCAGGAGGGCTCTGGAGGTGGAGCTGAATGTCAAAGGTTTGAGTTTGCATCTCAAACTGACCGGGTTTATATGGAAAAAGGGAACATTGAGCTGAAATTGGTTTGTCGTCCATACAATGCAAATAGATATTTTTTCCACCATCTCTATAGTGCTGCTTTAATTTGGAACTTTTTCCCCACCTTCCCCCCGCCCCCTTTAAATGAATGTTAATCTCCGTTCACCGTTGACTCACCGTAATCCTTCTTGCAGTACTTCTTCATGTTGATTTTCAGTTTGCCTTTTGACGCTTTGCAGTAAGAATCACAGTCTGCAAGCAGAACAAGACCAAAATGCAGTTAGGGAAAATGTTGATTACTGCCACGAACAGCTTAAGGAGTCCCAAGGAAATGGACACATACTGGAATTTTGACTCCCTCATTTTTGTTTTAGAATTCTGCAAGAATAAATAAATAAATTACAAAACATATATATAGATTTTTAACGGTTTTAAATTGATTATCAGATCCTGGCATTCGAATTACCGCAAGCTAACTTAGTTAACTGACTATAAGCCTTTTGAGTGACATTATTTTCAAGATCAACAGCACCTATGAACTCCTGAATGCCCTTTTTTAATTTGCTTTTGCAAATTACAATTAAACCCTCAACATGCTCATGTCTAAATTATTTCTTATTTAGCATTATTTAAGTCGTGAGAAAAAAATACCCCAATTAGGCAAGAGTACATTTGGCTGGATAGTTACTCCCCATGCCATACCATGAAATACCAATCCAACAAACCCATACATTTTTCTACATTAGAGTATGTTTCTAACCTTTCTGACCTTACAATCGATACCACCAAAAAGGTCGTGAAACATGTATTGATTTGACTTGCATTCTTTTCTCAACATATCCATGAGGATGTGCAATAGGTGGCGTGGAAAGAATTTTCCACCCCCACCCTCCCCAAGCTGTCTTGTGTGGGCCCCTGTCGAGAACTAATGGTACCATCAGCAGGTTTGCGGCGTTACAAATTACAAGCCAATAGCCACTTATTCCCTGTCAAAGCCTGGGAATCATTCAGCCACCCTCCCGACGCCCCTTGGACCTCCACCCCCGCCGCCCCCTCCATCGCCTCCCTCCATCGCCTCCCTCCAAATCTCACCTCGCTTGTCACCTCGACCCCCCGAAAAAAACGTCGCCCTGGGATCAAGGCCCCACCGAAGGGCCGTGTCAAACGTTGGCATTCATTGCAGCGTGGACATTCGGAGAAAGAGCATTGGGGGCGGGTGAGTTGCTATTCCAGGGTGTGGAGGCTGGGGGGTGGTATGAAAGGGGTCATTGCCACACAAAGGGAGGTCAGGAAGGAAAAATTAGCCATCCGTGAAGAAGAGTTAGGTGCAGAAGACACTGTTCTTCGGGCGAGTGTGTCCACTCTGAACAAACCTCATGCGGGCACAGCCATCACCCAAACAATTCTAAAACACGGATGATGAGACAAAACATCAAGCGTGTGCTCGCTGTGATGTCGGTTATGGCCGGGCGACCACATGTAACACATATCGATTGCTAGAACTTTTGAGGTTCTTGCTATCAAATGCTAACAATCCAAAAGGCCACTTGGTCCGGATCTGAACAACTTTCCACCGTTTGAATATACAGTTTATAAGCGAAATAAAGAACACCACCTCCGCCCTCCACTTCTTAGCAAGACAGCGTGCGCCGCCATTGCCCCAATGCTATCTTGCTAATCTGTCATCCACTTCCACTCTCTTCCAACAATAACACGGCCTGAAAGCAAATCTTCAGATGTATTTTTCTCTGCTCCTGAAAATCGCATCCAGAGTTCGGACTCGGTTTGCGGCGAGTGCAGCACGAGGAAAAGGCACGGCCTCTTTTAGCGGAAAAGAGTGCTGCAAATACTGGATGCAGTGCCCGAAGCTTGAATATGAACAAACTTCATTGTTGGGCCAGCAGATCTTTGCTCCGTGCCTTCACTCCCCTTTTATGTTCTTTTTCAATGAGGTTGCCAAGGTAACACCAGAAGGAGAAAAAAAATGCCCCCCCTTCCCCCCCTGCACTCACCTACACAAAACAAGAGGAATAAGGTGGGGGGGGGGGGTCACAAAGAAGGAGAAGAGTGAAGTTTGTGACAAGAATCGATCAAGTCCGGTATCTTCACTAGTAACCAAGAATAGCGACAAATGCAACAGAGTCTATCTGAGCTGGCGCCAGATTACCATTTAAATGTTTAGAAGCTGGAGCTGTGGCAAGTAAGCTTTGTTTTCTCATACCCCCCCCCCCCCCCTTTGAAAAGCATCATGATACTACCCTTTGATAGCCTTTCCTACCCTATTAATGTACCCCGGCTGCATCCCACTGGCTGTGAGGATCCCCAAGACCCCCGTTTGGGAGCAGGCAGTCCCCTACCGGGAGGACAAGTGTTGCCTTTGTGTGCACGTTACAGACAATGGGAAGCGGGAGCAGTTGTGGTGATGTCGTTATACGATGCTTTGTTTGCTTCCTGTCGAGCACCTAAACGGAGATCTGGGCCTCCGGCCCCGACCGTAACACTGCTGTGCAACACACTCAAATGGGTCGTGTGCATTGTTAAAAACCGCTAACACTATTGTAGGCTTCAAAACAATGTATTGGTGTGTTCTTCATGTGTTAGCTAGCCACTTCCTGGTTCATGGTGAATGATGAAAGAACTAAATCTTGCGGCGTGAACTAATGAAGCCAGTTCTGATGAGAGGTGAAACCGAACAGTCCAGTCTCGTTGAATTCAATGCCCTAAGAATCAAATGACCTTGTATGATTGATACGCGGAAGCACAATTACACAAATTAAAATGAATACATTGTGAAGTGACATTTGAGTGACGACTACTTTCTGGCTCGCAAAGTGTAACATAAGATAATGGGCGGGATCGTAATATTCATGTTTTTAGAGAATGTGTCCATTGTGAGATAGCAAATCAAAAAGCAATTATAATTTTTGGCGTTGTGCTTTGTTTATCCATGTGCTTTGTTAGCAGTTAGCTACTTCCTGGTTCGTGTAAAGGGAAAATTACTCGAGGACACACTTTGAAGTTAATGAGAAACAATTGAATTAAAACTTGGGTGCAAGGCGACAGTTCAAATACAACCTAATGACTGCTTTCAAAGTGTCGGACTATTTGTCCTTAGGCTAGCTCGTATACGGTCCTTGTGCAGGTATCGTCCGCGTAATACGACTGGCTTTGTCTCACAGTGAAGTGTTAATACGCTATCAAAAATCTGAAATACTGAAACTGCTGCACATCATTTGTTGAAGTTAAAACCGACTCAGAAAAGTTTTCATTCGGTGCAGATGGTCGCCTCCAAATTTTATATGTAGGAAAGCCCAGCGATATCCACTGCCAGTTAAAGAATCCAAATGTAGCAAATGGGCCTTAAAACAACAATTTCGTTGTCAATGGGATGGCACACTTGGTTGTGAGAACTGCATCATTGTTTTTCCTACTCTCGTGATATTGGCGAACCAGCCAGGAAAATTCTCAAATTGCTTCACCTTTGATGCAGTTGGGATTGTGTTTGTGTTCACGGTGTGTGATATAGCTTCACTGAACACACAACTTTTTGCCATTTGTCGCATCATTCATCAATGTTATTCGCATTACACCTTTAGGGGGAGCCGCAGAGCCGTCGTTTGTTTCTTCCTGCTGCTTTCGCAAACAGCAAACGAGTACTTAAATGTATCTCATGTGCATATAGAGTAAGGAGATGCATGTTAAGTTGACTCGGCGGTGTGAATGGAAGGTGGTGTGACCGAGAGCCCAGGAGGAGGCCTTTCTCCCCCCGAGCACACTGGTGGGGGAAAACAAAGTGTGGCAAATAAAGCGCGTCATTAGATTAAGGGAGCCCAGTGTGCTGCCCGGCTTCGAGCTTCTCTGCTTTGCACTGTTGCCACTGCATTTGGACGGCATCCGGACAACACGGGAGGGAGTTTAGCGAGAGGGAAAGAAAGTGGATCTTGTTTGAATGAACCTTACGTCCAATAGTCAGGTTGAACTGAGATTTGCGGACCAGTACATGCAAGAATTGAGCAGGATTTCAAACAGAGGGTTTCAATCCATCCATTTTCTGTCATGCTTCTCTTCATTTGGGCCTTCTCATTCTTCATCATCATCATTATAATGATAGTTACAGTATTGCAATTTTAATTTCGCAACACAGTCAAACCTCGGTTTTCGAACGTCTCTGTTCTCGACCAAATCGGTTTTTGACCAAAAATTTCGATTTTTTTTTTATGCCTCGGATTACGACCGAAAATCGGTTCTCGACCAAACTGAGCGCACTTGAATGCGCCACTTGACTCCTCTTGCCTTCCTTACACGAGGAAGTGACGCTTCCTCGTGTAGCGTTCCATTGTATTGCAGACGTGTTCAATAACAATTTTTTTTTTTTTTTTTTAAAGAGCGTGGGTTTGGTTTTTGAACAAATCGGTTTTCGAACAGCCTTCTGGAACGGATTATGGTCGAAAACCGAGGTATGACTGTATTATGCTGAATAACATATGCCCAAAGTACAGTGGTACCCTGAATATTTGTGTTTCAACTTGCACGAATTCACGGATTCTGAGATTTTTTTTTTAAACCTACCCCATCATGAACAGAAAAAGGCCCCCCCCCCAACCAAAAATATACATCATCTAAGTACTTTCTCAGTAGGCTACTCAAATATTCATTTCCTGCAGCCCTACATTCATCGCCCCCAATGTATTGTATTTTTATTGTTTAATAAAATCATTGCTTCCGGGATTAACTGGTGGGCGGGAAAATACTTCTCAAACGAAGTCATTCATTTGCAAAGCTATTCCTCAAAGAAAAAAAAGGTATTTCGAGCCTTGCATCTATTCCTTCTCGAATCCCCTCCTCCGCCTTCTCATTGACTTTCACATTGTGCGCATTTAATCGACTGCACATTCGGCGCGCAGACGTCTCTGTCACGACCTGTGGGAGTGGCGACCTCCAGCGAGCCTGGAGTTGTGTGTTTTGTCTGGGCCGCGCCGTCGGAGCTTATTCTCCATGCATTCCAGCTCTCTTCGTGTGGTCGACGGTGGGGTTGGGAGGAGGGGTGCGGAGGGGGAGGGGCAGGGGGGACAAATTAATATCCATTCCGTTTGGGCCTCCCGTTGGCTCAACTAAATACGCGCCTTTACCTTCTCCATCTCCAGCTGAGGCGCATGCAGGCACCTGCCAAATAACTGTCACACCAAACTACGCTTGGCTCCAACGTGCACTTGCATGTGCAAAAATATCATTTGAAATTCTGACATTGATTTCACAATCAACACCCCCAGTTTGTAGGATTTCATTGTAGAAGTTCACCATCTTAGTCACAGCAACTGCTGATGTCTTAACCCCTTCGTTGCTCATTGCAAAGCCTTGGAAAATCCACAAAATAGCTGCTTGGATTACGACCACATAATAAGATAAGATAAGATAAGATATCCTTTATTTGTCCCGCAATGGGGAAATTATTATATTATAGATATTATTCTCTCTGTATTTTTTTTTTAATTTCACATTTTTTGCCCTCTCGAACCGTTAATAAATGCCAACTACATTTTCTAAAATCAGTTTCGACAGTGATAACTTTTGAAGGAGACTGCATTGAAAAAAATCCCCCCCCAAAAAAATTCTAAAGTAATTAAACAAAACGATTCCGAAGGAATGTTTTTTTTCTGGACTATTAATTATGCAGATTGTAAGATTAAATCATAAAAGTCAAAATGAATATTTTTTCACTCACAAGATTCTGAATTTTGACTGATTTAACTGAAAAAAGAGCCTATATTACAAGTATAGGACTCATACAGAACATCGTTCACTGCATTGAAAGATATGACTGATCTGTGCCCCCCCAAAAAAAAGACTTTCTAAAAGTACTTTGTCTTATGTTTCGAAAAGAAAAAAATGAATACACACACACACACAGTATTTACTTGTACTGTATACTGACATGCAACCCAGTACGTTTGAATCAAAATTTTGCTCAATTTATCGTTCTTGGTCAAATGATATCAGAGCTGCTCAAAAACGAGCACAAATGCAGTCAACTTTTCGACTCTTTCGGGGGTGTGAAAGTATAAATAGATGAGCTGGACCGGCAGCCCTGGCACGTCATGACATGTCAGCTTTGCCATCTGCTCAAAATCAAACAGAAACTTTGAGGAGGAAAGCCCAGCGTTTCCTCGCCATCATTAGATGATCTCTAACTACGCCATCCAACGTTATTAAAAAAAAATTAAAGTCTCCTGCACACCACTCATTTATATGACACTTCTCATCGACAGATCCACAGTGGAAAATGACACACTTAGAGCGGAATCTGCTACGAGCAGCTGACTGTCCGGTGGATATAAATAGTGTACACACCCCTGTCCTCTTTTTTTGTGATATTAAAAAAAAACAAAATAAGATGAAAATAAATCATTTCCACATTAATCAAAATCATTTTGAGAGGCGAAGTAGTGAAGCAAACTGCGTTTGCATAAATGTGCACACCCTCTTCAAACTGGAGATGCAGTTGTGTTCGGAACCAATCACATTCAAACTCATGCTAAATGGGAGTCGGCACACACCTGCTACCATTTAAGATACCCCTGATTAAACCCAAATAAACTTAAGCTGTTTTAGCAGGCTTTTCCTATCTCCCCCCTCTCCTTTCAAGCAGAAAGTCGAAAACTTTGCGCAAACACGGATTTGAATATGAAAGCGCCCTGCTTCCCTCTACCAGAGCCAGCTGATGAAAAATTATTTTCAAGTTTCCTATTATTTGTTGTATGTTTTTTTTCTTGGCATTTGAGAAAAAGTAACCACAAACATTGGTTTTTAAACCACATCGCCCTTGCTGAGGTGCGGAAAATTCCCTGCAACAATTCCAAAGGTGCATGGCGTTGTGACAAAGGGGGGCCATGGAGGAACTCCAGATGTATTCCCTCTCGGCAAAACACACACGCACATGCACGCGCACACGCACACATTTTGCCATGTCAAGGACAAAGCATGAAACAGAAGGAGATGGAAGATGGAAAAAAAGAAAACGGGAAAGAAAAGAAGTGGAGGAGGGCGGAAGGGAAACGTGGCTGGAGAAGGGGGTGGTGGGAGGGTGGTTAGGCAGTGACTGTGCTGTCAATCAAAGCTGTCCCAAGAGGAGGTTGCCAGACCAACAGCACACTTTGGGTGTGCCTGCAACTGCATGTATGAATCACCCGTTTTACACAATCGCTAACCCAAATTTTTCATTCGACATTATTTTGAATTGTCCACTTGCGTTTGTGCATTGTGTCATTCATTTTCATAAAACTACATCGACATTTGAAAGCTTTCTGAACATTTCTCCTCAATGAATAATGCACAGATTATAATAACATTTGGATATCATCGTGGATGAAGTTGTTTTAAGTTGGCGGATGCGACTCTGTTTCCATTTTTGTGAAACATATAATTTCAAAATGTCTGCAAATCTTTAAATACAGTTGAAAATAAAATGTTCGTAAATTATTGCTTTTTTTCCAGGAAGAATCATGTTTAAAGTTGCCTAATGCTAAAACGATGTTATTTGAAAAAAAATTATCGTTAAAATAATTAATATCCCCAGTGAAAATAATGTTGAAAGCTGGCAAATGCGACTCTTGTGTGCTATTATTTTAGTATATATAATATAAATCATGTGGTCATTTGAATTATCAAATATTTTTTCCAAATGCTTTAAAAAAACATACAAAATAAAATTATTATGAGAAATTCGGTTGGCTTATGACAAAACAACAAAAGTATATTAAAGGATGTCCCAAATCTTTAAAAACAGAGATGTAATTCATATACTGTAAGTGAAATAAAATTGCTTAAAAAATCTTATTCAGCAAGGTACACGCGCAGTGCAAAGCATGTAAAACTGAAAAACTAAAAAAATAACCTTTAGATCAAATGTAAAATGACACATGTTCCATTCATGCAGATAACCCTCTGCTTAAAAAAAATGGTGCAAGTGGTTAGGTTCTTTTTGATCATGACAATAATGCAGCAACACGCTCTACAAATTGTACAACAATGCAACTACTGCATAAAAAAACATAGCGGCAGTTGATTTTCTGGCTGCAGGGTATATTACAGTCAATGTGTGGCATGTCAATAGTTTACAGTATGCCTCACCTGAGGGCTCTTCTGTGCTGCTGGCTGCTGTCGTAGGCGGTGTGACTGGAATCTCTGCTCCCCACCACCAAGCGCGCGCGCACACACACACACACAAACACAAACACACAGGCAAACACCAGGATCAGTGCCCTCATGCTGTGTGAATAACAAGTACACAACAGATTGCAAAAGTGCTCTTTCTCCCCGGATAAGCTGTTTGTCTATTTTCTCTCTTTCCCTCTATATGAACTTAACATACTCTAATCAATTCTTGACAGCCATACACAGCTAATTTGGTCCTACCTGTTTTTTGCCACTATGTATGGCGTTTCTCATTTAGGAATTGCAGACAATTTATGCACAGTAACTCAAATTTCAAGGGCACATTTGACGGTGGCAAATGTTGGATGATTTAGCGGCAGTCAAGTCAATCTGAACCGCACGCCCGTGGTCGGAGTTGCTGGAGGTGGTTGTGATCACTCCTTCAGTGGCGCAGCCCTCCCTGTTGCGGATCTGCCGCTCATCTGCGAAACATCGGGTCTAATCCACTGCCATGCAGACTTTGATGGGATTTATACCGGTTGTGAAAACGGAGCCCTTCATTTTTAAGACATACGGAGTCATCAAATGTTCAAATTTCCATTGGTCCTTGCGGTTACGTTTTGCCTTACAGGGGGAGGAAGCAGGCGTGAAACACGGCCCTCTTATCTGCAAAGGAGCTGGATGCTGAAGAAGATAGAAGCGGGGAGAAAAGAACGAAGCTGTGAAACCGCAGCCATCAAAGTGCGGAGGAAGAGAAAGAGTAGCAAAGCAGCTGTGCGCTGGTGAACACAGCCTCGATTTTTATCAGACATGAATGCGGTGATTCATCTGTTCGACATGAGGGCTTCTCTCCAACATATTTTCCGGTTGATTAAAAAATGTTTTTTATTTGTTTTTAGGTTGATTTAGAGGAAAAGTTATTTCAAGGGAACAAAGTTACAGTTTTACATTAAAGTGTTGGAGGTTTTTTTTTGTTGTTTTTTTCCAGGGACAAAGTCTCACCAAAAACAATGTTTAGCCATTTGTCTTTTATTTTTATTTTTAGAAAAACCTCAATAATTTTGAATTTCTGCTGCAAACAGGCTTTGTTGCACAGGAAGGAACGCTTTTTTTGGTTTTGGTTTTTATTCAAATAAATTCATAATATTGGAAGCCGAGGCAAAATTTAAGTTTTAAATTTCATTTTTGTTTTATGTATTTATAAGTCAACACTCTATATTTTCCAAAGTGAGAAAACAAATATTTCCAGACATGATTGGTAAAGAAATGGCATTTTAACCCTTTCGGGGACAGCGGTTATTACAGTGGACAGCTTACCATGTTTTCAGGTTACAGGTGATCATTATTGGTGCATGAAAGGGCTAAAAAAAGATAAATAAAAAGTTATGGGAAGAAAATTCAAATTTTTAATTCTAAGTCTTGAAATGAAATCAGTTCTGGTAGTGAGTAAAGATTGCATTTTTCCAGAAGTTAAAACAAATATTAGAATAAAAGTGGAGGCATTGATGGAGATATGATATAATAAAAATAAATGTTTTTTTTTCATACAAGTCATATCCATATATTTTAATAATCTGTAATTTTACAAGAATAATGATTATTTTAAAGGAATTTGTATTTGAGAAAATGTCTTTCTGGTCAAGCAATTGTAATTTTACAGGAATAAAGGATTTGTTTGTAAAAATTCGAGACAAGTATATTAAATTGTATGTAACATATTAAATGGTCAGAGAGAAAAAATATATATCACACAGAAAGGAGAGAATAATGCTGTAAATGCTTCAAGATGGTTTTTTCATGTATTTTTGTCACGTTTGATAAAGCAGGAACAGTAATATATTTTTAAACGAGTGCATTAAATTCGATTTTCCTAATATGACATCTTAATTCCCATATCCATCTGTCTCTCCCCCCTCGCTATTTTTTATTTCCGTTGTGGCACTAATTCCTCCTGAGTAGATTTACAACATCGAAACGTGAACGAGAACGAAAGTGTGCAATTCCTGTTTCCCAGTCACCTCGCATTCGAATCTGCATTTTCTGCCGTAGCGCTTCCCTGCCAAGAACACAAATGAATATGGTAATAAAGACTGTTTGCACGTACTTATGCAGGGGGCAATGGGCGAGCGGCTCTGCTGGTAGCCTTTAGCGCAGCGGTTGCACGTGATACCGGTCACGCCGTCTTTACAGGGACATTGTCCTGTGGTTTGGTTACAGGTTTTGCCGGCGGCACCCACGGGATGGCAATCGCATGCTGTGAGGAACACAGGAAGAAAAGGAGAGGCACAGTGAGTGGTCGCGCACACGACAGAGATAACATGACGAGAAAGTGAACTTGGGTGATGGGGAGAGGGGGTGGGACAGGTGGAGGGATGCACGCAGCAGAAAAGTGCACTCAACTACATGGTGGAAAACGGAACCGCGGCCATTTTGTCAACATGGTGTCACCGATGTGAGGAATAATAATGATCCCTGAAAGTTTAGCAAATGGTTCGGGAACTCTTCGCTTACATCAGCAACCGTGGGTCAGACAGCTTTGAAAATGTCAAATATTCTTGACATGATGAAGTTTACGTTCAAAGAATAAGTCGACTGGAAGGAATATTGCTTACAAGTGTCGATGCTAGAAAACAAACTTTTAGCATTAGCATACAGTTAGCCACACGTGTAAGGTAAGAGCATTCTACTTCTTCCTTTTTCTTCTTCTTTTTATTATCAATATTATAAGAAAAAATATGTAAATATATTTTGACAATTAAGATAAAAGTGTTAGAATAAAGGTGTAATATTGTTTTTTTTGGTCAGTGGAGAGAGGTGTGGGTTATGTAAATAATACAATGAGATTTTTCTGACAGAATGTTGCACTAATCTGGCACAAAGATTCATTTGAATCAAGTTAGTACACTGTTGCATGGATAGTTGGTTTTTTTTTTTTTTTTGTCGTGTGTCACAGTGAGAGAGACTGAGAAAGGTTCTGGGATGCGCTTTTGTGTAACTAGCTGCATTTTGCATTCTTTGGGTGGGTAAATGTTTTTAAAAATCCACGAAGCTACCAAATAATCCAAATGTGCAAATATCTTGGCAAATAGAACTTTTTTTTTTTAAAGCAGTAGTGATGCACTTAGTGGGACATGCACACACCCACAGATATGTCTGCTCTGCTGCGCACATGTATCTTGCAGGCAGAGACAGAGCGGTAGATTTGTCTTCATGGTTTGTTTGGAGGAAGAAACAAGCCGAAATATGCTCCAAAATAAGTCTGCCTTGCCTGACATGAAGAAGCCTCCTCGCTAAACAACATGGTCAAAGAGTTGAGAAAGCCAAGAGTGCGACAGACAGGTAAGCGATGGTGACACGTCCAAATGACATCACTTCAAAGAGAAGTTTAACGAGTGTAAATGATTTAGTGACAAGCAGGCTTGTTCCCCACTGGTTGCGTTTACGAGGTCTTAAATCAATACTGTCGTTTTTAGATGACAGAAGTCATGCACGTACCCAACAACTACATAGCTATGTACGGTTGTCATTTTAGCCTGCATAAGCTTATAAATAACAACGTAAATGTATTGGTTCCCCTTAGATAAATCAAATGTATCAAACAGAGGAATCCCTTATTATTTTGTAATGCTTATGTGGCCTAGTCAACCAAATTGGTGCCATTTGTGTCTCCTAGGCAGTTACATGAAAGCACATTTTATCCATTTGGCTTATCATGCATGTGGCACACAGAAATATTGCCCATCTGTAATTTTCATTGGTTCATTTCCAAAGACAATCTCACAATTCTTTCCCAGTTCTATCTCGCCGCATTTGCTGCTATTCAACATGGTTATTTGCTCTTGCTAAAGCTAGTTTGGCAAATGAAGCAAATAATCCACAAGTTGGAAAGAGAGATCTCCATTTTGTTGGACACACAACAGCCCCCCCCCACCCCTGCCCCTCACTTTTATCTGTAGTACATTTATCTGGAGTGTTTCCTGTGATTCAGCTCCTGTAACCAATCTTATCTCCACCCCTGTGTGGCTACTTGTTCTGTTCACACGTCTTATCAACTTCTTAAGTCTGCTTTGCACCTATTAGCGTTTTTATCAGGCCAATCTGTCACTGCCATCATTGCTCGGTTGAGTCCATCTTTTTAAGAGGAGGAACAACACACGCACACACGCACTTTATTTTGCAAGCAGTGTGGATGGCCGTCCAGCATGCCTTCAGGCCTGTAAATTCAGACAAATGTCAGGCCAAAGACAAGGAAATAAAGAACCTCGGTCCGGGTGAGGCCAAAGTCCACTTCCCCAGATGGACGCGTTGCGGTTGCATGACAAATTGAATGACTCTCTGGCAGGCACTTCTTGGACAAACGACCGACATACTTGGGGGACGTTGAGCGAGCCTTTCTGCTTTAAGTGCGTGTCCACTTAGCGCTTAAGTGGCTGTGTGCTCAGCTTCATGGCCACTCCAGTTGGATTAGGCAGATATGAGGCCAAAAACGGCGGCCTGTCTAGCTTTCCTAACAGAGGCAAAGCGATCAGACTCGAACGCTAAGATGACTAGCACTGGTCTTGATTGGGAGAAACCTCTAAGAGGAACTCCAGAAATTACACAAAAAGAAAAACGTGGCGAGCTTTCACTCTCTAGAACAGGAGAGACAAGGAGGGGTAACAGCTGAAAACATCTTGGCGAGCTCGCTGTCATGACATTTTTTTGTCTTTATATGTATGAGGTGGGAAAATGCATTGCAGACATCTAATATCAACTGTCACATTTTAAAACGTGACTGGAATTTAGAATTTGCATAGTCATTTTTCTCACTTTATTGAATACAGTTACAAATAAATCCACCTGATAGACCTCAGGCATGTTTAGACCTCAGTTGACCAGTGAACATTGAAAAAGGATTTCAAAATAACAGTTGGATTTGGGGCATTTGTCCTCATTATTTATCATCCAAGTTAAGGTTCTACTTACCTTTCTTTACTGATCGGCTGGGAGAAATCGTGTGATTCTACTGACCGATAGAGTTGGGTAGAGTAACAACAAATTGTACTGAAGTTCTTTTAGAATATTATGACTCAAGTTATAAAAAAAAAAAAGAGTAGGGCAAACGAAAATCATATCGATCAGGCAAGCAATAATAAATTCATAAAAATCAAAGTCATTCGCCGAATGTAAAAGTATATATATTTTTTTATGAATTTACATGTGATTTTGCTTCCAAAAATCCACTTTATTTCTAAACAGTCCCATGTATTACCATTGAAGGTTTTCACCTTTGCCGCCCTAGAATGGACTTCATGTACTCGATTTCTATTGTCGGTTGCTGTCAAACTGATGCAAAAGAATACAAATATCTCGCTAGCTCGCTATTTTAGTTAACAAACATTAACAAAATAAAACTAAAATTAAAAGAACATCTTGTGTTAATGAAATAAATATAAATGAAAATGCTTACCCCTCCCACCCCCTGCAAAAAAACTACATATTATATTTGCAAAACTAACTAACAATCGGTGTAAGTAAAGCGAGAATGTTCTTTTTTGTTTTTTTGTCTTTGGCCGTTAATTTAATTCATGAGCCTTTGTGGTTAATTTTAAATGTATGCTCTTTTTTTGATTCATACTTCTCAACAGGAATTCAAATACACTTGAGAAGTTGACAACTTGGCAAACAAGGGGTGGAAAGCGAGACCATCTTATTTTTAGTTTAGACGATTTCGATGTCGTTTGTCTAAGGTCTGTTTAAAACAACAGTTTTCTGAAAATTTTACACCACAGTTCTTGCCGTGATTTTTTATTTTTATTTTTTCAAATCGCTTTACGCTCTCTTCGCGCATATCTCGACATGATTTCAGTTGACCTAAATTTTAGTCTACTTTCAGCCACCAAATTCTCCGGTGCCCTGGAGCCGTGTAAAACAAAACACCCTTGGGAAAACAAAACGCCCAGCATGATGAAGAGAGAAAGAACCAAATTCCCAAACAAGTGCTTGGAGGCTCGTGTCAACACATCAATGTCAACGAATATAGAACCCACCACCTTGCAGCCAAACTATGGCAACTCATGAAAACTATTCGCAGAAATTCCGAACTCTGCGCAACGCCACAGAATAGTTGTGTGGAATTGACATCGAAGCACAAAAGAACACAAAACATCTCCATGCGTCAACGGCGGCTCGAGTCTGAACTTCCACGCCAAGCTTTCCACAGAGGCCTGTCTGAGGTCTGTCACTGTCGACTTGTTTTATTTACTCGCTTCCTGTCGAGTGATATGGGAAAACAGGGCTTAAGCTGTCGGTGCGCGGCTGATATTTCCACGCGGGCCTGTCCCTCGGGTGCGTGAGCCTCAGTTTTGGAGCGCTTGGCTTGTTTGCGCAGGGATTATTCTGATGTTATTTTTACCTGCAGCTACAGGAAAGGTGCGAAAACTCACTTTGACCTTTATTAGCTCGGCTGAGGGTTAGAAGGCATTAGGCGGCGAGCGCACCTGTGTGGGGGCGTGTTCACGCCACCTCCGCCGCCTTCCATTCCTTCCTATCTTTCACCCTCACGATTGACCTCCCGCTTGCTATGCCGATCACTTCACACCTCTCCTCTGTTTGCTTTGGTTGTCCTGTCTTCCCCTCACCTTCCCTCGAATTAAGCCAAATAACTCAGTGTCAAAAGAGGGAACACCCACTCCACCGCCCTCGCTCCGCCATCCCCGCAGACCTCCAACTCATCTCCGCTGACAGAGGAAGATGGGGGCGAGACAAGGCTCAGGAATGTTGCGATGCCGCGCTTCCTCCCCCATTTCCTGTCATTAATCTACAACTCCAGAGCAGTGGTCCCCAAACGGCCGGTCGCGGACCGGGACCGGTCTGTCAGACATGTGGTACGGAGCCAGGTTGTCATAATTTGGAATTTTCAAATATAGTTTTCATTTTTGTTTTGATTTTGTTTTTCCTAAAAAAAACAAAAACAAAAATCATTTAGTTGAAGCAGTTTTGAGAGCAAGTTCATTAGTTTGTATTAGTTTTTTTTTAATGCTTCATTTTGGTTTAGTTCTATTAGTTTTAGGATTGGTTTTAGTTTTTTTTTTTTTCAAAAATACTGTGTGTGATGTATTTGTCGAGTGCAAGATCGCAATCCAAGGTCACAATAAGTAACGGGTAATAAAGTAAAACAGCCTACAATTCCGCAATGACTTATTTCGATCAAAAGAGCAGTGTTGGGCAAGTTACTTCCAAAATGTAATTTATTTCATATTACCAGTTACTTGCCTTTGAAAGGAAGTTGAATTCGCTGCTTGATCATGCTTGAAACTCACTTGCATGTCAACTCATCTTTTGCATTTGAAATGAATGGAAATGCCAATCAACCGGGCCAAACCCCCCCTCCAAAAAAAAACAACATACCAACAGGAACAAAATATGTTTTTGAATGAGAAATATAGCACTCAATGATATTTTACTTCCTACGAACATATTGTAATTACATAAAGAAATATTAAAGAAAAGAATTAGTCGTTTTGTCTATCAAGTGAATGGCCACTGTGCTGCTGCCATCAGAGTGCAGTCTAAGACAGCATACGGATATACGGGACTGTAGGCTCAGCTCCTCTCTCGAGCTTCTCATTGCGTCAGTAATCTGATTCATTCACAGACAATAAAGAATAATCCGTGTGCCTGTGAGTATGGTGATATGGTTTGCCTACATGTGTTGCTGCACTATTTGTGTTCAGATATCCGTTACTTAAATTCATTGCCACGTAGATGCTCATTGTTAGCCTATGTGTCTTTGGAGTGTCCCGCTGTATGCTAACGTTTATGTTACAGAGATTATGTGGTCGCTTTAAATACAAAAGATCTAATTCTCTTATTCTAAATCTCGTTTTAATTCCCTTGGTTTTATGTTTGACAGTAACCTTCAGCTGATAGTGGCAGCTTGAGTCCTCATTTTTGAAGAATTATTACTAATTATAGCTGCCACTTGTGGTTAGGTGAGTCAGGACACTTGTATCTAACGACACCACTGTATCTTTGTTTGGCTATCTATGCAAGGTGATTGATCGTGGCAGGGAGAAAAATTAACCTTCATATCCATTTTTGTGAATTTTTTGTTATGGTGTGCGTTCAGATTTTTTTTTTCTTCTCATTTAAAGAATAGTTGGGGGGGAAAACTGCTGTAGAGTGCAGAGTGAATATACGCCTTCTGAGAAATTGTGTTTTGGCAAAGTGGGACGGTGTACCCTTGCAGGCTTTCCTGTGCGAGATGGGTTTGGACAGGTCCCGGTAGTAGCCCTCCTTGCAGTAGTGGCAATGGCGTCCAGCCGTGTTGTGGCGGCAGTTAAGGCACACGCCTCCACTCTTCCTCCCCGACAGCTTGTACAGCTCCATGTTGAAGCGGCAGCGGCGGGCGTGCAGGTTGCAGTTACAGGCTGCGGAAGCAAAAAAAAAGGAAAAAAAGCCATTTGTGACTGTCAAGAAACTTAACAGGTGCAGTTGCTTAAAGGGGGAAGTGAACCCCTAAATGTTCTTGACAATAATATGTTCTATGCACCTTCACTTGTCTGAACACTGCATTCTGATTCATATTGCGTTTGTGGAATTTGAGTTAAGCAGCAAAATTTAGCCATTTTTAGCTTTCTCGGGGGTGGCCATTTTGCCACTTTTTGTTGCCTGAAAATGACATCACTGTTGCTGAGTGCTCACGACCGATTGCAGCTCAACTGTTTTCTGCAGCTGAACCATGAACATATCATAACATGAAATCACTTCTTTAACTTAATTTAACAGTTTTTACGACCTATGTTCAAACCATATAAATCAACATTTTAAAAAGGCAACCAAAACACCTGCAACGGAACAGAGGATGAAATAGACACACAAATGAACAAAAACTATTTTGTTCACACTTTATGTGGACCCATGAAGCAAAAACAAATAGAAATACATTGTATGATCACATCATTTGCCGTTGGAGTTTGTTTTTTGTTTTTGTTTGTTTTTCCAGGACATTATGTACAACTCTTATGATATTGTTACACAACTGCAAACACCCACCGGTCACAGTGCTTTTTAGCTCAGTGAATGCTAATAACGCATTGGAATTGCCACTCAATCCATTTTTTGCCCTCATTTTGGTCACAAGTGAGCTGGAGTCTATTCTAGCTAGCTTTGGGCTTGAGGAGGGGTACACCCTGGACTGGTTGCCAGCCGATTGAGAAACAAAAAAAAAATGAACACGAATTTCATTATGAGCACCGCCTTCATGTAGCTACACTCGGAATAGTGATATTCGCGCTTCAGATTTGCAGCACTCGATGCAGTAATCAAAGATCCTACTTGGTTAAAACATCATCTAAAAAACATACCGTCTCGAATATTAAATGAACTTCTCATATGTTGCTGCATCTTTGCCATAAAATCAGACTTGTGCGGTTTTCCAAATATGAACTGTTTCGGGGGGTTTTCCGAGTTAGTTTCGGGATTTTTATTTTTTTTTTGTCATTGAAATTTTGAGCCGCAACGCAAAACGCCATTGGTAAATTTACCATTACACGTCCCCTTTTCGACAAATGTTTCCATAAGCAGCATTTGTGGTATATAAACACGAGACAATAGCTAAAACTACAAGACCTTCATTCAGTCACGTTTTGGACTCGAACAAGACAAGCCTAATCCGCGCAGGCCCTGAGACAACACGGGCCTCATGTTTGGACATCTTTGAGATAATCTGTGACACAGTGTTGAAAAGAATTGAACATCCAAGATGGCCCCCGTTCCCTCCGTAAGACGCAGCTGGCGAAAATCAGCGCCGAACCTGTCTGCAGGTGATCACTGTGCAAGGATCAGACTCGTAGCCACAGACATGCCTTTGTTGCAACACTATTTCACGCCATCACATCATCGGTGAGGATGACACGCTCGGCCTGGGAGACGTGTTGCTTCTTGTGAAGAAGAACCGCCTGCTTGCTTTCAGTAGCTCATTTATTCATTTTTGACCAAGGGGCGACAGCCCTGGGTTGTTTGGCAATTCCTTACAAGGCCTCACTGCTGACCTTCCCGCTGTCGATGTGGATGTGATTGCCAAAATGGATGATGGCCAAGTTTATTTTAAACTATTTTCAGCTATTTAATTTGATCTAAGTCACACAATTTTAGAATTCTGTTTTTTTTCCTATTTGGATTTCTTAAAATTAGCATTAAACTGTGAATTTCAAAACTAATGAAATGGTTAAAACGTATGAATATCATTTAAACGTCGGAAGCTGTGCATTTACCAAGACCCATTAGTTAAGAGGTGCGAAATTGCTTTGCGTTAGCTCTACAGGAATATTTCGAATAGCGACCAGTCATTTCTTCAACCTGTTTGTTAACACTATTTGAAAATGACAACAAGAAGGACTTTCTTTCCCAGCATGCCAAGCTGCATTTGTTCAGAGTTAATTTTTGCTGTGGCATCACATATGTGCAATGCAGGACGAATGTCATTAATGCTTCAAAAAACATTGGATATGTTAAGTATTTTGACATACCTCTTTGTTTCATTTATGTTTAGACTTTACCTAATTTTATGCAAAATTTGTGATCAGTGATCGAGCAATGACGTACATTACTGATCGGATCCGCGAGAATAAGACATTACAGCAAATACAATCTTATCCACCTCAGGGCCTTTCTATGCCGCCATCATTAATAATCTAACGTTTCTTAGCAAGTTGTATACGTTGGATAGATTAGTCCATCGTGTGATCGGATCCATGATCGCTTATCATTTTTTTATACTCGCTGATCGGCTAATTTACACTTGACAGGCAAATGTACAGCACGGAAAATGTATTGGCCTCTTTGTGTTCAAATTTAAGTCATTCAAATGGATGGAAATTTTATGTGCAATCGAAATACATTTCATGAATTGGCCGCAAAAAAATTCTGTGAGTGCACTAAGTGACCACAGATGTGACTATTAATGCGCGTCTGTCTCCATGTGTCCTGCAATTGACTGTCAACCAGTCAGGGGGCTCGTCTGCCTTTTGTCCACTGGGATGGACTACAAGTTGTCTTGCATGTCATGTTTTCCATTGTTACATAAAAGAGCCAATTTTCTGTTGACCAATCGAAAGGCTGCAGTGTGCGTCTAGCTCCACCCATTGGTGTCATTCAGAGAGAGGTTGTCTTCACAGAGACATTGTTATCTTTGGCATGAACAAAGGTGTATTAAGTGTTCCAACCACTTGGAGACATTACGTCAACGCAGCATATAAAATACATCTAATTATGTCTTCATCGGTAGGACGACGGGAGATCCACTTATTCGGTTGCCTGCGGCGTAATGATGCAATCAATTCCACAACCGGCGGTACCGTATATGATCAACCCTCACACAATAACGTTGAGACATATTTGTAGTTTCGAAGACACGAATATTTGAGGGGAAAAAAAGCCTCTCATACATGTCATGTTGTGTCAGGTGGTATTTGATTAGAATTCAAGGTAATTTAGTTGAACTTGATTTAATTGTATTTTGGATACGGGAATATATGTGCTGGGGTTTTTTTCTCTCTCTCTTAATATTTGCATTACGTGACTGCGACCATTAGCATCTTGGCAATATGTGCATCACATGTTTGGATGTAAAAATACATTAATAAAATATATATTTTTTCCTTTTCTCTTTAATAATTTTTTTTTTAATTTTTCCCTTAATCTGTGCGGTCCGCGGCGCCCCGGTCCAGGGTGGTCCACGACCCGGTGGTTGGGCACCACTGATCAACATGCAGCCAGCTCCGATTCTGTTAGCAGACTTTAAATTTGAATGAGCTCAACGATGGGTTTCAACAGCTCCTTCAATGCACTCTGCAACTAATTGAAAGGACTGCAAAAGACAAAGCAAACAAACAAAAACCCGGTGCAATTTTTCGCTGCCAAGTGGCAAATTTTACGGGATAGCGAGATGTTGATCGAGTAGTTTCTTTTTGCCGCGAGTTCTCGGGAAACATGTTTTTGCCGGGAAAAAGCTGGCTAATGAGTGTCTTTCCCAGCCTCTGCGGAGTGACCTCAGCCTTGGATTGGCCTTGCCTCTCTGGTAATTAGAGGCGCGTTCAAGGCGCAGAAGCGGAGGTTGAGGTTAAGCTCATCACACCCGCGATAACATCGCTAATTCAGCGACTTTGGTCGCAGCCGCAAATTGTTCTAAAGACACAAATTGACATTCTGACTGCATGTCCGCAAACTGGCTTCACTCAAATATGTAAACTAACAGGCCATTTGTTGTCTTTGGGATGATTTAAAAAGAAAAAAAAGAAAGAAAAAAGGCATTTTAAAGAGTAAGTCAGTGAAGAGGCGACTGCTAACGCAACATGAGAGGTTTGCTGGCTGTTCCAAAATTTCCTGTACGTGACGGGAGTATGTTTCCTTGTTGAATGTGTTTTGAATTCATATGAACACATCCTGTTGATTGTAAATGACATTAAATTGGGTTGTCATGGTAACTGGAACGTGTATACTTCCCAATACGCGTATTATTGAATAGATGGACCTGAAAACCTGAACTCACCCCCACTCACCCATTTTTAATTGCTTAATTTATATTTTATATTTACATTTATTTATATACTTTTTGTTCTACTTTCTCCCTTTCATAATTGTGCTGCTGTAAATTGGGAATTTCTCCATTATGAGACAAATAAAGGTTTTCTTATCTTATTAGTGAAGGTATGATTTTGAAGTAACATGGCAACGCACTGCATTTTTTTTTCTTCTTTAAATCACGTGTCAAACCCAAGACCCAGGGGCCAGATCTGGCGCGCCACGCCATTTTATGTGGCCCGCGAAAGCAAATCAAAGATGTCAACTTCCATGACCAAAATTTCAAATTCTCATTTGTAATTAGTAAGAGTGACACTGTAAGCATGTTCTTGTTACGAAACTCCACATTACAGTAACTTAAACAATAGGTGAATAAACTGTTATTCTTAACTTCTTTATATGGTTTCAATCATAACAGCCCTCCCAGGGAAACTCTCATTAAAATCTGTCCCGCCACAAAAATAAGTTTAACACCCCTGCTTTAAATAGTTCAACCGTGTGCATTCTTACCCAAGCTGGAATTTTCTACACAACTGAAACCTTTTTTTTGCTGCAGGTAGTACGGGTACTTTTTTTGGCAAACATAAAGCACAGATTTTTGCACCACAAGTTTAGATAAGAAAATAGTGCACAGATTATAGAGTGTAATTTTTAATTATATTACCATTGGAAAAAAAAAGCAATGCTCCTTTCTGTTGTTTAGCTCGCATTCGCATGCATTTTTCAACACCTAATTTTAATTATGACCTCATATTCATAAGAATTTGGGGTGGAACTAGATTATTTAATCAACTAATCAACAAATATTCATCAACTTGGCCCTGTTAGCAAAGCATCTTTTATTTTGTTCTCATTTTTCATTTCATAATTGAAGGCCCTCATGTTGACTGAGGTTGAAGCAATCATTTTGTCAGTGGGCGATAAAAAAAAAAAGAAAGAAAGTAGTCTGATGGTGATGAGAGGCATGCAAATAAAGACTCATGTAAAAGAGATTGCCACGAATCATTAAACAAAGAATTGCGGTTTTCCGGGAGCTCATTGTTGTGTGGGGTCGTTACAACCCTGCAAACATGACCATCATTATGCTGTCAATAATTAGTCGCATAATTCACGATAAGTGCCTCATCTTGGAGGCATTTCTTCATATTCAGCATTCCAAATCAACATGCCATTTTCGCTGAGCTCTGCACTAATTAGAATGTAATTCAAATGATACAACATTCACTTCATGGTGTGATTTGCTTACTTGGCAACTATATAATTGCCTTTTTCAAGCGCATACAATGATCTTATTTTTCCTATTTTAATTAATATTTTCAGTTAATTTATCATTTTGAATTATAAATAAATACACACATAAAGGAGTTCCATTGTGTTTTTTAAATAGCTATGTTATAACACAGTTACAAAGTATTCATAAACAGTTACAATTTACACAAGCGTCAACAAATCAGCTTGTACAAAATATATAAAAATATATTCTAGTGGTGCATGAGAACATGACTGAAATACAATTGATGACATTAACAATATAATTGAATGTATTCGAATGATGGTTGTAGCAAGCCATGCGTTTTTTTTTTAATCCAGTACAGTATATTTTTAAGTACAGTTCAATTGTATGCAACTTCTATGAAAAATACAATTGACATGACACTTTTCATTTAGCTTTAATGTGAAATACATTTTAATGTACTTTTTATGTTCAGTTTTGTTTTATTTTCCCATCATGTGCTAAAATTCAAACCTATCTTTTGTCACACCTATTTGACACAAAGCCACAAGCTCATCACATTTGTGGAAAATGTCACTTTGGGTTTGTTTGCCTTTATTATTCAAAGGCGACCTGCAAATCATCATGTCAATCATTAGGAGGCTATGCCAGCTGAATTAACTCTACTATTAACGCCGGGCACATTATTTTGATGCCCTCTCCACAATAAGCCAAGGCCCGTACACAGCGTGCATGAAATGGTCCGCATATTTCTCCCCGAAGGGCTCTGTCGCCATGTGGTGAGCTAATCAGGTCTTCTTGTCTCCAGCCAAAGCCACACAGAGGCACCACAACAAAGGAGGGCCTAATGGCCTCCAATTTCCCGCATTAGTGCCCATTTAATGGCTGACCTGCCCTCTCGTTAGGCGGCGCGGCATGGGAGCGTGCACACACATACACGCGCACACTTCCACAAAGCCTCGGGCCCACTTCCACCCTACTCTGAGTGGCATAATCGTCCTGCCTGTGATCAGCGGTGCAACCGCTTGCTGAGTAATCGCGCCTCTTTTGTGCACAATAGCGTCAAGGTGTGACAGGTTAAAGCAGGCCAAGAGTCTCTGTCTTGCCCATCCGCTTTTTCGTCCCCCAGGGGTGGTGAATTCCGCCATGAAGCGCGTGCTGCCTCATCATGGGAAGGAGTAGAAGGACTTTGTCACTGTACTTTAGTGGAATTGGGGGGAGGGGAGGGGGGTCTGCCTCATTTCAGGGGGTGATATTAAGATGAGTCAAATTTAAGATGGAAGTGGCAGCTGATGTCTGTGCCACTCACATAAATAAAGACCAAGTGGGGACCTCTAAGGTGGTCGGAATGTTACCGATTTGAAGCAATTTTTCTCACACATTGAAGTGAAAGATTCTTCAAACAGAGTAACATGCCTCTTCCAACTAAGTGACAGAAATCTCCGCATTCAAAAATTCTCGTGCAACCCGGTGAATTCAGTTAACTGACCTTATTTCGGTGAAAGTCATATACTTTGTCTTCTACTTGAATATTCACCAAAGCGACTTTAACTTCTCCCAACAGTTATTTTCTATTTTCTGAGGAACTTGTACTTTTACTCAAGTATCCCCTTTCAGGTAATTTATAATGCGTCGAAGGGGAAAGCGACAGTTGCTGTCTAAAGCCCCCACCCACCCACCCGTACGGCGGAGGCTCGGCTGGAGGGCGTCGCGCGTATGGCGGCTATGCCATAAAAATGCCATGGCTGGAGGATGACACTGGCAGCTCCCATTCAGGACGGCGGCCCCCTCGAGGCTGAATAAAGATTCTTCAGGACCCGTCGGGTCCCCCCAGCGAACAATGGCCTGCCGAGAGCAGCTGTCTTAATAGCGTGAGGACTGACAGCTTTGACGGCACCCGAAGCCGGAGACAACGCTCCGCTGTGTGATAACATAATACGAGCTAATCGGGTCGGACAGCCGGCGAACGCGTCGTGTACGTTTCCACGTGAGGCTGAGCCCGCGAGTGCTTTGGCAGACGTCGTGACACCTTGATGCTCAGGAACCCGATGTGAGAAAACGGATGTCGCGGCATCACGGAGAATCCTTCCTAAGCGGATTTGCGGTTCCCGTGGCAGGAGAGAGCAAGAACCACTGCTCCTTTACAGGAGAGCACTTGGCTGCTTATTGAATGCCTGATCTGCTAATCACAGCGGGGATCATTGCAGGCTTCCTCCTTGTGGAATAGTGTAGTCACTTCTGCCGCTTCCTCCACTCTAATTGTTTGACATCCAGCCATTAGCTCACCCTGTCACCTCTGTGCTCCAGCTCTACAAAACGCACGAGCAAAACAGACAAGCGAGACATCGATCCAAATCTCTAAATCACCTCCAGTCTGTTTACACTCTGGGTTTGGTTTCCACGACACAAGCGGATCATAGTGTTGTGGGTTCAAATATCTCCTGGCAGGTCCTCTAAATGTGTCTCTTGGCCCCCGAGGGCTTGTCGGGGATGGGCCGATGCTGTCACCGGGAGACGGTGAGATGGCCTCATTCACACACTTCATTAACGGTGATTCACGCTAATCCCAGAGGCCGGGCCAATCAAATCCGCCACTGGTCCCGGAACCTTGACAAAAGATTTTTGGAAGTCTTGACACTTGACGGGGTAAAATGGACGCTGGTATTTTGTCATGCCAACCCAGCAAACAATTGGTCCAAGACTGCAGACTGTGTTCACTTGACATTTCGATATTCTAAACATTTGGGTGAAACATTTGTTAGACCGTCTCGCATTCCCAATGGCGTATTAATCTCGCCATCTTTTTTCGATCCCTGGAGCTGATTCCAGCTGACTTGAAGCGGGAGGCTGGATACACCCTGGACTGTTTGCTACCCAACCACAGGACACAGTCACCAAATAACCATCCATGCTCACATTGACGCCTATGGATAGTTTCTTTTGGAATCCAACCCCCTTCAATTAACCTGCCATGCATGATTTAAAACCAGAGTGAGGTACGTTTGTGTAGATTTTCCAAATCATTTATGTCACCCTCATCCACAAAGCAGACGTATTCTTGGTTGTTTAACGTGGGAAACATGCTTGTGAATTTCCTTATTCATCCAGGTCATTTCATTCTCAGGGCATTGACTCGATACTTCAGCTGGACTGTTCTGATTGTCTTAGAAGACGTTTCGCCTCTCATCTGAGCAGGCTTCATCAGTTCATTCAACAAGGCTTTGCTTACTCCTGCACCCATTCGGCATCTTTGAGAGCAACCAGAACAGTCCAGTTGCGCTCGATTCAATGCGCCGAGAACCAAACGACCTGGATGCATGAAAATATTCCCCAGCATGAGACTCTCCAGGATTTTCCGTCCTACTGGAGGTTAAGCCCAAAGTGATATCATCTCACCTGAAAACCTAAGAACTCACATTACCTAATATCAGAATTCACAATTGATTCTGAAAAAGCGTGAGCCACCAGCAAGGTTTGACAGTCGCATTTTTTGCTACCTATGGAGATCAGATTAATGTAGATCCCTTGGAAAGAAGGAAAGGGACGACACTTCATTGTCGTCAGAATACCTTCTTTGTTTTTAATCTTTACCTACAGGAAGTGAGAGTGTCCTCAGGGAAGGTGACACTCCCCACTTTACTTTGGGAAATGCTTCCATGTTGGGCTGAGGCATCCTTGAGGATAAACAGATGAGTCTGGAATGAGGGATTAGCTGGGAATTGGACAAACTTCTGTCTGCTGCATTCAAGGTTTCCACTCCCTGATAAAATAGACTTTGGACAAAGCATCTCGTACGCGTGATATATTACGACACGTGGACTTCTGAAAGATACCAAAATCTCTTCATTAGCTTTGCTTGCTTTCTTTGTTCGTCATTGGAGCGAGTGGGAAGGTCCTCTTGAAATCCTTTTTTTTCTATAAAAATGAATCGTATGCACCCAGATGAAAGTGAAAGTATTTCAACCCTTTCATGCACCCTGTAACCTGATAACATGAGAAGCTGTCCACTGTAGTAACCCCTGTCCCTGAAAGGATTAAAGGTCACCAACCTGACTCCCTAAAACTAAGTAGTGCCCACTGGGCACCAGTTTCAACATTTTATGCAAAATTGAGTAAACCTGTCATTCATTCATTCGTTCAGACAACCGAGACTTCTTCGTTCAGATCATATTTCTCAGCTTCTGAAATAACCCAGGACCTCCCTTAGGGCACAATTCCCCTCAGTGGTACAATTCAGTTGGACTCAGGTCACAACATTGAATTCTGATCCAACTTTTCTAAACGGAATGCAAAAGTCCTGTCCCGCTTTGAGAAAAGCAAGAGATAGCAGTTATTTTGGTATCGAGAAAGACCAAAAAAAAAAAAAAAGTACCAAAACTCAAGACTGAGTTTTAGTTGACTGTATCATATTTTCTCATTTCCACCAGGGGCCAGTTGGGCCTTCCCCACTGAAGATGTCACTTGAGAGTGGTACCTTGGCAACTGAGCCGAGTCGCTCTGTAAATCTTTGCGAAGCGGCGCAGAGGAAGACTTTGAAATGGAACGGAAGAGAAATAAATCAGACTGATTAATGTTCTAATGATTTGAAACTCCACCAGCTGGCTCGCACCGCAACCTTAGCTGACAGCTGATTTCAACGGGCTGGACAGAAAGTTCTACTTGCACTCAGGTGCGATAAGAGCTTTGCCCAGTTCTCCAAGACAAATCTGTTCCCGCAAATCATATTTTACAATCTTATTTCATGGAGTAAGAGCTAATCTGAGGGTGTGTGTGTGTGAGCTGTACATTGTTGAATGTTTGCCACAAAGTCAAGCTTATGTAGAGATGGGTAGGCGTGAGCAGGAAGCTGCCACGGGGGCCATAAATCTCAAACGTCATAGCACACTTTCTGCTGCGACGCATTTATCGCTCTTACTTTTCCCCCTTTCATATTGGTCTCGGATCTGACTTATAATCCCCCCCCTGAATTTCTCAGCATTCATCGCTTTACGAAAGAAAAGCCATCGGTCCGAGAGGAGAGAAACCCTTCTAGGTTCCTTGGCAGGTTTGCCTTCATACGGATTGTTTCTGACACTGATGGAGCGGAGAGATTTTGGCTCCACAATAATACTTAGTCCATTTCTCTGCGCCCAGTAACATTTTAACAATTGCCAGCAAAAATCAAGGCACACAGTGTACGACCTCTGCTCACTGCGCAAGGTTGGAACAGTAGCCCTTCGTCGAAATAGTAGGAGACTGTCGTATTTTCCGTCCCCCATAATGCGATGTGACACTTGCAACTCGGACAGGAAGGATACAATCGAGGAAGGAAAATGAAAACCCCTCTGATTTGGGGAAACCCAAAACCTCATTGTGATTTAGTCATCGCAAGATGGCAATTAGTGAAAGGGCGCCTGCTCTTTGCCAGAGTCAACAAACGGCTTCAGCACGAGGGAGGAAATGTAGAGTTTTGCAATAATGTAGATTTGTCACGCCAGTAAATGCTCAAATAACTGCATTTCTATATTTACTTTGGTGGCGGCAAAATTCCAAATGTTATTTTAACCGACTTTTATTGTTTTAGGGTTTTTTTTTTTTTTTTTTTTGCCAAATAGAATGATGAATTTCCCCTAAAGCAAACCAGGCTAGGTTCCAGCTTCACCCAGGAACCTGGATGGACGAATTGATTTTTTAATATGTGAGGTACCCACAAAATAAATACCGTATTTCCTCAAATAGTGCACTGACAACAGTACTGTCCTTCAAGTAGAAGCCTCCTTTCTTTCACTCCAGGAGCACACGTGCAGTGTCACTCCCTAAATTTGTACCATTTGTGCCATGACATGCAAACATGCACTGTGCAATAACTGCATATTTGGACTCTGTTGCTAACCAAAACAACAGCACCTTTCACACCATAAACAGTCTTTCGGGTGACTTAAAGTGTGGGGTCTTGTCTGTTTCTACCCAGTAAAAAAAAAAAGATATTATGTGATATGTCATTCTTTAACAGTGATTCGTGTCCAGTGTTTATACATCCATACATTTGTCGAATTAAAGGTCTTCTCTCTCATCCAGAACACCCGCACCCCATCAGCAGTTAAGAAATGAATGCACACGGTATAATTGAATTAATGCATTTGTTTATAAAAAGTAATCAACTCGACGGACATTAGGTTTTTTTTTAAAACGCCTGTTTTAGACCGATTTTGGCTTGTGTGTCGCTGATACTGTATCACGAAACACAGTTGTAGACATCTTAAGCAGTGATTCCATAATTGCCGCTTCCAATTGAATTTGTCTTAGAATTAAAAACAAAACCAATGTAATTAAAAAAAAGTTAAAAACACCTTATAGTATCCATAGGTTAATAAAAATGTCAAAAGTTGAAAAAATGTTCAATGACTGTGAGCAGCGTTATCAGGCAGTGAATAGGAAGTGACAATGTAAAATCAACCTGCATGTATTTTGAATAGTGGCCAAAAACATTTTCAGCATTTCTTAAATAGGCCACTGAAACATTATATGATCAGAAAAAATGCATTGACATATTGACACTTATTTTTCACCTCCATTGCTTCATACATTTCTATCCGACATGCTGCACGCTGTTGTCTCTGTGAAATATGAAAATCGAGAATATTGCAGCAAGAGGTGTCATTTTCGATGAGGTCATCGCCCGCTGGCCACTGTTATTCTTTTCCTTCTTTCTTTTTTTGCCATCGCTCCAGTCTTTATTTCATTTTTTTTTCTGACTTTGTTATTGGCGCTCTGGGTTCATTTCATTTCCCGCCCACTGCATTGGAAACCTTGCGCAGAAACCTGATATTGTCTGTCTAGTTTAAAACCACAACTGTTCAACATAAAACCCATAACCTGGACTTTCTAACAAGTACAGCCAAAATGATTCATAGCATGGCCTCATTTGAACTTGAAGTTAATTGCGGATTGTTGAATGTGTTCGTTGCACGGCCAGCTACTGGCTTGACATTGTACCTTTGAGTGTGTGTCAATTGCATCAGCATTGGTGGGTTGTTAAGCCACCATGGTGGAATAAGAGAGCAATATCCCACCATGGGCGGTATCAGAACAATAACAGAAGCCAGAATGTCAGAAAGCCCACCTGGTAGATTTCTGTTGGAGAACGACAGAGATCTCATCCTCACATCCATCTCAGAGTCAATTCAACAGAGCCAGAGCCAAGTTTCCGCCTCGTTTTCGACACTCCCTGCTCACCCCCTCCATTTTGGTAATGAATCTTCACCATCATCTCATAACACAAATATTACCTTGAATGACTCAATTTCCTTATAATTTCCTTATCGGCCCCCTTATATAATTAGGTTTCCTTTGTTTGCTTTGTCATCCTCCGCCGTGGACCCTATTAGCCTGTTATTACAAGCAGGGAGGGAACTCATCTGGGAAATTTCAATTTAAATCACACATAACCCCACGCGCGCGCACACGCAGAAGCACCACGGCGAGTTATTTAAATTATGCTCGGTGGTAGCACGCTGAGTCAAGTGCCTCTCTTCCGTCGCTACGTCTCCCCTACCCTGCCTCACTTTCCCTCTCTTGTCGGCCCGTCTCCCCACCAGCCCTATGCAGAAGCTCAATCAGCTGAAGCCAGCAATTTGTATACTCCTATGTTGCTCTCAGTTGGACACTGAGCCTAATTAATTGTCTCTTTTGTGCCGAAAGTGGAGGGGGGGGGGGGGGGCGTGCGGAGGCTTCGGGTCGGGGAGAGATAATGAAAAGGGAAAGAGTCGGGAAAAGGAAGACGCCTTCCTTCTATGCTCGAGAGCCTCTTTCACACAGATTCCACGTACGTGCTGCGTCCTATTCGCCGGTGCCAGGCAGGATGATTTCACATAGTTAAGTGTTCTAATGTTACCATCCAAAATTCACGGTTTGCTTTTGTAAGTGTAGCTCCTGTGGGCAAAATATCCTCTGAGGTTTTATTCGGTTTTAGAATCGGATGGCGGTCGCTCTCAAATGCATTCCTGGACCGTATCAAGCCCACGGACCGTAGGTTGCGTATTTTTTGCCATGTGCCTTCATTACCGAGCTAAAAAAAAGCAAAGAAAGAGTGGGACAAAGACAGCATGAGTGGGAGGGGGTTTGCAACACTGAGGACCTCCCACCCCTTCACCCCCACCATGTGTGTTATCTGTGCGAGCTAATGAGTGATGGATTAACCTGGGCTCACCCCTAGCAAATTGAAATGACCTTGCAAACTTTCGCCTCCAACCCCCCAAAAAAACAAAAAAAAAACCTTCCATTCCACTTCAGCCAAACTGATGCAACAATGTTCATATCATGCATGGTGTGCGCCGCTGAAGATGACTGCAGTGCATCCGGTGCTGACCTCTGCTGTCTGAGATCTCTTTGTGCAAGCGTAACAACGGCAACAATGAAAAGCAAACGAGGTGAAAGCATATTCCATGGATGACACACAAACACCAGCAAGACTGGAAGGCACCAATGACGTTGGTGGCGTTAAAAAGCCCCTCATGACCTGATGACACACACACACGCATGCACGCACACACACACACACACGTACACAACCCAAGCCGTGACTTATATGGGAAAGACAAAGCCATTGGTCATAAATTAGCCTGAGCTATTCACCATCACACACAAGGAATTCCAGTGACTGTTTTTTTCCCAGTCAGCTTGTTTGACGCTAAATGAAAGTTTGATATGTCGCAGGTACATTCGTTTTATGCTCTATTTGTGTGCGTGTGTGTGTGTACTTGTATTTCTGATGCTCAGTCAGCAAAGCGATTTTTCGAGATACGAGCTGTGATTTGGCCAAAGTTTTGCTCCGACTTGCAAGCAAAAATGTTTCATGCGAACGCTATATGGTGGCAGTGAACTCAAATCAACTCACTTAATAACAAGCAGACGTTTAGCAATTCGTAAACATTTTTTCTTTCTTGCCGCTGCCATTTGATGTTTAACTAAACATAAAACAAAGAATAACACATTGTGTATTTAAAAAAAAACGAACAATTTACCTTGAGATAAGTTATTTTACCTTCATGTTAACAATGCAGAAAGACACAGATGGGCTAAGAAATAGCATCAGTTCCATGATGCCGTTACGCTTTAAGTGACAGATATTTGAGCACAAAAGATGGAGCAGCACATGTAGACAGATTATAAAACAATGTTCACAGGCAAATATTTTTTATTCTCTGCAAAAAATGACTAATATTGCTGCTGAGGAGTTCTAACATTTCTCGTCTCCATGCATAACCTTGTGTCTGTATCAAACTGCCCCCAGCTGGCTATGGCGTTCACACCAGGAGGCGGAGCACTGTCAATTGAATTCAAGCGAAAAATGGGGTCAAAGTTTCATTCTTTATATTCCATTGAATTATGTCATTCATTTATGTTTTTAATAAATATAATCTTAGAGAGTGTTACAGTTTTTGTTTCGTTTCATAACACACGTTACAAACATTTGACACGTTGATTTGATGTGAGTGTGATATGGTTACACGAACCCAAAGAGAAAACGTTTCCAGCGTGTCTCCGTGTGTTCTTGCCTGTCTTTTAAAATGACAAGAAGAGCGTTAAGCTCAAGCAACAGTGAGCTGTCGCTCAGATGTGCTCCCGACGCCGCCGCCGACGACACCGCCTGTAACTCCATCAGGCCATTAATCACACGTCGCCACGTGCAGCAGCAGCCCTGTGGGCCTTGATGAGCTTTCGCTCACATTTGGTGGACCTGTCAGCGACTTGTGCGACTGTTGCCAGGTAGATGTTAGACAGCACCTCTGACCTTGCATGAAATTCTTTATTTACACACACACACACACACACACACACACACACACACACATATATATATATATATGGTATTTTGGACTGGTACCAGGGCAGAGACAGGCATATATTCTTTATCACTGCATGAAATGAGCTGACTGATTTCAAACCCTTCTGAGTGTGTGTCTCCAGTATTATACTGCCCCCAAGTGGCTTTGGCTTGCACACCAGAAGGACCAGCACAATGTCCAATAGAATTGAAACACACAATGTGGCAAAAACGTTTTATATCTGGAGATTGAATTTTGTCAATACTATATGTTTCATGAAGATTTTCTGAAGCAAACCGGTTTTCGTTACACCCTTAACCACCACCTATATGTCTCTCTTTTTGAAGGGCTTTTGATGGAGACTGTTTCAATTTCACTCAGCTCTTGACATTTTAACAATTGCCCATCCCTAATTTTAATGCAGCCATCATGTTTAGTATCACATTCAGACTGTGCTTCAAGATGTGACAACGTAATGGTTGCTAACCACCTCAGAGACTCAATCCCAACATTGACGTCATGATATTGCCGAGCTTATTATGTGACCAATGTTTCCATATGTTTAAAGCAACTCCCCGTCTCTCATCTCGGTGCGATAAAGTATCAGTCAGCATTTTTTCTTTTTCAAACAACAATGTGGGACTGTGGTAGAGTTAAAAATATATATACAGTATATGGAAAAATAAAAATATATAACACAAGACAGAAGATAATCAGCTTCACTTTTGAGGCAAGGTTGCGCTTCATCTCACCCACAAGCCTGAGTATGAGTGCTTTCGAAAATGAACTGTTGGCACACCACTCATGTCATGTTAGCACTCATATCTCTGCTAGGATTCTTGTTCAGATTGAAACGATTCAAGGCGTTATAACACAAGGTTTGTATGTGGTGAACAAGTACAGTCATTGGCTTCTTAAGGTACTCACCATGTGTTTGTGACCAAGCATAATTATTAGCCTCGTATTCATCACGGTTTCTTTGAAGTTTAACTCTGGAGGAAAAAGCCCTCCTCTATTTTAGCTTTAAATGTGGCCATTCTGTCCATTCATGCCAGCCAAGGTCCCTAATGGAGATAATGAGTGAAAGTTACTTGTGAGTGTTAAGTGTGACCACATCGACTTGTTTTCTGGCGCTTTGGATTGATTACACACAAATGCTTGGCACTCCCGCTCTCGCACGCGGTCATTTTGTGCCAAATCACAGGATGCGCGCATCACCCGCCAAACCACCTCGTTCAGCCAATTTATTCATGACGCATGTTTAACGATATAATTTCAAAAGAGCAGTGTGTGCGTGTATGTGTGTGTGTGCCTTGTGTCCGTGAAACACCTTGGATGTCACAGCTTGCAGCAATTAGGCTAGTTTACTTGTTTGGGTATTTGCGCACGTCAGAAATGTCATAACACACAGACAGCTTACATGAGAAAAATATGTAATGACAAGAGATACATGTAAAATATCCGCCCTACAGTGATCATGATGCCATTTTTTGTGATCGATACTGGCTGAGATATTGAACAAAATGTAATTTTTTAATGATTAAAAATGTAGAAAAACCCAAACATCGCATGGAACCTCCAAATTCAAATGCATGAAATGTGGTACAATTTGGACTATATGCGTCACACAAATATGCCTCCAAAGTCAAACAAAATTTGGAACTCTTATTTGCCAAACCACATAACTATGTCAAATGAAAGACAATCTGGCAATATTCACAGGCATGTGTTTTTTCTTTTCTACTAATTTCATACACAAATTAGTTTTGCCAAGCTAATGTAAAACGGAAATAGCATGTAGCGGAATATAGCCTAGCATAGGACTAATGGCTAGCATGACAACGAGCCATTTCCTGTTCCTTCTTCACAATGTGTCTACAAAGCGTCTCATGAATGACAATGTCGATCAAGCTTGAACCTTAATGTCTTTCGAAAGGCAGACTATTGCAACAGTTTTATGTCAAGAAGACTGGAAGCAGAGCCAAAGAAGAGACCAATTATCCTCAGCATCTTCCAAAGGTGAAATGACCTCATTGTAAAAACGTGTCTTTACAAAAACAAAACTTGGGTTAGAACATTGCTCTGGCCTTCGTAAACGTTGAGTTCAAGTGCGGACACAAGGAGACAAGTGGAAGTGGGAACATGCCAAGAGCCGACACGGAACATGCCTCCTTCAGTGGCCGCATGGCTCCCTACCAAACTGTTTCCCAACAACAAGGGCAAGGGTCCATTGCTGAAACACACACACACGCAGACACACAGATTCACACTTTGACTTCTGCACCGCATTGTGTGTTATAGGTCAAACACTTAATTTTTTTTAAGGAGGACGTAAAATGGAAAACTGGCTTTTTAATGTTTGTATACAAGCAGTTGCCTGGCTGCCCAATGAAGTGTGAAATTAAACACCTAGAGAAAATTCTTTATCGGTCGAAAAAAAAATATGTTGGTTTCTAAAAAGGCCTGTGGGAGAGCCATGTTGTACTTGTTTTATAAAAGGGGGCTAATTTACAGAACAGCTAAAGACTGACATAGCTGCACCCCTGATCATCATGATAATGACATCCGTACTTGCAATTGGCGCAGCAGTTTAAAGGTCCCTCTCAAACAAGCTAATTTCAGCAACACAAAAAATAGGGGGTGTAAAGTGTAATACAGATTTTGATCCTTGGGGTATTTTGATGAAACCATGTCAAAGGCACGTTTCCAAGACACCAGGAAACTGTTTAAAATTGTGAAGAAAACTCACAATATGTCTCCTTTCATCTCAAAGGCAACATTGAATTGAATAGATGTTCGAGTTGGCGGAGTTCAATGTGGTTTTTTTGTTTTGGGCGGGGGTGACTTTTTGGACCAATCTTTAACGTTTGTCGATAGCAATGAGAATCATTAAAGAGATGGAGTAATAATATATGAACATAAATTAAGCTCAAAGCTTTTGTTCTCTGCACTGTATACAATATTAACTTAGTCCTCCTCTTCAAAGCCTTGCTCACTCAGATTGATCCTCTGTGCAAAACTGCCATTGAATCAAAACCCAATTGCTTCTGGAACGAGCGTCCTGACAAGCGAAGAGCAGCTCCAAAATTCCTGCTGGCGAGAGCCCCTGCCAACACGCTGACATTAATTGCTTCAAGATCCTGCAGACATCCACAAAAGCCGCCATTTGTAACATGCATCGCTTTTATTTCATGCTAAATGATTTTGATCACGCAACTTTGCAGTTCTCAATCATCAGTCGTTTTTTTTTTTTAAGCTGTTTTAGCCAAATGCCAAAATACAGTCTGTTTTTTTTTTTTTTTTGGTTTGTTTACATGAGAAACTGATGAAAAATATACTCATACAATTCTACGGTTAAACGCAAGCCATTGTGACCCGTTGGTCGGCTACCAATTTGCTTGGACTTTGAGGCAATTATTTCCAAAGGAAATCATAAAAATTGTTTAATATTATCCACTCCACGAACAAATTTTCCCCGTCATAAAAGCTTTAAATAAGTCGATTCAAATTAGCATGTACAAGTACAGAAGCATGGAACTGCCAAGGTGGCGTGAACATTTTTCACTGTCAAATACGAGTTGAACGTATTTGCCAGTTACGAACGGACATATTTGCATGTTGGAACATGGCATAGTAGACTATCTAAACTTTCTGTTTGGGGTCAATCAGAGGCTCTTTCAAAGATGGCAGGTGTTGACCCCTTTACACATGAGTTCAAATGCGTTTGGTGAACGCAGTCATACGTTTCTGAGTGATTAATTTTAAACTTCCACTATCCCAGAAAAAAAATCTCTGATATTCAGTTGAGTTTTACTGCTTATACTGGAGGTCTAATTGAAATTATTTATCTTGGCTTCATTTGAATTGGGGTGTGTAGACTTTTGAGATCCACTGCAGCTCCCAACAAGGGGAAAACATCCTTCCTCTGTCCGCTCTTATCTGTGTTTACGACTCCTTTTAT
Source organism: Hippocampus guttulatus (assembly GCF_054856545.1). Classification (NCBI taxonomy): domain Eukaryota; kingdom Metazoa; phylum Chordata; class Actinopteri; order Syngnathiformes; family Syngnathidae; genus Hippocampus; species Hippocampus guttulatus. The sequence continues at coordinate 7,298,483 of NC_141269.1, read as the reverse complement.
AAACCGATGCTATTTTCCGTTCAGACGATCAGCTCGGCCTTTGCAGCGTCTGTTTTATCTCCCCCCGCAGCTGACGGAAAGACGAACCGTGAGCCAGCAACGTTGCTGGCGCGGTATCGCATCAACTGCGGTGTAGCAAAAAGAGACCGAAACAAGAAGACCAACAGGAACGATCAGGAGGCTTTTTACACTGTCAACATTAGCATTTATATGATCGGGAGGCAATTTGAGAGAGGCCCGTTGTGCGGCTTTCTGCTAATTCTGCTGGGGAAATTATTAGAACAGTCGAGCCAAAGAAAGCAGCTGTTGCCATCGTGGAGCTCCAACGTACTGTGTGAATCAAGTAAGCCTTGACACACCGCTTTTAATCAATGATTAAACCCAGCGGTTCTCAAACTTTGTACACATCAAGTGCCACAACAATTTGAAAATGATTTGGCTCTCAAAGTACGACCATCACGACGAACATTAAAATGCAGTAGTGTAGTTGATCGGCGTAAGTATTCATTAAAAACAAATGTGTGTGTGTGTTTATATATGTGTGTACATATATATATATATATGTGTGTGTATGTGCTCAATAACCCAAATGGTAAAAAAAAAAAAAAGGTGATGGTTGCGTGGGGGGGGGGGGGGAATTGAGGTTGGCGCATGAGGGTCCTTCATGATCCTTATGGATGTAATCAGTAAAGTGCACTCGAAATAAAGAGGCGCTGACACGTCTTTTCCCCCCCTCGTAGCTTGTTTATTTGGGGGATGGTGAATGGTGTCCTCATGTATTACAGGAACAGAATTTGAAGAGTTTGAAATGTATCGTGAAAAGAAAACTGAATGACTTGACGAGTGGCACAACGGCCGAGTGGTTAGCACGTCCACCTCACAGGTCAGAGGTTGTGGATTTGTGTCTGGGCTTCAAGTTTGGTGTTTTCATGTTCTTCTGCTAACCCAAAGATTTAAAAATAATGCAGGGTGTACCATCAATCCAAATATGGCAACATTTTGCTCAATTTTGTGCTTTGTGCAGTATCAGCGTGCCCTTGAGCAAGACTCTCAACCCCAAAATAGTCAATGCGCATCTTGTTTTTATTTTAATTTCAAAATGAAGCAACTGTTCTTTTTATTACTGGCGAATCTACATCTATAACTGTTCCGGGAGTCTCCCGTAGATTAGACACGGAGATTTTTGTAAGGCCGGAAAACATTCAGAAATGCGTAAAATTCCTTTTTTTTTTTTTACTTCCAATTAAAAATAGATCACTTCTGCAGTTGCTAAACGCACAAAATATGTGTTAATGTCGTCGAACGGTCCTCATGAGGATGAAATGATTGCCAGTTCGGATTAACAATGTTTGTCTTATCTTTCAAATGACTATAGATATTAAATTTGACTTTTAACGTTGCACATGTATAACTATGTATTTGAAAAAGCATGCCCTGACCTCGAGAGTCAAACCCATTGTCGAGTTTAAGTTAAAACACTTTGTGATGATGGAGCAGCATGTTCACGGTGGATATCTGTGAGCTTTCGCAAAGGCCACAGTCAACAAACAGAAAGCTCTGAAACACCTGCCATGTGTCAACGTGGCCGGCAACTGTCAAACAATATTTACTCACTTCAACTTTTTTTTTTTTTTTTTTTTTTTTTTTTTTTGCTGCAGAGTGCAGCACAAATAGTTAAATACAGCAGTTGTCGGTTTTGGGAAAATAGGCGGTTCATTACAAACAACCGCAGTGGTTATTGTTATTATTCTGTTAGATATGTATCAGGCTGAGTTGCACCTACTGTATATAAGAACTGCAATTAAATAGATGTAAGAAATGAAGCAGATGAATGACATTGGAATATGAGAATGGTGAGCTCTTGCCAATAATTGCTAGCAATGACCTTTTTTCATTCCCCTGGTAAAACATCCAACAATCAAATACAACGCTGAAGTTAGCAATATTTTAATCCTCTAGAAAATTCTGGTGACTAATGTAATTCTTCTAATTATTATTATGATTATTATTGTTGTACCTGCATGTGGTTCCATTGTAAAGGATTGATTACGAATAGAATTCTCTTTGTTTTCTAATTGCCAATGTACTCAATCCATCACGAAGTATCACTACAAAAGCACTTTCCTAGTTTGCCTGCATCAAATTCAATTCAATTATGCTTTTGTGTTGTGTGCTTTACGGATTCAAAGCGAGGTTCAATATTTATGATAATATCAAAAATCACAGGCTCCAGGATCCTCACAATCGTAAACAGCATAAGTGGTAACGGTATGAAAAATGCAGCGATGAGGAAACCAGCAAAATAATAAACTGCACTCATTAAAATATTAATACCGTGGTATTTTTTTCAGAACTGAATAATAATCATGATTTTCATGGTCCTATTACGGTATGCATTGGACCAGGAGTGTTGAAATCTAGTCCTTGGATTTCAATGTCTCCCTCCTTCATCACATCTGATTCAAACGATCAGCTCATCAGCAAACTTACATAACAGTCCAAAGTTGGGTCAAATTGACCCAAGTAGTGGATCCGTCCTATTCTTTTAACCAGCAGTTTTAAGGCGTATGGAGACATTTTCATCATAGTCACAATGAATATTCATGTAATATGGGAAAACTGTAGAACTATGTAGAATATATAAACGATTACGACTATGACTACCCCTGCATCTATACTGGAACTAATCATCATCCTCATCGCTATCATCAATTAGTGTTTAGCTTTGTGAAAGCCACTTTTAACTAAACTGAATGTGATGGTTAGTGAGTCTAACATCAGCATTAATAGCGATTCGAAAACTGTCGTAATCATGATAATAGTACTGATACTACGACTAATAATAATAATTGTCCGAATAACAGGCCAGCGAACGAATGAAATCAAGTTCACATTTCCGGAGAGAAAGAGCAGCAGAGGGGAGAAAAAGGGTACGCACTCACCGACGCACTCGTTGGCCTCCCGGGCCGTGGCCCTCTGCCACGGCCGGTCGTAGTGGAAGGGCTTGCACCTGTCACACTCCGGGCCGGCGGCGTTGTGCTTGCACTCGCACACCAGCTCGCCGTCGCGGTCCTTGACGCAGCGCGACGCGTGGCCGTTGCACTTGCAGCGGCCGCCCACCTGCAGGTCGGACACGGCGTAGAAGTACGAGTCCCGCGCCAGCTCCGAGTCGTCCTCGTTCTCGTCGCCGAACGTGTGCAGCCGGCCGAAGGTGACGCGGATGTCGGTGGCCGTCACCCAGTCCTGCAGCACGGGCGAGTTGTCGAAGTCGTGCGCCGAGGGCCGGCCGTCCAGCGTGCTGAAGGCGATCAGACCTCCGTTCAGCGGGAACATGTCCGTGTGCGAGTCGGTGCAGATGGCCTCCTGCTCGTTCTGCTTAGTGATGGCGGCCCGATTGGGCTTGTTGTACATCTTGCGGCACTGGCTCGAGTAGAACTGGAAGGGCACCCACGTCTTGCCGTAGTCCATGGACTTGGAGATCACCATGGACTCGGGTCTCGGCGAGCAGAACTGGAGGCTGACGTAGGTCACCTCGAACTTCTTGCCCAGGGAGAGCGTGAGCGTTACGTTCTGCGGGTACTGGACGAAGTTCTCCGACTGCCAGCACGTCAGGTTGTGCGGGTTGTTTAGGTCGGTGAGGTACGCCGGGGGCCGGTTCCGCTTGGGGTCCGCCGCGTCGCACGTGTGGCAGCTTCGGCTCCTCTCGTCCGCCTTGTCCGCCGAGCTGAGCACGCAGTAGCGGCTCGCGCTCCGGTGGCCGCAGGTGCTGGACACCTTCACCTCCTTGCCGAACGCCGAGTTGACGAAGTCCGGGATGCAGCGGCGCGGGGTACCGTGCTCGTCGTAGCACGGGTCCGGGGGCGAGGTTTGAGCGGAGAAGAGAGCCGAGCCCCCGCCGCCCGCGCCGTAGCCGCCCGCGCTGCTCCGCAGAGAGGCGGCCAGCAGCACGGCGAGCGCAGCGTCCAGAGCCCGGAACATGTTCGGTGAGTGTCGGGTCCGAAAGTGTCGGTACTGCTGCTGCTGGAGGAGGAGGAGGAGGAGGACAGGAGGAGAGAGAGAGAGAGGGAGGGAGAGAGAGAGAGAGAAACGCAAGGAGGGAGGCAACGAGAGAAAGTTTGCTGGAGAGGGGTGCACTTGCACCAAGTCTTTACTGATGATCTGCTGATTCCAACAGTGAGTTTTCCCTCCTTTCATTATATTTGTGATTCGTTTTGACAATTATTCTTAATGTACAACCGAGAAAATGACGGATTCGTCTTTGGTCATGAGAGACTGTAAAATAAATAATGCTCTTTGGTTTTGTCATGGAGTGAAAACGTGTGATTAGTTTTTGGTCATGAGTATTCATAAATGTTTTTTTTTTTGTGAAGAAGAGATTGCAAATGAATTGATTGTATATAATTCGGAATTTGTGTCATCAAAAATGTGTTTTATTTCATATTTTTTGTCTGTTAGCATTACAAAATAAATGTCTTTTTGTCTGATAGAAAATATTTTATCTTGCTCTTTTGTCATGGAGGCACTTTTTGGGATGATACAGTTCTTATTTTATTTCCAGAGAGTATCTCACACGGGCGGCCAGTGGTTAGCGCGTCGACCCCACAGTGCAGAGGTTCCGGGTTCAATTCCAGCTCCGGCCTCCCTGTGTGGAGTTTGCATGTTCTCCCCGGGCCTGCGTGGGTTTTCTCCGGGTACTCCGGTTTCCTCCCACATTCCAAAAACATGCATGGCAGGCTGATTGAACACTCAAAAATTGTCCCTAGGTGTGAGTGTGAGCGTGCAGATGGTTGTTCGCCTCTGTGTGCCCTGCGATTGGCTGGCAACCGGTTCAGGGTGTCCCCCGCCTACTGCCCAAAGTCGGCTGGGATAGGCTCCAGAACCCCCTGCGACCCTTGTGAGGATTAAGCGGGTCAGAAAATGGATGGATGGATATATCACACATTAAAAACCATGCACATAAAATACAGCAAATGCAAAGTCAGCAGCCTTAGTGCGGGGGTTAGATGGCTTGTGCGCGAGGTGCCGCGTAGCTTGCCGGAGACCTTTTGCTTATTGCTGTAGGAGAAGCAGCAGCGACATCTCGCGGCCAATTGGTCAAACAACAGGACATAATTTCGAGACTGCTATCGATCCATCTATCTGTCTTGTGTGTCTAATCGTTTCATGTACGTCGCCATTTCATTTTATTTATAGTGACTAATAATACGGCATTTTTGTAAACTGACGTTTCACGCATTCAGAAGCATGATGACTCTTGCCCGGCCTGTTGTCATTGTTTAGCGCGTGTTTCAAAGAAGGGGAATTCATAATCGCACGATGCTGTGGGAAATGCAAATGAGCAGCAAAGAAGGAGGAGGATGCTGGGGCCGGGTGCAGGGGGAAGTAAAGGTCACAGTAGTTTCCCGAGAGAAGGCAGGAAGCTGCACCGAGCAAATGAGGAATCCGCTCAGGGGACGTTTTGTTAGGCATACCTGTTGCAATCTCGTACATTTGTGTGTTGGTAACAGTGCTGGAGACGTCAACGCAGGTGAAAAAAAAAAGATTTTCTGAAGTTGAGACGTCATTTGAAATTTTGAACTGACCTTAATGTTGAAAGATGATCGTATAATTGTACATTTTTACACAGTTAATTTTTTTTAAATTATAAATGATTATTTAAGGGGCCATTCAGAGTGTAGGCGCCATTTGCCCATTCCAGGTGTACACTCATGATGCGGGTTGGGTGACCGCGTGGTCCTACCATGCAATTGTGTTACGGTGTTTTGCACATAAGTACAAGTTACAATAACTTCTCATTCAGCCTTTTAGTGAAATAGTGAACTGAGCCAAACAATTAGGTGTGTGGGAATAGTGTGAAAACAAACATGTCAAACAGATGACTTCCTGTCAGGGACCAACATCCCTTCAAAATCCGCATGCAACACACACGCACACTCACAGCCGCAACAGAGGCAGTCTTCCTCATTGTACTCACATGCACCTCGCTCATATGCTTCCTGTTTGTGAGTTCAGTCTACTTGGTGAAGAAGCTAGCAGCCAGTCGCGCGCGCGTTCGTCTGTCACTCAGGCCACTGGATGGAACTGAGCTGGAGACCCTTCTCGACTCGGAGGCTTTGGCACTCTTCTGAGACACTCGCACACGATGGATGCCGGACACTAGATTGTAGGTAAGATGCTGGAACAAAGGAATGGGATGTTTTATTTCCAATGGCACCAGTCTGTGTGTACTATGGACAGTTTGATGATCTTGTGTTATTTTCAACTTGGAAAATTCTCATTGTGGTTTAGAATGCTCCCTGTAGGCATGAAATTAGATACACCTGCACAATCTAATAAGCTCCAATGCTAAATAACTCTATTCGGCGAGCACACGGTAGAACACAAACCTCTATCAAGGCAAAACAATCCCTTTCTTAGTTAACTACCCTCCTATATATGCAGTTGTGTGCGAAGCACACTTAATGTCTGGGGTGAAAAGCTAGTTTTGATACCCTTTTTAAAATGCTATTTATGTATTAATTTTTTCCTTGATTTGTTTGTTATTATTATTTTGTCAATTTAGGTGTTGGATCAAATTTCTTTCTGATGATCTCTTAAGCATCCCTGGAAACAAACAAAAAACACTGAACAAAAAAAATACATATATTTACCGAAAGGGGGTGGGTCCGTTGCCCCCTACTTGCATGCACCGGTGTAGATGTCTGTTGTTTGGTAACTTGGAAACATGAATGATTAACTTTAAGACCAAAAAGGCAAACATGCAGTACAATTTGTAACATTTACAAAAGCATCTTGAAAATTTCTTGTTTTTTTAAATTCTTAATCAAGAAAAAAATGTATTCATGCTCAGTTTTCAGTGACTCTGTCAGCAAGGTATTATCTATAGTGTACATAGATCCATTTTCTGCACCACTTATTCTCCTTACGGTCACAGGTAAGCTATCTTTTTCAAAGAAGCGGGATGCACCATGGATTGCTTGCCAACCAATCACAGGGCACATATTGAAAAACAGTTATTCACCATCGCATCTGTTCTTCTGTGGACAATTTAGAATCTTCAAGAAACGTAACAGCCATGTTTTGGGAATGTGTGAGGTTACCTGTCGAAAAACAGTTTTAGAAACAATGAATATCTGACCACAAAAGGTAGAGCAACACATGTAGGCAGATATTTTAACACTACTCATGGGTATACTGTATATTCTTTATCTTCTTCAAAAATGATAAACTAACTTATTTTTATTTTTTATTTACCGTAATTGAGCCACTTAAGTAGGAGGAGTATCATCTATACATAAGAATTCCTCTCAGTGCACTGGTCATGTGGTGGTTCACACAGAGACAAATAGCCCGCTACAGTTTGCTGACAGTTTGACCTTGAAAAGGATGAATCGTTTAAAAAGTTTCCATTGTTGCCCCAGGGAGTTATTGTTTCCAAATCAGCAGTTTTTTTTTTTTGGAGCCACCTAAATAGGAGGAGTACTATTGGTCTTTCTTTGGGTCTGCATGACTGCGCAGTATTAGAATGCCTCCCCGTGGTCAATAAAATTGGGGGGGGGGACAAAAATACTTGTCAATTGACTGCAAGTGTGGGGTTATGAACAAAAGTAGGACACAGCATTGATGATTACTGACTTTCATAACATGAGTCGACAGTAGGACTGACATCCTGCAAAGAAATATGACTTCATCAATTGATCATTCTATACATAAGAATTCCTCTCAGTGTACGAATGACACAGTCATCCTGCAGTGAGGATCGGTGCTCAGTCAGCAGCCCTTTAAAGGTTTTGGTGACGGGCGCATGCGCACGGCGGTGGTTGCCCCATGACGACAGACTCTTCCCGTCCGACCGCAGGAAGGGAATCATCAATTTTTCGTAGAAATTGCTCCATCTTCTACACAAGTTGTTGAGACATACATCAGTGGCTGATAGTAGTAGAGGACAACGTTTGTGCAATGGGCACACGTGTGGATAGACGTTGAAGACATTTCGATTTTTGCTTGATATTCACATTTCAAATGACGTCAAAGTAAGACAAGGAATGTGAGGAAGGATATTAGGCTAAATGTGAAGAGACTCACCTCACAGACACATCGTTTGGGGTGAATTGATTTTTTTGTGGTTTTTATTCATTAACCCTTTCATCTACTAATAATGATAACCTGATCAACTGTCCACTATAGTAACCACTGTCCCTGAAAGGGTTAATAGGAGCATTATGTGCATTGGTCATGTTGTGGTTCACGCAGAGACAAATACAGTAATCCCTCGTTTATCGCGGTTAATGGGGACCAAAACCACTCGCGATAAACGAAAATCCATGAAGTAGCGACCAATTAACATATACATTTAAGAAAATGTCCCACGTGGGCCTTTGCGCTTGAGCAGAGCACACTAACACAAACACGCATACGCGCACACCCACACACATACACGCACACAAAAACAGGTCAGCGATCCCATGCTGTGCAGCAGACGTGTTTATGATTAGTCAATTAAGGATGATTAGACAATTAAGGATGGAAGAGACCTGGTTTTGTTTTTTTAAGCCTCCCCCCCGCCACACACACACACACACACACACACACACGCACACGCACGTACACACGAGCAGCATCGTAAACAACACTTAGAAACTGATTAAAGATCAAAGAGTAACCCACGAGATATATATTTTTTATGAATGTTTTAAAAAATCCACAATGCACCAAAGCCGCGATAAACGAACCGCGAAATATTGAGGGATCACTGTACCCTGCTACAGTTTGCTGACAGTTTGACATTGAAAGGGATGAATCGGTTAAAAAGTTTCCATTGTCGCCCCAGAGAGATACTGTTTCCAAATCAGCAGTTCACTGGACTCCATCCATCATACATGTAACTTAAAGTCTTTCAATCAAAGGGAACTTCTCCCTGAGCCACAAGAGACCCTCCTCCCATGCACCAGTTCAATGAATGGAACGCAGCAAATGAATGGCTATCAGACCCAATCAATCAATGTGATGTATGGATGGAGGGTGGGGGCACATGGACTGTACTTCCACAATCCCATTCACACGTCCAGAGTGTGGCTGTTCTTCCCTCCCTCTCCTCCTTTAGTCTGTGGGAGTAAACCTGAGAGTCAGATCACACCACAACAATAGGGAGGCACCTGCTTCCTCGCCTTAACATGGGAAGTGGCGCTTCCCGTCAGGAAACAGTTGGTAATGGGATCGTCAGATGTAAGGAGATGGAGGAGGAAGCCCTTGGGGGGAGGGGGGCGGCATGAGAAAGATAACCAGGTGAAGGTGCCATCCAGGTGGGTGTGATACAATGAGAGGGTAAAAATTAGTTCAACACCATGGGCTGCTCTCCACTGACCACCCCCACGTTTTGCACTCACACTGGGTCTTATCTTGCCCAATACTACAATATGAGTAGGCCTAATATTTATTTGTTGTTGTTGCTTTGGAGTGATTTGTAGGACAAACATAGTATCTCAATAATGTTACAATTTTGAGGGAGTTGGTTTTTGTGAAGGAAACAAAAATGTGCAGAATGTGCCCTTGCACTTAATGTTGGTTTCTTGTCTAGCAATTTTGTGTCATCCTTGAATGGGAATTTTTCTTCAAAGGAGCGCTTTGCACTCGAAAAAAAAACCCCATTTCAGTTTATGGTTATTTTGTTGTTTCCTTCAAGCACTTTGTCATTTGTTTTGTGGACATTTTATTCACGCAGTGAAATATGTATTAATATTTTGCAGATATTTGGTCTGGGCAGCCTGGTAGTCGAGTGGTTAGCACGTCGGCTTCACAGTGCAGAGGTACCGGGTTCAATTCTAGCTCCGGCCTTCCCGTGTGGAGTTTGCATGTCCTCCCCGTGCTTGCATGGGTTTTCTCCGGGTCCTCCGGTTTCCTCCCACACTCCAAAAACATGCATGGCAGGCTGATTGGACACTCCAAATTGTCCCTAGGTTTGAGTGTGTGAGCGAATGGTTGTGTGTTTCTGTGTGCCCTGCGACTGGCTGGCAACCAGTTCAGGGTGTCCCCCACCTACTGCCCGAAGACAGCTGGGATAGGCTCCAGCACCCCCCGTGACCCTAGTGAGGATAAAGCGGTTCGGAAAATGAATGAAAAAATATTTGGTCTATATTTAAAATTTTTGTCATACATCTGGTTAGGAAGTGTGCAGTCCTATGTGGCACTCCAGTAGCAGTGATAAAAAAAATGTGGCCCCTCAAGCATTTAAGTTGCCTATGCCCTATGTACACTGACCAGCAATCTAAATGAGAGTTAATGCTACTGATCTGCACAAAGAATATAAAATAATAATTTCATATAAAAGTGAAATAATATATTATTGCAGTGAGTATTAATCCAAAACTTTCGTGTCACATGTTAGTAAACAATAAATGTGGTGGAGAAGTCATTGTTTATCATACCATCCACAGTCAGACGTTTCCTAAAATAAAATACAAATAAAAACTAAGATGAAGAAGTGCAATAAAAAATGAATACATGGATGGATTAGTCAATACAATTACAATCTGAGATATTTCATACACGTTTTGCACAATATATAATTTCCACGAGCGCAATCCCTGTTTTGTGGCTTTGTTAGCAAATGTACATGTATCATATGTATCATTTGTTTAAAAAAATAAAATAAAATGTGGAAGTGACCCTGTTGACACCGAGGGACAACATCCTCTTATGAAATGCTCTCAGTCATCGCACAGTTGCAACATTCTACAAAGAATAAAAGAAGTGTGATGACATTTTGGAGGGTGTATGGAAGTTTTTAGGCTTAGTTTCAGTGGGTTGGTTGGGACAAAGCAACATTTTTATTTGTTCTTCCACATGTCATGTTAATGGGTGTCATTTGTCATTTTTCCCCAGTCAGAAACTAGCAAGCGTGTGTTATGTGGGGAAAAAATATATATATAGCCGGGACAATAAGGATTTATTTATTTATAGGGGAATGACGATTCCCATATTTGGAAGCGTAAAATTCCGATCACGATTAACTGTCCGATTAATTTTTTTTTAAATGGAGTGAATGACAACACATCTTTTTTGTCCCCTTTAACACTGAACTTTTCGTAGTTGTATTTGTTTAACTTTAAAACAGAGAGGAAAATCTGCAATTTTTTTGGGGAGGTGGTGTTTGAATGTCACTTTGTCTCATGTTCAAATGTGTTAAAAAATCAGCCATTTTAAATCCAGCTGAGTAAAGTCATTCATTTTAACAATATAATGTGAATAATGTGAAATAATAAAAAAGGTCCAGGCTTCAAGATGACAAAATTGAAATGTAATTGGAAAGAATACTTTGTAATTGTATTATGTGTGTTTCTTTAGACTATACTGTAATTTGAATTTAATCAAAATGGCTGACACCTGGATTTTGTGACTTTTTTCATAAAAATTAGTAGGGCAGGAACAAGTTTTTTTTTCTTCTATGTTGCATTGGGGATTTTTTTTTGTTTACACTCAAGGGAGATTCGAAAACCAGATGTAAACCTCAATGTAGTCGCTCACTCTGAACTGTTGGCTGACCTCATTCTGAAACCAATCTGTTGGAGATCTCTTGAAATACGTTCAAGTAGAGCATCTTACATGTTGGAGGTTTTACTTCATTGAAAGTAAATGTGCCAAGTTTGTGCCCACTGCCTGTCTTTTTAAAATGGAGAAAAGAGCCAGTCATTTTCTTGTGTTGCAACCTCAGAAGTACCCAGCTGTTCATCGGTTCTAAAATGGAACATCTTAAAAAAAGCAATATCCTCTTTGCTACAAAGGAAGTATTTGGTGCTTCTCAATTTCGATTAGACTCAATGTACATATGGTACATGTATTGTGTTTCGGTGGAAAATCCAAAAGTGCATATGTTATACTATCACAACTACTACCACTATTAATAACAATTAATAGTAATCATCATCGTATCGAAAGAATCATTGAACAATATCCTGGTAGGTCTGGTGAGCAAGTTGATGATAATCATCACATCTCATTTCACAAGTGGCTTTGACTGGAAACCTGGCGTAGGCTATCAACCCTTGGTGCGGTTTTGTGGGGCGTCTCTCGAACATGTCTGGTTTATGATCGCCAATCATTGTTGCTTCAACAACACGGCCGCGTTTTGACCAGGCGGTGGTGAAAAGACGTTACCTCCGTTCTTGGCTAACATAACGGCTAATCTCTTCCGCGTTCGTGCTTCGCGGAAGCGCCGACGCCGCCGCGGCAAACGAAGTGGCCAATTTGTGAAGCTAAAACGGGATCTGAGACACACTTCGACCGCTGCTCGTTCCCGGACGCTCGGAATTACTCCGTCGCGGCGTGTCCTCGACTCCGTCGCCGAGTTCTTGACAACAGTCGTTGGCTCTCCCGCCGCCCCAAGGCATTTCTACCCTATGCGCCTTTTTCGGCGAGGAGTCCAGTCTAAAGCTTTTGAGGGAATTTCCCCGGACTCGGCGATCGGAAGAGGCACCCCCTCCCGTCGCTACTCCCACAAGGATTGCGTTGTTAAACGCCCGGTCGTTGAAGAACAAGACCCATATTCTGAGGGAGTTTTTCCCTTTCCAATGACTTGGATTTCCTGTGTCTGACGGAGATTTGGACAGGTACTGGTGAGTACAACACTTTAATTGAATTGCTGCCACCTGACTGTGCATTCCTGGACACTCCGAGTAACTCAGGCCGTGGTGGAGGAACAGTGAGTATTTTTAAGAACAATTTCAAATGTAAACGGTGCATATTCGCCACATCAACCACCAGCTTTGAAGCAACTTTCTTTGAAGTCGGTGTGTTTTCCTGGTGCTCTGCGCTGTCATTTAACGCCCTCCTAAATACAATAAAGATGTTTAAACATGCCGTGGTCCAACCCTTGATCAAGATGTGCTGTCAAATTTTAGGCCCATTTCCAAACTGCCTTTCATTTCAGAAATTCTGGTAAAAGTGGTGCACATGCAGTTGAAATCTTTCTTGGATAACATCTTGGAGGTCTTCCAGTTAGGTTTCAAGACGATGCATAGCACAGAGTCAGCCCTATTACACGTGTCTAATGACATCCTCCTGACAAATGACACTGGAAACTACGTGTGTCTGGTTTTATTGGATTTGACTGCAGCATTTTATACAGTTGATCGCAGATTTCTGTTGACTCGTTTGCAGCACTTGGTGGGCATTGGCGGAGGCTCTCTTGAGTAGTTTAGGTCCTATTTAGCTGACAGAACCTTTTGTGTCAGCCTTGGCTGTTCTGAGTCACGTACTGCTCCTCTGTCATGTGGTGTTCCACAGGGCTCAATTCTGGGGCCTCTGCTGTTCTCACTGTACCTGCTCCCATTGGGTTCCATCTTAAGGAAACATGGCATTTCCTTCCACTATGTCCCACTGAGCAAAAAAGACGCTTTCTCATTAAGGCCACTTTTATCCTGCCTGGAAGAACTCAAAACCTGGATGGCACAAAATGTCTTGAATTTCAATGAAAAGAAGACAGGGATGATACTGTTTGGTCCCAGTGGTCCTTGTACATCCCATCCTGTAGACTTGGGCCCCCTGTGTCCTTACCTTAAGTCAACAGTCTCAAACTTGGGTCTTAAACTGGACAGTGATTTTAAACTTGACTGGCAAATTGGTGCCGTTGTTAAATCCAGCTTCTCTCATCTTAGACAACTGGCTAAAGTAAAACCTCTCCTTTCTCATCAGCACCTTGAGACAGTAATTCATGCCTTCGTCACATCCCGGCTCGATTACTGCAATGCACTTTACTTTAGACCAGGCATGTCCAGCTCTGGGCCTGGAGAGGGCCACTGTCCTGCCTGTTTTCCATCTCTCCCGGCTGCAACACACCTGATTCAGATGATCAGCTCATAAACCAGGTCTGAGGCAGCATTAGAAGAATCCTGATGATTTAAATCAGAGCTGGAAAACAGGCATCACAGCGGCCCTTGAGGACCGACTTTGGACACCCCTGCTTTAGACTCTAAAGTATTGAGTCTAAAGTAAAGTGAACAGGTTCAATGTCAGGCTCCCGCAGTGCTTGCTGATGATCTGATCATTTGAATCAGGTGTGTTGCAACAGGGAGACTTGGAAAACATGCAGGACAGCGGCCCTCCGGGATCTGAGTTTGACACCCCTGCTTTAGAGTCAGCCAATCCTCCATTAAGCGTCTCCAGCTGGTCCAGAATGCTGGAGCCTTGTGTACAAAGGCTCCAAGATTACAAACTAACAAACACAAAAATAAATACGCCTTGATGAAATTGAAAGAATTGTAATTTTACTTTAATGAGGAAGGGGCGTGGTCATTTTACCACCGGCTGAAGACTGAAAATGACACCACAGTGCTCCAAGCTAACTAGCAACCAATCCTGGCTCAGCTTCAGAAAGCAGGTGAGCTGTGATTGGTTATTACCTGAGACTTGAGCAACTGTGATGTCATTTTCAGTTGACGGAAAGTGGCAAAATGAGAGTGCACCTTGCTTAACTCATATTCTACAAACACAATATTAATCAGAATGCTGCGTTTAGTAGAATGGGTGTGCATAGAACATCGCGGTGATGATTTTTTTTGTTGACTTCCCCATTAAGTTTGTTTTGTCAGACTATCTCTGACACTGCTGATTTATGAACCAAAGTGCATGGATTTTTTTCATTTTTTTTTTTTTTTAGGAACTATAGCAACAAAACAGCAGCAGACGCACTACCGTGTGATTCAAAAAGAAAACATCCCCTTTTTCTGTCTTTAACAGGCAATCCAATTGTTTGCTCCGTGTCATGTGAGGAAGTGGCACGTCTTCCACAGAAGAGATGAATGGCTCAGTAGAGTATGTTTATCATATCTCCTAATCACGGTCATCCTTGTGAACAGAGCGTGAGGCAACATGCAGCACACCTCTTGCACGGAGGACAGGATCCAGCATGCTCTGGACCGATGTCTGGATGGGCTGAGACACAGTCCCACAGCCACGCACCGCTGGGATGGTAAGACCTCACTCATCACCACATCTTCAAATGAGAATCGCGTTGCAATATTGGGATGTGTGTTCCTGTATCTGGGTTGAAAAGTTAAATTATAAGAAAATCTGGGTCCTTTTTAGGGGCCCGTAGCTTAGCAGCATTGGAAAAGGACACGCAGTTCATAGTTTGATCTACAAAAGGGACCCAAAGTTTAGGATGCTACCAAATTTTGTAGAAGGGCATACCCACACAGTCACAACTCCAAAAACAATAGCTGATTTTAAAATGTATTTCATAATTTATAGACTTGAAATGACATTCATGAATCAGCTCCTTAAAATGTTCTATCAGTTGAAATGGAACATTTAAAAAAGGGTAACATTTTAAAAAATATGTTTGGTTATTTTATTCACCTAAAAATTCAAATGCAAAACATAAACATGTTACTCTTTGTATTCTTAATGGTGTAATTTCATGTGCTGCTCAAGAAGAAGATGATGATGATGATGATGATGATCACTGCTTAACAATTTTTACAAAAATCAGAGATGCAAGAAAACTTGCCAAAATAAACCATTTTGTTTTTTCACTGATTCGGAATCTACCCTGATTTTTTTTCTTCAGCACGTCAGATTTGTATATTAATAATAATAATAATAATACATGTATTACAATTATGTATTTACAAATATTTTAAGAGCAGCAGCAGCTGGAGGTGGGTTGCATCACGTGTGCCATTTTCTTTTAACATGTCATACAAGTGTAAAAAGAAGGGAATCCCTGCAAGATACAGTATGTCGTTTGACAATCCCATGCCACTGTTTCGAACTTCCGCCTCACCGCCGCCGTTTAGACTCAGGATCAGAGGATTGGGCTGCAACGCAATTTCATTCCCATATACATATAAGACGAGCTTAACACTTTTTGGAAACGTCTGATTAAACTTAAAAATCTGATGGCGGATGTTAAGCTCCAGCAAAAGAGGACTGGATCGGATAAATAAAATATATTTTAACCCATACTAATTAATCGGGAAGACAATTTGCTTTTTTTTTTTTTTCTGAACCAGCCAACCTTGGAATTATTTTGGAGATTTTTATATGAAATGCAATGCGCATTTCTAAGACACATAAACAAAAAAAAAAGACTTTTGTGCTTTGAATACAAACATGTAAAATCTTCTCGTTGCTCGTCCCTTTCTCTCTGTCCTAAAAGAAGTTCAAATCCATCCATCGTTTTTTCCCCATGTGGTGATAGGAATCCACTTAGTTAGCTTGTCCGTACCACCTTGGCTTTAAATATGAACACATGACACAGTAGCTAGCTTCTTTCAATCCTATTCAAAAATAGGGTTGTGGTGGTGTCTGTGACCGGCTGAAGCATTTCCTAACTAGAAAAAATAGTTTGCGAGCTCCGATTAAATCCAGTAAAAATAAGACAAGATAAGATATCCTTTATTTGTCCCACACTGGGGAAATTTACAGCCTCCAGCAGCAAGAATGTAGGCAGAAAGAAGAAGAAAAAACAAACAAACACCGTTCAATTAAGTGCAATATAAATACAAAATGGATAAATCGCAGTGCTATTTACAATTGTTTTCCACATCATTTAATTATTATTAATAATATTATTGTTGCTATTTTTTATTCAGCAGCCTGACAGCAGTTGGTAGGAACGAGCGTCGGTATCTCTCCTTCTTGCAGCGCGGGTGTAACAGTCTCTGGCTGAAGGAGCTACCTAGTGCTGTCAGGGCGGGCTGGAGAGGGTGGGAGGGACTGTCCATCATAGCTTTTAGCTTAGTTAGCATCCTTCTGTTGCCCACCTCCTCCAGAGTGTCAAGGGAGCAGCCCAGGACAGAACTGGCCTTCCTGACCAGTCGCTCAATGCTAATGATACGTTTTAAGTGACTGTCTAATTATTGTAAGTGGCGTATTGCTCTGCGCAGATAATAAGAAAACCTTTATTAATCTGATAGCAAGCGGAGTTGTTGTTGTGAAAAATATTCAAGCAAGAATAGTATTTACTCACTTGTTGGGGTTCTGGGATTCAATTTAGTGTATGGGTTTTAAGCGTGACAGCATTATAGCTTGAAATGTGTCAGTGGGCGTTGGAGGAAGTTGTGTGGCTTGACGTCTGGGAGGAAGTGGCGGCACTGACAAGAGATTTGTGTGTGTGTGTGTGTGTGTGTGTGTGTGTGTGTGTGTGTGTGTGTGTGTATGAGTGTCAAATATGATGGGTGTCAACTGGGCTTTCAAGGTAACCTGAATTTTTCTAGTAATAGTAGCATCTAGTATCTCACCGAACTCAAATTCTTCAGTTGTGACTACCAGCTCTTCTGCTTACCCCGATAATCCGCTGACTGCATCCATTTTTTTTTCTTGTTGATGTATGCAGATAACAGATAACATCATTTTATCTTTTACGTAGCCAGCAAGGAATAACTGCAGTGTTTTGATTTGATGGTTTTTTTTCTTCTTCACTGCGCCAGACTATAAAAGTCTGTCTTATAACATGATGTGGAACCATTGATTTTGTGTGAAAATGTGACCTATGCATTCAGCTAAACAATTAAATTGATGATGCTGTAGCCACTTAAAAAAAGTATCATAAATAAATGTACCGTAGTTTATTACTTTGATGCACCAATAATGATAACCTGCAACCTGATAACATGAAAGGCGAAAGGGTTGAATTGTACGACAGTCAAATAAAAGGTTTAAGATGAAGAAGAGAATATAATAATTTTTTGGGGGGGAATAAAGATTTTTAAAAAAATGAAAATTGGCACAAGTTATTAAAGAATTAAACAAAAAAAACCCCTACGTTTTTGTTTTAAAGGATAATTCAAATCAGAATTTTTCTTTCCAATAATGTTTTGTGTGGCTCCACTACGCTAAACTCGGTATTCTGATTATTGAATTTACGCAATACGTTCATTCATTTCATTTTGCCTCTTCCTGCCGCCTGAAAATGCCACCACAGTTGCTCAGGGCTCAGGTAACGACCGATGACGGCTAAGATTGGGGTCGTCAAATGACCAAACTTTTCATTCAAACTTTTAGAATGCATTTCGAAACAAATCACTGAATTCTCCTTATGTGGTATATTTAAGGATTACTTAGTTTGGCACCTATTAAACAGTCCGTTACAATACAATGGATTTGAATTTGCACCAAATCCTAGTCTTATAAACAATCAGGAGTCACCAACCGTTTCTTGGGTCACTATTCATATATATATATATATATATATATATATATATGTTTGTAACTTGCATCTTTATTATTTCAACCACACATAGGACCATACAAATCTGAACATATGAATACAGAGGACGTCGTACATTTCCACCCGTGTTTAGTTTCCACAACAACGTCCATGTATGGCTGTAACGGCCCTTTAACATAGGAAACAACAAATGACGTACAAACATATTTGGGGAAAAAGAAAAAAGAAAAGGAAAGAAAAAAACAACACACATACAAATAAAAATAGCAGAATATTGTGATCAACGGTGACAAGTGTCCCTTTTGTTGGATTTCATATTTTATCCGTAACTCTAACATTTCATACGAGGCCACTTTTGAAGAAACGGAAGGTGGGTCTCCTCTACCAGGCTTTGGATGCAAATGTCATTCTGGCTCCAATGAAGTTCCTCTTTTGTTCCAGTACTGATGTGCTCTGTGAGCCAGTCAATGAACCGCTGGAGCCTGGAGGAGCTGGTCAAGAGGGACCCCGACAACTTCATCATCCTCTTGCAGCAGATCCTGAGGAAGACCAAAGAGGTGAGGTCAAATGGAACACACACACACACACACACACACACAAATTGGTGGATGAATCGTGAGCGTGCTGTATGTCATTGTGTCCAGGTACAGGAGAGGTGTCAGTATGAGCTGGTGGCGCCGCTTGCCATCATGTTCACCTCTACACTTCTCCAGGTATAAATCCTCCACCACATTATCCCCCTTTTCATCCTTACATGCTGTTCATTGCACATTTTGACTTGAGATAGACCGATATGTTTTCGTGGTTTTTTTCAGGGCCGCTAATTAGTAGTCATGGAGGCCGAAAACGGATATTTTGAGCCGCTTTTCAGTAAAAGGAAAATACCGACTGCAAATCTTAACTTTCAGCATATGTTGACTAAACAATGTTTCAGATGTTCAAATTATTATTATTATTATTATGATTTTAATCATTGAAAAATCGAAATCTTTCATTTAAAATTGCAAGAAAAAGTTCAGGGTGCTTGTAGTGCAAATTTGACATTTAACAGTGTTAACGTGTGTCTTGTAATTAACTGTTAAGTTAGTTGTTCTTAACTAACTTAACAGGTTAGATCGAACCCTAGGGGTTCGGTGAATCGGTCTCAGGGGTTCAACAGAGCCTCTGCAATGGAGGTTAAGACGCGCCTGACTCAACATATCAATTAGTTATGACACGCCCGCTTGGCCATCACTGACTGGTTCATTTTTTTGTACAATTAAAAAAGTAATACTTTACAATTACCGGTATACTAATTGTGTTTACATTTTTTTCTGTTTTTAATCAATGCAATTTTTTATGTCTTGAATTTTGTCATGATACTTTTTATTTTTCACTTGTGAAATGTTCGGTGAATGTGCATATGAGCCGGTTGAGTTCGGTACCCGTGACAAGGTTAAGAACCACCACAACTTCTATCACACATCCCGCTATCTATAAGCGTTGCTATGCAAGTTTGTTGCTGTGCAAGGTTGTGCGTCAGACTTTAACCCCTTCCAAGAAGAAAAAAAATGGTATAAGAGATGTGCTGCTTGGGGTGGTCGCTCCGTCACAGATCTGTAAATGATGTATGACCGAAATCAATCTCATCGTTGTAACAAAGACCTTCGTTGTCTTGGTTCCCCTGGACAAGATACGCTTCCACCCCAAATGTTTTTTTTTCTTCTTTCCAGACACCCTACTGCCCTCCCGACATGGAGCTACTCGAGAGCGCCATGGAGGTGTTCAGTGCCTTCATCACGTGGCCCGAGCCGTACTACAGCGTGTGTCGAAACCTGCTCTCCACCCTCCAGCTCGAGATCAAGGCTCCGGGTCTGTTCTGTGCTTTAAATGCTGCAGTCGTCAGCCGGTCTATTCCTGAGATGTCGTCAAAATAGCCTGCTGATGTTGCTTTCTCTTCCTCAAAAGGGATTTCCTTTCAGAGACTGGTGAGAGAAGAGCAGGACCTGAACACCAGCTGTCACTTCTCCAAGACCACGTACGTTCATATTGACAATGTTGTGTTGCCTCTGTCATTGACACATTTTTGAATTAATGACGCCAATTTGGTGAAGAAAAGCAGAACGGGAGAGATGCATGTCTGATCGTAAAGGACCGTTTAATTCATTCTGTATTTTCTTTGACTTTTGATTGATGCACATTATGGACGTGAGTGTGCTCGTTGTTTTTAATTATTCTTTGGTTTGATGTCTGATATGGAATTACATTATCAATGAAAAAAATGTAAGGACATTTTTAGGTCATGTTTTGAATCAGACATTTCATTCTAATTTCTCTTTGACCAATCATATCTCTCCCTTGCACGTTATTTGCATGAGTATTCGCAGACTGAAATTGTTCTGTAGTTTGATGTTTATTTAAAATTTGAATTGGATATTGAATGATATTTTTTGTTATTTGTACTTAATGTTTGTCAAGTGTATATGATCAATCACACCGTCTCACATTATTTACATCTTTCTCGAAAGTAACATTTTCTTTTTTTTAATTTTTTTTTTTTTTTTTGGATTGAGTATTATTTCATTTCTAATCAAACTGTTATTTGAACACTCATATCCCTCGCACAGTGTCATACTTCCCCAACATGATTTTGTTAGTCTTTTGTTTAAAGTAGGTTTGTAAGTTAAATTCAGTTCAACATTACTCTTTGACCAATGGCACTCTTCATTCGATTACATTAAGCTTTTTGCAAATGACCCTCCTTGAAGTTTTTTTTTTTTGTTTTTGTTTTTTAAGAGGAAACCTTTCGCTGTTATTTGCAAAAAATGAAAAACAAATCTCACCGATTCACACAATTCAGTACAAGTAAAAACGGCAAAATTGTCTACAGTAAGCTTTGTGCCGTTTGCCGAGTTTTTGGGGATCATGGTTTGTGGTATATTTATAATTAAAAAATGAATACAGTATAGAAAATATAATCACTTTTAGGTGGGTCAGTCCCTAGCCCCCTCCCAGCGGTTCACGTGACAATACTCTCCTGCCCCTGGACTCAGTCATGTTCCCGATTCTCTATTTCCCTGTACTGTCTACGTACTCTAATTCACTGACGTTACCTTTCTTAATGGTTGCAGGACGGTGCTGCTGATGAACCCGAGCGAGTTGCCCGCTGACTTCCTGTCTGTGGCCGAGCAGCTCAGTTGTGTTCAGCACTCGGAGAAAGACACCTACATCACTCTCATCAAACATGCCTTCCAGTCAACGCTTGGCACCAAGTATCCACTCTGCGGCATCCATTCCACCTTGCAAGTATGTTTCATACGGACAAATGGAAATAGACACTAAAGAACTTCAATTTGAATTGAATTTCCCTATATGGTAAATACAGTATGAATGCGCAAGCAGATCCTCACTTTCTGATTTGCGTCCTTGTGTGTATGCTGTTTATTAAGAATTTACAAGCAATGCAAACTCGTTAAAAATTTTAGTTATACAGTACTTTGCATGTAATGTAACGCGCTGTGCGCTGGGGTTACGTGAAATAAATTTGAAACCTTTTACAAAGATGGTCAATACCACCCTCTATTGACTGAAATTGACGTCAAAGTGCCTTCAGACTCGCATTGCGAATGTCACGGCTCACCTTTTTTCTGGGCTCACGTAATGTTGTCCAAGGGCAGTTGTGACATCAATTTCAGTTGACAGCATTGGGCAGTATTGGCCAAAATGGCTGCCCAAAAAGTGATCGCTTCTGCTGCTTAATCTTATTCCATAAATGCAGTATTATTTCGAGTGCTGTGTTTAGACTTGTGGGGGCACATAAAACATCCTCTTGCAAAGAAAAATGTACATTTAGATCCCATGTAATAGTAAATTTAACGTTAATAGAAAATGATAAATCCTAAACCAATAATCCTGCGAATACACATTCATTATCTATTAAAAGAATTCGGTGGAGTGTTCTTTATGCGTCATTGTTTTCACCAAAGACATAAATTATGCAATATTGATCATAACTTAACTTGTGCAGGCAAAACCTGCAGATGAATTGAGGGAGATATTCTCCATGGTCAGTGGAGTGTTAGAGACGGCTGCAGCCATGAGTGAACCCCTGGAGGGACGTGGTCATGTGATCCAGGAACTGGAAGGACTGAGGGAGAGGCTGAGCATTCCTGCATCCAATGGAAGCAAGTCTGATGGTAAAATGACTAAAATTCAAAAAGAAGTTGCCAATATTACTGTCAATTATTTTTATGGCTGTTATTTACGTTTTCACCGCCAACAGGAATGCTACAGACATTCCCAATCCCAACAGCCAAGTGTCGCATGTTCCACTGGGAAAAAGACAACTTTGGTAAAGTGAATTTCTTTGAGAGCTGAAAATGTAGCCAAAAACTAGGCGGAGCTACAATGTTGTTGGATGTAAATTTTGTACATTGGTATTGGAATTAATCTGTTCTTTGGTTCTGGGTTGGAATCTTGGTTCCGGTCCTTCAGTTTGCAGTTTGCATGTTGTCCGTGTGCTTGCGTGGGTTTCCCCTGACGGTTTTAAATTGTCCAGAGGTGTGAATGGTTGTTTGTCTACATGTGCCCTGCGATTGGCTAGCATCCGGTCCAGGCTGTACCTGTACTCACTTTAAAAGTCAAGTTGGATGGGCTCGAGCTCAGCCACCACGGCCATCGCAAGGACAATTCCAAAAGAAAATGGATGGAGTAGAACTAATAAGACTCTTTTGATATTCACAGATGTCCTTAACACCCTTCTGGCGGACGAGCCACAAAGCTTGTCAACTCGGGAGCATCCTAAGGAGGACGAGGACGAGGTGGACATAGAGGACGACGAGGGCCATGACACCTTGTCCATCGTGTCGGAGTCTTACGCGTCCTCGTTCAACTCTGGAGCAGACAGTGACTTTTTCGAAGACTCAGACGACTCCATAAGCTCACCAAAGCCTGCCAAATCTTCGGCTCGACTCAGCCAGCACTTGTACCGCCTCCTTCGGAAGCCCAAGAGGACGATAAACCGCGCCAAAAGTTTGGGAGACACAGAATCCAAAGACTTGTCGGTGGTGCGGGAGATCCGTTCTAACTCGCTGCCCCACCACGTGCAACTACGCGGTCCCGAGCCCTCCTCATTCCAGGTTCCACCGAATCAGACCGTTCGGCAGGTTTGCTTTAGGAGGCGGCCCATCCTGAGTAGCGACGAGGACGAGAAAAGCACCACGCTGAGAGTGGTGGTGTTTGGCGCCGACCAGGTCGCCGGCAAGGTCGCGAGGGCCTACAGCAACCTGAGGCAAAAAGAGAGCGCTTGTCCCCGTCTCAGCCAGGCCTTCAAAATTCAGTTCTACTTTATGCCTGTGAAGAGAGACTCGGCAGTGGGACAAGCTTGTCTCAGCTCCCCCGGTTCTAAAGGAATTAATGTAAGTATAGCTACTTTCTTACACTGCTTGCAATGCATCACTGTATGGTTGGATCATTTCCCTGCTTTATCGCGGTTCAAATACTGTTCATCGCAGATTCTTTTGTAAAATGTATCCACCTGCTTATCATGGAAATCTGTCACGCCCTTGCACGTGGGAAAGCAGAACCACCGTCACTCTTCATTTTTCAGCGGCTTGTGGAATGCTGGGAGAAGAGTATAAAATGCTTCAAACAATGATCGCTGCTATCTTCTACAGCTCACACCCAGACACTCACACGCAGATTGGCCATAGCTTGAGGCAACCAGCTAACCAACCCCCTTATATAAATCCAGCTTTATTTATATATTGACGCTCATTGCTCATTAAAATACAAATGACAACAATTTTTGCTTTTTGGGGGCAAGGTTGCAACAAATGACATACTGACAGATTATGGATGTTCTCCCCCCCCCCGAACAGGGGAGCCTTAATGGAGCAGAAGACAGCACAAATGACATTGCCCAGCTCCTTGGGATGCTGGATCCCTGGTACGAAAGAAACACTCTCAGCCTGCTGAAGTTTCCCACCAATATCATCTGTCAGGTACAAACCACTTCCTATTCCACTAACCTATTCCAGTGTCTTTCTATTTTATAATGATTGAGTCATGAAAAAAACTACTATATTGTCCTCCAGCAAACATCCAAGACCGAGTCGGAGTCGTACGACGGTTCATATGAACAGCGGCTCCCCATTCTAGCCGATCTTATTCTCTACTATTGTCGTTATGCTGCACGGCCTGCGCTTATCCAACTCTATCAAGCTGAGGTTTGACATGCACACACATGCAGATTTAATAAACTGAAAGGAGCTCAGTACTGTACTATTCTCCTCAAAAATGCCACTGATTAGAACACATATGGACCAAATGCAAATGCCAAAGGAGCCTTTCTTTGTAAATTTAAACAAGATATTCAATGTGTTATTCATATTTTATTATTATTGTTGTTCATTGAAATTTTATTATTTATTTATTATCCATACAGCACTTCATTTATTGCTTCAAGGGAAAGTCAGACCAAAAATGTTCTTTCCAGAAACATGTTCTCTTCGCCTCCACGAATCCAAACACTGCATTTTGATAAATACTTTCTGTCAACTAAAAATGACATCACAGTTGCTCAGGGCTCAGGTAATGACCAATCACAGCTCACCTTCTGACACTGAGACATGATTGGTTGTTACCTGAGACCTGAGCAACTGCGATGTCATTTTTAGTCGATAGCTAGTGACAAAATGGCCGACCCCTGAGATAGACAAAAACGGGTGCATTTTACTCCTTCACTCATATTCCACAAACGTATTATTGATCAGAATGCCATGTTGAGACTAGTAGGGAGGCATAGAACTCATTATTGTGAAGAAAATGTTTCACTTTACTTCCACTTTAGTACATATTAACTGAGAATACCCTAAATTAAAACATTAGCTTTAACCTGGAACCAGGAATAAGAGAAAAATAAAACAACTTGAAGGTGTCTGCTCTTGCATCTGAACGACCATCTTCATTTTGTTGTTTGTATGTTGTGTTGTAGTTGACGTTAGCTAGTGGCGAGAGACGGAGGGAGGTTTTCGTCCATTCCCTCGAGTTGGGACACACTGCAGGCACCAGAGCCATCAAGGCTATGGGTGAGCAGACGACAATGACCGAGTCCATCGTTTCCATACTGTGTAATTACATGACTGGTTGTTCCCTTGTGCAAACGTGACTCCATTTACAATAGAGGAACATCAAACATATTAACAAGATATCATGATTTAGTTCAATTTTTCTACTTGTGTTTGTAACCACAGTTGCCGCTTCTGATTTCCTTGCAGAAGTAAAACTAGCTTGAGTTGATATGTTAAAACGGAATTTGTTTTTGTTTTGTTTCATGAGTCATCCTCATCAGATGGCAGTGAACTCAATTCAACTCGCGTCACAACAAGCAGCGCTCTGGCGAATAGTGAGCATTTCATTCAAAAAGAGGCTTTAAGCTGTTTAATGCCACTCTCACTTGAGGTTTGTAATCAAACCAAACATAAAACAAAGACAATTATTCCTGGTGTACTGTATTTGAAACAACCAGTTAGCTGTGCATCAGGAAAGTCCGCTTAAGTTAACAAACAATACAAAATGGCATTGACATGCTAGGATTAGCATTGATAGTGGTGCTTTTGGGAACAATGGATATTTGAACACAAACAATGGAGTAAGACATGTGGACATATAATAAAACAATACTAAGGCATATTTTCTTTATCATCGACAAAAAATGGTTAACATTACATCACCTATGGAGTCTCTTGGTAGTAGCAGTAGAAAAAGTACTATTGTGCATCATTTATGTCTGCTTGGGGTTAAACTGCGAAAGTGGACATACCAGAAGGAGCAGCACAATGAATTGGATTGAAGCATGATGCACCAAGTGTTTCATTCTTTCCCTTCATTCTATTTAATTTACTATTGCTGTCTGTTTTTATTTTAAGTACAGTCTAGGGTGCTATTTTCTTCAATATAACACATTTGTGTTTTGTTTTTTGGGGGATGGAACAGATTAATGGCATTTCCATTCATTTCAATGGGGAAAGATGATTTGAGAGACAAGTATTTATCAATACAAACTCAACTCATAATAATGTATACTCCTTTGTTATTGTCTATTTATGTCGCGCAGGCACCGCAAGCAAACGCTTTGGCATCGATGGTGACAGAGAAGCTGTGCCCCTTCAGCTTGACATCATGTATAATAGGGTAAGCCCCTCTTGTCTATCAACCCATCCATGATCTTAAATACTTATCTGTGTCATCATTCATCATCACTACATATGATTGCTTTACTCCAAAAATTAATAGATTGCTGTTTTTTTTTGCTACTCAGGTGGTGATTAGTGGGAGGAGCCAGTGCAAAAGCGAATCAAAAATGTGCACTTCTGTCAACTTGACCAAAGCCTGCAAGAATCCTGAAGAGCTAGGTGGGTTCTGGTGAGAATTGGGTATATTTGAGACGGTTATTTGATCGTTTTAAAGACAACCATCGAAATTTAAACAAAAAGTTCTAAATGCCTGAATTTGTTTTTATCACTGTCAGACTCACAGTTGGAGTGCCTACAGCTCAGCATGACAGAGGTTTTAAAGAGACAGAATGGGAAAAACAAGAAGAGCTACAACATGGTGAGCTTAATTCATTAGTTAATTCATCACAGTGTATCTTATTTTATTCACTTTCAAACATTTGACACAATAACCAAAGCTTTTCCGAGTGACAGAGTATAGACAAACTCAAAAGTTATCATGTTTAAAAGTTTCATTTTGTTGTATGCTTGATTGACTTCAAACGCATGTGTTTAGAGCACAAAGAAAAAAGGGCCAACTTGAGCTGAATGAAACTGAGGCCTTGTTAACTGATAGTACAAACAGGAATGTTCAACTTCGGGTGGGCAGCATGTGAAGATGTCCTTGAGTTTGTTCCAGTGTCTCAGTTCATGCGAAATATACTCATTGAATTAACAATGTATCCATTGTTTGTACCGAGAGATGTTTTGGCCTCTGAGGGGCGTATCGGTGGGCTGGGCTGAGAGGCGTGACATGTAAATGAAGAAGGGAGTGTTTTTCTGATATATCACTTGTGATTTGCATACACGATCAATAAAAAGCCGGCAGAGGCTGCAAAGGTCAGGTGTCAGTTAAGAAGCGCACAGTGGCTTCGTAGAAAACTGCGCCTCCTGCCGGCAGAAAAGACAATCTCTTCCTGAGTCTGTTTGTTCAACTGTCCGAGCGAACATCTCTGACACCGAGTCAAATTCTTGATGAATAGACATGCCCGTGTTTTTAAGCAAAATTCAAAAATATTCATTTTTCATCTCCTCTTACACAAACTGACTAGTCCCATTTTTTTATGGTGCATCCCTGAGCTGGAACCTATCCTAGCTAAATTTCGCGGGGGCACATGCACACCGATTTAATCGGCAGTCCATTCCAGAGGGCATATGAATAAGTTCCTGTCATTGAATTGTAAGGCTGTCTTGTCTTTTTTAATAGCACCTGAGCTTGACTGAGGTGAAGGTGGACAAAGTAGTGGTCAGCGGTGCTGCAGACACAACCTTTGCTGTATGCCTGGACCAGGATGAGAAGAAAGTACTACAGAGTGTCATCAGGTAAGACGAACACACATGAACTGAAATATAGACATATCGAGGAAAAATCTGGTAAATCTGACTTAAAATGACAAAAATATTTCCACTAGTCTCTAACATGTCCGTCTGTCCTGTCTGCTGTCTAGGTGCGAGGCCTCCGTGTGTTCCAAACCCAACTGCTCCTCAGACTGGAGGCAGCGCCACGCTGAGATGTCGGCCCAAATTCAGCCGCTGCACCCGACTTTCTGCTCCCTCCTCTGTCTGCCCATTGTCACTTTCAGCGGAGTACTACCCTGACGCTGATGAGCTCTGCTTTCAGAGGCTTGGAAGAAAAAAAAAAGTCAACATCAACACAAAATGAATTCTTAAGACTAAGTTCTCTGCGATTGGCTGGCAACTGATTCAGGGTGTCCCCCGCCTACTGCCCGGAGACGGCTGGGATAGGCTCCAGCACCCCCCGCGACCCTAGTGAGGATCAAGCGGTTCGGAAAATGGATGGATGGATGGAAGACTAAGTTCTGAATTTTCTTCTACAGTAACAGATCAGCAGAGATAAAGCTGGGAAATTAATGTATAAATTGTGTGTTCCATTAAGATAATGCCACATCGATATTTTGTATCACAGTATCTCCTGTCGGCTTGGGTGGCAGAATTTCTCCCAGCCGGTAGCGAGGAATTCATAAACTGTTTATCAATGTAAGCAACAGAGGGCGATGTTGTCACAAATTTGGGTTTTGGTTGAGCCAATCGTCCAGAAGTGGTGATACTGTAGTTATTTTGGTTTGGTTTATTGTGTATATATTAATTTTTCCTTTTTAATATTTTTAAAATCGTAGTTTTAATGCACATTTGAGTAATTTTGACACGTTTATTTGAATTTGCACTTTCCATGTGACAGAAAACATATCTATATTAGGCTTGTTTCTTCCTGTTAGAGGAAAATGTCCAGCTCCTATTGTATTTATCTATCTATCTGTCGATAGATGTGTGTATGGTACTTTTAAGATGAGAACATGTTTTATAACTATGTAAAAAAAAGTTTATCGATTCATTTTATGGATTGTTTTTTTTTTAATACGTATTGAATATTAAAATTCTAATCTTGAATTGTTCGACAGTCACCCTTTTACTTTGACAAGCCATCTCATTGGTGGCGGTGGTTGTGATTTCTATCGGCCTCTCCATTGGTCGGCAGTTCTGATGGGCGTGGCAAAATTTCCACACTCCTGCTGAGGAAAATGTAGTCGCAAAGTCACAGTTGATGACCGTCGTCGTCTACGCTACTGTCAGGGTAAGTTTTATTTAAAATTGGGTAAATTTGTCATGTTCGGAGACGTGTGTTTGTATGTGTATGTGTTAATTTTGGTCTTGCTACTCTGGAAAAGTTTGAATGAGTCAGAGTGGCAGGTGGTAAATCACTCACCCCATGCGCGGTCGGCTTGAGTGTGTCATGAGTGTAACACAAGTCAAGTATTTTTATTGTACTGCTACTTGAAACCACGTCTCCATTTTTAAACAGGTTTTATACAAAGAATATCCGTCATGAGTTGTATTATTTCAAAGATTTCTATATGTGACTGTGATCTTTTTGATGGAGTATTAATTGAGCAACGCGGGACTTTTCAACTGGCCATTAACTTAATATTATGACGTTGCTGAGTATTTTAGAGCGATCTACACTGGGGATAAAGGGAAAAAAAATACGAACAAAAAGTCACATGATGCTACTGTGGCATATCAATAACCTTAATTAACCTTAACAGGATGGTTTCTTGGGGGGGCTTCAGAAATGGGTGTCTAAACTACGGCCCTGGACCATTTGTGGCCCGCCATCAATTTTTCAATGGCTCGCAGCATGTACAAAAATCTGACACGGCCCACAGAGCTCGTTCAATAAAAAAGGGTGTAACACATTAATTATCCTTTTTGATTCTGAATGTGGAGATGGAATTCAGCTGCTGTTCAGTGCAGGAATGGATCTAGTCTAGTGGGATACGGGGCCGTTGGACAACCCAAAATGTTAAGAAACCCTGAACAATTTGCCTTATCACCTTTAACAGAAAGCTGTTGTAGAACATTTTTTAAATTAACCAGTCAATATTGCTTGCATTTTTTTACAGCCTGTGACATATTATAGACATGGCCCACAATGCTGTACGTTTATTTACAGTTGCATTTTTTTAAATGTGTTTGCGAGAGGAGAGGCAGCCTAAAAAGAGTAGGTGTTGAAAAAGTTGGGGGTTATAAATCCCCTGAAAACAACTACAGTACTACTAATATTAATACAGCGATGTCTTGAGATCGTTTTTCGATAAACAAGCCATTGTTTGGCTGATTTATTATTTTTTTCTTTGACGTTCAAACGAAAGCAGCAGAAATCCAAAACTACTTATCACCTTTATCAGAATTCTGCTGCGTAGCAGTTTAAAAAAAGCGCACTCATATAGAAAGCCAATGTATAACTGTATATTTGGTTTTAGTGTATCAATTGATTCAAGTTTGAGTGGGTTCATTCAACTCCCATTTTGTGATGGTATGAATATGAGCGTGAAATCTGTCGCTCTTTGTGCACCTTTGATTGAATGGGGACCAGCCCACGGTGGTGTCAGCCTTTCACTGGATGCCAGGTGCGATAGGCTCCAGCTCATATAAATGCATTCCAGAGAGGAGCAAAATCTCCAATGTTGGTCCTGGGGGGTGAAAAAGGGTTTGAAAGTCCTGCATCCGAAACCCGATATTATACAGGAAGACCCAAGCGATGCTTGTTTGTACATTTCCCTTCTGAGATAATAAAGGCGTTTTGATAAGAGTGCCAGATGTGATTGAGACCCCACACCCCCTGTGCTGTGTTGTGTCTCTTAAAATCTAAAACCACAGCAGTATTTCCTCTTGCTTCCTCGTTTTATTGTCCAGCTTCCTGTTGGCTCTAAGGGGCATGGTGTTGTTTATTTGCCAACGATCCTTCACTGAAACCCTTGGCTAAATAAAGACTCTCGCTGTTAGAAGCTGTCTCTCAAATCTGGATACAAATCTGACCATTGATTTCACTTACTGACAAAGGCAGAAAGGGAAACCATAAGAAGAGTGCTGTCAACGGTACCCGTAACTTGCACGGACAAGGTGTTAAGATGTGAACCTCAGATTTCTGCTCAAGCGAAGGTTAATTGGTCACGCTTGGAGAGTAAGGCAACTATATGGGGGTACAAGATTGTACCCATGTGGCACAGCATTAGGCCGCACTGGCACTACTATGACTATTTGCTTATTTGACAGGACCAAGACAAATGGTGTGAAGGCGCAACTCTGTTTGCATAACATCCTGATTGTGACCTTTCTAAATACAGTCCTCAGTATTGTACTCGGGACCATCCATCCACCCATTCATCCATCCATCCATCCATCCATCCATCCATCTTCTACCGCTTATCCGGTGTGGGGTCGCGTGGGCAGCAGCTTTAGCAGGGAAGCCCAGACTTCCCTCTCCCTAGCCACTTCTAGCTCTCCCCGGGGGATCCCGAGGTGTTCCCAGGCCAGCTGGGTGACATAGTCTCTCCAGTGTGTCCTGGGTCGTCGCCTGGAGTCTCCTCCCAGTGGGACATGCCCGGAACACCTCACCAGGGAGGCGTTCAGGAGGCATCCTAATCAGATGCCCGAGCCACCTCATCTGGCTCCTCTCGATGTGGAGGGGCCAGATGAGCCTTTGGGGTACTCGGGACCCCAAAGGCATAACGGGAAGGAAACCGTTTTGTGGTTGTGAAGCCACCATTGCACTTGTGGACTCAAGGAGCCCGGGGGGGGGGGGGGGGGGGGGGGGGGTCCTGCAGTAAATATAGTGGTGCGTCTTTGAATGTAAGCCAAGATGGAAAATATCCTGCAGGACATTCAGGATAAAAAATGCTCCTGGCAAAAATAAATAAGTAAATAATACTTTTATTTTATTTTATTTTTCCTTTGGTCGTTTTTGTTGTCATAGGCCCTGACTGCGCTTATGATTCTTTGAACAGTCAGTCAGATGACCACTTAGTCACTTGACAAGACGCCTTCACAAAATGGGAGGGGAAAAAAAACTTTCTGTAAGCTCTAAAGTGTTCTAGAATGAGACCACGCTCTGCTACGGCGACTCTCGGCAGACTGTAGAACACTATCTAAAGCTACTTCTAGGTCAATATTTAATAAATTATCCATCCATACATTCGTCCCTCCTTCCCCCTCCATTCATGTCGAACATTAAATGTTAACCGTAACTCTCAGCATCTTGGTTTACAGCCTTTTTATTTACTTATCATACAAACTGTTTTTATGTATTTTATGCGAGTCAGCGCAATCTGTGACCTTTTGTCTTTAACAAGCATCGTACCAATAATCCGTACTTAGTTTCTTATCCACAAATTTGTACCTCAAGCCCTAGCTGTACTTTATCACGAGTAACCATGGCAACTCTATCACTTTTCTGATTTGCCTTACACAAGAACTGAGCAGAAAATCATACCAAAAGTTTATTATGCTCAATTTCCAGCAGCATAAGCGTCGCTGTGCCTGCACAGCCACCCTCCGCTGACGCACATCGAAAATTAGGGAACACAGACAACCTCTAACAAACATGGTGGACATGCGTGTGCCTCAAAATAAATTTGCCATAGGAAGTAAATATTTTGCTGCAAAGAGCTCTGGTTTTGCCACAAAATCTTGAGATTTTGCTGCAAAAGGTTGTGAAGATAAAAGCATCATTTAGCTGTAAATCATTTTGCTGCTGCTGCAAAAAAAAAGTTGTTTTGGGGTTTGTTTATTTTTTGGGTTGTTTGTTTTCCCAGAAACCAAAAAATTATAAAAGATTGCAGTAATTTTGTAATTTTACAACTAAAAATACCACACAAAACATAAAATCGTCTGTTTAAAAAAAACTTTTTTTTCCCACCAAATCTAATTTTGACAGTACAGTGCAGGTATTGATGTACAGTAAGAGGAACCTTTCCAAGGCAATCCTCAGTTGGGGATTTCCACTCAAGCAAATGCGCTTTTGCTCTGCGAGCGCACTTCCACGCATTGCTCTCAGTTCCTTCCTGTTTTCCGAGGCCTCTTAAGCGCGCCAGAACGGAAACGAGCGCTTCTGTTTTGTGGTGGGCCCGCATTGTTCCCGGTCCTATTCGACAGTCGCCACACGTACGGCGACGGTCAGCGGCGTCGGGCAAGCGCCATTACAGACGGACCGGGAACTGAATCACTACAATTGTAAATAGTCCGGTAACAGAAGAAAATGAGCGGGGGCACAAAACCTTGAAGTCGACTCAATATTAGGAGAACTCAAGTATTGCCTCGTTATTTTCCTCGTCACCGTTGTGGGTCAGCTGGAGCTTATTGCTGCTGGTTTTGGTCGCCAAATAATTGTAGCATTAGTCAATAACACAACTTGATATGAACCGATTGACATTCTCCTGGTGACGTTGCGTGTTGGCCTGTTGCTAGGCAGAGTTCATTTTATTATTTTTTTAAATGGTCGCAAGCCTGGGATGTTTGAATGAGAAACGATGGGTTGATTGTCCGCGCCCCTTCAATGATAATTTCATTTTTACCGTCTTTATACTGTGTGAAGATATTACTTCTGTGTCGTTAGTTATTTTGCATGTAAAAAAGAAAGAATGTCATGATTTCATCGAATTATTTCTCCTAGTCCCGGTCGGGGCAGTGTCTATAGGCCACGTGGAGACTTAAAGCTTAATGGTGTCACCATTAAAGTTGGACCCTGAATGTATTGTTTCTATTCATCCGTCTGTTATCTGAACCGCAGTAATTTACAATTGGCAAAAATATGAACAAATTGGAAGAAGACAAACATTTCTTAATGGATTGTGGTTATACTTTAAGATTGTGACAGGGAACCCCCCAAATATTTAGGGTAACGCCTAGGCAAATTGCTATCGTAGGTTAGTTTCTTGGTTTCTTTTATTTCCATCAACATGAAATTAAAATCAAACGGTTAAAAACATATCGACAACTTGTAGCTGATTGAAAAGCTACATTCTCTCCAATTCAGTCAAAAAATGACATTGCTGATATTTTTATCTGGACAGGCTAATTAGACATTCGAATCAGACCCAAACATCTAAATCCATCCATCCATTTTCCGAACCGCTTGATCCTCACTAGGGTCGAGGGGGGTGCTGGAGCCTATGCCAGCCGTCTTCGGGCAGTAGGCGGGGGACACCCTGAACTGGTTGCCAGCCAATCGCAGGGTACACAGAGACATCTAAATCCAAAAGCATTTTACCCAAAAAAACAAAAAGATCCCAAGACTTAATAATGATCCATATTTTTCGTTCTTGAGCGGTGTTTTTAAATGGCCAACACTTTTACTTTCTGTCCAATAATAAACGATTCCAGAATTTCACTCCACAAAGAGATCTGCAGCTACTTTTCAACATGGTGCAAAATCTGAGTTGTTTAAAATTTCCTTTTAGCCTTTGCCATCTTGCTTTAGTTATTTATCACGGTATTAGCTCATTTGGTGGAGCTTACCAGCTTGTGTGAAAATCTATTTATAAATGTTTTTCCTCCTCCTCCTCATCCCACTTGTCATCTCCCCACTCATTCAGACAGAGGAAGTGTTGTATTTGTGTCAGCTTCGGCGCTGTGCATGCTGTCGAGTCTTCTCGTGGTGTTAGTGGTTTGACTGCAGCCGTGCGCACACACGCCTCCTTCACATGCCTGTAATTTACAGGCTGGAAGCCTGTGTGAAAATGTGCACGGGAAGGCGTGTTTTTACAGCCGTATGTTTTGCTTACGTATTTATTGCATTCAAAGAATATGGAAAAAAATATTTAGGACACGGTGAAAATAAATACATTCAGTAGGAGAACAAAATTGTCTCATGACTGACTACTCACTTTAAAAATGTTATTCTGTGATTCGTGTTACGCCACCCTGGTCCAATATTGACTTTAATCTTGTTGAAGTTAAGCTTTATTACCATGATTTTACATCTTTAGTCTCATAATTGCAAATGTATTATTTGTAGATTAAGTTTTCGAACCTCTTAAAACGACTTTATGATCACAAGAGTTGGACTTATTAATGTTAAAACAACACCGCCTTTAATAGAATTTTCATCTGCATATTATGACTTATTTCTTCACATTTTTTCACAGAATATGCTAACTTTATTCTTGTTAAATTACAACTTTATATGACTAAGAATAGGACTTCACTTTTCTGAAGTTACATTTTTTTCTTGCGATTTCGCAACTCTATTCTTGTAAAATTCGGCCATTATTCATTTCGTTGTTTTAATGCCGACATCAGGTGCATTGCAGGAAGTCGTGAACAGAAAGCGTGCTGCGAGGCTGAACAAGCGTCACAATGGGAGACTTTGAAGGCAGGCGGAAGCTTGTGGTCAGCGCTGAGCTGCTGAGGCAGCGTTGGCAATTCACTGCTGCTTTTCTTACTGGGATCAAGGCTAAATCCAGCACACTAAACCCTTGCGACGCTCATACCATGTCCGTGAACTGACAAGACCTGTGGGCATTGGCACTGGAAAGTGTGTTATGAGTAGTGCCCGATTACTGGAAATACTGTCGGACCTTTCCTGAAACCTGACGAGGGGGAGGCAGTTTGATCACTGTTTCACAGATGTTTTTTGTGGAAGACCCCAAGCGCAGGGTGGGCAACGCAGGAGTGCAGGATATACTCAAAAAGATATTTCTTAGAAGATAGGCACAACAAAATCAAAATAGAAAGAAACACACGGAACAGACGCACTACGACAAGGAAACGGGCGATGTGACGCGATGTGGCCTGACACAGACCGGAAAAAAAAAGCGGGGAACGAAATAAAACATAATGAGACAACAAGGCACGCCTGCACACCACACAAGTGATGGAGGGAGCTGATTGGCCAACATAAGGAATGGGCGTGAAAAAAGGACACGGGAAAATAAGACAAAATATGAACTAAAACTACATCTTATAACATAAGCACACAAAAAAAAATTCCAACCACGACAAACTCCTGCACATGTGTGTATGTGAACTCTGATGACCTCAACCCATCTCTCTCTCTCTCTCTCTCTACCGCCCCCTCCACTCCACCCCCCCCCTCACCCCCCAGCTCTGTCATACACAAGTTGACTCGAACCATTTTCTCATGCTGAGGGAGTGTGTGGACCTGCAGGGCCGCGTGACATCGGCGTGGTAAGTGTGTAATTTTTACCTCTCCTGTCCGCACATACGTCCTTTCTCATGCCACCCGCACTTGCGCTTTTCATCCTACGCGTATTTTCCCGTCCAAATTCCTGACACAGCTCGAAAACCGAGAATGAACGCAGAAACACCAAAAGGAGAGATTGATTGACAGCCAAATAAAAATGATGACAGTAAATATACGCGTCACCATTACAGCGTTACAATAATGTTTTAATTAAGGGGGATGCCAGTGCTTGTTCTTCAATGATTCGGTCTAATCGAGCGTTAATCATTTTTCTCTCAAAAATACTCCGAGCATTTGTCAGAAAATGCCATCCTGGAAAAATGTTTGAAGAAGAATCGCTCCTCTGAATTTTAGGCGAGCGTCATAAACAAACCGCGAAAAAAAAAAAATCGCCGATATATAGTTTGCTAATAATTTTAACAACGAAAAAATTTTGAAAACCTAACTGACAATGCCTCTGTAATCAACTCAATAAGATATTTTTTATCTATGTTCATACAAACATTTGTTAGCTTTTTGGGAGTGTATGGAAAAATAAACAAAGTTGACAATACTGGACACATGAAGTTTATGAAGCGCTGCCACGAATGCGTCATCATCCAGAAATTACTGACACGATTTCACGCCTTCACACGCTCGCTGTCAGCTGCTGTAAGTTTCTGTTTGTTCACTTTCTGTTTGACATTGAATTTGTCACCATATTTGTGGGACTTCCTATCGGTATCATCTTTGTGATGGTTCTTTGCAGAAACATCATGAATGTCAGCCATGACCTGCCAGGCCCTTTGGGATAACACAGGCAGGGTGTTCAACATGGAGTCGAAAGGTAAGTGACACACGGATTTGGAAGTGGGGAAACAAATAAGAACTTGATAAAAAGTTTGTAAATCCTGTGGTACCTCGAGACAGCAGCCATCAGTGTTTTTGTTTGTTTGTTTGGTTTTGGTTTTGTTTTGGAGCTTTCACGTGTAGGCAAAAATGTGCGATTATGAATGCTAAATGTACTGTATAAGCGCTAGCTTCAAGTTTTCTTTTCAAACTAAACAAAAACAAATGTCACATTACCTTTGCGTTACGATAACTAACGACATTACCTTTGCAAGCCTAATACTCACGCAACCTGCACAACACCATAGATGGGATAATAAAACAAAGATTAATGTCACTGTAATTAGAAAAACTATAAACAGCGTACGGGTTATTTGAACGCACATAGTAGCAACTCACGTAGACGAGACAGAGCATATACAAATTCGTACTCACGGCCCTTCTTTCCCTTCTGCAAAAAAACGCACGATGTTATTGCGGCTTATTCCGTGTTTCGTCGTCTGATATGCGTGTCATGTCTGATCGCGCATACTAGAATGTGCATCGCATTGCCCACTGACTTCATGTCATTAATGTTCATTTGTCACACTGAGATCTTGCAACATGTGATGACTTACTCGATATTGTACAATTTTCGAGGCGTATTTTGTTAACAGCGGCGCCCACGTAGCCATACGATATTCCAATTTGAATGCAAAATGCTCACAGTTACATGTTGGTTGAATACAGCATCGGACTATTGTGGCTCACGCTTAGTCAAACAGAAAGAATGCTGAGGGCTTGAGCAAAGTTTATCGTCATAAATTGCAAATCGTCTAATCCCGGCATTTTATCACCAGCCGGCTGCTTCCCAACTGTTCCGGAGCAAGAACTGTACCGCAACGTCCAGGCTGTGCTGCCGAGAGAAACAGACATTCGTCAGTCCCCAGACTGTCTCAACAAAGGTACTATTCATTCTGACTTTCGCAATGTGTCGAGAAATCAATCTTCACGCTGGATATTCAGGTGACGTGGTTTCTGCCACATCAGCATCAGCAGAGTGTTCTGCTGTGAGTCAGCCAGTTGATTAGAACTTAACACAGCCATACACGAACAATTATGACGCATTTCGCAAGTTGCTATGTTTAACCGTATGCGTCTGTGCAGGAATGTTAAGATGGACGTTACACAAGAAGGTTCAGAACAATCCCGCCAACAGCTTGTCTCTGCTCTGGGTTCTGATAAAAGAGTTGGAGAAGGTGATTGATGACTACGCTTTCCTCTCTCACGAAACTTTTTGCAAAGTAAAACTCTCGTTGGATTTATTTTAAAATGGGTGCTTTGAACAAACTCGGTCAGCCGGTAAAGATGATTCTGATTGTGATTCTGAAGATGAGTGTTTTTCTCTTCAGGCGGAGAAGTTGGACAATCTTGAATACATCATCCCTTTGCTCCACACGCTCATGTATGCCATCATTCAGGTATGATGTTTATGAAAAAGTCGCATTTATTCTTCGCATATTCCTTATCCGTCAATTAGGCCAGTGGTCCCCAACCTTTTTCGCGTCACGAACTGGTTTTGACAAGTACATGCTTTTGGCGGCCCGCCAACCATTCATCGACCGCGGGGGTGGCGGTGCGGGCTATTAGAATCGACCATACATGGCTCCTAAATTTCCAGTTTCAAAACATTGGTCCTAACAACAGAGATAATGATAGAGTAATTCAACATTTTATTAGCTTCCATTTTGTTTGTCATGCATTTTAAACACGTAGAGCAATATAAAGTAACAGTAAACTACTAAAAACGGACACCTCAGGAATAAGGCATACGCCTTAAAATATAAATAAACAGAGTACCATATTTTCCGTACTATAAGGCGCACTTAAAAGCATTCAATTTTCTCAAAAGCTGACAGTGCACCAATATTCTGATTTCTTGGACGTAGCACATTAAATGTTTTGTAAAGCGCTTTGTTACAGCCGCAACAATCGTGAAAGCTCTCTATATATAAAGCTGCATTGTATTGTATTTCCTTTCGCGTAGCTCCATCTAGTGGATACATAATGCAACCGCAGCCACTACTTTAGCTTCTATTCTATGCGCCTTATATGGGAAGACAGCTTTAAAATAGGCCATCCAATGAAGGTGCGCCTGATACTCCGCTCCGAAGCGCCTGATAGTGCGGAAAATACGGTCATTTTAAAGTTATGATACGGCATTAGCATCAGTGCTACTTGCAAATGCACTTGATCAAAAGTTGACGCGGTTTATTTATTGCCGCTTTTGTCCACCCAGTTATTATCTTCTAAGCTACTAATGTTTATGTGGGCAGGCTGTGCAAAACCCCTACTCTCATTTTCATGCTTTCCACTTCATCACGAAGGGTGTGGAGACTGTCTCTGTCCAGCCCGGTAACCAGTGGGCTGTAGATTGGTGGTTGGAGACCACCGAGTTACGCAACCTACAAATTACTCTTTATTTACCATATTAATACTTTACCCAAATAAATTGTAGAGGAGATAATAATATGTTCGAATGAACTGACGGCACATTGCATCGCCCTTTGGGAAACAGGCCACACGATGATCGCTAATTTGGATTTGGACACAACGGGCCCCACTATGCAGCAGGAGAGCGAGTTGATTGCCCCCAGCCAATTAACAAGAACAATGTGTTCATCTATATCCCAGACAGCCTACATCCCAGACGAGTTATATAAGCGTGTTTATGACTTCTGCAAGCGACTGCTGACCTACCCTCAGCCCTACTGCACCGTTGGCCTCAGCTACACCAAGAGAATAAAAACCCAGCGCTCTGTTCCAGGTATTTATCACTTTTCCAGTCGCAGAAGTCAGACAAAGCTTTTAGCCTTAAGATCCCACGCAGCATTACAACGGTTCACCCGTTGTGCTTCTGGATACTGTGAATGAATTCGAATGTATCACGCAGGTCTGCTGTATCAGAGGATGGTGGTGGCGGAGCAGAGACTAAAGAATGAGCATTATCCCTTTCAGGAGAGGTATTGTATAAATTATAACTCCTTGCATGCGACGTGATATGTAACATGTCACAACATGAGATCTTTGGGTTTGTTTATTGTAGGATTTTTGTTCTGGCTGATCCAGAGATCTTTACTGGCTCTCTGGCACAAGTGGTGTTGGCTGACATTGAGGCAGGATCTGCTTCAAGCCCAGTAGATCACATGCGCAGTGTGGTCCAACACTCCATCCAGGCTGCTTTAGGAGAGCAGTGTCTTGGACCTGTCTTGGCAAGGACCTTAAAAGTCAGTGCAACAACTGTAATCTTTACTTGTGTATTCTCCTCTACTGACTTACGTTTATGTATTTGTCTCCGGAGTCAATGATTGTACTTACTAGATTTGGGGTAAAAAGTGTCACTTCTAGATGGAGGAAAAAAAAGACACTCCCGGCTCAAATAGTGTCTACAGTACGTATCAAATAAAACATCCTCAATGAAAGGTCTCTGCTCTCCATTGGCGCTGGGGCTAATATAACACTTGATCAGAACACGCGCATACACAACATGCAGGGTTTAGACATACACACCCACTTGAGACCTTTACCCTCTTTGCTATTAATACCTAGCCTGGATATATTTATCTTCCTGTGTGTGCTCACCCGCGTGTGTTTTTGTGTTTTGGACAGGATATAGACGTTGAGCCTCATTTTCAGGATGTGATGGCGACCACGCAGCGGTGTATGGAAGAGGGTTGCAGCAGGGCGGGAGCTGCACTGAAGGGCCATTTTCAGCAGCTGCACAGTGACATTGTCGCAGGCGTGAACTCAGGTTGGAAATACAAAAGAGCACAACAGCGCATTTTGTCCGCTCGGGGTTTTAGAGATGCAACAAATTCTGTGCGCGCAGGCATGAGGCATAGGGTTTTAATCAGAGGTCTCTTGTAAGTGTGATCTTTGCTCAGGATGGGCACTCAATCAGATTTCCTTGCTCAAGAAAACTAACCAACAATGAATACAGTATATTTTTAAATGGATGGGAGACCAATATGAATAGCTAATTAGTTGAAATTGAATCAGCATCTCAACTAGTTGCAGCTAAGCTGTGCTTTCTATTTTACCTTCTGCTTCAAGATACCATTCATCCACAGTCAATTCCACACACAAACAAATTCTTGGTCAATTTTCTGCCCGTGCATAATTAGTGTAATATATTTTGGAATTCATATTGAGTTCACTTTGTGGACATGATTAAGAAGGGACCCAAAAAAGAGCTCTGGGGAACTTATTCGTGCCTGCATAAATGATGGTGAGATAAACACTCATTTGTACGTTCGTAGGGGCTCCTAGTCCCTTTCCGATGTGGGGTGTTATATGCTCAATACAGTTTGTTTTGTATCCACAATCATGAGCCCATGTTAGACGACCGTATTTAATAAAATGTTTCAACTCAAACAGACCTTCTTTCACGACAGGCTCTTCAATCAGCCAGCATACTAGCTAGCCTCAATAACATGCAGTGTTACGAAATGCGTTCAAATGGTAACAGCAAAGTAGACACATATTTTCATGCGCGCGTGGGGCATTCAAGGAGCGACAACAAAACAGGGCATCTCAAATGTAGTCGAAAAACACTTTGAATTAATTAAACTTGACATCAAAACCAAGATTCCACAAAATGGTGCAAACTAGGGATAGTAATTTGATTGCTTTGGCCTGACCACAATAACAGCAAATAAACAGGATTTTCAGCTAATCACGGCGGCTAGGTTTCCCCCCCAAGTCTGTGATTGCTGCACTGTGAATACAGTATGTCCATTGTAGCTTCAATTGTTCAGGATATTGTGAAACGGTTGTTGATTGACATGTTTTTGGTTGTTGTCAAAATCCCTGACGTGCAGTCCTGCTGACATCAAACATTTGACCATGGGCCTAATATATCAAACTTTTTAAAAATGTTTCCCCGGAAATCTATTTCCACTGCTGAGCCATCTGATTAAACTGCTGTCTCGTCTCGGCTCTGAGGAAACGAGGATGTTTTGTTTTGAGTGTCATTGTGACACTTTTGGTCTCTTCCTCTTCCCCCGAATGTGTGTGTTTCTCTGTGTAGAGGCTGCGTCCGTTGGACCGCTTTTTCACTGCCCTCTTCCTAACCCTGAGATGAGCTTCCACCTGTGGACAGAAGAACTGGATATCTGTGAGTGGCCCTACTTACTGTGGGTGGTCTACAGGAAGTTGTTCAGACCAGTCAGCTGAACGGAATTAACAAACAGTTCAACAAGGGTCAAAATAGGTTCCAACATTTCCTCTAGTTGCCCTCAATCGTTTTTGATCTTTTATTTATTTTATTTTTTTCATTAAAAACTGACATTTTGCCCCTTAAAATCATAGAGGAGGAAAGTCATAATCATGATTTTTTTGTACTTGTATTTCAAGACTTCTATCTGGCTTGTTGGGGTTTTTTTCCCCCCCATAGTGTCACATATCCATGTCCACTCCAAATGCATTCTGCCTGTCATTATGAGAGGACTGATGGAACTGAAAGTGTTGAAGCAACAACCCATGGCATGTTTTCCCTACGTTAGGCACAGTTTGCCGTCTAAAGTCAGTTCTGTTTTCAACACTGAAATGACAGCCACGTCGTCTTTAAACCCTCAGGCATAATTTCTGAAGTACACCGGGTCCAAGATGGTCATATGTTTTTTTTTTTTGGTGTATATCACATTGCCACCGGTATGATGTGTTGTGCATATGATCATTTGTGTGATCAAACATTGTAAAACGACAAACAAGATTCAGAGGTTGAGGGTCACATGTGGAGCCACTGCCTAAAAGTGAATATTTATTTCCTCTCAGAGATGATGAATGTTACACTTAAAGCCACCCTAGTTATGAGTTGTATTCACATTACATTTTCTCTATCCTAGTGTATTCTTGAATTAACTCAACAATATGAGACGGGAGATTTGAGAGACTTGAACTCAGGATCTCAAAAGCGTGATGCAGATGGGCTAATGAAATTGTTCACTGTGCTGCCCGTCCTCCTTTGAGAAAAAGGAAACCCATACCATCCTCTCCGTACTCTTTAGTGACTGTATGAAAATCCACAGGGTGGGAGGTGGCCAGGTGGCTGCGATCCAGCTCTTCATCAGAGCAGATCTCCCTCAGCCCGGAGCATGAGGATCCTGAGCTGGGCGACTCTCCTCGTGACCCGATGCCACCCGACAAGAGCCGCTTCTCTGTCATGTCCAACGACAGCGGCATCGAAAGAGACCTGCCCCATGGTGGGGATACGTCACCGGTGGCGTTGCTCGATTCAGGCGGTGTGACTGCATCATGGGAACCCTGCAAGAGGTAAAAGAATTCCATCGATGAGACCCACAGTGGGAGAATTCACTGTTTGGCAGGGAAAGACAATGCAAACCGACACCATGTCGTGAAAAAGACGCGTTACCAAATAAACCGGCAAAGTGACAAAACATCAATTTGAACTAGATAATGTGACAACCCTGGTGTGTAGATATGCTGTCACTATTTAACGCGTCGTGAACCTCTTGTTCCAGTCCAAATGTTTTACATGTCCTGTCAATCAATTAGGAGACAGCTGCAGGTTTAAAGCACCACCCTATTCATGAGAACCGCTATGCACTACTCTGGCCGGAAACTAGGGATACGCATTTCGTCTAAATTTAATTGATGA
The DNA here is from genome assembly GCF_054856545.1 of Hippocampus guttulatus. Taxonomy (NCBI): domain Eukaryota; kingdom Metazoa; phylum Chordata; class Actinopteri; order Syngnathiformes; family Syngnathidae; genus Hippocampus; species Hippocampus guttulatus. Next base: position 7,255,074 of record NC_141269.1, on the reverse strand, counting down.
AATATTGAAAAGGGCCGAGCGGAGTGCACTTCACTGAACGGAAAAGTAATGCTTGGAAAGGAAAAAGGCTGATTGTACTTTTTTTCCACAGTACACACAGCGAGCAAGAGTCAGTGAAGTTGTCCCGTCGTGGAGGCATGAAGGTGAAACCGTCCGTGCAGGACAGCCTGGCGTTGATGCAGGACACCTTGGAGGGGCATGGGGGAGGACTTGGGAGCAGGGGAGGAGGAAGAGAGGTCACACTGCAGAGGCGAGCAGGAAGCAATGCCGCACGGACCCCTTTCCCCAGACAGCAGAGGCTCTTTACCGCCAGGATTGTCGTCATGGGTGGTGACAGCGTCGTGGGCCGCCTAGCTAAAGCCTACTACTGCTTAAGGTGAGCGGTCACATAGAGTCGCTTGTGATTTGTGACAAAGGGCAGTAAAGTGACTCAACTGGTTCGATACAAGAGATGTATCAAAAATTCCGCTTCGACAAAGGTGCTCATGCTCAGTGAACTGTATTGTTTTTGTTTTATCCGATGAGAATGGTAGCGGAACACTACCAAAGAATGTCTAATTGCTTGGATTTGTCATTGAAATTTACTCTAAATTTACTTGGGACAAGAGAATGACAGAAAAAATAATAATATTAATAATCAAATGGAAGTACCGTAAATGTAACCAAATCAAAATAATATCAACAAAAGTGAAAAATCTAAAAAAATAATATGAAAATGTCCCAATTTAACAACAAAAAAAAAGAATCTTTTGCGTAGATGACATTATTGTATGTACCAAGATTAAGTAAGCAAAATAAAACCTTTTATTTTGCAACCTTGACATGTCATTGGATTGTGCCCGTGGCCTGTTGATAATTTTGTCCATGAGTCATCAGAACACTAAAAATGCTTGTTTAATGGCCTCTGTCAAGAGCGTCATCCTCTGGCATGGACATTGGTTGCGTTTCTCATCCGTCTTGCCCTCCATTACAGGAAAAGGGAAGCACGGCGAATTTTTCTTACCATGAAAGTCAACTTGCAGTTTTACTACGTCCCTGTTTGCCCAGCGCCAACCACAACCTCCTCAAACAAGGTGAGGCAACGTCCCCTCGTCAGCGCACCGCCTGCCTGACTGACGAAACATTCTCCACTGTAACAGTAGTGTGTGTTTGGACAGTTGAACTATTACTGTCATCAGTTGGACTAATTTGTCTTCTCTAATAGGAAAACCATCAGTCCAAGCAGAGTCCATGCACTCTTGGGTCCTATTTGAGCAAAGTGGACCCGTGGTACAACTCCAACATCAGCAGTTTGGGCTGCATGATTCCCAAACTAGCTCCAATGGTAAAAAAAAAAAAAAGAAGTCAAATACAATCACCGCATGTCACGCGTACACAGTGTATGCATTGGTTTATAGATGTCATCACACGCTGTAGGGATGGCACCGCAGAAACTTGGACAACATACTCAATAACTTTTTCTATGTAAACTGAGAAAAAGCACTGCAGTTACCTCAAGGAACGTCATGCGTGGACACTTTTGCAATCACCAGTGACAACATTGGGTACAAAATCAAGTGAAATCCCAAATGATGCGTTTCTCTTTTTAAAAAAACACTGTCAGCGAGCGGCCGTTTCAAAAATACAAAAAATAACGGTTGACTTGATCACAGTAAGGACTTTTGTTATTTTGCAGCAACACACAAACCCATCCCGGCCAAAAGATCCCTTTGTGTCTGACGTCATGGCCTACTATGTGCGAATGGGCCAACAGCCCGTCTACTTCAACATCTACTTGGTGAAGGTATTCTCCAACATTCATTTTATGTCAAGTTCCCCCCACCCCCCCATATATTCCATGATGTTAAAAGTTTATCAGCTGAATTTAGAAATGTGAGGTATGAAAACGATATACAATGTTCATACAATATGTTTTAAAGTTGTTGTTTTTTAATGCGCCATGTTCTTTTGCTGATTCATAAAGATTTTTTTAAAATCTAGAAACAAAGTTTCTACACTTTCTTTGGGTGTGGCAGATGCTTAGATTGCTCCTGAATACAATAATCTCTGCGTCTTGATGTGTGTGTGTTTTTTTAAAATTAGATTACGTTTACAAGCATGACCAAGGAACCAGTGGAGGATGTCTTCCTCACACATTTAGAGGTGGCCATTCCTGACTCCAGACACTCTCCAGCGCCAATGAGAGGTGATTTAAGGCGGCCGTCGCACTGAACTATCCCTACATATTGACAAACGGTAACGATGATTGACAGCAATAACCGTTCCTCAAACAGAAAAGCAGAAGAAGAGTGTGGCAGATGTATGTGGAGCTCTTGTCTGCATCAGTTACAAAAAAGTATGTGGGGTTTTTTTTCTTTTAAATCACCCAAAAAAAAAAATCTTAATTTTTGCATTGTTTCATCGATTTAATATAATACCCACTGGCTTCATCAGTTGTGTGTATTACGTGTGTGTAGGTGACACCAAGTGGCCGTGACACTGACAGAGGCTTCCCCATGAGGACCACAGGCGCTCACATCAGTGCTATTCCCTCAAGCGCAAAAGAAGGTTTGCTCCTTTCTCCGTTTTTCTGATTAAATGTTCCGGCTAGATGTCAGAAAAATTGTGTTTCGTTCTGTCTCTGAACTTTTAGATCTCAACTGTTTGACACTCACTCTGAAAGAATGGCCCGCCAAAGCTAAAAACGGCAACGCGGTATGTTTTTTTATTTTGTTTGCACATTTTTTTTCTTCAACTGGAATTTTCTTATTTAATATTAGTAACTGGTTGTTTTAAATTTCTAGGAGTTCCTAATCAGAAGCAATAACATCAAGATGTGTTCACTGGAGAGTCAGTCCCCGCTCAGAGTTACTTTAGACAGAGACTGTCAAAGGATCTACAATGATGTGGAGAGGTAAAACGGGGATTATGTCGCATGTAAATAGGGTAAATAGGGACAAAATCATCAGATATTATATTCACATTGATTTCGAACTCGCCCTGTATGTGTATGTGTGTGTGTGTGGGGCGTGAGTGGGGCACACACGACATAGCCAGTTCGACTCCACACGAGCCTAGTCGGGGCGGCCCTTTGAGCTGGACGTCTGAAAGACAATGTATCCACTTGTTGCGCTCAAATGAACAAACGTGCTGACAGCCTCTCTGTCTGCATTGTAAATATAATCCTGCCAAATAATCCCAATTTTTTTATCAATTTACCAGTCATCCGATTGCGCTTTTTTGTTTTTTTTCTGGAACTGTAACGGAATACAGTTCCTTTTTTTTTTTTTTTTTTGGAATACGTAGCGCTTATATTCCGTTACTCCCCGAGCCTGAACCCATCCTGCCACTGTCTCACAAACATGCATTAATCCGTTCATGAATGCCAGCCCTCAGATAGGGACGCCTACTGTATATCTCTTCTACGAATTCAGAAGAACACACAGTATTTCAACGCATGAGCACTATCTAATAAAATGGCATGCTCCTGTTTTATAGTGATTTGCTTGAAAAGGTCCTGTGGATTTGCGGGTGGGACTTATCAAATTTTGCTTTTTATTTGTGTGGCTCGGAACTGAAACAGTCAGTGGTCTAAACCGTGAACAGCAGAAAAATTGAATTGACACACCCCTGGTGGGGTGCCAGTGATGTTTTCAGCCAGATCACATGGAGCCGAGTTAAACATAACCTGCTGTGGCTTTTTGGATTTTAAGGAGTTCTTGACTCATGTAGCTGAATATGACTCAAGACAAAGCTAAAATCAATAAAAAGAAGTCTGAAGTAACCAGGCCTCTCCTAGGGCAGGGGAAGGTTCGTTCTAGTCTCTATGCCTCGGCTGACAAAGCACAATGGCTTTTCAAAAAAGCACACTAAGATTGTCCTTCTCCAATTATAGATTCAAAAGAGACTATAATTTTGGCCGATAAACGACTTGACCACATCTTCGTCCGAAACCAATGGCTCTATTTTGGTTGGACGTAAGCGCACTAGGCCTGTTCAAGAAATATTGAAAGTAGGACTCACATCGCGCCAGCGATACATCTACATTCAGCCTTTTTTGGGTGTGTTTTTTTCTTCCAGCATATTGCCAATGCATGCATGTACAAATGTTTCTTCTCCTAATGTGCCGCAGCATTGAAATCGTCCCCTGCCTTGACCCTGGTTACTGCGTCCAAAGAAACATGATGTCCAAATTGAACCTGGGCCAGGACGATGACGGCGGACTGAGGAAATACATGAGCAAAGGACTCCCTCTACCCGTCAACACGTTTGCTGGCATCATCAACTGACCTCTGCATTAAGACGCATGCGCAACACGTGGATGGAAAAGCTGAAACAGTTATCTTAAATTTCAAGAAAAGGTTGCCCACACACTGAAGTCGCCGTTTGATCAAGAATTTAGGGATGTTTGACTTCGGAGTTTCCACTGTCTAGCCCAGATTCTGTTGTACAAGTTTTATTTATGAAAATACCAAATGGAATGAAATTGTCCATTGGACACCTGCAACCATCGCAGCCTCGGTGTCTGGTTGTCACTTTCTTGTACATGCTAAATGTGTTTAGGCCAAAACTGCGGGCACGATTAGAGAGCAGCTGCGTATATGTGTGTGTGTGTGTGTGTGTGTGTGTTGTGATTGCACATCATCACAGAGTCATTCATTGTCGAGGGCCTGTTGAAGAGCTGACACTCGCTATTCATGGCAAAATGTGATTGCATCTGTTCACAAGCCACCTGCGCTTCGTATAGCTACTGAAACCCAACGCGCTATCCACACGAATGCAGTCTCTTGTATGTGCGTGTAAATGTTGACAACGCTACGCAATGTAAATCGAAAATGTAAATATGTAAATAAATAAGGTTATCTACGAGTCCCTCTTCATGATTGCCATGGTGGAGTTGACTGGCTCGTTTGCCTGCCGTGTGTCACAAGAAGACCGCCAGGGGGCGTTGTGGCCCCTGTGCCGCGACCAGCTTGATTGACGGGGCGTTCTCAATCCGCTGCGCGCACACGTCTAACCGAGCATGTGGGGAGCATCTCGTACCTCTGCAGGTCGGTGACTTGGGCAGACAGTGAGTCACGGGCAAAATACAGCAACACACTTTTCATGATTTCATTTGTATTTTCTTTGTTGTGGTTGATGCTGCACGTGCATCCCGCAGAAAGGAGAAGAAACTGGAATGATGGGGGAGAAGAGAGAGTCTTTCCATCTGTATGGATCGCTGGAGCGTGCACAGCGGAGCACGGGCAGCCTCAAAGCAGGTGAGCCAATGTACTCCTACTGCAGTGTTCTCATTTAAAATGCAAGCTCTGTCAATGTTGTGCCGACAGATCAGGCCTCTTGTCTTTTGTTCTCTTGTGTTGTATAATGTTCAGTCGATCCTTTGGTCTTAAAGCACATAAGAACTATTTTTCAACCTCAACTGCATTCATGTCAGCCTTCCACAGGTGTCTCTTCTTCCAGTGAGTGCGTGAGTATGTGATGAAGTGTTTGTGTTTGTTGTCAGGTTGATGCATAGAGTTGCTGTCTGGCAGAATTTTAGCACCTCCAAAATTATTACTTTTCGAGGGAGGAGTCAGCAGTCACAAAAAAATATATATGTACATTATTTTCTGCTGTAATTTATTAAAATGGTAGACACAGCGGCACTGCCAGCCACGCCCAACAACGTCTGTGCTTGCACAGAACCCCCAACTAAGGAAAAGACAACAATATTGATGAGTGAAGCTTACCTTCAAAGCTGACGAGCTCCCTTCTGTAACCAACCATCGACAGCTATCGACTTTTAACAAAACAGGCGTATATACCCTCTACTGTCTTGAAGACATACATGCCTTGATTTTTGAGGTAACAATGCAGCGAGGCTCCCGCAGAGTTATGGAGTGAAGTTACGTTATGTGACAGTTCTCAGACCGTTATAACAGAGCACTTCAGGGAAAGACCATTCGTATTGATTTTTGAAAAAAAAAAAAAAACATTAAACTGACTCATAAACTTCCCACATGACGGTCATGAAATGTCAAAAATTGACCCCTTGGATTATGTTTCTAGTATGTGCAATAATTATGGGGAATTTGCACCTCCTTGTGGAGACATGAGATGTCTTCCAGAATTTTGTTCATAAATGTTGAAGTGAGATGTTATCCATGTCAAGGAAGTGTGCCGTCTTTGTTATTTGAAGGCATCTGATTTGGGGAAGGAGCCAAAGGTAACCTGTTGTTGGCGAAAGTGAGAGTATTATGGCCGCATTTGTGTGTTCTTTTGCTTTGCCGAGTAGTGAGTTTAAAACTCACGCCAACGAGCGTCAAATATTTGTTTTTGCACATTACAACGTTCTGTACTTTATTTGGTTCAAAAGCAATTCTTTTTGTTACAACAAACTGAGAGTCAGTTTGTATTTTTGGATAAATGTGTAGTCCTCTATTTTATTCCAGAGGGCGACGTGGTGTCCATGGCGGACTCCAGCATCACCGTGGACGACATCGAGGGCGAGCTCTTCAAAATCAACCGCATCAGAGACATTCTGGTTCGGAGGGAGTCAGAGCTCAGATACATGTAAGGTGGTCGAGTACGGTTATAGAAATGCTTTATTATTATTATTTTGATCATTGTATTTACTAAGCGATATCTGGTTTGACATGAATACATAGTAAGTTATTTCTCTGTCTTTTGCAGGATGGATGACATTCAGCTGTGCAAGGAGATCACTCGGCTGAAGAAGGAGCTGCAAAAATTCGTGTCACTACCAGGTTAGAAGCGTCACCTTGACAGGAGATATTGATCAGACCACACGCGATATAAATCATCTAATCTTATTTTGCTTACTTTCAATTGAATGCGAATCCTCAAATTGATCATACAGTACTTTGACGCTTTGGCACATGAGGTGGCGTGGGCAAAAGAAAACGTCACAATTTAACTTTAGCCATTTAACTGTCTGCTTCAGGTTAGGGCTAATTTGGATAAATTCCCTCGTTGTATGGTACTCGGCGAAGTTTGTTTTGTTTTCATTTAAAATGTATTATTATTATCTTTTCAATGCATTTCGTTGGTCTTCAATCATATACATATTTCCACAATCTGCGAGAAGACCCGGTCCTGATCTCCACTGGAACATAAAACAAAAAGAATTACACGTGTTTTTAAAACACCTACATGGCTTTGCTTTATGAAAGACTGCTCATCTTAATGCTGACAAACAAGTGCCATACACGCGTTAACACTGAGCATTATTGCTGCAGTGTTGTAATTCTTTAAGCAATAGATGTTTGAACACAAACGGTGGAGCAACACATTGACAGCCTATGTAATAATTCTCACAGGAATAGATTCTTTACAGTCTACCAAGAACGACTTGTATGAGTGCATCTTACCATCCATGTGAAAATGAAGAAGCCACACAAAACCTAAACAAACGCAAACAAACTTAACGTCGCTCTTCTCTATACTCTTCCTAATGTAGACAACGACAAGTCCGATGAGGATCGACAAAGGGAGGAAGAACTTCTACAGCAAATCCATAAACTGGTGGAAACCAGAGACTTCCTGGTGGATGACGTGGAGTTCGAAAGACTCAGGTGAGCTTTTTACATCAATCGAGAGATAGATGAGCCAGAGAGAGAGGAAGCGAGCGCGAGAGCCTAATATTCCGGGTGAGTCATTTTATTGCGCATTGAGAAAAGGTCAGGGCCGTCATTCAACTGCAGCGAGGGGCCTGAGAGGAGATGATGTGGAATCTAATGCGTGTTTTGAATGCGTCTTGAGACAAATGTTGAGCATTGTTTGCCTGCAGAACGAGTCACGGCAAAGGTGAGAGGTCGGAAGCAGAAGAACACGAATGACAGCGTTATAAAATGTGGACGTGGTGAAAGGCCGTCTTGTCTATGTTAATCAGAATCTCGCTCCGGGAGTCATTTTATTGACCTTTTAACGTCATCCCGTTGCCGGTGATGGAACTGTGCTGTTTCATAATCACTGTACATTACGGACAAATTAACCCTTTCATGCACACTGTAACCTGATAATATGATGAAGCTGTCCACTGTAGTAACCGCTGTCCCTGAAAGGGTTAAACACGGCAATTGCAAAGACAGACCAACTCATTTGGGCAAACTGACTTTTAATAATAACTCAAGGGGGATTTAGCATGTGTTTAAGAGCTTTCACCTGCAGGGAGAAAGAAGAAGATAAAGAAATGGCAGATTTCCTGAAGTCCAAATTCCAGAGACAGAAAAAAGGTATGACTTTCTCAGGATGTGAAATTGCCAGTTTTCTGCTAAACTGTTTGAGCAAATGCTGCGTGTCTTTTTCTACGGTAGTTCTGAGCAGGCGAGCAGCAACCAGGGCTCAGCAGAAGTCATCTCCTCTCGCCAAAACGGGCTTCACCCTGCTGAAGGAATGCTGTGGCTGCACTTGCTCCGTTATGTAGCTTTTGATCGAGTCTCGCTCACAGATAAGACTCATTTCCTAATTCATCTCACCCATGTGCCTCACGCCCCTGGCGTCATTACTAAAATCTGCCATTTGTCTCATGTTTTGAAAAAGTGTAGCACACATTTATTATCGAACCAAGACTAAAATGGAGCTACGAGCGTCTAGCTTTAGACAGTATGCAGCATTTCGTTTGTTCAGTTTTCAAGGAGCATCAACATTAACTAGAGTGACATTCATCACTAACTCAAAACATATTTCCCCATTGGAATGAATGGGACTGCTGTTTATCTGTTCCAGGTTTGCGAATCAGTGGCCTTATTTGAGGAGAAACTTTCAAAATTTGTGGATATCTTTGTTTGCAGGTTAATCCCAGGGACCTGAGGCAAGTTTTTATTAAACAATAAAAATATGACAAGATGATATATTACTACCGGTAATTGTTTTTCTTTTTTATATTTATAAAAATATGGATGATAATGACCGTCACCGCTCACCTGTTTTTGTTTTTGTTTGTTTGTTTGTTTGTTTTTTGGGCAAGCAGGGTCACCGGTAAGTCAGGTACAACTGTACATGCAATCACTTTCCTCATTGAAATACCATTAATAGTTTATAGCACCGCCTCCCCCCCTAAAAAATGTTTGTTTTTTTGGGGGGGTTACAGTTTAAATCAGAAAAATAGCACTGTAATGTAAAATATACATATAAAAACATTATAAAACAAAATGTAAAAACTTAAAGTGGTTTTCTGAAGTCTATTTAAGCCAAAAGTTTCACACACTGTCCTTTAAGAGACTTGGCCAAGTGATTTACATCAGGACCTCTGACTCTGATTGGCCGTTTACCATACGATTAGTTCCGTGTCAGCGTCTCCTCCATGCTCCTTGCGGGTGTTTTCATTTTGTATTTCTGTGTTGGAATTTCAATAAAAAGCTGAACGTTCATACTTAAATGTTGCGCTCCTCCTTTTTTTTTTTTTTGTTTCTTCTTTTTAGTGGCAGGGTATCTAAAGCCGGATGGTAACACAGATGGTAAAACATCAGTACACCGTACATCCATTCGCAATAATATCCGCAGTTAATATGATAGATTGCTGTCAATGGTTTGAATGAACGGGTTGTTCCGTAAGGTTCTCGGATCATATGAGCAATCAAAGTCTTGACCACATCTGTGTTGCTGAGAAGAATAGTCTCCATAGCAACCGCATACATCCCTTCATACATTTACAATGAGACCGTGAGGTTATCATGTCTGTGTGATGACAACAAAATCAAGAGTTGTAAAGAGCATTTTCAATTGCAAATTCATTGTGCATGCATCATTTTATGTAGCCAGGATTTTGTTCAGGTTCAGTATATTCCCTCCTCCTCTAACTTGGCATTAACTAATCAGGTTTTGTCTGTTTTTTGCCTTATAAGGTAGCCTATGATGGAAGAATTCCTGCCACCCCACCATAAAAAAAATAAAAATAAATTGAACCCATCGCTTTATTTTTTGTGGGCGTGGCTTTGCCGCACCACATGTTGCAGTGGCTGACAGCAAGCTTGCTCGAGTCCTTTGTATGAGTCATCTGGCCCACAAGGACATCTCCTGGAGAACACTACAAGGGGCTGGTAAGAGCTGCCATTCGAAGCTCGCCATCCTCCATGCGCGACAATGTGAAAAGCATGCACGTGTTCACCTTGGCTTGCATCTCAAGGTCGCCAACGAGAGCTGCTTGGTTTTCTATGGTGACCATCACATCGAGGTTAACTTGTTTCATTGGGTTCTTTTTAGGACATGCCTTTATTGTGAGGCAATCAAGAGGAGGACAATTGGATCTAAAAAGTCAACATACGTTATTAATAAATCATATCAAAACTGATCAAGACCAAAAAAAACCCCCCCTAAAAAAGTGACTTTACCATAGGACAATGAAAGTTTTTAAATGGTCCAGAGATGGTGGGGCTTCTCTCTTCTTTAATCCAGCCCACTGAGCACTTTCAATTGAAGTCCTACAGTACTGACTGTATCAAAAACTTGGCTCTCCAAGTACTACCATAAAGAACAGCGTAAAAATATAGTAGTAGCTTTTTATAACCCAAGTGGTCATAAAAAATGAGACAGAAGTTTTATTCCTAAAAAGTACATTTAATGTTTGCATGGACTCTGTTCAACTAGTACGGCCTGGCCAATTCCAAACTAATTTGGTGCATCAGCATGTAGCTGTTGTTCTGCTGCAAATTGAACAAGCTGCCAAAAGAACTGAAGTTAGCACCAAGTTTCAATGCTTTTTTAAAACTGGTTAAATGTGACTACATTTAAGCCACTGCAAAATTATGCCCACTTTGAACATTTAATTTAGCCTTTTTTTCTTTTTTGCATACCACTAGGGAAGGCTCACCTACCGTTATTGGGACTCATATCAAACCTTAAGAATCACTGACACATTTGGCCGTAAAAAATCAAATGCAGCTGTTACGCACACAAGTTGGTCCACCCCGGGTTGAGCCACAGCCCAGACCTAAATCCTATTGAAAATCAGTGTGGTGATCTAAAGAGTGCTATGCATAACAACATATAAAGTGCATCCGCAAGGACGAAAGGACAAATACTGTGTTGCCAACACCGGATAATTTCATGAATTGGAGTGCGTGTGCACTGATGCAGCAAGCTCCTTTTTTGCATTTTTACCATCTGCATAACCACGGTGATGATTTCCTCCTTTAACTAAAAGTAACTCTGTGCTCCATGGAGACGAAAGCAAGTAATCAGCTGCTTGCAATGCAGGAGGTTGCCAGGCCGCTTATCTCTGTTTCGCTTTTCCTGCGACATCATGAAAATGGGTCTCGGCTTACCAAAATAGAAACAAATCAGTGAGGATGTGCATCTGTCCACAGATCCTGAGGCTAGTTTATTTTATATTTATATTCAAGTAGGATCACTAAATATTGATTATTTCTTTCCTACCTCATTACACTTCTTCATTGAATCTCCACCATCCACAAAAAGCAATATAGAGTTAACAGCCAACACAAGAGCTGCAACCAAAATTATGCCTTTGGAAAAATAGTGATGTCTTGCTTCTATATGATATACCTGTACAATGTGTATATATGCATATATTTACTTTTTCTTTTACTTGAATTTTACCATGAACTAATTTGCATACACAGTACAGATATCGGTTTTTTTTGTTTTTTTGCCCCAGCCTTTTCAGTTGAGTCTTTGACTGTATTAAACATTTCTTTAGCGCTATCTTGTGGCCAAATTGAGCAATGACATACAAAACTTGCCAGGAGAACGTCAACGTGTACGTCACCGTGTACGGCTCGGTGGACGTCTACGTCACGCCAATACCCGGATGTAACGACCACAAACATGGAGCGTCTTTCGCTGGAGAAAGCCATTCGTGGTGAGATTAAAAGCACACACGTACCCTTGAACAGTAGTAAATGTGACATCTGTTCACGAGTTCATATTTAAACGCTGCGAGGGAGTTTGCACGTGAGAGACTGGATGTTTTTGCATGACATTTATCTCATTTTTCTGCTGGTAATGCAGTTCAGCAGGCATTTTAGTTAGTATCAAAACGGTAGATGAAATGAATGTGAATGATGTCATCAGATGAAGCACTTTCTTTTTGCCTACTTGATTTAGGGTGAGCGCTGGGGTACACCCTGGGTTGTTTTAATTGCAAATTTGCTGGGCACATTCACGCTCACATTTAAACATGCAACAGAAATTGAAATCAAGAACCTCTCAAGTGTGAGGGAGATGTCCTAACTTCTATGCCAATGGGCCCACCACAGTATTTCATCATGATGCTGATTGCTGGTGATTTTGGACCCCACCATTATTTTTGCATAATGGGCATAAGAAGCATCTATTATGTTTACCATTCTTGATCCTTGGGAAAATGTGGACACCCTTGGATGTGTTATTAAGACACTTGGGAAATGTTTTAAATTCAACATAAACACACACACACACACAAAAAACATATTTTGCATCCTTTAGAATGTGCAGGTGAGCGTGAAGAAGACGGTGCTGAAATGGCTCCCACGTCCAAAGATGCCTACCAGTGCTTCTCACAGATTCTCAGCTTCCTGGAGAAACGCTATCAGGCAGAACAACGGGCTGTGGGAGGCGGAACTTGCCCACCGCCGGGAGGAGCTTGAGATCGAGAGGCGTAAGGTTCACCCCCATATTTGGCCAACCTAACCATGCCATTGAAGAATGTGATCCGGTGTGTCACTGGAGATATTTAACCCATAAATACACATGCAATACCTTGCTCAAGGGCACATCAATATGATGGTGTGTTCAAAAAAATGTGAATATTAATATCTGGCTAACTACAGGTCCTAGGCAAGGGTGGGTAAACCTTTGGGGAGTTATCATTGTGGTTTTAATCCCGGGGCAGAGTTGTCCCCTTCATGTTTATTTATTTTTGCCTCAAAAAAATGCATTGTAGCAAAACTCCTTCAATTTCAGATTAGTGGGGCCACATAGAACATATTGAATGGTAAATGGGCTGTCACTTATTTAGTGCTTTTCTAGCCAGGGTATTCAATGCGCTTTGCACTGTTACCTCAGTCACCTGCTGATTGGATTGGATACAACTTTGTCAAATGACGCAGCATCAGGAGCACCTGGGGATGGGTTCAATATCTTGCTCAAGGGCATGTCAACATGATGGCCGGGGATTGAACCATGAACATCCGTGTGGCGAAATGACCACTATATCACTGAGCCATGCTGCCCCCTAATTTTTTTTGAGTTGACTTTCCCTTTTGGTTTCACATCAACATTAGACGATACTAAATAATGTCACTTTTTCGAAAACCCTGTGGAATAACTAACTGTTGTCTGATGGTTTTATTCTCAGGTAGGATTACTTTGGAAAGGGAGCGCTTGGAAGCCGACAGAAAGGAACGGGAAAGACTATTTGAGCTGGAGAGCCAAGAGAGGCAGATCATCTTGGACTTGCTCAAAGTGATGTTGCTCGGGAGCTGAAACGGAGAAATTATTGAGCTAAATTAAAAATAAATAATTCAATAAATGGAGACAACAATGGCTTCCCCATTACTGTGTTTCTCAAAAGAAGGCATCATGAGATTAAGTGATCAAATCAAAGACTCATTTATGACATGAACGGAATGCAGAATGGGTGAGGAGCAGTGACTTTAGGGCATGGTGATCCTCGCTGCAAAATCCTGCAGATTTTACTACTGTCAAGTGTGCCGTAATCTGTGACCTTATATTGGACTGAAATAGGTAAATGAGTGGTGTGGTTTACTACGCCTGGTCATCGGAACACTGCTTATTAACAGTAAAGATGCAGTAGAATTAATCAAGCTGTGTTATGCCTTTTAATGTATTTATCAGGGTGGCCCGGTAGTCCAGTGGTTAGCACGTCGACTTCACAGTGCAGAGGTACCGGGTTCAATTCCAGTTCCGGCCTCCCTGTGTGGAGTTTGCATGTTCTCCCCCGGGCCTGCGTGGGTTTTCTCCCGGTATTCCGGTTTCCTCCCACATTCCAAAAACATGCATGGCAGGCTGATTGAACACGCTAAAAATTGTCCCTAGGTGTGAGTGCGCATGGTTGTTTGTCTCTGTGTGCCCTGCGATTGGCTGGCAACCGGTTCAGGGTGTCCCCTGCCTACTGCCCAAAGATGGCTGGGATAGGCTCCAGCACCCCCTGGGACCCTAGTGAGGATTAAGCAGTTTGGATGGATGGATGTATTTATCTCGGACATATTACTGTCAGTGAAATTTTATGAAGCACCTTTGCATAGTCAAGATGTTTGTTAATGTGCATTATGTATTTTATTTTAGTAAGTGCAATTTAAAATGTTTTTTGTTCCGTTTTTTTATGTACAATCTGTGAATGTTTGTTAAAAAATGCACAATTGTTTCCCCAATTATCTTTTGTAGACTTTGTGTGTCTTATTTGTGTTCTGTACTCTACATGGGGTCATCGGTTTACGACGGAGTTCCGCAAAACGCGTGGCAGTTAAGCACTCAATTTACACGAACGCAATAATAAATTCATAATTACGGGCAATGCGTGCTTTACAACACTTCTATGTCATACATTCAAACAACTACTGAATGAAAAACAACAAACGTGTTCTAAACCGAGGACTCGCTGTCTACTTTGTTTATTAATGTAGACGTGAGGTCCTGTAGATTTTTCAGTTTTTACTGCACTGGTAGGGTTGCGCCCGATAATCAAATGTAGAAAAAGTAGGACACAGTATGGGTTAATTAATAACGAGAGTTAAAATGTAAACCCTGATTGCACTACGATTCAGATTGGAATTACTCAGAAAAAAAACCGAAAGCATACTTTTGCCGTGATACTAGTTACTCGCGCTTTAAAATGACGCCAAGGTTAATTCACACTCGGATTGGGCAATAAGTTTTTTTACACGCCCACTCGGCTCTATTTGGCCTCTGATTGGCTAGGCGGAGTGTCCGTTTAACCCCCCTCGAGACACTTATACAATTGGTGCTGCATACATTCAACATCAGTCGAATTTTAGTTGTGATACTTTACACACAAATAGCACGGTTTGTGTGGAAAATTCAAAGTGTGTTAAAACATCGCTTTAGTGGCTCACTCGCACAGGAGGAACACTTTAGTATTTGGAGTTGCTTTTAACATAAGTGTGGAAGACCTCCAATCGCGAAAAGTTCGCATAGTTTTGCCGTGTGTTTCATTTTTTTACACTTAATCTTAGGCAAGTTCGTTGTCGTTCTCAAGTTTTTCAAAGACAAAGGGAGGGGGAATTGAAGTTTCTGGGGTGTTAAACAACATGCCGGTAAGGCGTTTCGGCGGTCACAGGTCTCTGGTCAAACGCTTTGAAACGCCCAAGCTCTCGTATGGTTTCTCGAAAATGAACGTGTCAAAAAGTGGATACCGTGTTTTCTCAGCCAACTCCAGCAGCGCCTGTACAGAGCTGGCCAAGAAGATTACTGAGTAAGTAAACGACATCGCTATTTGTTGCTTTTTGCTAGCTTGGTTGTTGACACGAAAGTGCAGTTGGCACGAAGCTGTGTGTATGTGTGTGTTTTAAGATTCCCAATCGTCCTTCGGTCACAAGTACGCATGCGCACCGCGCGTGGAAGTTGTTGGTGTGCCCCAAAACAAGACCATGGTTCATCAATTGTATCTTTGAATAGGATTTTTTTGATGAGGCTTACATAACAGAGCATTTTTTCAATTCAAATTCAAGTTTGGTTTTTTTTTTTGAGGCCCTTCCCCCACGTTTTGGCATGAATGTCCAATGTTATGTTTGCCTTTGGTGTCACATTGAAACCACTTATCCTTCCCTCTTCAAGATAAACTTTAGATGATTGCTCCTGTCCTTGCTACCCAGTGGAAAACAGTCAAAACGTCTTCTAGATCCATGCAGAAAGTCTTTAAAGTCACAATGAGCCAACCAGTCAGTGGCCCCTGAAGGATTCCGTACTTTGTCAGGATTTAATTTCTCACAACAAAACAAACGGCGTGATCACATGACTGCGAAGTGAATTGTGTTTTCCACGGTCGTGCCATGACAGGAAAAGCACCTTGCTGATCCCTTGCATTGACGACTCGATCAAGACTGCGGTTGAGTGAGTTGAATTGGGCGAGGTTTCCAGTTGTGGGCCAAGCCTTCCCTCATCTGCAGCACGCTCATTATCACGTGACGGTTGCATCTTTTAATGAGTAGCATGTTTTTATTACGCAACACCAGGTGCGTCATAAAGTCGGGGCTTGCTCAGAATGTTGTGTGCTTCATGCAAATGTCATTTGAAAAATCCTGAGGTGAAATTTATGGGCTCACTCTGGATGGCAGCCGATATTAACCGGTTTTATTTGCATCTTCAGCAGCAGCAGCAAAAGAAATGTATGGTGAGCGTTTGATGAGCGTTTGAATGTTGCCATAGGCAAGACATATCAGAATTCTACCGTCAAGTGAGTCCAAACTTGCACCACAAAAGCAAGGCATCAACAACCTCCCAGAACAGAGGTCACTATTTCAAAAAGTAAAGACAGTACACATGCTGGCTGTACAGTATTTGTTTGGTCCACTTCATACCACTGCCTACCCGCGTAAATGTCACACAGAAATGACACCAATTTGGTGCATCAGAGCTTTTACAGTCTGTGCAGAAGGGACTTAAAAGCTTTTGATCGGCAACCAACATGAATTGGCTTCCTTCTCGTTGTTGTTTCTAGATTTATGTTGTGATGTTCACCCGACCGTACTTTTTTTTTTTTTCTTCCTAGACGCCTGGGTGTAGAGTTGGGCAAGTCGGTGGTATACCAAGAGGGAAATGCGGGTAAGGTGACAAAAGAGCTCCGCGGGCGCTCCCCTTCCATGTTCAACCATCGTCTTTGTTCGCTTGAGCCCACCTTGATCTCACTTGTGCGCAGAGACCAGAGTCGATGTGAAGGAGTCTGTCCGCGGACAAGACATCTTCATCATTCAGACAATTCCCAGGTGAGATGTCTTCCTGATCCTTTTCAACAGAAAAAAAAGAGGGCTTGAATTTAGGTCAGAAAAATTGCTGAGTCGCGCATAAAAGACAGGAATGATCTGGTGCGCAGTGATGTAACTGCTCGATCATCTGACTGCCACCTACACATAATAAAATCATTGTGACCTATGGTTTATTTTGGTCACGCCTTGTCATCTTGAAAAGAGTTTCTATTTCGACAGGAATGGGCGTGTAGGCTTCTTCGAGCCACTGTACATTTTTGTTTTTGGTTGTAACTTTATGCGTTGATGTGTAGGGATGTCAACACGGCCATTATGGAGCTGCTGATTATGGCCTATGCTCTGAAAACGTCCTGCGCCAAGAACATCATCGGAGTCATCCCTTACTTCCCTTACAGCAAGCAATGCAAGATGAGGAAGAGGGGCTCCATCGTCTGCAAACTACTGGCCGCCATGTTGGCCAAAGCCGGTACGTGCCCTCCCAAGAATTCTGCCACTTTTTCTCCACCAAAGAGACTCCGTTATCATTTTGCAATAGACGGTAACCTCCTAATTAAAAAACAGGACTCAGTTCGGTGCGGCACCGCAAATTAAAAACACAAAAATGAACATGATGCCTGACTCTGAACTGAATCTTATTGGAGTTCACTGAATCTCATCCTGTTGATTTTGCAGGACTGACTCACATCATCACCATGGACCTTCATCAGAAGGAAATCCAGGGTTTCTTCAGCTTCCCAGTTGACAACTTGAGAGCTTCCCCTTTCCTTATCCAGTACATCCAAGAAGAGGTGCCGCAAAATGACACCGCGCTCTCAAGCTGAGACATCGATGTCGTATTGAAGCTTTTTATTTAATTTTTTTTAGTTAAAGGACACATCCATTTTTTATAGCAGCACGTGACTTTACCGGGTCGCGGACCACTGCTGGCGAGTGCATCAATTATTACGCTAATCGCTATCTTGTTATACAGTATGTCACAATTCCCACCTCAACTTCTCACGCTCCAACGACTGTTGCTTTTCTACGGTTGTGATATGATCCAGTATGTAAGATTAGCCGTAGCTTAATAATGTTGTGGTCTCTTCCCACGCCTCTCAGATCCCAGACTACAGGAATGCGATCATCGTTGCAAAGTCTCCATCGTCTGCCAAGAGGTAACGAGACCATCTGCCATGCTCATGTCATCCACTTTTTTGCAAACTTAGTCTCGGCATCCTTTTCTCATGCCATCATCGTGGATGTTTCCATTTCTCTTGCGCAAACACGTCTCTTTTTTTTTCTTTTGCTCTCTTTTTTGGGTCATTGTGTCTCAGGGCTCAGTCCTACGCCGAGAGGCTGCGGCTCGGTTTGGCCGTCCTGCACGGCACCGCTCCCAATCTCGAGTCCAACGCGACCGACGGGCTGTATTCACCCCCGCCAACCCGCACCAGCGCGGGAAACACTGGCCTGGAGTTGCCTTGTAAGACGGCCCCGCTCATACATACCTGAAAAAAGTTTGCTGACTGCACTTGACAAATTGTAACTCAACCACAGGGCGTGGGCAGTCTTGGCCCAGTTTTACATTTTCCATATCAATGTCATGTTATAAAAAGCCAAAAACATTTGCAATACCCACATTTGCATGTACAATAATGAAAAAATGTCAGACCGTTTCGTAGATGTAATATCTCCCTTGGAGCAGCGGTCCCCGACCTTTTTTGCCCCACGGACCGGCTTAATGTCAGACAATATTTTCAGATAAATGCAACAAAATAATTTGATATGACCTGCGTGAAAACTGTGGTATTTTCTAAACATAATATTAAACACGAATCATGATACAATGAAAATCCGATCTGGCCGCAACACTCTCTGGTCGCTATTTGTATTTAACGTATTTATATATTTATGTCTTATGCAATTTTATGTAAATTTTAGCTATGTGTGTTCAATGCACTGCATGTTTGCACTGTTGTTGAGAGAGGAAAGTAATTTCATCTCTGCTGTATGTTACACACAGAGCATATTTGACAATAAAAGCTGACTCGACTTGACTATGGTAACGTTTAAACGTGCCTTCAAAATAAGATACACCGCAAAAACGGAGTGCATGAAAAATACGACTCACCATTACCACATATACGGAGTGGGTTAAATCCGTATTTTAAGTTGGACTCCTAATAGTGTCTATTAAATGTTGCCTTCTTTTTCTTGAAAGTTTCTCTTCTATCTCCTGGCTGAGCCTTTTCCCCTTCTCAAAGAAACATTCCAAAGACTTTTGTTTTTCCCTCATTTTGCTAGCTCCCGGGTTTCTCCCCTTCTCAAAGAAACTTTCCAAAGACGTTTGTTTTTCACTCATTTTGCTAGCTCCCAGGTTTCATTTTAGCGGTAACCTCTCACGTGACCGGGAAGTGCACCTTGACCTGCGTCAAGAGTGACATACAGTACTGTAGACGGATATCACATTGAATCCGGCAATTTTTCAAAATAAAACATCTTTCAGATTCCGAAATGAAACGAAAAAAGTTATTATTTCTCTGCGGCCCGGTACCAATTGACCCACGGACCGTTACCGGTCCGCTGCCGTGGGTTTGGGGACCGCTGCCTTGGAGGACTTCATAAAACCTGAAATACCTTTTTTTTTTTTGGAGGGAGGGGGTTCATCCTGCTTTTGCCTCACTAAATATGTTCACAACGTGTTTTTTGCCAACGCAGG
The DNA here is from genome assembly GCF_054856545.1 of Hippocampus guttulatus. Taxonomy (NCBI): domain Eukaryota; kingdom Metazoa; phylum Chordata; class Actinopteri; order Syngnathiformes; family Syngnathidae; genus Hippocampus; species Hippocampus guttulatus. Next base: position 7,235,493 of record NC_141269.1, on the reverse strand, counting down.
CAGCAGCAGATCTCGTGCAGCGTTCCCTGGGATTGAGCTTCCAAGTATGAGCCCAGTGAATGAATGACTCCGTTTCTCTCTTCCGTTTGTTTTGGGATGCTTCCCTGCATGGAATGGAATTTTTACTGAGGAATTTGTTTTCTTGCTTCCTTGCCTTTGGGCTTAAATTCAGTGTTTGGTTTCATTTTAATGGCTGAGGCGCTGCAAAGGTCATCTCAAAATTTTGCAAGAAAGCTAGTTGAAATTTTGGTGACCTGTTCGTCCTGCAAAATCATTAAATAATAATTCAAATAAACCAGCCCATTATATTTAGAGAAGGTTTTCACCACAGGTCCTTTTAGGAGATTTCATTTTGACCATGTTTCATCCCCAAAGTGAGTGCACAGTAAGTCTGCGAAGGTGCCTGGTTGGTGGTCAGGGCTGCTGCGTACAGGTGGAGGCACTGCAAGTCAGGTGTGGAGGGTTCTAGCTTGGCTCGGTGATTATTTGGTATTCCTACATGGACTTGAATCAGAATCATTCCCTTCAATTTCAGGGATGTGACGTTTGCATCCGAACAAATCCTACAAATGCTGCTTTGGAATCCAAGTAATGATCGACTCTGTTTCAGAAGACCAACTAGGCATTTAAATCATGACACAATGTAACGATGGACAAAAGATGAGTGCAAGTCCAATTGCCGTATTTTCCGCACTGTAAGGCGCAGCTAAAACAATTCCATTTTCTCAGAAGCCGACAGTACCCCTTATAATCCGATTCAGATTTCTTGGATGTAGTATTTTAAATGTTCTGTAAAGCGTTTTATTACAGCTGCAATCGGTTGTTAAAGCTTTATATAAATCAAGCTGTATTGTATTATATTCCATTTAGCATAGCTCCATCTAGTGGATGCGTAACACAACCGCAGCCACTATTGTAGCTTCTATTCTACGCACCTCATAATGCAGTGCGCCTTACATAAGAATACACTTTTAAAGTAGTCCATTCATTGAAAGTGCGCCTTATACTCTGGAGTGCCTTATAGAGCGGAAAATACGGCAAATGCACTGCGCAAACCGCTAGGCTAATCAAGTCTTGCATGCCTTTTGCAGGTCTCCACCAAATTTCTTCTCATCAAATCTCCATTGCCTGGAGGAATCTGCACCCGATTGCACTTGGAAGCCTCTGCCTTCGCTTTTTGCGTAACTTTGCCTTTTTGTGTCTTTTTAAGTGATGATGGCAAAGGAGAAGCCACCGATCACTGTTGTCGGAGATGTGGGAGGAAGAATCGCCATCATTGTTGTAAGACCGTAAAACCGCCATCGGATTTGCGTACTTCTCCGACTTGTGTCACCACTACTCGGAAAGCTAGCTTAGGATAAATGTGTAACGCGTCGCTGATAATAGTAGCATGTAATCTTTTATGACGTTTCGAAATGATACAATTTTCTCTATTACGTAATGCCTTTTGCGCACTGCATTTCAATTTTATCTACAAAGAATCAAGACGTTTAGCGTAACATTTTGTAAAAATCGCCCAAGAGGACAATTTTTCTCGACAAGCGCATTTGAGCATCGTGATGGCCAAGCTTATGATGTTTAATTCATGAAAGAATCATGAAACAAAGCCCCTTTGCAATCATGTTAAGAGAGCTGATTAGAGAATCTTTGACTGTCCCTTTCATTTTGGAAAACAAAAAGTGGAAATAAACCCACACCAAGGTTAAATGAGGTTATTTTAAATGAGCTTTGAGTTAGTCCCAGCTTGAAAATCCTTTCCGAAAGTGGATGACGGCGACCTTGAATGTGTCTTAGGATGACATCATCGACGACGTGGAGGAGTTTGTCGCTGCCGCAGAGATCCTGAAGGAGCGAGGCGCCTACAAGATCTTCATCATGGCCACGCACGGCCTGCTGTCTGCTGAGGCGCCCAGACTCATTGAAGAATCTGCCATTGACGAGGTAAAAAAAAGAAATATGTAAAAAAATGTATTTGCATGCATATGTAAAGAGATGCAAATCATGACATGAATCGGCATTAAAAGTAGCTGTAATTAGCGATGAAATGACCTCACGGCATTTTCCATTTTATACAAGTTAGCCTAAAGCTTAGGCTAACTTGTCTGCAAAACACCATTGCTGGGCTAACCAAATTAGCACAGGTGATCATAAACATTGAACATACGGAAGAGCGACACATGCTAAGAGATACAGCAGGTAAAGAAAGTGAAACGGTGTATATTTGAACATAAAATGTTCAACTAAATCAGGGGTCACGAACATGCAGTGGGCACCACATTGCACCCAAGGACCACATGAGAGGCCCAGGGGCTTGTTCCCCAAAAAATAGCTCATCAATGATGGGGTATTGTCATTTTCTCGGCTTGTTGCATAAGTGATCGTTTGAAAATGTAAATAATGGAAAAGATTTATAGGGGGGAGGGAGTGTTGCATGTTGGTCGTTATTTAGTAATTATTGTGAGAAATCCTAAACGTGATCATTAATCAATGATAGCGAATCTTTTTAGAGTGAATTCTACTTTACCGGGGTAATTGCCCCGCCTCTGCTTTGTTTTCGAAGCAGAAATGTTTGTGTCGATCAATTTTTGTTGTTTACTTTGCCTAGTTCGATGACCCCCCTAACCCTAAAAAATAATATATAATTATGATCAAATGTGTTGTTTCCGAAGTGTGTGTCAAAACCGGCGCCCTTCCCACTAATCAGCTTCAAAAAGGTTGCTGAACTTCTGAAAACCATTTAATTTCATATTATGTATGCTTGCTAGTTTAATGCTAACCGATTATGCGAAACGCCATAAACGGGCTAACAGAAATTAGCATCCAGGTTGTATAAATTTCAAGCCTTTAAATAAGTGCAACTTTAGCACACATAGCGGAGTAACACATCCAAACAGAGCAAACATTACCCACATGACTGGAATTGAGACAAGGGCTGCCTCGGCCTCTTCTGCCCGCACTTAATTATGCTGCAGCTGCATCCACTGGAGCTCAGCGCTGCCCGGTGAGTTGCCGTGTCATGTGGTGTGACACTGAAAGCGAAAACTGTGGCCGCTCACTGTAAAGCTCTTGAGAGGCTAAAAGTGTGCTACTGTGCGTCCGCTCTCCCCATTTAGGTGGTGGTGACCAACACGGTGCCCCACGAGGTGCAGAAGCTGCAGTGCCCAAAAATCAAGACGGTGGACGTGAGCATGATCCTGGCCGAGGCCATCCGCCGCATCCACAACGGGGAGTCCATGGCCTACCTGTTCCGGAACATCGCCGTGGACGACTGAGGCAACACACACCAAATGACACTTGCTCGCCCAGAAACGCGTCCCGTGCCAAATTGTGGCAACCAAATTTGACGATGAGCGTTTTGCTCTTACACAGACGTGATGTATCGCATGAGGCTTCTTGCCATCTGGCAAATAAAAGCATACTTTTGGGGTGCCGAGCATTGTTGTGGACCGTGATTGAAACAGTTAACGGGAAACAAACTTTTACCCATCGTAAAACATCTGTGCGTGCGTGCGTGCGTGTGCGTGCGTGTGCACGAGGAATTGAATCTGTGAAGCATGTGTACGTACATGACTATTAAATGTAAAAGTGTCGTAAAATGGCAGAGGAAAGTGTGATGCTAACCATAGAACCATGAATGGAATTTGATGTGGCCTGAAATTGTCCAACTGCACGGCAAAATATTAATATCGAGTATGATCAGTAATACCTGCAAAAATTCTCAAGAGTAGTTTTATTTAAATTTTAGTGGATAGCATATTATGCGATTGACAAAAGTTGTCTTTGTTTGAATATTTTGGAGACTGAATTATGACTTAAGGCACACATGCCATATGCGGTTTGCTCATGTCATTTTGTGGGGTCTGTAAAAATCTGGAAATCTTGAATGTTCAAATGAGTTCAGTCGTTAGTATTACTATATTTATTTCACAATTGAAAATAATGAAATATACAAATAAGATAAATGTTCGTTACACTGCTCAACACATTCTTTATACAAAATTTTAATGCAATGAAACTTTCTAGATAATTTTTTTTGCACTGATTCCAAAACTGCCCTTGTTTCTTTTATAGCACATCGTTTTTTAAAGATAATAATAATCACAATAACATAAAATATAAGAGAGTAAAAGTCATATTTATGAATTAAAAGTTAGGTTCAGCAACAGCTGGAATTTGTTTTTCTGCCGAAACGTCACAGCTACAAATTGCAACGTATAGCAAAATCTGTGTATTGCACAAACTTTTATAGGTCAAATTTCAAAATGAAAAAATTAAAAGAGCTCCAAAACCTGATGTGCGAAAGATTTATAATTTTTTTTAAAGTAAAGGGATATTCAAAAGTTGCATCACAATTATTTGTAGGTACACATAAAGTCATCTCAGAAAAAGAAAAAAAAAATGTTGACCAGTGCAATTAGAAATGTTTAGTTTTGTAAATGCATTTATAAAATTTATATGTTGGAGCGCACACTGATTTTTTTGGATATGCAGAATCTTTAAATCTGGTTTGGTACATCCATCCTGGTACTTTTTTTTTTTTTAACAGAAGAAAAGACATCTTAGACTTGAACAGAATTTATAGTTTAGTTTCTAACACACCAAGTTCCACCACAGGTACCGCTCGGGTCACAAGGACCGCACTTTGACAATCACCGCTTTTATGTATGAAACCCAGGATTATGATAACGACTCTCTATTCAACATTAAGTTATTTGACATGTGGTGTGTGTGTGTGTGATCAAAACGGGAAATTGGCTTCCGTGCCTCATTAAACATCAAAAAGAGAGTTTCTAGCACGGGAAATGAGTCACTGAGATATTTAACGTTATTGCAGGCTTTAGAACTGCATCTCATTACCTTTTAAATGGGATAGTCATAGGAGAGTCAATTACTCACAATATGTCACATCTGACTCCAAAGCAAATGCACTCATTTTACTCCTTTTTTAATTATTTTTTTTTATTCTGCAATAGGAAGAAAATGAATGCGCAGACATCTTTAGACTCGATGCGTCTATGCAAATGCAATGATTACATTTCCAATGATTGCGAAGTTTTGCTTCCAGGACCTTGAACTTGTTCCAAACGCCTCAGAGCCTCTTTACTCAGCTGAGGAGCTTTGACCAAGTCCAGGGGCAAAGACCGAATCCCAATCTGACCGCCGGGGCACCCGAGAACAAAATGGAGGGAAAAAGAAAAACATCTTACTAAAACAGGCAGAGGTCCAAAAGTGGAGGTGGCCCCGGCTGGGAAGAAGACAAAACACCTGTGAAGCTGCGCGCTGAAGAGCGTTTTAAAAGTGGAGCGAAAGAGGAACTGCAAGATCAACGTTTACCCGTCCGTTTCCTCAAAATAAAACAGGAAACTCGTTTGGGTCTATAGCGCGAGCCGGTAGGGTGAGTTAAACTTGAGCAGGGTCATGGTTAAAGGGGAACATCTGCTTCAGGAACCACTCAAACGGTCCCACTTTCAAACCTGTTCCACCACTGAATCGTTTCTTATTCAAATGACGCAATGCTCAAGGGCCAACTCGGGTTTTGTTTTGACTTGTCGCTTCAGTCTTCTTGTTTCCGAGTAAACGAGACAAATGGAGACTTTTTCGAGGACGGGGAACTCTATTTGCTCATTGAGGTCAAAATGGACTCCGCAGCCACATGATCTCCCCGAGCCGATCGGCATCGAATTCTCATGTACTGTACAAAGAATCATTGTACATGGGAATACGTACAAGATTTCAAATCAAGTTTTTGCCCCCCCCCCCCCCCCCTCCAAAGAAAAAGTAGCACAACAAAACACTTGCAGACAAGAAAAAAAATAATTCATAGCTCAATGTTTTAACCCTTTCAGGAACAACAGTTACTACAGTTATCGCACGGGTGTCAAAGTCAAGGCCCCAGGGGCCAGATCTGGCCCGCCACACCATTTTACGTGGACCGCGAATGCAAATCAAACATGGCTACTTTCATGATGCTTGCTAAAATATGTACCAAAATGTCAAATTCTCATATGTAATTAATAAGAGAGATATTGTAAACATTTTCGTGTTGCCAAACACCCCATGAGAGTAACATAAACAATTTTTTTTCCCAAGATGGCGCCCGAGTAGGCAGCCTTTGGCAAGTGCTGTTCAAGAGCCTTGCTTTTTTGTTCTTTTTTGGTATTTTTGTCTTTTGTTTTGTCACATGTTGTTTGTTGTTTCATCGTGTGGACCTGATATGGACTGTTTTCAGCGCTTTTTGGCCACGACATTCGTCAAAGGAGAAGTATCTGTGCTTGGTGGTTGCGCCTTCTTGGCAGCACACCTGTACCAGCACAGATATTGATTGGGAGGAATGTCGCCGCCATTGACTGTCGGTGCTGGACAGACCTGGGGTGCTTGTGTTTTTTGCGCCTGTAATGGGCAGCATTTTTCACAACCCCGTTTTGTTCAGTGGCTTTGTCGGCGCTGTTGGACAGTCGGCGTTGGTGCGGCTGGATGGATGGCTGCTGAAGTTGAGGATGAGGAGAGAGGAGCGTTGGCGCAGAGCGCTGGTGCGTATTTGGAACTGAGAGTCGCCGCTTGGAATTGAAATGGATTTCCATGGGACAGGAGAAGTGAACCAATCTCTTTTTTCGTCAATGGATGCTACAGCTTCTTGTTGACTTTGAAACTTAGCTTGTAGCCGACGTGTGCACATTTTGAGCATGACGTCTCTGATCCACTGGTTAAAGGACACTTTGATTCTCTCCTCTTTCATCTGAAACTGCTTCAAACAACAAAGCATGTGACGGAAAAGGGGTTAGGACTGCACGACTGTCCGTGTTTTATGTTATGTGTTGTGTTTATTATTTTACTTTATGGTAACTGTTTTGTGAAGCGCTTTGTTACAGCTGTCGCTGTTGTGAAAGCGCTATATAAATCAGCGTGTATTGTATTGTATTGTAATAGTTGAATAAACCGGTATTCTTGATATGATTTCAGTCATAATGGCCCTGCAAGGGAAATGGTAACTAAAATATAGCCCGCAATGAAAATGGGTTTGACACCCCTGGTTTATCGTGTTCTCAGGTTGCAGGGTGCATGAATTGGATGGATTAATGTCACTCTTGATGGTGAAAATGCACCTCATTGTTTGGCTATAAGCTTTATATTTCAGTGGTGTCAATACTGTATTTTAGCCTTTATTAAATACTTCAAAAGAGAGGGCGGGTGGGTAAACTCACAATGTATAGTTTATAATTTTTTAAAAAGCGTGTGTATAAAGAGTATAAAAAGGAAAAAAAACATTAATGCTTAAAATGAGCGCATAAAAATATATATTCGGGATGTTCAATACCACGACTGCTTCAGACTGATGCCAGCACGAGTACTCAACCCTCGAGCACTCACTGATATTACATAACCAATAATTCCAGTACTTTGATACGTAACACACTTCCAAGTACAAAAACATAGGCAACAGGTGAGTATAGCACGCTGTCTAATACAGTACTACGAGTATGCAAAAACGCTTGTTTGCCTGTACTGCATTCGCCCGGAAAATTAGACCTTCTTAATTCTCTCTCTCTCTCTCTCTCTCTCTCTCTCTCTCTCTCTCTCTCTCTCTCTCTCTCTCTCTCTCTCTCTCTCTCTCTCTCTCTCTCTCTCTCTCTCTCTCCACACACACACCTAAGTGTGTATCATTTAGTGAGATTTTTCATCGACAGGAAGTCACTCTATTGTACATCTGTACCGAATGTTGTGGCCAGTTAACTGCGTGTAATGCGTCTTATTCACCAACAGAAGTCAGCCAAAGATAAGCCGCGGAAAGACCTGACAGCGTGTGTTGCTTAATTAGAATGAACAAGTCAGGGTACAGACAAGCGACATCTAAAAAAAGAATTATGTGTGCGCCTCATTATGCACAGTTTAAACAGTAACGCCGCACTTAAATGTCGAAAAAATGTGTGCGTGGGGAGTAACTGTTTTAAATTGGATGCAAGTAAAATATATTGCACATTAAAAAAATCCCATGAAAAATATACCCTCATAAATGTTTAAAGACAAACACTTTTTTTAAAATGTCATGCCATCGTATTAAACTAAAAAATTGTAAACGACAGAACTGTACTCGGGTAGTCATTCTTTCATCTAACAGCAGAGAGAGCCCGTGTGCCACTAGTGGTGCCCGAGCCATATTTTTTTAACTCAATCCTCAAGCCTCTCAGCTTGATTGAACGCTGAATGTCTTTTCGAATAACAGCACGTGTGGAAACATGTGCACATCGATGGATTTTCAACAGTAGTTGTATTAGACAATTTCAGGCTCAAGCGACATGACAGTCATGGATTTCCTGTCTCAAGTGGGTTGTGAGTTGGTGTCAACATCTCCTTTCGAAACATGTTATGAGTTTGAATACTAGATAGCCCGTTAAATGGACTCTCAAATGGAATCTTTCTAAACAAGCACCGTCAAGTTGTTCATGAGCCTTAGTTCGTATATTCGCCTTCGTCTGTTTTGGGCTTGCCATCATTTTTGCTGATGTTGCCAATTAACTTGTTCACTTGAGCATTTAGTTCGCTTGACACTGCACGAGTAATACAATAAATCGAAACTAATTTAGTTAATCATAGTTTCTAGCATGTATATACAAAATGTAGGATTCAATAGCTAAAATTCAAACATACCTTGATGTTTTTTTAAATTACAGAAATAATTATATGATCAAATCTCTCAATGAAATTTTATAGTTAAAAAAAGAAATATGTATATATGTGTATATGTATATATATACAGGTATATATATATATGGAAAAAGCATCTATCAACACAAAGAAAATATTGAGTTTTTGGGGTTAGAAAAATCAGGATTTATTCATTTAATGAATAATAAAAAGCACATATTTTCTGTTTGAAAAATATCTAGTTGTTTTTGCATTGCGATATTCAATTGTATAATATGAAAAAGCAATTTTATGTCAATGTCAATTTTATGATAAAGTTTCTGAAAGCAAAAAGCATCTACATTTTTTTTGGTTTTATAGGATGAATGCTAATATAGATATAGTTCACATGTTCTGATTTTTTAAAATCTGAAATGCAAAGAAAGAAGCTTTGTTGACCAGTTGACATTCATGTTGACTCAAACCACATTTTGTATGGATCTTTGTTTTTTATGATGCATATTTAACCCCACAACACAGTTGTTTCAATAAACAAAATTGTACAATAGTGTGACATGATAAAAAAAATACATCAATACAAAACAACTTCAATAATCATGAATAAACTTAATTTAAAAAAAAAGAACCGTGTATTTACAATTTTTCATAAACAAACTAAAAAAAAAGTAATGGCTCTTGTGCACAATTACAAAAAGATGTACCGTACTAAAATGTAACTGATGAGTTCCAACATGTATGCATTTGTAAGTATAACAGTTAAGACAGCCTTTTAGATTTGACATTGATCTTAATAATAATACATTTTATTTATAAGCGCCTTTCAACACACCCAAGGACACTTTACAATAACAAAAAACACCAAACAAAACAGCTGCAAGTACGCACCAACCAGCACTACATCAAGAGAGGAATAATTAATTTGTTAGGGTTTTTTTTGTCTATCATGATGAGTCAATTCTCTGGTGTCCTTCACTTGAGGGTCTCCAAGCCTGGAGGAGACCGCTCCTCACTTGCCGCCCACTTTTGAACATGTCCTCTGTTGTCCCTGCCCTTAGGACACGGTGCAGCTGTTGGTCTTATTCATGGGGGGCCTGAAGCGGGCGTGTTTGGGGAAGGTCTCCCTGCGTCGGCGAAGAGCCGGGCTGAGGCGGCTGGGCAGGTTGGCCTGCTGCAGGAGTTCCTTGAACACCTCCACCACGTTGTCGTTGTCCTTGGCCGAAGCCTCCAGGTAACTGCTGTTCCAGTCCATCTCCACGGTGGACAGCACCTCGTCTCCGGACACCCGCCTCTCGCCCACGCGGTCCGTCTTGTTGCCCACCACCACCATAGGGGTGCACTTGTCCTCCTTGATCTCCAGGATCTCTTCCCGCAATCTCTTGACCGTCTCCAGCGACTCGGGGTCATCTACCGCATAGACCAGTGCGAAGGCGTCGCTGTTCTGGATGGAGAGCTTGCGCATGGCCGGGAAGGAGTAGCTCCCGCTGGTGTCCAGGATCTCCACGGTGATCTTGACGCCGCTTACGTCGTACTCCCGGCTGTGGAGCTCCTCCACCGTGCGCCGGTGTTTCGCCTCAAACGTGTCCTGCAGGAAGCAGCGGATCAGGGCTGTCTTGCCCACCCCGGCCGCCCCCAGGAACACGAGACGCACGTGGGTCTTCCCCTTCACCTCCAGTGACATGCTGGATGCCTGACTAAAAGGTACTGGACGGATGATGGCTCCCTGTACTTGTCCGCTGAAAGTCAACTTGACTTTAGTCAACTCGCGTCTCTGTTCTGTCGCCTCTGTGAAGATGTACGCCCGCCTTTTTATGCTTGTTTTGGAGGAGACAGCGAGCACGCCGTCCCTGCACTCGCAGCCAATGGGCACTTGGAAGGCTGCTGGAAGGCGCCCAATGAAGGCAAGGCATGCAAATGAGGGCTCAGCTCAGAAGCAGAGGAGTGGAAGAGGTTTCGCGCAGTGAGGTAAGTCCAACAAGGGGAAAGGACACTCTGATTCAGTGTTTCGCAATCTGTAATTGAGTCTCAGTGGCACCTGGATGGTATCAAGTGACTCGACTTTCTTTTTTTTTTTGTACTGGCAGGAAATTTCACAACAAGCATCAGTTTACAGTTTATAGTTGCGTAGTCGTCCCAACTGTTCATGTACAATGTGACCCAAACACCTCTGTATGCATTCCAATATTTCTTTATATTTCTTTAAGTTGACTGGAATATTCCCACTAAATTACCTAAACACTCTTAAATCTGCTGAAGTACTCCTAAATGTAATCTAATACTCCTACATGTTCTCCAACAATCCCGAAAACGTTCTTAAATGCTGTATCATGGTATTAAAATGACAGCTTTAAAACAACCTTTTTTGGAAAATATTTGGGTCAATCAAAAGAGCATTTTTTTTTTCTCTCACCATTGAACACAAGATATTTTTAAACAAAATATAGAATACTTGACGAAGAAGAAACATGTAGCATGTTAACTTAAAATTCTTCTGTTTTAATTCTTCTTCATGAGTTACACTGTCCCATCACTGGTGAGCTAAATTTATAACAAACTTGTGGGCTACTCATGTCGTCCTTGGGGCTAACATGTACCCCCTGGAACTTTTTTTAAAATGTATATTTTTTAAGGACAATACATGTTAGCAGAGCAAAAGGGCATCCATCTTTGCGGTGTCTGTTTTGTTTTGCTCCCTTGCTCCCTTCCTCCTTTCCTCCGTGTATATCTGCTCTCCAAGAAGGAGGAAAAAACATAGGTAATTAAGTTCAAAGAAGCAGCTCATGTACTCGACTCTGCAAGCAGCCAATTATATTATACCGTGTTTGACTCAGCGTGACTCAGACTTGATTTCTTAGTTTCACTGTTTTTGTGTTTTCTACTGTCTTTGTTATGAATTTATTGTTTATTGTTGTATGTATGATATCTGCTCCATATACAGCACTTTGTATACAGCGGTGTTTGTTTTAAAGTGTTCTATAAGTACAGTTGAGTTGAGTTGAGCTGTTTTGTTGTCCATTAAAAAAAAAGAAAGAAAGGAAAAGCTCCGTTACTTAATAACCAGTATTAGCGATGATTTAAACCTTGATTTCTTTTGAAAACCGTCAAACTGGTTATCGTTTTTCCTAAATATTCATAAATTTCGGAAACAATCAAAAACAATTGCCCGAATCCGACTAAATCTTCTGAACTACAACATAAGAAGCTACCTAAGAACACTTAAAGATACAAAATGTTCCTTAAATTTTACGCAAACACTCGAGATGTCCTGATCATGTTTTTTTTGGGGCACCCGAGTCTCATTCTTTGTTTGAGTCCAGCCCCCCCCCCCCCCCCCCCAAAGAGAGCCTGCAAGCATTTTTTTTTCCCGCCTCTTTTTTTCAGCACTGAATTTGATAATACACACATTGAACATTTACACGGGCATGAAGACAAATAAACTTGCTTTTCTTCACCTAAAGTCATGAAAATCTCGTTCTATTATCCTCCCAGAATGTTCTTTGCCAGTGTGAATTGCGCCTGTTGATTGTAGTTACAGAACACAGCTATTCTTCTCTGGCATGAACGGCAACGGGTGGGAACAGATTAATTAGATCATCTGCCATCTTGTCAAAGAGCATTTTCTGGTTCTGCCTGTCACTGCACGTCAGTTGCATCGGGATAAACAAAGATGCGTTTGGGTTTTTTTTTTTAAGTCATCAGTTGATAACTTCGGGATCACTTAAATTGAAATGGAAAATTTCCCGCGGCACACCTCATCATTTTAAAACTGCAGAGTCATGTGCTGCTGCGCACATGTTTGGGAGTCACTGCCTAAATACATATTTGACAATAGTAAACTCTCAAAGGGGATTACGCCGCACCCCCCACACACGCACACATAAAAGGTTTTTCATGTACGTGTGCACTTAGTCAAAACACAGTATTTTCACAATTTTACTGCGTTCATGAAATAAGAATTAGACAGAATGATTCATCAATTTTCAGAGATTGGGAGCGGCCATGTTGGGCAATATCATTCTCTGATGTCGGCCGAAATAATGTCACAGCTTTACTTGTTAAACCGACCGTCTCGTGACCAAGCCCGGAAAACAGGTTAGTGGAGTCCTTGCGCAAGCCCAGATAACTCCCATAACTATAAGTTGATGACATCATGGTCTGAACAAAACTTGTGATTAATACGTTTTTGTTTGGGGGGGGGTTGTTTTTTTGCCTGCCACACTCAAGAAAACAAAACTTAACTTGTACATACCCGAATAAAGTGGATCCAATGGAAGCAAATGTTTTTTTTTTTTTTTTTTCTCCCAGTGCAGCCAAGATTCAAGATCTGGTAGAGATTCAGCCGTACTGCCACCGTGAAGTGAAAACCACAAAATGGAAACCCTCGCAAGGAGCATGGACGAGAGATGGTAAGACTGAACTAATTCCATGCTCCACGGCAAATCCGAATAACTGCAGAATGTATATGTCCTTCCCCATCGTGCTTCTGTGGGTTATGTTGGCATCTTGCAAACTAACGTCACGGCGCAATACTGCCACCGACTAATTTTCTTTCCACCGCGAGGAAACCAATGTGAATGAATAGTTGCTGGATGTTGTGAAGTGTGCTGGTGCCAATAACTTCCTCTTAATTCGACCAGTTTATCCTCTGTCATTGTCATTAATGAGCGTGCGCCCCAAAATTGTGAAATGAACCTAGTACACAGCACATTATGGATCATTTAGCACAGGTGTGGCTACGTTTCAGTCACCTCCCAGATTTTTTGCTGCTTCATTAGCTCTGATGTATCGATTCTAAATGGCGCAGTAACGAAACAGACTTTGTTCCTGAGCACCGAGCCCGTCTTTGCACCTTCCAGATTTCCTGGGAGACAGTCATTGTCGCCGCCGTGTTCTGGGCTTCGCAACGACATGGAACCAAAACAAGCCCAGGGGAACGCCGCGTTAAGCCCCTCCTCCCTCTCCTCGCCCCATCCCATAAACACTAACGGCAGATGTGCCTCGTGATCGGCGCTCGAGTGTTTTTGTGTGTCTGTCCCGTGAACGACAGGGTGACCTTGCCTTACCTTATCTTCCTCCCACTGCTTGACACAAACATGCCGACTAAGGTGTACTGAGGAGTTCAAACTCCATGCTGCATACAAGCCAAAACCAGCATTTACCTCTCATACCGGAAGAAAAAAAAACAACGCTCACAAGCCACCCAAACCCCCCCCCCCAAAAAAAAAAACACTAACTTGTACCAAAAAAAATAAACCCTCTTAAGGGTCATCCATAACCCTTTCACCGACACCCCAAACAATCTCTCACTTGCAATAAATTCTCCCACACTCACCAGCAAACCTTTCCGCAAACTCTCACATTCGCACAAATCCAAAAATCCACTCACCAAAAAAAAGAAAAAAACTCTGGCCTCACAAAAAAAATTCATTCTTTGCAAGAATGCTCTCACAGGAAAAAAAAAAAACGTAGTCACCACCAAACTCCCATTCAACAAAAAAGTCTTAACACCCAAAAAAAACCTCTCATTGAACCAAAACACCTCTGACTCACCCAAAATCTCCCACTCTTAACAAAAATCCTCTCACTCACATCTAAAAGCCTCTCAGGTGCATCGCAAATCTTCAAAAAAAAACAAAACCAAAAAACACTCACACTCACCCCAAAACTCACTCTGACTAAACACCTCTGACACTCTCAAAAAACTCTCCTTATGGAAAAAAAAAATGCTCTCGCAAAAGAACCTCCCACTTTCTGTAAACACTTACACTCAACAACAAAAAAAAAAAAAATCTCACTCACACCAAAAAACTCCGACTGAACCGCCCTAAAAATCTCACCCTCAGGACGGGTCTGACTGAAAATCATTGGTTGAAAAGTTTCTACTGTAGCTACTATGCTAATATTGTTAGCCCGTCTCTGTCATTTCGGATGAGTTAATATACTAACATTAAGCTAGCTGACTTTCACAAGGCAAAGTGGTGTGGCTTAACTCAATGCACATGCCACTCTCTTTTTTTCATTTAACAGTAAACTTCGACTGGGAATGTCAATGCCCAGTTTGAAAAAAAAAGCCAAGCGCACACACAAATCCATCACCGTTATCAGTGAATGCTTGCTATATTTAGCTTTTATGATCCCACCGTGCAGTGGTTTCTTGATGAGAACACTGCAAAATGGCGACAGCCTTGTCCTGCATATTATAATGACATTGTGCTGTAATGGTGGGGTTGGCCTTACAATGATCTTTCTCATCAATGAAGAGAATCATGCTTCCGAGAGCCTTTTATGGCTAATAAGCGCATCGCGACTCGCGGGGTTCAACTGTTTGGCGCTACCGGAATAGCACAGCACATTGTCTCCAAGGTGGTCATAGTGAATGAAAATAAAAAAAGTAATGAATGAATTAATAATTCAAGTAAAATTGAGAAAAAAAACCCAATTTTTGTTCACAAAGTAATATTAAAAATGAAAGTGTATCAGAAAAAACAAAAATGAAGCGGAACTGCATCTTATGTTTATAAAAAAAATGGCAATAATTATTGGGAAAATTTCCTTCGTTTTCATATTTGTCAAGATCATACTTGAGCTATTGAGTTCGAGCTATGACTTGAAATGTATTTATTTCTCTCTTATTATACATGCGCACACACACAAAACATGGTGTTGGATTGACTCAATTTTATTTCATCAAGTGGTGACACACAATAAAATAATCTGCATCCAGATGTATGCAGTACTAGATGTACAGTCTACTCAAAAAATTTCTCCTGGATACGAAGAAGTAAGATATCCTTTATTTGTCCCACACTGGGGAAATTTACAGTCTACAGCAACAAAATTGGGGGGTAGGAAGAAGACAAACAACGTGTTTGCATTCACAAAAATAAATGTTTCAATTTCAATGTCCACAGTTCAATTAAGTGGAATATAAATATAGATATACTGTAGATAACGTGGCTGTGCGATTTACAATTGTTTTTCACGTAATTTTATTATTATTATTTTTTACATTTATACATACATTTAATCTGTGCAACCACTTGCCGAAATAATCAAGCAAATTCAACAAAAATTGTTTCCGTGTAGCGACAGAAGAGAGGTGACATTTTGGTAAATTTTAGGTTATTTTTTTGCACAATACTTGGCAACCTTTTTTTTTTTTTTTAATAATCTTGTTGTATTTAAAAAATAAGACGAATACTAAAACTAATAAAAATGAAACTGAAATGAAGCATTTTCCCAAAAACAAAAAAAACGAACAAACTTGCTCGAAAATTAAGCTAAAACAGAGCGGGGGAAAAAACTACGGTAACTGTAACGAAAAATCCCAAACTATTCTAAATAACCCTGATTCTTTCAGGTTTAATTAAACGTCGGCTCGCTCTCAATGACAATTCATTTACAATTTGCATAAGCGTGACCGTGTCAGTAATGTATAGTGGCTATCAGTAGTGGGCCTTTTAGAGCAGCCTATTGTGCAAGGTGTAAAATACGGGAAACAATGACAAAAATGCTTGAGAGTGCTTCCGTTTTGAGTGTCCTGCATTGTGCGCGATGACTCACGACCACACTGTCATTTGTAATAACTCACTGGAACAAGTGGATAGAATATACTACTACTCTCTATTGTTCATGTTATTTGGAGCATGCATACCTTTCCCGACAAAAATAATACAATGTGAACATTATCGAGAGGTCAGAATCGAGGGTATCATTTCGTAGAGTACTAACCATTTATCACTAGGTCTCATTTCCCAGATCCTTTTGTGTTTTATGATGTTCCGGCAGCATAATGGCCAGATGGTCCCATGTACTGGACTGAAACTAATTTTGTTAGCAGTGCGCATACTTCCACCGTCGTACTCAACATGAACCAGCAAAAGATGTTTGATTACTTTCCTGAAATTCAATTTCGGGTGGTGGTCCATCAATCTTTTTCAAATGCTCACGTAAAATTAGTCATTTTCTATATTATTATTATTATTACTGTCATTATTATTACCGTTTTTTCTGGATTATAAGTCACTCCGGAGTTTCAGTCGCACCAGCCATAAAATGCATAATAAAGAAAAAAAAACATATATAAGTCACACTGGAGTATAAGACACATTTTTGAGGGAAATTTATTTGATAAAATTTAACACCAAGAACAAACATGTCATCTTGAAAGGCAATTGAAAATAAAAATAAAAATCGAGAACAACAGCCTGAACAAGTGTACGATATGCTAACGTTACATGACGCATAAGAAAACGAGTTGAGAACATGCCTGGTATGTTCATGTAACATATTAAGAGTTATTCAGATAACTACAGCTTTTAAAACAAAACAAAACAAAACATGCGAACAACTTTACCAAACCGTCAGTGTCACTCCAAATCACGAAATCCAATGAAATCTTCATCCTCGGTGCCACAACAACTCCGCCAACTCCGCAGGTAGAAGATGCCGCACTTCCCCTTCTACAGCACTATAACTGCGGCTTGAGTATGATCATTTCATGTTTTAATTCAATTCGGCATGCTTCCGATGCGCATCCCTTAGCCACCAGGGGGTTAGCATATCACGTACAGGCATGCTATGTAAATTTGAGGTGGCAACTAAGCTGCGGTGATATTGTTTTTTCGCAGAGGATGAACAAGATATACCTGTGTGTTAGTATTGTTGTATGCATGAGTTGCTATCGTTCTGATTTGTTTAGTTTTATAAGGCTTCGCGCTACTGCAACATTAATGCTAGTCTCGTTAGCCCGTGCATGGTGTTTTGTATTGTGTGTTAGCATTAAGCTTATGGACTTTGATATGGCAAAGTTAGGTAGTTTTGGTCATATGTGTGGAAATCCCTTTCATTTTTTCCATTTTGTTTTATATTTTTGAGGTGCCGCTAAAGTATTTTTTGTTCTGGAGCACAGCAGCACTTTATAGACCATTGTAAATTCCAACTTTGGAGATACCTTTCCGACTGTGCACACGTTGTGTGTCGTAAACACATCTAATGCCTCACACAGTGCTATTGATCATAGTAAAGGTCAGCAGTATGACTTACAAATTAAATGGATGACAATTTATTGAGTCACGCCGTACATGAGAGTGGAGGCCACTATTCGAGCTGATACGGCAAACGTCTAGTTTGCTCTTTTCTTCGCGGTGCCACTGCCTCTGGAAGAGAAATCTAAACCTAGAAAGTAAGAGTGATTCCTAATTCCAGAGAGAAGACGGCGAGTTAATGAAATAGATGCTGGATGATTTATTTAAGGCCTTCATAAATCCATATTACATGACAGCCAATTGGGATGGACCCTTGTCACACCTTTTAATGCTGTCTGCGTTTCAGGTTACAAAGCCTGTTCAACAGGTTGCTGTGTCTCACTGACCTGTCATAACACTCTTGCTTGTCTCATGTGAGTGTGTGTGTGTGTGTGTGTGTGTGTGTGTGTGTGTGTGTGTGTGTGTGTGTGTGTGTGTGCGCGCGCACATGCCTCTGTGTTCTGTTCCTTCCTGTGCAAGTTGCTGCTTTTTTGTCTTACAGTAATTACCTTTCAGCTTCCTGCCCCTTTGTCTTGAACCCAGACTTGAGACACAAGCACTGTATCTATTTAATTACCATATTTATTAACCAGTGAATTCAACTCAGCAGACTTTACCATAAGCAGCAGTTTGGCAAATATTGAACAATTTATCAACAAAGACTGTTTAATGCCAACCCCAGTAAAGGTCGAGTGACAAACTACATATAATTGCGAGACTAATAAAGGTTTTCTTATCTTATCTTATCTTATCTTAAACAAAGAGAAATACACCTTGTATATTTCTCTTGTATAAAACAACTTCCTAAAGAAAGGCCAACACTGTCTTAATCCTTAATTAGCATCTATGTTGCTGTGATTTAACCCTTTTTTGCAGTGGTGTGAACACAAATAGTTCAGCAACTGCATGTTGGGCATTAATTAGTGCTGTACTGATGAGCTCAGAGAGGAGTTGAGACGTTACGATGAATCCTATTTAAAAATCCTCTTTAAAATACATGTTACAACAATTGTTGTTGTTTTTCTTTTTTACTTTGATGGGGAAGGCCAGAACGGGTTACAGTGGAACCCAAACTCACCGTTTGGCTTTTTCTTTTTTCCTTCCCACAATTAACCTTTTTCCATTTTTATTTTTGGGTAGCCAACTGGAGGTTTATCCCCGTTTAAAGATGATTTCAGAGAAAACCGTGATTTGAGTTACGAGCATGGTCGGGGTATAAATTAGATTTGTATCACAAGGCATCTCTGTGTAGTAAGTTGCACATTGCTGGCGTTGGGTGGAATCTTCACATTTCCAAAACCATCACTTTTCAGGGAAAAAAAAAGAGAGAGAAAAAAAGAGTCATTTTCAACCCTTTACATTCGTCAGTAATTTGAGAAATAACAGACCCGCATGGGTACTGACCAATAGTATTAATTTGTGAAAAAATATGAGATTGAAATTTGGACCACTGAGGTTTTCGGCTTTGCGTCGGTGATTGTAAAATATGCTATATCAATGACAAAAAAACAAAACTGTTGTTACACTTCTTGTTAGAGTCTTTGTTGGAAATGTTATTGAGAAGGGAAGGCTTTGAGGATGTGCTATTTTGCCTTCTGGTCAGATCATCTGCGCACGTACCGACACGCACACACATGCTGTCATGTCACGTCAAGGCGCTGCCACGAAATGACGGTGTTCCAATGTGACACATGCCAAATAGAAAATGTTGCCCTCTGTTGCAAAATCAAGCGTCACGGCTCAAGGAATTCAATCTGTTTCTCTCTATTCACTGCAAGGGCACTCGGGCAAAAGTGAGCACACCGAGAACTAGAACATTTGATTTGGCTTTTGTTTTTGTTTCGTCTCGCGGTACATTCTGACCTCTTGACTGTCTGTGGTCCTCAGCCGCGAGCGTTCAGTCCTTCAGAAGACTTTATTCGAGTCGCACATTTGCCTCCGAGTAGCAGCATCAAAATCAGGGATGCTCCAATGAGTTGTAAGAGGAAAAGTAGAATCCATGCCGTTGCCACGCCAACCCCAGATTTCCTACTTTTCTGGTTTGTTCATTTTTGTGGACTAGCCGTGCTTGCGTTTTTTAAATTTTTTTATTTATTTTTATTTTTTAAGAGCACAGACGTGTTTTCTTCCTTTGTCATGCATACAAGTACAGTGATGCAAGGCAGCAGAGGAGCTGATCATGTTTTGTGAGCACTCAGCTTAGCATTCAACAACACTCTAACTTAGTTTTGGTATGGTGAGTCAAAACAATGGGCTGTCCACCCCCAAGTAGCTCCTAAGTCGTGCAATTCTTTTTGCAAAGGGGACACATGAGAAACTGGAATGCGTGCAGAGGGCCAAGACAACAAGCTAACCTAATCTTTGTCGATACTATTTCAAATGTTGTTAGAAAAAGCCTATTGTCGTTTCAAAAACAAAAAAAAAAACAAAAAACGCTACGCATGTCAATAAGGTTTGCGTTGTTGTCATTCAGCAATTTTAAATGAAAACCATACGCCGTCATGAAAACGACATCTTTATACTTGAAGAAATTAATCTTGTGCAACAACTGCCGACTCATACTAGCCTCATCGCGACTCCCAACTATATAGATCTGGGGTCCCCAACCCCCGGGCTGCGGACCGGTAATGGTCCGTGGGTCATTTAGTACCGGGCTGCACAGAAAGAATAAATAACTTACATTACTTCCTTTTTATTTATTTTGGAATCTGAAAGAAGTTTTTGTTTTGAAAAATAAACTGGATGATAGGAAAGTAGTCCTTTTGATATTTTGTGGTGTATTTTGGGGAGGAATCAAATCATCTATAAGCCATTTATTTTGAAGGATAATGTTGTGAGATGAGTTTGAAGTTCCGTTCACATCATTGATTTGTTTCATTCTATTCCTTTGACTCGAAATCATAAATTGGCTTTAGCTCATATTTAAAGACAGTCCATTAGCACTGAAGCACATCATAATATCCTGAAACCTATTCTCTAGGTTATTTAAATTTTTCCCAGCATAAAATAAAATGTTACCAGCCGGACCCCCCCCCCCCAAAAAAAAACTTTTTAGCAAATTACAAACAATGACAGTGCTGTTCACAGAACATGTTGATGCGATTAAACATAATTATAGGTAATTATAATTTTAGAGAGGAGTCAATTACCATACTCGTGAATCAGGGGTGGATGATTTCCCTGTTCCGGGGGAGTAGCTCACTGTACAAACACCGTGAACATCTTCCGGATGGACCGAATGGATGTGTGTCATTGTGTTGGAGGTCAACACGCACATACTCAGCCATGTCCTGAAAGGCAGTGTGTGTGTACTGATTGGAAGATAAATGGAGCACTTTCTTGTTCCTGTTCCTGTCAAACACATCGGGGAAGAGGATTTGTGTACATTATTGTCTGTGGCCGATGTCCTAATCCTCTGGCCTGGATAATGGAATTGAGCGATGCCGATAACCATTGTGCCCTTCCCTCCACTCATTTGCTAATAAATATCTTGTTGTAATGTTGATTTCTCTGCGGCGCCCATCTGTTTAGTTCCCTGCTTTCTTAGGCCCTTTCCACATAGAAACAGGAAAAATTCTCATCAACACTGACGTGATGTAGTTTGTAGTATGTAGGCCTGTGCGGCACTGTCACACTGCCGCTGTCATTTTAGGAAACACAATGGCATCGTTTCTGAAACTGTAAAAATGTCCAAATCGGGCCCAAAGTGTCAATATTTGCTTTTGAACATGTTATGTATCTATAAAATATCAATTTTCTATGTCACAAGCTGTAACCAGGAAGCCGCACATGAACAAACTGACTGTGTGTGTGTGACTAACTGTGATTGTGTTTGAAAGAATACAGGTGTAGTTATATCCAAAGTGAGGATATAACTACAGGTCCGACATTAATGGTGGCCTGCCGGCCAGGGCAACCCAATGTTTACTGATGCTCGGTATAAATATCACAAATAAATGTTCATTCTTTCTTTTAATATCTAATATTTAACTCTTTTTTTAATCCACTTAAATTGATCAATCATCTTTGCTCTTTTAAGGCCACTGCGCACATTCAACCGTCCCCATTCACTTGACACCTTGTGCACTACGTACTTGCAGTGTGCATTTTGGTCACTTGGGTATATGCTTCACTATTTCATTGACTGGGCGGAACCGGTCCAGGGTGTCGATCGCCCCTCATCGATCGCTTTTCATGAAAAAGAAAAAAAAGCTAAAACGAACATACGCCTGAAAGAGAACAGGACAACCTAGATGTGTCATTTCTGAGCTCAGACTCCACAAACAGGCACGCACACACATGGACAGCGGAAGGAACACTTGCGAGGATACGACACAGGACATCTTGCATTGTCTCGTAGCTGGCGGCGTCGTGCGCATGAATCACAAAATCACAACGCCTTCCTTCCTTCACTCGTCTGTCTCACCGCGCCTCAGTTAGCCACCTGGCTTGCCGCTGTGCCCCACGTGCGGCCGTCACAACTATTTCACCGAGCTCGTTCACAGCCCAAAGTCTAATTACTCTCGATAGGATGATAAACCAGCAGTGAAAGCTGCGGAGAGCGCCTTTCGCAAGGCGCTCCCACACTCGACATGAAAACATCAAATGTCCATGTGGGAGAGCACCGGCATGACAACAGCTTCAACTGTCAGCTAATTGGTGATGTCGGTAACACGATTTGGTGATAGTGGCGTCATCAAACATGTTCCTGTTTCCTGATGGGGAAATCAAATTGAAGTGACAGCACTGCGCATTCCTGATGATCTAATTGCCCTTGTTCAAAAGTAAACACGTGGACTGCACTTCGTAAAACTCATTCACTGCCATTGATGAGTGTACTTGTCAGTTGTGATTTTTCAATGGGGATGGGTTGGGGGGGGGTCATCTGATGCTATTCCTCTGTAAATTTCCAACTTGGAAACAGCTTCATTGATACACATCCGCTAGTAAATGGCATTGATGCCCCGTTTTAGACATCACATCGGCACAGTTTATGAGTCCACTTGGGAGAAACTGCTGCATTTTGTGCAACCTATCTTGCTTCTACTGCTGAATATAAAAGAACAGAAAAAGACAGATCAGGCATTTTTTTCCTCTTGAAAGGAGAGTCTAGTCTTTAATTAGGGAGTTTGGTGTATATAACGATTGAACTACAACAGGGGTGCCCAATAAGTCGATCACGATCGATTGGTAGCTCGCGGCTTGGTCCCAAGTCGATCGCGAAAGTGGTAGGGGGTGGGGGGGACCCAAACCAAAACAGTTGTGTGTCTGTGTGCGTGTAATTAACGCTATATTTTTGTTTTAGTGCATACTGTGCCCCTAGCATCCTATCATTCCCACTTTCACAAAAGTATTTAAAAAAAAAAAAAGGAAAAAAGCAGGTCATCTTTAACCTGCAGTGGCACGTGACCTGCATCACCGGAAGTTGTGTGTTGCAATCGCAGTTTGCGATCAGAGATGTTGCGCTCTTTTATTGTTATTCTCGTTCTCATTCAGAGTTTGTTTCATGGACCATTCACCGAGGATACGGACAAAGAATGGAAATCATGGAGTGCCGGGAGAAGCAATTTCAAACGGGACACGTGAACACGCTGCAGAAAGTGCCGTCCCATGCCTCCGCGTCAGGTCTCTACTAAGGTAGGCAGTGATTTGCTTTTCAGGTTGGTTGATCGACAAAAGGTCAAAAAAGGTTGGCCACTCCTGATTTTCAACATCCTTTGTGTGTTGAAAATGTTTTGAAAAAAAAATGCTGTCAGTGAATGAGATCTATTCGAAAAGGATGTAAGAAATAAATAGATAAATACAATTCTACAGGTACACCAAAAAATATCGTACAGAAGCGTAGCGAGTCAGCTCAAGATGGTTTCATTTGATTTTATCCTTTCACAGTTGAGTGTTGTGGGTCAAGAATTCGATTTATTTTAGCTTTATTTATGAATCCGGACAAGTATCTCTGATCACACATGAGCTGTGGAAGGCAGTGAAAGCAATAGCAGAGTGAACTTTCCTTGTGGCCATCCATGTGCGAGCGAGTCACATTTGCTTGCGTAAAAACTGTCAAACATCTCAAGCCAAAAGCATCCGTGTCTGCCCGATGACGCGGAGGAGCACGAGAAGCTTGTCAGCGTGAGTCCAGAATGTTGATTGTGTGATGATTTGAAGTTACCCCCCCCCCCCCGACAAAATGAGGGGGGAGGACGTTGAGCAGCATTTACAGTACCATAAGAATTTCTTAATGAAATGAATGGGTGTGAATGAGATGTCAAAGGATGAGACTGTTACAGGTGAGTCAGCCAACATTCTTTGTGTTTGCCTCTTTTTTGTTCTCCGAGTGTGGCTGACGCACATTGGTTTGGCCGAGTGAACGTTTGAATCAAGTTCCAAAGCAGACATATTTAATCGGACATGTGTCTACATAAATATTGTCGATGCTCTCACAGAGTTTGAGATTAGAAAACAAAAGTTCAGGGCTTTTCTATTTAAAATATCACAACACATCTCGTCAACATGACTGATTTAGAACAAAATAAAGATGTTTGTTGGCATTGGGCTGAAAGCTCTCATGCAACAATTTGGTAAATGTCATATATAGTGTATATATATTTTTTTCAATAATCCATCCTATGATTCAGTGCACGTGTAGGTGGACTGGGAGCCAGCGTAAAGCATTCGGGACTGCAGAGATATGTTCTGATCTCTAGGCTACGGAAACAACCATTGCCTCCTCAAGATGAACCAGTTTTGCAATCCGCTTAAAATGTTAACGTTGGCAATACTTTCTGGCGGCTGTACTACATGTGTGATAAATGCTGTAATTACTCCCTGGGAACAGACACACGCACACACGCACATCGAAATGCACAAAATACATGCAATCAAACATGAACATTTATGGAATAGCAATACAATCGTGATTTTTTATTTTTTTTTTTTGTAACTGGGGTGGATGTTCAGTACTGTATGTCCAATGCACATTTGCACACTGCAATATTCTCCCACATTCCAAAAACATGTATGGCAGGTTGATGGAACACCCAAAATTGTCCACAGGTGTGAGGGTGGATTAAAAAAAAAAAGGATGGATGGATGTCAGAAGCGTATCTGCGTCTTTACGCACAAAAAAACACTCACAACACCGGGACCACGGAGCGCCACGCTATCTTGGTCCTAGCACCTGATCTGACACTGTGATGGAGCACTCCTCCATGTTGTCTCGGGTGTGAGCCCACCCCCCACCCCAAAAAATAAATAAATAAATAAATAATAAAAACTTTCCAATTGTGTGTGACGACTGGGGAAATGTCGATGACGCTTTCTCTTTTTAAGATGAATGTGTGTGATCTCAACCAACAAAATTGCTTCCCCCCCCCCACCCCCACCTCCCTTTGCTATATGATGGAAATGGAAGTCTCGGGGGGTGGGGGGGTGAAGGTAATCCCTGTGAGCGGATGGTGACTAATTAAAGCTGCCACGTTAATTGCATCTTTACCTTTCGACATGCTTGTCATGGGGATGAAACGTTTACGCTGTGAGTTATGTCATCATGTTAAATGGGATTTTAAGTAGGACAGGGTGATGCCGCCGGGAACATTTCTTTATTTATTTATTTGTCACATTTTGTCATGGGGGAAAAGGCAAGACAAAAAAATCTAAATAGAAAATCAAGATGATAGTGAAATTTGTCTCGGTCAATTTTTAAAAAAAATTATTCCGAACCCGATGATGAGAGGTAGCAATATGCTAATAATCGGTGTTGTTTCTGGCAACTGTCTTAATTTGAATGATTTGGCTGAAAATACATATTAGGTGTACTCACATTTTAGTCGTTCCAATGTTGTCCATCCATCCATCCATTTTCCGAACCGCTTGATCTTCACTAGGGTCGCGGGGGGTGCTGGAGCCTATCCCAGCCATCTTCGGGCAGTAGGCGGGGGACACCCTGAATCAGTTGCCAGCCAATCGCAGGGCACACAGAGACGAACAACCATCCACGCCCACACTCACACCTAGGGACAATTTAGAGCGTCCAATCAGCCTGACATGCATGTTTTTGGAATGTGGGAGGAAACCGGAGCACCCGGAGAAAACCCACGCAGGCCCGGGGAGAACATGCAAACTCCACACAGGGAGGCCGGAGCTGGAATCGAACCCGGTACCTCTGCACTGTGAAGCCAACGTGCTAACCACTGGACTACCGGGCCGCCCGTTCCAATGTTGTGATTGTTTTATTTGACAAAAAACACCAAAAGGTATCAGTCTAGTTTGTGTTACAACCCCCCAGCTAATGCTATTATTCGTCTTTCAACAAATGCACATCACATTTCAAGTGCGGCACAAATGCTGACAAAATACGAGCATATTAAGAAAATAGATTGGCCTTAACTCTCAAACAAGCCAAACAAAAAACACACTTTGATATCTTATTATTCACATGGCTGTCCCCCGCCCTGTACTTGAGCTTTCTGAGCAAGTGCCAAAATTATAATCTGTACTATTGGCGTTTGTAAGCGTGCCGCTAACTTTACAGAAGCCAAGTGTGCTGTATATTGTAAAGTAATGATTCTATTTTTGACAAAGAATAAGAAAACCTTTATTCGTCTCACAATGGAGAAATTCCCAATTTACAGCAGCAAAGTAATGAAAGGAAGAAAGTAGAAGAACAAAAAGTATAGGAGCTGCCGTAAAGGCAGCCACTCACGCGGGGCCTTCTTGAAGTCATAATAAAAGTACATTTAAAAAAAAAAAATAAGGTGAAGAAAGCACAGATCTGTTTTAAAGACAGGGAGGAAAAAATAAACAGTCGACAGGAAATCTTTTCCTGTTAGAAGTATCCTTTTACAAAATGACAACTTTGGATCACCTTCCTTTCCTTCCTTTACCACATTTGTTTGTTCTCACTGACGGATCATCTGAGCTCTCTACCACATGCTGTCCCGGAGCGCCGCTTTCGACTTTGTGTCACATGGTGATGCCTGATTCTATGCCCCAGGGGTTTTTTTTGAGAGCATTTTATTATGTTCATTCACCAGGGAGTGATTCATACGTGCTACCAGATGGTAAATCCACCGTAACTCGAGTTTATGGAATTGTGAAACGGCATCAGTGTCACAATGACATGAAGTGATTCTTATGATAACACCAAAGGAACCGATATTGACTCAAAGGAATATTTCCATCGCATTCTAAATTGTTGAGATGCACCTGTAATTTCAAATGCGACTAAAGCAAGTTGAGCTAAACCATGAAGAATGGGACAATCCACGTCCTCAAACATCAATCAAGTGTAAATATCAAATGCCAAAGAGTGGTATTTAGGAGTGTGTGTACACCAGGGTGTGATATTTAGGTTCTTCAGCCCTTCGGAGAATCCCGTTGCACTTTTTTTTTTTTCCTGTGCCTACTTTCCCCCTGAGGATAGAGCCTTAATCCATGCAACTCAACTCAACTGTACTTTTAGAGCACTTTAAAACAAACACCGCTGCATACATGCTCAGCAAAAATAGTTCATACAACAACAAACAATTAAACAATACACTAACAACAAAGGACAAAAGGACAAAAAAACTGTCAAACTAAAAACCAAGCCTCATGCTGAGTCAAAAGCCGAAGAATAGAACTGAGTATGAAGACAAGTCGGCATGTGAAAAGGAATCCGCGCCAGTGGTTTGCCACACAAATGCTACTTGACAAGATGTACAGCTTAACATTTTTTGAGCCCCAAAATAATGTGAGAAACAAAATGGATATGTAAATTCTTGTGTGTGTGTGTGTGTGCGTGTGTGTGTGTGTGTGTGTGTGTGTGTGTGTGTGTGTGTGTGTGTGTGTCGTGGCGCTGAAAGCAGTGAGTCACAATCTGTCAACGGGATGCGACTGAGCTCTCAGTGCATTCCTCAGCCTGATGACCTACTTGCGCAAATGTTATTTTCCAAGAAGACAATGGGGGGTACTTTTATCTCATTGTCATTCCAGGCACAGCACGTCGGAAACACTGATTGTTCCAAAGACGCTGTTTGACTATTTTATTATCATTTTGCGTGTCTCGTGTCACTGCTTTTATATCTGTGTGTGTGGGTGTGTGTGTGTGTGTGTGTGTGGGTGTGTGTGTGTGTGCGTGCGCACCCAACACTGCAAATATTTCCCCCAAAATATGCTGTATGAATGAAATGAGATTACAAAAAATAATTGCCACATGCAAATTTCCTGCTGCTCCTAGTGAGAATATGATGAGGTGTGAAGATACGGTATGTGGTGAGCTCCATATGCAAGTGTTTTGTGTGGGTTTTTTGTTTGGTTTTGTTTTAGTTTTTTTGTACGGGCCTTTTTTTTTTTTTTTGTATGTGTGCCGTAT
The DNA here is from genome assembly GCF_054856545.1 of Hippocampus guttulatus. Lineage (NCBI taxonomy): Eukaryota > Metazoa > Chordata > Actinopteri > Syngnathiformes > Syngnathidae > Hippocampus > Hippocampus guttulatus. The sequence goes on along the minus strand of NC_141269.1, from coordinate 7,207,479 downwards.
TGACGAGAGTGCTTTTGTCTGCTAATTGCAATCAGCATTCTAAACACTTTTGTCAGGCTCCTCATCTTGATCAATTGAAGTCTCTCCAGTGGCGGTTGAAAAATTGTGCGCCCTCAGTGTGTGTCTCGGTTTGACAAAAATCACAGTTCGGGGTCATACCTAGGTTTTAGTGGCATGGATCAGATCACTTTGAAAACAGTAAGGCAAGATGTGCCGAGGGTCGATAGTGAGCAAAGGGACATTTATTTTACAGTGCACGTAGAATATAATAAGCTTGATGCCAAATGCACTCGATGACATTTGCGCATGTTGATGCTGGAGGCGCCTTCGCAGGTTTAATTGACATTTTCGTTCCCTCCTTTTTTTTTTTATTTCAGAACACCTGCCAAAGTTGAGGTGTATGACACATACTTGAGATGCCTTCATGCTATACAGCTGCCCGATGGGTGTTCCCTCAGGGCATGTTCCCATGAAGTCGTACAAGTACATTAGATGAAGAAAAGCACAATTCATATGTTTACGGTATGATTTAACTGTCTAATTGCTGCACGTGGACATCCATTATCTGTATGTTGTGGGAGGGAACACAGCCGACTTGTTTGTCATCCAATGGAAGCGGCTCTCCTCATTCCCTTGAAAGTCAGCGCAGAGGGAGGCTTGTGGTTTCAGGCGCAGGTCGAAGGGGGCGTTTGTGTCGTTGTGGGGGGCAATGCAGGTGACTTGTTTTCCAGGTGCGTGAAGTTGTAAGTACAAATGGTGAGTTTGCATTTTCCAAAAAAAAAAAAAAAAGTAAGTTCAACATGACCACTTATTTTTAATTTTGACTGCAACTCTGGAACACAATGGCCTAGCAACCTCAGAACCAGCATCGACATTGCCATTTTCAGGGCCCCTCAATATTCTGGATGTGCTTCCGTGGCTCTACGGCCCTTTGTTCACATAAAATGGAGGACAAATTGAAGTTTTGACCACTTCTATCACACTGTTTGAACGTTAAGCTCCACCCACCTTTATTTAGTCCAACCCTGATCTTATCTGAGACTTAAGATGTGTTTGTAAGTGTGGGACCGTGTATATTTAATTATCATGCATTGACATACCTATATTATCACATGTAGGTGTGTCGTGCGTGGGTGTTGTGTGACAAAGCACTGTCGTGCAGCAACATATTAGTAAAGGTCATGTAGCTATGGCTCGTATGTATGTACTATGTGTCTGTCAGTGAATATGCAAATTATTTTATAGCTAGAAGTGCTGTCGCATGACTGGGTGCATTGCACAGGTGCACGCGCGTTTGTGTTGTCTGAGCATCCGAATTCACAGCGGTGCTCCTTTTAGCGAACCGTCACACTTCTGCGTTTTGCATTTTCAATTAGATTTTGGTGGTCGCTTTTGCAGCACTTGTTTTAAAAGACCAGAGTGGCAAGAGGTGAGGAATCAGTGACAAGTCTACACAAACTGCCGTGGCCTTACATGAGAACTTCATTATAACCGCTTGCATAATTTATTTCCAGACCGGTATATGCTGGGAAACGGCCAATCGGTGTCTCACATCAATCTGCCTGTGTTTGCTAATAGAAAGTGTCGATTATCTCCTCTGCTCATCCTTCTTTTCTTGCCTTATCTGGCCTCTTCTACTTTCACTTGTGTGCGTGCGTGTGTGTGTGTGTGTGTGTGTGTGTGTGTGTGTGTGTGTGTGTGTGTGTGTGTGTGTGTGTGTGTGATGTAACCACCTGAGAGAGGATGCTCACCTGACCCGCGACCACCAGGCTGTCAGGGAGATAATGTAACCCTCTCGGAGAGAAGATAACAGCCACCCTCCAACCCCCCACCGATAATTGTCCAGGCATACAAACACACCAGGCCGGGGGCACACAGCGAGACACTTGTGTTGCCATGGGAACTTTAACCTGAAGCAAACACACACACACGCGCGCACACATGGGGTTAAATGAATGAGAAACTACCATTGTGTACTTTGACCAGGTGAGACAGTTTAAACATGGAGAAGTGATGTAAGAAGAAAATAGAAAATGGATCCATATAATCTTATTGATTCCAGTTGAAATTGCAGGTCTATAAGAGAGAGCTTTGTCACTGGGAGGTGACTGAAGTGACAGACAATTTTCAATAATTGCTGCTAATTATCTGAGTAAGCTGGGTTCACTTCAGCATACTCTTTTCAATCAGGGATGGGCAACTTAAATGATGATGAGGGGGGCCACAATTTTTCATCAGTGCTCCTGGGGGGGGGCACATTATACCACACACATCCTCATCAGATGTATAACAAAAATGTTATATTTAATACAGGATTGATAAAATACGTGCTCTTAATATATTTCAGTTTTCATAATACATTTCTCAAAGCATGTGGAAAAGATTCCTTTTCAACAACAAAGGCTTTGATGCAAACAACTAAATAACCACATACTGTGATATTTTTTCCCCCAGGTCAAAGGGCTTCCGTGCATAAAAATTACCATTCAAGGACGGCACAAAACTGCTGAAGAGCAAAACCAACATTAAGAGCAAGAACTCAATTTTTGTGGATTTTTTTCCCCACTAAAATCAACTCGCTCAAAAATGTCAATATTACATGGCATTCGGATTTTGCAACAAAAAGTGTACCCTTTATTTTTTTGAGCAGTATATATTCGACCAACACACTTTGCAAAATCCGGTGTGAGTGCAACCAAGCCATGTCTGCCATCTAGTGATGAATGATGATACCTGAAGATAAAATTATACAGTGGAACACCGCTTTTTGCCGGGTATCAGGACCGGGCCAGCCCACAGATATGGACTTTTTGGGGGTATTTGACACCCTCCAAAAGTCTACAAAAAACACTGATAAACCTTCAACGTACATTTTCAACGGAGGCTATGCTCCCCCAAACCCCCACAAAAACAAAACAAAACAAAAATCCACGAATGGTGCTAAACTGCGAATATTTGGGGCCATTGTCTTAAAGGAAGCAAAGACCCCCCCCCCCCCCCCCCCCTCCATGTGTATAAGCAACTCAATTTAAAACTATTTCGCCTCTGTCCAAACAATGAAGTCAGTTTCACATGCGCCAGCGGACTGGCGATTTGTTTGCCACTTGCGCCTCCATCTGGTGAGACTTGTATCGGTGCGTCTCAGTAAATTAAAATAGTGTGCGGGGAAACAATTTCAGTCGTTCAATTCGTCAAGTGCCATTTGATTCTACTACTTCACAGTTTAGAACTCTACATCCAGAGTGAAATGCTCAATGGTTTAAACATTTCATGTTGACATGGATCATACAGTAGTTGTCCGATATCGTGAACATTAAAGTGGGCGAGTTCTGCACAAAAATAGGAATTTTGAGAAAATGTGTTTCATAATTCTTTTGCACCTGATATTTCTGACCGTGAAGCATGAAGATCACCGCGCTCCCAGCATTACATGTTTGATGCCACTTGGAGGGTTTCAGCAAACGTGGGTTGTGTGCGTGCGCGTGTTGTCAGGTCGATGCGATACAGTGGCACTGGTAAATGCGCTGTCATGCTAAAAGCTCCGCTTCTCTCTCTCGAGTCAAGCCAGTGACTTGAAAATGCTCTCACCTGTCTCCTCTTATGACTTGAATGCACTGAAGCAAAAAAAATGGAGAAAGCTTTGAATCCCGAAAAGACACAAACATGGAGCTGAAAATAATCGAAATGGACCAGTCGAAATGTGCAGACCTTTGAGGCTCATGATCAAGTTAAATTGAGATAATATACGCGACATGAAAACAAACTAATTTCGTGTTTGTGCTGCCTGGCTGCAGTTCTCGAGTAGTGCAACAGGGGGCAGCATATACCCATAAAACACTCGCGTGGTCTTTGCCAGCTAAATTTTCTGCTTTCAGCTTTTGAAAATTCACTTTAAAGTCGACATGGGGAATTTTATCCAGCCGTCTTCTATACCGCTTATCAACACTATTGTGCAAACTTACTTTTTCGAACAAATGCATTTTGTTCCGTTTACGGTGTCCACCATGCATTCAAACAGCTATTGGTACATCAACAACCAACTTGTAAATTACAGTATTTCCCCTCGTATGATGTTTGGTTCATTATCTGTAGATTTGAGGAGACATCTGTGCATTTCAGGAATATTATACGTTAATATATATAAATTTGGCATTATTACATTGAAATTAGACGCGCGTGAGCATAAGCAGTTTGATAATGGTAGATGAATACAGTGTATATAGATTGGAACATATATTTTAAAATTATGTGGTAAAAATAGTCTGAAGATATAGTTGATCTTCCTCATACTGGACCAAGGAACTCTTTTCAATGTCCCATCTATATAATCAACTTCGAATATACTCCTGACATTTACTTGTTACTTAAGACTTCGGTATACTGACCTTTTCAACGCAGTAAAGAAACGGTTATGCCAAGCTGTATTTTGTCCATATATTATATTTGACCCAGTTTCAGATATGTCATTTGTTTTGGCAATGATGGTAAGCCGCTCCCTTGTTATCACCACTCAACAGTGTGTGAATTCCTTGTTCACATCAAATCAGGAAGTGAAAACACAATCATAAACCTTTGGACCGCGCCAGTAGCACTTTGTTAGCAAGGCAGTATTTCATTGTTACGAAACCACGCAAGAGATAAATAATTTTATTTAGATGCGCCTTTCATGACACCCGAGGCCACCTGACAAAGTATGGGTTAAAAAGTACAACAGAAAAAGGGTACCCACCATGATTGGTGGAGCAGGAGTGAGTTTGACTTGGAGAGGGTGCATCTTGACATGATGAACAGTGATTCGGTTTTTTTGCGATTTAGCGTGAGCAAGTTTTTATTCATTCAGATCATAATGTTAGGATTTGTGGTAGAATTTGGAGGACCCAAGTGCAGGGAAGCAGGAAGGCAAGACCGGCGAGCAGCAGGAATCTAAAAAAATAATTTATTTGACAAAAAAAAACTCAAACAAGGTACTGGGATGAAACAAAACACCAAACAAGTCTCACAAATAAAGATTGAAAGAAAGAATGAAACAAAACATTAATTGCCATGGGGAAAACGAGTAGACATAAAGGCTTTAACATGTGACAGCAACAAATAAGTGAACCAGCAAAGATGGAAAGAAAAGAGGGTATTTATGGTGCATTCAAGGAAGGTGGCAAGTCAGAATTTTATGACTTCCGATCAGGAAAAGTGCACTAGAAAACTCCTTTGAACTGGGAGATCCGAGTTAGCATTATACATTGTTCTTACATTCTTTCAATTATTTGACAGAACTTCACATAACACAATGTGATTCATACTGACTGCGCAATGATACGTCAATTTCTCCATGCATGAAGTTTTGGTTACTTGGAATGAAATTATGAAGGTTGGATGGAGGTCAAAATGCGTTGTGATGAACCAGAGCAACAAACAATTGATCTGAATCAACCTTCTTTGTTGTTTACATTCGTCTCAAACACTTTGAGGCCGGAACCGGGACGATCCAAGCGGGATAAATCCGACTTCTCCCCTTCCTCGAATGCAACATGAATCCAAGCAAACTGATGAGACAACCTGGACAAGACATAAGTAAGCTGAGGGAGCTGATTGGGAGACACAAGAGACCCGGCTGACGACAAAAGGTGGAAACTAAAACCTCATGAGCAAAACCTGAACAAAGGCACACAAGAAAAAAGTCAAAGAAAGAAAGTCAACAAAAGCACAGCTCATGGTGAGGGAAAAGGTAGGAGCCAGGAGACGTTGACCTGTGTGTCATTTGCATGGCAGTGAGTGAATCCCATGGTGGCGGAGGATTGAGCCCAGGGGGAGCCCTCGTGAAGAGAGTCTAATCACACTCAGTTCTCTGGAATTCCTGAAGCAAAACCTTCACTTCTGCATGACAACAACTAGGATTGATATCAACAGAATTTTCATCAAAGGGTCAAGAGCTCCGGAACCATTCACAATATTCTGTGTGAACCCCTGAGGTTTCAGTCCATACCCGTCGAGGATTTGGGCATCCTCAGACGAATTGCAAACAATTTGTCTTCCAGAGTCGATGCTCCTCAAGGTACATTTGAAGGCCCCGTTGGAATTCCCTTCCCACTGGCTACGAATGGTTACCCAGCCGCCCTCCTCCACACTTTTAAAAGTGCTCTGCCTTCCAGGTGTCTCCGGTTGGCTTTGGGACGCGTGAGACCACAACACTTCTGCATCCGGATAGACATCGCTGAACGTGCAGACAGGGCCGTCCTTCGTCAAAACGCCTTTGACCGCCCCACAACACTCTGTCGAGGACACCATCAGGTTGGAAACGATGTTTACACTTGGACGAATCTTTAAACAATGCATTGATTCAAGAAGCTAGTTTCTCTCAAAAGGATCCCAGGGTGGCAAATGGGTCAATATCACTATCAAGCGCTTTTGCAGAATAATGTAAATGTAGCAGAATAAAGAAACTGAGGCTTTATCAGAAGAAGCCAAGCATTTTTTTTTTACACGATGCACTCTAAAAACATCCATCGAGCCGTTTATTCTGTTGCATCTAAAATACACCAAAAGGGGATAATTTTAACCCAATTAAGCCTTCAATCATCATCCATCCATCCATTTTCCGAACCGCTTAATCCTCACTAGGGTCGCGGGGGGTGCTGGAGCCTATCCCAGCCGTCTTCGGGCAGTAGGCGGGGGACACCCTGAACCGGTTGCCAGCCAATCGCAGGGCACACAGAGACGAACAACCATGCACGCTCACACACACACCTAGGGACAATTTAGAGTGTTCAATCAGCCTGCCATGCATGTTTTTGGAACGTGGGAGGAAACCGGAGCACCCGGCATCATGTCAATTTAATTTTAAAAAAAAAGTAATTGTCCACCCTGTCAACAAGCTCACATATGTATTTTGCTCTTTGCGTGTATATTTAGTATGGGAGCTTGGCCAATTTGGATTTCCAATCTCATAACATGTAATTACGATGGATATGGAAAAAAATGTGTTTTTTGTAGTGAAATAGGAAAGTCTCAAAGGCACCTTATATTGACTCAAATGTAGGATTTTTTTTCTTGTATGGCTTCTCCTTTAGTTGTGCACTTTTAACCCACTCTGTGAAATGTATATCAAAATGAGTATATTTCAAAAGTATGTTTCTCAGGTTAATTGAAGACTCAAAATATCCCAAAGGTGTGGGTGTGAAGGGTTGTTGTTTGGCTGACGAGTGGCGTTTTTAATATGACTTACAAAAAAATCTCATGTCTTAAAATTGGCGACTTAAGTGTGACTCAAGCCTAATCATGTGACTGGAGTCACCCACCTTTGGATTTTAGTCGGTGAGTCTTATTTTATGCATGGTTCTATTCAATGGGAAAGTCTTCTACCAAGGCAGTAAGGTGGCCATTCTGTGTGAGCTCAGTGTGAATAATACGCTCTGTTTTTTGAATGCCTTAAATGAAGAGAGAATCTCGTGCTGGTGTTGCTGATGCTCTTGTGGACTGACCTTGCAGTTCTATCCAGTTGTATGCATGTGAAATTCCCCAGTTGGAACGCAGTTTGCACATGTAGCGGTTTGAAGCGCCGCTATCCTCCGGCAGCACTTTTTCAAAGATGAGCGACAGCTGGCCTTTTTGATACTCGCAGCGGAAGTCGCTTTTGGTATTTTTGCTGTGCTTCAATTCTCCCCCACTGTTCACTTGACATAAAGGCTTGTGGTTTTGAGACCACTCCATGTGTTTGACTGAGAGCCCTTCCCTCTGTTTTGACACGTTGCAGCGTATTGCCACTGACTTGCCACACTCGGCTGTAACATTGCTGACGCTCACCAACCCTGCAAACAAATGCACAGACAATACATTGACAATTCATACATTTATCATAACACTTGCTGCTGGCCTCTGACCAAAAGAGGGAAGCCTATTGTCAAATTATCAGACACTACTCTAGCAATTTTATATAGATATTTTGCCGCTGTAACCAACAAAGCTTCGTTGCGTTTGGCTAGCCGCCACCTATCATCTGTCCTCAGAGTCCTACAGGCCAAAACGGCCCGATAGAACTCTTATTTAAACCATCCCTCAACTGCTGGTGTCCACACTAACAGGTTTGAAGGTCTCACTACAACAGACACCAACATTTTACGGCCACCGCAACGTTCCTGGCAGACCCTCACAAGACGTTTAGGTCTGCTAGGTGAGACCGGCATCTTTCCTCACCATCGGAGCCAACACACCACCAGGTGGTGATTGGCTGATGGCTCCTCCCCCCCTTCACCCACGTGGTCAAGACATGCGGCCACAAGTCCGACGAGATGACAATAAAGTTGATCATCGAATTGTGTCCTACAGTGTCAGTCTTAGTCCCTATAACCGGCTTTAATTTTCTTTTGGAATCACCCAGCCCTCTTGGCATCGACCCTCTTGGCCCCTCCCACAGGCGGTGATCCCAATGGGAAGTAGAATTTTAATTTGATTAAAATCTGAAAACAAAATATTTTCAGATGATATTGCCCAGCGAGAGCGGCATGACTCGACTGACTCATTTGTCAGCTGCAGGCTAATGTGCAAAGTAAAAACACTGGCAGGAAAATAGCTTTTATCACCCATCGATTGTAGTACCATTATTGTAACACTATATATATTTCAACAATAACAGCACATTTATAGCCTGTCAAGGCAACGTACCTACCGGTCGTCAAGTGCTCATCCCTATCACGCAGAACAACTCCTTTGAGTGAACTACTAGCTCGAGACAGCATCAAAATCAATTAGGACAAAGATAGATGCCTACCTTGTGTTGCAAGAGTCAATTCGGTTAGAAAGCAGACAAAGAGCAGGCTTGTGAATTTCATCTTTGGTCCGCACCGTGGAATAGAATGTGTATTAAGAAGGTGGCAGAGGGACGGAGACCTTTTGCTTTCAGTTTCTTCATGCTGCGGCACACAGTTCCCAGAGTTCACCATGTTAATGATTCATCAATCTTGAAGAAACACAAACAGGGTTTCTCACATGAGGTGTTGTGGACGATGAGTAAAGCTGTGGAGAAAGCGCTGGATGTGTGTGAGAAAGTCAGCATTTTCAGATCATTTTTGATGGGGCAGTAACAGTTAAAATCAAAAGGCACTTTGTGTGAAAGCCTTTGATACGTTGCAATAGTCCATTTCGGCCAGTTTACAATGAAGACTGCTGATTGTTGAATTCACAGGCAAGACTTGGTCAAGGGCTCCCTCTGCAGGAGTTTCAAACTCAATTTACTTCAGGAGCTTCGATGAGTGGGGAGAAACAGTATATCCGTGGCGATGACAAGTGCGTTTTGACAATATTGACATGTATTGATAATCTTGTGGGTGGCCCGGTGGTCCAGTGGTTAGCACGTCAACCTCACAGTGCAGAGGTACCGGGTTCAATTCCGGCTTCAGCCTCCCTGTGTGGAGTTTGCATATTCTCCCGGGCCTGCGTGGGTTTTCTCCGGGTACTCCGGTTTCCTCCCACATTCCAAAAACATGCATGGCAGGCTGATTGAACACTTCAAATTGTCCCAAGGTGTGAGAATGAGCGCGGATGGTTGTTCGTCTCTTTGTGCCCTGCGATTGGCTGGCAACTGGTTCAGGGTGTCCCCCCGGCCTACTGCCCGGAGACAGCTGGGATAGGTTCCAGCACTACCCGCGACCCTTGTGAGGATAAAGCGGATCGGAAAATGGATGGATGGAGAGACTGTTCAAAATAGTTCGTACACTCAAACGTTCTAAGATGGCTCCAGTTTGACCCCGTTTTCTTTATTTCCCGTGTTCAAACTTAAGAGGTGAATCCAAACTTTTTTTTTTCCAATACCATGTGTGCACTTCCACATTCCACGCTAGTGTGCAAATACATTGTCACTTCCCACACCTTACTTGGCTTGCAGTGTTGCAGTTAAGTTTACAGGGCATGTCAACTTTTATCCTGGAAATGTAATTGCTTCGGGGACCAGATTACCCGTAATGCTGAGTATTTTCTGTGGCTTTAGTGGGATTTACTGCAGGTCTGCTAAACTGCTGAAGTTTGAAAACGGTTAAATAAATGTTGACACTAATCCTACGGTCACAGTCCCACCTCTTAATGGTGAGGTCGGGTGAGACACGGTTGGTCCCGGTGAGGGATGACACTGACTAATAATGTGAAGGCCCACTCCCTTTCTTCCCATGCTTATTGTTAGCAAAACGCTGGTGGAAAACCTTCGTGTCATCCAAGGATTTTCATTTCAGACTTCCAGGACAAAGAAAGAAGCTGTGACCTTGCGGTCTACAAAGATACATCTGCAACCAGTTATAGAGTGTATTCAGTATGGGAACCACAAACCTACATTCATAACCTTAATTCTAATATTTTTCTTGAAATTGCATTAATTTTGCCCCAACAGTCCATTCTCTTCATTTGATAGTGTTTCTTTAATCTTATTTTAAGGCCACCCTGGTCACCGGCATACCCCCGCAGTTCCAGTCTGACCTGTTAGCTTGGTCTTGTGCAGTTATTCAGACTAATTTGGAATATCCACTTTTAAAAGAATTAAAAAATGCCTCACCCTCATTTGCCGACAATACTAGCAAACAGAAGCAGAGGGAAACGGACCTTAAGCATCCGAAATGATTCACAAGCAATGCAGAATTAGCAACATTTTTGCTCAACGGGTACGTTCATCACATCTTTTTGATTTTGAAATGATTTTACATTCCAAAAAACAAAACTTCAACCCGCTAACATTTAGTACGACTCTTATTAGGCATAAGTCATCCTACCAATTTAGCATCCGTGGCTGACATTGGCTTGTTTACAATGCCAGTGCTAGCTTAGCATTGTTATCCCCGCACAATCGGGTATCATATTGGTATCATGGAGCAGACCCAGATGATTTGCGGCTGTCCTAAACACAACAGGCTCCACCCATCCCCAAAAACGCCATAGCTAATGTAGGATGAGCTGGAATTGGAGGGAAGTCAATCACAGATTTAGGCCAAACAGAAATTGTATATGTGGTTTATTTTAGTATCGCACTAAGACTTCTTTTTAATTTGGAGAGAATTAAAAAAAAAATGTTGCAGCGGCTGCCCTCGAGATCCAATACAAATATTTTGATGCCTGATTCTAATGCGCCGTTAGAAATATATTAATCTAACAATGTTGCTGCATTTGGAGTTGGCAGTAGTAGTATATTGTACATATGTTGCTTTTATCGTTTAGTCTCAATAGATTTTGATTAATAAATACAATTCAAAAGGGAGAATATGTATTAAAAAACTCCAACACAGTTTAAAAATGTTCACTTTATGGAAAAGCACATGAGAAAATAATGTCAGATGGACTGGTCATGAATATTTTCCATACAATAGTTTCCATTTTCAATACTTGTCCAGACTTGGAAATTTATTAAATCAAATGCCATACTTTCCCATACTTGCGTAAACCTTGAGTATTGGTAAATGTCATTCATCCGCTGCACCGCCTGCAAACGGAGACCCCCAAGGTTCCATACTTGGTCCTTTCCTCTTTTCTCTGTGTCTGTTCTCCTTTGGGACCATAAGTAAGACTTCCTTTGATAGCGGTGTGGACACCCGCAGCCGCTCCTCTTGTTTTATGTTGAGAGGGAAGAAATTTCATCTGTGCTGTATGTTACACATACAGTACATTTGACAACAAAGTTTATCCAATCCAATCCAATCCAATTTCAAGTTTATGCAGATGACACATGAATCTAACTGTCACCAAATGTCCCTACATTGTGTGGCGCCTTGTTAGAGTGTCTGAAAGACATTGACGCTGGGATGGCTCTGAACCTTTTTTTTAATTTCAGTGCAAGTAAAACCAAAGTACGGTAATAATATTTGGACTCAGTGGTACCCCTGATGGCCCTCTTGACCTAGGTTCCCTACCTCCCTATATCAAAAACACCGTTACTAATTTGCGGGTAAAAACTGACGCTGATTTTAAAATGGATCATTTTGGAGATGAAATCCATCTCTTTTCAAATGACAATTTCATCGAAGGTCGAGCCTTTTGTTTAGTTTCATGATTTTGAAAGCTTTCGTCTCCACCCGACTGGAATCGTATAATGTCCTATCTGTAGGTGGCAGCCAGGCTTCCCACCCTCCATAATTAGTCCAGAACACCGCTGCCTGACTTTTATCTGGAGCACCTCTCACCTATAGTGGTGCATCTCCACTGGCTCTTAATGTTGCAGCCACCAAAATCTGGAATGAGCTGCCCCTCTCGCACCCTCTTTAGATTTAAACAAGAGACTTCAGAGGGGTGTTCCAAGTGGTCAATAGAGCTGGTAGAAACAAAGCTTCACTGTATCAGTAATTAGACCCTCGGCTTCCACGCACGTTAACATGGAGGGCATTGTGCATCTCCATCTGCGGTTTTGTCACACATCAATCGCACCATTCGAAGAATGTAACAACATAATTGTGATCAGAGAGCAGCTGTGTGTCACAGCTGGCAGCGACTTTGAAGGGAAGGATCAGAATGAGATAGTCACTTGATATGTGTGCAATGTCTTGGCAGAGGAAGTCGTCGTCACGGAGAGATCGGCTTAATTATGGTGGAAGTTCATGTCAAATGCAAATCAAAGGAATTCATTAAGGCAATGTTCAAGCCTCAAGTCAAGTTGAAATGACAGCGTTTCCTCCGTGGGTGGGGGTTTGGGTTCATACTAAATTCCGGAGGTTCAGGTACACTTCGTGGTGGCTTGGCTCCCGTTGGCTACAACATAACTTGAGTTTTGTGCTGCCATTCTCCCGTCCATCAACTTTCTATGCCACTTGTCATCATTCGAGTTCTCAGTTGAACACGCGCCAATCACAGCTGACGTTGTGCAAGAGTCGTGGTTCACCCTGAACTGGTCACTCATCAGTCGCAAGGCACATACAGACACACAAGCATTTACCTAAACATTCTTGAATGAACCTAAAACAAAAACCCCTAAAGCATAAGGAGAAAATACAAACTTCACAAAGGACAGCTGAATTTTCAATCCTTGAGCCTCGCCCTCAGAGGCAGAGAGGAACTTTAAGGACTTAATTTCACCGATAGCAGTGGTGTCAAACTCATTTTTGTCGCGAGCCACATTTTAGTTACCGTTTTCCTTCGAGGGCCGTTATGAGGGAAATCACATAAAGAAGTTGAGAATAACCGTTTACAGTATTCTCATATTGCTTAAGTTACTGTAATGAGAGGTTTGGTTACAAGAAAATGCTTACACTATCACTCTTATTTATTACAAATGAGAAGTTGAAATTTTGGTAGAGATTTGAGTAAGCATCATGAAAGTAGCCATCTTTGATTTTCTTTCGCTGGCCACATAAAATGATGTGGCGGGCCAGATATGGCCCCCCGGGCCTTGAGGTTAACACCTATTACCTATCGTGAATGATGGAGTCTCATGTCCATCCTCACTGTCTTTGTATTTTGTTGTCGCACTAGCATTTTGTGTTTTTCTTGTTCACCAGAGGCCGCGTCTAGCCCATTTTTGGAAGTGCTGAAGCAACCCTCAAGTTAATGCAAGCATCCCCCAAATTTTATTTACTGTATGTCCTTTTTGTAAAGCTATGGGAGTGTTCAAAGTTTACAGTACTTGGTAGAAACAAACCAAAAAAAAAGCAGCACTCCCACTTTTGCCTCAAAAATATTTTGATCCATCCAACCCACTCCCTCTTGTTGACTGAGCCACACTAGCGTGTCTTCCTGTCACACCTGCCTTACTTAAACAAGGATATCTGGCCAATTTCTTCAATTCTACCTCTATCCATATCAACATGTGATTATCATTACCAGGCCTAATTTCTGCTGCATTTAACCTAAAGTCACCTCTTAAATTGTTAGGTAAGAGTTAACTTTTTTTTTTTTCAAGCTAGGAAACATTACAGGTGGTCAGATAATATCCCTGTCATTTTTTTAATCGCAAAGAGAGAGACGCATGTTTTTGCTATGCACATCGTAAAGCTAAGTTGCTACTGTGTGTGTGTGTGTGTGTGTGATTGCATGCCTAATTTTTGAATGTTAAAATGTGAACGCCCCAACACTGCCTCCTCGACCAAATGCCCCCTTATCATCTGTACCCTTGCCCCAAAATTTACCTGCACCCCTAATCTTGTGATCTTTGAATCACCCGTTGTAAACTGCCTCCTCTCTTATTGCTACATTACTCTACCCAAATCTTTATTTTTGGCAGGACCCCCAGATGAGATTCTAGGTTCTAAAAGCTACTTTATGATCGGATGATTAAAAGTGGTTCAAATGGCCTCCGTCCAGACATCTACTTCAAGCAAGTGCTCGTAGATTTTCATTGCCAGACCCTTAACAAGGGGATCATTTGTTTGATTGTAAAATACGTTATTGTCCTAATTAGTAGCATTCCGAGAAGCACATTTGTTGCATTATTTTTATTAATCAGGCTTTTACAAATGATTGCATCTTCATCCGCCATGTGTTTGCAGTAAATCAGTTCTACTGCATAGCGCAGCAAAATGACAATAACATCCTTTGTAACGCTTGAAGATAACAGTCATTGGCTGGCGTACAAGTTCATACTCTTGACATGTGGATTCTGGTAATCTAAATAGGCTCTGGTGTTCAGCCCAGTGGCAGCAAAAAACCTACAACACAATGGCAAGGAAGCACATTTCCTGTTCTCTGTATTGAGAAGTGATTGTGTTCTACAGGAAAGTACTTTCCTTCTAATAGTTCCCCTGTGTGCACATTTTCATTTGTAAATGAACTCGGGGTAAAATCCATGTTCTGGACAATATTTACTTCTCGGTAGCTTCTCATCAATCACTGTATATTTAGGTTAAAACCCCTCAATGAGGGCGGGATTTACATCTCAAGTGCCTGCGCCAATTTAGTGTCGATATCAGAATCTTTGTATTTACTCGTCAAGCGACATTTATCTAAAGTCAGTTGCCTCTGTCATAGCTAAACCATTAAAAATAAAAACCGATAGCATTGTCTGTTCGGGCTAACGCACAAGTTGAATGACTATACAACAGGGTGGCCTCCATGCGGCCCTAATGGTGCTAAGGACGTTTCACCAATTGTTGCACTGTGTATTCGGTTGGTCAGGTGGACTCATTAACATAAACACCATGTCAAAACACACATATTAAGCTCCATACACAAAGATCTTGTACATTATACTGCCAGAGAAAGTGTCAGATTTAAAGTCTTACGGTGTAACGGGCGGCATTCATCCCTCATTTACCGCGGGAGTTGATTTCCGGAGATTTAAATCTATTTTAATGCTTCAGGGATACACTACCAAATTATACACATGACACAGGTATTATTTTTGTCCACTTGGGGCTGCCATTCTCACATTCTACACTGTAGTAACCGTGACATTGATTCCGTGTGTGACTTCAAAAGGCGGGTCTGGTCTGTTGAGTGATGTGAAAGTGAGCCGATGAGAATGTGGGGTTGGCTAGCTGTTAACTGGCTCAACCGCTCTGCATGATGAGTGGCGGCTTCAAATGAGGCCAACCATCAAGGCAATAATTCATGTGTCCCCTTGGGTCCGGGTCTCAGACTTTGAGAATAATTTTAAGGTTTTATGTGGATTGTATTTAATACCTGTTTATATGCCGGTCCACTGAAATATGTTTTTCTATGAAAATGTTCTCTAGGTAGCACATTAGTGCTACCTACAGAAATGTAGGGGTGTTAAGTAATTTTCTAGGAGTGTGTTTGAAAGCATTACCGTATATACCATTGCTGATATTTCTATGCATGACAACACTATGCAACCACTCTCTGCCATTACTGTTTGGCCTTGGCAGAGGTCTGACCCAGTTGCTCAACATTTATGCGGTTTCAGATCTCGTTTTCATGGAAATCGTCTGAAAAATTGTTTGTGTGCAAACTAAACTTCTTTCTTCTTCTTCTTTTCTAAATTCCACTGTGGTTTACCAGCCACTAACACCGTGTTCAATGTATTTTGTCTGGAAGACTAAAATCGGAAGATTCCAAGCAACAGCCTTGCTGGAGGGAAGGGAGGGCTTACCAACTGGGACAAGGCTAGTTGAGGAACAGTGGCGGTGTCGAATGTAAAACGACCCAATGGAAAAGCAGCCGCATGCCAACATCAATAAAGGCAGCGCTGCAACAGATCCATCCAGCTATTGTTCACAGAGACGAATTCAGGAACCAAACGTGTGCGGCCCATTTCTGCAATAAGGAAGCGAACCTCACATCTCTCAACAAGCGGAATACTTGCCGCGTGTGTAATTATTATTTTTTTTAACTCTGCACTCATTTTAAAACATTAAAGCAAACGAGCAGAAAAAGGAACACTGTGGTTTTCATTCCCTGCAGATTAAAAAAAAAAAAAACAATTTCATATGACAACAGCTGTCAGCAGCAGTTGTCTGCCGCTGTCGAGAATGTCACTCGTCTTTGAA
Source organism: Hippocampus guttulatus (assembly GCF_054856545.1). Classification (NCBI taxonomy): domain Eukaryota; kingdom Metazoa; phylum Chordata; class Actinopteri; order Syngnathiformes; family Syngnathidae; genus Hippocampus; species Hippocampus guttulatus. The sequence continues at coordinate 7,191,079 of NC_141269.1, read as the reverse complement.
CGCGGCTCTATCGCTTTAGGTGCTCGCTTCTGCGAGCGAGGAGAATGAAAAGCGGCCGGTCAGGTCAGTCATTTGAAATCACTTAAACCGGCAGCAAGGCTGTCAGCGCTGTTGTCACACTTGATGTCACAGAGTAAAGTGTGTTGTCGCAGGCAAAGAGAGATGCAAGTGCAGACGGAAACAGATCACTTGGTGACGGGTTACTAATCTTTTGCACTTTTCCTCAGGGAAGTGGCAAAAAAACAAACAAACAAACAACAAAAAAAGATGCTTTTCCACCATTAGCCAACCTTGTACACAAAGGAGTCTCCTCCTTGAGGTTCCATTCAATTCAATGGGAACAAATGATTTGAGAGAAGAGTGGTTCAAATCAAACTTGCATCTTGAGGCACCACCACAGCTATTTTCTGTAGCTTTTTACAGATTTTTATCACTTTGCACCATACGCATTACAAACAAAATACAATTAAGGCTCGATCGCGAGGATCGAGCCTCCCCCCACCCCCAATTGTCAAAATTTGGTCATTTTCATATCTTGCCACAAATTCAAAGCAAGATGCTTTCCAAATGTTTTTGCAACTGTTGTTTTTCTGTGGGTTTCCCAAATAGTCTGCGAATGTCACACAATCATTTTGAAGTTTCAAATAGGTTTGTGACCACTTCTCGAATAGTTGATGGCTTGAAACTTGTGCGCTTGTCGTGTGCATCAACAAGTTCAGACAATGGGAGAAAAATATAATTTGGAACACTCTATATTATTCACTTGTCCAAATGGTTTTGTTCTTTTTTTTCCAAATTGTTGACCAATATTAAATGTAGGACTGGCTTGCTGTCTTTGCCAATGCAATGTTAATAATGGCTCATCAAACATGCAGTTTTATTGATTTCCTGAAAAGTGGTGGTTTTGGAAGTGCAATGTTTTCACTCATTAAATAAATTCACACTGTGCATTTATTTAAAGGTAAATATAAATGTAACTGCATCACACGCTTGGCACTCAAGCATGACGACCGCTGCGCTAAAAGCTCGGGTCGCCAACTCACAGGCTAGCACACTTTTTGAAAGCTTCAAGTAGTGAATTTTTGATAACGTACACTTGCCCACCACAAGCTAGTATCCGTTCACCCCACGAAAACCTCACTCTCAAACCGGGTTACGACACCACCGTAACCGATTCCTGTGCCGTTCAGCCGCACCTTGCTGCAGACCTGCGCCGCAGAAATCGAGAGCGCTAACCACTGAGCTAAAACCCCAAGCTGCCAAATCTGCGCCCAACACCTTCTTTGAAAGCTTTCGAGGAGTGAGATATTTACGAACTTACACTTAGCGCAAGCTGTCATCCATTACATAACGATAAATGGTGAAAATGGACTCCAGAAAGAATCGTAATCATGTCAATTAAAGCTAATGGATATCCATGTCATGGAAAAGAGATACGTAGAGCACATCTCCACTATTCAAAGCTGCTCTTAAAGTTGTTTGTGCTTTAAAGAAGGGCTCCAGTGACACTTACCTCCGTCCTTGTCTGATGGCTGATGGTGTCGGACTGGCGGCCTGCCTATCCTCAACACTTTCTTCTACAGCGTGGCAACAGTGCTGACTCACTTCCGGTTAAGAACTCTATTGTTTCACAGATATCCTTCCCTTCCCGTCACAAATACCAACTATGCGGCCAAGTTGGAGCGTACTGTCTTTGCCGTCTTCCTACCTACCTTCCTTCTTCCTTCCTCCTGCCTTCAAATGTAATGACATCTTTGTAATTACTTTCTATGTTCACGCACTGACCTGCAAGTACAGGAAATGATCCATATTACCCTACAGTGAAATCTCTCTTGAAATGCCCACGTTTTCCCTCTTTCTGTTCTTATCCGCGTTCTCGATTATTGCTAAATTAGGTGCTTGCGCTCATCAAGGTTTCTTTAGGGGTGTTCACACGGCACACATTTGCTCCGGTGCTGCACCGATGTATTTTGTTGCGATATATTTTGCACCGCAGCAAATTGTGTGGAGCGTTCACACGTACAAAGCCGCTGAGCGTGTCAGCACCGGCACAGCGTCGGTGCAGCCCCACTTGCGTTCACACGGCAGTTTCTGCAGCGGAGCAAAACGACAGAAAACAACTGAGCTGTCGTGTTGGTTCTTTTTAAAACATATACACAACTCAAGCGACTACTGGACAGGCACGTCCTTCTCCTTCTCGGTCTCCGTGCCTTCTGCTCGAGAGTGACCGCCCCCGAAAACGTAAATCAACGATGACTTCATTGACACTCAGAAAAGCAAAAACGTAATGCGCCAAACAGAAAATCAAGAGAGGAAATCACAAAATAAATTATATGGGGGTCGGGGGGTTGTGAACACACAACAAAGGAACAAACTACACAAACAACTCCGAGACAGTCCAGTCTCCTACAAAAGGAAAGATGTTACCAGCCAAGTCTTGTGTCGTTATTAAACAAACACATGACGGAAGTCAGACAGAGCACGAAAGCAACGCATTCTCGCCGTACGTAAACTCTTCACAAGCATTTGCTCTGGAGCAAATTTAACCCAGTTGCGTTCACACGTGCAAATTTACATCGGTGCTGCTTCGCAAACAAGCATTTGCTCTGGAGCAAATTTTGAAACCACCTCCCTGAGGTGGATCAAATTTGGTCCGGTGTAAGCTGTTTTCCGGGGCTACGCCGGAGCTAATTTGCACGTGTGAACGCTCTACTGGGGCAGCCCCGGCGTAGCACCGGACCAAATCTTGCCGTGTGAACACCCCTTTTTTCATTCACTTAATTTTCAGCTAAGCACACAGAGCCAACATGCCATCTATCGGTCAACATGTAAACAGGGTCCATGCACGACGTATTCCTCTTCGTTCAGAACGAGCTGATAATTTTGTGTTCCGGAAACTCAACCTCTGAAATGTTTATAGTTCTGCTGTTTTGTCGTTATTTTTAATTGTTTGGACTTTACTGCATTCCTTAAAAAGTGGTTATACTATCAGATATTTTTAGGTACTGTATTTTCTGCATGCTTCGATTATAAAGTTTAAAATTAAAAAGTGTTTTCATATACAGTAAATATTCCCATCCCCGGAATTCTATGGAAAGGAATATCCTTCACCTGGAATAAAATCCTATGCATTAACATTTTGACTACGATATTACGTGTTACCGGAACTTGCGTAAGCGGAAATTCCACTACCCGTAACCCGGATGGAGGTGTAATGCCGCGGGAGCTTAAATACACGCAACGCCCACCCGATGCGACGGAAAAGACACAACGCTAAAACAAGTTTTCACTTCGCGTTTTTCGATCATCAGATTCTAAACGACGACGTGTAAGTGAGTTTTTATTGGCGTGCGTTTTACTGTAATTGCAAAAGATTTTAACTTTATTCAATTACGTCGTGTAGATCATCGCATCGAAACGTAGAAGAACTGTAACGACTGGAGCGGAGCGAGTGAAATGCATCCGTTTGAGCGAGGCTGGACACAAAGTTAAAAAGATCCAGCAGACACTTGGAGTCGGAAAGACGCAAATCTACGAAACTTTAAAAAACAAGGCATCGATTCAACTCCTGATGACAAGCCACCATCCAGCAAGGAAGCAATGCAAATGGCAACAAAAATCCTTCAGTATGCACAAGAATTACCAGACATCAGTGATCAACGGGACAGTTACTTGCAACTAGCAAGAAAACTGTATGACACGCAGGCAAACATTGTCATAAACCAAAGAATGCATCCAACAAAACAATCCAAAAGACATTTTTTTTCCCAAGACAGAAAAAAATAAACATTAAAATACTGTACGTATTTTACTGTTGTGATTTTTTTGGGATACACCTGTATTGCAGTTTTTGTTATATAAACAGTTTTTGGACAATATATTTTTGTATTTTATTGATTGTGTTGTTACACGTGCATTTTGTCAACATACTTGCAGGTTCAAAAAGGACATGTACCATGCTCATTTCTCAAATGAGGAATTTCTGTTGTCAGGACAAATTGGACAGCGCAAACACGAGTCCGTACTAGAGAATATTTACTGTACAGTATAGGGTGCACTGCATTATAAGGCGCATAGAAAAGAATAATGGCTGCGGTTGCGCTGTGCTTCCACTAGATGGAACTATGCTAAAAGGAATACAAGACAGCTTTATTGCTATAGAGCCCCGGCTGCGGTTAAGTTATGCATCCACAAGATGAAGCGACAGTACGTTAAAGGGAATACAATACAATACAGCTTTATTGATATTGAGCCTTCACGAAAGCTGCAGCTGTAACAAAACGTTATACAGAACATTTAAAATACTACATCCAAGAAATCAGAATAGTGATCTACCTGTAGCTCCGTCAGAATGCCATTTCATTAACCATAATAACCTTGATACAGACACCTACGGTCTCTCAATATGTATAATTGATCATTTGTCATTCTTATCAATTGGATAATGTAGTTTCTTGGTGATTGAAAAAATTGTTCTCCGGGTCTACATCGTGCTCCATGTCTTGTGTCTTGTGCTCAGTATATTGAAAGGTTTGCAGTTCTAGATTGTCATATTCACTAAACAACTGAGTTATTTAGCTTTTGTTTCTGGAAATCCTGCATGTGAACGAGGGACTTCTTTCAGTGTGTCATTGTTGTGTGTAGTTTACCTTAATGTGGATCATAGGTTTTCTCAGTCCAGCTGTATCTTCCATGAAATCCAGGAAAAGCCGTTGTTCTGTGGAGCCAAAATCCATTCCATCAGACTCTCACCTCAGGACATCACTGATTGAAATGAAAAATGATGTGAAACAAAATACCAGCTGGCAAAGATGGCTTTTTTTTTTTGTTTTTTTGTTGTTGTCATTGTTGTTGTTTTGGGGAGTGTGGTTTCCAACGTGCTCTCGCTACATACAGTATACACACATCCAGCTCTCCCACTTACGTTATCTCTGAAAGGCCACTCTGCCCCATTAAGTAGGTTCTGCTGTGTGGGTTGAGACATCTACATTAAAATGTTCATTTCCTCTCAGCGTGTTTCCATTAGGTTGCTCAAGCACTCCGGCATGCCGGCTCGGGCCCAATTTATTCTGCCACAATGTGCTGCTGCTGCTGTATGAGTGGCCATGTAATGAGTGCTTAATGGGCCTCTGTCGGTTACATGATCATTTTATGAGGAGAGTTACACTAATGTGCCACAAGAGCTTCAGTGGACAAAACTTGCAGTATTTCACCTGCTTTTAATCTCTTGAATCACAAAGTACTTGTCGTACTAAACATTTTATTATCACCATACTGAGAGAGAAAGAAAGAGATAAATGCAAACGATGCTGTATACACACCAGATAAGAATACTGTCATTCATATATTCTTTATCCTCTGTGAAAAACAATCAATATTGATTCTGTACTGAGGAGCTGAGAGAGGTCACCAACGTAGAGGAGGAAATCAACAGCTCCTCTGCTCTGCATCCAATAAGTGCACTCTGTTTTATTTCTCTTTTGCATTAAGTAGTATTTCATCACTAATAATCATGTTAACAATTTTTTTTTAAACAAAGTAAAACTAACTATAATTAGGAGTGAACGTGCCTTCATTTTCATCTTTGTCAATTAACATGCAAGAGCATTTGGGCTTCATTTCAATTAAACTGAATTCTCTATTGCTGTGCGCCCGCACAGAAGAAGGTCAGGAGTTTGAGAATTGCAATTTACTGTTTGACACAATCCATAGTGACCACTTTTTTTTTTTAATCTTGCATTCGAAAATACTCCATACATCATAACGAACAAACCTGCTCTACAAACAAATTAAAACTACTACATTTAAAAAGCCATCAAAACAAAACAAAAACCCCCCCAAAAACCTAAGTGTAATGAAAAATCAAATCTGGTATGACCTTGATGACCATAATACTGACAGGCCTTTATTCTTGCAAAAAAGAAAAAAAAAAAGATTTGGCATCTCTATTTATTTCACTGGGAAAGACGTTTGAGGTACATAATGTGAAGAAAAAAATGTGAGCGTTTTTAATTTGCTGTGATTGCCCTTTAATTCCAACGCCAATGACAATGAAGAGCTCAGACAAAACATGCTTTCCGCCTACGCTGTGGCGCATGAATTATTAGCGCAACCTTGGACTTAATGAGGTTCATTCGGAGGTGAGGGTGCCAACAGCTGAGCGTGAGTGACTTGGGTCATTCTCGCAACATGGCTGCCTCAGCACCATGCGTGTCGAGTGTTCTCGCCAGTTCGCCTCCTCAGATAAACTCCTCCTCCCAGCGGCCGACCGGAGGCTTGCTTGTTGGCAGTATGAGGGGATTTCTTTGCTTGCGCAGTACTCTGTCATCAATCCTGTTTGCCATGCTTCAGTCCCCAGCTGCCCCCCACCTCCTCTTCCCCCCTTTCCATCCCTGTGCCATCCATCCTCCAGTTTCTACTCTTCACATCCATCCATCTTTCTTTACGCTGCCTCGTTGGATTGATCGTGTTGAGCTTGGGGCGGGGGGGGGGGGGGCAGGCATCCTCTAGGGACAAACACAGCAACACTAGAGTGCCAGGCCTTGTGTTTTTAATGAAAGGCTTTAACACAGTAGCTCCGCCCCCCATGCTCATGTAGCACATTCAAACAGACAAGCTGTACCGAGTTACCCTTGATGGAGAAATTGAAAGGAGTCAGCTCATTAAACAAACCATTACATGGAAGACTTGTTCATTGTGCTGTACGGCAAAGCAGTGTTTTTGGTGGAAATGAGCTCTTTTGTGAGATGCTTGTGTCGAAAGCGAGAGCAAGAGAAAGATTCTCATGTCTTATGAGGTGGAATCTATATAAAGTATTGATTATTGCTCGGCGAGAAGGGTGCACGTTTACATGAATTTGTTCTATATAGGCCACGATCTCTATAGCTGCAATAAAAGTGGCCGAAAATAACAGGCTGCAAATCATAGCCTCTATTAAGTAAGAATTTTTTTTTTTTGTGCCTGTCTTGGTTCTTATGGTTTATTGTAATCGTCTTTTGACAAGCAAATGTGGCGGTTGTGGAGAAGCAGTTAAACTGCGTGTGTTTAGCAGCTATGGGAATGGCTACTGAGGGCAGAGGAGTAACAAGAGCGGCCAAACTTGATTGTAAGAATCCACCATTCATTGACTTTCTGGAGGACTTTATTCCTACTTTTACTTTCTTTTGTTAAGAACAAACACTATCGTATTTTCCACACTAAAAGGCACACTGGCAATGAATGACCTCTTTTGTAATTTGTTTTCATACATTGGGCGCACTGCATTATAAGACGCAATCTACAATGCATCCACTAGATGGAGCATTGTAGATGGATCTCCAGTCCAATGCAACCACAAATGGTATCATTAAACTACTTCAAGCACGCGATAGTTACCAAATCAGAGTGCAGGACCAAAATGAAAAAAACACATTTTAGACTTATCATTGTAAATGTGTGACAATCTATTTTAAGACCTCAAAGTTGCATTAGTCTGCTACATTTGGATGATGTGATGCTGATCAAAGGCATTTAATGGTGATATTGGTGAATTAATTTTTCTACCAATGGTGTAGGTTAGCATCGATTCTTAACTGTCATACAAATGTAAAAAGTTAACCACTCTCACGTTTGGAACATGGAGACTTTTAACGCTAGCATAATGATGCATACACAAAAGTGTGTGTGTGTGCATGTGTGTATGCATGCGTGCCTGTCTCTGCGCCAAATCTACGCCAGATTTTCAAGCGGTTTATTTAAAGAGTTGATTTTTTTCCTCTCTTTGTAGTCCCACTCGGCGCTGGCAGCATTTGGCCCATCAATAATGTAATTCTTAACCAGCAACTGCATCACGTTGTCCTATTTCCCTCCCCCATTATATGACCACATCTCTCATTACACTGCAAGCAGCCTTCATTCGGGCCTCAGGCAAAACGCAAAACGGGCTGCGTGTCTTGTCCACACAAATAAACACATATACACGTAGGAGTGATGAAGGTGCACAAACATGCTCCTTCAGTGGCTGCAAGACTCTCATATAGAACAGGCCGGCAACCTACTTGGCCCCCTCATCTCCACTTCCTTCCCCTCTCTTCCTCTCTTTGTTTAATCAATCAGATAGCCATTAGCCAGCAGCGACTGCTTGCTCACATATTGCACAGCCACGGGAGCGCTGCCATTCCGCAAGATGGCTCACCCCTCCGCCCCCTCCAACCGTCTGCCTCATTGTGATAGCGGTGCAGCCCGGGGGAAATAAAGACGGCAGCAGTTAAATCAAATCCACAGTGCGGTGAGGTGGATGCTAGCAAAGATACCTTTTTAGGCCCGATTTGATATTTTCATTCTGTTGGCAAGACTCAGAAAATTACCACCAGCATGCCCTGACTGTGATATTTTAATGCACGTTAGTAGGGATACAAAAGGCATCCTTTTTTGCCCTTCAAAGTTCAATTGCGATTATATATATCCAATATAATACTCATTGGATGAGGTAAGAGTTTATGCATCCCCCCCCCCCCGCCTATAAGAATAAATAAATAAATACAGGTATATTACCAAGCCACAAAAACAGTGACCAACTCAAATTGCTCCTATCTCAAAAAATTGAAATGTATTTTTCGAATGTGAAGAGTAGAAATCTGTAATATTGTACATTATGAAAACAAAGTAATGACATAAGTAACTATAATTAAAAAGACCTTCGCCGTTTTTGTCACAGTTTGCAACAGTTGAAAGGCCATTTAGCTGGTGCCAATCTGGCCAACAAGGAGCAATACAAGTCACACAGCTATACTCTACATTCTTTGATTCATTGTCTTTATCTCTAACGTATATGTGAGTAATGTGAATGAATGAATAAACAAATCAATAAAATAAATTTATATATATATATATATATATATATATATATATATACTGTATATACATATATATATATATATAATTTTTTTTTAATCAAACAAAATGTTAAAATCAGCCAAACGTAAAACTAAAAAGGTAAATCTTTACGATGATCTAGTGTGTGACAGAATTAAGCATTGGTTTGTGTTCAATGGCCTTTGACATGACTGGTGCAACATTTGAAGAATGAATAAAAAAAAAAAAAGATCGAGTACAGTGAAACCCAAGTTCATCTACAGTGGTACCTTGACTTATGAGTGCAACAATTTAGGTGTTTTTCGACCCACAAGCTTTTGCTCGGTTTTTATTTTTATGTCTCTGTAATACATTTGCAAGGCTCGCTATTCACAGGGGATAAGAAATGAACCCTGATGCCCACCCAAAAAGGTTTGTAATTGCCTACAAATGACATAAGATGGTGGCAAAGCACCTTTTTTAAAAGAAATTATCAGACAATGCTTGGTCTGATGAAATGGAGCTCCTCCCTTCAGTTTTATGTTGTTGATTGGCAGCAGGCCGTTACAAGATGATGGCAAAACAATCTTAGACATGGCTTTGGACTGAGCCCAAAAATGCCAAAAAAAGAGGGAGGTGGGCAAGCATATTTTTATCTATTTGCTGTAGGGCTTTGTCCCTCTTCTCTGTAAATAGAAGGGATTTGCCATACTAGCTACTGTCTTTGTGCTAGCACAAAAGTCATCAGTATGCAAGGGAGCGATACTTTTAATGTGCTTTTCCACCTGCGGCTGTTCTTGTTCACAAAGTTGTGCTCCGAATTGTGATAAAAAGTCATCAGCATTGCGTTGTTCATCATCAGCTGTTCGCCCTCCGCTGCTGTCAGCCGCGTGGCAGCTTGCTAATGGTGCCAGCTGATTTCAATTAGCTCTCTGCCAAGCTCCGTCGCTCCGTCCTCTCGGCTGAAGAACAACCTTAAATAGTCTGAAATAGCTCTTAGAGGGAATCGGCGATAAGAGACAAAAGGGAACAGAGGACTTTGCCATAAAATGGCATGTTTTAGTGCTTGTTTTCCGCTTGTTCCACAGTGACAAACACAGGGGTGGGCAATTATTTTCCCGGGGGGGGGGGGGGCAAAGGAGAAGCAGAAAATATTGTGGAGGGCCGGGCCAAAAGTTAGAAATAGAAAATAAAGAAGATAGCACAATGTCTTTGTATGCCAGTAATAATGTAACATTCTCCTCCACCATCACACTCAGCACCGGTTCTCCTCAAGGATGTGTACTGAGCCCCCTGTTGTTCACGCTCTACACATTTGACTGCTCTCTGACTCTTATTAGCGGTCCAGTTTGCGGAAAGTTTTTAACATGATAACAATCAAACCATTCTAGGACATGTTCATTTACTCGAGCCACAAGCAATTCACTCTGAGCATGGAAATTGCCAGAATCGGACTGAGTAAGAATCGCTTCCTTGTTTTTCAAAGTCTCGTAGATTTGAGTCTTTCCGACTCCAGGCGTCTCCTGAATGTTTCGTACTTTGTTACCCGCTTCATTTAATCAGATACATATCACTTTCCCTTCCATGGTCATTACTTTCTCCCTCTTTCTTCGTCTTCCCCTCCCTCCCTGTGCTCTGCAACTTGAAGTAACTGCGCCACCCAGTGTTGAAATACCTGTCATTACAAGTCCAAATGAAATGAATGCAATCAAACCTTAATTGTGCACCAATCTTCGGCGGGCCGGATTTAAAAGACCAACGGGCCGGATACGGCCCACGGGCCGTAGTTTGCACACCCCTGGACAAACACATAGTGTCCTGCAAAACGTGAAGAGGATGCCATTTAATTCATTCAGTGCCAGCCATTTTCAGACCTGTCTTTACCCTACAACGTCATCATCATTATTATTTTTTAAATACTGTATATAAAGACATACCTGGAATTGAATGAGTGGATTCTTAAAATAATTCTTAAAATAAATAACTAATAATAAGAAAAAAATAATCAGAGACCTGAGCGCTCTGAGAGGAATGTGGTAGTACTGTACTTCAGAATCTTTCCTTTCGAAGTTTCTCATAATTTTTGGGAAGATTTTTGTTTGTTTTCCCAATCCATCGTCAATCATACGCGGACAGCAGGGGTCCACTGTATATTGAGAGCAAGCGAGCAAGTTCAATGGATATCACAAGAAGTGTAGTCAAACAATGTACTTACAGTAAACAAATCCAAATTTTCCCCCCCAAACTGATTTATGAAATTCAGCTAGACCGTCACTTTCTGTCGGCGTAAAAAGCAGGATTGAAAGGAATCGACATTCAATAATCTTCAGGGAAAAAACCCCCTAGAAAGCGCTTACTGTTTTCATTGTTCTTGTACACTGTAGCATACTAGATGGATGAATGGTTAGATGGATAAATAATTAATCCAGTTGGTTGGGACCCTTAACTCACCTTCAATCTTATCCTCTTATCACGGCATTTTGCACTCTGTATGCCCCCACATTTTATTTATGAACTGTTTGGCCAAAACCCTTCTCTGTTCCCAGCGGACAAAGCAAAATCCATGAGGGGTGGGCTCGTATGAGTGTGGTTTGGAAGAACCTCATCAAACACCTTTGAGAACAAACAGTGGTTGTGAGCAATGAGGCCCTCTTGATGTCAATGGCTTTCTTGAATTCAGTCCCTATTGCCCTACCCGTTGTTTCACCTTAACTAGTGAAAATATTATATCCACAGTGCAGCAGCAATCTTTACAAACTGTTATTGATCCACCCCCCCCCCCCCACACACACAATTTTTATTTAACCCTTTCATGCACCCTGTAACCTAATAACATGATAAGCAGTCCACTGGAGTAACCGCAGTCCCTGAAAAGGTTAAATTACAATACAAAGTAGAGAGTAGATCGAATCAGTCACTCTTGTTCTTCTTTCCATTTGCCACCTGCACCAGCTGATGACAACGTTTCATCACACTTCTCGCTGAGAACCAAAACCCAATTTGGTGAAATCTTTGCTCCGCATACTGCAATGTTTCACTTGGTGAATACACGAGGACGCAGTTAGATGGCAAGTAAGGATGGATGCTTGTTCGCTGTTAAAATGATCCAGAGGGAGTCAACTTGTGCTAAGATCAGAAGCTTGTCTGAAGTCGTCCCTAATGGGGCGACTCAATTGTTCGTACTTTCTCATTGTTCCGACTTTTACCGCTGTCCTTTCCTACTGTTTAGTTCCTCAAGAAAAGACAAGCCGGTAAGATGTGAAGGTGGCACGTACTGACTTTGTTTGAGATGTTTCCTCCTCTCTTCCCCTAGAGGAAATTGGCGCAGGAGCAAGTAGGGCATTCCGCGCAGGAGAGGGTTTTGGAATCGTGGAATGTGGATGCTTTACTCCCAAAGTGAGAGAGAGATGAAGATCTGCTCTTTGAAAACAAAAGCCGAGGGGTGTAACAAAGAACCTTGAATGAAATTGGGAGTTTCTTGTGTTTCCTTCATGGTACTACAAAAAGAAAGTGACAAGTTAAATATTTTCGACCGTAACAACGACAAGTGAAAGTGTCTGGCAAAAGGTTACTCCGTGCACCCTTCATTAGGTACACCTGCACAATGGATGCATGTTTCATGTTCAAAGGAGGCATTTTATGCATTCATAATTTTAAACGAATCCCATTTGTCTTAATAAACAGATATCACAGTCTGATTGGTTTGTTACAGTGGTGTGGGTAAATCAGTCAATGAAGATTGCACGACTGTCTGTGACTGTGTCCTATGTGTTGTGTTGTGTTATTTTTGTTATTTTGACTTCAAAATGGCGCTGCGAGAGTGGCTGCCTTTCCAGCAGCTCCTATATTTTGTTGTTCTACTTCTTCCTTTCATAACTTTGCTGCTGTGAATTGGGAATTTCTCCATTGCGAGACTAATAAAGGTTTTCTTATTATCTTATTAGCCTGTCTAAATGTCTTAGCATAATGCTAGCAGACTTTCATAAGACTTTGTGTTTTGATTAGGAACACATTGTGTAATTCCCTTTGTTTTATGTTCCATTTTACAGTGAACCTCACTTGAAGAAATTACCTGCATCTTGTTTGAAAAATTGTGGCAACAGTTCGTATGGTGAAGAACTTTTAAGTCTGGTCTTTCATGAGTCAAGGTTCCGATGTAAAGCAGCCCCCCCTCATAGCAACATCCCGTGTAATTCAACCACCATTTATTACGTGTTTTTTGACCAGTCCTGGAACGACAGACCTTATTTCTTCTGAAAAATGCCAACAGATCTTTTCAGTTCAAACTTTTTGGGCTTTTCAATTGAATTCAGGAGCATAGCGAGGAGAGCGACATAAAAAGACAGCCGCTCTCTTTGTCTGTTTTGGCAGCGATTGTGTGAAATAGTCACAGTGCACAGATGAGCTCTTTTGCAGACCGTGGGCAGATGCATTGGGGAGCTTGTCACCTCCGTGCGTTCCACGCTCATGTCACACAAAGGGACAGTGGCTCTGTCAGTCACAGTGTCACTTCCACAAGGCTGCATACTCCCCGCAGGCCTCCCCCCCTTTGGCATCGCTTCGTGATCTCAACGCTCACAGGACTTCTGCTTTTGCTGTGAAGGCTTCTGGTCTGTCAAAACAATCCGCACGCAAGGCAAATGAGTACGTACAGTATGTTCATATTGCTCCTGTCATCACCTGTACATGGGATTGGATCCACAGTGTGTTGTCACTTCAAAGCACTATGAGAAAACATTTTTCATAAAGTATAATACATTTATTCAATTGTTTGTTTTGTTACTTTGATTCTTTATTAAATCAATTTTATTTATTACTTTTATGTCACAGCTTCTAGGTCCAAACACCAGCCTCACCTGTCACAAAAAGTAAACAAGGAATGATATCTGCATGGCTGGAGTTCCACATTAACATTATAGTCATAAATGCAATTTTATCAAAACCAAAGTTCATGTTTATTTTGTGTGATGATTATCTTTGCTATGGTAAATTAAATCGGCACAGAGCAAGTGTGTATCTGTCCTAACTGTGCACAAACCCACTAGTGTGTGTGTGTGTGTGTGTGTGTGTGTGTGTGTGCGTGTGCATGCCCGCATGTGCGAAGGAGCGTTTCAAACCACAGGAGAAGCGAGTCAATGGTGAACGTAATGAAAATGCAAATTGCCTTTCTGCTGTTGACCTGTGCTGTCAGTCAGCGTCGCAATAATTCGATACAGACCAACTTTGGAGAAACAGGCCTGCTCTCACCCCACAGCATGACACAGGCACAACCTCCCACCAAGCTATTTCCTTCATTCGTTATGGAAGAATCTGTCTTTCTCGTCGAAATGTTTTCTCTTGTCATTCCTCCACTTTCTAAACTCTCTAAACTAAACTTGTTTTTTCTTATGCCGTCATTGACTGGTGACCAGTCCCAAGTGAACCCCGAAGTCCGCTGCGATAGGCTCCTGCTCATGCGAAACGTATTTTCTAATATATTCAAAGGGAGTTTGTAACGTGATGAAAAATTACAGTGACGCCTTGAGATGCAATTGACGGGCGGAGTTTTGTGAGACACAATCCATCATTCTGACTTTATTTTTATTTTTGCTTTGACACAAACTTGACTATACTATTTGATTTTTATTGTCAAACTAAACATATAGCAAAGGGAATCGTATGTTGTGTGTTGAAAACAAACACAAGCCTTTTGTCCACTAGCTTAATGCTGATGCTAGCACATGACAGAAAATGCATACAGTATATTGCCACTTAAGCAACTGATATTTGAACATTGGTGCAGAAACCCATTTATCAATAGAACAGAAATGCACTGTCATATATTCTTTAATTCATCATATGTATGTATGTGTGTGTGTGTGTGTAAAGTATAATATATCGTCTAATCGAGCAATGTGTCAATTTTTCTTTTGGGGGGGCATACTATAGATCTTAGAACGACACTGACAAGTTCAAAAATGTATGCAAAGTGACAACAAAAAAAGTCTCATCGTCGCATCCTACCCTCTTACCCTTCAATCTTAATGAGGTAGAAAACCTTAAATACAATCTGGCCCAAGACGAAAATCATTTACACACCTTTTTTAGGACAACCACAGACTCCTTTACCAATAGCAATGATCAGCCTTGTATGTAATCTGCAGCATGCATCCACCCCAGCAGTGATGTAGCAAACACATGTAAAAATCTGATGTTTACCCAGTGGATTGCTACTGATGGAGCAGAACCCTTTCCTCTCCCTGGACAGCTCGTGGGCGGTTTGCTGTCAGTCAAAGCGTCACAGGGCAAGTAATGCATAACAAAAATAATGTCACTCTCATTTGCATTCTGTCCCTCTGCGGGTTTGTATATCTCCGTTTCCACCACTTTCACACAACTGCTGCCTCCTTTTCTTGTATGTTATGATTCGCATTTGCAAGTCAATGACACCCAGCTTCCTTTCCAAGAACTGACTGCATGTATTCCTCCGGAGGCGTCTAATGACCTCTTGGTGCCGCTGTTGTATCCTAGCTGCGGTGAACGTCGCTCTCCATGGTTCTCAAACTCTTCCTCTCAAAAAAAAGAAAAGAAAAAAAGGGTGCCAAACACTTGCCTTTCGCCCATCGTTTATAGTGCAATTCAGACAATTTAACTCGACCATATTCATTTGCTATGAATAACTGATTAGTGTTAGCGTCGCGTGACAAGGCACAATGTTCACTGTTAATGGGATAAACACGCTCATGTTTTCTGGACTAACCTCCGTCTATTATAATATAGATACTTGACAAACATTAATTGTGTTTAGGTGTGGTTCACTTCCAAGTAGCCATTAAAGTGAATAGGATACATTGTTTATATATTTTTTATTATTATATATATTTAATTTTTATAAATAGTTTGGCGGACTTGCCTGGTTTTTAGGTCAGCAACAGTCTGATTGTGATTTCGGATCGTTTTCTGTTTTTCGGTGACCAGTGACTGGCAACTATTTTCGGGTGCAGCCTGATTAGGACTAGCGCTATAGAAAATTCATGTACAGTATAGGTATTACATGAATTAATATTGTTTTGGGTTGCTTTTGCAATTGTATACATATATGAGATTGAACAGTATGATGATTATGATGATGATTTACTCGTGTTGTTGTGGAGGTAGTAGTTGTACTATAGGTTCATTTGTTGGTTCGATCCAGAGGTTTAATGCTGGCGCTGTCGAGTAACCGGAAGTGAGGTGCACGCCGCAAAAAAATAGAGTAGTGCCTTCCAAAACAAGAGCTTATTCGTATCAGTGATTTTTTTTCTGCAGTTGTTCGCGTTTCATAGAAGTATTAATATTCTAAGATATGTAGTAACCATTCCCGTGATTTACACCCCGCTATTTCACACGATTTGGTGTGACGCGTGTATAGCTTTTTATTGTGAAATAATCGCCGGATAATTTGCGCATCCGTAGCGTAGCTTGACTCATGAAGTGAACAAATTGCTGTGAGCCACTGTGTGTCGGCACAAACGGGTGGGCTTCTGTGAGAAGTTAAAACCGGGTTGTAGAAGCGCAACGTGGACTCGTCCACGGCTTGCGGCGCGCTGAGATAGACGCTTGCCAACTCAATCCACATTCTATGACGACGTGTTCGTAAAGTCGCTAAACGGTGGAAAGGCAACCTGCAGCGGCATCACCTCGGAGTCGGAGTAGCCAGATACCGCTGCAAAAAAAAAAAAAAGTTGACAGACACCTGGATACTCTGGATAAAACTTTCCACTTTTCCTTGAGGGAAACCCGTCTTAAAATCGTCTCATTTCGTTGGTTGGAACGCTGACACAATGTTTGGTCAGCACATGCTACAAGCCGGGAGCTTCACGTCCATGTCAGGGGTCGCTCGTTTTGGGAAATGATGACTGTCAGCACCGACGGCAAAATTATGGTCAGAAGATGGCTGGTGACGTTCAAGCCCTTCAGGTAAGCAGCTGCCTTCTTAAAATCCTGTTCTCCCCTCTCCTCGACGTTATTATTTAACTGGACACATGCTGTTCTTGTCATATTGGTGCGTTATGGTTTCAAAGTGGCAATCCATGAATTAGACGGACCCCTTCAGAACGGTACTACTTACAGGTGCAAGGTGGTTTCTTAGCTCAGTTTATTTCAATGAATCGCCAGCTATATGAATGAGTACTCATCCTGGCTCGCTATAATTTATTTTACAACGGTTATAATTATATATTCATGTTGTCAGTGCAATGGTTCTCAAACTTTTTTCTTTTCTTTTTTTTTTTTTTTTTTACAACAAATACCATCAGGATGAACATGAGTTAAAATATGGAAGCGTAATAGGTTAAAACACGAATCAGAAATCATTTTTTTAAACATTACTGCAATCCGCTGTAACAGAACATTAACTCTGTGCTTAAATATAGAACAATAAAATAAAAGTAGATTTTACAGAAGTTAAAATATTACCTAAGGGTTTGAAAAAGAACATACTTTAAAGTTAAATACACATGAATTGCACTTAACAAATGTACTGTAAAAAAAAAAAAAAGTTTGAACATTAAATTCTGAGATTCTGTCACCTACCACAGGTGGTACTCGTACCCCCCACACTTTAAAATCAACTGGTTGTCTTCCAATTAGGTTCTCAGAGGCCAATTTGAGGATCAGGTGTTTTGAGGAGCTCCTGCTCAGGCAAGAGACATTTCACAGTTTGGTTCATTTTCGCACAATTTCCTCCCTACATGTATGAATGAGAAGCACAACACTTTTTGGGAATGTCTGTGAGTAGAAAATCAAATCTGATAAAGGTAATGTAAACGTTGACAAAAGAGAAATGGATTTATGAAACCGACATTGTAGCCACATTTTCAGGGTAAGACAACTCATTTTGACACAGCAGCACCTCTCCCTGCACATTAACAGTTTGCTTTTTTTTTCTGGAGTGAACTAAAACACATGCCTACCAGAGCTGTGTGCAGGGGCTATTCAAGAACCAATGGGTGGGTCATTTGTTGCCACCCACCTTCAGCAGATGTTTCCCCCCTAGCAGAAGGTTTACAGTTGGGTCAAAACAATATTCTGTAGCACCCATGGAGCGAGTGGTGAGACAATCCCTGAACATTACAATTACTGCATGCGCAAAAGCAACTGCATTGTTTGTGCACAGAGACACACAAGAGGGGCATTGTTTTGTCTTTTAACAAATAACTGCTCATCGTCAGAATATGTGACAGTTGGACAGCTGCTCGATTTTTGTATGACATGTTAGAGTTGAAGTTTAGGACCTGCTGAAGTGGATGCTTTCCAAACGTGACAAAATGAACTGATTCTTAAAAAGCCATTTATATAAAATCTCAACGCTGTCTCAAGCCGTAGTTCTTGTTGCTACAATACCCAAAGAACTGCCAGAAGGCCGATTACTGGTGCCAGCAAAATTTTGCCTGAGAACGCCAACACCTCCTCCATAGCTGGCATGACTCGTCTACTTTCCAAATCATCCGCAGAGGCCAAATCAGGTAGGTGTATATATTTGAGGGAGCCAATTAGCCGATAGCGCATCTCCTCTCCTGATCCAATTAAAGGGAGCAGAGCATTTACTTTTAAGCATGTTAATTAAAGGCTCGTCAGTGCAGGAGGAGCAAGGTCTAATCCTCCCGCATCACCCACCTAACAGCCCTTTGCCAAACAGTTGAATAATAATCAGGGGGGATGACGATCTTTTCGGAGCAGCCCCTCTAGCCTCGCGCCGGCTAAATAGATTTTATGCCTCTTTATACTTCATATCGACCTCGATGTTGCTCTTCCCAACATACAAATGCACTGCATTGGAGATGCTTATGTAAACTAATGAGTTCACTTCTCAAACTTGGTGCCTTTAACTGTAATTAGTGATCATTTCAAACGGCAGTTTGTGGAAAATGAGCACTTTCAGTATCATGAATTTGGTACTCTGTTTTCTGCTATCCTGGACAACAGTAATTGCCTAATCCCAACAGCAGGGGATTCCAAACTTTTTCATTTTAGCCCCGCATACAGAAAAATGGAAGGATGAAAGGGCCACGTTAAAATGATACATTTTTTTGAAAAACGCTAAATTCAACCAAGAAAGCAATTATATATGTTTGTATTTTCGAGTTAATTTCATCGGCTTTCTGTTCAGGGTCTTAAGGCAAACAGTTTGGGAGGATTTTTACCCCAAGTTTATGGGGTGGCCAACAGCCATCTATCTCACAGGGTAGATCCAACTCGGCACTAAACAACAGCTGAATCCCATCTCCACATCCAGAACCCAAAAAATGAACAAACTGGAGTAAGTGACCATTTTTCAAACAGTTACTTGAGGATCATTAATGTGATGTCTTCATAAATCAGCCATAGAGCAAGATGTGGAAGAAACCATTTTTGCCTCTAAAATTGAATCATCTTTATTTGCTCCAGTAGTTTGAAGATAAATTGTTAACCTTGTAATCAAAAATGGTTTATTTGTATCATTGACTATAGAGAAAGGTTCTACAGTATATAAACAAACGTATTAGTCATGATGGCCCCTTTTTTTCTGACAACCTTCCTTCTCACTCTGCCCACCTTCACCTTTTTTTAACTAATCTTGCGGCCCATGGCAAATGCCTTTTTTTTTTTGTCATGTCGTGGACTGCTGAAAAATGGATGGCGGGTTGCAAATGGCCCCCGTGCCGTACTTTGGACACCACTGCCCTACATGTATGAGTACAGTATCACTGGGGCTCATCCTGGGTTGATTGCCAGCCAATCACTGGGGCCATGTAGACGAGCAACATTCACACTCGCATCCGCACCTATGGACACTTAAATCTGAAATCAACTCAACATGCATGTTTTGGAATGGCGGAGGTTCCCGGCGAGATCATGCAAACTCCACCCAAAATGAATCAAACCCCGAACCTCAGACGGACCCATGAGGCAGACGCGTGACCCACTTGCTCACTGTGCCACCACACTTCTCCATCCAACAATCAATATAACGCTGTACAATTTTTTTATTTTCAGCGAACATAAACACTTGCTTGAAGGATTTTTTATGACTAGGCCTACCTTAGAATATCAAGCTCGTAAAAGCAAGAGTCTTCTCCCTCATGTGTCATTCAGCGTCTTCTTCATCCCTTTGGGTGAGCCGGATCAGTAAGTTTTGTGACTTCATCGCTGTCACTGGGAATTTCTTCCTAACAAGCCACATTAATATCCACTGTTTCCATTCAAAACTTTTGCATTTCCTCAACACTTGTCACCTCTGAGCACTTATGAATCGTTCATTCTTTTGTTGTGTCCATTCATTTATTCAATACAAAAGGTCACTTGTGAAGGACTACCTCTAAATTACGAATGACATTCATTTTCTCTCATCCGCTGCTAAAATTAGTTGTGGAGTGAAATGCATTAATTGTCATACATCCGTCAGCACTAAGTTTTTGCATTCATAAACAGTGGCTTTCCTCGTAAGTCACGAAAGCCGATTGCCGTTTTGACCACCAGGTGAAAATCAGACATTTTCCCCCTCTGCAGTTCGCCAAAGACTTTTTGGCATACTGAGACAACCCTTTGATCGTTGTCCTTTTGACAACAGTAGCTTAACTGGGTCAGGATTTACACAGGCACAAAACACCTGCCTTTACTCTCTTTTAAGTCAAACATGAATCTCCCTGGGTTGTTTTAACAAGGGAGAATGCACACGCGGCTGTCTCAATTTCCCCCGCTCATGAGCTTTTCTGAAACACACATTTAACATTATAATTTTTTTTTTTTGCACAAAAGCCAGGCAGTCTGTAGCCGTGTGTCACTAATAGATGTATTTTATGCAAAGCACAACAGCTGATGCTGCTGAGACTGCGTGAAGCCCATTACTGCCCTAGTTTTTAAGACTCCGAGGCCCCCTTTTACACTGCCTGTAAAAGACAACTATTTCTCCATGCGCCGGTTTATGCCACCGAGACAGAAAGAGGGGATGAAGTTTATTTTCCAGTTTTACTGCTGCAACAGAGACGAGATGCCACCTTCGTGCGAGGATGTGAGGTTTAGCACATAATATAAGATTAAAAAATGTTGGGGGTTTTTGGCCACGCTGTGATTTCGTAGGAGTATTGTTGAAATGATCATTTGAAAATGTAAACACATCATGAATATTGTAAAAAAAAAAATAATAAATAAGAATAAAAATCACTTGATCAGTGTCTTCATCTAGATCAGGGGTGTCAAACTCATTTTTTGTCGCGGGCCACTTCGCAGTTATTGCGAAAGTGGGCCGGTGCAAAATCTCAACGTTATTACCCATGACAATTTGACATTTCTGTACAGAATTCAGCAAGAATCATGATTGTTGACACACATGCTTTTCTCCCGCGGGCCACATAAAATGATGTGGGGGGCTGGATCTGGCCCCCGGGCCTTGGCTTTGACACAGGTGACCTAGATGAATATCATTATCAATAATAACATAATTCAAGATGATTTGAGGACGTTTGGATGATTCAGTAGCCAAGGAGTTGCTTGGTTTCAAAAAATTTAGCGAGCCCTCCAATAATCGAATATTTTGCCATTCACACCAGCAATATCATGCTCGAGAATCTCTATTTTGCCAACCAGAACCATGGTATCTGTTATGATAATTACGTCACAATCCGATATCGGAATATTTTGCTAATACTAAAGGAATGATGGTACGACGTCACTATGTTTTGCAGCTGACGTCACATTATGACATCGCAACACTCATGAGACAAGGGGAGGAAGGCGACCTGTTTGACCTTTGCCTTTTTCTAAGCGCATGTGTTTAAACTGTGTAACTTGAGTGTTTTTCTCCTTGTCTGATTGTTATGGTTCTGCTTTTCACTTTTTCTACTAGCCTTGTCATGCCAATCGGTGCCTTGCCAACCTAACCTCAAAATAATTTGCCTGTTTTGTTTGCCGAGATTCTCCCAACTACAATTTCCCTGCCTCGAAATGCCTCGCCTGGCTCCTTATGCTTGCGCCCCCCCCCTTCCCACATAATTTCCTATTGTCTCACATGAAACTCACTTCACTCCTTTTAACACTTCCCTCCTTTCCTCGCGCTTTTGTGTGTTGCAGGATATTCGTGGTGGGAATAGGCTTCTTCAGCCTGTGCTTTCTAATGACTTCTCTAGGGGGGCAATTCTCAGCCAAGAGATTGGGGGACTCCCCCTTCACCATCCGTACAGAAGGTACCGACATGAGCTTTCTGTGTGTACAAGTGCTTAAAATGCTCCCTGTCCCCTTTTGCTCGTGCCACACTCAACATGAATGTGATGTAGAATTACTGAAGAGCGGTACATGATAATCATTTTTAACATCTTGAACATTTTGTTTTAATTTCAAGAAATCCAGCGAGACACAAAGGTAAAAATAAATGCACTGTGTTCGTATTGCTCTAATAAGTGTGTCTGGTGAACTGTCGTGGCGCCAAAACTGACTTGTGGAGAGACACTATGGCGCAACAGGGCTTCCAGGCTGCCAGGAGATAAAAAAGGAGAGCGAGAAGGCATGGAAGTTAGGTGAACTGAACAAATTTCATGACGGTGGAAATTATTTTTTTCCAATGGGAATAGTTTTAAAGTTAGAACATGGAAGTCAACCAGTGTCACTGAAAAATTGTGCTCCACTTTTGGAGGTTCCACTGTGATGGACTTGAGGTAGTGCAGACAGAGTGTGTGTGTGTGTGTGTGTGTGTGTGTGTGTGTGTGTGTGTGTGTGTGTGTGTGTGTGTGTGTGTGTGTGTGTGTGTGCGTGTGTGTGTGTGTGTGTATATATGTATATATATATATTTTTTTTTTAAAATCTGCTCTGTTTATGTGTCTGCGTTTGAGAGATAATGAAACGGGAGGATTTGCTTTGGGATTACTGTGTTTGTAACAACTGTAGGTAATGCAAGTTTGTGTGAATTAAGGATAAGAATTCGGTGCACGTGCTCGATTAATCAACTCCTTGTGCCGTGCAGCCTGAGAAGGAATTTGGAGCGAGCCCATTAAAATTGCATAACGTCCGTCAGTGCATCCCCAAAGGTTTTCGGCATGCGTCGTGCCCGTCGATAATGCCCCGCAACATATATTGCAGGAAAGCGTGTTTTCCTTTGAGCGTGGAGGATGCTTTTTATGTTCAGCCTTTTTATGCCTGCCCCTGTGCAGATCGACCACGTGGGTTTTTGCGACTCCCTGCCCATTCAAAGCGTGTGCTGATCCGAGTTGGTGATGAGCTGGCAGGAAACGACTGTTAAAAAGGGGCGATGGCAGCAATGTGGGACAAGATTGAGACGGCGCAGGCCCAGAGGCCGATCCATCTGCTCGTTGAAAAACAACTGGTCCTTTCATTAAGCCCTCGCTCACCACCCACAGGGGTCACTCCGTGTTTGTATGTCATGTTTGTCACGTCTTCCTTGTAATACAAAGGAGCTTACGTACTTTTCCAAACCGTTCTGCATTTTTTTTAATGCTAAGCGCCTTCATTTTACACCGATTTATGACTCATGTTTGCTTTTGGGATTTGCTCTAAGCTCAGAGATGTCATTGTTTACCCGTTGTATTTTATTTTCTCCACTGTTGTGTACATTCCAGATTAGGTGTCATCCTTTTCAAAATTTGACAGCTGTTTGGAAAGTTGCTTCTTAAACATTGTACCGGAAGACCTCTCTCCACTGGCTGCTTGTGCACTTGAGCGTCCCATTTAAAGATTTAATTTGTTTTCAAATCTCCAAATAGTCCCGCCCACACATCTCTTAGCTGCTCCATTCCGACACTCCTGCCCAGAGTCTCACGTCAGCTGACCTTGCTCTGTGCTAGTACAGAAGTCCAACTATCCAAATACATTTTAATTGCTATGTGCCCGATGAATAAAATTAGGTGAAGTTGACGAGACTCCTCTTGCTCTGGGTCAGCCTCGCCATTCATACACACGGTTGGCTGCGCCGCTCGACGACTTCCGGCAGCCGCGTTTCTCCGGGGATTCACACTCGGTAGTCATGGTAACGCAAACCTGTGCTCATGTTGGCACACCCTGCAGTCGAGGGACGGTGGGAATGAGCTGCTGTTTAGGGACTGTGATAAGTGTGCTGTAAATTCTTCATTGTTGTGGTCTTTAATCGCGGTACTCGGATTTTATTGAAGGACTCATTTAAATTGTGGGAAAGTCCTCTAAGACATGTTTTCCAACTTCTACGCTTGAAATTCGGATAGAATAGTGCATTTAATTAGCAACGATCTAATTTACAGTGTGACCTGTCTGCTATACGTTCGCAGTATTTTGCAGCATTACCACCTCGTATGATGCTAGGAGATATTTTGACTCCGGGGTTTAACCCTCTCTTCGCACAGTAAAACCTACATTTGTGTGGGGGCTTACCACCGAAATGTGAGCTGCTCTGCAAAGCCGAGCGCTTGTTTGAGTATTAGCTGAATCCCATTGCCACCTCTCACTTCCCTGGATTATCGGCTTCCATCTTCTCAAATCCCTGTCTCTCCTCACTAACTCTCAAACTCATCATAGGCTGTGATCTGACACGGGGTTCGGTGATGGTGGTTTGGGGAATGAGGTGCAAGTGTAAAACGGATTGCCAGCCTGAGTTTTTTGTGCACATATCTGATGAAGAGAGAGAATTAGATTTCTCGGGGTCATATTTCTTCCAGAGTCCACAGATGAAACGGAGTCGGCATAAAAGGTGCGCTTTTATCTCCGCATTAAAATGAATCCGGCACAAGGGAGACGTTAGCTTGATCAAAGGCTCTCCCTATGGAGTGAGTTTATTATAATAACAAGAAGCCACGACAGTCCCTTTTCGCCTCAGCTTGACTCTTGCGACGCTGTTTGTTCTAGCTCGAAGACCGAAGGCATGATAACTCTCTGCCTCCCTGATGGGAAGGAGAATCTAATTTTATTCTCCCCTCTCGCTTATTCTTTCCTTTATTAATTTGGAACTCCGCAGGTCTAGTAGCCAACGGCTTTAGGATGCTGCTCTCATTTACAAAATGGGGAATAGATGGCCCAGAACTGAACATTGTGTTTGGAAATGTTGCCGTGCTTGGATCAGACTTGCTTTAAACTGTCCTGTAGTGCTTTAGTTCTTCACATTAGTCAGAGGAAGACTCATGCCTACGTTTTACATTGGCACGAGTGCCCCAAAGCTTTGCTCATCTATGTCCTAAGAAGACCCACACAATGAGCTTACTCATTTACCAGCTGCAGATAGGTTGTCATTTACCTTCGCCAAGCATGTTGGCAGGAGTTTTGTCCTTGTTAGTTTCATATTTTTTCAGATTTTTGTTTGGTTTGTTGTTCGGTATAAACAGCACAGACAAAGTGGACCCGGCAATTTGGAGGCAGGACAATGGTGTATGAGTAAGGGACTGCTGGAAAGATGGAACAAAATATGAAGTTCAAACCTAACTTAAGAGTTGTTGGAGGTATGCGCCGTCATATGGTTCGTTTTGCGCTAACTGACTTGCAAGTTCAAGCTAAGCTAAGCTAAGAGGGCTGTATGCTGGCAGTGAACTGAACTTGCGTCACAATTAGCACTTGAGCAAATGGCAAACAATTCTTCAAAAGAAGACTTCAAGCTGTTGAGTGCCATTCCCAGTTGATGTTTTCTGTCAAACTAAATACAAATCAAAGAGAAATACACCTGATGTACTTAAAACAGAAATAGCTTTCAATCTGATAGCTTAATGCTAACGCTTATTCAGCAGAGGTGAGCGCATCATCGTCAGACACCGGCCCCCTCCCAAAAATCATGTAAACCGTGCTTGACATGATAAAGCCAACAGTGGGGTATTGTCACACCTTTTTTTTCCGGTATTGGTTGGTTACCTTTTAGCATTTGAAACAAAGAGTGTTTGCTTGTTTCATGAAATCCCCTTGGGACTTGGAAGAGGGCCTTGGTATTATTTTTCTTTACAAACACACATTTTTCTCCATGGAACAATGACAGAAATCCTTTGCGTTGTTAACCACAGTCTTTCAACTTTGGCAGAGGTCCTGTCTCAACAGTGTGCCTTTTAGTTTGCTGTTTAGGTCCCCCCACCCCCACCCCCGAACATTGTCATGCAGTAAACCAGTCGAGCACATCGTGCTGCCCTAATCTGTAGCCTGCTTTCATGTGTGTGTGTGTGTGTTTTTTTCTCTCAAACTGGCAGTTCATCTCCGTCACAAACTCCCTGCAGTGATGTTTCCTCCACATCACTTCATGTAGAACAAATGTGGCATGACAATCTTCCACACGTCGCTGGTGTAAGGTGCATCGCAAGTCACTGTGGGAGTACACTTTATCAGTGCACTCATAGCCTAGGGACCGTCTGTGTGTGTGCGCGCGCGGGTGTTCGCGTTCGTGCGTGTACGTGTGCTTCTGGATAACCCCACCCACCGAGGGCCTACATGCTCATGGGTTAGTGTGTGTTGGCTTGCACTTGTTCTTTTCTGCTTGAATGGGAGCATGAAACATGAAATGTGCTGCACGGAACATACAAAACGACAAAATACAATCTTCTGTATATTTCACCCTTTGGCAACCAAATTGGGCTAGTAAAGATGGACCTGACTGATTATAACCCAACCTTGTCAGTTACACTTCAATTCAACTGCTCATCTTGAATGTCAACATCAGCTTTGGTCTATCTGCTGCTTAATAGAAAGTGTTAATGAGTTTTAAACAGCTACACAAATGCCACTGAAATTAGCTGGACTTTTGAGTTTGTCTGCATTGAAACACACACACACACACAAAAAGGAAAAAAACATGTTCCGCACTCCGCCGTCTTAATTGGCCCGCAAGCTACTGACTTGCGTATCTGGCAGATTTGTTGCTGATGATGACTGCAAATCCCACTGAAAGCACTGCTAGAATCATTTTACAAGCATGACCTGCGTTGGTGGAGGAGTGGGGGAAAAAACTGAGTTACGTTTCTTTATTTTTATTAAAGACAGCATGGTGCTACTGAAGTGAAATGCTGTCAATCGCTAAGATTGAGTAGGATGCTTGTCATTTTTCTCTTTGTTTGGAAACACAGTTTATCATCCAAAATAGAAATGACAAATGGTGGGCGCTAAATTGCTGCTAGCACAAAATGAAGTTTGAAGTGATGGAATTGGAAGAGGCAAACAAACATAAATGAGTTACAGAAAATCGAGAGCGTAAAGAGTAAAACTAAAAGTTAAGTAACCCTCCTCATGTACGCGGGAATTGGATATGCATTATTTGATCAACCCGAATAACATTACGGTATCTTTCAATTTGCCAAAAGGACACAAGAAAATGCAGTTGAAAGGAGTTTTGTTTTGTGATATGGCATGACTCCTTCTTGTGACTCTTTCCAAATGAGGATTTAAACGATTCGGAAGCTGCAAAATTGCGTTGTTGATTAAACTGGCTCGATAATGTGTGTTTTTCCGATTTTGTAACAAAGTCATTGTTTGCAGTTGTCTTTCAGACACAGTATTTTTTTTTTTTTTAGGCTCTAAAATGCAAAGTTGTTCAAAGACCAATACAGCATCGTTTCCCACTTTGCCTTTTTGAGGTTGGTCGAATCAATTAGCCTGTGCTGTTGCTCAATAAATAAATAAATAAACGGAATAAAAGGCCAAGAGCGCACGGTCAATGCGCCTGGCTTTGTAGTTAAAATCTAATTGAGCACATTTGTTCTTGTACGGCAGCTTTGATGTTTTGAAGGAGATAGAAGGGTAACTCAATGACTGCCAAAAGTCTGGTAAACCTCCGCACATTGACATAATCAGCCATGCCAAGACATTAGGAAGAGGTTGAGAGCGCTGGACAAATATTGAGGAGAGAAGTTTTAGCATTGGAGAAGGAGATAATGTTTCTGAACAGTTGGTTTTGGCGGGCAACCAAACAGCTGTTGAGTGAGCCATTTTTACATCGGCACAAATGAAATATCGTGAAGCGCCGACTTGGTGATTAAACATGACAAAACAGATTGCTTTTTATGAACGCAGATTAAAACAAGCTCCGTTTTGACCCGTCAATGTCAGTGGCAGTTCTGCCAGGTGTGCGTGCATGCCTGCCTGCGTGCGTGTGTGTGTGTCAGCAGTTTAAAGGCCACTCACCACTGTGGAAGGCAACAGTGGTTACTGTGGATTACCCTCCATTGACTGTATGTCAGCCACTGCAACATTTTTTTTTCTTGAATCGACTGAACACTAATTCTAGATACATAAGCAATCGTTTTTGTGTCTGCGATTACTGTAGAAGCTATTGGGGATGGGTGACTGTTGGAATCCACTGCGGTCACTACAAATTTAGCATTTCTAATTCAGTAATGGCTAATTTATCCGGCTAAATTTGACAATCATGCATTTATGAGACTCTTTTTCGGTGTGCAAAAAAAATATTTTTTTCATCAAACCAGGACAATAGGTGCCTGTCATCACTGAGTTTTGTGTCTTTGCTCATTTTCAGAACAAAGTAACTTGGAGATATGTGCTGTGAAGTAGAAGTATATTTTGAATGATGGATCTCATGGCATATGCAGGAAAACACAGATTACTCCCATTGTGAAAAGTTGTGGATTGACAAGGTTGTCGTGTATATCGTCCAACAATGACCACTCCACCAGTCCATACTGCTCCAGTACAGCCTCGCCATCCACATTCGTAATTGCCCCTCACAGCTTTGCGCTACTTTAGCCAACTCTTAACTCCAGTACATATTAATGAGAAAGCTGACCCAATTTCGGAGTTGTCAGAGCCATTGTTCTGACCCAAGTCTCATTACGCGTGAATGAGAACTTTCTCCACAGCACATTATACGGTATTATGGTTATGTGATCTCTGAAGGTGACTGTTTAAGTAGACTGTAATCTGCTGTCGAAATGTGACCTTCCCTCTATCGTCTCGCATGTCACTTGCTCATCGTCCGCTCTGCAGTAAACCGGTTATTTTCCCCGATCTAGATAAAGTCACACTCGCAGCTTGTCCTTCTGTCCTGCTGAAAACCACACGTTCGTACATTGATGGCATCATGTCCGCTTGGGCAAAAAAATAAAATCAAATTAAAAAAAAACCCTGCTCTAGTTTGTATTATTTGCAATGTCAACACAAATACAGCAGGGACAAGCCCCAAAAAGTTTGGAGTTTGGAAGTGTAAAAGCTAGAATTTATGATTCACTTCAAAATCAAAATCTGACTGGATGATGCACACATACACGTGCAACAAAAACAAATGGATAAGAACCAGCTCCTTTCTGTTCATCACAAGCATATTTGCATTGTTTTATCTTTCGTGAGTACGACAGACTTTTGGAGCCCTTAAAGCCACCGACCCAGAGAGGTGGATGGGGGAAAAATAACAGGGAGGGAAAGAAAGATGAAGAGATAAACGAATAAGACTGAACATCTTCATGCTGCAGCATGCGGCAAAAATCAAAGACAAGCCTATTGAAGTGTGAAAGATGCAAAGTGAGCAGCGCTAAGTTATATTACAGCAACTCCCCTCCCCCAACCACTCTCGCGCTTTGTTTTCCCCACATGTGCCCTGAGAGACATTTTTACTTCCTCCATGGAGCATTTCCGGAAATAGCACCGTAGCTTTCTAAGCCAGCGGAACAATTTGGGATGATGTGAATATCACGTCTGGCATTAACAGTGCCACCAAGCCAAGTCACTGCCACTAACATGATTTATTCACGCTAACTCATGCTTGGATTTCTCACACCAGCCTTTAGTTACCCGTGAAAGCCTATGCTATATTACTGGAGTTGTTTGGAACACTATGTTGCTCGGTTCCAACCGCATGCCTTAATGTTCAATTCAGATTTTGTGGTGAAATCAAATTTCTTTTTGCGTGTAAGCGTTAAAATAACATATTAATGCGGCTCGCGTCTGCCTGGTGTGTGAACCCATTGCGTCCCCAAAGTGACTCGCATGTGCAGAAGAAGAGACGACGTCCCGCGCAACATCGTGTTTACAGAAGTTAATGTGGTCCAGTGAGGAGGTACCCTTTTGTTAAGAAACAAAAACCCACTAAGTCACCGAAATAACTTGAAACGAAGATGAGAATTCTGATCTTAGTTTTACTGTTTGGTGCCTTCTACCATCTTTGTTACTGATTTATAGCTTTATTGTTGTATATATGTTAGTTGCTCCATGTACAACACTTTGTATGCAGCAATGGCTGTTTGAAAGTGCTCCATAAATACAGTTGAGTTGAGTTGAGAATTTGCCAGAATGTATTGACAAGTCACAAAGCTACCGGGGGGAATGTCTTTTGGACAAAGACAAAAAAACTGGAGCTTTTTGGCAAGTCGCATCAGCTCTTTTTACGAACGCAAAATATGAAGCATGCAAAGAAAAGAACACTGTGCCGACAGTGACGCTTGGGGTGGGGTCTGACATGTTCTGGGGAGCAGCTTGGCTCCATCAGGCTGTCTCGAAATCCCCATCAAGTCATTCCGAAGTGAAATGCGCTGCCCAGTGTCAGAAAGGTTTGTCTCTTCCAAAATGCCGCTTTTTGTGCTTTTATTTCAGTCACACTGCCCTGGAAAACAACAATGGAAGCTGTGACAAGAGTGCAAACAACTGGTATTTTGTCAGCACCAAGAGTAGATGACAATGTCAGAAGTGATTGCAAAGAAAATAATAGAGAACTCAGTTTAAAGCACCAACAATGTTGTTGTTTTTTTTTAAACCAATTTAAAAGCCACCGGGATGCCAATCTAAATGGAGATGCGTGTGGGCCCAAATCTCAAATGCACACTGCTCTCACCATCCAGTCGCTCGAAATTCAGCTTCTCGGCATCCCTCGTTTTCCCCTCCACTCATCAATTGTCTTCCATCTGCTGCACAGAGTAAACACTTCACTCGCATGTCACACCCTCTAGTGCGTCCGACAATCTTGCGACCATTGTTATCATCGCAACAGCTTTGCTACAAGCCACCTGTCAAACATCTGCTGATGTCAAGAAGCTGTGGACGAGTACAAAGTTCAAATCTTCATTGCATGTCCACTCGGAAAAGAAAAAAAAATATGATAGACTTAATATTAAATCCGTCTTGTCCGTGGCTGATGCACAACACCAGATGGAAAATGACTGGCTCAGCAATTCGGTAGCGTCGTATGGTAAACAGAACGCTTCTGAAACTCGCAATGGAGCAATTGAAGCACCGTGGAGGAGAACCCCCAAACGTGAACGCAAACAGCGAATACAGCAAAGCCTCTTTGACATTCTGTGATTGAAAATCATCGATATGATCTTGATGCAGATTCCGTTCCAAAGCAAAGTGAAGAGCAAGAGGAGGGAACTGCTGCCGTTGATGCATTCCGATAGAACCTCGTCAACCTTTCCTTAAGATCAGGGAGCATACAACAACACACAAAGTAAAAAAAATATTACATTGTGTGTGTGTATATATACAGTATATACTGTATATATATATATATATTCATATTCTTTGACCATAGAAGGACACAAGTCCAATACTTGCCACTGTCTTGTAACTGATCATCAATATTTCACAAGAACACCATGCTCAGCACAAGGGAATTGATAAATAATTCACCGTAGCGTGGGATTGAATGAGCATGTGCATTGTATTGCAGTTGCATGTCAATCACAGCAGATGAAATACACCAGGAGCTGTTTTCCCAACAATAACATATGTCATTTTGTCTTGGCAGTGGCGCCACAAATTCCGTCATCAATCGCATGAGCGGGTGTGCCTGAGCTCTGAAGTGCGCCACAGAGTGGGGAAAAAAAAAGACACCAAACCACACATAACGTGTGGGTTTCACCCAAGTTCCCTTACAGAGGGCAAAGCTCGGACAGATGAGAATTAATTTTTACCTCAGACCAACACTCAGGACGGGTGGCAGGAATGAGTGCAAGATTAGATGAAGATTCTGAAGGAATTTCACGCTCACACCAGTTAGACTGGAAATGGAGACAAAGCATGAAAACAACGGATTAAATCCATGCATTGAATTCCGGTGAGCCGATGTAGCTTTTGGTCAATGTTTATTATTCATTTGGATTGGAGTGTCTTGGACAAAGTGTGTTGTCGTAAGCGTGAATGATAAATGGAGTTGCCAGATGCAGGAAATATGTTCACATTGAAGGGAACATTTGGACTCTGACATTATCACATTATCTGCAGTAGATCCGATGACAATCGGTATTGCAGCAAGGAGACAAAAAAATAAATAAACCATGCAAAGCATTGCCATTGATTAAACATGCACTGCAACAGACATTGCTTCTATTTCGTGATCACAATAAATACGAAACTGGCTTTCGGGGCTAATGTGCTATTTCAAACGTACACACGGTTGGCCATTTAAAATCCTTTTATTTGAAGCCGATTGTCCGTCCTTCAGCTCCCTTCCTCTTGCGATCCAATTTCATTGATTGATAAAAGGCGTTCTGCTGAACATAAGAAAATACTGCACATGGAATCGTTAACGCTATATAACACCCAGGTGAAAGGGAGTGATTTGGGGTTGCCATGGTAACGACCGATGCTATTCTTATTCAAATGTCCTTCAGAACAAAGACCTCCATTAGCTTCAACGATGCAAAAGGGAGTGATTTTTTTTTTCCTGGAAACAGCCCAAGTTGTCAGCGCTAACCGTGCATTGATGTGGTCTTTGATGGAAGGTGGCCCCCAGCAGCTCCGCTTCTGTCAGCGCCATTGTGGCGAGAGGCGCTAAGTCGAAAGACGTCAACCTCACTAGATGGTGGACGATGCTAATGAGGGTCAAGGCTCGTGTCCCTCAGGCCTGTCGGCTTGGCTCAAGAGGGTGTGTGGTGTGCATAAATAGGAGCAGCTTGCAAACAGTCAGGAGGGCATTGTTCATACATTACTGGATTGCGTGCGTTTGCAAACGTCCGTCTGCGTTTCCCTCCTCCTCTCTAAAGCTGGACGTCTACTGTGTTTGTTTAAAATTCCATCTGGCACTGTACGAGTTAACTCATTCAGTACCAGCTAATTCTAGACCAAGTCTGAAAAGACGTTTAAAAACGTCTTTGGGAGTGAATGAGTTAATCACCTGTGACAGATAGTCAGTCGACGAGTGCACTGAAGTTCCTCACGGGATACGTCCCAGACCCCCACCCACAATAAAATCCACAATATAGAGAGACTGGCTGGAAGATATCATGAATCAAGTCCTAGTTAGTCTTTTCCCCCCTTTGTGCGCTTTGATCAGATGAATGAAGGAATGTTGGTCCCCCAGTGACATAATGCTGACCCACAGTAATAATCTAGTGTGTACGGTAAATGGATGACCACCTATCCTCCTTCACTTGGTGAAGGAAGATCAAATGTGTCCTGTTTAAATACACTCGCCTTAATTAAAAAATCAATTTTTTTGGGGATTTTCACCAATGACTCTACAACACAAAAATCTCTTCCCGTCTACATTTTGGGGACGGATTGTTAAGATGAATGATAGGCTGAGATGGGGTTTTTTGGGGTTGTTTTTTCTTTTGTTAAATACTGTTTATTAGAGGGCGGCCCGGTGGTTAGCACGTCGACCTCACAGTGCAGAGGTCGTGGGTTCGATCCCCGCTCCCGCTCCGGCCTTCCTGTGTCGAGTTTGTATGTTTTCCCCGGGCCTGCGTGGGTTTTCTCCGGGTACTCCGGTTTCCTCCCACATTCCAAAAACATGCATGGCAGGCTGATTGAACACTCCAAACTGTCCCCCCTGTGAGTGGGAGCGCGGATGGTTGTTCGTCTCTGTGTGCCCTGCGATTGGCAGACAACCGGTTCAGGGTGTCCCCCGCCTCCTGCCTGAAGACGGCTGGTATAGGCTTCCGCACCCCCCACGACCCTTGTGAGGATTAAGCGGATCAGAAAATGGATGGATATTTCATCAGAAACCAGACACCAAGTTTACAAATACATAAAATGGACCCGAAAAAGTGATCTATGGGCATCGAAGATCCCCTAAATTCTAAACTAAAATACTGAATTAAGAACTGAAAATAGGATGCCGCAATAGCAAACTATGTACGTAATCATGACCAACCGGTCACCATTTTATCACTGATCCTTCCCTTGTGATTGGTCTTTGATATCGTCTATTAGAGTCCCGCATGTGTTTTTCAACGAGTGCAGGCGTTAATGGTGACATTTTCATTTGCCTGAAACCATTTGTGCAGCAAATAAAGTAAAAAAAATAAAAATAAAAAAAGAGTAACATAGTCACCCACTCCTGCTGTTCTTTAGCTAATGAACAGTGGAGCTCCTGCGCCATCATAATTAAAGTGAATGCAATTTGTGGTAATTGTGTTGGTGTGCAGATGAGATGCGTTGCTGTGGAGATTGCAGCGGCGGTCGGGCCATTAAGTCTCTGCGTGCCGCGACAAGAGTTGTTCTTAGGATTGTCTTGGTTCACTCCATGTAAAGAAGACACATGAAAGGTGTGTGCCCTTGATAGGGTTCCCTCACTATATCTCGCTTCATCGTTGGCACCGTAGCGATGTCTCAAATTTGTTTGTGGAATGTTGTCTGTCTGCTGCATAAATTCCTGTTGTAATTGTGTAATCTGTCATTTTTATGGGTTGACGGTATACGCCTTGACATAACACAAACGTGGAGCTGTCAAAAGCTTATGGGATTTTAACACACCCTTTAATGTTATTTGACCAAAGCAGAATGATCAAGAAAATTGGCTAAATGGCTTGATGACTCGTGTGCCTTCTTCTCGCATAACGTAGTTGAATATGTGAAGTGTCTGTTGAAAAGATTTTGCGTGAGGCGATGATGTTTCCGAAATAAAACTTCTGAAAGATCAGATGATGACTTGATCCTTGGCTAATGAATTGACTTCTTTCATCGGGCTAACGGCACCGTGGTGCTCCTCTGACGTTGAACTTCATAGCTTGATGTGGAGCTGACGTTGGCTAGCATGCTAGGGCTTATGTTTTGCTCGATTGAATCAATGACGAGCCAACCAAACATCACCCACGTATGAGAATGTGTGCCACAAACCTCATGATTGCGATTTGGTTCCGAATCTGTCCCTTTAGAAGTGCCAGTCTTTCAATCTTGTCTGTGTCACTATTTTACGAAATTCGCTCGATTTCTGAAGAGGAGAGCCATAGTTGCCGGTGAACTTTTCAGCCGCTTATTGAATGCCAGGAGACCAATAAAAGGCTCGTACAGGCGCTGCTCTTGGCCACAGCTCACATCCAGATACTTGCAGGCGGATGCCAACACTAGCCTCTTAAAGGCACATGGCACACAAAAATGTGCAGTATTTTCTCTGACTGCAATTTTTGTCGTTCAAATACATTTACAGTCTGTTGTAGAATGTTTCCCGCATGATGCACGGGGCTGCAATGACTATTCTCAGAGCTGTCAATGAATAATGGGAATCGAGAAAGGGCTTTAGCAGACGTACAGCCGCCTCCTCTGATTCACAGCTGGAAGTTGCAGACAAAATGACGTCGCTGGGCGGTTAATTTGGAGGCGTCGACTCCTGTCGAGCAGGCGGTCCTGTCAGTATTCATCACCTCTCAAACAGCTTTCACGTCGCATAAATATGCAAAAACGCCCGCGGCCGATCAAAACACCATGCTGTTGGGGTATGTGTGTGGGTGTGTATGCATACGCACTAGGTAAGAGTCAGTCACTCACAGGTTGACGCTCCGAGCTTCCAAATGTTTGGATGTTTGCTTCAAGAAGATTCGGCTTTTTTTTTCAAAGATTGTGCAAGGCGCTGCGACAGTGGAAGCTTTTCTTCAAAGTGCCACATCACTCATCTGTCACTTAGATTTTATTTTATTTTTTTCCTCCTCCTTAAATTTCATGTTTCAAAATATTTTAGGGCACTGCGTAGCATTTGCTGACTATTTTTAAACTGTAAAGGCAATTCAGTACCCTTGGCGAATCTAAAAATAAACACCTCTGAAAAGGATTTAGTGTTTCAACAGAATTTGTTTGACTTTGCACTTTCTGTCACCTCTGCCCCTTTTTCCTGCTTTGCCTTCATATACCGGTGTGTGTGTGTGTG
This sequence comes from Hippocampus guttulatus, assembly GCF_054856545.1. Lineage (NCBI taxonomy): Eukaryota > Metazoa > Chordata > Actinopteri > Syngnathiformes > Syngnathidae > Hippocampus > Hippocampus guttulatus. Next base: position 7,155,279 of record NC_141269.1, on the reverse strand, counting down.
TGTGTGTGTGTGTGTGTGTGTAATATATGAACGCACATTTTGGAGCATACACAGCCTTGAATTTGTGAGGAAGGACACACACTGTACTCAAAACTAGCAATGGGCATTTCACTGCATGATCTTAATTGACTGTATAGGAAAATTAACAATCCCACTAAATTAATTAGTCGCCTCGTGAATCATCCTTTTAAGAAAAATTAAGAGCTCCTTAAAACGGATGCCCATCTTCCCCCTATCAGTTAAGATCATGTGTCGTACCTGCACAGTGAACCCTGGCTCTTCCCGGGGGGGGGGGGGGGGCGAAGCCCTGACACCAATAGCATTTTATCTTCAAATGTTTAATCCCCCCATAACACAGGATATGTCACACATCACTTCAATCGCACATCTTCATGTACAGAATGAGAAACCCATGTTACAGAAATGACGCTATTGTGTGGTTAAATCATCTAAAGCAAAAACCACCTTCGCTCTAGAATCATCAATCTTATTAGCGACCGCACTAACCTAAGTGACGCATGAGGTCAATCAGATGTGACATCACACACGGCGCAAATAAATATGCACACCAACCCTTTACACAAACGATAATTAGTCACCGAATTAACCTTCTCAAATTTAGAAACAATGATGAATAAGGATGAACTCAATCCTGGGATCTGAGAAAAGCCCATGCCAGTGGAATAACATTGGTAGCGGCAAAGTTATGCGCTCCATTTTAGCTCAGTTGCTTTGGGACAATGTGGTCAACATTTCAATCAACACAATCAATTCAATGATCAATTCATCTGTTTTGCCCATCCCAACTTTCACACGCCCACTCAGTACTCAACCAAATCCAAGTCTTTTCCTTTTGTTGCTCCGTTGTCTATTTTTGATCAACTTCGACAAAGGGTGTTTTCAAGTTTGCGGCAAATAGCTAAGCTTCAGGGTTGGATCATAATTTTTTTTTTTGGGGGGGGGGGTGTTGTTTAGTCCTGTTCTGTTATTTCCACAAGGTCAAGCAGACATAAATGCAGAAAAACAAATGGACTTGGTAATGATTTGCCTTGCAGCCAATAATATTATTAATAATAAAAATAACATCTTCCATTTCCAGAGCGTCTTTCTTAGGACCCAAGGACTCTAGGATAATGTTGATACTCCCATTGTGTTGACTTTACGAACTAAGAATGATGCAGACGGTAACATGCGCATATATAAACAGCTCTTCTCACGTGAGTCGCCCATTTCGACACACTAAAAGTGTCCCGTTCACACATTTCAGGCCTCCGGAGCGATGCAATGTGCAGAGGCTCTCAATATTCAATCCAACATGGTGGACAAAGCAGGACACTGCATCTGTGTGTGTGCATGCAGGCAGACTTATTTGAATCCAGGCAAACAAGGACATACGATAGAATGCCAGCAGCTCGCAACCCCTAAAATATTCTACATTTTCTACAAACTAGCAGATTGGTCCCCGATTGAAATGCAAACACCTCGCAGTGCTGCTTTAATTAAACATTTGATTAATTGGTGTGAAGTGGGACATCAAAACCTTCCATCTAATTTCATTTTTTTTCCCCAATCATTTTCTGGTGGTTAAAGGTGACATTCTAGCAAAATTAGAACTGCAGGGGAAAAATCTTTTATTGATGCGTGCATCCATTAAGAAAAGCAATTTAAACACGGAAATGTTCATGATGAACCGCCACATACGGTATGTGATTATTATTATTATTGCAACTCAAGGCAAAAAAAAAAAAAAGTACGACCAATAAATCTCTCAAGCTCTGAAAGATCACGCCCACTCAAAATGCCTCACCCTAAATATTTGTTACAAGAGCTCACTTTAATTTGGTTCCTCGTTTTGTGAATCTGTGCCACTTAAGTTTCCTGTCAGCATCTCCATTAAGAATATGCAGGCCTTGATTTGACATGATTTATTAGTATAAATCAAAATTTTATGTAGGGGTCCTGCAACCTGTTGAGAGTGGCTCGGAATAATATTTTATGCACAATTGCTGCCTAGTCGTACAAGACGTGTCTAAAAGGTTCGAGGACTAATGTTACAATGCCAAACTGTTTTTTCAAATGATCAACAAGAATATCTACAAAGAGATGTTTTTTTTAGGTTCCATTGCAAAAGGTGCTCAGTTGGTGTCTGCAGCCTTTCCGTTCTCCCCAATTATGGTTTAAATTATAGCCCCAATGACCTTGAACCATTGCCACAATGCAACTGCCCTAAAGCGGATTTTCAACACCTTTTTTTTTTTTTTTAATCCCATGCTGTCTTCCAAACACTACTTGTGCCAAGACTCCACTCTTCAATCCCAGGAACCAGAGCATTTATCCCAGTATGCCCCCATAACTACATAGAAGGACCCTCCGCACACTCAATAGAGTGCCCCCGCTGTGCAATGTGAGGTGATGGATATAATTGGCTTTTGCACACAGAGCCTCCACGTAATTAATTCCTGGCGCTTCATAACTCACACAAGCCTCATCTTTGTATCAAAGGAGAACTGTACGCTCATATTCAGATATCACACTTGGGTGTGTGTGGTGTGGACAATGGCCATTTGATGACATGTTATGACAATACACCTGCGGGGCAGGATTCAGTTTTTGCTGCGGGCGCAGGAAATGACAATTGTGGCTATTAGATCGGCATGGTTAACAACTCAAATAAGCAGGGGGCTCCGGTGTTGTCTTCTTTCCTTTTTAACCCGCTTTTGGATCTTCACGGTTCTGTGTCTGCTCAGTGCTCGGAGGTGTGGAGTCACGCGGTGTGCTGCGGAAGATCAGCGACATGCTGGAGATGATTCTGAAGCGAATGGATGGTCTCACCAAGCTGGACAACGCCACCGCTGCCGATACACGACGCCTTGAGGAGCTCATCTCTGCAATCAACAAGTAGGCCCCCCGGCGCCCTTCCCGTTTCGTAGCAACGATTTTGAATGAAGCAATCAGACGTCATGCCGATTCTTTTCTTTGATGACATGAATGGTCATAATCATAGCAACTGAACCCCAAATGTTCAAAATGAGGTTTCTTGTCTCAACCTAGTACGTGAAACATGGCATCTAGAAATGACAATAATGTCAAAAATAAAATGGAGAATGCAACCTTTTTTACATCTTCTGTTAGTAATCTCATTTCCTCCTTGAAAGCCAAGAACGTTTCACATTTGCATCATTCACTTTAAATAAACGCTTCCCAGATTTGAATACGGATAGAATCAAAAGTGATCAAGAGACAGGCAAGATTTAAAAACTATTCATACTAAAAAAAGCAACTGACTGCCTGCTGTTATTTTTTTTAATCTTAGAGGAACTCTGTCTACGGCGTCAAAGAAATTATTCCAGCTCTGGATAAACACTTCTACAGCACCAAGACTTAGGGAGGGGGTGGGGAAAAAAAACAACGTAATAATTGCCCCGCCCATACTCAAAAAAGGTTAAAGCCAAGAGGACAACAATTACCTGGGCAGTGATCATAACTTGAAAAGTTTTTTTTAAATCACTAGAAAAGCTCATGATAGGGAAGCTTCATATCAGTGTGCAACCAGTGCTTGAAGACTATTTTGCCTATCCAAAAACTCACAGCACAAAGTGAAACCATAGCAACGGTAATGCATCTCACCTCAAAGCACCTCGAAAACCTGGCTGGATTTCGCACTGCTTTTAATCTCATCCGGCCACACATTCTTTTCAAGACATCCGTTCAGTTAAACGTTAACCCTTTTTTAATCCGGTGGTAGCACCCCTTTTTATCCAATAGGCCTGTTTTTCTGGGGCTCCAAGCAGCACTGGTGCAACCCAGGGGTGTCCCAGTTTATCTTTTCTGTCCGCCTGTAAGTGTGCATGTGTGTGTGTGTGTGTGTGCGTGTGCGTGTGTGTGAGAGAGAGAGAGCTGGGGCTTACAGCAGCTGCCGCATAAGTGTTTTACACTTCTCATGACATTCTTTAACGTGCATCAGTCATTCCCATATGCAAGAGCACTGCAGTAAGTATAATGTAAAAAAAAAACAATACAATACTACATGATCCCATCTTCCTTGACTTCCTGTGTTTTTTTTTAATGTATTTATGTATGTATTTATTTTTGGGGTGCTTGAGTTTAAGTGTCACTTCATTCCACACACTCTTTCGCATTTAAACCGCCTAAACCCTTTGCATGAGTACCCATGTGTGACAAGCTGACACAGTCTTTTTACCTTGTTAAGTTTTCAGCATCACATCGGCACTGAGGCACTAGAACGGAAGAATGGAGCAATTAATATAGTCTGGCGTCGGTGTTAACTGCAATCAACATCTAGTCGAGGACTATTTAATGCAGAAGAAGCACAGTTGCTCTTCGACCATGGATGTGCAGACGTGTACTTCTTGTCACTGTGCGCACACTGAAGTGTTAAAAGGAATCAATATGCAGTTATTGTCTTGCCCAATGTTGTGTGTCTGTCCTCCTTTTAAATAGGGTTAATAAATACTGCTTCTCGCCACATCAGGTTACAGCTCGGATTAATACATTTGAGTTTGTATTGACAACAGGTAGTCTGAATTTTTTTTATTGTGTGTGTAATTAGAAGTGACAAGAGTCCCCATTCACCGGAACATCGTCAAGGAGAAGTCAACCCAGGTAACGACCGATCACGGCTCCCCTGTTTTCTCAAGCTGAGCCATGATTGGTCGTTCCCTGAGCAACTCTCATGTAATTTTCAGTCAACAGCAACTGGCAAAACGGCCGCCCACTGAGATGGACAAAAGTGGGTGGGTTTTACCGCTAAATTATATGCCACAAAATACAATAATTAATCAGAACGCCATGTAGTGGGGCTACATCGAACATATATTTTTGAAACAATTGTTGCTGCAGGGACTGTTACGGGTTCATGCACTATTTGGGGCCCACACACTGCGCGTAATTGGGAACCAACGTAAAATGGATGATGATCACTAATAGACAGCGTCATGGGCCTATATTTTGTTAATTTGATCAATGGGCGCATCTCTAATGCAGCAAAATGAGATCACATTTAATGGTCTGTCATTCTTAGTTTAAATTTACAGGAGCTGTTGTCTGTGTTGTTTAAAAAGAGATGGGTTTGTGACGGGAAATTTGCTCTTTGCGTTTATGACGCACCGATATGGGCAAATATCCTATATGTCTCCGATTTTTTTTTAAATCCAAATTTGGAAGAAACTTGAGTCCGATCTATTTTGATTCTATGTATTTTTCTCGCCTTCAATGACACATGTCTATAGTGTGCCAAGTGGGAGCAGAAAATTTTAAATGGTCTCACCTGAGCCACGCTTTGTAGATTCAGCCTTTAAAGCCACTGTATATTCTTCTTATTGAAGCTAGTCCTTCTTATGGAATAGGGTCTGGGAGATATGCTGTTGATGTCCCTCATGGCCGCATGAGTCGTTTTGTCTTTTTAACGATGGATTTTCTGAGAAAATGTTGGTCAAATTGCGTGACCTTGGGGATATTTTATTTTATCGAGTATCTATTATCATTTCCATATTCCATTGACCTAGGCTGACTTTTTCCTCAGGTTTGTGGGCTAATCCCTTTGCAAGCATCCTCATTTCTTATGCATAGAATTGGCCTATTGTTGCTGAACTCAGAGAGTGTAGTTAAAACACATATTGAGGTGCCATTAAATACACACAGACAAATGGATTACATTTTTTTTCTTCTTCTTCTTTTGACGGCGTGTTGATTTGGACTGAAATGGATCCTTAAAAGCAAAAAATAAATAAAATAAAACGCTCAAGAAAGGTTCATCTGCACGCTCCATCTAGCATCATCGTAATGATTATCCATTAGTTGCAGTCCAAGTAACACGTGTTAATAAATTCAGTCTGGGCATGAGACCAGGGCACAGACAGCAACCTGATTTGAGGATGCAGCCTACAGAATTAATGGCCGCACATCAACACACACATGCGTGCACACGCACACACTCTTTTCTCTCTCTCTCTCTCTCTCTCTCTGTCACACCTACACACCTACACTAATAATTCCTCATGGCTCTCGTGTATGTTCATTTCTCCAGTTTGGCTTTCTTTGGACTTGGAGGGGTATGCACGAATCAACCATTAAATATGTGATACTTGACGTTATTTTTCAATTTTCAGATTTTCTTGACATTTCTGACTTCTGTAGCCATAGAGGGATGAGAATCTAATTGAGTAGTAAAATAAATAAACGGGGCAGTCAGGTGCACATTCACAGAAAGATGTGCTTGTGCTGGGCAGGAGTTTCATCTTTGGCTTGAGCTTCATGGGTGCTGACAAACTGCCGTGTCGTGGCGAATTGGACTGGATGTCTGAGCCCTCCGCCTGCAATTCACCCACAGGGTAGCCACTCATTAGGGCAGAAAATAACAAGGAAAGGAAGGAGAAGGAGAAATAACAATGACGAAAGAAGGCACAATAATGTTGAGTTGACTCACTGTATTTTGGTTATTGGTGCAGGATGTTTGCCGTTGGGCCTCTGTTCTCTTTGGCTTGACTTCAGCTTTTTTTTTTCTAATTAACTTAGTCATTGACAACCTTAATATGTTGTCTTGGAAACCATGTTGTAATTTGTGCAGAAAGTAATCATTAACCTATTGGCATCACCGCAGTACAAAGCCGAAAAGACGTGCTGTATATTCCCCCCCGCCCCCCCAAAAAAAGAGCTATATTTTGCCCAAATGTTTGTATTAACTAATTTACTCTTTGACACAAAATCCGATAGTAGAGTTCATAAAATTCAACAGCGTCTGTTCTAGAAAAAAATGAAAATAAAATCAAATAAATGCACCTTCTCAAATGTGATAAATCAAGCCCTTGTCTCTGCTCTCAAACACTGGAACCATTACTCAACCACACCCCACTCAACTGTTGTGTGTGTGTGTGTGTGTGTGTGTGTGTGTGTGTGTGTGTGTGTGTGTGTGTGTGTGTGTGTGTGTGTGTGTGTGTGTGTGTGTGTGTGTATATATATATATGTACAGTATATGTCTTCCGCCTACTGCCCGAAGACAGCTGGGATAGGCTCCAGCACACCCTCCGTGACCCTAGTGAGGATCAAGCAGTTCGGAAAATGAATGACTGAATATGTGTGTGTGTGTATATCTGTATGTATATATATATATATAAATATATACAGGTATATATATTTTTTAAACCTTACATTAAAAGACAGTTACTCTAAGCATATGAAAATGAATGTCGTGAGTGATAATACACAAATGCACGGACGTGCTGACACCTCATCACATACATCTCTCGTGCTGGATGGTGTCCAGTCATGCGGTACTGCCCAACAGACCCTCCTCTCGTCCTTAAGAGGATGAGCTCATTAGATCCGAGAGAGGGTGTGGGGATGAGGGAGGGAAGCTCTCTTTTAAGTCGAATATGAGAAGTCATTTTCATTTCCTGTCTCCGTAGAGACTTTCCTTTTGCTGATTGATTTCCCCTCTCTTGCTTCTTTTCCCTCATCTGCTCCAACGCATGTTCTCATTCTTGAGCTCGTCTTGATTTGTTGTTGTTTTGCTCATTTGGAGAAGCTTGTTAAAATGCGCGTGGCTTCATTGGTGAGCGCCGCGCAGCCGTCGAACGTCCACAGTCTTCTTTTACTCTTTGATGAGCATAATTTGTCATTTGAGTCAGACCTTGTTGTTATGCTCTAAATGAAAAGGAAGAGGGGCATTTATTTGTAGTGCCCCGTGGTGCTCCGATGCTTGATCTGCTTCCTATTTCATGACTTCTTTCATGCAGCACCCTCTGTCTCTCTTTTGTACTCCCGATCTTTTATATCACTTTTGTGCTTTTGTTTTTTTGTTTTTTTCCATTTTGAATTTGACAGTTTTGTTACACTCAGGTGAAATTAGGTGGACTTTTTCAGTGGACGCCCCCCCAAGCTCCGCTGGTTAACTCATTCAGTACCAGCCAATTCCGGACCAAGTCTTAAAAGACGTTTAAAAACGTCTTTGGGAGTGAATGAGTTAATTTACAGACCACACAAGGTCATTACTTTTACTAATACAATGTTTTTTGTGCACCACTAGCAGCAGCCGGGGAAACGTCAAACAGTTTATTTAATTTGGGACAGCGGGGGGGGGGGGGGGTAGAAAATGGATGCTAATAAGAGAACAGAGCATAAAACTATATGAATACATATGGGGCTATAAAACATGCATAACTGGAGTGGAACTCGGTGGAAAACGAATCTCGGCGCAGGCTGAATTCATTTGTCCTTTAGTTGACATTAATGGGCGTGATAAATGTTTTGTTTGAAATATATGCACTCCTTTAAACCGAACCATCTCATTTTTCATGCGGGTGAACCTAAGCCTAGCCCAGCTGACTTTGGGCGAGAGGCAGTGGACTGCATAGTCACCAGTCAAACGCAGAGCACGTATACAATGACCACCAATCATACTTGCATTCATATCAACGGAGAATTGAGAGTCTACTATAAACCAAATGCGATGTGGGAGAAACTGGAGTACAAATGCAAGGAAGAAGGAGTGTGGGGGTAGTCAAAATTTGAAACACAACCTCAGAACTGTGAGCCAGATATGCTAATAATTTAGCACGTGCTGCCGTTCCACAGATTATTCAAACAATAGGAAGCGCTGGATGTCTACGATTGGTTTCAGATTTGAGTTTCTAGCATGTGCAGTACACGTGTGATAAAACATGAATATTGGCAATATAAAGAGAAACACTAATGTCTCATATGTTAGGGCATGCACCAATTAATGTGTGAGTAGTTTTCATAGTATACATTTACATACCCTGTCATGTGAGGTACCTTAACTTGCCCGAGTTCCAACTTGTTTGTATTTCTGTCCCTGATGGATGTGACAAGCCGAGATCCCCGCCTCATCTTTATCTTCTACTCAAAAGCAGTGCTAAGCTCACATCCAAAGTGATTCAACGCCACCATCTATATGGATCTCCTCGTCATTACAGTTGTTTACAAACTTGAATTTCACAGACCAGACCAGCGAGAAAACCTACTTGACTGGTATTATACATCGGTGGCCATAAATGGCTGGATTTCTGTTAATGGCAGAGAATGAGCTAATTTAAAAATACTTTGTCACTGGTGAAGTGGAGTCTATCGATGCTGACTTTGCACGAGATGCGGGATGCTCCCTGGCTTGGTCACCAGCCAATCGCAGGGCACAGACAGGCAATCGATCACACTTATATGCCAGTCGTGAATTAACCTAACATGCATGTGTGTGGAATGTGAGCGGAAGCCACAGTGAACCTTAGACCCGTGAAGCAGACACGCAATTGATAACTGTGTTCTTAAATGTTTATGTATTTATTTTTTTATTTGCACAATTGTGTTGAATGGACTGTTGATCAATTGTGTCTTGAAGCAGTCAAGGCAAAATGGAGTACGCTACTTGGCTGCGATCCTCAGAGGCGTTGTTGATTCCGTTCCAACTAGTTTGCCGCCTGAAGAAGTAAAGCATGACGTCAGCTGTGGGAACTTGAGCTACACGCAGACTCACAACTCCTCTAGGCATCGTTTCTCTGCTCAGTACAAACCTGCCATGGAAACAGGAGATTCGAGCACGAGAGATTCAAAGATTCTTGTCTCATAAAAAAAAAAAAAATTACAATAATAAAAAAAACAGCCCATTAATTTTCTGCCTGCTTGAGCAAGGAAATGTCGTCCAACGCCCACCCTGATGAATATTGCACTAATACGAATAACAAGAGGTTGATGAATATTGCACTAATAAGAATAACAAGAGGTTGAGCCTGTCGGCTATCTTTATTTTCTTTCAAGCCGTAAAGGTTATCTCCTGGCGGGCATACTTCCACAGCTTGGATTTATCTTGACTCTTCAAGCGTCTGCTGCTGGCATATAGTCAAGCGCCCTTGCGCATCATCCTGCCCACACATGCATAGACAACCCATTGTATCATTGTGAGTGACTTGTGATCACGCTGCATTTGGGGAGCATGAAATTAATGAGGATTAAAGCCATCTGCTGATTAGACAATGCATAGACACACAACAGCGTTGAAGTGCCCGCTGAAATCATGTCATTAAAAAAGAGGTAATGGGCACTGCAGCAGAAACGAGCGTGAGCAATAATGAGGCTATGAGGGCTTCTTTTTCTTTTTTTGCATGAGATTCAACCAAGCACATGCTAAAACTACACAACCACGGTCCGTACGCAGACAACTTATTCAGCACATCTTATCTTGTGAATGAGGAGCTCTGTCATCCGGCAGCAGAAGTGGCAGCGCAGGTCCTTTCTATTTCACGCTCCAACCAAGTGTCTACCAATTTGCATCCCTCGCTAACACTTGTACATCTGTTTGAGATGTTAAAAATGGAGAGGGGGGAGCACAGGAGGGGATTGAGATAAAACGAGGGGACAAAAAAAAAAAAGCAGGCGATGAGGCACGAGCCTACAGAAGTCCCACGAAAATGGAATTCTTCTCCTGCATTCAAATCTACTCTGCATGGACATGAAATCACTATTAGACCCAAAAGAGGAAACATCCACCACTTGCGTACACTTTAATGCGGAATGTGTGCCGTTATTGCCGTACCGCAAACAAAGTTTCTAATGAGCTTTTCAGCTCCAGCACATTAAGCAGCGTATAAATGTACCTGCAAATATCACTTCCTGTTCTACTGCCGTGCTCGGAGTTTTGAAGCTTCAGCAGTGTGACACAGAGGGGCGTCTCTTTCCCTAGGCCTTTATTTTCATTCCATTAATTCTGCTGTCACCAATTCACTGTTTACGGTTTTACCCCAAAAAGGGTTTGATCATTTGGGGATTTTAGACGGAAGCAAGATTCCAGTCAAGAAAATGAAGAGAGAGAGCTTATGACAGTGACCCGCTCACCCGCCGCCACCTAATTTTAGGGAGGCAGTAATATCCAAACATCACAACATGATCTTATCAGGATATTGCCATGTTCTGCTCCGTCTTTGTTTTTGTTTTCAGCACCAGCTGAAGTGGCGGGCATGCCTTCTCAGTGGTGCACCTGTTTCTCATAACCAATCAAGCTTTGCCATGTATTTCAGGACTTTATTTCAGTGATACCACGATATTCTTTTGTCACGGGTATCATACCGTCAGAAAAAAAACATATCGGCCCATGTTAGTGGCAGGGCTGGGTCGGTCCCCTTACTGTTCTCCTTTGGGTGTGGCAAACAATGTGATGGTTGGCTGCGATTTGAATCCAGGTTTGTGTTTGCTTGCCAATTTTGCTGATTACACTTTGAGCTCATGTTTTTGTATGTGTTGCTGCGCCTTTGCAGGTTTCAACCAGCTGGCCTCATGGAGATGATCCAGACTATAGCTCAGAATGTCTCCAACATGGCAGTCAGAGTGGAGCAGATACTGCAAACCAGCATTATGCAAGGCAAAGGTACAATGATCGGTGACAATGAAACACTGGGGGACCGTGACGCACAATGCATATTCTGTTCCGACCACTGTGACCTAGCCTGAATTTGTATGTGATCCAACGGCGTTTTACTTAACACTAATCTAGGGTAACCTGGTAGTAAACTCATAACTCTCAATATTTGTAGGCCTAAATCTAAAACATCTATTTTCCAAAAAATGTAATGCATCTTCTAAATGTAAAAAATAATAATAATAATCCATGCGTAGATAACTCTGAAAGACGTATTACACCGCCCAATTCTCAAACCAGTTTTAATGTGTAATCCAAGGACAGTATTACACGCGCATAAAAAATGGCTGTGAAAATATCATGTTATGACTGGAGTTCAGAGTTGATTCGATTTTAGGACTCCATTGATGCATAACTCAGCAAAGCTCAGCTAGCAAAGCCCACCTGTAAGTCTTTTATCAAAGCTAAATTGAACAAAAATGCTGCTTTATCAATCGAACTCATGAATGTACATTGCTAGTCAAGCTTTTTGTGCGGCTTTGGTTGGCAAATAGATTTGACCTGTGAATACCCTCATCTTGAATGTTTGTTTGTGTATTTCTGTAAATGGAGAAAAGCCTGCGGGCCAAAGACTTATTTGCAGTAATGTCTCAGTTTCATTAGGAGAGAAAGGTAGAAGGGTGGGGGGGATGGGGGTGTAGCTTGAAAAAAGGATGAAAACACTCAAAGGCAACGTTGGTGCACCAACCCCCCCCCCCCCGCCCCCCTTTTTTGCCTTATATCAGCAGCAGACAGGCATTTAACCAAGTGAAGCAATGAATGCAGTGTGTTTGCCCTCACTCGCTGGGCAAAGAATGACTGGCTCAGCTGCACTGGAAGGTCCGGTGAACACTGTGCGCTGCGTTAGTGTCACACGGCCGAGGTGGACTACTGTATGCAGGTTATTGTCACTTTCCATCCTAAAGTGAGGTGAGGAGCATATGAATATGCGTCACGCTAACTTGGGGCCTCATGGCTGCTGCCATGTTGTAAAAATGCGTGTTCAATGAGCTGAGGGGTAGCATCATGATGATTAATTGCTGTATGGATCATTAAAGTCAATCTGTACGTATTAACACTGGGAACATAGAGCCGGTGGATTAATGAAGCCACACATTTAAGAGAAGTTCATTCCTTTTCAAAAGGCTTGGGTGCTTAGTGGGGTGACACTAACTCAGTCTGGACGGACTTCACTTTGCGGATTACAGTGCGGTTAGTTGAAAGCACCAAAGGGCTGGTTGTCGAGGTTGACGAACTGTTAGCTCAAGGACAAATGTCTTTTCAGCTGTGAGAGATGGGACGTCAAGCCAGTGTGAGGTACCCAAAGATCCCCGTTACCCAGAGTGTCCTGGAAAAGTGGACGTAAGTTTAAATTTTGATTTCATTTGGATTTTGACCATTAGTCGAAATGACTGTGAACTGTTAAACCCTTTCATTTTCTGAGATGGAATCCCGTGTCCCTCCCTTAATGGTATTTGTTTAGTTTTTAACTAGGGATATAAAGCGATTCAAAGGTTTAACAGATTATTTTCGCATTGTCTGGCTGACCTCTGCCGTTGCCATTCACGGTCACTGTAATCGACTTGTCCTGCCGGCTTCGTACACATCCGTTTTCAGATTCAATCATATTTAATCAACTTCCAGCAAGGCAGGTAGAGCCCAACAGGAGGAATCTGGAGCACCAGTCACTCTCACACTAGTCACGTGCATCATTCGCTCAAAGGCTTTTTGAAATCCACTCCTAAAACCATGGACTTAATTCACACGTTTGCAGATATTTTGTTCAGCCGTTTGTTACTGGTAGAGGGATTTGCAAGCTTTGATGCGCTTGGGAAAAAAAAGAAAAACAACAACAACAACGACAAAAAAGCAGTTGTGCAGCTGCAGCCGTTTCGAAGGATATTTTTGATGACGGTTTATAGTTTGACGGCCCAGTGAGTCTCAGACAGATTGCATGACTTGGTGAGAAAGCTGTGAATCAAGTGCAGAAGGCTACTCCTACCTCATTACTACATTAAAAAGAATTGGAATTCTATGTTATATCATATTAAAATTCCTTGAGGGTGAATTTAGGGTTTACATTAGCTACAAGAGAAAAAAAGCATTGTTCAGTGGGGCGGCATGGTGGTCGACAGGTTAGCGCGTCCGCCCCACAGTGCAGAGGTGCAGGGTTCGATTCCGGGCTCCGGCCTCCCTATGTGGAGTTTGCATGTTCTCCCTGTGCCTGCGTGGGTTTTCTCCGGGTACTCCGGTTTCCTCCCACATTCCAAAAACATGCATAGCAGGTTAACTCATTCACTCCCAAAGACTCTTTTAAACGTCTTTTCAGACGTGGTCCAGAATTGGCTGGTACTGAATGAGTTTTAATGGAGAACTCTAAATTGTCCCTAGCTGTGTTAATGAGCGCGATTGGTTCTTCGTCTATGTGTGACCTACGATTGGCTGGTTCAGGCTGAACCCCGCCTCCTGCCTCAGGACAGCCGGCATGCCCGCGACCCTCAAGAGGATCAGCGAATTGGAAAATGGATGGATGGATTCTCAGTGTGTAGCGAACCTAATATGATATAAAAGTTTTTGTTTTTAAATTGAACTACTGAAAAAAAAATACGTTTTACACAATATTCTAATTTATTGAGATTCACCTGTACTAATCCTCGACTTTGAGGATCAAAAAAATGTATCGACTTTTCATAGTATGCCTCTGTCTTGTATGTGGCATTACCGTTGTTTGTATCCCTTCAGTGGATGCGAGCACGCTGGACCTCTGACCCTTGCTACGCCTTCTATGGTGTCGATGGCTCCGACTGCTCCTTCCTTGTCTACCTCAGTGAAGTGGAGTGGTTCTGCCCCCCGCTGGCCTGGAGGAACCACAGCAGCCAGCCCAGCCCCCAGCATGTCCACCAGGCTAAGGGCACCACCAAGAGGCCTGTGAGTATACAAGCCACACAATTTTAGTTTTAGTTTTGCTCAGTTGCTCTTAAAAAACTCAAGCTAACAAACATCTGAGGTCTTGTCATTGTTTGACCATTTGTTATTGGTTGCAAAGCGTCAACATGCGCTAGAGCCCATCTGTGGGGTCCATTGTAAGGACCATTTATTTGTAGGGTAGTGTTGTAAAACGGCTTTTAAATGATAAAGTGTTATTGGACGTAGGACACCCTGTAATTTTTCCTCTAGCTGTCCACGTCCAACCCAAAACCAACCACGACCCGCTAGTTGACAATCAGTGTTACATAAAAGTAGATGACTGCTCAAGCCCGTGAAACACAGTCTAAAGCGTTGTGGAACTGCGTCAATGACGCAACTAAATTAAACATGGTAACAATAGGAAAAGCATTAAAGGCAGGAGACAGTATGTTATCTTAGTCATTATATCTTGGCTCACGCTTCACACTCGCGTTTAATTTTATGCAAGAAAGACTTTACTGTTTTAAGGCCATGAGTAGGTGAGCTGTGGAAGCGCTTTGACTGAACTCCAATTAACGTGGCAAGTGAGGTATGTTGTAAGGAAAAGGGGGAAGGAAAAAAAAGCTTGTTAAGACATGAATAAAACATTTTGCCATTTTAGATATTAGCTCTTCCATTAATCGCCTCATTTGAAGTTTTTTGTGTCGATGCTAATCTTGTCAGAGCTGCTGGTCTCGATGTTGTGACAAAAAAATGGGTCAGCTGCGTTTCGACCGCTACTGGCTACTGTGTCGATTAAACTATATGTTAAATAGCCAGTCGCGTGTTTGGTTTATAGGCTACCTTCATACTAATACCCTTGATATGGTCATAAGTCCCTAACGAGGCAGCAGAAAATGAAAGTCGAGATGTCATCCATCATGAAACTATAAACAAGAAGAAGGCAAACATAGCTTATGCTCAGGAGAGTTTGAGCGCTCTGACCCCATTACTACACAGTACTTCACTTTCATCTGACTCTTTTCAAAGTCTACTAATTACACACGCCTCATCTATCCATCATCCGCTCTATTTTTACTCATTGCTGACTCGGGTCATGTGGCGTTGTTTCACCCCTGTCATTTTGACTCTCATTGTCTACATTGCAGACGCATTCTTAATTGAACACTTTCATGGCAGGCTGATTGAACACTCCAGATTGTCCCTAGTTTATGAGTGTGAGCGCGGATGGTTGTTCGTCTCTGTGTGCCCTGCGATTGGCTGGCAACCGGTTCAGGGTGTCCCCCGCCTACTGCCCGAAGACGGCTAGGATAGGCTCCAGCGACCCTTGTGAGGATAAAGCGGGTCGGAAAATGGATGGATTGATGGATGCACTACATGTTGTATTTTACAACGACACTGAACCACATTTACAATTTATAATATACACAATACAATATTACGATTTTTACAATAGGTCTTTTTGTTCTACTTGGCAGAATCAAATTTCCACCTCATGTTGACTCCACGACAATTTGTTCTCTACCCATGCACCTTGTTCTCAGGCTGCCTTCCGCACCGATCTGTCCATGCTACTCGACCAGATTGGCGCAGGAAAGGAGTCTCTGAGCTTCATGAAGCGTAGAATCCGTCGTCTCGCTCCACAGTGGACAACCGCTGCCAACCGCCTCGATGCCAAGCTGGAGCATCGGTGGAGGGACCAGAAAAAGGTAGCAAGGAGAATCATCGCAATCTATCGTTTTAAGTTTCTTTTGTTTTTCAATTGCGGGAGTCTTTTTTTTTTTTTTTTTTCCACAGAAACGGCGGATGTTAATGATGAAAATATATTCCTTTCTTTGCAACAAGAAAAACTTCAGTCTTACTGATGCCATGTCTGCTCCGCACACAACCATTCGCCGTTTTAATAATGTACACGGTGTATCTGAAAACGGCACAGCATTCCACAAATAGAAAGCATTACAGTAGTTCTCTCTCTCTAAAAAGAGCCAATGATAAGTTGTCACCCATCATAGCTTTCTGACGTCTTGTAATATGTGCGTGTCAGCTAAAATCGCATTTCGTTTTGAAGTAGATAAGTTAAAAAAAAAAAAAAAAAAACATTGAAGTGTTATAATGATCTAATTTTGGTTCTAGTACATGATATCACATGCCAGAGGCCTATTGTGAGAAGCCGAAGACAAAAGAGACTCCGAGATAGATGAGCAATGAAATGAAAGGAGGTCACGAATGATGACGCTGGTGATTGGGATTACGAAGGAAGGCACCAAACTGTGTTGGTGCCAGAGGAGGAAAAAGGAAGACAAGAGGGATGGATGGTCGAAAAGAAGCCTTAGTAGAAAATGGATTAAAGACGACTGAATTGTGGGGAACTGGGGGAATATTGTAAGGCTTTGTGGCTGCTGCCTTCATTTAAAACGAGTTAAGCCAACTTGGGCTCTCATTTGAAGGCCATCTTGATCCAAAGTTCAGGTTAAAAAAAACAAAACGAACTTTCTGAAAAAACGAGATTTTCGATTTAATGCTTCAACATGCTGTGGATTGATTTGGTTTTGCTCCCGAAAATGAAGATGAATGAACAAGCTCTTGAGAGAAAGCACTTTGGTGAACACATTTTGCATCTCTCTGAACCTCAATCCCTTCTTAAAGTTAGTTAACAAGTGTAGCCATAGTGGCCTGTCACCGTGATTGATGTTTGCCTTTCTTGCGCCGCACTGAAACGCTTTGTTGCTTCCCATCATGGCTGCCCGAAGAGTGTAAATGCCTTACAATGAGCCAGCGCCAGCTATCTCTCAAGCAGATGTCGTCGCGTTTGCGCGGGTCTGCCTTGCTGTCGGAGGCGGTTCGTCACAGTAATGGCAAGTGGAAGTGTGTTTGTAATTGGGGGTGGCAGGGTGCAACAGCGGATGCTAGTAGCAAGACGTTTTGCTCCCCGGGGGCTTTTCTATGAAATCTCTTTGCTGCTTCTCGTCTAAACGTGCTCCATGGATGGATGCCGAATGTTCAAGTGACTCTGAGCCAAGTAGCACCAGCCGTGTGAAATTTGGGGGTCTGCAAGGTCTTTCTGCTGGTATAAACACAATCAAAAGCACTCACCTGAATTTACAACCTCATTTCTAAGATTTGTTCCAGGGAATGGAATGAATGCATTCCCGACTGTCTTCTCCTTTAGTTTTGTTGCAGTGCTTCCAGCATGTGTCCTGTGTACGGATAAGTCAAGTTTCAAAGTTCAAATGTGCTTCCATGTGCATGTAATCTGCGCAGGGACTTCCGAATCAATCGTGCCGGGAGATGTAAAATGAAACTGCAATGAGACTGTTTCAATGAGATTTCAAATTTTTATTGACATAGCCAGAATGCTGCCCCTCGATCACATCAGCACGTTCTGGTTGGTCAAACGTTCCACTAGCAAAACACTTTGAGCAATCTGCACACATGACTTCTTTTAATATTTAGCATTTATGGGCACCTGATAACCCTTCATATTTTTGTCATATGCATATTGATTATGAGCTCCTCCAGATGATTGACATCGCAACAGGTACATGCCCGTTAAGCCGCGTTTGGATGGTGTCCGTAATTGCAACGTGATCTTTCTGGTGGATAAGTCGAGTAAGACCCGCACGGCTCGCCACTGGGTTGTATCAGTACAATTTATAGCATTAGCCGCGTTATTGATTGGCAAGCTCTTTGAAAAATGAACACTTCCCGCAGGCTCGAACTTTGACTTTCCCCAGTATGAGAAGTGTTGACGATAATGAAGGTGCAAATGAATTCATCCTTCCCCCAAGCGACGCTGAAAATGACAAGGATGTTCCGTTGCAATTAAATTTGACCTGCAACTTGTCGCAAACCACGTATCTTAAAGCTCATTTACGCCTTACATTTGACACACGGAGTCTTCGGTCCTTCCATTTATTTGGTCGTTCTTTTTGTCCAGCTCCCAGAAAAATATATAATAAATAATAATCAACAATAAAATAAACACGTTTAGATACTTTACATATACATTGCCACTTTCTTCTCTCTCTGTTATAAAAATCAAGGATGGCACTTACGCACAAAAGTGATAAAGGAATAAAGTCTGAGATGCATGCAGAAAGTGTCTGTCTATGTGGGGGTGGATTCCCTGCATCAAACTGTGAAAAGTGTCTGGGAAGTAACTTTTAGACGCATAGAATAGAGAAGTTGATAAAAGCCAGGGTCAAATTGCAGAGAGCGGCTATTTCGAATGCAAATTTCTGTTTTCTTTGCTTTACTTCAGGACATCACAGAATACATTCGAGACTTCAAGAAAATAAACTCAGCTGAAAGAATTGAGCCTTATTACACAAACCAGTTGCAGTGTATCTGCTGCTTCTTTGACTTGAGTTTTTTTGGTCATCAAATCACCTGAAAGCATCTGCCGAAGCTGATTGTGTTTTGCATTTTCAAGAGTCAGATTTTTTTCGAGACTTGGCTGACCTCAGAGTCTCTGACCTCTAGTCTAGTGCATATGATCTGGGAGGTATAAATAAAGGGTTTTGGACCTTTTAGCCAAGGATTGGAAGTCTAAAAAAATGGGTGCAGTCATGCAGCTTTCGCAACAGTTAAGGGAGCAAGTGTAGTAAGCGTACGTTGGAGTCTTCACTTTTAGTTTCTGTCTTGTCTCGCTATCGATTCCTTCTCCTGTGATAGAGAGTTCATATATTTCCATGTTTTCTTATGAGGAACCATTTTCCCATTGTTTTGCGCCATACCAGCTCACGTGGCGTGAATGCGGCCAAGCATGAAAAGTAAGGATGCTGCGCTGCCACGGGTTGTCACTCTTGCCATCTGCCACCATAACTGTAATTAAATTTCACTTATCCTTATTTTATGAAGCACGAGCTATTAGCTATTAGAGACGGCTTATTAAATCTGGGAATTTTTCCACGCCAGCTGGACTCTCGGTGGAGCTTGACAACTGCTGCTTACGCACACACACACACACACACACAATCCACGTGCACGCTATTGTCCAATGTTTTATGCGCGTTTGGTGCATGTTTACACTTGTTAGCAGTTGCCTTTGCATGTAATGCGCATGCGTGAGTAGTTTTAAGTATAGTGATGTTGAACACATAATTTCAATTGTTTGTTTGAAACTCAACTTGTGCTTCTTCTTTGAACTGTGGATGGGGAAAAAATGTCTTAGCTTTACCGGGTAAAATACCACCTTGCAAACGGTAAAACAATTACTTGACAACGCATTTATGATGATGTAAAAATAGCATGATGTACAAACCACATTCACATTTCGTACATGCTCAACTCAGAACATTTTAATGTTTTACATAACATTTCAAAGACCCTAATAAAGTGAGATCAGGGGGGGGGGGGGGTTTCAAAACGCATTGTTTAGGTTGAGGTCTCTCCCTCACAATGTAAGAAGTTGATTGCCTTCGTTCGCATCAACGGTTATTCGGTGCAATTGCAACTTAGTTACTTGTCCCATTCCTACCGTGACAGTTTAGAAGAGATTTGGGGGCTTGTGGTCCTCATCCGGCCCACCTTCAATGTCTGACCGGCCCTTACAGTAAGCAAATAGTCTAATTAAACTGTGCTTTTATTTTGAAAGTTGTGCTTTTATTTTAATGTTCGCACAACGGTGCTGGTAATGTTCTTATCGCACGTCAGGTTATCATACAAGCATGCAGGGAAGAGGGTAGCATGAGGTTGACGAGCGCATCCACATTCTGAGCACGCACTTTGGACCGAGCCTGATCAAGGAGACGTACTGAAAATAAACGCAACTTGCTTGCCAGCCATCAACGGGAGGTGTTCATGCTGTGATGGTTAATCAGGATTGCTTTGCAGAGCAAGGTTAGGACATGGCCCGGTCGAATTCAGCCTGAAAAGCAACATGTTGCTTCGTACTTGCTGGGATGTGATGATTTTGCAGGCACGCCCCCCCCCCCCCCCCCCCCAAAAGTAAAAAAAATTTTGCCTGGAGTAGTAAAATAGATACTCACACATTGAGCAGGCTTGAAGATGCACCGGACTTGCTTGTCTGACTAAGCGTGAGGAATGCCAAATGTACTTGCTGCATCTGAAATTAAAATGTTGCTAATCCCCAATGTCATTAAAACAGCTGAGCTGTCTTTTTTTTTTCTCCATTCCGCAATTTAAATTAATGGGTGGAGATCAAGAGTTTACAAATGATATTTTAATGGGGGATCACAGAGGTTGGAATGAATGCAGGATCATATTCTAAATGTAATATTGTCATGTGCAAAGTTCAGACTTTTATTTTCACAAGTCATTGCTCGTTTGTTGAGAAACGCGCACTCTTTTCTCTCAACCAAAAGACAATTGGTTTTGTGTTGTATGTAATTAAATCGAATCGCCGCGTTTATCAAACATTTTTCACTGACTCACAGTCATAATCAGGTTTGCAAAATAATGTACATTGTCAGTATGCACGACCCACGTTCGCTTTCCATTCGAACCTTCAGTGAATATGCAGAATTAAGGATTTGAAGTAAACCTGTCCGTTAATATTAATATCAACTCATTGGCCTGACCCACGAGGCAGACAATAACAAGATTGCGTGTCTGTGCCCTCTTGCAGATCCTCATCCATGTGGGCTTCCTCACAGAAGAGTCTGGCGATGTGTTCAGCCCCAAAGTGCTTAAAGGGGGTCCTCTCGGAGAAATGGTCCAGTGGGCCGATATCCTCACCACACTCCACGTTCTGGGACACAACCTCAAGATCTCCATGTCTGTCAAGGAACTGCAGAGGTGAGTCGCCGAGA
This sequence comes from Hippocampus guttulatus, assembly GCF_054856545.1. NCBI lineage: Eukaryota > Metazoa > Chordata > Actinopteri > Syngnathiformes > Syngnathidae > Hippocampus > Hippocampus guttulatus. The sequence continues at coordinate 7,134,177 of NC_141269.1, read as the reverse complement.
ACGGGTGCTGCCAGTGTAGCTTGACGATATTTTTCAATTAAATTTTATTGTTATGGTGCCATTCACGAGACTCGGTTGGATTGGGATAGGGCTAAAAAAGAGGGAGACATGGGATAGAGCAGTGGTCCTCAACTAGAAATGCTGTCGGTCCACTTTTTTTTATTTTTTTTAATAAGACCAAGGTCCGGTCCCATGCACGGCGGTCATTGGGGAGCAGGGCGATATGCCCATTTAGTATGGTCAAGCCAAGCTTATACAAATCAACACTCCTCACAACCAACCAATAATGGGGTGCGTGAAAATAACAATTATTCACTTTGCCAGTACACAGCAAATAATGAGAGGTATTGTGTTGAGGCACAGGAACTCTTATATTTTGTTAAGTTGTGCCCGCTTAATAATAGAAATAGCCCTTTTAGGGAAATAAGACATTTTTACTTTAACTTTGTTAAACAGTAGTTGTCTTTTTTTCCCTTCATTTAACAAAAGCAAAACAAAATACTCATTTTACCAAAATAAATACTAAACATGAAAAAAAAATATCCTTTTCATTTGTACAATTCCCCTTTTCACATCCCCTCTGAAATCACTGAAAAATATATCAGAAGAGGAGTTAAGAACCATTTTAAATACTGACACAAGGGAGCACAGGAATGTGCAGTGCTGTTCTTCCACTTAAGGTGAATGCAATGTCTGAGGCATGCAAATATTATTTGAGGACGCCATTGGGATGTTCATTTACCATGTTGCGCTATTCTGCTGTTAAACAGCTGCAAAGATCCCCGGGTAGACGGGAGCAAAACTGCACACAATCGAAACCTCCCGCGATTCGTCTTGTCTAATTGTCTGTGCGCGGCTCTCCTGGGCTGAAGCTGTGAGCACACTGTGGCGTCGCGCATGCGTCCGTTTCCTGACACAATCATCCATTTTGAATGCGTGTGTATTGGGATAGACGCGTGCTGACGCTTACGTATGGGCACACCTTAAGTTCAGAGGAGCCAATCAGCGCATCGTTATCGCCGACATGCCCTGATCAGCCAGGGTCTCCAGTTCGTCAAACATTATACACACACAGTCGCGGTGCTCTGCAATACATCTGTTAGTGCACGCAAAGAATACAACGGATAATTTTAACAAGCGATCGCGGTAATGCGCAGATTATAGTCCAAAAATATAAAATGTATAACGTAAAAATCACTTTATAATTTATTATTTTATACAATATGCAGAGGGTCCGGACAGAGGAGGTCGGCGGTCCGGTCGTGGATCGCGGTCTGCCAGTTGAGGAGGGCTGGGATAGAGTGTACACACACACACACACACAGATACTCAAAGGTTTCATGCTTCAAACTGGAGAGTGGAGTAGTTTTTCGACTTACTCTTTCCCAAAGTCACAATTTTTTAGATTAAAAAAAAAAAAAAAGTCAACATACATTGATTTGTGTGTGTGTTTGTATGTGTGTTAGACCTCCTTGACTGGCGTTTGCAACAAAGCAAACGGCATGAAAATTGCTTAGAAAATTCTGGGATTTTTTTTTTAAGTGTGTTCATGGCCAAGTCTCAAAAGAAGTAAATGAAGTTCCCACAAATCATGCAAAAGCTTGCTTCCACTAAAAGTTTCCTCCCGGTTCACACAACATATGGCAGATAAAACGATCCAAAAATTAATTAAACGTACAAAGGGCCCTTTTCTGTTTCTATTCATTTTTGCACAAAATCAGACCTCGGAAAGCAAGTTATCTTTTTTTTTTTTTTCAATTTAGCTTTCTGGAACGAACACTGAAAGAAGAAGTCTATTAATTAATGATCTTAGTTTCTGTTCTGTTTGGCGAACTCAAATAAATGAAAGATACACGGACTATATTACGAACCTTCCTGACATGTTGCTTTTGAGCTGCATGTCGATGGCAATGCTAAGCTAATGTCTGTTCTTTCCATTGCCTAAGATGCAATGAGATAGATAGATATTCATGAAAAGATATTAATGAGTCGTTATTCCTTCAACTACCGCGGCCATCGATTTAACGGCCCCATTCATTTTAATGTAAATCTTTAGCACCGCTGGGACGCCGCCTGCTGGTTTCCATAGCAACCGTCGGCAGCATTGATTCTCGAACAAACCTTGAGCCTGCGCATGAGCCTTTTCACACTTTTGACTATCCCTGAGGGATGACAAGGAAAAAGTATTAAAGTTATGAGTATGACTAAATTAATCAAAGCAGCAGTAAAAAAAAAAAAAAAGCGTTGCTGTTGTTGGCCGCACCACTGGAGGCACAGGCGCCTACTACACATAATAATAACAACAGATTTCGGAGCAGTTTTGTCATCTGCGCTGCATGAGGTCCCACTGTATATAAATCACAGTGAACAGCATTGATTTAACTTAGTAGCGTCGCATAACCGTCGCGTTCGAGAAGACCTGTCATGACAGCCGTGACAAGCAATCAATGACGTTTTACAATCCTCTTGTCATCGCTGTTGTCTTTCAGACTCCACTCCGCGCAGTGAATGTGCCCTAACGGCAACCATCCTCGCTTGAGGCGTTGATTAGTCAATGGTATCCCCCTCGTTGATTTATTCGTCGCAATATTGATCCGCTCCGACACCCGCAGCATCTTGTCAGCGCACGTCGTTTTTGCGTGCCCTTGCGTCAGCATGCTTCCACGTTTCTGCTGACATTTACAACTTTTGTACACACGAAGGTTGAGTGATGGATGTAAATATGCTTCGTTGGGGGGTGGGGGATCCCTGTGGCTTGGCTTAGTACATTCTATTCAAAATCTGCTTTCCTGCTCCTAAATGTCATCAATCACCTGGCTTGTCAAGCTGCTCGCATTCTGATGACGGATGTGTAGTGGTTCCATTCCCGATTGTAATTTCAAGCAAGCGCAAAAAAATAATTCACACGTTGTGGTGCGGCCTCCTTTGTTCTGTTTCCATCGCTCCAAGAGTCTTCGTCTTCCTGCCACGATCGATTCTTGCAATGGCACCGGTATAAAGTTAAGATCGATATAATGACGTCTGTGGGGAGCACACACACTGTTGTCTGACTTAAAGCCTTCCAAATTACTCAGGAAGCGCCGTATTTATTCCCGACCCCTTGCTTTGCTCTCAGCGGACGTGTCTCCAGGCAGCAGTCTCTCAAAATGACATGGTTGCTTGAATTCACACTTGAAATGAACAATCATTCTACAGAATCTCTTTGTGTATCTTGTGGTGATTCAGAAGTGTGCCTCGTTGGCACAACAGCATGCCCACATTCATTCAACCCCCCCCCCCTTTTTTTTATTTTACAATGATGTACAGTGCTGATTTTATTTACAGTTTGTGAGTGAAGCCAACTAGGCTTTTTTTTGCATTGCTTGCCCAGTGTCGTGAAATACTGTTGGAGAGTGCAGTGTACACGTGTAATTGGCCACTAAGGGGGTGATTAGCGAGTCTGTGCCCAGGCCCGGAGGGCTATCAGGTGGCTGTACCTTATACATTATGCACTGACAGCACACACAGACATCTGCTACACTTACATAGAAAAACATAATCCTATTACATGCCTGCATGCCGGATTTTCTGGCAACCATTTGATAGTGAGCGCACAGATATCTTGGCCATTTTTTTTTTTTTTTTTACTTAGTAGGATTATACAAAAGTTACCCAATTGCTTTAAAACTTTGTCCCGAGCACGGAATCATGAAAGTGAAAATAAACGACAACAGCTATTGTAGGTGCATCACGTTTTCGGGCTTTTTCCCGATGAGGAATTCCCTTGCGGATAAAGCATAACAGATCTGAGCCGAGCTATATAATGACTTGAAATCTAAACTGAATGCTATATCGCGGTGTTTAATCACATATTGTATTTCTGTAATAGGTTTATCTCAGTCCCACGTCTCATCATTGTCAGGGAGGCTGAGACGAGGAAGAAAAAAAAATGCAGACGTGCAAATCCATACGGGAAAGCGCAGAAAAAAACCAAGGTGCTGAGTTGGCATCTTTGTATTTAAATGTGTAAATTTAAATACATTGCGTTGTTGTGTCAGACAATCACTGATACCTGTGTTAGGCATTTTGGAGCGGCCTTCATTATGCCGTGGAGAGGAAAGCACTTGCTCCTTTTAACTAGCATGGACATCGCAGGCCTCTCTTTTTTTTTTTGCGTCGTCACCTTTTTGTGCTGAATGAGCATTCCTAACAATGTGGGCTCACGGAGAGTAACGTGATGGAAATGGAGCTGCTGCAAATTAGATTTCAAAGGCACCCCAGATGGATTAGTGCAAAAGCGAGGGCAGACAGAGCTACGCCTGCTCTATATCATACTCCAGCTGCTCCAGTTTGCGGACAAATGAACTGAGGTGGATGGTGTGCTAACTCATGTGGCAGTGCTTTTTTTTTTTTTTCCTTTACCGACAAAGTCACGAGGTTCCTTCATCACTTTTTTTCATTCATTCAGTGTGTTGCCCGAAGGCTTTACCAAAACATGTTATTTTAGGGCAAGATGTCAAACTCAAGGCCCGGGGGCCAGATCTGGCCCGCCACATCATTTTATGTGGCCAGCGAAAGCAAATCAAACATGTCAACTTCTACGATGACTGCTAAAATCTGGACCAAAATAAGAGAGATATTGTTCGCATTTTCTTGTTGCCAATCCCCTCATTACAGTAGTTGACTTCTTTGGGTTCACAGTCATAACAACCCTCCAAGGGAAACGGTCACTCCAATGTGGCCCGCAACAAAAATTTGTTTGACACCCCTGTTTTAGGAGGTTAGTAGTAGTTTCACTATTGTTGCTGTGTGTTTTACTAAACACACAGTACCTGCCAAAGATTTCTGCAGAGATTGATGTTGTACTCTTTTCCTGACTGATATCTTTTAACCATTGAGATCCATCAGTTGCTGTGGCAGCTCTGCAAGGACAATGGCTTGTGCTGTTAGATGTGACGACAAAAACGTCGGGAAAAGCCTACTAGAACATCCGGACTTTGTTTGGGTTGCATAGTCTAAATGGTGGTGTATGCTGACTCCCTTTTCATGTAAGTTTGAATGTTAATTTTGAGCACGGCCACACCCGAGTTATACGAATGTGTGTGCACTTGTATCATCACATTTCAAAAACTGTCACACTCATGGTGAAAAGATTTGCAATTTTGATTTATTTATCCATCCATTTCCCGATCCGCTCTTATCCTCACAAGTGTCGCGGGGGGGTGGAGCCTATCCCAGCTGTCTTCGGGCAGTAGGCGGGGGACACCCTGAACCGGTTGCCAGGCAATCGCAGGGCTTGATTTATTATTTTTTTAAATTCATACTCGTCTCCCCCCCCCCCCCCCCCCTTAAAAACCTGGTATTTGCACAAGCCTGAATAGACTTTTATATCCACTGTACATTATGCCACAATGGTATTAGCAGTTGGGATTCTTAGTTTGGAACAATTTGAAGGTTTTAGATTCAGAAAGTACTGCACTCATGTTCAATATATTTGCAGGAGCTTCCTCTCCTCCTCCACATTACTTCTCTCTCTGATGGTATGATCCATAGCGACGGATCAATTTTGGCTGGTGCAATGTTATTGTTTCGGCGCACGCACCCAGCAGCTGTTGTCGTCAGAATATTTTGAGTAGCGCAGCCCATGTGCGCACCCTCTCTTACTGCAGCAATTAAGCAACACAGACGGCTCTCTGTGTTTTGCGATTTTCACGGTAGCAAATTAAAAGATTGCTACGTCATCTTTGAAATTGGTGGGAATTACAAAGCCATGGACTTCGACCGGGGTGAATTGGTTTTTCACTTTGGAGTTTCCACTGCGCTGAAGATATTAGAGGCTCGGGGTGATCGGCATCCCTCAGCCACACAGACAAAATTGGTTTACTCTAAGCAAACATGAAGGAAAAGCCCTACAGACTGCCACAGCAAATGAGGGGAAGACTGTACCGCATCCCGCTACCATTTTATTTTTCATCATTCCCTTTCACTCTTTTTTTTTTTCTTCCTGAGGAGAAGAAGCAGTGGCCAACAGTGCTCCAAAGCTGGAAAGGCTTCAGGGCCTGAGGACACATTAAAGTGAGAGCCAATAAAAACGACATTATCCATTCATCGGGCTCTTTTGCCATGTTTTGGCTGTAATTGTCGTGAAATGTTACTTGGAGAAGACAGAAGAGCAGATGATTACAAACAACAGTATAGAGACATGCAGGGTGACGTGACTGTAATAGTATGTACGACTGGTTTTGCATTCTGAAGGGATAAACCAAAAGCCTTGTTTGAAACCGGCACACATTTTATCGCATTGCCATGATAGAAGAGCCCCAAAGAATTTGATTGTAACCGTCCCACCTTTTTGGGGGGGCTTTGCGCTTTTGCATCACGACTTGAAATCAACATTTATCATTTTGTTGAAGCAGTTTTTGAGAAGTTGTTCGATATCCTTGGTATTCAGATTCATTTTTATCAAGGATATCAAGCATATGGGAAAAGAATTCTCAAATGGCTTCCCATTTCATATTCATATACAGTATATCACATATATTTTGGTGTGTGGCACACGCTTCACAGCGGGGGTGTCCAACCGTTTTTGTTTGAGCGCCGCATACAGAAAAATGGAGGGGTGAAAGGGCCACTTTTAAAGTCTTCAACTTTTTGAAACACGCTCCTTTCAGTCAAAAAAAGAACAAAATGTAATAAAGTGACCATTTTTCAGTTACTCGAGGATCATTAATCTGATGTCGCCATCGAGCACAAAGTGGAAGCAACAACTTTTGCCTCTAAAATTTAATTGTCTTTATTCACTGCAGTGTTTTGAAGATAAATTGTCATTCTTTGAATTATAAATGGGTTTTTTTTCTGACAACCGCCTTTCACCATGTTGAACTAATCTTGCGACCCATGTCAAATGGTATTTTTAGTTGTTGTTTTTTTGTTTGTTTTTTTAAGTCTCATATCACGGGCCGCTGACAAAAGGATGGCAGGCTGCAAATGGCCCCAGGGCTGTACTTTGGACACCCGCGCTCTACAGTATCATGTTAAAACTAGCACCAACACAAAATGAGAGCTGTGTGTGGCCAGTCCACTGATACAGGCCTTTAATGTCTCCACGTGGCAAATACAGGGATGCTTTTCTCCCAATTACAAGCCACACTCTCATCCACATGATTCTGAAGCGGTTATTTTGCTCCAAAAGGCGTCAGGTCAATTTAGATGAGAAATTGCGCACTCTTCCCTCAGCAGATTGCAGCTCTGAGGTGGTTGATGGTCTGCAACACGCATCGATATCGAGTAGCTTTCTTGTTAAGTGCCTGTCATGCCTCGTCTGTATGTGTGTTGGGTTAACCCACTCGACGAGACATGACTCGCTGATGAGTGCCCCCCCCTCCACATGCTTTAGTACACTCCCAATTCATTCCGCCTGCTCCTTCTTTGAACAGCTTTCATCGCTTCACGAGTGGCAGCTTGCGGAGTCGATTGATACCATACAGGCTGTGAGAGTGTGATACATGCTGACATATCCGTCATCATCGTCGTCCACTTCAAGAAAGAAACTTTTTTTTTTTACCCAGTTCCACACCAAACAGGTGCTGTCAATAGTGTGCGGTCTGTCCTCGATTATCTGAGGAGAAATGTCGGCGAGCAAACCTTGACTGCAAATCACGAGAAAGACACCCGGGTGCTTTAAGCGCAGACAGGGTGAGGAAACGGCGTGTTTCTGACGTCCCCCTGTTACAGTATATGGAACTTGGCCTGCGATTTGAGGATGACACGAGTGCTCACACCAAACATGAAAGCAACTTGGTTTTGTGGCAAACCATCTTGAAGTTGCTCTCTCCCACAGGCCTTAATCCAAATCAGTGTAACATTTTGCCCTCAGGAAGATGTAACAGTGGTGCCGCTGTGTAGTTCTAATGACAGAATGTGTTTGTGTGATCCGTGGCGTGTATTTGTCAATGTGCGTTTGTGCTCCCCGAGAGAGATCTTCCAGATTAATGGGGACCCCGCTGAAAGGATGCCAGGTTCAGGAAAAACACAAAGCGCCTGATGAGAAACAAGACAACTGGCGGACTTAAAACCGCAAAGGCTGCATTTGATGTGAAGCGCTTCATCATTGTCTATGTGCCCGTTGCCATCCATGGATGTTTTTATCTCACCTTTGAATAGCTTTCTCGCTCCTGGTTTTGTCTGTTATTATTTCGCCTCGTATTAACAGATTTTGTTCACTCCTGCCTCCCCATTTTCGTCTCCTCCTGTTTTGGTCCCCCCCCTTGACCTTCCAAGTTTCCTTTTCCATCTCACCTTTCGCCTTCCCCCGTTGGCCTCGCATTTCGCATCTCTTAACTTCACCCCCTCTGCACCACAGCTCTCCATCTGACAATTTTATTATCTCTGACAGGAGTGTTTATTTTATTTTATCCCCCCTTGCCCCCCTCCTCCCTCCTCGCTCGTACCTCTTTCATCTCAGATTCATCCCTTCCACCGGCGCTCTTCCTCTCTCACTCTTTTCTGAATTGTTTTTTATGATGCCTCGCGGCTGCCTGATCCACGACTACCCGCCTCGCTTGATAACTGGGGCCTGTCAGCAGGGGTGCTCTGTCTGTCTTGTGTGCGCATGCATGCATGTGTGCGTTTCAATTAAAAGAAACCTTGCCATGCATACAGATTGCTATCCCTTTGGTGTAATCACAGGCGCACATGGAAATGGATGATTACGCGCATGGAAGAGTGTTCAATTTTGCTCATGACTGGGAATGCTTGTGTGGGTGCTATTGTGTGTAACTTTCATTGAATCAGTGTCGTAATAGGAGCGTATTGGTTGAACATGATTTCCTTTTTTTCAGGCAGGGGTTGTTCAGCTATCTCTGCCAACATGCACACACAAACATGCATCACTTTGGCTGTTTTAGTTATTTATTTATTTGTTTGTTTTTGCGGCCCCGACATTTTGTCAAACCTATCATAACTAAATAAAATTGTGTTTTATTGTTTTTGTTATTGTAAAGTGTCCTTGGGTATCTTGAAAGGCGCTGATAAATAAAATGCATTATTATTATGATTATTATTATTGTTATTACAACTAAATGCAATCATGAAATGCCGTAGCACCAGTTGCTATCATTTGGAGAAAAAAAATTGCATGGTTCCTCAACGACTTGCAAACTCACCAATTAGATTTGTTTTTTACATATGCACACACCAAACCCACAACACTTGAATGCTGCCTTCAGCCTCCAGCACATCACTTAAAAGTCCTATTAAATGTATTTAATAGAGTTTGTAAATTGTGGAGAGAGAAAAAAGTTCCCTTGGGTACCACAAGGCAAGCTTCGGGGTCCGCAGAATAATCATAAATGAAGAATAATTTTTCATCTCATCGTGTATCATGTTACATACATACAGCAAAGGGACTGGTGCGCCAATAAAAACAAAGACGATGAAGCAGTTACTCCTCCACGCTTTTACTTTGGGCCAATTAAAAGCTGTCTGATTGTAATTGTTTATCACATACTGTTAATCTGACACCCCTGCATGAATAAAGTCATTTTGGGGTGCAATAAGAGACATATTATTACTAGAACGAAATAGGCCCAGATATTTATATCTAACTTGATTGAAAGGTTGATTGATGGCCAGTCACAGCCACAGAGACGAAGAATCCATTGGGCAGATTGAATAAAGAGAGCCAAATACTCTTTGACTGACGATCGGACGAATCTCATGTTTGGTGTCGTTTCTTCGCCTGTCACTTAGTGTTCACTGAGTGCTTGTTGACCACGGCAGCCCAGAGACCTCAAGAACCTGGATAATTGGCCTCCTCTGTGGCCCAGCATGGGGATTCCACTTATGCCTGCCAGGAATCCCATCCTGTGTGTGTGTGTGTGTGTGTGTGTGTGTGTGTGTGTGTGTGTGTGTGTGTGTGTGTGTGTGTGTGTGTGTGTGTGTGTGTGTGTGTGTGTGTGTGTGTGTGTGTGTGTGTGTGTGTGTGTGTGTGTGTGTGTGTGTGTGTGTGTGTGTGTGTCAAATTTGTGTCTAGCATTTCGACAACTCAGAATTTGCTCATTTTCAGGCAGCTGATATGCGTAATGGCAGTGTGCAGTTTTATCCTTCATCCAAGTATTTTTTGTTTTCCACATGTTGCGAAAAAGGCATTTGAATTCCAAATTCCACTGTTTTGCTTCTTCATTTGACAATTTGGATGGATGCTTGTTTCATTATTTATTATTATGTGTTCACTTCCCTTTACATTGCAAGAAGCATTTCTGTTACGTTCCTGTTCTTGGAAGGACCATTTGTAGATTACAAAATGTGTTTTGTGCTAATGCAAACATCTGCTTCAGCTTTTCATTATATCTGTCTCCCGTGTTCTGCTTTTGCTCAGAAGCATTGTCGTTATTAACAACACAGTGGAACTATCAGGGTCAAACACGGTCCGCTTCAAATTTTTGGTTGCACAGCCCATTGTGTGTGTGTGTGTGTGTGTGTGTGTGTGTGTGTGTGTGTGTGTCACCAATGAATGGAACTGTTATTCCATTTGCCATGCCAATTTGCCAGATAGGAATATTAGTCGCTGTAATGTTATATGAGATTCCCAATATGTGTTAGCATTAGCATTAAAGTAGCGGACTAAATGTGTTTTTTTTTAAATGCACTTGTAACTCTACTCATTTGTTTAGTTTGACAGTAAACATCATTTGGGAGTGGCATTAAGCAGTTTGAACACTTTTTTTTTTAACGTTCCCGAAGTGCTGCTTATGTTGAACTAAACTGAGGTCACTCCCACTGCTGAAGTTTGCCCTACCAAATCAAAGTAAAACACGTTGTACCGCAAAAAAAATCACAAGTCTGGTCACTCTTATCTCAAGGCTTCAAGGTACACCCTTCTACCACTGAATTGACACCTTCACCAAGCTCAGTTCAACATCATCAAATTATCACGAGCTAACACTGCTAATGCTAATCTGCGTGTACAATAAAACTCACCATAGCTCTGCTTACCTTTTGGCCTTGACATAATAGCAAGGGCGTCGCACCCATGGGGGGGATGTTGGCGTTTCCGCATGCTAGTGTATTTGATAGCACTTGAAAGTAGCTCTGGATATTGACCGAGCTGATCACGTCATGTGCCTGTACACTCTATGTGGCGGGGCAGTTATGTAAATTAGTGCGCTCACACATTTTAAGAAATGGAAAGAAAAAAAAGGATTTAAACGTCTCTTTATTTGCATACTTATTCCCTCCAGAAATTATTTTTTAAACAACTAATTAAAAAGTCAAATTTCCATAATCTGTATTACAACATTCATCCAAGTGGAATCATGTGCAATCAAAGTGTTTGGTCAAATTCCAAATGGAACATTGAATTGTAGGGGTTCTGCTTTATGTCGTAATGTGTTTGGACATCATTCATTGGCCTTGAACAAAGTGTGAGATGCTTGTTACTCTCCACCAGGCTCCAACAAAGGGCAAATGGAAAAGGATCTGCGGTTTATTTTGTAGACTACTCACCTTAAGACAGGTATTCAATGTGGTTTCATCAGCTTCAGTGCCTTTCACTGCTCAACAACAATAGAAAGAACAGCAGACTGCCAAGAAATAAGGTGTTTGTGTGCCGTTTTCCCCCCTCTTTCTTTCTTTTCTTATATCCATCCTCCCGTGTTATCTTTGTTGGTGCAGACCTTTTGTATGTACTCATGAAGTGTCCCATGAGCATATATCTGGTGTTGGATATCTGGCCAACCGGTCCAGTAGGGATCACTGAGCATGCCTGTAGTGTGACATTTGTATACTACCGTATTTTCCCCACTAAAAGGCACACTGGATTATGAGGCGCACCTTCAATGAATGGCCTATTTTGTCATTTATTTCATATATTGGACGCACCGCTTTATAAGACGCAATCTACAATGCATCCACTAGATGAAGCTACGCTCAAGGAAATGTCAACAGAACACTACGCTGCATTACGCCCTGATTTGTATAGCAACTATCAGATGTCAGTAAAACGTATTTAATAAAGCAGCGACACGGTTCACTTAACCAACAGCAAGTTATAACATTGACTCGTTAACGTTGAACTCTCTTGCCGCTGCTCTACATATTTCCATGTTCAACTGCGAAATCAATCGCCTTAAGTTTGAACTCTGCGTGTCTCTAGCAAGGAGCCATTTTGGGGTTGACAAATTACCGTAATGACCATACACAAGGTGCATCGGATTTTAAGGCGCGCTGTGAGCTTTTAAGAAAACGGAAGGCTTTTAGGTGTGTCTTTTACTGCGGCAAATACGCTATAAGATCATGTCCGCGTCGAGTCCACCTCGCCTGTTTACATGCGCCCGATCCGTCCAAGTGTGAATTTATGTCGCGTTTGATGGGATGTTTTGTAACGCGCCAGCAGCAGCTGTGTTTGTATGAATAAATACGCACAAACACAGACGGGCGACAACACATCGAGGTGTTTCTCGCCATTGATTGACCATCTGCTCCTGCAGGGTACCACCGAGCCAGGTCCTCATCAATACTCTCTTTTCATCTTGTTTGTCTTATGTTATGCCAAAGACCTGTGCCCTTCCCGGCTTTGCTCTGACTGAACCGAAAGAAAAACGCGCCTTCATACCAAGTTTTCTTTTTGAAATTGTGCACATTTCATAAAGTCCCTAGAAATTACATCCGAGATGCCCTTGAACAAATAACGCCTCATTACTCCAGTGTGTACTTGTGACCCTTTTTAACTGGATGGTGCCTACCCAGATTCTGCTTTTTACACGGGGCTGTCAGTCTTCGACAGTCCTGACATACGACGTGTCAAGGTGATGAAATGTGTGCAATGAACTAGTTTGTGTCCAAAGAAGTTGACCCCTGCATGATCACAGTTTGGTCGATACCCATGGATTCACCTATGTGTATTTTGCTTCTTTTTTTCAAATTTTTTTTGGCTGTCCTCTGTATTGTCGGGGATTTTTTTGTTTGTTTACATAATTTCTCACCGCTGTTGGTTAAAAAACGTATATTGAACCAGAATCTGTGTTTTTTTTTTGAAGAAGAATTCTTTTGGTTTTGTGAAAAAAATAATAAATCAAGGGGTCGTTCAGATGGTGTTCGCCCCCCTGTTGCCCATCCCTGATCTGAACCCAATGTGAAAGAAAATCCGAAACCTAACATCCTTTGCTCACAAAATCTGGAGAAAACTAATCTGAAGAAAATGGCAGTTTACCCTGACCGCTAACATAGATGTGACAGAGAGAGAGAACTCTTAATTCACAGAAACCAAAACAGATCACCAATGGGAAGATTCACACATTTTTGGCTCACTTAAGGAAACTAACAGAAAGCGCTCATAAATGATGAAAAATGCACGGCGCAGAGGAAAACGGTTGACAGTGGCTTGGAGGAGCGGGACCGCTGTCAAAAAGGCCTCCTGACAGCAGCTTGACATTTGCAGTTGGTCTCCTCGGCGGCAGCCAATCAGCAGCGCCATGACCCGAAGGCAATTAGCCAATCAGGTGCCCCCGTCAAATATTCCACTTGTGAAATCGGCAGACTACAAGTAACTTGGGGTTTATAACCATGTCTACGGGAAGATATTTGGCGCAGACTGTTGCTGCTTTTCACTCACAAAAATCTGTCAGACATTCACACGCTCTATTATGCCAACCTCACTTGTTGGGATGCCTGCAATTGTGCTTTGTTGACCCAAAATGCAGCACACGCAGCAAAAAGCAGTAGTCCCCGCACGGTAAATGTTTTCCGTTGTCAGCAGTTTGAGGCAAAGCAACACATGCCTGGAGGGCACAAACCTCTGATAATTGAATTATGTAACAAGGGTAGACATGACGGTATTAATAATGAGCGCTTGGCTGTTCTCATTTCAAGTGTTATTATTAGTCGGCATCTTCATTTGTAAAAATGCGTTTTGTGTTGCAGCTTCCTGGGTGTGCCCCCCGGCAGAGGCAGTTGCCCACTGACTGGCCCTCTGCCCTTTGACCTCATCTATACGGACTACCACGGCCTGCAGCAGATGAAGCAGCACATGGGGCTCTCGCTCAAGAGACACAAGTGAGTGCCGCTTTCCTTTTTCTTTTAGTTTTTTTTTTTTTGTGGCTCTTACTTTGTGCTTAATGAAGAAAATAGCAGTAAATAATGGGAAAATATCCGTGCTATATTACAGAGCTCAACCGGAATAAGCCTTTGTGTTTCTCGTGACCATAAGAACATGTTTTGTAATTTTCTCCCGAAAGACTTCCATTGGTATGTCGTCATTTTTGCAACGTGAAATGAATTTGTTTCGAATCTAGGGCTGCACGTTGACCAATCTCATTTTGCAAGCAAACCACATTTATGGGAGTATCTTGTACTATAATACTGTATCCAATTAGAAAATATGGACTCTACGTGGGTCGTTCTCATTCCTGTTGAACAACGTACATCGCTTGTTGGGAAAACAGCCTGCGACATGGGTGCCATTGTTCACGCAGTTGATGTTCATAAACCGTAATGATGTGGTCATTTTCTACTTCAACACACAATAATTTAAACGGGGTTGAATGTGCTGTGCTCCAACGCTGTATTTTGCAATGAAAATGCAATATTTACCCTTTAATTTGTTTGTCTACCACTTTTTTTTTTTAATGGGCTAATATTGCTCAGTTTAATGGAGAGAAGCCAAACAAGATCATTATCCCTACCAAAGCGCAGCGCTGAAAATTTTATTTGGAAAGTGTCCAAAAGGGATGAGGGACGATCATAATAATTGATTGAGTGCTTAAAATTCTGTCGATTGTGTTAAAATGACTGTTGATGAATCATGAGGCAGTTGAGGCAAAATCATGTACCGGTAGTTGGATGAGGGTGCAACTTCAACGTTATCCATCCATCCATTTTCCGACCCGCTTTATCCTCACAAGGGTTGCGGGTCGTGCTGGAACCTATCCCAGCCGTCTTCGGGCAGTAGGCGGGGGACACCCTGAACCGGTTGCCAGCTAATCGCAGGGCACACAGAGACAAACAACCATCCGCGCTCACTCTCACACCTAGGGACAATTTCGAGTGTTCAATCAACCTGCCATGCATGTTTTTGGAATGTGGGAGGAAACTGGAGTACCCGGAGAAAACCCACGCAGGCATGTGGAGAAACATGCAAACTCCACACAGCCGAGATCTAACCCACGACCTCTGCACTGTTAGGTCGACACGCTAACCACTGTCCCATCGGGCCGCCTCACTTCAACGTTATGTGGTTGCACGTTTCCCCAAAATTATCGGCGCATTGTTTTCTTGTCTTCTACTCGGTTTCTTTGTCTACCACTGACACTTCCAATTCCATCACTTCATACGTAATTTTGCGCTTGCGGTCCTCCCCTGAATGTTTATTGGTGAGAATCGTTCATCGGAACTACCAAAAGTGCAAACCCTAAATCTAACTCAAGCAGTCTCCACCACTTCAGTATTTTCGAGTGAGTGAACTCGTAATTTAGCTCTGACTATTTGGGATCACTGGACAACCCCACCAACACTGTAGGCTACTTGTTCGAGGGAACACGCACTTTAACACTCGTTATTTGGGATCATAGTAAATCGGCGCTAAGGCTATTCTGTCATATTAGCTATTCTTAGCGCTAGTTCTGTTGTTTGGATGTTCTTAGAGTCACCTACGGGAAGTTGAAAGAAGCAGCAAAAAGACATGACACAGCCTGCCTGACAAAAACAATATCGTAAGGATTATGAAAACAACTAAGTGCTTGTGGGTGTGCGTGTGTGATAGTCGCGCATCTCAGAGTGCGCCTAACAGCTTTTGGCATTCCCACAGAGGTGGAACATCCTGGAAAGTAGGCCACAACAGCCATGAGACCAAGGGAGCAAAATCCTTTCAGTAATACACTCTTCATCATATTTTTACTATGATTGCAGCAATTTGACATTTGTTCTTTTGTGGTTTGCGCGCCCGCGCAAAGTGGAGGCGCGAGACACACTGTGACTACAGGCTAAATGCCAAAAGAACAGAGCTATATACAAACAAATATGCGAATCCTAGGGAAGGTGGGGATGTGACAACGGAGCAAAGAGCGCAACCCCCCCCCCAGAACGAAAACAAAGTCTTCTGCTGGGACATGTCTGCTAGCAAACAACACAGAGCCATGAAAGCCATGACATGTATTTTTAAAATCCAATTATAAGCATTACAGAGGAAGCTCTTTTTTTTCCCCCCCAGAACATAACCTGCTTTGCTGTTTCTCTTTCATTCGCAATGTGTACGTGCGTGCTTGTGTGTACGCGTATGTCTTGTACACACACACACGGGCAGTCACACTTAGAAAATAGCACATTTCCCCCAGACTATATGTCACCGCGCAGCAGCAGCCTGAGTCTAATTGCTTGCTGAGGACAGCAGTCCTACGTTGGTGTTAGGAGTCCTGATTTGTGCTTTCTCAAACACCTTTTGACAATTAGTTTGGAAGAGAAGAATGTGCGGCACTCTGTAGAAATACATTTAAAAAAAATAAATGGACACGAGGTGGACTCTGATCCAGATCTGGGTGCTTTTCTTTACAAGCCCAGAGCTACTCAAAGGTGATTGCGGCAAATTCTGCTCCATCATGGTTCACCTGTCAAACCCCTGCTATGCCGCAGATGTTTAAGCAATCGTTTTTTGTTTTTTTGTTTTTTTTAAATGGGTTGGTATTTAGAGTCGTGCGCCTTCAGTGTAGTATTACATCGTGCCGCAATATGTCGGGCGGCCCTGAGGTCTAGTGTAATAGAGGACGGAAATGCAGCGGAGGTCACTATTATCCAGTGCTAGTCATTGTTCTTGTCGAGCACAGGTGTCAAAGCCAAGGCCCGGGGGCCAGATCTGGCCCGCCATATCAGTTTATGTGGCCCACAAAAGCAAATCAAACATGTCAAGTTCCATGATGCTTGCTAAAGTCTGAACCAAAATTTCAAATTGTCATATGCAATCCACAATAGCAGTCATTATTTTTGACGTCTGATTTTAAAACTAGCTATCCATCAATTTGTTGTGCGCTGTGTATGTAATATGTGGAGGTGATTAAACGTTGATATGGATTCCCAAAATTCATTACGGCCCACCAAGGGAAACCGTAACTAGAATGTGGCCCAAGACAAAAATGAGTTTGACACCCCTGTTGTAGAGTAAAAGTGTTTTATGCCCAGGTGTGTAATGTTGTAACCACTGTTGCTGTTGCTTGTGTTAAAGTAGCAGTTGTTTGAAGGTTTATGATTAGATGGAGGTTGGGGGATTGGCCACTGATGCTTGCGGGTATAACATTTGTCTGGTGGGTATCGCTCAGTGGCCCAGCCAAAGAGATTTTTCTGCCCATTGAAAATTTTCCGTTGGCGGCGCTGTGGTGAGCCGGGGATGTCCTCCCTCGGGTGGCCGCCCCACCCTTGCAGTGTACAATAACAAACCTAAACATTTCAAACATATGAAATCTACTTGATAATACTGCTGCAGTGCGCACGGGAGAGAAACTGACACTCGAGTATCAACGGCACTTCACGAGTATCCATCAATACCAATGTTGCGGTCAATATTTGGATCAATCGGCCTACAAGCCACCAAGATCTTTTCCGCTTGTCTGTGTAATATGCACCCATCACTCAGCATCCATCTATACTACTGCAGCAAGTCTCTATTTGTTTCCCATTCCGCTTTTAACTTTTTTCTGAGCAACCCAACCGCTTCATCCGTTTGAGTCTAGCGACACGTCAACAACCAGCTTGTCCATCTGTCCCCGCCTGCCTCTGTCTCTTTGTTTTTCATGTCTGTTCGTCTCTGCTTTATCTCACGCTCACTCTATTTTTCTTTTCCCATAAGTGTATGGAATAATTTTCTTCTCAAAAATCTTTGGCTCCATGGCCAAGTGAGTGCTCGTGAATGGTGAGAGATCTTTCTTTTCATCTAAAGTTTTCCTTTTCGATGTCTGGAGCAGTTCAGTTAAAGCCTTGCGGTGCAGAGTAGCCTCATTAATCAATAGTTCTGGGGGCTTTGGAGCATTTCAGCTCCATCTAATTGCTCTCGTTTTATCTTTTTGTTCACTCTGAATGTTTTTATTTTATGTCCGGATGAGACAGTGCTGCAATATGCCCCCAATGCTGATGCATCGAGGTGGCACACATCTGTAGCATTGTGGTTGGATGATTGAAGATGTTTCGCAGCTTACTATCATGTGGTGAAAACTGAGTTGAAATACTCAATTGACAACAGGATTGATATTTAACCAAAATGTTTTCTTTAAATGCCACAAACGTGTGATTAGCGGTAAGCCAATTTCACGCATTCAACATCGACTGAAGTAGTAAAGTCAACTTTTCAACAAGTCAACCGCTACTGTAGAGCTCATTTGGCATCTGCAACGCAGATTTTTCGGATGAATTGTTTCGTATAGTTTGTTCGTATAGTGCTTCTGGAGGACTGACAAAAGATTGGGGGGAGGGGGGGGTTCCGCCCACATAAGACACAACTGAGCTGTCCAGAAAAATAACATTGTGCTGGAGAGTCTGTAATAAAATGCAGAATAATTTTGATGATCCATCTATTTTCTATAGCGCTTATGCTCGTTAGGTTTAGGAGAGAGCTCGGTCTCAACCGAGCTAGCTTTAGACGAGAGGCGGGGAACACCCTGGAATGGTCGCCAGACCATCGCAGGACCCATACAGACAAACCCAATGCGCAAACAATCATGCCTAAATAAATATTCAATCCAGTTTGTTTAAGAGAGACAAAATGCCCTTGGTCTCGTCATAACATTAAGTCATAGAGCTGTTGGCTGTCTTTTTTTTTTTTTTTTCGATTTGTGGCATCCACCCATGTTCATTGGGAGGGCGTGAAAGAAAATATATAAACCTCTCTTAATTAATGCATCACCGTA
The DNA here is from genome assembly GCF_054856545.1 of Hippocampus guttulatus. Taxonomy (NCBI): domain Eukaryota; kingdom Metazoa; phylum Chordata; class Actinopteri; order Syngnathiformes; family Syngnathidae; genus Hippocampus; species Hippocampus guttulatus. The sequence continues at coordinate 7,115,314 of NC_141269.1, read as the reverse complement.
GCCAGTCGATAAATTTGTAGAAGCTCCAGACTTCGAGACACAGATGGAGGTTGGAAGATGAATCGAGTCCCGTTCCAATCTGGCAATGCACACGCTATGATACACAGCACCCTCATCTGAGTCATTTTAAAAGCAATTTAAAACCAACTTGCGTGCTAAGAGAACGACAAATTTGCATAATGATTGCCGAGACCGCTCCTGTGGTCATACAAAAGGATGACTAATATTTGAAATGGAGGCGTGTCAAATGCCTCCGTAGTTAACATCAGATGAGCCTTGGTGAGCCGCCACTTAACCCAAATTAGCTTCTCACTCGGAGCCTTGGTTGGATATTCCGCTCAAATGTCAGCATGCTTATTTTCTCCACTCCTTCCCTCGGGGACCTTCTTATCTATGGCAAATAGCGATCACGTTCCGACAAGGTGACATGTGATAAGGCAACTGGGGAGGGGAAAACAGGATCCAATATTTGACTTATTCTTTTTCATTTATAATTTACTCTGAGCTTTCTCTGGACCAAAAACGTACAACGATCCTTTTATCGGGCGATCGAAATACAAACGTGTCAAATCTTCTTGTTACGGTGACGGTTAACGGGGTTGGTTTCCACCACCGCATCCTCTGTTGTGTTCATGCGGTACCACACCTCAAAAAGCTGTGCGTCGTACATTTCATCTCTCATTTACGGAGGTAAGTGCCCAGTCGCAATATTTTTTTTTCCCACCCCAGTGTCGCTTGATTTAATCCTATAAAAAATGTCATCTCTGAAGCGGGGGCGATGACACCGATGTCTCTATATGAGCCGCTTCAATAGACCATCAAACGCAAGAGTGGAAAAACATGTAGCTTTCTGAGTGTGTGCTTGATGTACCGATACGTGTACTGGCCTTGTGCGACGAAACGTGAATCATAAGTCATTCCCCGTATCTGTATCACACGGGTCCATCTCGATACAGTTAAAAGGGGAACCGAACGCAAAAACTTGCTTTGCAGGTGTATGTTGTGCGAGCACTCGCTAGTCTCAACGCCGTATTCTGACTGCACTTCTGGAATAAGAATGAAACAGATGGATCCATCCATTTTCAGCCATCTCAGGGGGCCGCCGTTTTTGACAAGCCACATCACGACTGCCTTCGGGCTCGCATTGCAAACATCACTTGACCCCCAAAAAATGAAAGAGTTTTGCTGCTTCATTCATATTCCACAAAGGCAATATTAATCAGAAGGCCGTGTTGAGAATAGTGGGGGCGCGAAGAACATACTATTGTAAAGAAAACTTGACTTCCACTTTAAAATGGTCAATGGGCTGTCCTTCGTTCGACCTCAGGTACTCAAAGCGCTTCACGCTGTTACCTCATTTATCTACTGGTCATGCACCAACTAGGGGTTGAGTATCTTGCTCAAGGACACTTGGGCATGGCTGCAATGGTACAGAGAATGGATGGATATTCCCATAAAGTTGCCAGCCAGGGGGAAGTTGTGAAAGTGAGGTAGAGGAAGCCACCTTTTAGCCCTCATTAATTCTTGTGAGTTTACAGACTGGTGAGGCAGAGAGTGCCGAGCGTTTCACTCAGAGCGCCAGTTTGTGTGTTTGAATCCGTGTCGATGCTCAATGCCTGATCACACTTCTTACTTTTAAACAGCTATTATTTCTTTGTTGGGTTTTTTTTTTCCACACTTGTCATTGTGGCGTTGGATCACCCGCACTTTGTTTAGCTTGTAGACTTTAATCCTACTCGTTTGCCAATTTTTTCCCCCTTTTTCTACTCGCATTCTTATTTTTGTAAATGGGAAAGGGGGGGGGGGGGTCCAGGTGACATTTTGAAAAGTGGCCGTGTTGTGTCATTGCAGATGTCACATCCGCGTGATTGACACATTTGGGACAGAGCCAGCTTACAACCACGAGGAGTACGCCAACCTGCATGGCTACCGGACCAACTGGGGCTATTGGAACCTCAACGCCAGGCAATACATGACCATGTTCCGTAAGAAGCTCCGTGTGCTTTTGTCAACCATCGGAACATACGCTGTATAATTACTTTTTTTTTTTAACAATATTTTTTTCATATTCTATTTTATTGTTTTTGTTCAAAGCTCTATGTGCTTTCCTTCCCTTTAATTACGGGCACCTCATTCTCTTGAGTTTATCTGCTTCTTTTGATTCACAATGTTGGTCTTGTAATCGCAAGGATCTTCATATTTGGGTGAAAATCCACACAATGAATGATGGAAAAAAAAAATCTAAATTTAGCAAAAAAAACCTAAAAAAGTGCATGCAGTTGCTAAAGCTGATTGGTCCAAACAAGATTCATGAATTACTTCCATTTAGTACATTGTCGTCATGTCGTCAGATCAGGCTGTAATTGTGTTACTTTCGACTCCGGAACAAATTCAGCATCTTCCAACAGTGCTCAGGGATGTGCTGATATCTTGCTCGCCGCTGTCCTTTCAACTTCTCAGCCAAGACGTCCTTTGTCCAGGAGCTTGTTGTTTTGAAAGTGCACATTTATTTTTGAATACCTAATACAATACAAGTTGCACCTATTTTCTTTGGTCATTCAAGAATGTTGGAGCACCAAAATCAAACTGTTTTCTTCGCTGTAACAATTTTAAACGGCCGTCATTGGCTCATTCATTTGGCATGTGACTAATGTATGTTTGTGCCCTCGTTTTATTTCACGGCGTTTCAATGCCTATTTTCAGCAGCATCACAGTTAACAAGCTGCATCGACCAGATACACCAATGTATGTGTGATCTTTTTTTTTCCTCCCCCAAAGCACTTATTGTTCTCTGCCTCCTTAGTGTGACTCACTGAATTATTGGCTCCATTACTTGGTGCTCTTCTCACATTCACTTGTAAACCAGTCGGCTGTAGCGGCGCCATTATCGTCTTTCTGTTGTTGCCCATGTTTCACTTTGACTACATGCCGACCGAGACTAAACCCACACACTCGTGTAGCATGTATCTTAGCCAACAGCAGCTGGCTCCTGGACAATGACTATTTATAATACTTAGCCATGCAGCTGTAGGGCTGAATTAGCGGTGGAATGAAACAAACCAGGGATGCTCTTTGTATCTCACTCACAGCACGACTGTCTTTTGTCTCGCCCTTTTTTTTTTTTTGTCTCACCGTACGACAACGTGCCCCCCCCCCCCACTACCACCTTTGTCCGTATTTAGCTCACACGCCAGACAACTCCTTCATGGGCTTTGTGTCGGAGGAGTTAAACGAAACTGAGAAGAGGAGCATCCAGCAGAGCAAAGTCAACAGCATGGCAGTGGTGTATGGGAAGGAGGCCAGCATGTGGAAGGTACAAAACAACAACAAATGACAAGCGGGGCTCGGTGCCACATGAAAGCTTCCATTTGGCAGCAGAACACAAACCGAAATTGGCCTGGGAATGATCTCTCGTGCGATGCTTCTATTTCACTTGAAAGTAGTCTTCCAGCCGTGTGCAAATGCATTGAGATATGTGGTGTCCAGTTTGCATATTGACATACTATTTCCATGTTGTTTTGTCCCTTTCTCTCATTGCATTTGTCTGCTTGGACACAAGCTTCAGGTGAGCCTCGTTTTTTTTTTCTTTCTTGAACTTAGATCTGGTGCTCGAGTGGTTAGCGCGTCGACCTCACAGTGCAGAGGTCGGGGGTTCAATCCCAGCTCCGGCCTTCCTGTGTGAACTTTGCATGTTCTCCCCGTGCCTGCGTGGGTTTTCTCCGGGTACTCCGGTTTCCTCCCACGTTCCAAAAACATGCATGGCAGGCTGATTGAACACTCTAAATGGTCCCAAGGTGTGAATGTGAGCGCGGTTGGTTGTTTGTCTCTGTGTGCCCTGTGATTGGCTGGCAACCGGTTCAGGGTGTCCCCCGCCTACTGCCTGAAGACGGCCCCGCGACCCTTGTGAGGATAAAGCGGATCGGAGGATGGATGGGTGGATAGCTGGATTTACATCTGACAGCTGTTGCATGTATGTTTACTTCTCACCGTAGGCTTTCATTTCCAAAAGTCTACACACACTTGTGTTTGCACTGATTTAGCACATGCATGCCACACAGACTTTCAATTCGCATACCTGTTTTTAAAATGTATTTTTCCCTTTTTTACAGATCTAACTTCACTTTCTTGCACCAAATAAATTCAGAGCGATTCAAGGCAGCACTTTCTAATCACACACATATTGAAGCTGTTCAAATCTGTCCTTGACGTTCGGAGGGTGTTAATAAGTGTTATGTCTGTGAAGAAATGCTCCATACTTGGGCTCCACTGAATTTAGGGCCTCGAATTGGGCAGTGATAGCTGCTGGAAAGGTATCCAGCTATAATAGAGTGCTTAACTCTTGCAACATATCTAGCTAAATTGCCCTACATACTATGTTAATGCACAGCAAAGGAGAATTTAAGCCACCTGTGTTCCGCCTTCCGATATTTCGTATTGTCTGTCGCTGTCAGTCGTCGAAGTAATCTCTCTGTGGCTGGGGAAAATCCCCACGGAGAAACTGATCGATATCTTTTGCCTCCAGTTACAGTTGGAGGGATTAACACAGTGAGGGGGGGCATAGTGCAGGTGCAGGGATACAGTGAGTACGCTGGACTAGTTGTAGTGACCTTTTTTTATTTTTTATATTATTATTTTCCAGTGAACTGGCATTTGTTGTGCTGCTAGCAATCATTATTAGCCTTGAATTGGAAATTGTCTCTTACATAATAACGAAAAACACGGATCACTGTCGAGAGAATGTGTGGGAACACCTTAAGAAGGTTACATCTGCAGACTTTGAAGGGGGTGTCACTGTTGTATATTTTTAGAATCGGTTATTCCATCGATACATTGAAAAGACGGATAAAAATTTCTTTTGCATGAAAGTTTTTTACAGGAACCATTTACTTTTTTAAAAAAATGAGTGTTAAAAGACTGCAGAAACGAGAGAGTAATTACTGGTGAGAGGCTGAAATCAGAGGATGAGGGCGATTCTTAAATTGTCAATGTGCGCAGCTTGGTATCGAGATTTTGCTTGTTGTATTTGTCTGGTTTTGGTCAGATATGCGTTTCCTTGACCACCTGGAGGCAGTATAAGACAGACATACCGAAATATTGTGCAGTGGAACTCAGCTCCTTTCTCAACGTCTGTCTGGCAGTAATATTAGTCGCTCTTCGAAGAGGATGAAGAATATATGCCCGTGAATACCGTCGTATTGTCTGTTTCCGTTTCGCCGTGTCCGCCGAATGCGCTGAAATAGAACGCTTCATTTTCCCTTCAAGAATAAAGCTTGGTCCACGGACTCTGTTGTTAACGCACAGACAGTAAAACGCCGAGCCCATTTGAACTCTTTTGTTAACCAAAACAGCCTCGCAAGAATGAAAATAAGGAGTCTTGTCAGTTTCCTTGCTCGGTTTAAAAGATAAAAATTAAAGACTAATTTGTAGTGTGGCTTTACACACATCTACTTTGATGACTCAATCGTACGTTCGAACTATGAAAACAATCTCAAGCTCCCTGAACTACCGTATTTTCACGACCATTCGACGCACCGTATGGTTGGGCGCAGTCTCATTAATGGGTGCTATTTCTGTATTTTACACATAGACAAAACGCACTGTATTATTGGGCGCAATTTTAAAGTGGTAAAACATACGCCAGCTTAAACATACGGCATGCATGCGCGCACGCTAAAAACACGTTAGCTTGTAGCATACGGTAGCATGCCAAGACATACAGATACAAGCCAAAAACACGTTTTTAAGAAGGCAACGGAAAACTGAGTTCCGTTGTATTTTATTTAGCCATCGTACAATGTACTCACGTTTTTCGATCAATCATCACCCAGAAATCCATCAAAGTCCTCATCCTCTGTATCAGAATTGAACAATTGTGCAAGTACCGGTAATCCATCAAAAACGCCGTGTTCCCTCTCGTTGTCAGTCACTCTCATTGCCATGTGGCTCCACAGAAATGATGCCGGCTTTGCCAAAAACTCGAACAACAGTGCAAGCAGACACGTTCGTCCAAGCAGCCACAATCCATTCGCAAATTGTGGCGTAACTCGCCCGGCGCTGCCTCTCACTCTTTGTAAAGTTGTGTTTGCCATCGATCATTCATTGTTCCCATGCCGTTCGCAACTTTACTTTGAACGCCCGGTTGATGCCGATGTCCAGCGGTTGGAGTTCTTTAGTCAAGCCTCTGGGAATAACGGCAAGCTCAGAGTTCATTTGCTTGACTTGGTTTTTCACCGCTGCTGTGAGATGGGCACGCATGCCAAAAGCATAACCGACGGCTTGAAGTTTGAACTGAGCTTCGTAGGCGTGTCTCTTTGTAGAATTTATTTTCGGGGGTTCTTAGAAACCAAAACCGAAGTTGTTTTGCAACAATGCACATAGCCACACTCTATACAGGTGTTGGTACCTGCTTGGGGCGTACCTTTAGCGTCCACTTACACGCCCACCCTTCACTCATTGGCGGACTTCTTCCCCGCATGCCTGTCCTCACTCACATCTGCCTTTTCTCTCTCTCGCTCTCCATATGTGTATATATATACACGCCCACCCTTCACTGATTGGCCGACTTCTTTGCCGCATGCCTGTCCACAGTCACTTCCGCCTTTTCTCTATATAAACAGCGTGTCGGCTGTCAGTCAGGTTTTGGAACTCAGCGCATAGACAAGACGCTCCGCATCATAAGGCGTCCTGTCCATTTTGGAGAAAATTTTAGACTTTTAATGGCGCCTTATAGTCGTGAAAAAACGGTAAGTTGCCATGATGCACCACAAGCCACCTCACCTTTAGTCTGCCTCATGCTTCCAATCAGGGCAAGGAAGGTTTCCTGCAGATTCTCCACAAATACATGGAGGTCCATGGCACGGTGTACTACGAGACACAGAGACCTCCAGAGGTTCCGGCCTTTGTCAAGAACCACGGCCTGCTGCCCCAGCACGAACTGCAGCAGCTGCTGCGCAAAGCCAAGGTAAAAAAAAAAATGCTCGAGGAGTATGTTCCAGTTGTTGTGTTTCGCGTAGAGGGAAACAGGTTTTGAGTACCGGTATGTCAAATTTACATAATTGCAATGTTCACATCTTTATGTACCTATTTCTTTGTCTGCAGCTCTTCATCGGCTTTGGTTTTCCCTACGAAGGCCCCGCCCCGCTGGAAGCGATCGCCAACGGCTGCGTCTTCCTGCAGCCAAAGTTTAAACCGCCTCACAGCTCGTTCAATCACGAGTTCTTCAAAGGAAAGCCCACATCGAGAGAAGTAACCAACCATTGACTCCCGTCAATCGATTTTCTATGGCACTTATCCGAACCGATTGTGACATCTCCGTGTATTACAGAAGGAGTCTTAAATGCTCGCAGTCGAATTTTTCTGTGAGGGTCTGTTCCACAGGAAAATGTGAATAGTGAACGGCGAAAAGGTAGCATGTTACTGTACTTGCTGTGGGTATTTATTTACTCAACAGCAACCGAGTACCAGGCACGTATGAGCCAGAAGGTGGCTTCAGGGTAGGTCGAGGTGTGCGTCTCGAGCAGCGCTCTGCATTGTCAACTTCAGCTTTACAGATAGCGCATCTGCCTTGCAGGCAACGTGAGGTTGTGAATATGTCGAGCACCACATCTACTATGATGATGTCACGGTCTCAAGGGGTTTGCTTTGGGGTGAGGCCTTTATTTATGAAGTGGACGACACACATGACGATTCACGAGGGGACTATTTGAGGAGAGGCCTCCATTACATGAAAGAGTCCAAAATGTCTCGATCGGGATTTGGTATTTCTTGTTTTATATCATGGTGTGTATTTTATACTGCGTCATTTTATGTACTTGAGCTGTATTATCCCAAGTCATTTAATCCTCTCTGTGCGAGCAAAAGTTGACCATGGATTATGCAATATTTCATTTTTACTGTCAAAATATCCATGATAAGAAGTTGCCATTGTTGCTGTGCAGGTGTCGTCGCAGCATCCGTACGCGGAGCAGTACATCGGCAGCCCCCATGTCATAACGGTGGACTACAACGACTCGGCGGAGTTTGACACCGCCATCAGAGATATTATGAGGAGCAAGGTAGGGTCACCCAGCGAATAAACTGCAATTTTGGACCTTTCCAAGCAACATACCGTCGAGGGTATCCCAAAACAAATGACATCACCTGGCATATGAAAAGCAGAGTAACCACATGTCCTAGGCCAACAAAACCAAATCGGCTTCATGTGGTCAAATAAAAAAATTCTCAAAATTGTCATTTTTTTTTTTTTACATGTCTGGATTTTTCATCTACGTGGTTTCTGCAGTTCTGGCCTCTTACTGACCCACCGTGCGTAAGCTGAGAATGAGTGCGGAAACACCAGAGGTGTGATTCTTTGACAGCTGATGCTAGCTAGCTTCCAATCCTGGGAAGAAATCCATGAAAAAGATCAAGCAAGTGTTAAATTTGAAAATGCCTTACGCCAGTGGATGCAGTGCATAGTTGACCATTCGGCGTGTGCTGACTGCTCCAGCTCCACTTACACTTTGGAGTAGAGCCCGCTGTTTTTTCCCCCGTATGAAAGGAATACATTTTTCTGCCCTGGACCAATTTGACATAAACAGATTTTGACAAAGAAAAACAAATGATTGAATATACAACTCACGCTTTTAAATGAAGGTAGTCATTAGTTGAATTACATCCCAATTCTTGTACTCTTTTCGGAGCTGGTGTCTGTTGTGCTAATCTTTTTTTTCCTGACTGTGAAAAAAAAAAATCCAAAGGTTCGTCTTTTAAAGCCAGCTGAAAAAATGGTCGAAGCAGAATCGCTCCTCGCTGTTTTGGGTCAGCATCATAAATAAAAGGCAGGAAAATATCTGCTAGCACTGACATACTGTAATCTGACCATAAATATCCCGGCTAAAACGCTGTTATCATCGTCTCACGGGGCCTCTTTGATCAACTCAAATATGTTTTGTTCAATCTCTCCGTATGGCCCCGATGGCTTGGGATCCATTGAGGACCGTGCTCTAAATTATTGCAATTAATTAGCTTGAAGCAGCAGTCAGGCATGTCACAGTAAAGTTGCACGTGACTGCAGTAGAAAGAAAAAAACGTGACATGGCAATTTGAATACGTTTGCGATATAGATTGTTTTCTTGAAGTCTCTTTAACCATGTTATTAGGATACGTGGCTCATACTGTAACTGCATCCAAAACTCCCAAGTGCCATATCGTCTTTCCTGGAGCTAAAGCTTGCATTGATTGCTCAAAACAGTATTTATTTGTTCCCATCGTCGATCTGCGAGATGCTTTAGGATTTCTTTAAGAGATGGTTGCTACTATGCATTAGTCAATAGGAGGCGTTTCTCAATGCAAATGAGGCCAGACGTGCGTGAGCGTAGCAGTTCAGAACAGGCGGCGTTGATCAAAACCTTCTTATTGGTGTGCGTACGAAAGGTGTTCGTACGTTTGATGAATACGGATTTTTTTGGGGGGCTTCTGCACACTCTTCACTTTCAGCCGTGCAAACAAATTTCGATCCTGTTCTATGTGCTCTTTGATAAACGAAGCCCCTGGGGAGTTTGACTAAGTCAATCAGCGTTTTGTGCGTAAGGACCGATTTAACATCGAAAGCTGACATTTTAAGGGTGCTCCACCCAGAGCAACCTTTCCGAACTCACATCACTGGAAGAATTATGCCGCTCGGTCTTTACACCGTGACTCATTCTAGAGACGGTTTACGCGTTGCCGTAGATGTTTTGACTTGATAAGCAAATGATGGAAAAAAAAAAAAAAAGATTTCCACTTATGAAAATCGTTGCTATTTTTTTTTTTGTTTTTTTTTTTGCGGTTCTCTCTTCTTTGTTCAGCTGTCATTCAGGCAACCATTTCGTCAGATGTCTGAGGGTCAACTGATGGAGCCCTTCATGCAAAACACACACCATGCTCTTCTCCTGGCACTTATCAATGCAGGCACACACACACACACACACACACTCACACAACCAACCACAGTAGGATTGTGAATAGCCTTGAGATGACAAAATTTCTCCTATCAGTCCACCGAGCTGTACCTACACATTATGGCCGTTATCTACACACCACACATACACTACACACACACACATTCTGTTCAGTCATGCAGGACAAAGCAATCTCTTTCTGTCCCGACGAGTCATCACGTTCCAATATATCTTTCTTTCTGCCTGTGTTCTTATCAAACGGATCTTGATGGTTTTGAAATTTTTAAAAGAAAAAAAAAGCCGTCTGGACTTCTCTTTTTAAAATGCATCGTCATGCGGCGTGGCCCGATTCTGCGGCACCTTTGGCATCCAATCTGCTTGCTTTATTTCTGCAGTTATAGATCACTCTGGCAGTTCTTCTGCGGCTAATTAGGCAAATAAAGAATTTCAAGCACGCGCCTCGCAGCAGGTACTCGGTCGTGCTGTCATGCAAATACCGGGCCATCCATCCGTCATCCACGCCGCTTATAATGACACGTGTGAAAATGATGCATCCAGATGAACACATCCACGGTGAAGTGACCATATTAAATGTGCAACATAATTGGGGGTGCTTTTTGTGTTTGGCAGGTTGAACCGTACCTGCCTTACGAGTACACGTGTGAGGGCATGTTGGAGCGAGTGCACGCCTACATACAACAGCAGGTGAGATGCTATGTGCTAGTCCCCTTCATGCATATATACTATGAGTGAGTACATTTTTTTATTTTGAAAACAAATTGGCCACATCACTTGCAAGGGAGGTAAAAGTTAAAATATGCAAAACCTTTTGTTTTAAAAATGAAATCATGATGCATTCTGGTTTAAAAAACATGATGCGTATAGCTAAGTTATAATTAATACATGCAGTACATTTTGTGCATAAACTTCAGAGTCTTTAGATTGCACTGAATTCAACTCGGCACCTTGCAATCAACACCAGTTTGCCAAATAGTGAAGATTTCATCAAAAAGAGGCTCCTCGATGTTCAGTGTCAATTCCAGTTGTCCTTTTCGATCAAGCCAAACATAAAACTAACAGCGTGTGTACACCATGTGCATTCAAAACGGCCAAACTGCCTGAAGAAACGCCCCGCTATGCTAATGCTAGTTAGCATAAATGTTGCAGCGCTTTAACCTTTTAACACAAATATAACGGTTCTCACAGTCATATATTCTTTACCCTCCGTGGAGCATGACTAATATCGGTGCTGTATTGATGAGCTCAGAGTGGAGCTGAAGTAATGAATCTCCACGGCAACATGATTGGTTTGCCGCACAAAGGCAAGTACTGCTCAGAGCTCAAATGGGATGGGTTCTTGCGAATGATTGACGCAGTGTGACAAAAATGTTTTGTTTTGTTTTTTAACTCCAATAATGTCATTACGGCGGGCGCCTGCATATTCACCGTTCACTTGAATCTTTATTAGCATTTCTTTCCAGAATGTTTTCGCTTTACTCATCACAGAGTCTCGGGTGAAGTATGTAGGTATACACGGTTTAAAATGATACAATATAATTTGTTGCAAATTGTATTGTGTACCTCCGATGGCTATGGCTCGCTGGCCATCGGTGATCTGGAGACCCCAGTTTGAGAACCACTGCACTATAGTACATGAAATGGCAGTTCACCACACCTCAATATTTTCGAGTCACATGTCAGGTTCTCTCAGCACTCTCACATATCTACCCTGTCCCTCCGGGTCCAAAGCGCTACATCAAATGACATTGATGAAATAGGGACGAGTCATGCAAGAAGGAATGCGCCAAGATGATGTATTTGAGAAATGCGGACGGCAACCAGATGATGATTTGTCTTTTCAGTGCCGTTTTCATTATTTACCGCTCAGGTGACAGTCATGTCTAAAGACTGTTTAGTAAACATTTTAGTGCCTTTAGTTTGCTGGGCAATGGGTTTATTTATTTATTTTAAGCTAGAATCCGGTTTTTTGGAGCCTCAAAGCATGAAGTTATGTTGCTGTATATGACTTTGCAGCTACATACAGTATAAAAAGGGTGCTGCTGGCACGCTGCAAGCATAAATTTTCACACGACACCTCTGTCACAGTAAGAGGCAAGCTTTAAATATGCATGCATGTTTGTGTGCATTCATACACATGAAAAACACACACAGTGTGCCCTTATAAATTTCAATATTGTGCCTCATTTGACAATGAAATGTCTTTTTTTTTTGTTACGGTAATTATAAACTGCAACCAATCAAAAATTCACCATCTTGAATTTGATCACTAATCACTTTTTTTTTTTATGCAAGAATTACGGTAGGTTGAAATTGTGCTCAACACCGTCTAAGAAATTCGCTTTTTGAATTGAACTAACGAAATCAATACTTTTTTATCCATGTTCCAATTTATTCTAAATGGGGCGTTCCGACTACGTTAGTGTTAGCCCACGGCACGTTCTGACTAGGACACAAATTCAGGTTACAGTGAAACCCTACATATTTGTGTTTGGAATTTGCGTTTTCTTGCCGAAACGTGTCCTCCATTATTTACTATTTTACCTACCTATTTGCTGTTTTTGTGCATAGGCCAAGACCATGTCTAATGTAAAAATATTGCTTTAGCGCGATTTCGAACAGAAACTTGTTGTTTTGTTGAATTGAGTCAAGGCGCTTCATTTATCAGGTCACGGCCTCGTCTCGCAGGGAAAAAACATCTGCCTTCTTGTGCCATCTATCGGCAATTACATCACTTACAGATTTTTACTATTCGCAGCGGGGCTCAGTCCCGATCACCCATTAATATCAGGGTTCTCTGTACATCTCTACCGTAACACCGTAAACCAAAGCAAAATTTGAAAAGCTGGACAGTTATGGTCCAAATAATGATGGTGTATTTTTCTCCTTAGGATTTCTGTGCCTCGGAGCCACTGTTCGTCCCCGCCAACGTATCCAGACAAGGCCCCGCTGGCGTCGGCCCCCTCGCAAGGCCTCTGTTTGTGCCCCTGCCCAACTCCACAGCCCTGGGCTGGGCGTCCGACGTGACCCCCCCTCCCACAGCCTGGCCCCCTCTCAGCTCCTTACGGCTCCTCGTATCGGAAGAGGGCGAGTCGTGCGTAGAGGCGTGCCGGAGCCACGGCTTCATCTGCGAGCCTGCTCACTTTCGCTTCATCAACAACAAGGAGGCTCTACGCAGGTATGGTGGCCCAAATGGACAGTTTTAGCATTTCAAGCAGAAATGGGTGCATTTCAAATACAGTTCACCTTTTTCGGAGAATTTACCAATCAAGCGAGCGCAACGATCAACTACTAACACTCATTTTTATGTTGAGGAATGCAGGTTAAAGATTAGAATTTGGCAACAAACACTTCTTAAACATTGAAGACCCTATAACAGGGGTCTCAAACTCAGGTCCTGGAGGGCCGCTGTCCTGCATGTTTTCCAAGTTTCCCTGTTGCAACACACCTGATTCAAATGAACAGGTTCAATGTCAGGCTTCTGCAGCGCTTGCTGATGATCTGATCATTTGAATCAGGTGTGTTGCAACAGGGAGACTTGGAAAACATGCGGGACAGCGGCCCTCCAGGACCTGAGTTTGAGACCCCTGCCCTATAAAGTCATTTGTGTTTTGTTTTTTATCACATCCCATTTAGAAGATAAGTCATGAAAATGTGCAGAGTGGGGACAATTCAGAACTGATTTGCTGAGATATAGCGTAAAGCTCTTTTTCGTCCTTCAAGGTGTCCGGATTTTGGGGGCGGGGCTAAAAAGCAGGCGAGCTGATGCAAACAAGGAACGGCTTCCTTCTTGACAATATGCCTTTAGCCATCCAGCTATGCTTACAACCGGCAAAATACCTCCTCCCCGAGGTGTTACTTGTTTTGTATTTTGTGCACGGCGCAAGACGGCGGCAAAACATAACGTGATGTCATGGCTCGGAGATTTTTATACTGTTGAGTCACACTGGCTGAGAGGGTTCATGACCCAGGGTCTTTGACAAAAAAATTTCTGTCACTGACTAAATCCATCGTGGTGCACCATGTAGAAATATGAAGACATGGTTTGTATGTTACGTGTTCTCCAAAACAGGAGCTTTGGTTCAGATGTTTTGCTTCCCGGACCTCCGACATGTAAATTGTGAATTGTGCGCATTGTTCCCCACACGCTCCCCTCCAGTCAGTCATGTTTCTTCTTTATTTTTGCCTCCTCCTTCAATAATCTTTTGTGCACGTGTTGTTGACATCTTTTGTGTTCCCGGCTTTGTAGAGACGTTGTTCTCTTTCAGTTCCGTCATCTTTGTGTCTAGTATGTGTGCGCGCTCGCGCGTCTGCCGTTCGACACAAAATGATCTTTCATCTCATACCCGCCTACCGGTTCCAAAACCCTTATTTCTTCTCCACTCAATCTATTGTCTCCGTCAGTGAATTTCCAGACCCTTGTAGAGCCTCTTTCTACCCATCTGAAAAACATCTCTTGTGTTTCGTGGCTCTGTTCAAAAAAAGGTTTAAAATTGGTTAATTACTCCTGTGGGGCGTAGTGGCCATTGAGATTTTTGGATCAATATGTAACATTGACCATTTTTGGCACGTGATAGCCACACCCTGTCTCCCACTACTTTTCGGCGCATGACAGCCCGTCAACGACAACTTTTCAACACATGGCAGCCGCCTTTGGTGCACATTGTTGGGCCGAATTTTGTTCCCAGCACTTCCTTGGTTAAAGTACATATTGGTATCGCAACAAGTGGCCATTTCAAATGAGCGATCGGCCATAAAAAGCTCTCGCATACTAAAAATGGTCTGATCACGCTCGATCGATCAGACCGCCCCAAATAACAATATTAATTGTAATAAAATATTAGTTTTCAAGAAAAATATACATCCAGTCTGTGACACCAAAACAGCAGCGCCTCCTCTTTGTGTTAAGACCAAACTGTCACAGTCTTTATGTTGGCCGCCTGCTATTCCGCCAGCGGCCCTTTGGTCGACTTAGGGTAAAAGTTGTGGTCACGGTCCTCACAGATGTGAGAGAAGAAGAGCCAAATGCTCCTTTTATGTCGGCATTCAGGAAGTCCAGAGTTGTAGTCGTCTCTCGTGGTGCGGCTTACATCTAAAATAGAAAGTCGTTTTAGTCAATGAGTCTAATGTTCGCCCTGAATTTTATTCGATTTTTTTTTTTTAAATCATCACATTGTCATTTGTGTTCCTATGAAGGTTGGAGGTGCAGTGCGAAGTGCTGGACTCCGAGATGAACCACATCCTCCCGGCCTTCTCTGTGTTGCGCCGCGAGTGCGGACTTCAGCGGGAGCCGCTGCTCTTCAGCTGCGCTGGCCACTCGCCCAAATACAGACGCGTGTGCCCCTGCAGGGACTTCCGGCGCGGCCAGGTGGCGCTGTGCAGGGACTGTCTCTGACCGTGGAAGCATTGGCATTGAGGCGAGGTAATGAGCACTTACCTCGGAATGCAGGGAGGAGGTCTCCGCTGTGGAATGGTGAGTGGTGGAAGGAAACCCAACGAATGGATTTAAATTGCTTCAACAGGCACCGGGGTACCGTATGATGGAACTTTCTATGTCGCTGGGTGGCCGAATTACCCATTTGGAGCGTTGGCAAAGCCAACTGGAGTGTAGCCTGCCCCCTGGAGGACACCTGAAGAACAAATCCGTTCATTTTGGGAACCTTAGGTTCTTCGCACGCGTGGACTCCGACGAGAAGGCGGGCACAGTTCAATATCCAATCTCCTCTCAGCGCACGCACAAAAGGGTAGACGGACAAGCTGGGGGGGTTATAGCCTCTGCCTCTCGTACCCCCTCCGCCCCTTCCGTCATCAATTGTCAGTCATTTGTCAAACTGGGCCCCCCCCCCCGAGTCGGCGGCAACATCACTCAATGTAATCATCTGTGGTCACAAAAGCCAGAAAAAGGAGCAGAGGACACAGATAAAGGCGACCAAAGGATTTTTCAGTGAATACACTCGAGTGGATTTTTCAGCATCCTCGCGGGCTTGTCTGATGGAGAAGAGGTCCTCAAATATAAAGATCAACATGGATCAAAGCCGCGTGCTGTCTTCTTTCGTTGTGCTCTTCACTCCGACCCCTGTCCTCTTATAACAATGAATGATTAAGTTCTCATTTGAATATGCTGGCATCCTCACTCAAACGTGGTTGCCTTAGTTGTATACCGGCGGTGTCTCGTTGGCATTTATCACGGGGTCACGTCATAGTGACGAGGCTGCTTATAATGGCAAAACCACATCCAAGTATAATCATTTGGGTGATAGTTTTGGAGCCCAACTCGGTTTTAAGTTCAAAGGTTTGGTTCACATTCGGGATAAGGACGAAAGCCTGCCTTGACTATATGTGAATTGTTTAAACTGGAAATAGGCTCCCAACTATGAAGCGAAACACTATAAATCCAAATTTGCTTTTTATTTTATTAAAACTAATAGGTTTATAGATTTGATTAGATTTTTTTTCTAACTGTTCGTTAATTGCACTTTTCCATGCAAATGTGGCAAAGACTCTCCCTAACATCCATCCATCCATCCATTTTCCGAACCGCTTGATCCTCACTAGGGTCGCAGGGGGTGCTGGAGCCCATCCCAGCCGTCTCGGGGCAGTAGGCGGGGGACACCCTGAATCAGTTGCCAGCCAATCGCAGGGCACACAGAGACGAACAACCATCCACGCCCACACTCACACCTAGGGACAATTTAGAGCGTCCAATCAGCCTGCCATGCATGCTTTTTTGGAATGTGGGAGGAAACCGGAGCACCCGGAGAAAACCCACGCAGGCCCGGGGAGAACATGCAAACTCCACACAGGGAGGCCGGAGCTGGAATCGAACCCGGTACCTCTGCACTGTGAAGCCGACGTGCTAACCACTGGACTACCGGGCCGCCTCTCCCTAACAACCCAGACTAAACTTGACTCCTCCCTAACATGGAAAGCTTGTTTCCTAACTGAGATGTCACATAATTCCATGATACCAATTGACCACTTTCCCATTTAGACGCAGCTTTTATGGCATTTTTGCTTGGTAACTTACAGCATTTCATAAAGCACAAAAAAAAGGTTGGTGAAACCACAGAAAAAAAACACGAATTTGTGAATGAACCGCAAATATGATTACGACAGTAAGGGAGCGGAGTAAAATGAAACTAATTGGATATTATAAAATCACTGATAATAGCATTTGAATGTTTTGTGTTTGACAAAGGCACAGGAAGTTGCGTTCCACTTTTTTTCCCCCCCATTCTACTGACATTCTTGCGATGCCATTTGGAATCAGGTAACAGTGATGCTCTGCCAAAAGCATCCCGCTACCCAGAAGTTGAACTGCACTGTGTTTGTTTTACGGCCAAGGATTGCCGTTGGAGAGTGGTGAGGCTCACCTACCGGTAAACATGTTCTGTGTGGGAACCACAATAATCACTGCATCACGTCACATAATTGGGCCCAGTTGGATTATTATCTGTTGTTATGGATCACTAGTTTTGATACTTAAGGGAAAATTGGGCCAAGGTTTTCCTCGTGAAAATAACAGAGGGCCCATCGAGAGTTTGACACGAGTGATTTTAGACCCATTTTCTCCTGCACTTGACGAGTTCCCACGGCCAAAAGCGGGTATGACAAAGTTCGACTCTATTTCTAGTGCCTTGTCGGCGGGGTCCAAAGTGAATATGTCATGGATTGAAGTGGAGCAACCATCAGCTTCTAACTGAGGTGAGTAAGCAATTGTTTTCTACAACAGTGTGATAAACTCACATGTGTCTACCTCAAGAGTTGCTCCTGCACTTCTGAAGTTTCATATGATTTTAAGCCCTTGTGATCAGTACAAACAAACACGAAAATGGCAATATAGAGATAAGATCGATCTAATCGACGTGCAATTGAGTTGCGACATGACTTTGGGGAGTCGAGTTTGCATAAACGGATTAAAGCGCTCATGCGAATCGCAGCATCGATCTAATATGTTGAATATTGCCGTGCTTAATGTTAAGTGTGTTGATGTGACAGGGAGAGTAGAGCGAGAGGGAGAGGAAATGCTTTGATCACAACCATCGGATATTAATTTGACGACATGCAGCGGCTGTCTTCATCAAGGTGACTTTGACACGTGAGGCTGACAAATAACCAGGTGGGCTTTTCTTTCTTCTGCGTTTTGTTTTCCTCTTGATTTGCATGTCTTTCACCTGACGTAAAAGAAGACAAAATTCTGTAAAAATGATCTTCAACGAAAATATGTATTTATCTTACGGCAAATCCGCAAATTGCAGTGATGTGATGTGACACACTCCCTCTCCCCCAGCCTGTGTTGACAACTTTATTGGTGCTGAAGCCTAATTGGCTTGTTATCACTCCCGTGTCAGCTTCTGGGCGGATCGCAAATGAGAAGCACGCCCGAGCGCAATGTTGATCCTGTTTAAAGAACAATTAATCAGCTCAGGAACAGGACTGGTGTACATGGCAGGACAAGTGAGGAGACAATAATGCCGTTAAGTACGCAATAAAAAAAGAAAATGTTTTGTTTTTTTAATTTTCATAGTGACAAGCACACCTCTAATGGCAATCACCGATCAATCAATAACGGTACTGTCTTGAGGATATAAACTAGCCTATTCGATCACCTTACTGTATACATACAGTGAAAGTTGCCATGACTACTTTGAGTCAAAGTGCTTCTTCGTTGTTTTTAAAAGAGAGAAGAGAGTCGACAACGACAAAGATTTAGCGACGGGAACATGGCAACTAATTTACGCTTCGCACAACAATGATTTCAAAGGCCCATAGATCCACCCGGTTGGTACCTTTGGCTACAATGCAAACGCAGTATTCTCATTCAGGGAAGCCATTTTAGAATAAAAAGGAAAACTTTCACACAGTTATAAGCAAACATTCCGTCGTCCTCGTACGTTACCCGGAAATTCACCTATTGCAGAAAGGGCTTGGACTGTATACTGTATGAGCCAAACTAGCTCAAAATACCAAAATGCGATTTTAATTTTTTTATTTTTTTTTTTATTTATTTTTTTTTTTTCCCAACGACCAAATCACTGGTGACACTGCAAATTCGAACTCACTTAATACCCTCAGAGATATATCATGCCGGACTTGTTTTAAATATTTCAAAACTAGGCAAAAATAGTTACCAGTTTTGTAAAAATATAAGGAGTAGAAGGGCAAAGTGGGCTGAAAAAGAACTACTCCAGTAAAGTGTAGATACCCCAAATGTCTTGCTAAGTAAGGCAACAAACTAGTTTTACTTATTCATGATGTGTTATAGCCGACTGAGGTAACTACAATGAACTCATTATTTCTTTTTCCTTTTTTTTGCTTTTTTTTTTGCAGACTTTCAGGGATTAGGGTGATGAGTTCAAACAAGGGAATTATTGATTTTACAGACAAGAGAGGTTACACGGATCAAAGGATGGAATATTACAGTGCGTTTGTCATGAATTTTGCTCACAAGGCCGCCTTCCGAAGCACTTTACCCTTCCCGTGTCTCTTCTGTTGCCATGCTTACGCTTTATTGCTCCCTCTTCTCTGAGGTCCAATTTGCCTGCCAAACTTTGGCAACTCGCATATACACGCACACATACACACACACACGCTTGCTGTTAGCATAGTTAAAATGCTTCAGCATGTGCCTCTCTTAATTACTTATGCTGATTTTTACTTTCGTCCACACACAATACGAACTGACAACCACTTGTGTGTGTGCGTGTGTGCGTGCGCGCGTGTGTTTGAGCGCTGTGTTCCTAATGACTTTAAATACACTTGCTGGTCCCTCACTTTTAATGAAGACAATTAGATTGCCAAATTCGGCAGCACAGTTTGGAGTAAAATTTTGGACCCCCCCCCCCAAAAAAAATTATGATGTAATTTATGTATGGTTTTATTCATTTAGAAGAACTGAATGTTGAAATTTGTGGCGGCAAATGTTACTTGAAATTTTCGAATTCAGATAATTATGCTAACCATGGTGTCTTTAAGCATATCCATAGACAGTATATTCTTTTTCAACGACCCGCCCCCTCCAAAAAGAAAACAAAAAAAAAATTATATGCGCCTGTGGTGGTGGCGCTTCCGTCAGTTTGAGCTTAGGAAGTTGCAGTTGAGATGAAGCGCAGAGCGTTGCACACCACAATGTTGAATTCAATGCCTTCATGCATAAAGAAAGAGGGGCAGTAAGAAGCCACAGGAGGCTATCAGGTCAAAGTAAATATTGGACTGAGTTTTCTGGTCAAGAGGAAAATCAGCGAGAGCAGATGGCAAAGTAGAAAAGATAGATAGAGTTAATAATTCATATCTAATTGGCGAGCTCCACCAGAGTCCGACAGAGGCCTGAATAAATCAGTTTGTGTGTCAATAAAAGATCCGATCTCATCGTTCAAGAGAAGCAAATCAACGATCAATCTCCCAGATGAGCGCTGCTCCGTCATCCCGGTCCAACTCTTTTTCCTTGTGTCAAACCTGCGTGTCCTGTTGCGACTCTCGTAATGTCAATCCTTCGGGGAGCTCCTACAATGGGCCCCGTCTGAAGGTTCATCATTCGCAATATCATTGTCGAGCGGCATGAAGAGCGCATGCAGAAGCAAACATTTGGGTCATTCATCAACCCAAATGAATGACAGGAAAATAGGATGCACTAAGCACACTGTCTTTGGGGTATTAGGATCGACATCAAAATCGTCCTTTTTTTTTCTTTGTTAACCGGTAGCATGAATCCATTCTTATTTATCGTATTTTCATGATCATAACGGGCACATAAAAGTCTTGAATTTTGGACGGAGCGCCTAATAATGCGGGTTGCCTTGCGTCTGCATCGAGTTCGGAAATCTGTGAATGCTATTGTGTGATTTGATTAACAGCTTCCGGCGCTTTTTTTTTTTGTTTGGTGTACCCTGCACTTGGGAAATCTGGTTTTTGTGGTGCCCGACTCAATTCCAGCTCCAGCCTTCCTGTGTGGAGTTTGCATGTTCTCCCCGTGCCTGCGTGGGTTTTCTCCGGGTATTCCGATTTACTCCCACATTCCAAAAACAACCATGGCAGCCTGATTGGACACTCCGAATTGTCCCTAGGTGTGAGTGTGAGCACGGATCGTTGTTCGTCTCTGTGTGCCCTGCGATTGGCTGGCAACCGGTTCAGGGTGTCCCCCCGCCTACTCTGCCCAAAGACAGCTGGGATAGGCTCCAGCTCCAGCACCCCCCGCGACCGGAGAAAACCCACGCAGGCCAGGGGAGGGCATGCAAACTCCACACATGGAGGCCGGAGCTGGATTTGAACCCAGTACCTCTGCACTGTGAGGTTGACGCGCTAACCACTGGATCACTGGGCTGCCCCCCACTAAAGTACTGACAACTCAAAACTTTCTTTTCTTTTCTTTCTTTCGTTATAGCCGGAGCAAATGTACAAATACAAAACTGCATTTATACCCTGTCACCCCCCTCACCTCCCCACCTCCACTGATTCTGGCTACCATTCCCCATCCGTTTGCGGCAATGCTCATCGCCTGCTGCGTATTCCAAAGGTGCGAGCGAAGCGGTGGGAAAACGAATCGCCTCAGGAAGCATGCGGCTGCGAGCGACACTTCGCCGCTCTCGCGCTTTCCCTCGTCCTCGGCACATTTGTATGCCCCTCGCCGGCTCTGCACAAGCGTGGCCCACTTTTAAAATAAACCGGTCACACACGCACACACATAAATGCCAGTCAACAATGGAATTCTTGGAACGGCGTCTTTACAAAGCACCATGTAGGCGAATGCAAATGTAGAAATAAGACACGCTTGTGACATCATTTTACTGTCTCCTTTTTTTTTGTAGCAGGCTGCCGTATTGTAAAACGGGTTTAACGGCTCTTCAAACATCCCGCGGCTGTCATGTCGCGTCGAGTACATATTACATTTCATAACTTTGTACCGCTATTCTCGCAGGGATTTCTTGGGGTGTTTAGCTGCAGTCGGCTTCTTTCTGAGGAGTGTTTACGATGTCACCTGCCAAACTGCTGTTTGAAGTGAGATGAGGCACGCGCCCAACATACAACGCGCAGATTTTAGGTTGACACTTGGAAAATCAAGCCCCCCCCCAAAAAAACTTGTCATTTGTGTCTCAAGGCACCAAATATTAATATTTTGATGTCACTGTGTCAATACCGTACCACAAGACATAATGATAAGTACTGATGGGCTGTACTTGATACCGCCCTCTGTGTGATGTGTTCCTCTCTGTTCTTCTAAAACACGGGTGTCAAAGTCAAGGCCCGGGGGCCAGAACTGGCCCACCACATCATTTTATATGGCCCGCCAAAGCAAATCAAACATGTCAACTTCCATGATGCTTGCTAAAATTTCTGCCAAAATTTTAAATTCTCACATGTAATAAATAAGAGACATATTGTAATTATTTTCTTGTAACCAAACCCCTCATAACAGTTACAAACAATAGTTCAATAAACCATTATGACTGAAACCAAATTTTAAGAAGTCAATAATAATGGCCCCTCCAAGGGAAACGGAAGTTAAAATGTGGCCCACAACAAAAATGAGCTTGACACCCCTGTTCTAAGGTTTTAATGTGACTTTCTCCATTTAATTGTTTTGAAATTTTTTTTATTATACATCGAGACCGCTAGTTCATTTCATTGAGCCATGTAATGTGTTGAGGGGAAGAAAAAAAACAATAACAGTAGAAGTGAATATAGTAAGCAAGAATGCAGTCATGTAAGCAAGAAACACACACACACACACTTCCCAGCACTATATAACACACATTAATTAGGAGAGTTCATAAGCATCTTATAGGGATGCAAAACAACTTTTCCATCTGAGTGGCAATGTGTGGGTTTTGCATATTGATGACAAACAACCACAAGAACACATTGTGATTGTCAATACGCACGCACGCACGCATGCACGCCGCCTATGAAAATCTGACTTTAATTTGCGAGGCAAAACATTTCCAGTGTCAGCGGGCTCGCAGGGGGAAACCACATGCTGCGGATGCTTGTGTGTCTATTTGTGTGAGCGCGCGCGTACACATACCTGGTGAGCTGCGTCCATTTGTTTTAAAGAGCAACACTGTCGAGACTAAGCTGTCGCTTACAGACAAAAACACTGTCATCTTTAATCTAAATGGTTAAACGTGTGCAAGGATACTGCTCACCAGAACATATCTTAAATCTTTATTGGCTAATCTATATCAGGGATGGTCATCTTAAACGATGGAGGGGGCCACGTGGGGCTCTATTCGCACTTCCTAACCAAATATATGTCAAAAAATGACATTTAAAATAAGGACAAAATATCTCTATTGAACCAGTGTACGGAAGTGTATCGGAATATATTCGAATGCTCAAACGCATACTCCTCAACTACAAAGGCTTTGAAGCAAACCAAAAATAATCAGATACTGTGATTTTTTTTCTTTTTTCCCCTGTTCAAAGGACTCCTGCATAAAAATTACGCAATGATAGATGGCACCAAACTGCGGAACAGAAAACCAGTGCAGGAAGTCATTTTCTGAACAATTGTTCCCTATTTGACAAACCTCTGCTTATTGTCAAGTCAGTTCAGTGCACTGCCGCCATACAAGCGCTCGTATCTCATGTTTGAGCTTGCAAAGGCAAAAAAATGAACCGAATGATGGCCCGTGTCTCCAAAACTCAGTGGCCGAGTCGCTCGTTTCTCAAGGCATCACTGTGCAAGATTGACGTTACGAGAAGTGCTGTACGTCCGATTTTAATGAATGAATGAATGAGACCACGCATCCCAACACAAAAGAGTAAAAAATTCCTGTACATGTACACAAACAGCCGGAGAGTAATAACAGTAGTCCCTCCATAACCTCTGCAAATATCCCCACAGCACAACGTGAAACACGATTGTGCTCTCATCTCCCGTAACCTTGGGGCATTTGCTCTTTGTGTGTCGCCCTACCACCGAGCCGCCAGCCCTCCTCTTATGCTAACGTTTGTTTTGGCTTGACAGACAGGCCCGCCACAACGGCACATTTGGAGCCGCTCATCTTGGCAGCGGAGCGGAGATGTAATGATGTTCCTGTCGGGGGCATGTGTGCAAAAGTGTTGTCTCTGAGCGTTATGTGTGGTAGGGCGTAGCGTGGTCATCGGAAGCCATCTGCAGACAAAAAATAAAAACATAAAAACATTGAGCAATGCGCCCCGGAGGGTCGGACAAAAACAAAACAAATTAGCTCCACAAATGGAGCTTGTCTCTCCAAAGTTGCTCAAGATCAAGGTCGTTTTTCGGGAGACTGGAACGGATTATGGCACTTAGGTTCATTTCAATGTGGAAAGGTGTGTGTGTGTGTGTTTACTTATTTACTTGGGGTAAGGATTTAGATATATAGATAAAGACCCCTCCCCTAATAAACACCCGCCATTTCTGGTAGTTGCGCAGGTAAGGGCCACCGGCCACTCAATTAGGTAAATGCACCCGACGACGTGACTCCATGGAGCAACACCAGACGAGGTAGAGATGGTTCAAAGGTGCCGAAATGTGCTTCTTGTCTTTAGTAGTGGATTTGGCACCCAATCTGGGCCCGGCGTGACAGTGATGGAGCAGCCTGCTCCCACATGGCGGTAGGAGTGCATGTGTGTGAGAGCGAAGAGAGTGAGAGATTTGTTTCATTACAGAAGTCCAGAGGAGGCGGGAGCGAGAGCAGGGCGGAGGTAGACATTCATTTTATTCCCGAAGCCCCGAGTCGAGAAGCTGTCCCCATGGTGACAGACCGTCACGGCGACCGACTCTGATGTGAGACCCGCTGCCAGACAGCCCTGTGATTGAGTCAACACCGACACACTGGTTGGACACTTTTCATCTCATGCGCGCACAGATTGGCAGAGGCCCGCTATTGCTCTCCACGGTGGTGTTAGGAAAAAGATGAGCCCCTGCTGACTTGCAAACATAACTTCATTGCAACTTTCACAGCTTTGCAATGGGCCAATAAAGACAATGGTAGAAATGGTCCTAAAAGTTAAAAAGGCAACAACGTAAACTGAGAGTCCACACTGAGAGTGCCATTATCTGTGTGTGTGGTGTTTGTTTGTTTTTTGTAAACCATGAGGCTCATTCATATTTAAGCTCTTTTTTTATCAAAAGCACACCACATGAATTGACATCCACATAGAAAGCACATGCAGTCATATTAGTCACTCCCTCTTTCTAACATTTCAGTGTACTTGTGTTATATTGTGAAGTGTTCCCTTTCAAGCTTCTGGAATGGAATACAAATGCATCTATCATGGACTATCTGAAGTATGTATCCTTTGACTCCTTATGGCTGCTAAACAAAAATAAATAAATAAATCTCCGAAAATGTTGTATGTTTTCGAGAACATGTGACAGTTGGATGTCATGAAAAATCGTGTTTGTCATGATTCGGTTTGGGACCGACAGGTGGCACTGTAGGGCTCCCCCTGCAGCTGCACACCTGTTGGTCATTAGGTAATTAGTGCTTTAACAGGACTCCCAGCCCGACCACTCATTGTCGGGTCATTGTTGCTTTTTGCTGCTGTCATGTTTGTTTGTGGCTGTTGGTATGCTACGGTCATGTTTGTTTCAGTCATGTTTTGGTCATTTTTTTGTTATTGAGAGTTTTTGGTTTCTGCCATGGTTTTTGTTTGTTACTTTGGATTTGTTTTGTTTTCATGACTTTGTTTTGGATTTAGTTTTCTGTGTTTTATCAATACACTTCTTCAAGTTCACCCTGCTCCTTCCTCCTGCCTGCTTTTTGGGGTCCACCACCACCTCGCAAACGTGACAGTGTTCAGGTTACGTGATCCACGATGTCAATTTCAAGGTCAAGTTGGTGAGCTCAGTGAATTATGCACTTCGAAACGATTGCAGATTGCTTGTTGAATTCCCTTTCCGAAAATACCTAGTTTGTGAATAGTTGAGGCAGTAGTTTCTGATATACACCCCTTTCTGCCAAAACTGTTGAAATTCGGCAGGCCATAGCTCCTGAACCGTCGCTCGGATTGACCTCAAATTTGACATTTCTGGCTGTCTCATCACTCTCAACAGGTACAGCGAGTTTCATTCAAATTAAACTCTGCCTGCTTCAATTTACAGGAAGATTCGGCATCGAATGATCCATCCTGCAGCAGATTAATGGCATTTCCGTTCGTTTCAGTGGAAAACGATGATGAGCAGCTCTGCTGGTCGAAGATCCCCAATTGAGACACAATCATGTTAAGACCAAAAGGTAAGCAGAGCTGCAGTGTTATCAACGGTAGCTTCTGACAGCCATCACATACTGGAAAGATTGTTGACATCAACATGAGGGTTAAGCAGGATTGGTGATGTGTACACTGCGTGCGACAACACGCAGTAGATCCTCCACGCAAATTAACAAGTGGAATTCGATGCATTGACGGTGAAGTGCTGCCACCATGAGTGAAAATAGAATGAATGCAAAAACTGTCTTCGTGGAAGCTCACGTCTTTGTCAAGGTAACGAAAGCCTTATTTGGGCTATGTATGCATTCTGACTGATTTGCATTTGTGAAATATGAATGAAGGAGCCATTTTGCCACATGCTGGCGACCGAAAATGACATCACAGCCGCTCTGGTAAAAATCAATCTCGGCCCACCTGTTTTACTGAGTTTGGTCGTGTGGCGTTTGCAAGCTGAGCCGTGATTCGTCATTACCCGAGCCCTCCACGATCCTGAAATTCGGGTGTCTGTTTTACGCACGGTGGTTGTGTCAGAAGCCGACACGAGAGAATCGCCGCGCTTTTCAACATGCACAAGAAAGACGTGTAAGGAATTAATGTCAGTGCGAAGGGGAGAAAATCCCCCTAAAAGAACAACATCGGAAAACTGTAGATGAGGGTCTGATCTGTTCAGACTAAAGGTGAACCGTATTTCTTTGCATGAACCCGAAGGCACTTTTAGATGATGTTTGGATACATTTCAGGGGGCCGCAGATTGAGGATGTTTTTTATTTTTTATTTTATTCTTTGCATTCGGGCTATAGCAGTCTTAGATCTGAAACATGTCCACAGCCTTAGGCCTGCACTCTTGGAAAGAGCATGATAAATATAGACCCATTAAACTCGAATATTAAAGCGGGTTGTGCATTTTTGTTAGTGCCCCCTCCCCCCATACAGTAGCACCCATTGCACTTTATTGTAAAAGCCATCGAGAAATATATAATACACCTACTTGGTCTGTGATAACGGCAGACCAGCCAGGAGAGCTCATCTTGTTGATGTTGAAGTATTTTTTTTGCATAGCAAATAATAGGATAATGCTTATATCAAGACATGAGACCATTTATATTGTTGAACTGGACTGTTTTTAGCTTCTATGATCCAACTGAAGCCGCTTTCACGTTTCCCCCGTAGTGGCAGCGTGGCTGTCTGTCTCAAATAAAAAAATTCAAATTTTACACATCATTCCCTTTCAAATGCGATATAATGCAGAAGTTTTAGTTGCCAGGTTGAAATCCCTCGTTTTGAGAAGAACGCGTTTAAAATTTAGGCACGTGCGTCTTTCCGTGATGAAGAGCAACCGGTATCTTAGGAAAAACATCTTGACCCCAAATCTTCCCGAAAGACAATTCCAACAGCAGGTAAGAACATCATCATCAGAGATTGTAACCCTTTCAAAGCTGAGGAAGTTTGACCTCTCAGCCCAAAAATTACATTTTTAACATCCGGAACTGGAATTGTAACGAGTCGAAATGACCACAGCTAAATTGTAGCTATGGCTATCTGTCCTTTGAACTGGTCACAATTCCATTACAGTTATCTTGAATGAAAATTCCAGCTATTCACAACGCCATTCAGACGACGCAGAAAGACGAACATGTTCCAAAATGGTGGTCAACCTACGATTTGTTTGGATTTATGATTCCCCCTTGGAAAAAAAAAACTTTTTAATACGAGGCAGACTAACCACTATCACAGCGCTGCCCTCCATTTTAACCTTCCCTGCCAACCCAGAACCCAAAAATCACAGCATTTCCACATAGTGCATCCTCTGTTCTTATCACTGTTGTGTCATCCCACTTCTTCCCATATCTGCCCTTGCATTTCAAGTATGCATACCCACTCCATTCGGGATGTACCATCTTGTTTTTGGTGCCCTTCATGCACTTTTAGTCTCTTTTACTTAGCCAAAACACACACACACACACATAAGCGCACGCCTCCTCATGCTCAGTCTCCAGTGAGCCGACCTGTCCGCTCCAGCCAAGGTTGTCTGCGGGCTGACGTGATGGAGCACTTTAGCCGGGCGTCATTACTTGCCTTTCCTGGTTCCTTCACTGTACATGTGTGTGAGGCTGTTATATGAGGTGATTAACAGGAGCTATTGGAGTTCAAGAATGGAGGGGGGGGGTGAAAGAGAGAGAGAGGGGCACGGTCTCTGTGTGACTGTTTGGGAAATATACCAGCAGCGATGAAGCCGAGGACTAACTGCACACTCTTAATTGCTTTTGGCATTAGTGTAACATTTCTCGGCTTGTTTATTTCCAGCACCTCTAGAAAGTTGCTTGGCGGTGGGATATCAATAATTAAGCGGGCGATAATGGTCTTTATGTGATCCCCGGCTCTTCATCAGAGGGTGACAAAGTGCAGCTTAGGCTGATTATATGTGTCACGCAGACAAAGAGCGTAGCGTGCGTGTGGGTGCGCACAAGAGGGAAAAGGACAAGGGGGAGAGTTGAATCGGGAGGAGGCTTTTGATTCTCGTGATGGCGGCAGTGCTTGTCCTTGAAGGACATGAAGGAGCTGGCGAGGTGTAACATGGAGCCCCGAAGGTCATCCTGTCAAGCTGGCATGGGATGGCGGAGGTGTGCGAGTGACAAAGTGTGTTCTTAACAGTGTACTCCAGATGAACAACATAGCACAAATATGTATCGCAATATGGACACTGGCAAATCGGGCTGCAGCGAGTGCATACGTTTCAGAAGCGATTGTTTTACCGATCATCACGTCAATGATTCGAGTCATCGGATTTTGTCTTATTAAACAATGATAACAATACAAGATATGCATGTGGGCACGGGTATCGTTTTGTCCATTTGGGGTCACCATCCTGACGTTCTCCATTGTGAGTTTGAATGTGTGTGGCTTAAAAGGGCGGGGCCTGGCCTGGTGAGTGACGTGTGCGCCACCATACGAAAATGAAGTTGGCTGTTATTAGCTACTCCGCACGTTGAGTCCTTGAGAGTCACTTGTGGTTGATGCAGCTCCGGTATGAATGTGCTTATGTGTTTCATTTCTTCTTTTTTTTTTTTTCAGTTCTTACAGATGCAAAGAAGAATCACAACTGAATGCAAAATGAAGAGACCGCCTTGAGCAGTTCTGTGCAGACGGTACTTTGTGGGCAGAAAACAGGTGAGCCCTGAACAACATTGATGTCATTTTCAGTCGACAGCAATCGCCAAAATAGCCGCCCCCGGAGATGGATAAAAGCGGGTGGATTTAGTTGCTTAATTCATATCCCACAAACGCACTTTTAAACCAAAATGTCGCATTTAGATGAGTGGACCGAAGCCTGAGCCGACTTTTTGACTATTGGCTGACGGAGACCGAGAACACGTGTGAGAACTTGACTCACACTTTTGACTTAAGAAGGTGTTCGATGAGGCGCTTCATCCAGCGGAGGAGGTGAGCGTAACCCGTAAGTGGAAGGAGATAGACAAGAATCAAGAGGCTGTGCTGTCAGATACTCGGGCATTGAGTGGGATCAAGGCCAGCGCAGCAAGTTGGATGGAGGCTTCTTGGCAACAGCTGCTTAGCAACAATTTTTCACTCCTATTTCTCATGCAAAACTTTCTCTTCAGCTTGTCTCTACCACCAACGCCCTGTCAACCTCTCTGAACTTCTTCTTACACGGTATTTACAAAAAGTTTGTTACTTACAAGTTGGGGATATTTGGCTTTTTTGTGACATTTATTGAAAAAGTCCACATTTCACACTACAGTGGTATCATGTCATAAAAAAAATGGCGTTGAAGTAGAGGCATGCAGAAGGATGCATCGATCATACGCACACGGAAGCTCTCGCAAACTTGACTTTTTTTTTTCTCTCTCTCTCTTGGCCATTTAACTCCGTTTTGGAACAAAAGTTAAAAACAAGAAATCGGAAAGTTCTATGCTTTATGTCAAGATGTATCAAGGTTGTTTGAGGCGCAGATGGCTACATATGGACACCTGAACACCACCACTGCCGACGTCTCCCCCCCCCCCCCCCCCCCTAAAAAATACAACATCAAACCGGTAACATTTCATTTTTGCCAATCATGAACAAGTCATGCAAGCAACGTGGCTGCTTCGGCATATCGCCATGCGTATACGTTTGTGAGCTCGGGGCAGTTCTTGGATGATCGCAGCGATGCGATGGCGGGAATGGGATTGAAATGAATTTATATTCACATCTTGCTAGCAGCTTCAAGATTACATACTCCAGCTATAAGTCTACTTCTAAAGGTTAGCGTGAACTTCAGGGTCATTCTGAAATGTCACCCACAAGCCTAATATATTTTTGTTAGTAGTTTATTAAATCCATGGAAGGGGGGGGGGTGCCAAGCTCCCATTCGTCGCTGCTTGCCGCTTCATTGGAATGGAATTTCCTCTTGCCTATTTTACAATCGTTTGTAAGCAATTTCAAGATGGAGGCCTGAGTCGCTTATCTATGTATCAGTGGCCATTGATGGAGGTTAATCACCTGCTTTAATTGGGTCTTAAGACGCTTATGAGCTTTGCCATTTGGAGGTCGCTGCCGTGTGGTTTCCTGTTAATGAGATTTGGCTTTTCCAGAATCTCAATAGAGTCTTGGGGACAACAAATGCCACTCAACTTCAGTATGGATTTGTAATTACCCACCCTGCGGTCCCAACACGCTGTCAACTTGGGTTGGTGCCGAACAACTTTAGCCTAAATAAAGGGTCAGAAGGATCCAAAATGGCGATTCCCAAATCGGGGGAAAAAAATAATAGGCAAAATATCATGATGAGTAATCATTTAGTTACGCTACCTACATGCCGCATACCGAACGTTTACATCTTTGTCTACAACTTTGCGCATTGAAATGTACCGCAATTGATGTTACCTCAGTTTAAACGCTGACCTCATCAGCCTTAAAAAATTTAAAAAAAGAAAACCCCGCGTGGGTCATTCTGACCTTCACACGTGCTGACTTTTGCTAGCAACGATCATGCGGCGCATTATCAGATGCCGACTGAGGAGTGTTTGTGTGTATGTGTGTTTGCAACAGCACTGGAGGTGAAGCAGTATCGCAGAAATCCGGAGCGTGAAAGCTTTTATCTCGATTTGAATAATGCAGCCGGCCGGCCCTGCGACCAAGCGGTCCCACTCAGTCTTAAAACATTCATGTATACAGTATGTACACGCCAACACGTGCTGATGAATAAATATAAACATACTTGGCTTTACTCGAGGGGGCGGAGAGAAAAACAAGAGGAGAAGGCTGCGTGATGATTTATCTCAAAGCCATTTTACCTTCATGATGCACGGGGGGCAAATCGACACTATATTCATTTGTGTGCGCTGGTCAACAAAACGTTGAGTCAATTCAAACTTCATGGTGTCGATGAAATTGATTATTCATTATAAATGTGTGTGTTTCGTGTCCAACTTCAC
Organism: Hippocampus guttulatus; assembly: GCF_054856545.1. Lineage (NCBI taxonomy): Eukaryota > Metazoa > Chordata > Actinopteri > Syngnathiformes > Syngnathidae > Hippocampus > Hippocampus guttulatus. Next base: position 7,083,765 of record NC_141269.1, on the reverse strand, counting down.
ACACTTCAACCCTTTCATGCACCCTGTAACCTGATGGCATGATAAGCTGTCCACTGTAGTCACCGCTGTCCCTGAAAGGGTTAAACGTGTGTCGTCTACCTTATACAGTCATACCTCGGTTTTTGACCATAATCCCTTCCAGAAGGCTGTTCGAAAACCGAAACCACGCTCTTTTTTAAAAAAAAAAATCTTTATTGAACACATCTGCTCACAATGGAACGCTACCCGAGGAAGCGTCACTTCCTCGTGTAAGGAAGGCGAAAGGAGTCAAGTGGCGCATTCAAGTGCGCTCAGTTTGGTCGAGAACCGATTTTCGGTCGTAATCCGAGGCATAAAAAACTTGAAATTTTTGGTCAAAAACCAATTTGAGAGACGTTCGAAAACTGAGGTTTGACTGTATTTCAGTCGAAACCACTTTTTAAAATGAAGACCGGATTCCAGTGAAAACTATTTGAATTGAAATGAGTGCTTCAATATTTATGTAATAAATAAATAAATAAATAAATAAAGCTTCTTGTAAAAATCTCAAACAAAACCAACCCAGAAATAAAATATAAATGAGCTTTTATGAAATACAGTCTCATCCGCCGACACCGCAAACAACAGTCGCCTAAAGAGGTACGATGATGTCTCTAATTAAAACGGAATTGACACATCACGTCAACTCGGAGGGCCTGAAAGACAACATTCAATAATGTTGATTATGGAAGAAGAGCCCCTTTAGATTTCTAATTAATTCCCTCCATGATTAAACGTTGATGAGCGTCATGCTTCAGAGTAGCCTTCCTAATTCGCCTCCGCCAAATCAACAGCGCTCTTTCGCTATAACGATGCCGTGAGAGCTGTCAGCGCCGGTTCTCCGAGGCATTGAGCAGGAATTCCCCACCACGCTGTGAAGGAAACCGATGAAAAAGCGACCGCGGCAAGCCCGAGCACTGTCATTTGTCTTCATAAGACCCTCTTTCCACGGAAGTGCAAGGGGCCAGATAAAGAGGGATGTGGGTTATCTGTGAATGCAGACTGATAGATCTGCTGCTGCTACTAAAGGTGAGATGGCGCCATTGTCAAGTGTGCAGTGTCTCCGCGCATACGAAATTTTCAAATATTGCGTCTGGTTACGAAAGACATTTCAAGATACGAAAGGTAAAAATACAGTATGGGCTGCTTCTCGGAGCTCTGAGTTTCCTGAACGCAACATACTTGTAGCTGCTCTGCCATTGGCTGTTACCTACCATCTTCCTGGCATCCCATTGGCTAAGAGTGAACTCTACCGTACGTCTCTATGTGTGGAGATACTGTCGATCGATTTGTGTCTAAGATAAGATAAGAAAACATTTATTTGTCTCGCAATGAAGAAATTCCCAATCTATGCAGCGTCCTCGTCATTCGCCCCTCGGGCTATGAGGCGTTCCGATAGTCGTACGGAAATGTCAATAATCCAAAAAAAGTGTTCACCAGTCTGGTGATTGCTCACTATGCTGATGTTTGCTTTGGATATTTTCAAAGGATTGTTAAAAGCCGACAAAAGCAAACGTCCTTGGATCAGTTCTTTATAAAACGCCAGGCAAAAATCACTTCTGAGTGAGAACATGAATGAAAGAACGAGGAGGACGCAGTTCAAAGTTAAATGACCATCATTTTTTCTTTATTCTTAGTTTTTTATATTATGCACAACTCTCATTGTACAGCAATCTAATTGTAACATGTATTTGTTAGATATTTTGATGCATTTTTATGATTCAGAAAACATTTATGTCAGAATTTTGGGGGGCTTGGAACATGTTAGGGCATTCACTTGGAAAACGCGTCTCTACTTACAAAATTATCTAGTTAAGAAATTTCTTCCAGAACTAATTCATATCATAATTAGGGGTACCAATGTACTACTAAACTTTGAAACGTTTATTTTTTTTTAAATACCACAAAAGAGAAGATTTATTGTACTGGTTGCATTCTTCTTCTTTGTCAAATCCATTGGCTGGTTTCATTTTCTCACCTCGAGGCAGGACTGTTGCGATCAATCGCGCATGTCAAACTGTATTGTACAAGGAAAGTTAACGACAACCGAACGTTGCCTGCAGTTTGTTCTCGCTTCCCCGTACTGAACCACCAAGCCTACAGTGCACTGTAAACCGTACATACTGGAGGCTAATCGTAGCTTTAAGGATGCTCAGGGATTACACGCCGCATCTTTGAATGGACATTACAGCATTGTGAGTAGCTTGTGGGCTAGTTTGTGTCTCACCAACACAAATCCCTGTTTGTTATCTGTGTAATTCCATCAGTTTTTGTGCAAAAGGCACAGCAAGGGCTACGAACTTGCACACATTATACATCTACTGTTACACCAGAACAGATTCTTGTATTCGCGCTAGCAAAAACGAAACGGATCTCCTTTGGTGGCCAAAGGCTAATCCCACCGGTCAGGCAAGCAAAATATTCAGCCTGGTTATTATTCAGTCTGTGATTGTTTTGTTTTATTTTCTTCGCCTGGAAATGCCATTCCCCTCCCGCTGTGGGCCCCAACACTCGCTGGGTTCTAATCAGGAGGCCCAAGGTAAGTGCAAAGACAACTGCCTCAAAACAGGACTCGGGCGAGGGTGGGAGTGGGGGCGGGGGGGGGGGGGGGTAATGGCAAGTTGAATAAGGATGTGAGTGATTGAGGGAATTGGGAATAAGAAAGAATATACTGTACCTGGGGGTGTAATTTGTATCCTATAATTCAGAGTGTGGCTCCATCTTGTGGGAGTGTTGGTGAAGTATGATGTCCATCTGATACAGTCCACTTTAGCCATTCATTCATAGTAAAAAGGTGCTTTGGACGGAGACCAACAAAGCCTCTAAAAATTGCTGTTCAAGTGTCAGATTTAAAATGATCGTTCATCCACCCACCCCTTTTCAATACGTCTTCAGGTCATATGTGAGTTTGCACATTTTTTCTCTCGCGGAGTGAAACGTGAGCAACAATGTTGACGAGGGTTTCATGGACTTGGTTTTGACCTAGCACCGGTACGTGCCTCACTGGTTGGAAAACCCTCCTTTACATCAAACACGAGGCGCCAGTTTTGATCCGATTTGTATTAGTAGTCACTTCACAGCCGCTAGGGGGCGACACAACTTCATGCCTGCATCCCCCCAAATCCAACTGATGTTTTGTGGCATTAATATGTGTACGTATGATGTCAACCCTGGCCATGGAGCTGATAGGTAAGTGGCATGAAAAAAAGACTACCACCTGTGCACAAGTAACCACCATTTTGTTTTTTAGGTGTTACTCCCTCTGATCCAATTCACTCATTCAAATGACATCAGAAGAATATTATGTAACGTGCATTTCTCAACCTCTCTCTCTCATTTATAGAACGTGACCTCGGCGTGGTGTAAATGTGTTGACGTGACCTTCAAAGTGCCGTAGCCCCGAGTGGCAGCAGTGCTGTGTTTTTGTTTGAAAGCCCAAACTGCCAGAATCCCATTAGAGTGGAGCACAGCACTCCTCCCCTTGCAAAAACAAACCGTCTCTCCATGAAACACCTGTCAGGGTCCTCAAAACCGCCCCTCCTCATCCTCACGTCCGCTTTTATTTCTTTCACGCAGAGCATCCATGTACCTCTCGCAATGCTTTCCTCCAGTCAGTTTCTGTTTTTCCTGTGCAGCATGGTGGAATAGTGATTAGCATACTCTGGCTTCCTCCCACATTCCAAAACAGCATGCAGGTCAGTTTAATCAACGACCCACCAACATTTTAAAAACTGAAAACTACTTCTTGCGTACTTATTAATGTGACGGGTTAGCAGTTTGATACACCCCCACTCCCCCCAAAAAATAAAACAGTGCAGTTTCTTTATCCCCTGCAAAGAGTGACTAATATTAATGTGGCTTGAGAAGCGGTGCCCCTTCAAATGACTTGATCTTTTTTCAGGAATGCTCGCGCGCTGTAGGGAACGGATACCACCCTCAGGTGGATTTTCGGGCTCCCTCCTTTGCACTCTCTTATGAGCATGGTCATGGAGCAAATTAAACTGTTTATAAAGTATGTCTATATATACCGTATATGTATGAACTGCGTGTAATATACTGTAGGTACACGGCTTGTATGCAGTACGTACAGTGTGTGTTTGTGTGCTTTCGTAAAAAGCATAGCAGAGTCCTGTTTGTTTCTCTTTTTGACAAGACAAGGCTTTGAAGTTCAGAAGTTCGAGAAGCCCTCAGGACTGAAAGTATGTTTTACATCTCTTGCAGACGTCTTATCGCCCGTAATGGAGAAGCTGAAGAAGTCTCAGTGTGTGGATGGGCGCGCGTGTGCGTGTGTATATGCGTGTGTGTGCGTGTGCGTGTGTCTGTGTGTGTGCCCGTTGGAAGGATGAAAATAGATGTCTGCCCGGTCACACCATTAAGAGCTGTGATTGACAGCTTCCTGAGGTGCTTTACATTTTTCAAATGACTTGTGACTGCACGCTCACACATCGAAAGTACTTTTCACACAAAGGTAGACCCAAGAACAGGAATGAACCTTGATAAGCATTTTGACTTCCAATATGAAGTTTCTCACTGTTTCTGGACAGCTAATTAAAAAATTGTAAGAATACATTTCAGAATTCACTCTTCTGTCAGTAACGGTTTGCTTTCCAAATTATTTTGACTTCAAAATGGCGCAGCGAGAGTGGCTGTCTTTCCAGCAGCTCCTATATTTTGTTGTTCTACTTCTTCCTTTCATAACTTTGCTGCTGTGAATTGGGAATTTCTCCATTGCGAGACTAATAAAGGCTTTCTTATCTTATGGTAAGAGGAAATGAAACCAGATACATCGCATTGGTCACAGCTAACCCAAGCTAGCAAACACTTCCAGCCTGTTCAACAGTGCACTTTAACATGACACAACTCCATTTAAAAAACATGTGTTCAAACAATAATGTGGTTTAACCCAATCTTATTCACTCCAGTAATGTTCTGTGCTCCCATTGTTAAGATTTCTCAGCATATACTAGGTAAGCGGATTTGTTTTTCAATTTTTGGTCAATATTTTATTTTTGTTTGGGCAGGGGCGTTGGTGGTCAGGTAAACAAAAATGGCTAGGGATTTTTTTTAATTTCCCTGGGGGGGGGGGGGGGGATCTCTCTTTTAACGCCACAAAAGCCTTTTTAAAAACTTGTCTATAAAAGTTAGTGGCATTGTCATTCACCAATCACCACACAGATTCCCCAGTTACCCAAATTGTCAACTTAGGTAAATCAAGTGTTACAGAAGCAGGTGTGGCTGCATATGTGTGGTTGAAAGTGGAAGACAGCCAGCCAATTTGAGGCCAAAGCTCAGAGGAGCTGCCCTTAAAACAATAATCCTGCTTCCACAGAACACTCGGCCTCATCCATCCTCTTCCAAAGAAAACTCTTGCGTCCAATCGACCACATATCACAAAGAAGAGTAGCCCAAGTTACAGAGTCCTGACAAAATTGCGTCCAATCGACCACATTCACAAAGAAGAGTAGCCCAAGGTACAGAGTCCTGACAAAATTTAAGACTTTTTTTAAATTAAAGTATCTATATTATTCATTCAAACTGCGACTATATCGCAAACTATGATCTCAAAACACTTAACTGTCATTTCAAACTCATGTTAGAGCAATTTTACACCTCAAAATAAATGGCTTACAGTTGGATTGATTGGAAGGGGGGGGGGGGGGGGAAGCACTTTTTCATTTTTCTGCAGTGGTCAGGAACAACAGGGAATTCCATCCCTTCTCGCTTTTTCCGAAGGTGGAGGTCTCCTGAATGTTACCAGCTGAATATATTTACTCAGCTCTTGCAGAGTGTTGGCCACAAAGGCAGGAATGTGACTTGAAAGGGCCTGTTACATTTTAATTTTTAACCCATAAAATAAACACAAGAGAGTGGCCTTACAATTATTTATTTATTTTTTGTGAATGGCTCTATTCATTCCCAATAGAAAATTAGTCCTGGGGTAAAGCCACACCCATTTGGAATGTCCGGCTCACTCACTGCTCATCTATTGGCCAGCCGTGAGGAGAGGGGGCGGGCTCTGTCAGGTGGTATAAAGAGGTGTTTAAGTTGGTTGTCACCGAAGGGGAACACTTGGACAAAGACCCGAAAAGGGACTGAGCTATTTAGGACTGACTATTCTTGAGTGGAGCTGAGTTTGAAATTAGATATACATAAACCATATTTAATGAGCATGGATTATGCAATGTATTTTATTTTGATGATGACAGCCTTCATCTCACAGGTAATATATATATATATTTTTTTTTTCCTCACTGAAGCTTATGTGTTAAATGTACATTGAGAGGCAGATTGGCTTTGGGACAACGATGAAACATTATGGATGATAATGGAAATTGTGAGTTACAATGAGTGTTACTCTGTCCTTTCCAGTTTGTTTGTTTTTTGGGGGTGGGGGGTAGCATCAGATGACTTTAGTCGGGCCATCAAATCATTTATGTCTATGGTTCTTGTGTTGAATACACTTTAGGTAACTCAGTTATACACATCCTGGTTCTCATGAACTTAGTTCACCAACTTTACAACAAACTGCAATACAGCGCAGAAGCAAATCTGTCAAATAATTAGTACACATGCCTCACAATTTAGGTTCTGGGTTTGAATCATTATTCAGGCGTGGCTTTCCTACCGGTACTCTGGCCTCAGCCCATATTCCAAAAACATGGTTGTTAAGTTCATTGCAGATTTCAAAATTCTGTTAACAAATGTTTGTCTCGACCAGTGGTCTCAAACTCGCAGCCCTGGAGTCATTTGCAGACCGCAGGATGATACTTTGCGGCCCCCTACTTGACATCAAGGCTTACGTTGGTGCAATCCCCTTTTTTTTTTTTCGCGGTGTCGTTGCCCTGGGTATTTTGTTTATGTCACTTTGAGGCTACCATAGCGCAGGCCCATGCCAGGTTTCAAGGAAACGTATTTCTCAAGTGACACCAAGTGGAAGGGAAGGTTATCCTGTCACACAGTACCAGTCAAGTCTTTTTAGAAAGCTGAGGAGATGGAATATTAATTTGTTGAGCACAGGGGCACCCCAACACGTCTCGAATGTACAGAGAAAGTTACCATGGTACTTTTGCTAATTGGTTGCTATTTTGGTATACTGTACGTTAGCACAGAAGCCGTTACCATGTTCACCTTTCATCAATTCTAAAATACCTGCTGGGCAAGCTTTACAATACAATACATGCTGATTTATATAGCGCTTTCACAACAGCGGCAGCCGTAACAAAGCACTTAACAAAACAGTTAACATAAACTAAAATAATAAACACAACACATAACATAAAACACGGACAGTCGTGCAGTCCTAACCGCTTCTCCGTCACACGCTTTGTTGTTTGAAACAGTTTGAGATGAAAGAGGAGAGAATCAAAGCTTTGTGTGTTAGAAGAGGGAAACATCATAAACATGTAGCATAGTGACCCTCGAGGACCGGCTTTTGACACGTGTGGCCTAAACGCTCTTTCTGCTCAGGTTGTTTACTTGCTCTATCATAGCATAACAACTATTAGCATGATAGCGCTCGATCAGTTCCTGGTCATAACGTAATGTGACAAAAAGAAATGATACAAACCCCTTATCTATCTCCCTTAGCACTTTTTGTTCTCATGCTTCTGTCATTTAAACTTGGTCTTGATGTTTCTGTCCCTTGTCTGACAATGTCCAGGTGATGGCTATCTGTCCCGCGACATGTGAATGTCCCGCGGGCCACCCGGTGTGCTCTCCGGGGATTAGCACTGTGCAAGATGGATGCGGGTGCTGCAAGGTGTGCGCCGCGCAGCTTAACCAAGACTGCAGTTCCACGAAGCCTTGCGACCATCACAAAGGGCTGGAGTGTAATTACGGCAACGACATCACAGAGGCTTGGGGGGTGTGCCGAGGTAAGGGGGCAAATATATACAGGATAGACTAATTATCCCCAAACTGTATTCCTTTTTTGCTTAATTGATGCCCTTTTAAACAAAAGTGACTGTGGATGTTACTTGGCGTATGCTAACACTCATAGATGAGCGCCATATTAATGTTTGTTGATGCATTTAGCTAGCATTGCCCAACATCACCGATAAATGCATACTATTCCCTTGTCTAAAAGTGTTGCTCCACTGTTTGTTCAAATGTCCGTAGCGTCTAAAACCGCGACTATTGATGCGAACCGTTAACCTTCAATGGCGTTTTTGCACCGTGTGTTAGCATTAGCCTTTGCAGACTTTCTGAAGACAAAGCGATGTTGTTTTAACTACATCATAGGTAATTGTCATCATAGGTCATTTGCTTTAAGTTTTGTGTGACATTAAACAGCCGTAAGCTTCTTTTTGGGGATAAATTGTTTACTATTTGCCAAATTACTTTGTGAAGTGAGTTGAATTTTGAGTTCAGTGACCCCATAAAACTCTCTCATCCCAAAGGGTTGTGAAAGCCAAAAGACAATGCCACATGTCGGTGAGCCACCAGTCCACACGACAGTATGTAAGCCCCGCATAAGAACAAACATGACCGAGATGCTTAATGGGAGCAAAAGTAATGGAGATAAAAATAAGCTTCATGCCAGAGCTGCGCTACAAACTATGAATAGCAGGTCCTTCTCAATTCGGAGACAAGTAGTCTGACACTTCCTGTCTCCTCAGATCCACTGACCTTTCAGTCTAAAACGTCGTTGCCATGCAAAGTTATTGTGCCGTGTGTCACAAGAGTCACATTTCAGTGCTTAAACGCTTGGGTGACTTCTCGTCATGCATCTCAGAGGTGACCATGTGTCTTTGATGCCTTAATGCGGGGTGAATAATCTTGCCTTTTTTTAACAAGTCATAGTTCTCTGGATGTGAGTCATTTCTATTAAATGACACATTATGCTATTTTTTTCACAATTTAGAAGGGTCCCGTGTGTCTTAATAAAAGGTCTCTGACATTCTTTGGTCAAAACTGCATAAAGGATGTAGAATTACGGTAAACCGAGCTGACTCTGTATGCCATGCATCCATCCATTCATTCATCCATCCACGGTCCACCCATCCATTATCTGCCCCGCTTCTCACAAGTTGGTGAATTTGTGGCTGTAATGTATTTACACCCTTAAAACTGCTGCTATTTTAACCCATTTTGGGTCATTTTAATCCAACAGTGTTCCCTAAAGGTATTCCCTAAAGTTTGGATATCTTGGCAATTGATGGAATGTGGAAATACTGCATTGAGCTCACAAATATTGAAAAGTGCATGAATAAATGTAAATAGGACTGAAGATTTGAGGTAGTGTTCCAATTGAATTAAAAAAAAAAAAAAAAAGCATTTTATGGTCTTCTTGAAGACCTTAGGACTCCTTCCAAAGAACGCGATGTTCGCATCACCTCATCCAGACTGTGAATGAATTGTATAGACTGCCAGGGCTCAATCCTTATCCCCCGCAAATAGCGAAAATCTCCGCATAATTGCCTAAAAGGGTTTTTGATTTTGTGTGTGTGTCTGTGTGCGTGCATGGATGCACCAAGGTGCCCCAGCAAAGCACTTAGCATGGAGACGATCATAAAGCATCAACACCGAGCATCTACTGTAAAATTTACACACCCATGAAGCCGTGGTATATAAACAGCCTTATTCATGACTTAAAATCGTCGACACAAAGACGCCGCCATCAGATGAGGCTCATCAAAAGTATTAGCTAGCATACTCTCATGTCGCAAATGGAAATGAAATCACATCAGGGCAAAGAAATATGCGCACAAGCGCTTGCAAAGCACCTCGACAAATATGCTCATTGGCACCATTGTATTTATAATTAAAACAAATTTCCATAGTATGTCCTCTTTAAGAATTGCACCCCACCCCCATTACTGTTTTCCAGCCAAATCGGAAGGACGCACGTGCGACTACAGCGGCAGGATCTACCAGAATGGAGAGAGCTTCCGCGTGGGCTGCAAGCACCAGTGTACCTGCCTGGATGGCGCCGTGGGCTGCGCGCCTCTTTGTGACCACAACCTGCCACCAGCGTCGCCATCGTGCCCCTTCCCTCAGCTGGTCAGAATGCCCGGCCGGTGTTGCTTCACCGTGGACTGCCACAAAGACATCTGGCGCCTTCCAAACAAACACAACCCAAAGGTTGTTTTTTTTTCATCTTTATAATTGTTTGTGGTATGCTGCACTTCAAAAAAAAAAAAAGAAAAACGATTGGATTGCTGTCATTTTCACGGCAACCCAACCTCGCCAATAATATCGCTCTCTAAACTTGTATGAACGTTGCTGCTAACATTACTTGGGTCTGTTATGTCTGTACTGCACACTGTAATGATAAAATTGTTTCAAAACATTTTTGATAAAATGTCATTTGACACAATGACAACAAATTGCAAACAAAGATCTTTTACTTCTGACACAAATGATTCACAGTTGTGTGAAACGACCGCCATACACACCAACTACTGCAAAGGAGTACCTACTCGATACCAGATTTTAAAATGTTTATTTTTTTTGCCTTAAGTATATGTGGCTGGTATCGGCAGCTTCCATGATATCCGATACCTTAAAATAAGGCCAGTATCGGCCCGATACTAGATCTTGGTATTCGCTCATCTCAAATAACTACGAGTCATGTGGGGGTTTTACCATCTCGCACCATCTCAAAGGTGTTTTTGTGCTCTATCTTAGATGACCTTTCCGAAACGACGGCAACCCAAACCACAGCGCCGACCCACCCCTCGGCCTCATGAAAACGATCTTCCGGCGACCAATGAGATTTTGCCCTTTCACACGACTGGCTGGGAGGCTGAGCGTGGCTACAAATATCTACCTGGTGAGAGAGACAACAACATCTGGCTGATTGCTATGAATGTGCTTTTCATGATGACAATGTTGATCATTATCGGATTGTGAAAAATCTCAATCAACCATCTCAATATTATAGCCCGACATATTCCAAAAGAAAAAGTCAAAATTATTTTTTTTTTGTTTTTCTGCCAGTGACCCGAAATTTTGCTTTGCAGAATCCAGACTCTCACATTGAAAAGTTGCACACTTCTCTCGCTCTCCACAAAACTTGCAAACACCGACATGACACGAAACTTGACTGTACCGAATGTATTGTCCTTCGTTGTTCTTCCTCTGCGTGGTCTACAGGCAGCGTCATGGCTCATTGCCGCCACCTACTGATCTGAGCCTTCCGCTGCAAGGAAAACCGCTATGAAGTCAAAACACTCTTTTGTCTCAAGGCATATTTTTCTGTGATTGTTTTCAGTGTGGGGCAACCAGAAGAAATGTCCCATCCTCACCACCGATTGGTCCCAGTGTTCTCGTAGCTGCGGGACGGGCATCTCCTCCCGCCTCTCGAACAAGAACCCCCAGTGCAAGCTGGAGAGAGAGAGCAGATTGTGTACAGTGCGGCCTTGCAGCGCCACGCAGCCTCTTCCGAGCAAGGTAACCTTGAGGGATTATATTTACTCTAGATGTATGTATAATTATCGGCAACGACAGTGAGGATAAAAAAGCTGCTTATCGCTGCTTATCTCTCACCAAGTGTTAACCTCCACACTTTATGATAACACCTGACCGCAGAAAATCATACAGCCTTTTATCTGTCCTTGTTTGACTTTATGAGGGCAAACCCACTTTCTGGCTTTTAGCCTGTTGCCATTGCATAAAATTAAATAAATCCCTCTGGGCACCTCCAAGGTGGAAAAGTCAGGACCAAGATTATTATAGAAAACTAACGAGGAAAAAAAAAATTGTTCATGAAACGAAACAAAAAGTCCTTTGGACATTATAATACCCAATACTTAGTGACCTCATTTTTTATTTATCTTGCACTCGACAAATGGGGCAGATAATCTAACCCTTTCATGCGCACTGTAACCTGATAAGCTGTCCACTGTAGTAAGCGCTGTCCCTGAAAGGGTTAAAAAAAAACATTAAAACTAACTAAAAATCCAGAACTATTATAACCATGGTCAGGTCAAATTGTATGATTTGTTCAATTTTAGAATCGGGTTTTACTGAAGGTTCAGAGGTCCAGGACCCCAAAAAGTTTGAGAACTATTCTATGTTCTGTGGTTATCATTTTTTGTGTGTTGATGTACACTCTTGGTGCTAATTATACTGCACAGAGCTGATTTCCTCTGCTGCTGTGTTTGAGTTAATTTTAGTCCATATAAGCAGCCTCCAGCCAGTCATGGCATTCCTGCCAAGCAACTGTCCATAGCTAAGCTCCGTGCGGTGGGTCTATATTAATTCTCCATGTTGGACAAACACCAGGAGCTCTTTGCCATGCTTGCTTAGCTTGAAGAGTCTGCTGCCAGGGGCAATGATAGAACAATGTCCATGGCATGTTGTGAGGCTGCTAAATTTGGCTGTTAAGAAATGACATCATCATCTGACTGGTGTATTTTAGTGAAAATGATCTTAACCCTTCCCTTTCAGGGACACATATTTTTTAAAAAAGTGATATATTTTATCTAAATATGGTTAGAAATGAAAACAGTGCTGTAACGTAGTTTTGTCGTTATCTTTCCGATTGCAGAGAGGCAGGAAGTGCTCCGCCATGCAAAAATCCCCGTCGCCCCTCCGCCTGTCCTTTGGCGAGTGCGTCAGCGTGCGCCTCTACCGGCCCAACTTCTGCGGCCAGTGTCGGGACGGACGTTGCTGCTCGCCGCGCCGCACCCGCACCCTGCCAATTGACCTGGCCTGCCCGGATGGCCAGCGCCTGCGAAAGTCGGCCATGTTCATCCAGTCGTGCAAATGCAGCGAGGAGGCCTGCGGCCACCTGAACGACGTGGCCCTGCCACCGCAGCGCTGGATGCACGGTGACACATACAAATTCATAGACAAACAGTGATTTTATTTGAGTTTTGATGCGGAGCAAGATGAAATGCCAGGTTTGACAGTGTATGGGAAGAAGGGCCCTGGTTGGTGTGTGTGTGTAGCCCAGGGTGCCTTTGTTCAGATGTGGGAGCTAAATTAAAGCCCTGATGCAGCCCCGGACACTTCCCTCCTTCACAAGGGATAAGCGTGCTTATTCCGACTTGGATATTTTGAGACCCTCCCGACAGGCCGCAAGAGGAAATGCTTTGCAAGGCACTTTGAAAACTGACTTTGAACTTTAGCGGCAATGCAAAAGGACCTAATATGTTCAGTGGGTTTCACACACTTTTTCTCTGGTGTACAGTGAACCCTGAATTAACATTTTTTTAAGGGGGTGAGGGGGGAGACTTCCCCTCTTCTTGAAAAACTCACTTGGAATGCTGCAAAAATAGTTCTTTGCCATCTTGTAACACTTAAATCTTGGTGGGCGGGTGTCAACTATTTACGGATTGTGGCTATTCGCGACAGGGTTTGGTCTCCACCCCCCACAAAAAGCAAGGGTTCACTGTACAGCGATGCCTTGAGATAGACAGCCAGGGTACTCCACAGTACTCAGTCATATACTCTATTCTCTGTGTTGAATGACTATTAGTGTCGTACTAATGGGATCAGAGAGGAGCTGAGACAGCTCATTATTTAGAACAAAAGTTATGGATTTGCCATTGTAAATATGAAACAGGATTAACATTTGATTGTTGGCGTTGTCTATTTTTTAGCAGCTTGGCGAGTCAGCTCTTATCACACCACATTCCACAAGATAGTGTTCAGGATAACCTTTGCTGACCTGGATTGCAGAAAAGCACAAATGTATCCCGATTGTATGCGTGCAACCCACTTGAGCCATAGTCTTTTGACATTATATCCTGTAATGCATCGCAAACCCTTAAGATATTCTTTATTTACATCCAGCAAAAGAACTCTCGAGTTCTTTGTTTTGGTGGGGGGAGTTTGCACTTATTTGACAAGCTGTCATGTTGACACACAGCACTGACGCCACTCCACATTGGTGTGTTTGTAAAAATAGTTAAAAGTATTTTTTTTTGTGTTCACAATCTGATAAATGGTTCAATAAACTAAGTCTAATATTTGGATATTTCCGCTTCTTCTGTGACAGTATTTATGCGCCGTGATGGATGAGCATGAATGTTTTAAGAGCTTCTTAAAGATGAAGTGTTTTAAAAATTGAGCCTCGAAAGCAAAATAGTAATTTGATAAAATACCTCCCTCTGTTGGAGAGGGTCAGTTACTACAGAAACAACTGATTGGTAAGCTTTGCGCTATTTTAGTTTTTATAAAAACAAAGGTGGCATACTACATTTATTAAAGAACAATTAAACGATTTATATGCATTTGCAGGTTAAATGTTTCAAGGTCAATAACGGTTCCCCCCCTCCTTTTTTCCTTGTGTGTGGGCAGACAAATGGCATCACTGTAGCAAACTAAGGTATAAAAGGTTTATTTCCTCAACCAAGCAACAGTGCTTAAAAAGAAAAACACTAAAACGAGCAACATGTTAAAATAAAAAAATATTAAACTTCCCAACATGTAGTGGCACGGGGACATTGCCTGTTTTCCTTAAGAAGAAGAAGGGAAAAAAAACAAAAAAACCGAGGGTCACACATCACTGGAAACTTCAGATTCATCTGGACTGTTCAACTGGAGTAAAAAAGAGAAAAGGAAGCAGAGTACAAAATTAAACACCAGAAAAAATGTGAATCCCATCTATAAACCACCAACATAGGCCACTGGTGTCTTACTAATATTTCAATTGCAATCTCAAAATGAGGCTTTATAGACCAAGTTGTAGGTCCATTTTGGGTTTTTTGCCCTTCAGTGGCTAAAATTGGGGCAGGTGTGTTACATCAGTAAAGAATTAGTCACCCTGCTCATTGCTGAGAAGATGGATGATGCAATCAAGCAGAGAACTCACTGTAAGTGGAGATATCAATCTCCTCTGGCAACTCAGCCACGTTGACCTCGAAGCGGTCTTGGACCTCGTTCAGGGTCTTGGCGTCAGTCTCGTCGGACACGAAACTGATGGCCAGGCCTTTGGTGCCAAACCTGCCAGCGCGAGCCACCTGGTAGGAAGGGGACAAGAAAATGGTGAGTGGGATTTGTGGCAGCAAGTCACACGCTGAGGGGTTTTACTGCAGCGCAACTGACTCTGTGCAGGTACGAGTCGGAATCCTCGGGCATGTCGTAGTTGAAGACGATGTTGACCCGCTCGATGTCCATGCCTCGGCCGAACAGATTGGTGGCTACCAAGATCCGCCGCTGGAAGTCTTTGAACTGCTGGTACCGGGACAACCTGCAATAGCAGATGCAAAGAGCGGCTTATTTCGTATGGGGAACCTCAACGATCCGTTTTTGGGACCCTATTGTTCAGCCTTTATATACACTCCTGATTATATACTCCTGTCGCATTTGTGTTTGAATATATGTTGCTTAAAGGATTATATGTATATATGTGGCATAGAAAAACGACTGATGGAAATCCGTTTCCCCGTATGTTAGCATTAGCAATGTGCTAGCAGACTAAAGGCATGTGTGTTTGCATTCTGTTGACGTCTTATTTTAATAGTGAAATTGCTTATCAAGGATTGTGTTTATATTCATGTTCCTTGTTCCTCAAATAGGGAATTAGCTGAACAAGCTCCCACCTTTGCTCCTGGCCCATGCCTCCATGGATGGCAATGGCCGGGAAGTTCTGCTCCACCAGAAGCTGGGACAGCGCCACACAGCGATGCACCGACTTCACAAATATCACCACCTGACGAGACCAAGTCACGCCACTACAGTAAGGATTTTTTTTTTTAATCATTTCATCTCATTGCTCTGCATGTTAAGAACTCCATACTTGGTTGAACTCGAGCACGTCGAGCAAGTCGAAGAGCTTTCGGTTCTTCTCGCTGTCTTTCAACTTGCAGTAGTACTGCTGCAGGCCGTGAAGGGTCAGCTTGGTCTCGTCGTCCACAAACACCTCCATGGGCTGCACCATGAGATTAAATTAGTCTTGCATACTGTTACAGGTAACGTCCTTTTAGCGTGCGTACGTGTTGTCTTGGGTGGCATTAGAGCTAGGGAGTAATGCTGACCCTAACTTTGCCACTCAAGTGCATCACTTTAGCCCTCTGATATGGTCACTTATGGCACTGACAGCCACAAGTGAGCAAAGCTAAAGGGACACATTGCCAAAGAGTCGGCAAGTTTCGTTTAAACTTGTGAGGATTAAAAAAAAAACAACTACTGAGATTTCTACATACAGTAGAGCATGTCTCCAGGGTTGGACTTAAATGAGTTTTCCGCTGTAGGAGCAGCGTTGTGTTTAAACATTAAAAGTGCATTTCAGCAAAACCTCAGTTTGTTTTTCACTGCCGTACTTGACAACTTACATCCTGCATGAACTTGCGGCACACCGGGCGGATCTCCTTGCTTAGCGTGGCGCTGAACATCATGACTTGCTTCTCGTGGGGAGTCAGCCGGAAGATCTCCTGGATGTCATGTCTCATGTCTGCCAAGAGACATGCAGCCACATTGAGATCATTCCGACGGCCTGTTCAAATGAATCTGCGGTCGTGGCAGGGATAAGTTCCAGACACGCGATGACAGCTGAAATAGCTGCATTTAGACCATATGAAAAAATGTTTCGTTTTAAATGGGTTTAGCCCTCCAACATGCTTGTACCTCTGGCTGCAGTAATCAAATGGTTATAATGGCGTATTCTACCAATTATATAATTGCATAAAAATTCATTTTGCATTATCAAACAATACCACACATGAGGTGGAGGCATTTTTTCCCTACATAAAGACAAAAAAAAAATCTATTACGCTTTCTGGTTCTGGTCGTGTCCCATCACTTACCCAGCTGCTCCAGCATCTTGTCACACTCATCGAGCACAAAGTGCTTAATGTTCTTCACGCTGAGGCTCTTGTTGCGGATGAGCGCCAGGGTGCGACCGGGCGTGCCCACCACGATGTGTGGGCAGCTCTGCCGCAGGACGTCCTCGTCCTTCTTGATGGCCAAGCCGCCGAAGAAGACCGACACTTTGACGTTGGACATGTACTTGGAGAAGCGTTCGTACTCTTTGCTGATCTGGAAGGCCAGCTCTCGAGTGTGGCACATGACCAGGACAGACACCTGGAATGTAAGAGAAAAAAAAAAACCACACACACACACATACAATAGGTTCACTTGAAATAGGAACACTTTAAATGACACATATTTCTAAACTATACTGAAATTTTTAAGGCTTAAAAAAAAAAAGTTACTGGACAACGCAAAGGCCGTTTCATGTGCAAGCATGTGCAATTCCTTTGTTGTGTCATGACCAATGAAGCATAGAAAAGGTCTGAAGCTGATTTGGATTCATTCAAATCAGGAGTATTTGTTGTTTGCATTCCCCCACCATCATTATTTATTAACTTTCATTGACTACGTGTTTTGATTTTTTTTCCCCCGCAGGTTTATGTACGGTGACATTGCAATTCAGACTTCCAGCTGATGGCAGCGATGTGGCAACAGACTGAAAAGTGAAAGCTTCTGACCAATCAAATCAAGATGCATTTGACATTGCATGCAGTCTGCTGCAGATGACAAATGATAATAGGCACTATAATAGAAAGGTGACACTTATATTAGAAAAAAAATCAACTGAGTTGATTTTTTTCAATTCAGTTGATTTTTTTTCTATATCGTTGGTGGGATAAAAGGTGAACTTACTTGACCATCCATGGGTTCAATCTGCTGCAGGGTGGCAAGCACAAACACGGCCGTCTTTCCCATACCGGACTTGGCTTGACACAGAATGTCCATGCCCAGAATGGCCTGAGGGATACACTCGTGCTGGACTGAAAAGACAAACAAATGCTTGGTAAAGAGCCTGGAAAAACATTTCCCGCTTTTTGACGGAATTAAGACTTGACCGAAAAACATTGTTCACAATTGTATTGTAGAGTGTATCCACCGCTGCCATTCACCTTCAGATGGATGCTCAAAACCACAGTCAATGATGGCACGAAGGAGCTCGGGCTTTAGGAGGAAATCTCGGAACCCGGAGCTGTGGATGGATACGTACGACCCCTTCACGGCCTTTTTGTTTGCCGGGGTTGAACTCTCCAATGTTCCTTGGGGCTCCTCTTCCTCTTCATAGTCCAGAAGTTCATTATCAACATCAGGTTCAGTCATCTGTGAGGCAGTCAAAAAATAACTAGGATCAACTCCACATGCATTGTGACCATCTCTATCGTTAGTTCATATACAGACGTATGATAATCATATAAAGGCCTTCTTGTTCAAAAAGGCCTTTATACAACGCTAAGGGAGAACCTGGGTGTTCTTCCTTCCTTAAAATGTTCTAACTCTGCCAAACTGCGATTCTCGTCAAGACGAAAGTGTGTGTGTGAAAAGATTGTGGTGGGGTTGGAAGGGAACCAATCTCTGGTGTGTCCTCCAGGAGGAAAATATTATATTTATATGTATATATCATTCCTGTTGTATTTGTCGAGTATTTTTTTTTACCTTTGTTTATTACCACATATTTCACATGATTAATACACTAATATCCGCCTTTACATTAGTCGGTCCATTACACGAACAGCTGGTAAATTCGCAACAGGCATCGAAACCGCATTAATCGTACACGCACATGTTTCGAATTAAATGATTATCATACGTCTCTATTTAAAATAAATGTCTTTATTAGGCTTAATCACGCCCCCGGAGTCACTAGCGTGAAACGACGCACAGCGTGCTCAAAGGAGCGGTTTTCCCTCGTTCATTGCAGCGCGTTACCAAGCTAGCAGCTAAAAGCGAAGCACGATTTTAATTCATCAGCAGCGTATGCAACGAATCATCGAGGCTGCTTTGGTTGCACATTTTGTATGTTTTAAAACGGACCAATTGTTCACACTATGGTTCTACCAAAAATACGATTGCGGTCGAAGACCTCGAGTGAGTGTTAACGCGGTTAGCTTGTCTCGGTTAGCCTACTAGCAAGCGCGCAACCATCAATTGCGGCCTACTTTATAAATACACAAAAATTTAATTACCAACGAGTAAATGGAAGCAGGCGGTGCCTGTGTTCGGGCTTGTGTAGTGACTAGTGTGTGTGGACATATTTAACGCCTGTAGATTACCTTCCAAGATCTGTATTCTTTGTTTGTCCCGCCGACGTCGATGAAATGACTCTGCACGCTAGCAAGTATTCACGGCACAGTGAGCGGCACACATCCGCGGTGCATTCATGTACCCAACGGAAACGACAGGGATTGCGGGACCTCCTTACTGTGTTATAAGCAATGAACAAATGCAAGAGTCCAGGTAATTTGATGTTTCAATTTTACTAATATTATTTTGTATTAAAGTTAGTTGAACGTCACAATTAATGCGTCTAGTAGTTCATCACAAAAAAGATTGTCAGTTCAAAATGTACGAAGAATCCTGAAGTTATCATTCGTGGACGTCTAGCTGTTCAGACTCGGGGGGAACAGCCGCGTGTTAATGCCACAAGATGGTGGCAAAGCATTTGAAACGGAGAGAATTTTTAAGGCGTTTTCCTCCTGTGTCAGACTCGTAACCACCGATGTGAACACTCGCTAGCAAGCAGTACCAGACAACATTCACAGTTACTTATACAGGAAAGGTGCCTCACAGTCAGGACGTCCAGAGTTC
Organism: Hippocampus guttulatus; assembly: GCF_054856545.1. Classification (NCBI taxonomy): domain Eukaryota; kingdom Metazoa; phylum Chordata; class Actinopteri; order Syngnathiformes; family Syngnathidae; genus Hippocampus; species Hippocampus guttulatus. Next base: position 7,064,241 of record NC_141269.1, on the reverse strand, counting down.
GGTTCAGAGCGTATGGATTTCTCCCCGTGCCTGTGGGGTTTCTACGGGTAGTCCAAATCACTTCCACGTTCCCAAAACATGCATGGTATAATAAAATATTTTTTCCTTGTTAGAGGTCAGAAAAGTCAGACTTATCACTTTTTGGGAACGCAGCAATAGACCTTGCCCCCGCCCCCTGTAGAACACCGGTTATCTCCAAGAGGTGGAAAGCATTGTATAACACTGAAAGTATGTTAAACGGATTCGTAAACAGTTGTGACATTGGCTCAATTTATGATCTTGCAGTGGTCCATGTTCCATGATCTTTTAATCCACTGTATGTTATGTATGTATGTATGTATGCATGTACAGTATGTACATATGTATGCGCGTTCTAGCTGTCCATCATGTCTGATGATGACACTTGCTCCAAGGGAGGGGAGGATGGGTAGGGGGGGGGGGGGGTCAGCAACTCTGTCGCTGGTGCCACTTCTCGTGGGCATAGAGACCGATTCTTGAGCCGCAGACTCGACCACAGATGGAGCAAGGGAAACCGGATACCAGGGGGGTACCAGCTGCCCGCTGGTGTCGTTGAATGCGTTTCTCGGTTCGTCTGGCTTGGTTAATTTTGTGTATTTCAGAGATTGCAGTAGCACAAGTGATCTGCCAGGTTGGTCTGTTGAGTGCAAGTGTTTCAAGCTGCGTGGGGTTGACGTTGGCTCGCTTTAGGAGGTCCCTGCTGTAGTCCTTGAGGCGCCGCTTTTGGCCCCCAGCAGAACGCTTTGCACCTCTCAGTTGGCCATAGAGGACCTGGCGGGGCAGGCGGTTGTCTGGCATGCGAATGGTGTGTCCAATCCACCGAAGATGTTTTTTCGCCACGGCCGCTTCCATGCAGATGGAATTGGTGCTTTTGAGGATGTCTGTATGGGGAATTCGATCTTTCCAGGACAGGCCAAGGATCTTTTGCAGGCAGCGGATGTACATAAGTACGCACATCTATCTATCTATCTATCTATCCATCTATCTATCTACGTATGCATGTATGTCTGTACATAGGTACGCGCATCTATCTATCTATCTATCTATCTATCTATCTATCTATCTATCTATCTATCTATCTATCTATCTATCTATCTATCTATCTATCTGTCTGTCTGTCTGTCTGTCTGTCTGTCTGTCTGTCTGTCTGTCTGTCTGTCTGCCTGCCTGCCTGCCTGTCTGTCTGTCTGTCTGTCTGTCTGTCTATCTAAATTGCCCTTAATTCCTCTGCGTGAACCTCTGTGTAACACCTGCAAACCCCGCCTTTCGTCATAATAAATATCGACGGTGATTGGTTGTTGTAACCCATCTTCTACGCAAGAGGCTGTAGTTTCAGAAGGCGATTGGCCGGCGAATTGTCAATCATTCACCGTTGTCCGCACCGATTGGCTCGCTCCTCCTTCCCGAAGGCTGCCGAACGCCAGCCACCCTCAATGATTTCCTCGTCGTGATTGATGCTGCCGTTTGCGCCGATTCCCCTGTTGAGTCGGCGTTGCAGTCATGTTTATTTCCGCTGATTCCAAACTAAAAATATATAAACGTTAAAACATTGCTGGCATCTTTAATTGGGCGGTCGCAGCTGTCGGGGCTGGCATCGCCGGGAGGGATGGCACTGCGTTGGACGCTATCCGAGTGTGTGTTGTCTTCGACGGTCTAATAAATGAGGATTTTAATTAGCCGATAACACCAGCGGTGTTGATATTTAGGCGTTCCAGTCGTGGGTGAGACTGAATCTGCACTGTCGCGGAATGGAAAAACGCGTCTGGTAAGTACTGCACTTATGTTTTCTGTTTACGTTCATTTAGCTTGGTGACAGTGTTGTTGCGAGACCACCTTGGCGGTTCTTGTCAAATTGCACTGCTAAAGTACAACAGAGGCCCACCTAGCTCAATCATCGATGAATGTCGTCATAAATGGTCAAATGTTCCACTCTTCCTCGCTGCATCAGCTACATTCCGTCACATGTCCTCTCAAACAAGACGCCGACGTTCATATTTATTAGCATTTTTTTCATTATTCTTGCTTTATTTGCATTGGGAAAAATAATGTCGGATGGCCATGTTGTGTTGTCCTGCTCTCGTTTTTTTATGCTGTTACACAACCACGCTGCTGTCGTGGGAAGCCGGTGGTATCTGCACTCCCTCCCGGGAGGAGATGTGTCATTTAAAACCACAGATGTTAATTCCGCCTCAGCCGTGGATTGACTGCACACAGCGTGCTGGCCTGTTCGGGTATCCTAGTTACAAAGCAGACCAGCTCTGATATCATTGGAGATGAGCTGTCATGTTGATGACTAGTCTGTTATGGAAATTGTGTTGGACGAAGCATTAGTGGAACTCATGCTCCTCTTTATTAAATAGCGACGAGTATTTTATGACTGGAAAAAGAGAGAGTAATTTGAGGGACTCGTTTATTTGTCTTAAATAAATGACATGTGGTACCGGGCAAATAATTGGAGCACAGCGGTTTGTAGAGGAAGGGCCACTATTTGAGGAAATACAGCTAGCTTGCAGTTATACTCTGGGCAAAACATTGCTATTAGTTGTTTCTTCCTCTTTTTAGTTTTCAGGTACAGTCGTCAGAATGTACAGCACGGCCTCTGAAAGAGCCTACAACGTTTTTAAATTCCAAATGTATGTATTTCTTTTGCAATATTTTCCGCGTTCCTCTACTTAGCCTAAGCACATATGACATACAGTGGACCACCGCATGCACGCAGTTGGGTACTCGCCGATTCACTTATTTGTGGATATTTTTGAAATATACTTTTTCCCCATTTCTTCCCCAGCTTTTCGTGGAAAACAAAGGACGTTTATCAGCGTTTTTTTTTCTGGGGGGGGGGGGGATAATTTTTACATGTAAAATTAATGCGTTTCAACGGTTGTAAATGATAAGCATATTTTCACAATCCCCCACGAATAGTTGGGCCCAGCTGAGTTAGTCAAGGTCCCCGGAGGGAAATTGCTGCTATGTATCCGCACCTGGAAAACTTTGGAAATCACTTATCCGGTTGACACAATGAGTACTTGAAATAGCTCTGCTTCAAGGGTTTGCTCACCAAGCCATTGATCATCGTCTGTTGGATGTAATCTTGAACCTACCACTGATGAATACAGTGAGTTGATTCTCAGAATTATCTTAAATCCCTGAAACATGCAAACGGCATATCACACGTTTGGGTCCCGAGGGGAAACTAATCTCTTTCTCACTTCCTGGTGATCTTGTTATTTGTTGTTTTAAGCACTTTAAGTCTTTTTGATCTGATCTCATGAGCACAGACCCAAAGACAAAGTACACTTGTGACTCACCCCTTTAGCTCTTTCAATTCAGTACCGTACTTGCTTCGACCATGGCCTCATAATGCAGCTATGTGGGATTTTCGAAAGTCATTGGGATCAGCAATCCGAATATTGTCCGTTTGTGCGACCGAGAAAATGTTGTGTATTTAAAGCTGGGTACAAACTGTATGAAATTAGCCTCCAGTCTAAACACGAGGATGATTTCAGCTCATTCTACTCTGTAAAAGCTTTGCAAGCATGTGATGACACTGAGGAGAGATGATTAAAGGTTAACAGATTGTTGAGAAGAGATGATTAAATGTTCACAGGTTGTTTTCATGTCAAGAAGGAAAGGCACTGATTTAATGGTGGGCAAGGGAAAACTGTCATGAAAAGACAATTTTGACAGACAAGATTCAATCTTAACTAAACCCGTTTTTTTTTTCTTCAAATGATCTGCTCAGACAATTACATTAATCATACTTTTGTTGGCCATTATTTATTAAAACAAAGTCACACTGAGTGACACTGCTCACAATCTTTGCTTTTCTACAAAAATGAATAGATGCGTGGCTATACAGTGGTGTGTGTTTTTCTTTCATCATTTTTTTTCAGTGGATGTAGGAAAATAACGTGCATAGTAGTCATGTAAAAAAAAAAAAAGGTATTCTCAGCAGAGAGCAATCGCTCGATGGATTAACACCCATGCATGCAAAAAGGCCTTTACTCTCGAAATTAATACAATACTGGCACTGAAACAGGAGTTCGTACATTCAAAGAGTGATTAATACATAAAAATGGAGAATTATTTTCACCTGAAATCGGTCAAGGAAATTCCCGCCTCTTATTCCGTAAAAACAGTTTGAACTGTTTTACTATGTCAAAATGTGGTACGGGACGCAGACTCATTTTCTTTCGTGTAGTTTTATTTTCAAGCCACAAATAGAAACTTTGATCCAAAGAGCGGGCCACCCTGACTGGCTGGAGGCTTCCCCGTGTCGTGGTTCTTCAGCGCAGTGTTGCTGCACTTCATCTCCTTTTTGCTGGCACAGAGCAGCTTGCTGAACTGCCCCCCCCCCCCCCCCCCCGAAAGCGGCAGTACTCCACCTTATTGTTCCCGCAGGCTAGCACTTTTGTAACTGGATCTGACGAGTCCCGTAGGCTGTACATGACCGAATTGTGCTGTGCTGTTCACTGCCTTCTTGGAGTCGTACCGATATGTAAACGCTGTCCAAATAATTAGGTGGGAATCAAAATATGGCCGTGTAAATGTTTGTCGGTCACGGCAGTTCAACTCACTCTGAAATGATTTCATCTTGTTGGTTCACGTTTATTCATTACCGATTTGAAGTTGCCTGCTGGCGCCACCACTGATTCAAAAGGTCAACTGACTGAACACCCGGGAGGAAACATTAAATACATCTACGCTTTGATCGCCCAATGTCATAGTCCAGGTATTGTTTTGAAATAGTTCGGAGAGGAGGATTTATTCATTGGGAGTATGTTTAACGTCATGAAGCGAAGAGAAATGTTTAGATGAGATACCGTATTTTTTCAGATGAGAAGTCGCTCCGGTGTAACAGGTCACACCAGTCAAAAAAAAAAAAACGCACCATGAAGAAGGAAAAAATATATAAATGGCATTTTTGGGGGGGATTCATTTTACAAAAAAAAAAAAAAAACCAGAACAAGAACATTAGAGTTTGGACTCGCACCCAAAATCCCCATTCCCTAATTGCCTTGATGGCAGCGAACGAGATCTGGATGGATTAGAAATTTTTCGTTCTCACTTGGGAACTTTTGCCAACCAGAAGCTTTATTCCACTGAATTTTGTGACAATCTAAAGTTGTTGCCAGGACACAAGAGGGTCACATTGCTTGTCCCTTTCGTAATATATCCAGTGTGGGAACTTAGTAGCTACACTTTAGTGTGGTACCAGGGTACATGTATTTTTTAAATTAATTTTAAAAAAATAATGAGTTTTTTTGGGGGGTGGGGGGGTTGTGTGAGTGTGTGTGTAACTGTCCACGACCCCCCCACCCCACCCCCCCAAAAATGGGTCCGTGACCCACATCTGTGTCTCGACTCACCAGATGAGAACTGCCCTTCTAAGTGATTGTGTACCGGTTGCCTTCATACAGATTTTTTTTTCTCCCCTTTCATGGATAACATAACCTTTATTAGTTCCACGCAGGGGAAATTTGCACGTTTACGTTTCAGGAAACAGTTCAGGACATGAAGGATTTTGTGTTTGGAACATAGTGATATTATTATTATTTTATTAGAAAACAGTTAATGTGAAGGAGATCAACAGTGTTAGTGTGCCCCAGGCAGCTCGCCAGATGGGCTCTTTGAGAAGCTTCCCTCTACCAAGGGCAAAGAATTTGTAAATCAGGCACATTCTGCACTGAAATGTGCGTGCAGAGCACCGGGACAAAGGCACTGTGCCGGATAATGGCGCACAACCAGTCACACATGACGGTATAGGGACGTGCAAGCTACCTGATAATCATGGGCTGAGACTGATGAGTCACCTATTAACCGACTTGTCGGGACGACGGCAACACAACTTGTCTGGGCGGGTTTGGTTTGGGTTTACATTTGAGTCATCACGCAGTCATACGCGGTCACACTCGCAACATCTGGGCTCGCCTCACTTTGTCTGAGGCCTTCACGGTGTCCTTCAAATAACAAAATGCATCAGCAGCAACGTATCGCTCCGCTGCCGTCATGCATGATTGACACATTTCACACTCCGGCCCCTGACAATGAACAGTCCTTGTTGTTGCTGAGATGTCTCTGAAGGGTCACGCTGCTTGTCTGACAAAAGCAGACTGTATTCTAAATGTAGCGCCTTTTATCGTTATCTTGACTCCTGTTTCAAGGTATCTACTCTCATTTCCTGGTTCGGAGCATGTTTGTTTCAGCGTCGCATTGAGTCCTGCTTCGGTGAACCACTCATCTTGTCTACCCTGATTAGAAAGCTAACGCTGCAGTTCTGGTTTAGAAGCTAGGCTATGTCTGTCATGACAAGTTGTTATACCGTGTTCACATGATGTACATTTTGATGTATTCTTGGCCGAGAAACTCTGAAGCACCCGGATACTGTTTCTTGCTCCAAAAGTAATTGGTCTCATTGGCTTGTTAATGGCTCTTTTGATTGGGCTGGCCGCGACGCATGAATGCGTCCCTTGTCTCTTCCCCGAGCGCCGTTTTCTGTGTTGACGCTGTCGGTGCACTCCTGTCCTCGCTGTTTTTGTGCTTTGCTTGTTTTGTTTGTGCACTTTGGTGTCATGCTGGGTTGTGCCCTCGAGTTTTTCTCAATATGCATCAAGAGCCTTATAAAACGGTGGTCTCGACATATTTGTGACGAAGCATTGATTTGTCAGGAGTGTCTTTGACACTGTCATGGACTTGTGTTCATAGTCCATTTGTTACTGTCGAGAGTTGTAGGCGATGCTCATGCAGTACAAATGATCTGGCATTGAGTTCAAAACACAGTGGAACATGAGCCATTCTGGGATGCCGGTCCCCATTCCATTGTTATTCTTGTTTTGAATGAGACGCACTTACTGGTGCTCAATGGCAACATGCGCTCCACTCATACCTGGCTGACTGTTTGTTAAATTTAACCCGAAGCTAAATGTGCAGAGGAAAAAATGTTAAAGCCATCTTTGTTTTGGTTTGTGCAGTCGTATTTGAATCGTCATCTCAAATTTGGCTGCCACACGTGAATTAATCCTGATTCATTTTTTTTTTTATTTTCCAAGATGGCACCCGAGTAGGCAGCCGTCGGCAAGTGCTCTTCAAGAGCCTTGCTCTTTTTGTCGTTTTTTGTTGTTTTGTCTTTTGTTTTTTCACATGGTGTTTGTTGTTTCGTCGTGTGGAGCTGATGTAGACTGTTTTCAGCGTTTTTTGGGTCACGACATTCGTCAAAGGAGAAGAATCTGTGCTTGGTGGTTGCGCCATCTCGGTAGCACGCCTGTACCAGCACTGATTTTGCTTGGGAGGAATGTCGGCGCCATTTTGACTGTCTGTGCTGGACGGTGCTTGTGTTTTTTGCGCCTGTAATGGGCAGCATTTTTCACAGCCCTGTTTTGTTCAGTGGAGATGTCGGCGCTGTTGGACAGTCTGCGTTGGGACGGCTGGATGGATGGCTGCTGACGTTGAGGATGAGTAGAGCGGAGCGTCGGCGCGGAGCGCAGATGCGTATTTGGAACTGAGAGTCGCCGCTTGGAATTGAAATGGATTTACATCGGACAGGAGAAGTGAACCAATCTCTTTTTTTCATCAATGGATGCTACAGCTTATTGTTGACTTTGAAACTTAGCTTGTAGCCGACGTGTGCACATTTTGAGCCATGACGTCTCTGATCCACTGGTGAAAGGACACTTTGAGTCTCTCCTCTTTAATCTCAAACTGCTTTAAACAACAAAGCGTGTGAGGGAAAAGTGGTTAGTATTGTGCACGACTGTCCGTGTTTTATGTTGTGTTGTGTTTATTGTTTTACTTTACGTTAACTGTTTTGTTAAGCGCTTTGTTACAGCTGCAGCTGTTGTGAAAGCACTACCGGTGTATAAATCAGGATGTATTGTATTTTATTGATTGATGGTGATACAGTGGCAGGGAAGAGACAACAGGAAGCCTCGCCGCAGGTAGAGGAAATGAGGATGTTGAGGCTTTCTTTCGGAGTTATCATGTTTGAAAAATGAATTCATTAACTCGAGGATGTATTACTGGAAAAAGTAGCACAGTTAGTCACGCTGTGTCTTTTAACGCTTTTGGGGACAGCCGTCACGACAGTGGACATTTTATGTAGTGCAGTGAGGGGGATATATATATATATATATATATATATATATTTTAATGAAACACAATGGATCAATTTAAGGAGCCGCGTCTCAAAGACTGATGGTGTGTTTGTGGTTCGTCTTCAGATAAAGGCAGGCATGAAGGATTGTTCTTCTCTGGTATGTGTGAAATGATCACAAGGGCCTTTTTATAGCCAACGCATGCATGTGTTAAAAAAAAAGAAAAAATGGATGTAACAATGGAGAATTAAAGGAAGAAGATACGCCGTGCGCTGAATTTGGTTAACATGAGCAAAATGAATGTTGTGCTCGGGGTACAAATGCCTTAAATAACCTGAAAATAAATAACTGGTGCGCAGTGGAGCACAAAAAACACTTGTGGTGTTTTAACATTCATTAAACAACTCATGGAAACAATGATGTAATCGTCTTGGAAGTCCCAAACGGTTCTTCATGTTCCATTAACTCAAAATGTTTGGTTTGAGTGTGAAATGAGCTTCCATTAATAACTTGACTGAAGTCCTCTGCTGTGAACTCTCTCAACTCGTATTCTTGCAGCTTTTCTTTGCGCACGTTCTTCGGGCCTTTGCAAACCACCATCGCGAATTTCAGAGGAGGTTGTTGTGACTGCAGTGTGACAACTCGAGAAAAAGCCACGCTGGTGCTGAGTCACACAAACATCATTGCTGTTATTTCATCTTTGGGGGCGTCTGGAGCAGTGCGTCTGGTATACGCTAATGTTTACTTCTTTACATTCAAATGAGCATCCGACGGTTTATCCTTGGATCAAAGAGGCCTTGGCCCAACTGTGGAAGGAGGCAGCTTTGTTTATATCGATTTAAATATCTATTAAGAAAATTTGAAATACTGAATAAGTCTTAAATATTTGTGCCCTATTTTATTTTTTGAATAAACTCAATTGCAGGCATTTATTTGCGGTAAGGTCTCTCATTGGAGGAATACTGGCAAGTGATTATTTATTCAGAACGGCAATGCGGTGACATCAAAACTTGTTGAAAACCTTCAAGAAAATCTCGCCATCCCTCTGTGCCAGGTTTGAAGACCTCTGATCCTATTGGCTCTTCGGTCAGTCAGCTGACATCCCGAGGAAGGCGAGACCAGAGGCAGACGAGGAGTTTACACTTGCGCCGATTCCCCGCTCGGCAACAAGCGTCATGTCTCTAGCCAGCAGCAGCCCAGAGCGAGAGGGCTGCGGCCTGGCCCCCACACACCTCGACTGCCCCTCTTCCCCTCCTGGTTTGGATCCAGATCCCCTGTCGACGGGCAGTCCTGTCCTCAGCCCGGACTCCTCTTCCCATGATGCGGCGCTGTCAGCGCCCGCAATTTCTCCGGCAGACTCCGAGAACCTCAGTCCAGATGAACTGGAGCTACTGGCTAAACTGGAGGAACAGAACAGGTGACAGGCCACATTGGTTGAATGATTTGCAGTCCAAAGAATAGCAATCAATAAGTATTGTTCAAAATGTTTGGCTTTTTTTTTTCAAATTTACTTTAGTGTTTTGTTATTTCTTTCAGTGTACCCCTAATATTCCTTGCTAAATGTGTCGTCCCGCCACCCAATTAAGGAAGTATTGCTTCCTATCCTTACTAATGTTGCACTGGTCTATTACTCCAAGGTTACTGGAGGCCGATTCGAAGTCCATGCGCTCCATGACGGGCTCGCGGCGCAACAGCGGCTCTTCGCTGGTGTCGAGCTCCTCGGCCTCCTCGAATCTGTCCCACCTGGAGGAGGACACCTGGATCCTCTGGGGCCGCATTGTCAACGAATGGGAAGAATGGAGACGCAAGAAGGACAAGCTCCTCAAGGTGAATTGCAGCTTGAGCTAATTCCCGCTGACTGCATGATATTCAGCCACCTTTTCTTTTGCCTTTTATCAACGAGCAACTCAAGTGTTCTGAGTGTACTACTACAGCAGGAAGCCAAAGGAAATGGGGACCTTTCTAAAGACGGATTCCTTGATATTGATTTTTTTTTTCCAAGTACACCGCAAAGTAACCAGCCCCCTTGCTTCAGTGATCTACACAAAAATTAAGTGATTTGTATCGCATTGATCTTAAACTGGAGGAGATGCGTATCATCTCAGGCAGCAAGTCCGTGGGTCATTTGGTACTGGGCCGCACAGAAAGAATAAATACAATACAATACATCCTGATTTATATAGCATTTTCACAACAGCTGCAGCTGTAATAAACCGCTTAACATAAAGCATGTTGTATAAAGCAGTTTGAGATGAAAGAGGAGAGAATCAAAGTGTCCTTTCACTAGTGGATCAGAGGCGTCATGCTCAAAATGGGCACACGTCGGCTACAAGCTAAGTTTCAAAGTCAACAATAAGCTGTAGCATCCATTGATGAAAAAAAGAGATTGGTTCACTTCTCCTGTCCGATGTAAATCCATTTCAATTCCAAGCGGCGACTCTCAGTTCAAAGCCAACAAGAAGCTGTAGCTTGGTTCACTTCTCCTGTCCCATGTAAATCAATGTCAATTCCAAGCGGCTAAAATAAAGAATTTACCGTATTGGCCTGAATATAAGACGGTGTTTTTTGCATTGAAATAAGACTGAAAAAGTGCTGGTCGTCTTCTATTCGGGGTCTAGACATTCTACCCATTCACGACGCTAGATGGCGCCAGATATCATTGAAGCAAATGCTGAACTTGACTCCCCAGGCCAAAGTGAACCCCTGCCACAAAGAATAAAAATAAAAATAGCGATAGCACGAAGAAGAAAAATAAAAAATAGCGGCAAGAAGGAACAGAGAAGAAAATAATCGAAGAGATACAGTAATAGAAAATGGAGAAACGTAGTGACAATCTGGAGAAAAGTGGGTCGAAGATTGTCCAGGTTAACCGGCCCCAGAGGAGAAGTTATGATGTCATTTACATTTCAAAAACCAGAAGCCATTCATTTGCGAATGTGATTGCACTTTAGATTTGAATGAGGCAAAATAACATGCTTTTTCTCTCAAATATATTGTTATAATCATTTGTTTCAGATGTACTGTAAATATTTTCTGTAGAAAAACTAATTTGGTGTTCAAATTTGGTGTTTTATGATTTTATGTCCTGTTTTTATATAATATCTCGTTTACTAATTTTTACATTGTATTTTCTTATTGTCTGTACAGTGTCCTTGGGTGGCATGAAAGGCGCTTTTAAATAAAATGCATTTTATTATTATTAAAAAGTCTTTTTTCAAACTTGAGTCTTTAGGGAGTCATCTTATAATCAGGGCCGTCTTATATTCGGGCCAATACGGTACATTTATCTGAAAGATGTTTTATTTTGAAAATCACCGGATTCTCTGTTACTGTACATCCGTCTACAGTGTGTCACTCTTGACGCCGGTCAAGGCGCGCTTCTCTGTCACGCGATAGGTGACCGCTAAAATAAAACCTGGGAGATGGCAAAATGAGTAAAAAACAAACGTCTTTGGGCAGGGGGAAAAGCCCAGCCAGGAGACAGAAGAGGAGCCTATAACTTCCGAGCAAAAGAAGGCAACATTTAATAGACAGTATTAGAATTTCCTCCTAAAAATACGGATTTATCTCAACGGGAGATTCTCACGCACCAAGCTCACTCTGCATAATATGCGCCGATGGTGCGTCGTATATTTCATGCACTTTGTATTTGTGGTCTTATTTTGAAGGCACGTTTAAACGTTGCAACCAGAGAGTGTTGCGGTCTGATAGGACGTTCTCGTGTAATGATTCGTGTTTATTATTATGTTTCAAATATCATATTATTTTGTCGTATTTATCCGTCACACCTGAAAATATTGTCTGACATGAAACCGGTCCGTGGGGCAAAAAAGGTTGGGGACCACTGATCTAAGGGAACAAAGCTGAGATACTAGATGATGATCTACAGTATAAATGCACAAAAGTAGTCTCTCTGTCGCACTGGCCTCCGTGTGTGCTGCGCTGCAAATAGGAGAAACCTCCGATGGCAAGATGGATGAGAGAAGGGACAGCTAAGTGAGTCAAGATGAAATCAGAGCGGAAAAATAAGCAAGGAGTCGTTTAAGTGCATGAAACAAGGACAAAACATGACACTAACAATGACATGATATGGTCTCACAGCTCCTTAAAAAAACATGGCTCCTGAAAAGGGATGTTGATTAAAACATGCTAAGAAGGCTGGTGATTGTGTTAAAATAATAGTTGAGTCTTGAGACAAAATGGGAGTCCACTACTTAATTCTCTCTCAACTACTGTAGTTCGATGTCAGTGTCGGCGATAATATGGCAACATCTCCTCCAGATAGTCTTCAATTCAACACTGATATCGAAAACAAGACTTGAGAACATCCAACAAGCTCCCGGTCACTTTATTGACCAAATGGTAGCAAAATAAACATCGAACGAACATGCCTAGATGTGCCTCAACTGAAGCCCTGCCACTCATCACACCAGATGGGCTAAAGGTTAGCTGGTTAACAGCTAGCCGCTAACCCGGGCTACAAACGGCCAACTCTACATTCTCATTCTATTCCAATGTCACTCACTCAAATATTTATGCTGGAGTCCAAAAATTCTGTCTTTGAACAGATAACTACAAAAACACTAAATTGGACGCGAATGTAGCCAAAAGTGTGAACGTGTGTTTTTCACTTAGTAATATTGTAATCGAGTTGACTTTTAGCACCGTGATGTTTTTCAAAAGAAGCATGTCTTGTATTTAAATATACAATATGTGTATTTTTGTTGTTGTTGTGTATTTAGTTTAAATTAAACTCCAATTATAGTGTCATTAAAGTGTTTAAAGCACGTTAGTTTAGATGGATTTCTTCTCACAGCCCTCTGAGGGAAACATCAAGCCCCTGTCTGCAACTAAATGAGTTTGATAGGGGACCTGCCCCACCAAACCCACGGCCAAATTAATTGGTTTAAATATTTCAAATGTGAGACGTCAAATTTTCTTTCCGTTTTCTGTCTTCATGCATAAGTATTGCATTAATCCGTGGCTGTGTCATCCAGGAGTTGATCCGGAAGGGCATTCCTCATCACTTCCGGGCCATTGTCTGGCAGTTGCTCGGCAATGCCACAGACATGCCGGTGAAGAATCAATACTCGGAGCTGCTCAAGATGTCGTCCCCATGCGAGAAGTTGATCCGCAGAGACATTGCCCGTACCTACCCCGAGCATGAATTCTTCAAAGGTCAGGACAGTTTGGGCCAGGAGGTCCTCTTCAATGTCATGAAGGTAAAAACACATCAGGTTGAGATGTTTGACCTTGTGGAAGAGGCACGACTGCTGTCTTTTGCAATCAACATTGATGTCGCCCTACATGCCTGTACAGTATTCCGAAAATATGTCGACGATCAAATTAGCCTATATGCTATGAGTTGATGATATGCTGTCTGTACAGTACGCACTAAGTTTTGAACAATTCATTGAATTCAAATGGGCGTTGCATTGTGTTAGAATGCAAATTTCAAATTGTCGGCTGGATTTGTTTTTATACATATATTTGTATAGTTTTATACTGTAGATAAGTTAAGTGCTTTAGAAGTGCATGTTTACACATTTTTGTTTCATGAAGCGTGAAAAGTTGAAGCGGTAAAGCCACAGCTTTGTTTTCACTCTTGTTGTGATCTGACTTACAACGCACCAATTTAAATTTGTAACTGTAAAGAAAATGCCGATGAATACCTAAATAGGGCCGCTAATTTAACGAACCAAAATCAACTTTTGATCGGCATTTTTGCCTGATGATTGAATTTAGCGCCTATTTATTTTGCATGTCTGATGAAATATTGGGCATTTTGAAATTGCTGTCACAATTCTTGGGTCAGCTATGGTTTTGTTCATTATGTTTATCTTTGAATTTGTCTTCCGGTCTTGACATGTAATCCCAAAATTTTAAAAATATGTTTTAATATGTATCGTGAAGGTCATTTGCGTCCGTTTTTTTTTTTTTCCCCCAGGCATACTCTCTTGTGGATCGAGAGGTGGGCTACTGCCAAGGCAGTGCATTCATTGTTGGCCTGCTGCTCATGCAGGTAATGCTACCGGGGCTAATTTGTCTCACTAGATTAATCTGTAATAAATGAAAAAGAGTCCAATGTGGTCATAGAACTTCTCGAGTGTTAATAAGAGCGCCACCGTGTGATACCACCGTTGTTAACGAGGAAACTCTCCACTCTCACTTTTGTGCCAGATGCCCGAAGAAGAGGCGTTTTGCGTCTTTGTGCGTCTGATGCAGGAATACCGTCTGCGAGAGCTCTTCAAACCCAGCATGGCTGAACTGGGACTCTGCATCTACCAGTTTGAATATCTGCTACAGGTTAAAAAAAATAAAAAAGGCAATCAGGGGCAGGTTACATCCACTAGAGGGCAGCAAAGTTGCAATATTTTTGATTCTGACGTCTGCTTAGAAGAACAACTGTTTTTTTTGGTTTTTTTTTATTGTCATATCAGGAACAACTTCCAGAGCTTAACGTCCATTTCCGGTCCCAGAGTTTTCATACGTCCATGTACGCTTCATCTTGGTTCCTCACGCTCTTCCTCACGTTTCTCCCTTTGCCCGTCGCCACACGCATATTTGATATTTTTATGTATGAGGTAGGAGGATGACATGATCTATATCCGTGTATTGAGTCAGCATATAAAACCAAGCTGTGTGACCTTCCTGAAGGGCCTTGAGATCATCTTCCGTGTGGGCATGGCCATTCTGCAGTACAACCAGACGGACCTCATTCAGCTGGACATGGAGGGCATGTCACAGGTCAATAATAATAATAATAATAATCCTAATAATGCATCAAATTTATATGGCTCTTTTCTGGGCACCTGGGGGGGGTGTACATTTTTTTTTTTTGAATATGAAAATTTTCGGGTGCAGAACCACGGGTATTCAGGGATCAACTGTACCAAATAAAATGCTGGTACTACTCTCTCACATTCATGTTCTTGGAGTCAAATATAACAATGGACCATTTTCATACATCTTAACTTTATTCGGTGTACGAGGGTTGCCAAATGCTATCGATTGTCCATAAATCTCAGACTTCCAACTCGTTACAGACTTTACTTGTTTCGTGTATGTAAAAATAATTCTAATCGTCCCACAGTAGCACCAGTGTGTCGGGTCACCAAGACACTGACCAGTACACATTTCATATGATGAAATTCACACAAAGTTGTAAAGATACTAAACTGTCCTTCCACATTGCATAGTCTCCCAACCACCCTGGTTTCTGCTGTTTCGCTTCATGCATGCTATTTGTACGGTGCCCCATTTCCCTGCGAGCAACGGCCAGTTAGCTGAAGTGCCTACATGAGAGCAAATACGCTAAACCTCTGACAAGAATCGTTCTCATGAAAAAAGGCGGAGAAGTATACAAATATATGCGATGTCAAGGCTATTGTCGCCGAACGATGCAGCAGCTGCAAATTTGTCCGATTTGAATGCGGGCGCATCCACGTGTCTCTCTCTAACTGCACCCCCCCCCCCCCCCCCCCACACACACACTTTTTGTCTTCCAGCATTTTCAGAAGGTGATCCCCCACCAGTTTGACAGCTGCCCAGACAAGCTGATCCTCAAGGCATACCAGATCAAGTACAACCCCAAGAGAATGAAGAAGTGAGAGTCCTCGTTAGGTCATAGCCCGGGGCAGGAGGCTTATCCAGCAAAACCCAGAGCCAAAGAACTCCTTTTGGTGTCGCTCGTTTCAAATATGAAGCCTTTGTTGTTTTTCTCTATTCACATCAGGCTGGAGAAAGAATATACAACCATCAAGAACAAAGAAATGGAGGAGCAAATTGAGATTAAGGTGTGTGTTTTATGACATTCATCCTTGGGGCACTTGACATCATTTACTTTAGCAATCAATGAAAAAATATTTTGTATTTAAAGACAGTATTATAATTTTTTTTGTAGGATTAATAATTTTAGGGGGCTTTATTTCGAGAATAATATTCCAGCAGTTTACATATAACAAGTAAACATTAAATAATGTAAAACCAGTATTTCTTTTCTTTAATCTGAAAGAATTTCCTTTTTCTTGGGAAACACTACATGACATTTTCTGAGCTTTATCTCGATGTACTTCTTGAGTTAAGACATTTGTCTCGTGGAAATATGTTTTTTAATATTGGGCATTTTTTTCTTTTATACTATTACATGGTTTGTGGGGGGGGGGCTCTTATAATAGTGCCTTGACTAGAATTCAGTTTTTTTGTTTTTGTTGTTGTTTTTTATGCTGGTAATTCAAATCCCATCTCAAAAAGCACTCTTATTGAAATGAATGGAATGCCATGAATCTTTTCCAACCCCCTTTCTCCTAAATGCAAACGACTGTAACATTGTGTCCCACTGAGCGAGTGTTCCACGGGGATGCCAGCAAGTGTTGCTTAACCAATTTAGTAGTGAACCGAGCCATGATCTAAAAAAAGCTTTTGACACAATAGATCACAGTATATTATTGAAAAAACTAGAAAGATATGGCATTAGAGGTGTAGCTTATAAATGGATAAAAAGTTATTTAGAAAACAGATATCAGTACGTGCAACTCAACAATAAAAAAACTAATCAACTAAAAATCACTCACGGAGTTCCTCAGGGGTCAGTGCTTGGTCCAAAACTATTCATCTTATATATAAATGATATCTGCAAGGTCTCAAAACAATTTAAATGTGTCCTATTTGCTGATGATACAACTTTCTACTGTTCTGGAATAAATCTGAAACAGCTCCTGACAACCGTAGAAAACGAATTAAACAAATTAAAAAACTGGTTCGACAGAAATAAATTGTCACTTAACCTGAAAAAATCGAAGTTAATTGTTTTTGGCACAAGACCAATCAAACACCAAGCTAAAATTATGGTAAACTCAATTGAGATAGAAAGAGCGTATGAAACCAAGTTTCTCGGATTAGTAATAGACTCAAAACTATGTTGGAAGCCACATATCGATAACGTAAAAAGAAAAATAGCCAAAACCGTAGGGATCCTCTACAAAACCAAGGAAGTGCTAAATAAGAGATCTTTGTACACATTGTACACTTCATTATTATTACCATATATGACCTACTGTGTGGAAATATGGGGAAATGCCTGCAAAACAAACACACTCCCTATTCTCAACCTACAAAAAAAAGCAATTCGAATTATTAATAGATCAAAATATACGGAACCCACAAATCCACTATTTATCAAATTAAATACGATGAAATTTTATGACCTGGTTGACTTTAAAATCGCCCAATTAATGTACAAAGCACACAATAACCTGCTCTGCCAAAACATTCAGAAGTTTTTCGAAATTCGAGAAAGCAGCTATGATTTAAGAGGTACCAACTTATTCAAAAAACTCAAAACAAGAACAAACATCAAGCAAAGAAGTGTATCTATCAAAGGTGTTAATCTGTGGAATAATCTCGAAACGGACCTGAAAATGAGTAAATCGCTTGCCGAGTTAAAAAACAAATTCAAAAAAATAGTACAAACAACCTACATCAATCAGAGTTAAAATGATAAATTCAAAACATTAAATATAATGATAAATCAGAACTAAGTTGATAAATAGAGAAAGGTATATAAATATCCATTATGAATTTAAGAGAAAATTGACACAAGAGTGTCAGGGTGTGGAAGTATATAATCCCGATACAAACCAAAAGTTGTAAAAATATCACGGTTAAGGGTAAAGTATGAGCCTTAATGGAGACTTCTTTCTTCTTACTTTTCTGATTGATATAAAAATGATTTATTAGATACAATCACATAACGGGGTAGGACTAGATACGTTTTTTACTTCTTCCTACTCCCTTGAACATAATAACTGTGTTGAATGAAGATTGATTTCTTTCTTTTTACTTTTTTTATCTACCTTATTTTCTGTCAAATTATTACTGTATATATGTTTTATGTTCAATAAACAAACAAACAAACAAACAAACAAATGTTCCACCCAACATATATAATCATCAGAATTCTTAAAGGGGAAGTCAACTCCAAAATTTTCCTTCCAGTAGTTTGTTCTACTAGCCTCCACGAGTCCAAACACAGCAGTCTGATTAATACTACATTATTTCGTTTGTGTAATACGAGTTAAGCCGTAACATGCACCTGATTTTTTTGTTGTCAGCTTCAAAAACCATGTGAGTAGTTGTGATTGGTCATGCCCTAAGCAACCCGTGTCGTTTTCACTCGACAGCAACTGGCAAAATGGCCGCCCCCTGAAATTGACCAAAAAAAAAAAAACGGGTGGAATTTACTGTTGAACGCTTCTTCTGCCAACACAATATAATCCGAATGTTTTGATTCATGGAGAAATATAGAACAGAGTACTGTCCGGAAAATTTTGGGGTTAACTTCCAATTTATTGTACATTAGCATACAGCTTTGTAACTGTCTCTTGTTTTCAGAGGTTGCGCACAGAAAATAGGCTGCTGAAACAGCGGATTGAAACCCTCGAGAAGGTAAGCGATGGACTTTGAGTGTGTACACAATGTAGTATTACAGCCAGTATTCTTTTTCCTCCTCTCTAAAATGCTATTTTCTGACTGATCTCCATGCTGCCTCTTTTCTTCTTCACCTCTTTTCCCCCCCTTCCTCATATTGGTTCATTTTTCTTTCTTTTTTTCTACTTTTTGGCTTTCTTTGTGGCCTCTTTTTTTCAACGTCTTGTTGCATCCCTTCATTACATTGTAGGAGAGTGCTGCTCTGGCAGATAGACTCATCCAGGTAGAGTACTTGAATGAACCAATGTCCTGCTCGGCTCACAGTCCTCTCCTCAACTCTTACCCAATCTTAACGAACCTGCATGGAAAAAGATTGTTTTAAAATGTTTTTATTGTGAATATATTCAGTCCACAAACATATCTGCATGTTCGTTTATTGTATTAAATGCTTATCAATTATTAAATGCAGACGCTATGATGACACTGTGCAACTCCTGCATGTGGCATGTAAATAACATTTTATGATGTTAAAATTGGGATTTAAGTACACTAAATATTTGGTCTCTTTTTTTGTGAGAAGTTAACATTTTGTGCAACATTGGGGATGTATTTTTCCTCACATTTGGGCATTCTACTGTAAATTGTTTTTGTCATGGCTGCTCACCTTAAAAAAAGCGAATTCCCTTTCTCCCAAATAACATCAATTTTCCTTTGAGTCTTGAATACGTGCGACTTACCTGTCAGCATGATATTATTATGAACCCCTTTCCCTATATTGATGCGTGATTTGTATCTTAAGATTCCATATTTCAAATGCTGTTCTGGTGTGCCGTTTCAGGGCCAGGTGACCAGGGCGCAGGAAGCCGAGGAGAACTATGTGATCAAGCGCGAGCTGGCGGTGGTGAGGCAGCAGTGCAACGCAGCCAGTGAGGGTCTGGAGAAGGCGCAGGACACCATTCGAGAGCTGCAGCAACAAAAGGTCATCACTGGAAGCAAAAAGTAGAGAACGCTTAGCATGAAACGAAAAAAAAAAGTGCAAAACCAACTAGTCCGCTAACTTAATACTAACACACAAGGCATGCCTGTTCTCTTCTGGCCAAAAAAAAAAAAAAAAAAAGACGCAAACATTCAGTCCTTTGAAAATCAACAACAAAGCATTTTTTTTAAATGGTGCCATTGCTTTGGTTCTGTTAAACGAAGCACCAATCTGTTTCGACACCCTTGACTAGAGTTCAATCACCTCCGGGCTCGAACTCTCTTCTTCGATAAACAAAAGCCGAGATGGCCAAAGTGACACGTTCGCTCTTTTACTCACGCTACGCTTTTGTAATCCATCTCAAAGGAAAACATTAGCCATGCACTTTGCAGTGTAACGCTGGCATGGAAAAATAGGTTTCAGATTTTTTTGTCTGTGTTGCGGCCTTCATTCTAACCTAGAATTGGTTGGCCTCAAATTTTCTGGCTGATATATGATGAACTTGGAAATGTTTTCTGAATGTTTTTTTTTTCTTATTGTAAAGGAAAACAGTTACACACACACACACAAAATCTGAATTTCTGATTACCAATTGAACATGTCACAGGTGTACCATGCAGCTTTTTATATTCATCCAAGCCCCAAAATATTGTAAAATTAATACCGCTGACAAAACCTACAAATATCTTTGTGAAATACTGATACCAGCAGTGGGTTTCAAAATATTGTGCAGGTGGGCGAAGTATATGAATATATCACAAAAATAGAAAATATCAATCGCTCTGAGCATCAAAGTCAGGAAAAAAAAGTTTTCGATTTGCTTTCCTGAACCTGTAGCAGTTTGTCATGATGCGCTTTGTCATACATGCAGTATGACCAGTGGATCACTAGAATTCTGTTCAGTTTCTCAACAATATCGCTTGTTGTCTGTAACTTTGCCGCAATGTTTGTTTTAGTACACGGAGCCGTTTGTGAGCAGTCTTCAGACGGAGCTGGAGCAGTCCAAGCTGCGTGAGACCGAGCTGCTGGGGGCCATGAAGGAACTGCAAGACAAGGTGCTCGATTTGGAGAAGGTGAGCTGGCGGAGTTAGCACCAGCGCGGCATTTCATTGCATTGACATAAATTTGCATACATAGCAATTGAGTTGAGTGTCAGTCTCAATTAAAGGACACAATGTCATTGATCACAGTAGTTTGATTCAAAGAGTCAACCTGTGTATTCCATAGATTCATTAAACACAAGGGGAAATTATTTACATTCTCACTGAAAATGACAAGAAAAAATGTTGGATTATCTCAAATGGTTGTACAAAAAAAAAAGTTATATCATCATATATGTTCAGTCTGGGGCTGTGGAAAAAATGTCAACCAACTCGATTGTTTCGCCCACCAAAATGAGTCAAAGCAAAAAAAAATTGTGCCTCAAGACTATTAATTAATAAATTTATTGCGATGTGTGGAACCACTGTTCCATTTTGTTTTGGAGGCCGGGGGGGGGGGGGGGGGGTGGTTTCAAAATAAAGCTGTTGAACCACAATTCAAAAGCCATGTGCTTTATCCGTTCTTACTTTTGTCAGATTCAAGCTACAGAAGGGGTACCGACAATTTGTCTGTTGTGTATATCATGAAATATTCCGCTGGATGTATGCTGTCAACACCTTGTACTGACCTTAACTATTTATTTATGTTTCGTTTTTGGTTCCCCCCCCCCCCCCCCCCCCCCCATATTCCAGTGGAGCAGCTGTTTGCCCGATGAAAACAACATGGCGGCTCTGCAGGAGGAGGTGAAGCAAATGAAGCTGAGGGAACTGGAGACGCTGCGCTCATTCAGAGAGATGCAGGACTCTGTCACAGAGCTCAACCAGCGCTGGCAGGTAACACACGTGAACTGTTGTTTGTTTGTTTTAGGGTGAAGATTTGAAGGGGAGGTTTGTTTTTTGTTGTTGGTGTTTTTTTACCACTTTGTCATGCGTGTTTCAGCAGCATCACATGTCCCGCAGTGGCAGCACAGGAGGCGGCGGCAGCCACTGGAAGGAATCGCCAAAGAAGAACGCCATGAATGAGTTACAAGATAAGCTGATGACTGTCCGCCTTAGGGAGGCGCAGGCCCAGGCTGAGCTGCGAGAGGTCAAACTGAAGGCCGTTCAGCTGGAGAGCCAGGTCTGACACTTCTGGCCGTGTCCTTTCGATACCGTTTGTTGGTCACGAATATTCAGGCGCTTATCCCAGCTGACTTAGTCTTCAATTAACCTGACGCATGATTTTGGGGAATGTGGGAGGGTGCCAGGTCTCACGTGGTTTGTGTCCAATTAGATTAATGGGGAGCATTGCAGTAAAAGGAGGTTCCAAATGTGAATCCTACGCAGCATATCACATGATCTGATTCAATTTGTTTTAATTATGAAAGAAAATTCCTTGAATTCTCAATCAATGTCACGTTTCAAGTGTAAATATTTAAGCAAGTGGTCCACTCAACTGACTTGGGCACAGGCAAGCTTAGTTCCCACTCGGTGATTGAGTGAGTTTGAACGGTTATCTGTCTTATTTTTGTGCCCTGTGATTGACTGAAGACCAGTCCGGGGTGTCAGATGGAGCTTTGCGTGTCTCTGAATAGGCTAAGTGTATGAAAAAAACTGACGGATGCACTCTTGGCTGGTTTCTTTTGTACCTGTGTATAGAAGAAGCTGAACACAAACTACAAGGAAAGTTCGCCAATGAAAACGCAGGGTCATGTTGACCAACCTAATAAGTCCTAATTGGCTGGTTTTCATTTCGTCTTTTGTAGAACACAATCCACAGCAAACTGATCGGGCGCCATGAGCAGGAGCGCTCGGCCCTCCAGGATCGTCTCCAGATGTTATCCAATCAGAACAAAGCTCTTCAGGCCCAGCTCAACGAGATGAAACGGAAGCAAGCCGAATGGGACTGCAAGGTGTGATGAGAGGGGGTGGTGGAGAGTGAGTCATCGGGGAGGGAAATCGCGGCTGATACAGAACCAGCCCTCAGTAAAAACGGCACCGAAAGCATAAATGTCGTCGTGAGGATAATCCCAAAGTCCCGAGTGTAAATTGACTCCTCCCTCCATTGTCCTCTTCAGAGTAAAGAGGAGGTGATGGCCGTACGACTGAGGGAAGCCGACAGCATGGCCGCCATGGCCGAGCTCAGGCAGAAGATAGCTGAACTCGAAATACAGGTGAGGATGTTTGACTTTCAAAACTCACTGAAAAGGTTCTCTTGCTTTTCAGGAACCCCAATGGGCAGAATGTAGTGCGTTTTGGACCAAAAGAACGATTCCCTTAATGTAATTCCCGGAAAGTCTTTCGGGGCCAAAAGAAGGCCCGGCTAGAGGATGTACTCCCGAGAGGCCCGGAGATAGCTTCTTCTTTCGAGCGCCGCCTACATTGAGATGTTTGACACTCACTTCTTCTCCTTTATCTGATACACATAAATATTCTGCGGACCTCGGGCGACACAACAATGGCCCAAGAAGTCAAAGTTCTTAGTCCTCTAACACTTCTAGTGGACCCCCCTTCGCAGTGGACCTTGACTGTGCGTGTGTTTGTGCGCGTTTCAGAAGGAGGAAGGACTGATCCAAGGCCAGCTCAACCACTCTGACTCCAGGCAGTACATCAACCAGCTTCGGGACCAGATCACTGAACTCAAGAATGAGGTCAGGCACACTCACAAGTTTCAACCGTTAGTCGAGATGAAGCGGTAAGAAATGCTCTTTTGCAAATGTCATTCGAAATGTGCCACAAAGTAATCTCTGCAGTACGTAGGTGTCATACAGGAAGCTCGGCTCGCCATCTCGACATGCTGCTTCTGTGCACATAGTTGGAATTGATTCTGCAACAAATGTCAGTCTCTGTCTTCCGTATGACTCTTCCTAAAAATCCAGACAACAGGCTTTTTTTTTTTTTAATTCCGAAAATTCGTTAAGATGAGTATTAATTTATGACAAATGAATGCATTTGCCGCAAATCCTGCAGCTGCAGTTGAGGTAAAAACTGACAAACGTTTTATTTATGACACTTTGTAGGTTTATTTCTCCGGAATGGTTGGTTATCTGTTTACATTTTTTTTTCTGTTGATTTACAGTTTTTTTTTTTTTTTTTTTTTTTTTTTGGGCACAACTGTATATAGAAATGTTTTCCAAATCAAACAGAGGATGCAAGAAGATGCTTAAAAATTGAACCCCAAACTTAAAATAGTACAGTGCTCCCTCACATATCTTGCACCGTTAATTTGGAATCACACTAACTCTCTAACTAACACTTCCACCCACAAACATTTCCACTTTTGTCGTTGTTGAAACCCCTTTGCCTCCTTTTTAATCGGGTTGCCTCATCATTGAAGCATGTCCTTTACTTTTATGCAGTCGTTCTGACACTTGTAAGACTTACAAGTCACGTTATTAGGGGATGCCTGCACAATACCCAAACATCCATTCCAAGCCTTATATTGAAAATTGTAACTGAATAACAATGTTCACTTTTGAGAGCAAGTCGGTGGGTGACAGGGATTCTCAACCGAAGGGGCGTAAAATGAGACTGTTGCTTTTTAGCCCCCTTCCCACGCATCGGCTGACTGCCTTTGTCACCAAAGCTGTGGTTTTATGAAGGAGACTGAAACTCGCGTTTCAATGAAAATGCGTTTTGTAAAATCTCAGTTGAATAGGTTTTTTTTTTATGCTTGACTCATATTTTGAGTGCTGATGCGGTGAGAAAGAAATTCTCAAATTATAGTTGTCACGCTGTGCAGGTCGAATCACGCGACGTGGCTTTAAAAATTATTGTTGTTGAAAAGATCTTTTTATTTTTATTTTTTTACATCATTAAGTGATATGAAAGACCCTGTGTTTTATCACTTAAAAATGCTACAATTTGTTTGTCCGCAAATGTCATTTGTGGTTGTTTAATCCTGTGGTGCTAGCGGCCAAATCGCATCTCAAGTCTCATGCCGTCATGAGTGTAAGAAGAGCACATCGACGCAGACGTGGCGCTACGTGCTAAAGAGTTTTTAAAAACGCAACGTTTTATGACAAAAAAAAAAAAAAGCATAAATTGTGGGCGAAAAAAAGACCTGAAACAATAGTGAAAAAAAACGATGCACCCCGAAAATAGTAATTGCCTATAGGTGCCCCAAAAAGAAGCTCCTCTACTCACTCCAAGTGACTCCTTGGCAGCAAGATGCAGTCAGATGGTCTTAAAGCAGCACTGTTACTGCTTTGGCCCAGGTCCCAAAAATGATGAACCAGTGTCGAGTTTTTTTTTCTTTTGAACACAGTCAACCACTGCATAGTCATAGTTTGCCTTTTTTCTTTTTTTTTTTTTTTTTGCACGGGATGGGAGCTATACCCATTATTTGTGGAAAAACCCTGCTTATTTCTACTGTTTGTAGATTAAATGTTTATTTTATTTTATTTTTTACAACAGTTCGCCTTCGCCTTATTCACATTATTTGCTTATTTATAGCAATTGTAAGGGGGGGAATCAGTACTTTGCCGATTTCTGCTTTTACTCTAACCAAGGACACCACCCCCCCTAAATAAATTAATAAATCTGCGGCTATGGAAGCATGAATATTGCTCAGTGTATACACACCATATACACTGTATCCAAATTTACGCTTGAGAATGAAAGAAGTAATATTGACAGCTATACATTAATAGATATATAGAATCCGTTGTGTTAGGCTAATGAGAGACATGCTGGTTCGAAAGTGTGACATCCTCTTTGCGTTTGCAGATCAGGCTATTGCGAGGTCAGAAGGCCGGGGCCCCAGGTTCCAGGCTCACCACCATGGGCGCCAACTACCAGGATCTTTGCCTGGCCAGCCCCGCCTCTGTTGAGGGTGACTACCTAAGCTCTGACGAGGACCTCCTCCACAGCCCGCTGCCCCCCAACGCCCTTTACCCATCCATACCGGGCCCATGTCACCCCTCCACCCGCCTGGACAGCGAAGGCAGCACGGACAGCGAGGCGGAGGAGCGGACACACCCGGATCCCCCGCAGCTGTACGGCGGTATGGTGTGCGCAGAGGTCATGGAGAACTGATGAGCACTGATCCGTTACTATGGCAACGCTGATGGAGAGAATCTCACCAAAGTGAGTGCATCCTCCTCCCATTTTTGTAAATATATCATAAATATCCTTTTGCGGGACAACATCGAAGAAATGATGCTTCTCTACAATGTAAAGTAGTCCACGTGCAGCTTGTGGCAGAGAACTCATTTCAGCTCACTTCACAGTAATCAGCAGTTCAAGACAAAACAATTTATCAGAAAAAAGTCTTGAAGTGATTTAATGTCCCACTCAGTTGAAGTTTACTGTCTTGAGTAAAAAGGAAAAAAAAAGAGAGAAGTATGCGTTGTGTATTGAAAACAAGCAAACAGCTTTGCAACCAATGTGGCCTGAAGACCAACCTGCCCGCATAACAGTAACGTCATGGAAAATGCCATTGACAAATTCTTTTTCCAGTACTTTTGCTCTGTTTTCAGTGGTGTGTTTGCACACTTGCCACTGGTGTTAACTAGCCGTTGGAGCTAGCTACCCAAAAAAAAAAAAAAAAAGAGAGAGAGAAAAAGGTGGGTAGGGTCCCGGCCGAAAAGTTCAACGCTAGCCATGTCAAGTCCGCAGAGAAAAATGTAATATTTTTGTTTGGATTAGAGTTGCAAGTAGAAACAAAACAGTGTGCCGCTGGCAAATGCTACAACAGGTAACGAGCTAACTTAAAAAATACATTGTGTGATTATTTTGCATTTTGCCTCAGAATTCGCCGGGCATGGCTTCCAGCTGGGTGGTTGCTCAGTCCTTTGTTCTGCCGCCAGCAGTTTCGAGCGAAGGGCTTTGTCATTTTGAATTGAGTTGTAAATAGACACTGTTATACAAGCTGTTCACTGACTACATTGTAGCAAAGTGTCCTTTTTTTCAGTGTAGTCCCATAAACCAAAACAGCCAAAAAAATTGAAAATATTTTCAAAAGTGTACGGTATGTGAAGCACTCCTTTTGTGAGATACTTTACCCGTTTGAAGACCTGGACTTCGAAAGCTGTCCTCGACTCCAGCACATATCCAAACCCAACACACAAAATAGACTGACATGGACCTGCAAAGGCCGCTCTTCTTAAATGTCTTGATGATGTGAGATGAGCTGGCAGCCCATATCAAACTCTCCTTCTTGATTGAGTTTGAATGTCGGAGAACACCGTTGGCACATCAGTCCTGGCTTGCCTTCACAACAAAAGGTCTATCAGCCGTGCGTGGGGCTCTCTCACGCTCATCAAAACAGGCCCAGGCAGCTGCAAAGTAACATACTCACATCACCAAATGGCGTCCATGCACCCATCGCCTCCATTTCACCGAACGTTCAGAGTGTGAAAATATTGAAGAAAAAAAAAAAAAAGAAGAAACTCAACATTGCCAAATCGTTTTTTTTTCTTTTTGTATTTTAAAGTAATTTATATGTTATGTAATTTATTTTGATATGATTTTTACTATCAAGTGTCATGCAAGTATGTCTATGGTGCCGACAGAGGCCTCCCCACCCCCCCTCCCGTACCCTCCGGTATGCGTGTGATCCAAACGAGTGCCACCACAAGCGTTGCCTGGCTGTGTGCTGTGATGCAAGGCGAGACGCTCCATGTGCTTGTTGTCATTTTTCATTCCACCTCTCAACATAGTCACCGTTACTCTCTAGTCATCGGCTCGCTACAACTATCTACGTCGTGTGGAAATGGATGCTACCATAAGCATATTTTTGCATATCAAACGGGCCTGCTGATGGTCAGTTTAAATATTAAATACTGTATCTGCACACCTTTAAAAGTCTGTCATTCAGATTGCAAATCAAACTGTCGCTTTTGAGTCAAGACTGAAGAGACACAGGGTGTCCTACGTTCTGCTTTTTGCACTACACAGAAAAAGTACCGACATATATTGTTTTCTTCGTTTTTTAATTGTTTTCCACTACATGTGATTATCCGTCCGCAGGGGGGGGGATTGGATTTAAAGAGGATGTCGTATTGCCAAGTGTACTATTGCACATAACAGCCTTTTAGTGGTCATCGGTGCGTGTCACAAGACCCCTCTCGCCACAGGAATCAGTGTTAGCAATGTAGTCAAACTTCCTTCTGTTTCTTAAGCTTAAGCACACTGTAGAGACTGAGATTTTGTGCTTTTGGTTGTGGGTCGACACAGAATTCACTCAATTTGCACATTCGTTGGCCGTGATTAAAATATGCTAAATGGATGTAATTTTTAAATGGGGAGGGGCGGGGGGGGGGGGTGGTTGCTGTAACCACATTTTAATCACGTGCATCGGACAGAACTTGAGTTCAATTTAAGTCAATTCAAAAGGCTGTTTTTCAGTGACTAGCAGTATTCAGTAGGGAGCCACGGTGCCGATAGTGGGTAACAACCCTCCCTCTCAGTTGTGCAGTTCCGGGTTCAAATCTCAACTTTTTCAAATCTGACCTTCATATTTGAAGTTGGCCTTTTTTTTTCTTTTTTTTTTCTTACGCGTGTGCGTGTGCGCGTGCCTGTGCGTGTGCGCGTGCGTGTACGCGCACGTGTGCGCCATTTCTTAACTGTTTTAATGCAATCCAAGATCAACATTTGTTCTCATAATGGCGTCAAAAGGGTTTAAAGTGGATGTCATTTTGCCAAGTGTACTGTTGCACATAACAGCTTTTTAGTTGTCATCAGTGCGTGTCACAAGACCCCACTCGCCACTGGAATCAGTGTTAGCAATCTAGTCAAACTTCCTTCTGTTTCTTAAGCACACTGTGGAGACTGAGATTTTGTGCTTTTGGTTGTGGGTCGACACAGAATTCACTCAATTTGCACATTCGTTGGCCGTGATTAAAATATGCTAAATGGACGTAATTTTTAAATGGGGGGGGGGGGGGGGGGCGGGGGGGAAATGGTTGCTGTAACCACATTTAAATCACGTGCATCGGACACAACTTGAGTTCAATTTAAGTCAATTCAAAAGGCTGTTTTTCAGTGACTGTAGAAGTATTCAGTAGGGAGCCACAGTGCCGATAGTGGGTAACAAGTCTCCCTCTCAGTTGTGCAATTCCGGGTTCAAATCTCAACTTTCTCAAATCTGACCTTCATATTTGGAGTTGGCCTTTTTTTTTTCTTACTCGTGTGTGTGTGTGTGTGTGTGCGCGCGCGCGCGCGTGTGCCATTTCTTAACTGTTTTAATGCAATCCAAGATCAACATTTGTTTGATTAGGCACGAGCGAGCTTTTGTTTTTCGCAATTCAAACCGTTATCGCCACGAAAATAATGTCACTGTATTTTTATTTATTTACTTTTTTTTGTAAGCTTGAGAATAAGATCATCAATGGAAAACCTTTCAACTCAGCAGATGGTGAAGATTTATGAATGATGCGTTGAAGAAAAGTGAGTAGTTTCCAACCTTGAAAAGGCACATTGGAATGACAACAGCACGAGCTGCACCTCTAATGCTATACAACACAGTTATCGCGGTCATCGGTCTTATGTTTTGTTTACGCAATGTCTTTTGATAACAAGCGACTAAGTGCATAGAGGCTAGCTAAAGTATCTAGCGATTAGCGTGTGAAGCTAACCTACCCGTCTACATGGTCCCTCTGTGACGGACAAGCCAACCAGAAGATTTCCAAATGTTTACTTTTGGGGCAGAGGGTGGGTCAGGTTTGATTTCAAGGCATTGACAGTCACTTCAATGTGTATCTCAATAGATATGAATTTTGTGGAAAACTACAGTATTTCAATAGCTCAGTTCAAAACACATAATGATTCGCTGTGTATCGCTTACAGTGAACGGGAAAAAACGCTTGTGATGAAGAACCAGGTACTGAAATCAACTTTTCTACAATATTCAAATTGACGGTGGTGCTCATGTAAATGGAGAATGGAACTTCAACCACAATTCAACAGCGCAGGCTTCAAAACATTTCATTCACTGCCAAAGGCGGCACACATGCCCACAACTTCAGATTTCCATTGTCCATTGAGGACTTCTAAATTCTGTAAATCCGAACAGCTCGGCTCTAAAGTGACACTGCTGTGATGTGACTACAACTACTGTGACAAACTTTTTATTTTTTTTCTGAATACTGGGTGATACTTGCTTTATTATTGCATCATTTCGACTACTGCCATCCCATCTGTTTTTCCTGTCCTGATCATACATCAGTCACGTGCCATAAACGTACACTTCTGTCCAAACTCCACACCTCGTTGCATTTGACCACCTTATGTAGCAAGACTTTGGCGATTAAGGAAACTTAATGCGTTGGCACCGTGTTCTCCGTGTGGTGTCAAACATTTTCGTCATCCTTCTCCCTCCCTTTTCTCCCATTCTGACCAATGTACTTGTCGCGTACGCTGAATACAACTAAAGCTTCTATAACAGAGGTGTCAAACTCATTTTTATCGCGGGCCACATTGTAGTTACGGTTTCCCTTGGAGGGCCGTTATGAATTTTGGGAAACCATATAACTGTTTAATCACCCCCACATATTACATACACAGCGAACAACAAATTGATGGATAACTAGTTTTAAAATCAGAAGTCAAGAATAATGACTGTTATTGTGGATTACATGTGACAATTTGAAATTTTGGTTCAGACGTTAGCAAGCATTATGGAACTTGACATGCTTGATTTGCTTTCGCGGGCCACATAAAATGATGTGGTGGGCCAGATATGGCCCTCGGGCCTTGACTTTGACACTAGTGTCTAGTACTACAATGAAAGACATTTCCGTGTTCTGTATCCCACGAACAATACTAAATAAAACTTGATCATTGCACCTTTTGTGAAGGTTTGCTTGTGTCCTATAATACATCTGTGAAAGCAACAGTATGCCAAAATTTGAAATTAAAAATGCTGCAGCTTCAAAAATTATCACCCCCCCCCCCAATTCACCAAGATAATCATCAAAATGATTTTCTAATTTAAAAATTTGGAAAAATTACTGTGATATGCTTGTTACACAATGTCAATTAAAGCAACAATATGTAGAAATTTGATCACAAAGTGCTTAAAAAAGGTTGTTGATTCTTGACCATTTGAAGAGTCAAGTTGCTATGAAAGCCCTGGCAACCCCTCTACTATCGGCGGACCAGCCAGGGCACATTGTTGTCTGCTTTCTGTTTATTACAGCAATTGAAGTAACTATCTTGAAATTTGAGCGTATGTTTTTTTAAAGTGATCTTAATGGCAACAACTATCCCGAATTTGGTTAAACTTAATGAGGGATGTTCAACAACGCTCTGATACCGATACGAGTATTCACTCTTGAGTACTCACATACAGAGTACTGATATCCCAAATACTTCTGATACCCCAAATTTCAATTAACGATATGGCTGGGTCAATAATAAAAGAACAAGGGAATCCACTTACCGTATGTCGATCGCAAAGTGAGATGAGCGACTTGCATCACTTTCCTTCACCAGACTGTGACATTAGTGAGTCCACACATGACCAGCCGTCAATTTCTTTTTATGCTGATATGACACCTAAGAATTTAAAAATCAATTTACAGACATGACAGTTTTCTAAATCTTCACCAATTTTGAGAATGTGCGCGACCCCACGCATGGTGAAGACGTGCAGGATACCTTGTTTGAACCGTCTTATGAGGGTTTCGGGATATTGTTTTTTTTTTTTTCTTTCAAACAAAAATCTGCACTCAAAGTGCGATACTGATACTGCTATTTTCTCTTATGAAATAACACATTAAAAAAACTGTCTTTTTGGGTCTGCTGGAACAGATTAATGGCATTTCCATTCATTTCAATGGGGAAAGATGATTTTAGTGCCCTCACCCAAACCAGATGTCTGTTGAAATCCCAAGACTCACCTGCGAGAGGCAGTATGGTGCCACAGAATAACTAGACTGTCTGAAAATGTAAAGAGTATAAAGGTTGGAGCCGAAGGAAAAAAAATCAAAGCTTGTTTGTAAACCTGCACTAGCCGAATTCGTAAACATCGAACAGATCATCAGATGAACATATAGGATTATCGGCCCCTACTGTTATCCAAGAAGATCGGGGAGGGAAAAAAAAAATCACACTCCACACCACAGGATAATCGCTGAAAATAATTTTTCAGACATCTACCAATCGGGTCTTTGTTGACTTTGAAGTGGACGGAAAAAACTCAAAATCGATCCGATTTTCGGTATGTTTGTACCCCGTTTTAGACATTGCCTGTGCAGTCTTCAACATGCACTTAACTGTGCTTTTGTAAATGACCAGATTTCTGCTTTGACAAGAATGTGCACAGTGAGGTGGTGGTGTGAGGAAGCAGTGCGGTTGTCACGTCACAGATGAAAGCGTTTCCTTCTCATGAGAGCTTTAGAATCCACCAGACACCGTGACCTCATTTTACCTTCATTCACTTGCTTATTTTATGAGTTTGTGCCGGATTGCTTCAGGGGTGGCCTTCATTTCTGGTAAGTTTTCACAGCAATTGTTTACTCTCGTTCATCAAGGTAATCAGTAAAGCTAAAAAAATTAATAAATAAAAAGCACATATAGTCACATATAGTCACATTTTATTGTTTTTGTGTTGTTACCATTGAAATTATTTTTCTGAGTGTGAAATTTATCTTTGAATTTTATTCATAGTAATGTTATAATTGTATTGTTATAGTTACAATTATTAATGAAGAGTCCCTTTTGAGTACTTTTTTTTGGGCTGGGGGTGGGGGGGCAGGGGAAGTATTTTGGCCTGGGAGTACTCCAGTATGCAATCGGTTATCATCAATGAATGTGTACAAGACTATATTGTTATACTGTCATAATGCTCCTTTTTGTCAGATTTGTTCTTCATTTACTCTGACACACTGTAGTGGAATATTACCGCAAGCAGCTCAGAACTTCTTGTCAAAATGGATTTTCCGCTGCTATCAAAATCAAATGCTGCATGCCGTTATTGTCGTTATTCAACAAGACTGGAAATACCTTACAAAGTGTTTTCAAGTAGTCTGCAGCCTGTCCGGGGAAAAAGTACACTTTTTGTTGTCAAATGTAAGCGTGAGATGGCAACATAATTGCCGCTAATTCCTTACTGCAGAATTCCTTCTCGTTAATCAGCATTATTGCGTTTGGGATGAATGTCAGCTTGTCCTTCCTCCAGAGTGATGCCTCGTTCCTTCTTGGTGAAGAGAGGAGGGCTGCACCCCCTTCAGTCAGAACAGAGAATGGGCATAGTCAAAAATGAAAGGAGGCCCCGAGACTCATCTCTGCGGGATGCCACAGCTGCTCCACAGGGTGTTGACACGGTCGCCCTCGATTCACTGCATCCGGTTTGTGGTAACCAATGTTTTGAAGGTAATCAATGCCATCAGAATTTCAGTTAAGTAGCATAATTTTAAGATGTTAAAATAGTATTTCTGAACTCCTCATCACATGACTTCAGACACCCAAAAATCATCAGGAACGGTCGTCTTAGATCAGCGCGACTGTAACGACGCAAAGACGATTTCTGCCGGGCAAGAGTGTCCACTCTGTGGCAAAGTTGGCAATTTCCCCATGATAATACAAACACATTCAACTAGTAAACGTCAGCTTGCTAATGTGTGTTCTTCATTTTCTTTTTGCAGGTATTTACCCATCTGTCCACCTTTAAGCGGCATGCATGCAAGTGTCATGGAATCACATCGTACACAACAGATGGTGAATCCCGCAAGGGCAAGGTAAGAATTAGTAGTTGTACGCAAGAATTTGAAAGCATTGGCAACGTTGATTTGAAATTGGTGCCTTGTCAGCTGTGTGAAAGACTTTACAGCCACTTGCAAATCTAAGGTTAATCCTCAACTATATATGTCAAAAAGTTGTCGTGGGGCTTTCCAATGTCGAGACGAGAGAAATTACCTCGCGGGGAGGGGCAACTCGAGCTGCTCGTCCATGTGCAACACTGGGAGCTGTTTTAAACTAATTCGGCGAAAAATAGATTAATATCCACAAATGACGCACTCCGCAGTCTTACCACGTTATCAGCAAGTATCTTAAAATCATAGATCTACTTAGAAACAAATGTCTGAATTCACTTTACAGGATCTTAAAATAAAAAGCGCACATGAGATCACAGTCACCAAACAGGACAAGAAAATGACATTAAATGTTGTGTTTTCTTTGTGTCAGAATGGCAGAGAATTTGGCTGCAGCGTGTGTGGGAAAGTGTTCAAGCGCTCTTCCACGCTGTCCACTCACCTGCTCATACATTCCGACACGCGGCCCTACGCCTGCCAGTACTGCAGCAAGCGCTTCCACCAAAAGTCGGACATGAAGAAGCACACTTTCATACACACGGGTGGGTCTCTGGCCTGTGAAGTTAGTCTTTTTAAATGTCATACGTGAAGTCTCCGATAAGTCCCATAAGTGGATTTTTGTGGCCTATGATGATGATTTGCGTCTTAGGCGAGAAGCCCCACGTGTGTCAAATATGCGGCAGAGGCTTCAGTCAGAGTTCCAACCTCATCACGCACAGCCGCAAGCACCGAGGCGACTGGCCCCACCGCTGCCCTCGCTGCCTCTTCAGCTTCCAGGAGCCTGTGGACCTGTGGCAGCACCACTGTGCTCACCGCTGACACAAACCGGGTCACACCCCACCGGGATCCTTGGGAGACTCGGGATGAAACGGAGGATTGGCACAGACGTGGAGATGAGGCCCAACTATTTCAGGTTCGAAAGCCTAAATGCACCGGAGCACAAATTGAAACCGGAGAGGTTAAGTTGGGTATGACCTTGGCCTAGAATTCGCAGACTTCATGTGCTCTATGCAATACTAAGAATTGCAGAAAGTGGATGAAGTTGGCCAATTTAATACAACTGTTCTTTTAAAATGGGTACATTTCATGTTTTTTCCTTGATCCTTTGAACAAATAAAGATTTTGTACAGGCCCAATTTGTTCTGTCTCTAAACTTGGACACTACGCCCTTATTTAACCGCCAATGCATTAAGTTGGCTTAATGAAGCCGTGTAAGAAAGAGTTGAAAGTCATTCCAAAAAGTGATTTTCAAACCTACAACCTCTGAACTGTGAGGTGGACGTGCTAACCAGGCGACAACCGCGAAGCCATTATTAGTAGTAGTCGTGGTCAATATTTCAAATTTGGCAATTTAGATTAAATCCTCATCTATGAATAACCTGACCATTTGTCCGTTGAGAAATTAAATGGAAAAGAAATGGTGGCCCTTGAGCACTAAGGTTTACCCAGCCACGTTTAGACCTAAACCTGTCAATCTTCCGCATTAAACCCCCGTGGAACATTTTGCACATTGAAAACAACAACTGAAAGACGGCGTGCTAGAAGTCTGGAGAAGCATCACGATTGAAAAGTTCCTTTTCACAATTTGTTGGACTTGGTAAAGAACAAGACGGAAACACAGTGCTGCTTTGACTTGTGTTTATTCAGGCTTGATGAGGCCTTTTCCTTCATTGCATCATTTTCAAGCTAAAAGCCTCCTTGGCTTTTGTACCACTGAGCTCTGGCGACGACGTCACTGGAGTAGTCGTCTCCAGTCGTGCCTACGTCCATCCGCTCATATGTTTGGACACCGCTGAGACCAATGTTGTAGGCCGCTATCCCGCCTGCAAAAATTGAATCCGAGGTGAACCAGAAGATGGCGCATGTGTCATGTAAGAGTGAACAAACAAACCTTTGAGTTGCTGCTCTGCATTCCAGTCTGGGAACTTGCCCTTAATCTGCTTGATGAAACTGATCAAGATGTCTGTGCCTTGGCAAAGGTGTTCCTCACTATTCCAGCCGCCTTGTGGAGTGTGATACCTTTTATCAACCTGCGCATATTGCAGTCAAGTAGAGAGGAGAGCAACAGAATGTCCCATCGCGGATTTTTTTCAAACATTAAAAAAATAATATTTTAATATACATGGAGTACAGTACTGTATATGTTGCTCTATGTGACTCGCTGTTGTTTTGCAGCTTCTCACGGACCGTTTGCGGACTTAAAAAAAAAATATATATATATAATATATATTTATTTATTTAGACCTGTTTGTTAATTGGACGCTACTTCGCGGATATTCGTTTACCGTGGGTGGTTTTGGTCCCCATTAAACGCGATAATTGAGGGATTACTGTACATCCATTCATTTTCTTTCGAGTTTGTCCTCATTAGGGTCAACGGACTTGGAGCGAGAGGCTGGCTACACCTTAGGACACCGGAAAATCACTTCCAACGCATTCTACTATGTCATTATTATAACGTGCGCTACCAACCTGCATGAGTCCCCATGCGTTGCCGTTGTCTCCCCAGCCATTCACCAGTACGTTTCCAGCTCTGGACTCTCTGGAAATGATGCCAGCGATGATAGCAGGATCGATGTCCTTTTTCCCTCCTACTCTCTGAATGATGGCCTTGTAATTGTTCATTCTGCCGAGATCCGTTTGAGCCATGGTGTTGGATGCTGCCACGCCTTCAAGGAGAGACACCACCCAGGGGTGAGTGGGGAAACTTTTAATTTTGGGCCAGCAAAAATTGCTTCAGTCCAGAAAAGGCCGATGGCAACAAACACAGAACGCCATTGTTTTTCCTTTACGCCTTTGACTACATCTGTTAGAAACAAGAGGGGTCTCTTTTTTTTCCGTGTGTGAGTGAGTGAGAGCGAAACTGAGATCTTGTCTCAACTGGCCCTCCATTTCGAAATCAAGGCAGGAAACGCGGCTGTTTACCGGCGTATGTCAGCCTGTCTTGACCCGCCGTTTTCATGGATGCTCCGCTTGTGTCAACCTTCATGATGTCCCCGTAGCCTAAACGTGCAAATTGAAATGTGTTCACGTGATTTATCATCAACATCGTCCGCTCACAAGAGGCGAAAGAAAAGAGCCACACTCACCCATCGTCTTCGTCAATGTGCGAACCCCTCCAGGCGGAAAGAGACTAATTTCGTTTCACTGCATAATGTAAAATCAAATCAAATGATCGTTAGGAGTAGAAAACAGGCAATAATTGCAACAAAATACATGGTGACGGCACTGGCTCCTTACATGGTAAAGGAATGAAGTTTTGAAGCATGCGTGAGCAGTTTTGGGAAAGAGTTTCGCCTTTCCTAGTGAGCCGTAGTGCTGCGCAGCGCGGAGCTGTCAGATCGTTTGGCCCAATGATTTTTTATCATTTAAAGAATGTCCTTTCTCTTTGAAGAAACGAGCCAAACCAGCAGAGAAAACCCGACAGTAACCTCTCTTAAAGGGGAAATATTCAAAAATTGACGTTTTAATTGCTTCGATGTTGAGTCTGTAAAGTGCCAGCTCAACCATCAAGGAAGAAATGAAACACCAAGTTCGAGTTTTTCTTTCTAGTTCGACAAATGTCTGAGCAAGCCGTTTTGAATGTTGTTCGATTGTGATGTCGAACAGGGAGAGAGATGCATACCTGCGTCTTGACGATGATGACTGCCTGCCAGCCAGTGTTCGTTCCATCAGTTTTCTTTTCCCTCGACTCCCTTATATAGTCAGTGCTTTCTGTATAACTTCTTACTTCCTTTGTTTAGGTGTGCACTTGTTCACTCCTTTTTTCATCCAGTTCCCCATGGGGATTTCCCGAATGTTTATGGCCAATGGCTGATTCAAATGTTGTGATCCTTGTACTTTCCCTTCAGCAGAGAAGATATGTACGTACTTACTGTCAGCTATAGCTTAAAGTTTTTTGTTTTTTTAATGACAGTAATCCTGAATAGTCAAACTTTTTCAGTGAATAATATGAAAAATATTATGTGTGTGTGTGTGTGCATGTGTGTATCTGTATGTATGTGTATATATATATATATATATATATATATATATATACACACATTAGAAAATGTTATGTTACTTCAAATTAAAGTCAATATGAAAAGAAAAACATTTTAGGAGAATGAAGTCAAACTACTAACCTTACATGAAAAGTAGCAAAAATACCAAAAATGTCAATATGGCATCGACGTTTTTTACATTTGACAACCATACTGTTGGATTATGTTGTCATTTAAAGAAAACATGCTGATTTGTGAAAGAGCAATTGAAACATTCTGTGAATAAAAAGTATGAAAAGAGAAATGAGTTGGGAAAAGATCATTTGCGAGAAAAAAAGCTAAATTGTATTTTTGCAATGCAATGTTTCATAAGAATTAATTTACTTTCCTTTTAGGGTGTGAGACATTGCCCCACCTTAACAATGAGTAATCCAAATATCTTCATGTCCTTATTTGTTTGTGTAACTGGGTGGCACTCTTAGCACGATAATCTTCGAATCCGAGTGCATTGTAGTCATTGTTTGTGTTTCAGACAAATGGGAGTGATTGAGGAAGCTCTCAGACAGAACAGATTGTGTACATGACAATTATTGCAAGATGCAAATGTAAGAAAGTATTTTATGAACAATGACATTAATTACAGCTGGTTAGTCGTCATAGGCAAGGCAGCTTTATTTGCATTGTACATTTCATAAACAAGGAAACTTATTGTGCTTCACAGAACCAAAGACACAAAACCTAAAAGCATTTCAAAACACAACAGCTAACTACATCCAAAAGCAGAGGGAAATGAAGAACGTTCAGTGACAACACATGAACAGAAGACTTAAAAAATATTTAAAACATTGACAGGAAATAAGTAGCTCTTTGTGAAATTGATTTTACTCTCAGGCTCAAATTAAGTTCTTGTAACAGGTAAAGTAAAGGTACCTGGCTGTTGCAAATCTGCAACACCTGCCCTGAGAGGGTTTTAAAATAATTAAACAATAAGAATATTAAACAGTATGGGGAGGAAAAAAAACGTAAAGCTTTCACATGGCTTGAAAAGCATTTACACTCGGGGCTGACTTCAATTCTGTTGGTAGCTCGTTTCATTCGCGTGCAGCATAACAACTAAATTCTGCTTCACCGAGTATGCTTTGAATGCTAGGCTACACTAATTGACCCGAGTCTGAGCCTTATAGTCTTTCTGATTTTGTCTGTCTGATCATTTTGAAAATTGCGTACATTCAGCTCTTGCATCTAATGCTGTTATCTGGAAACAATCGCGCAGTGAGCAATTTAAAAATATTGTTACTTTATATATTGAAAAATGTAATCGACTAAGTTTGCAATCATTAATCTGTAGCAAAAAAAAAATGGAAATGATATTTCGGGAAAAAACACGTGTTTTACGATTACGGATGTTTGATACCTTTTTAACTTTGGAGCATGCAGAGGATAGCATTGAGACTTACAAAATTCAAAAGGGATCACTCTAACAAAATGCCAACTAAATGCGAATCACATGCGCTGAAAATGTTTTCAGTATGATGAGCATGCCTTCTAGAGTTTAAATATGACAATGTGCACAATGGTATTTTATACACAATATGGAGGACTCAGTGTCTGAAATGGTCCCAGTGTGTTATTTCAGAAAATAGTGCATCTCCGGGACAGGAAGTGTAGTTGACCACCTGCCTGTGGCCATGAATGGTGTAATTGGCCACAAGCTTCCCTCCGTCCACGGCGCAGCGCGTCAAGCGATGCCGTAGAAGGTCCATGGCGTGACGCGATGGAAGTGTGGAAGTGTAGTTGCCGATGATGGATACGCCGAGTCCGAGGTTGTTGTGTCCTCGCGTGTGCGTGCCAATGTGGTTCCAACCACGGCCTTCGTAGATGTAACCATCCGAGCCCACCGCAAAGCTGACAGGACAGAGCAGGTGTGTTTAGTGCAGACTGCTTGGAATGAAAATGGATGCCCCTGTTTGTCATCAGGGATACGTTACCAGCTATATGCTAATGACAGTGCGCTAGCTGAATGCAAAGCATTTCATTTCTGACTTGGCTATACAGTATACTGTACTATACTTTCTACAAGAAATAGACGCTGTATCCTTAATTTCTCATAACAGTGTGGTGGGGGGGGGGGGTCCTCACCCAACAGATTTTTCTCAGAAATTCCAACTCTCTTTGAGGAATTTTAAGCAGCAATTCAGCATTGTAAATTGTAATGAAAATAAGAAGTTGGTTAAAAACGTGTCACCTGTATCCAATGTCGCTCCAGTTGCGGACTTTCTGGTGAAAGTGCTGCATGGCTCTCATGTTTTGGGAACACTCTGGAAAGGACAGGCAGGGCCTCGAGGGCTCATAGGTGTGGTGAACGTAGAGAAATTGGAGGGGTAAAGATAGCGGTATGGGCGTTCCCTTGTGAGCCTTTGCCCTCCACTGGCAGCGAGAGATGATTTGAGGACAATCTGCAGCAAAAGGTCATTTGTGTCTTGGGTTTCATTTTTCTTAACATTGTGAGGTACGATGTTGCAGAAGGTGGGGAGCTAATATTAAAAAATAAAATAAAATAACATTTTGGTGTTCAGTCAATTAGATTTGGCTTTTATGGAGGTCTGAACTTTTACTCTTTGGGTTATGTTGAGGGCCAGGATTAAAATTAGGGGTAGGTTTAGTGTTATGGTTCGGGTTAAGTCTCGAAGTCAGGGTTAAGGTTGGGGATTCGGGTTGTAGTAGGGGTTAGGATGAATTTAGCATTAAGCCGCAGTTAGGCTACTGTTGATGGGTTGATGCCCACTATCTTGTCCAACAATTGAGCTAGGGTCAGGTTAACCTTGAGGAGTAAGTCAAAGTCAATTTAGCGTTTGGTCAACGTTAAGGTTTTAGGTTGGGTTTAAATTGAGTTTAGTGGTAAGGTTTGAAATGAAGGGATAGTGTTGTGACTTACCCCAGTACTTGTGCACAAATGCCCTTAGTCCTTCCTTCACCGACTTGTTGACTCCAGTGTCCAAAGCGATCCACTCTGTCTTCTCCAACCTCCAGACCAGTTTGAGTGTGTCCATCACCTCCTTCTGAAGGTCAAGGGGCTCCAAAATAGATCGAGAAATCTCCCTTCGCCTTGGACTAACATGTCTGGACAATGTATCAAGACTCTGGTTTGCATGCAGGGTAAAACTGTAGTATTCTTTTAGGATATCACTAAGAGCATGCGGTTCTTCAGATATGGGTAATTGGCTGATGTCCGTGCCCAGTATTACTCCATCCATACCCCCATTGATAACTGCGTCAGTGGCCAGGGTGGGAGGCCAAGACAATCTGAACACCTTGGGGCGTTCCACGCTGTCCCAGCACCCGTCAGGCCCCAGGCGAAAGGACACCGGGATGTCCTGAAGGCTGAGGAAGGATAACCCAAGTGTCCTTCCCAAGGTGAGAGGAAAGAGTCCGATGGCTGAGGTCGTCTCTAGCTTGGCTTTGAGTCCGGATTCGATCCCCAGCAGCAATGGTGCCAGGGCGACCGTGGTGCCGTCCGGGGTGAGCGTCACCCCTCGCTCCTCGCCACTGTCCGTCACAATGTGGTGGACTGCCTTGTCAAAAAAGCTGAAGGATGAGGCGTTTAGGATGGTGGTCTCTAGCTCTGCGGCATCGCTGAGGGTATTTGAAGCACCCAGGTAATGGATAGTCATGGCGTCGTCATGACCAGCGGTCCTGCGCAAGGCCCTAACCAGCTCCAGGGGCGACACACCCGGGTTGGACTCTTCAACCTGTTGCACTGCATGGATGAAGTTGTCCATACTCCGTAGGTGGCCACCTGACAGTGTAGAATGCAAGTCATTGCACAAAAGTAATGCAATTATTGGACTGTCCAAGGGTCGGGGTGGTGGGCCTAGGGGCAGTTGGGTTTTCAACGGAGTTCTGTTTCTACAGCAATAATACAGCATACAGTGCTAGAGGCCAAATTTGTCAGGCTGCGTTTTAATCTATCACCACCTCTTATAGTCACTTCCGAAATGTGAAGCGCATGTGCGACCAACTTGTTCACTCTATAGATAGGCATGACAGACCGACATACAGACATTGGGGATATTTAGGCATCACAACATACAGTCAATGAACCAAATTAGCAAGTGCAGAGCTGTTTCGAGCTCACTGGGCATTATTCCATTTAAATACTATTGATGCATATGCTTTGTCATATATTGTTTTTTTATCCGCTTTTTTTAAATGAAAATATGTGACGTCTCAACCATTCATGAAACTACTTGACAAGATTGCACACAAGAAATGTAGACAGATTTAAGCCCCCGCCCCCGCCCCCACCCCAAAAAAAACTAGATTAAAGCCCGGCCTACTGCCCGACGACAGCTGGGATAGGCTCCAGCACGCCCGGTGACCCTTTTGAGGATAAAGCGGTT
Organism: Hippocampus guttulatus; assembly: GCF_054856545.1. Taxonomy (NCBI): domain Eukaryota; kingdom Metazoa; phylum Chordata; class Actinopteri; order Syngnathiformes; family Syngnathidae; genus Hippocampus; species Hippocampus guttulatus. The sequence continues at coordinate 7,022,569 of NC_141269.1, read as the reverse complement.
CAGAAAATGGATGGATGGATGGATGGATTAAAGCCAACAATCCATCGACTGAGCAATTACACAACAGCATTCGGTGGCAGGAATCCTATTACTACTACTACTGACTGTTAAAGCGTCGCCGTGACTGCTGTGCATAAAGGTCATTAGAACGAAACCCAATGCACAAGACTCTAGATCAATGTTTTTCCCCCCAATCTTTTTTCATCTTTTCACATAACAAAAAGCTCTCGACACACCAATAGATATGTCACAGAAAGTACATACAGTACTGGATACTGACATAGTGATGATGTCAACTTAAGTACTCGGCGTGAAATCTGTGCCTGTTTAGTTGAACTCAGCTATTATTATTTGTCTTAAGGGAAGGAAATGGATACGCGGGTTAATTATACTTTCTCCCCTATATAGGAAGAGGATTTAATTGTACTGCCTGTCACTATATGTCGCTGGCATTGATAGTTATACAAAACACATTAGTTGTGGTCTGTGAGCTGAATCACTGCTCTAAACTTCAAATGTAGTACTTATTATTGGGGTGAAGTTAAACGATGAGATCCTTTTCTGTGGCCAGTAAGTAAATTTGGATGAAAAAAAGACAAGCACTCTTGTTCAGGACTGATCAGAAGAATTTAGGCCAAACCACAAGTGCATCAAAACAAAAACAATACCGTAAATGACCAGTGTCCAAAACATACCTGCTGGCCTGCACGATGTTAAAGTGAAGCAGTAGGATGACGCCAAAATGAAGAGTGACACTCGAAAAGACGCCATCTCTGTATGGATGAATAAAGGTGACTCGAAGCAGTCGTCAGGTAGACAGAAGAGAAAGCATGCGGGCACTTTCAAATTTTACAATGTTCTCAGGCGCAGTAGGGTGACTGGAAGTGTGTGTGTGCACTTATGCCCCTGAGGACGAGCACACTGCTACAAATATTGATTCAGCCAACAGAAAGAGGCATCCTGGACTAAAGAGGCGACTGCCCCCACGCAAATTGCAAAGGTCACAACATCATCAGTCATCAAGTGAAAGTCCATCATTAGCGTATCCTGAGAGTGGAGTTTTGAGAAGTCAAAAATAAATAGAAATACTTTACAGTGGGGGCGGGGGGGGGATGTGAGAGTACACAGTGCATAGATGGGAAAAGTGTGTGACAGTGCAAAAGTTTCTATCTGTATCAGAATACCTTATACTGAGAAATTCACCTTATTTATTGAATGCCCCATCATATATGTGTATAATAAATCAAAATTATTTCCATCAAAATTGATTTTTTTCCTTCAACTATCCCCGATGTCAATAATTTAATAGAAGCCTTTCTAATTAACTCACTTGGAAATTTGCAAAGCTATCAGACTAACTGGTTATATTTTGCTGCACTATATAACTATGTGCTTAGATTTTAATAAACTAAAGTTGTACGCCAAATATTATACGCAATCTATTTCATATCTGTTATTATGTATGTTATTGTTGATAGTATATTTGTTTATTAAAGGTATGTCAAAGTTTTCGTTTATTGTACTACCCTCTACTGGGAAAATCATTAGGCACACAATAAAATGAAAACAAAAAATATATACTGTATACTTTTCACAATGTCACGTTACACCAGCGATAGAGTATTAATTTAAATAACGCGTTTGTGTATTTTGGCTGCGGTGAAGAAATGTGTTTCTTTTCACACCGTATCTTTCTTTTGGAATGGTAACTTCCTCTTGGTCACGTGGTGTATGGTCACGTGATCCGATTCCGGAAACGAGTCAGCAGCAGACGTCCCATATTCATTCTCTTGCCCCAAACTTGAACAATTACAGTACGAAGAGTAAACAACCCTCTTTTGTAACCCACCGGAACCAAATAAAAATATACATATGTGTATATATTTTCAAACATAAACATGTCAGCGAGGGAACTGCATGACAACCCAGGTAACGTAAGACCGACATCTATTGGTTTCTCGTGACTTTTTTTTTTTAGCGTTGATTTCGTACGGATGTGTCATCTCTGTTTACTGAACACTTTTAGTCTGTTTTTGCGTCATGCGTTGTGACGTTTTGCAAGTGCGCTCTTATTTAGCTTTCTTGCCAAGCCTTCTTCTGGATAACTTGAGTTGCTTGCTCAAAAATATTCGGCATCATCGAGACCATTCCATAATTCCACCACCTCGTAATACACTGGATTTATTTTTAATATCCTCACCAAACGCTAACGTCGAGATTGAAAAATTGTTGCGAATTGACGTGATGCGTAAATAACATCATTGTAAAACATGCCATGTCGAATTCAATTCATGAATTCTCTGACCCCGAATATTTATCCCTGCTCTTAAAAAAAACTGTCAAATCTTTTCCCATCATGCTTATCTTTAATTCAAATAATGTTGGACCATTTTGATGACCAAATATCAAACAATTTTGAGCATGTCAATTGTATTTAAAATGAACTTTTTATGACTTCAGTAGACTCAGCTGTAGATTCAAATGGATGTTTTATTTGTTTCATCTACGCTCAGTCGCTCACCTCATTTATTTGTTCTTGTGACTTTTGTCTCGTCCCATCAGATGAACCACTGACATGATTTATTTGGTACACCTCTCAATACAAGAACTTAACATAGGTGGATATTAAAATTGTTAAATATTACAGTTTATAAAAACTAGGGATAGGCAAGTATCGATATTGGGCCTTGTTTCAAGGTATCTGTACTTGCAACGCATCTTGTGGCCGTATCACAATCGGAAACTAGAGGCCATACATGGCTGACAGGTGCCCATTAAGATACAATTTTGAAAGAGAAAAAGATACAAAAAATTGCCATCAATTGTATGCAATTTTAAGGAAAAAATGCTATATTCGGATAAGTATTTTTTTTTCTTTCAAATCATCTGTCATCGGAGGAAATTGTATCAAAATTACTAGTGGTATTGGTACTTGGTATCAGTGACTACTCAAGAGTTGAGCAATCGTAATCGCATCGGTATAAAAAAAGTGGTATCTAATACCTAATAATAAAAACAATAATTGTATTGTTTGATTATTATGCGAAAGAAGAATGGATAGATGATGTATGAATTCACATGACTGCATTGCATCGTTCTGCGAGTTTTTCTAACACTGTATTGAGGTACCAATAAAACAACACCTGCAAACAGTGTTGAATGGGAGCACAAAGTTTGCTGTTTATTTATAAAAGTGATTAGCTTGGAGAATAATCTGAAACATGATACAAAATGTATTTTGTAAAAATGAGCTGCTTATCACTTTTTAATGAGACATCTCCCTTTATTTCATGTTTAATCGCACGCAAGTTTTTGGCCTCTGAAAGCGTTGCTACCAGACGAGATGTTTGGCACCGATAGCCGCTCGCAGACCATTTGATTGACAGGCAGGCCGCTCGGCCGCCGACCTCTCTCCGCAGACGGTCATGAACCCAAAGAGCCAGATAGTTCTGCGGATCACGCTGCGCTTGAGTGACGGTGTGTGCCAAGGCATGGCGTGTGCCCCCGTTTTGTTTTGTTGTTTCTTCGTGGAGCGCGACGATCGGCACGCTCCCCTGATGGCAGATACGCGTCGACTCTGCCTCGTTCTTTTTTTTTTTTTTTTTTTTTTTTTTGTCTGCCTGAAATCTTAAGTGTTTGGATTCTTGTCTGCTGCGTTGGCACGCAAAGGTTGTCACCACCTCCACACAGCAGGTTTTTTAAAACACTATTACGCCGCTGGTTCTTATGAAGCGCCTTTCGCTCTTTGTCTTTCCACTTTTTTAACGTCTCGTGTCATGTTCTGCATGTAGGGCACCGGAACGAAACGGTGACGGAGATAAAGCCCATTTGGCAATTTTACACGTTCCGGATGTTGTAACAAAGCAGCAGGATGGTGCTTACGTGGAAGGTCAATCTGCAATTTCTGCATGGGGATGTAAACTTGAACAAGTCACTCCTCCCCTCCTCCTGTGTTGAAAGCGATGACATGTCTGTGGTACCTCAGCCATGTTTTATTTCTTTTTGTCCTCTTACTTTGTCTGTTTTAGTTCACAGTATGACAGGAAAGCCATTTGCACTTCATGTCGATTCACACACGATGGTCACACTTCTCATTTTCAATCCAGGAAGTTGAATCAGCTGTTTACGTGTCTTGATGAAACCCGAAATTCAGAAATTTTTCACGTTTTGTGTGTTCTGCAGTTGTGGATTGTTGGCACTGATTTTATTTTTTATTTTTTTGCCAGACCATCCGGTGGCCTTATGATCTGAACCATGTGACATGGATAAAAACATGACTGGCCTTCATTGTGTGCAGGAATTCAAACAAAATGTCGTCGAGTTCTAAAGAGTCTAACTGACCACATTGGCTATTTAAAAGTTGTGCTTTATTGTTCACTCCCCTGATGTATATTTTTTTAATTTTACCTAAATCTGTCTGCATATTGTGGAAATCCTGCAGTTTTTTTTTTTTTTTTTAACAGTGTACAGTCACTGCTAGCTTGACCGACAAGTTAAATTTTTTCTGTGACTAAGCAAGTTACTCTGTTTACTTGTCAAGAAAGAATGAACTTTAAGCCATGAACTTCAGCAAAATACGAGCTCGGACATGTTTTGCATTCATTCGAGTCGCTTTATGTCAAGCGAGTACAAATAGACTGCATGGACTTGTATTCCTTTACTCATCTGATTGAATTCACGTGATGCTTGCTTTCCTTCCAGTGGCATTCCTTTTTTCATACTTTGGATAATGATTATCACTCGGATGTTCCTTTTGCAGCCTTGCTGTTTTGAAATTTTCAAAACTGTTAGTTTGGCGGAACTTAATTTGGAGAGTCGTCGGCAATAGACCCTCAAAAGCATCATTCGATTTTCCATGCCGAGTGTAATTAGTGGATAAACGAGACGAGCGAAGCCTTTTCGTATTTCTGACAGTTTTTGTCCAATTTTGACTAAATGTGTCTGCATGCGCGCTGTTATGACAAACCAGTTGTCATCTGAATCCGTTTTGTGATTGTGACTCTCACTGAAGATGAGAGCCACCCCGCCGGCTCGGTGAGCTGCTACGGCTCCACGGATGACAGTGGGGAACACCAGCCTCCGGACAGCAACCGCTGCAACCACCACAGCAACCACCAGTTCCCCAGCGCCATGACGGCCCAGTGGGTGAGCGCCGACCACGGCGAGGAGGCCATTCGCAGGAAGCTGAAGTACTTCTTCATGAGCCCCTGCGATAAATTCCACGCCAAGGGTCGTAAACCTTACAAGCTCATCCTGCAACTGCTCAAGATCATCATCGTCACAGCCCAGGTATAAAAAAATGAATGAATAAATAAATAAATACAACTCTCCGTCATCTTTGCTCCACCCTTCATTGCTCCAGTTGGTGCTGTTTGGCCTCAGCAACCAAGTGGTGGTGACCTTCAAGGAGGAGAACACCGTGACCTTCAAGTACCTCTTCCTCAAAGACTTTGACGAGTCATCAGACAGCTCTTTTGCCGTGTACACGCAACAGGATGTCTACGAGCACATTTTCTACGCTGTGGATCAGGTATGTCCGATTGCGCCGTGTGCTGACCAGACTTGGGAACCCAACACCAGAAGTTCAGTCCTGAAATTGATATTAATTTATTTATCGGAGATAAGGGGGAAAAGGAAATCTGTTCTAGGGTCTTACGGTCACTATCGCGAAACCATTATTGACTTTACAGGCAAGGTTTTAGGTCACATTTATATTTCTCAACTGTCACACGTGGCTAAAACAAAACAAAACAAAAAAGGTCAAATTGTTCATATGAATAAGAGAACAGCCGGTCTCAGAACGTGAATGATAACTCTTTCTTCGATAATCCTGTAACTTGCCGTTGCAGTATCTGGCCCTGCCAGAGACCACAGTGGGCCGCTACGCGTACGTGTACGGCGTCGGCGTGAACGGCAGCGCGCTGTCCCTCTGCCAGCAGTACTACAAGAGGGGCCGCATCGACCCGGCCAATGACACCTTCAGCATTGACCCGCACATCATCGCAGGTGTAGTACAAAGCGACTTTTTTTTTTTCCCCTGCTTCTGCAATGTGACACTTCCTGATTTATGGTGAGAGTTTGCATATAGGAAGCCTGATTGTCACGTTTACTTTGTCCATGTATTCAACTCTGACACGGACATTAAGATCTTTTTTTTTGTGTTTGTATGGTCATTTTGTTAAGACATTAATTTCATTAATACTGTATATGTTATGCCTTCCTCACGTGAGTCGGTGTATTAACGGCTTCCTGTTAGTGATGTTAATTTAGGAGGAAGTAACTGCAACAGAGGAAATAAAAATGGCGTTCAGGTCAGGCACGGGTAGACCTCAGCCATGTGCTGTCTTCATTTGAACGCCCCCACAAATGCACACTTCCTCTCGATACTGTACCTGCATCCGTCTATTCAGCTATCCGTTTTCTTTGTCATTTTTGACAATTGTCATTCATATGATTGTGTTATTTACTGAAAGATTAAGAGCTTTAAAAAAAAAAAGGAATAATAATTCCTTTAAAGTATGAACCCTGCTGTTGTGTTACTGGTTGAAAGGGCCCTTTCCAAAATGTGCGGAGATAATGAGATCAAACTTGTTCTGCTGGCACAATTTGTCTTTAAAAAGCAACACACACAATGGCCATTTTCATATGATTTGATCAGTAACCGTAAAAACACTTGTTTAGTTTAACACCCCCCCCCCCCCCAAAAAAAAATCAATTAGGCTGCTGGTGTTTTTATTTGAGTAAAATGTCTCTGTCGGCAGCTAATGCAGCCATCATGATCTTGTAAAGACAGTCACGAGATAATTACACTGATTTCATGGCACTCCACAGCAAGTATACTGTAATCCAAAGAACAAGAGTTCTTAAACTGGAAAAAACAAAATCATGAACAGTGATAAGTTTTGTTGATGCAGAACACTCAGTAGTCAACTGACAGTAACACATAACTTCCCTTTGTACAATTTTAATAACGTCAATTGTTTCGACACTTTTCACAAATGCATATAAGTGCCTCATCCTAGCACTGATGCTTAACAGATCCCTCAGGTGTATTTGTAACCATATAACGGGGGGGGGGGGGGGGGGGTCCCGTCTGTGGCATGAACCGTTCATTTCTCTTTTCGCGACAAAGATGGACCACTTGCAAAAGAGCCCCTCTCAAAAAGGAACTCTGAAGACACGACCATGCAAAAACATCATATGAATCAATGCAATTGAATTTGCATCTTGGGGAAACATGTTGCAACTCAGTAAGTTTAATGCGGCATCGAAAGTTTGTTGGCATAAGACACACCAAAAAATGTGAAACAATGATTAGCTTTGAAATGATAACTGCCAATTATTCAGTGGCTCAATCAATTGAATTTATCCGCCACGTTGACTCCACTTTAATCTCTTTTCCTTGTCCAGACTGCGTAGGAGTGAACCCTCTGTCTGTGCCTCCCGCGCCGCTCACCAGCTCCTACAAGAACTTTACACTCAAGTTCCACAAGTAAGGCTTCATTTTTCACATGGCTTCGACTCTTCCGTCGGTCTCCTCCGTCACAGCAAAGATTTTATCGGGTGGCGTTTCGACGCGTTTATTATCAGTGCCGACGCATGCACGCTACAGCTCGTGTGGATGGCCTATTTCGGGCCATCTCATTGTTGGGTTGCTCAACTGGTGTCCCTGTATGCTCCCTGCAAGGTTTATAAACGTCACCATCGAGTTTCAGCTGAAGGCCATTAATGTGCAGACCATCATCAACAACGAGATCCCCGATTGCTACACTTTTAATATCAAGGTGAGCAAATGACTCGCTCAGTTCGGAGGTTCAAAGTCGAACCTGTTTGATGAGGAAACTTGCACGACTAACGAGGCGGAAGTGCTAACCCGCCTGAATAAAATACCTTTATTTATTTTTTACTGATACAAAATTCCAAAAAAAAAAAAAAAAAAAAAACGTTTCGTCATGCAAATGATTCTACAGTGTATTTTGTGACACACGCATACATAGTCCACATGTTCCTCATTTTAGCCAGCCACCAACTACAGTTGACCATTTGACAAAAAAAAAAGCCTTGCGTCTAAAATGGCATTAGTTTTATGACTCATCAATTTCTCACCTCGTTCAGGAAATCATTTGTCTGTTCCTATGTGTCCAAGTAGATCGTGCTGGACAACAAGGCTCACAGCGGCAAAGTGAAGATACGACTGGAGAACCAAGCTTCCATAAAGGAGTGCAAAGACCCCAGCGTGTCTGGACATGGTGAGCATGATCAATATGCACGTAGCACAAGATTCATCGCTTTCACTCACAGGCCACATTATTATTAGGATTATTATTAGTTCGTGGATTTATCTTCTACTTTATCATTCTCATTGCTGGTTAATTGAGCTGTAAAGGAAGTCCTTGATATGTTTTTTTTTTTTTTTTAAGGGTTGAACTTGTTCAGATTTTAACTTGTCTATTATTAACTTGTCTATGACAGACTAGACATTCTTGTTGTTTCCAACCCATGCGTTCTCTTTCTACGGTTTATTTGAGAAGAGGCTGCAAGGTACAGTAATTCAAAGTGAAGCCCCCCCTGTCGCTATTTGAATCCACAGCCGAGAATTACACCCGCGTGGCGTTCGATGTCGCCGTGGCCCTTGTGTGCACGCTATCGTTGTTGCTGTGTGGGCGCTCCATCCTACGTGGCATCGTGCTCCAACAGGTCAGCGCTGCCTTAAAAAAAAAAAAAAAAAAAACATGTTAAAGCCTTTCAAAATCCCCCAGAAGGTTACGCATGCCGAACTATTTGTTTGTATGTTTGTCAGGAGTTTGTGCGGTTCTTTAAGGAGAACCTGAATCGCAAAGTGTGCTGGGGCGACCGTCTGGAGTTCATCAATGGCTGGTACATCCTCCTCATTGTCAGCGACATCCTCACCATCACCGGAAGTGTCATCAAGATTGGCATTGAGTCCAAGGTAAGTGAAACGGTCGAATGTTTTGTTTGACGTCATGGCAGTTTATCTTTTCCCCTGTCGCTTGACAGAATATGTCTTCCTATGATCTATGCGGCATCCTCTTGGGGACCTCCACCCTCCTGGTGTGGGTGGGAGTCATCCGCTACCTCACCTTCTTTCAGAAGTACAACGTAAGCTGCACGTGTAGTAATTCAACTTTGTTGTCTGATTTGCACCGAGTTAAGAAAATGTGGTATTCCTCTCTATGATGTCATCGTTTAGATCCTGATCGTAACTCTTCGAGCAGCCTTCCCCAATGTGATCCGCTTCTGCTGCTGTGTGGCCGTCATATATTTGGGCTACTGCTTCTGCGGCTGGATTGTGCTGGGACCGTACCATGTGAAGGTACCGCATCGATAAGTCAACCTTACTTTTAAGTACCGTCGAGCCTCAATTTAACGGACTACATCGAAGTACTTTTGTTGTAGCTTTGAAACACCCAGTACAGAACAAGCATTGTTTTGGACTTTTTTTGTAGCCTAAAAATCCCCAGTACATGACAACTTTACTTAAGTAAAGATGTATTTATTTTTTTTAAAGAAGAAAAAAAAAAAGCTCAAAATCATTCAAACTTGCTGAGGGGGAGGATAACGCTTCATGTGCCTTGATACGGGCGATTCCACGGGCAATACGGGCAATTCCACTCTTTTATGAATGAATCGATGACATGGATAAGGGTTGTGAAAAAGAAAACTGGGCTGCAACAAAAATATTTTCAAAAGGACTACTAGCGCCTGATTTTAAAAAAAAAAAGCTATTTGTAGAGAGAACATGCGACTGTTGAGCTGCATGCTTACAGCGCTGCTAAGCTATTGTCTCTGTCTCTGCTTTGATGAGACAGTCGGCCCAGCCAACACGGCCGCCACATTGACTCGCATTTTAGCCTGCTCTAGTCTACTGTAACACAACAACAAAATAAAGCTACACTCTGAGTCGCCGAACGGTCTGAGTGAACCAGCGCCCGCTCGGAGTACTTGGGCCTACTACGCAACTATTTTTAATGTTAGTCATTTTGGTGCCACTTGGAGAGCTAAGTATTTTTTTTTAAGTGTGGCACTTGGTGTAAAATATTTGCCAACCTCTGGTGTGAAGAGATTTACTGTTTTCAGATCGTGTTAAGAAGTGTTTTATTAGACTGTATCCTTGTGCCCCAGTTCCGCTCCCTATCCATGGTGTCGGAATGCCTCTTCTCCCTCATCAATGGCGACGACATGTTCGTGACCTTCTCAGGAATGCAGGAGAGCAGCACACTGGTGTGGCTCTTCAGCCAAGTGTACCTGTACACCTTCATCTCGCTCTTCATCTACATGGTGCTGTCGCTCTTCATCGCGCTAATCACCGGAGCCTACGAGGCCATCAAGGTAGGCCAGCAAACCCGACCTCACCCTTTTTTTTTTTGGTCTTAAAGGGACATGTAGGTTTTCTAGCCTCTATTCCAGGGTTGTCAAACATACGGTACGCGGGCCGGAACCGGCCCCCAAGGCGGTTCGATCAGGCCCGCAGGATCATTTAAAAGTGGGAAAATCCATAAAAGACATGGAATGAATATTATTTTATAAGGTGCAATTCATGGAGTATCCGCTAGGGGATACACTGTTTGATCAGAGTAGAAGACAACATTTTTTTGATCAGAGAAGAAGACAATAGCAGTCTCAGTCTGTCACTGAGACAGACCCAACACAGCAGACGCTATCAAGGACATGTGAATACTTTATTCTTTACACATTTAATAGCACTCTCCTCAGTTTGTAAGGTGTACGCAGGGATTATATTTAGATTTTATATGCACACGTGTAAATGGTTTAAAAATGCCTTTCTTTATAAACCCAGTTTAATCTTAAAATGCATGACGATATTTTTCAATACCAATTACTTGTTCAAGTTTTGTGCCTTTGTACAATCAGTTGGATCATATATGTGAATGATAAAAGTAAACTGCACATTTGTTTAAGAAAATCTAAGGTGCTTCATGAAATGTTTTGTAAAAGATACGTTCATTACATTTCCCTAATGTTCTTGTTATGTTATGTACATGTTAAATTGCTCCATGTACAGCACTTTGTATGCAGCGATGGCTGTTTGAAAGTGCTCTATAAATACTGTTGACTTGACTTGACTTGTGCTTCTTTGACCAAAACAAAGGAAAGACATATTATTTTGGTTATTTATAGCGGAGTATGGTACAATTTTAATGGTCCGGCCCAGTTGACATCTACAGAGACCGTATGTGGCTCACAATGTGAAATGAGTTTGACACCCCTGCTCTATTCTGTTTTAACTACTTTCAGATGATTTAGGTTTGGGCATCGATAACGGGGAATTGGTCTGGAAACCAAATGTAATTGTCAAACTTTTATATGTTGTCGTACAGCATCAGACCCAGGAGCCCATTCACATCACAGACCTGCATGCTTTCATAGCTGAGTGCACCGATGCGCCAAACTCCGGCAAGTTCAGGGGCCTAGAGACGTCGCCGTGCTCCTTTTTCTGCTGCTGTGACAGGTAATGCAACACTTTTTCTGTTTGTTTGGGGGGGGGGGGGGGGGGGTTGTAGTGAGTCCTATAAAATCAGAAATGCAACTTGTGCAACTGTGATATGGAATAAGTAGTAGTGGCTTCGCTGTTGTGGTTGCTCAGTACACAATGGCTAAAGTGACAATTGAAATGAATAACAATTAAAATAGAACATGAAGTAACTTCCTGCATGAGGTTGCGGGCAAGCCCTACCGCAAATTGCGAATATTTGCAAATTACTGTCACACTCTCCTTACAAAAGGGTGTGTAACCGTTTAGATTGTAAATGCCGCAAAATGGCGGCATCATAAGTACTCTGAATGTGAATCTGAAAATGGACACTGATTACATAAAGCATCAACCCCACGCATCTAGCATGTAAACAATCGTGAAACCCATGTTCCATAAACAACTGAACTCAGTGGGTCAGTGTAATCAACACAGCCAAACCGCCTTAACATGAGGCTCATCGATACTATTAGCTAGCCTAATGGCCTATTTAACATTTTAATGACAAAGTGATGTGACATCACACACGAATAAACGGAATGATAACATTTTAGGTCATTCAGGAAAATTCTAACTGGCAAATACAGCGCAAGAGCTGTGAGCAGTTGCATCAGTGAAGAAGCAAAACACTGATCTGCTGTGTTTCCCGTTGACCAGTCCTCAGGGTGCATTCAAATTCCACCAACAAAACAAGATATCTCAAACATCGACGTAAAAACACCACGAATGAACTAAATCAAACAACTATAGTAAGATTCCACCAGGTGGTGCCAAAGAATGACTGGTGATACGAAAAGGGGACTTTTGGGCTTTCCCCTGTCAGAGAGTCACATCAAACAGCTCTGCGTGAATACAAACCACCGTCTTGTATTTCCGTCAGGATGACAACATATGAGGACGTCCTGCTGGTGAACTGAGGAAGAATTCGGTTCGACTTGCAAGAAGTCCCCTCTGGAACAAGCCATTTTTTTCTGGCACTTGACTGAAGGAGGAGGCGTCAATCAGTTGGACCAGGATTTCCAATGAGGAATGCACGTCATGAATTCATCAGGAACAAGGTGCCTTGTGGATGGTGAAAGCACACGTATTTATTTCATGGGCCTTGTGTCAGGCCAGCTCAGTGTTTTTTAGATTTTTCATTTTTTTTTAATTTACATTCACAAGAAAAGATGTTTCAACCTGCTAGTTTATTAACAGATATCAGGCCGATCACTACGCACAAAACTTTGAGGCGGATCCAGTTTGACTGCGGCCTCGGAGGAAATGGCCTCTACACGGTATGCCCGTTAAGTGTTCTTATGTTTTGAGGAACCAGAACCATCACTTGAGACTTTTTTTTTCCCTACTTTTTGGATTTCAAATTTATACTAAGGAAGAAGGATTACCTCGCTGGACCATAACTCGCTATTTGAAACATTTAATCATCGAAATACTTAAAATAGAGGCATAAACAAGAGAGCAATGGAGAGTATAGCTTATGAACACTGTAAAACTGTTGTGTAGCGATGTGTTGTTGTTGTTTTTTAAATAGCCTTAGAAATCACACATGATCTTTTTTTTTTTTTTTTTTAAAGACACCCAATGCCAATCCCTGTGGAAAGTGCATTTTAGGACGAGTCCCCCGAAACAAAATTACACTTACAGTGTATAAGGGTGCATCCAAATATATGAGGATGTGATGGAAAATGTCATTTATTTCAATGGTTCACTTTAAAAAATCTAATATGCGGTGGATTCACTACAGATAAAGTAGAATTTACAATTATTTTTTCTTCTCTGACTTTGATGGTTACAGTTTAGAAAATAATACACTCCAAAGACATTTTATTTTTGATGTAAAATGGATTCGTTTCATCACTCTGTATCATTTGAGTTTTTAACTTTTTAAGGTAAAATCTTGAAATAAATTTGAGATGCACCCGCATTATAAAATATTTAAAGCCCCAAATTGGGTGTCAATTTTTTTTAATCTATTTTTTTACTTTCTTGTTGAGAATCTCAGGTTGCACTTAGAATAGGTTGCAATAGCATCATATTTTCATTATGGTTGCTGTCATAGATTTTGCATGATGTACTCACAAAGTCATAAAGCACTTGCTGTTCGATCATTCTTACTCAACAAAGAAACTGCTCTTTATTTTGACCTGAGATTTCCACAGGAAACAATTTGGCACATTTTGGAAGGCAAACTTGAAGCAACCAAACAGTTCAACTAATGTATAGCAATTCGCTGTACACTATGTGGTCCTCCTGCACCCCCCCCCCCCCCTCCCAGCTCCCGCCCCTAAGTATGCTCTTGTCCACATTACGACTGTTTTTCTATTATGTTTTGTATTTCATGAAACGCACAATCGTCAAAAGATTACTTTCGTTCGGATGACCTTCACTCATTTGTATTCAACATCAATGATTTGCTTCAGTGAAATGTTGAGAAACGTGTGAAATTTAGCCTTAAATGATATATTATACATACCTGTATGTCTATAATATATCATACTGTAGAAGATATTAGGCACATGTGCCTTTACCCACTGTGTCATGTTTTTTTTTTTTAAATACAGTACCCATATTCTACACTTGATCACTACTTGGCAAAATGTAAACGAGTAGAAACATGACGTCTTGTACACATGTTGCTGATTAAAGTGTCCTGGATCACCTTTGACGTTCATCATGTTTAGTCCTGGATCACCTTTGACGTTGTACCATCATGCTTTTATCAGTATTTCAAACTTGTTCACAAGAGGGCGTCAGTGAGTTCTCTTTCGAAGGCTGCTTATGAGACATTTGGACCAGTCAAATGGTGACTTACGTTGCAAATGACGTGGTGTAAATCAAAGCGCTGTGGTGCAGTGTTCTAGCGTGTGATGGTTTCAGGTAGCTGTTCGGTGGAGTGACATTATATATTTTATTATTATAATTTTATGAAATATTTTTTTAATTTAGGCGGCCCGGTAGTCCAGTGGTTAGCACATCGACTTCACAGTGCAGAGGTACCGGGTTCAATTCAAGCTCCGGCCTCCCTGTGTGGAGTTTGCATGTTCTCCCCGGGCCTGCGTGGGTTTTCTCCGGGTGCTCCGGTTTCCTCCCACGTTCCAAAAACATGCATGGCAGGCTGATTGAACACACTAAATTGTCCCTAGGTGTGAGTGTGAGCGCGCATGGTTGTTCGTCTCTGTGTGCCCTGCGATTGGCTGGCAACCGGTTCAGGGTTTCCCCCGCCTACTGCCCGAAGACGGCTGGGATAGGCTCCAGCACCCCCCCGCAACCCTAGTGAGGATTCAGCGGTTCGGAAAATGGATGGATGGATGGATTTTTTTAAAATTTAATTTTCTAACTTTATTTACAGTGAAGAGTTAAAAAGGAACGAGCCACGCTTTACTCCAACTAAGGAGGAACATTTCATTCTGCCATCAAACGCGATGACGTCATCCCCGCCTATTGATCATGAGGCGGATGTTTATCTTCCCACCACTCAAAATCATCATGCATTATGTAAAGCTCTGAAGATGCCTTCCCGCTACCTGCTTGGCCAGCAAGGTCATATGTGCTTTATCGAAGGAATGGGGCATAGCTTTCATTGTCTGTGGTGCACAATGGAAGGTCGATGGATGTTTGTTGATAGTGCTTTGAACTCAGCATGGCTCACTCTGTTTGCTCTGTGGTTTGAGTGGAACACGCGCCTTGTGTCTGTTGAGTCCTCCGAAGTGAGTCACCGTGGCTAAATATCAGGAGTGGGCTGTTTATTGATAGGTGGATTAAGAATTACACATTGTGTTTTCAAAACAACCACATAGCTTTGAGTTAGGTAAGTCAGTTTAGCTTAATGCTAACAAACAATGCAAAACACAATAGGCGATAAGAAATAGCATAGGTGTTGCAGTGTTATATCCCCATGCAATGATTGTTTGAAAACCACAGTGGAACAGCATATGGGGATAGACAATGTCACAGTCCTCACAGGCATATATTCTTTATCTTCTCCCAGGTGGTCAAGGCGTGTATACTGAAGAGAGCAAACAAAATGTCCATTGTGTTGAAACAAAATATGTTTTTAAAACTGTTGAATTCTACATTTTTAATTATGTCATTACTCAATTTTTTTATAAACTATATTATAGACTATTTTCCTTACATATGTTTTTAGGCATGGATGGCTGAAACAGATTGATGGCATGTCCATTCATTTCAATTCAGTTTTGAGTTTGAGCATGGTCACAGAACAAATTCAAAGTGTATCTCAAAGCACCACTGTAGCTATTAATGCGCGCGGATCCTTGCAGACATGTTTTTGCTCATCAAGTTTGGCTTCCTCTGACCAACCAATCAGAGAATGGATGAATGGTGATGTCATTGCAGGCCAGCTCGCTGGCCCAATGAGGCAAATTTGAACTTGTATTTTAAAGCTTAGAAATAATCCCGTAATTTATATATCTTAAATTACATTGGGGCAGCACTATTTACTAATTCTAAAGGCCCTGGGCAGATTACAATGACATGGCAGAACATATTTGTTGAAATCTAATTGGACAAGCAAAAAAAAAAAATCTTAATGCACACCTACATGAACTGGTAGCAGTGCAGCCAAGAGAAACACTATGAAAGGGAAGCGATTGAACGTTTGTGAGTAAACGAATATGTTTTTCATGGAATAAATCTAAGAAGTTAGGTTGTAAATGTGTTGTTGTTCAGTGCTTCTGATGAAGTTTAGGCCAGCAGAGATGACCTGGCTGTCCCTGACCGCCTACCCATGCTAAATATACTCTTGTTTGAGGAAGTAGATATTTTCAGTCTTGTAGGTCATCGGTTCCTCCTAATTGTCTGGGAATTGTATCGCCGGGACACACCCTGGGGAAACGTCTTCAGAAATTGACATCCACTGTTATGTCCACTTGTATTTATGCAAGATATTTGGGTTTATTTCTGCAACCGAGAAATACAACAATTGTATATTTGAGTTTTGAGCCATTGCCCAGTAGATTTTTTTTAAATTTTGAATTATGAGCCAAAATGGAGTCATATGATCATGCTTCTGATATTGCTGCTCGAGTGAACTGAATAAGAAAATGCCGCAACTGTCAATTCTTTGCATGTGGGTGAGGAATGCCACCATTGATGCAGTTTCACCCATTTATTAAAGATTGAATGTCATCACGATATGTTTGATGAATGTATTATTTTAGAGTGCTGTTTTCCATGTTAAAAACACAAGACACAAGGTAACGCTTTACACTGTTACCTCATTCACCTACTGATGAGCTAGCATCAGGGGGGTTGAGTATCTTGCTCAAATACACTTCAACATGGTTGCACGGGCCCCATGGTGGTGGCTGTGCTAACAGTTTATGAATGTGCGAGTTATTAGTGAAAAAATCAGCAATATAAAATTAGATATGTGTCATTTCAAAATTTGCGACACAGTGAGACAGCAAAAAAAAAAAACTTTAGTTGAAATACTTATGGGCCAATCTGTATTTGCATAACATAGTGGAGCAAAAAACAAGGACAAACGGGAACATTTCAACAATAAATCTAGAGTGGATTTAAAGACGGGTTTATGAGTTTTCCCCTGGTTTTGGCACACTGTCCAGTGTGAAGTAGCAGATGAAACAACTGCCAGACTCTTGAAAGATGCGCACACTCTCCCCAAACAGCTGCATTCTTTCAGCCCAGTCACCTCGAAGAGTTTTTCCAATACAACTGAAGTCTTATGCCATTCCATTCTTTTCTCCCAGTGTTGTTGCGCTGCTCTTTGTGCGTGGCCATTCATTGATGTCTATTGAGCTGACGGCAGCTGCAGCGCAACAGAAGAAACGCGTTCACACAACAAGGCATTCACAAGGCAGCAGCAATTGTGGGCCTTGTACTATAGGGAAGTGGACCCTTGTAAAAAAAAAACTACTTTTGTTGTACTATTTTTAGAGATGACTTTTGAACAGGCATAATAGGCAGACAACTGGAGAATTTCACATGAGCATCTACTTTTAGGTGAGTAAATGCAATTGCAATTACTGAACTTGAGCTATTGAACTCTAAAACTGTTCATTGTATTAAGTGTACCGGTAAATCTAAAGAGAATGGCATGACAAAGGGACACCTTCACAGTGTTCTGAAATATTACATTTTGTTAAAGGGGAAGAATTTAAATAAAATATTTCAACATTTTTAATTTGAATAAAATAAGTATACTTTTTTTAAAATAACTTTTTAAATTGACTGAGTATTGTTTTCCACAACATCCATCCATCCATTTTCCGATCCGCTTATCCTCACAAGGGTCGCGGTGGGTGCTGAAGCCTATCCCAGCCATCTTCGGGCAGTAAACAAGGGACACCCTGAACCGGTTGACAACCCATCGCAAGGCACAATTTAGAGTGTTCAATCAGCCTGCCATGCATGTTTTTGGAATGTGGGAGAAAACCGGAGTACCCGGAGAAAACCCACGCAGGCCGGGGAGAACATGCAAACTCCACACAGGGAGGCTGGAGGTGGAATTGAACCTGTTACCTCTGCATTGTGAGGTTGACGTGCTAACCACCCGCCACCACCGTTTTCCACAACATAGGCAAAGAAAGTGGAGGCGAAAATCCAATAAATATTGGTATGGATAAATGGTTATTTACTTATTTTATTCATTTTCATTTTCTTTATTGCAATGATGCTAAAAAGGGATTTGAAATTATTTTATGAAAAATATTTAGATTAAAATAATAAAAAAATGGCTCTTGGCTGTCCCCCCCCCCCCCCCCCACTTCATGTGCTGAGCAATTTTATATTTGTTCAGTTTTTCTGTTGTAACATTTATTTTCAACGTTTTTTTATGATGCAAGTTATCGTGACACAAAAATAACAATAGTGTCACATTCCCCCTTGAAAATGGATACAACCAGTTTGAGTTCTTTTTATGCTCAATTAGTCAAGCCCCATGAGATCTCGCGATAATTGCACCACCTGACGTCTTGGCCTCTTTGCATAAACACCAGCTTCGTTCGCTGATTGGCCCGCGGGGGCAGGGTTAATTTGCATATGTCCATTTGAGGCACCACGCTTTACCATTTCAGGCCGCTACTCCCCACCTCCCCATCTCTCTCCCGCCCCGACCGCATCCTTTAGTAGCCAGGCTGGACAAGCCTGTCGCCGTTTAAACGTGGAGGGAAGGACGCTTCTCTATTGTTACACCGGACGGACGAAATTGACCCCTCCGTCGACACCCCTTCTCTTCGAGCCCACGAAAGGAGCGACTGTGTGTTTCTTCCCGAGTCGCCGATTGAAAGGTAGGCGCAGTTTACCACGTCGTTTCGTCCGCACTCCTCAAATGTTCCGCTTTTGTGCAATTAAGCCTAAACAACCACCACGGCGATGAGTTAAGCCGCTTCCGCTTGAGTTTGCGGCGTGGTAAGTGGTTGTAAAATGGCACTTAGGGGCGCTTCTCCCTCGGTTTCAAGACTGGGTGTGATGATGGACACGCTAGCTTGTCACCGTGCACACCATGGGGCGGCGTTTCTTGGCTGTGTTTTAGCCGCGCGTCAAGGCTTGTGTCCGACTTTCCAATCCTTTGGCAGGTGGCGGATAGTTTCTTGCATTATTGAACGTATCCGTCAACAAAACCGCAGCAGCGTGCAACCACGGCGCCCCAAATGATTACGTTTGAGGTCCAATGGGCAGCGTGTTTGTCTCGAACGACAAATGGTCTTATTAATGCGCCGCTTGAGGCACCAAACACACGCATACATTCAAGCACCGTGCACTGGGTGAGAGCACCCAAGGGATCCTTGATCCTTGTTGTGCATATTGAAGGGAGTTTCATTTTCAGTTTGTCCGTATTTATGACATAGAGGCATATTTCGGGAAATTCATTTACTAAACCATCAAATCTGATACAGTAAAAGGTTTTAAATGTTTCGCTACAGCATGAGAAGAATGGATTATATATCGAGGACGATTTGAATTGGAAAATCACTTGTGATTTAAAAAAAAGATGCGCGTACAATCGCTCCAGTTTATAATATGTAGAATTGGATAGTGACTGTCTTTTACTGGAGGGGTACATCGTCAGAAAGCGCGATTGAGGTGCCATCTTTTGCTGAAACTATGATGGAATATCCAGTGCCTACAATTTCTTTGCCAACAATTGGCACATAATCTCGCCAACATTTTAAGATTTATTTAGTGCCAAATCACAGCACAAATGATCAGACGGCACCTAAGACATAGAGCAGGTCACTCCTCACTTATTACACGACCAACTGAGCTCCACATGAGCAAGCACAAGGTGACGGAGGCAAGGAAAAACACCCTCTTGAGGAGAAACTTTGAGCAGACCAGAACCTGTTTGGATGGAGAGTAGAATGGGGGGAGGACATATAGCACATAATGCAAACACAAGCAGAACCAAGTCATGTCGTGTCATGGCTTCTTGGGCTACATCGCGTTTGTATTTTGGTGCTACCTGATTCACCGAGAGCTGTGAGTTGACTTGGCACAGGGGTGTGAAATGACTCAGGAGGATTCTCCCGCTTCTCAGCCTTATTTTGGAAGTGGGGGGGGGGGGGGGGGCTCTTTTGGCTCAATTTTAACTGCTTGGCCTCACTCCCGTGTCCCATTACTAGGGTCGCTTAATGCCAAATGTGTCCGCTATGGCTTGCCATGCCCAAATCTCACCAATTCCTTGCCAGTTATCTTCAAGACCTGGAAATGAGTCACCAAACTATGTTGTGTTTTATAGTTTCATAATCTGATTCGAACTCGAGCCGCACGGTGAGCGCATCCGCCTCAGAGCTCAGAGGTTGTGGGTTGTGGGTTCGCTTGTTCTCTCCGTTCCTGCGTGGGTTTTCTCGGGATACTCCGGTTTCCTCCCACATTCCAAAAACAAGTGTGGTAGGTTAAAGGAATGCTCTATATTCTCCAAAGGTGTGATTTGGGAGTGTGAATGATTGTTCATCTTTGTGCCCTGTGATTGGGTGGGAACCAGTTGAATAGTCCCCCCCCAGGTTATTTGTGTTTTTTGGGCAGATGGTGTGTGTATACCAACTAGTGTATTTTATTGACGTGATGCTGACTCTGATTAAGTATATACCGGCGGTCTCCGAATTATGGTTTGAGGTCCATTTTCAGCCGGAGAAAACGCTCAACACTTTGGAGTTGAATACTTTGATGCTCTCTAAGATTAGGTTTTGCAAGAATGTCCTTATTTTTGGAGACATTTTTTTCACCAAGCCAAAATTCTGGAATTTAGCTTTCAGGGTCTCTCTTCCTAGTGAGTAATTTTCTTCCGTGCTGTGACCTAGTCATGCCTCGTAACTTCTCTTGGAAGTATACGTACTTCTCGTAACTTGGAAGACACTGGCGCTTTTGGGAACACCTGCAGCTATGTGCGGTATTTCCGGTGTGGCCTCAGCGGCACCGTTGACTATTTTGGAGCATGGTGTCATTTTTAAAAAATGTATGGCACACATTTGAAATTGTAGTGGCATTCTCTCGGTGTCCGAGCTTGTGCTGATTTGAACTTGAGCTGCAGGAAAAACGCTTCCTTTCAATAGATATCGAGGTTTTTCAATGGCACTAGTGGAGGAGTATTTATTTAATGGCGTGTTCATAATTGTCTTTGCCGTTGTGTGCGACTACACGATGACAAAGGAGAGCAACAGAACCTGCTTCTCGACACTGCACAGAGCCATTTGCGAGCGCTGCTATTTGTCCGCTGCGGTTGATAAAACAAAGGGAACACCTGCAGGCTAATTGAAATGACTGCACCTTTTATAATGCTGAATTGTTCCCGTCAACCGGTCTTCCCCTTTTGTCGAGAAAATCTTCAAATCCTCTGATCCGTTTCATCTGTTGAGTATTCATCATTCCGCTTTGTGCGACATAACTGGAACTTGGCGTGACCGCAAGAGCTCTCAACACGGCTTTCGGGTGCTAGTACTTCCCTGCCCATTAGGATTAAGTGGTGAATGCTGGCGGTGCACTTTTTTTGTGAAGGCTCGAGTCTGTCTGGCACTGCAAGACTTGGCCCAGTGCATGAAAATTATCGACGGGGTGAATTAGCACTTTTGATGGGCTCTTTAGGCAAGCTAGATTTCCCTTATCGAGGCCTGCATACTTTCCAATCTAGTGTTTGCCTCTCTAAACGTCGATCTTCCTAATTGGAGTTTTGGTGAAATCCTGCGTTGAGCTAAAAGCCCGTGCTGCTCGCTCAGCGGCCGTCACCATCTTATTGCCGGCTCGAGGAGGGAAGTTTTCCTAATGCATGCTCGTGCAGTGCATTTGTCACTCTGTATGATGAGCGCGGCAGACGGAGATTGGCCTCGGAGGACCGTTTCGCGTCAGACGGAGGCCTGCTAACTAATCAGACAGAACCTTTTGGGCCCACCCGCCTCTCATATTGAGGATTTGTGTGCACGCACTCGGTACCGTATGCGGCCCGCTGGCTGGACCTGTGTTTGCTGAGGCGGTTTGAAACGTTCACTCTGCTCGTGATCAATCGCTTCTCCGGATCTGGACTGCGCTTGGGAGAATGTGACTCGACTGTCCCTGGCCACTTCCTCACTTCCTAGGCTGGCTCTATTCATGAATGACTTGACTTTTTTTGAACACACAACCATTTGCTCCTCAGTTTGTGTCCGGCATTAGCCTGTGCTTCAGGTTGCTTCCTACTTGACTATCATTACGTTTCACGTCACATTCATAGAGGTCCGACACTCGGTCCAACTTAGCGCTGACCAGCCTTATTAAATATTAGAACCGGTTTACCGTGTGATATATTCCAAGTATGTCAGTATCTACGTAATAATTGAAGATACTGTTTTGGAGACTAAACAATTGGGCCTATTGCTGACTTTGGGCGGCAACCAGGCTCAATTTAGGCAGGAGTAACTTTGCGTGTACCCCACTGCAGCCTTGACTCAAGGTACATATGCATCACAGATCCCCCAGAAATAAGCATATGACTGTCCGACGATGAGAAATTCCTTTAAGCGTTTCAGCCGGACGAGTCTCAGGTACCGGTTTGATTTTCTGTGAGGCCATGCAAACGTACAGATTTAATTTTCAGCTCAAGTGTGCTCTCTCTGGTCCGACTCAGTTGATGGGTTTGCTTGAGCACGAGAACGTGAACAGATAAATTGACCTTTTTTGTTTGTTTGTACCGTATTTTCCGCATTAAAAGGCGCACCTAAAAGACTTCCATTTTCTGAAAAGCTCACAGCACGCCTTAAAATCCGATGCATCTTGTGTATGGTTATTACGGTAATATGTCGACCGCCAAAATGGCTCCTTGCTAGAGACGCGCTTACAACGCAGAGTTCAAACTTAAGGCGATCGGTTTCGCAGTTGAACACGGAAATAGAGCAGCGGCATGAGAGTTCAACCGTAACGAGTCGATGTTCTAACTTGCTGTTGTTTAAGTCAACTGAGTTGCTACTTTATTAAACAACTTTTACTGACATCTGATCATTCTGTTGGTATTTCCTTTAGCCTAGCTCCATCTAGTGGATGCATTGTAGATTGCATCTTATAACGCGGTGCGTCCAATATATGAAAAAAAATTACAAAATAGGCCATTCATTGAAGGTGCGCCTCATAATCCAGTACGCCTTTTAGTGTGGAAAATACGGGAATGTAAATGTGTTGACAAACCGAATGTTTTGCAATCTACCAGCTGATCGCTGAGGATCGAATGGTTCTTCACATGATGGAAGACCCATTTATAGTACTGCATGGTCCAACTCTGAAAGGAGAGCCATAGTTTGAAGAACCCTCAACCAATCGCAGACTTAAGACTTTTAATGCAGGACTGCGTATCGATTTTTTTTTTGTTTTGTTTTCTTTCCATCCATTTTCATTTTCCTCCTGCCGTTTGATCGACAAGCGCTGCCAGCTGCTTCTCCATCCCGTCGCACCAGTTAATCCAGTGCACTAGCCCACCCCCACCTTCCGTCTAAGCGCCACGCCTCAGTGTTAGATGGTGTCGAGACAATAAGCCTCCCCCCTCCCCCTTCGTAGGATCTTCATGTGGGCTTAATGCACTGCAGAGGCTGACAAACACTTAAAAAAAAATACACACAATTTCGTATTCATCTCTTCCTTCTGTTCGGACAACCGTCCTACCGATACTGGTCAACAGACGGCCTGTTTGCATAACGGCAGGATGTGCGCTGCTGCCAAGTTCACCACAGATTGTAACCCAGATCCCCGCGGCCGATCGGAATACTGCAGGCTAACTGGCTTACTCCGTTTAACTTGCAGCCATACTTAACCACCTGACCCTAATGCTCTCATTGAGAGGCTTTGAGTCACTTGGCGCTTGCTCAGAGACCGTTGTGGAATTGATGACAATAAGCTCGCTTATACCGGAGAGCCCTCCGTAAAAATCCCAAACCCCGGTCTTTGTTTTTATCTTGTCACGCGTTGATAGGGTTATGCTAGTTCGGATTGATTTATTTGATCGAACAAAACGAGGGTGTACTGAAAAGCACCACTGTTTAAGGATCTGATATTTCGGCACTCCTTCGTCGTGGAAACGCATAGCAAATTGAATCGTACCTCTTGGTGCAAACTAGTCCGTCGGTTTCACCGAGTTGTCTGGATTTATCTGCTCGCACAAGTTTCGGGTCCATTGATGTTGCTTCACCTTCTCGACCAAGATTTGACCACGGCCATTAAACAACGGTTCTAATGAATGATTAAACAGAGCCTGCTATGCTGCAATGAAACCAAGACGAACACGAATTGAATTACGAAATACGAACACTCGCCACAACAAACTTTTCCACTGTTTTCTTGACGCCTGGGATTCGGACATGATTTGTCAATTGTCCAGTCGTCAACTTGAAAGTCCTTGGCCTGTTTTTGAGCATGACTTAGGTTTTTTTTTGGGGGGGGGGGGGGGGTTGTGCTGTATCTAGCTGACCAACATTGTTAATGTCACTAATCCTCGAGCAACTATTGATCTGAGCTGTCCATGTTGACATCAGGAATAAATGGGCCAGTCATCCGCTTGTTCAGCACTTTGGCCTCGAGGATGTCATGTTCTTTAACCGCATTTGCGAAGGAGCCACGAGTACTAAATAGTGCGGTGCCTCGAGCATGGACCAAATATCGGCCCCTTTAAAAAATAAAAATTCGCACAGCACATGCTTTTGCTTTTTTATTTTATTTTATTTTATTTTTTGAGAAATTTTCACTATTTTTATTTTATTTTTCCCCCCTTGGGGAGGATTTAATGTCCCGAATCCTCTGTCTCACATGTCTCCTGACAGTATGTTGGCATCTGTTGCTCTCGGCTTGAACACCAAATCCATTTTTCTTTCTTCCAAATCTCCGTCTCGATGACACACGGGCCCTTCTCTTCTCGTTGCAGTCTCATGCGCCAGGTGCCCCCGCCTCCCAGAGTGCCCGGCAGGAAGGTTCACTAAACACGATAACTTCGGAGTCAGTCCCGACAGATAACTGGGGAGTTAACTCATCACCCAATGTCTTTCGGTAAAAGAATTATCGAGCCCGGCAAACTTATCAAACTGACTTTTAAATTATTGTGCAATGAATTGATTATCGCGACGCCCCTAGTAAGAGTTCTTATGCGCATAATCATCCTCTTGCTTCATGGAATCGAAACACTTTTCTTTATTTTTATTAGTATTAATATTGGGTGCATGACACACCTTAACTCAACGTGGAAGTTAATGATCGGCCAGCCAGTTTGGCCTCGTCTCAGATTGCACTCTGTTAATGTTTGATATTGCTAAGCCTGCTTTATTGCCTCCTGGGTGCTCATCCAGGCCTCAATGCATTCTCTGCCTGCTCTTTTTTTTTAAGGACTAGATTGAAGTTTGGGTTAGATGAAAATCCTATTAAAAAAAGTTTCCTTTTTTTTTAAAGGCTACAAAGCAACAAAACAGTCCAGACACACAACCTTCTTGACATATATTTTATACAGTACTATGCAATGTTGCAACACAGCCGGAAACGGTGAAAATAAATGCAGCAAGTGGGGTGAGACGTTCTGGTTGTTGTTGCGGGTGAAGCTAGCGTCATGTAACAATGATAATGTCTATAGTACGCAAATACTGTATATTCTTGTGAATAGCGGAGAATCTGCTATTTGGGCAAATTAAGAATTTTGTGAGATGTCCATTCCACTTTGTAAGCTGTGATTTGTTTTCACGCTTTAAAAAAAAAAAAAAAATTAACCCTTTCATGCAGCCTGTAATGCTGTCCACTGGAGTAACCGCTGAAAGGTGTTGAAGCACAGGTGTCAAAGTCAAGGCCCGGGGGCCAGATCTGGCCCGCCACATCATTTTATGTGGCCCGCGAAAGCAAATCAAGCATGTCAAGTTCCATGATGCTTGTTAAAGTCTGAATCAAATTTTGTAATTGTCATATGTTATCCACAATGACAGTCACTATTCTTGACTTCTGATTGAAAAGTAGTTTTTCATAAATTTGTTGTGCGCTGTGTATGTAATGTGTGGAGGGGATTAAACATTTATATGGTTCCCCAAAATTCATAACGGCACTCCAAGGCAATCCATAACTACAATGTGGCCCGTGACAAAAATGAGTTTGACACCCCTGGGTTAAAGCAACAGCTTTATTAAAATAAAATAAGAGTCACAACATAAATCAAGTTGGCCTGTTGCAGACGAACTTTGGTATGACGCTGCCATTTTCAAGTGTCACTCCACATTTACTGTATGTCGCAGCCCGGTGATTCCAATGTCAACTGTTGACGTGATGCTTGTTCACATAGGCTAAAGGAATATATCGCCCCTTTGAATCCAAATGAAATTGTATTCAGATTTGCCTCTCGTATTTTTTTAGGGTGCTTATATGGAGCATTTTCCTTGCGTTTTTGTCATTCGGTTTCATTCTTAAACTGGATACATGACTCCATGTAAACGTAGCTCTTGTTCTGTGACGCAGGTAGTTTCCTTGTGCCATTTGTCAGGTTTGCAAATCACATTTCAGCATCGCGCGAGCACATTCTTGAGACGTGCGCGTTTACCTGCGGTGCACACCTCTGCGGTCTCCCTCTAACGCTCTCATTGACGCCACAAAAGCAACACAAGACTACTACCAGCTGTCGCTCGGGGACGCTTGAGGAAATCGCTAGCGATGGAATGTGAATGGGTGGGGTTTGCTCTCGACCGTCCTGCCATCGAAACTGTCACTTTTCTTTTTTTTTTTTTGCTGTCAATCATCTGGGAGCACATGCAGTCTTTCAGAGATGACACGAAATGCACACGCTCAGTACAAATTCTTCACCGGGAGACAATCGGCAGGCGGCGAATGCATCTATCGCTCATGCTCTTTTGTGACAACAGTTTGGATGAAATCTAGAGATGAAAAGTACGAACGGCCCCGCTCGCCACCCCGCCCCTCCGCAGTCGGGACAATGCATTCCAAAATCCCCGCCACGCTGCAAAATCCCTCTCAGCTTGCGTTAGACACCGTATTAAAAGTGACCCATTTTGTCATGCGCCGTTTGAAATGTCTGGGCAAGCGCCGTCGCAGTGGCAGAGCAGTGGAGAACAAGCGACGTCATTAAACTGCTTCAAGGAAAGAAGTCCGCCGTGAGATTTATTGGCACGCAATCGTATTGGAAGGGGGTGAGACGTAAATATTAATGAGGTCAGTCGGTTCCCCGTCTAGACATAGTCTCTAAATAAACTTGCAAAGCGATGGGTGGCGTTTGTAAGCTAGGCCCATCGGTCATCACATTACTGGGAAAGCGTTTTTATTGTCACCAAGATGCATGCTAAATATAAAAGTAGTGACATAGGTGATTTTGTGGAAGTGTCTTTAAAAAAATTATAATAATAATCATGAAATAAGCCCTTCAGATGCCTTTAAAGAGGAAGTCAACCCCCAAATTTTCTTTACAGCAATGTTATATGCCCCTCCGCTTGTCTAAATATGGCATTCTGATTCCTTTTGCATTTGTGGAATAAGAGTTAAGCAGCAAAATCCACTTTTTTTTTTTAAGCCATCTCAGGGGGCGGCCATTTTGCCACTTTGTGTCAACTGAAAATGACATCGGTTGCTCAGGGCTCAGGTAACAACAAATCACGGCTCACCTGTTTTCTATCAAACGTCAACAATGGAGAAGAACGAGTGCATCTTGTATTTACTTCCGGACATGTGGCCGTTCTCCCTGACGGAGGCTCATTTTTGTACTTCTGGCCTTGTGTCCCTAAATGTGACATTGGTGTGACGCAAAGAAACGGTTCATCATCGTGCCACTGAAAAAGTGGGAAAGGGACATGAAGTCAAAGTCTCTGGCATTGATGTGGCGCACTGCCTCAGCATTTTCACTGTTTGGTGTCAAAAGACGATCCCAAGTGAGCAATTGACACAACACGAGCGTGGAAAGAAGGAGGGGAAAAAAAACCCTAAAACGCATCGTCACCAGTTGAGTGAAATGCGGTTGCGTGTGCTCGAATGGGATTTTAATGATCCACTGCACTTCCTGTGTGCTGCATCACATCGTGTCAGCTGGGGAGAGAGATGATGCGATTACTTGCCCAGAAGGGGGTCATCAACAAGGGAATGTGATTCAACCTGCCGGACGCTAAGTCCCTGGCATTAGTCGCCGGCTCATCATGCTGTTTGAACACTCTTTCTCCTCCCAGTCTGGATTATTGAGGCAATGCCAGCGCTCCTTAAAGGGCTTCACCTGATTCGGAAAGTGCGTAGCTTTTCCAACTGTGAAATCCATAAGAACAGTCGTGGCGACTGCACGGTTGTCTCTCCCGGAGAGCTTCGCCTTCAGCTCTATCCGACGTCGAGGTTTTGTGTTATTTTATTCAATGTTCTGTGAAGCGCTTTGTTAGAGCTATACTTGTTGTGAAAGTGCTAGATAAAAGTTGCATAGTATAATGTCCGACACACAATTTGAGATTTGGTGGGCAACCCCCCCCCCCCCCCCAAAAACCCCAAAACAAAAACACTGAACTGGTAATTCAGGGTTGAGAACTGTTTACACAAATGCCGAGGCATTGCCTAATTATCTATCAAAACAAAAGAGCAAGCTTAATGTGGTTTTGCGGGTTACTCTCATTACACAAACTACCCCCCCCCCCAACCCTCCCACCATCCGTGCGCGCTTGTTATGAACAAGAAAACAGATTCTTTGGAGTAGTTGTACAATATCCGTTTCAGAAGTCATGTCGTTTAGAAAGCATTGGCAAGATTTCATTTATTTCCTACGTTTTTCTTTGAGGGTTGTTTTACAGAATATTTTTTGTACTCCAAAACAAATATGCACATCGGATGAGAGGAATTATAAAACGACTGATTTTCAGATTTTTATTTTTAATTTTTCCCCGATCTGATTCACGTGTCTGTCAATCGCAGTTTTCAATCTTTCCAGCGGTGTTCAATCTTTGCATAGTTTATCCCCCACGGAACTTCTGTTATCTACTCCGTCTGTTTTAGTACTTTACTGCTAGCAAATTTCAAGGTGCGGGGGGGGGGGGGGGGGGGTTGTGTCGGCAGTCTTTGTTGTGGTTGGAAGGACACACTTGGTGGCTTGTGCTTGACTGAGGACTGTCTCTTGTCTCACCCCCCCCACCCCACCCCCTTCTTGATAGTTTGAATAATAACGAAAACAAATGTTATTGTTGCATCAATGAAAGTGCCAGATGAGCGGTGATGCGTGGGCTTTGTTTTTAGTGCCTCGGGCGGTGTGTTGGCTAGCACTGTAATCGCTCTGTGGTCGTTGCTTTGACGATTGCAGAGGCAGGCCAACAGTTGAGTGAAGAGATTTACTGTATTAGCATCGCCGATAATTCACTTCCTGTTTGTTTTGGGGGTTTTTTAGACGTTCCCCAAAAATCCTCAGAGGCCCCTTACCATAAATGAGTTTTCCTTTTGAGTGAGCACATTGCTTAACTGTCCGAAGGCTGGCTCATTGAGATGAATTCTTCTTGGTGGAAACTTGATGTGAAGGGGACCCTTTAAATTTTGGCAGGAAACGGCAGCGACCTCAACATCGGGGGGGATGAAACCGGACGGGCTTACCATGGATACCTCGGACCCCGCAGAGCCCACCGAAGCAGCAGCGGCAGAGTCCTCCGTGCCGCAAAACAACACAGTAGAGCAGCCGGAGCAAACCCAGAATGATGTTTCGCCCGCAGATGTCGCCAAGACCAACGGGGAAGCGGACCACCAAGTCAAACTTGAAGCTGTTGCCTCCAAAAAGCAGCCTTCCACCCCAAAAACCCAACCTTGTGCCGCTGCTTCCCATCGCCCTGTAAATAACGCGCAGTCTTCTACTAACAACAATAAAACCGCAGCCAAATCATCTGCGGCGGGGGCGGTGCCCAAAAGACCAGTGAGCGTCGCGACGATTGTGCCCACTGTCAAGACCCCGACCAGGGTGCTCCACAAGAGGCCCGCAGGAAGTGGCCCATCCCGGACTGCGTCGGGTGCGACTGCAACGTCGGCGACAAATGGGAGCAGGCCCCCAACCCTCGGTGGAAGTTGCAATAAGAGGACGGCCGCCAACAATGTGGACGCAGCTCCAGTCAAAAGTTCCGGTAAGTCATGAGATGACTTGTCCGCTTTGGGTCATCTTCGAATACAACGTTGTCTTTTATTTTTCTGCCTCGTAGATGCGAGCAGACCGGCTGCATCCACTGGCCACAGACTCTACACTTCAGTTGTTGCCAAAGTTGACAGCGGTGCCGTTCCAAAGACCAGCAGGTATGCGCTCGGTAGCTTTGGATAGATTTTTGTTTTTCTTAATTTGGTTGGTAGAAATAACATTGAGAGGTTTCAAAATTCTTTGCTTTTCAAAATACTCTATTTTTATTCACTCTTTCATGCCCCATGTCCAGTGCAGTAACCGCTGTCCCCGAAGGGGTTAAAATGGTTGCCGATAAATCGCCTGGAGATTTGTCCAAATTGCTCTGATCTCAGCCTCCCAACAGTAATTATTCTCTGGTTTCTGTAATCCTTCATCAAAGCGGACTGATTTCTCTTTTACATTTGCAAACGTTTTCTTTTACTTTGGGGAAACAATGACTGAGTCGGTTTCAAAGAAGTTTGCGTCAATCCATCTCCTGTGATTTTTGCATACCGTATTTTCCACACTACAAGGCGCACTGGATTATGAGGTGCACCTTGGTACATTGGACGCACCGCATTATAAGACGCAATCCACAATGCATCCACTAGATGGAGCTACGCTCAAGGAAATGCCAACAGAACGATCAGATGTCAGTAAAACGTATTTCATAAAGCAGCGACACGGTTCACTTAACCGCCAGCAAGTTATAACATTGACTCGTTAACGTTGAACTCCTTTGCCGCTGCTCTATTTCCGAGTTCAACTGCGAAACCGATCGCTTCAAGTTTGAACTCTGCGGTGTAAGCATGTCTCCAGCAAGGAGCCATTTTGGGGTTGACATATTACCGTAATAACCGAACACAAGGCAAATCGGATTTTAAGGCACGCTGTGAGCTTTTAAGAAAATGGAAGGCTTTTCGGTGCGCCTTTTAGTGCAGAAAATACGGCAATTTTTTTTTTTCAAATCACTAAACGATACCAAATTAACAATACTTGATTACATGGCAGTAATCAAAGAACAAATGGTTTTGTAATACACTTTAATATAAAATTTTATCCGATTAATCAATTCTAAACGTATTAAACCCTTGCAAGGACAGCGGTTACTACGGGGGACGGCTAATTACGTTACAGGGGGGATGAAATGGTTCATAGTGACAGCCCTAATGGAGTTTTCCCCAATCAGAGAAGATGAACTAAAATCTCATCCTACCCCACAAGCGTTGGTGGGCAATCACCCTCCCTTTTGTACATATCCTCTATTTGCGTGTCATTTTATCTCAACTCTCATTGCCCCTCTCTGACTGTGGGGCGGGGAGGGGAAACAAAACTGAAAATCAAGAGTGGAGAATGAACTGCATTGTGTTTTTTCTGCGTAGTCCGCGAGTCCGATTACACATCCAGAGTGCGAGTCGTGTCTGCTTCAATGGGCTGAGACAGAGGACCTTAACAGAGTCGGTGTTATTGAAGACTTTGTCATTAAATCCAAGCCTGTGCGGCAAGGGACCGGCCGCCAACGGTTCCTTCGAGCCGAGGCGTTTACTTGAGTCAACTTACTTCACGACGCCTGCATTTTTGATCGACGGCCTTCCGTTGTCTTGTCGGAGCCATAATTTAAGACATTCTCAACAGATGCCGAGAACTGACCTTCATGGTCAGTTACTAATTACCGCAACAAGTCATCCCTGATGACGTCATCTCCTAAAATGGTGGCCATCCATGCCGCAGTGAGTTCTTGGGTCATGGCTACAATGTGAGGAGCTCCGTCATCCCATCAATGGCTATTTGGCGCAGTTGCCATTTCTTTCGTGATCATAGCTTGGCGCATTTCTAGCACGACAGTGGACCCTTAGCTGTCAAACAATGCCTACAGCCTGGGGGGAAAAAAAATAAAATCTTCCTTGGCATGTTTTGTTTTCTTTGGGCTGTAATTTTTTTGTAGCGAGGCAGCAGCTGGCTCATTGAGTTTTGAACGTAACTTAGACTTGACCTGAATAACAGAAGTGAATGTTTCATAATGTTCAAACAGTGCATGTGGACAACTAATGGCCTGCGCCCAGAGTGACTAAAAGCGCCTAACCGCTCTTTGCGGGAATGTGATATTTATGTCCAGCTTGACATGATTCATTGCCGCTGTTCCGATTTCACTTCCCAGCTGGTGGGAGGTTTCACTGAATGAGGCCCAGTGCCATGTCCGTCATTGAAAAGATTCTCTTCTTGATCGTCAAGGAGATAAACCGGAGATCTTAAGCAGTGAAGCAGCGGAGCGGGGGGGGGGGGGGTCCTCCCTTGTAACTGAATGTGAGGAGGGGGACAGAAACAAATATTTTAGAGTCAGTTTTTTTGTCCGAGGAGGAGTCTTTGAACTGGTGAGGTCATTTCTAGACCACATTGTGCATCTGGCACCAGACACTCACTCTGTATGTCAATAATTTAATGCTTATTGTGCAGGCGTCTTGACATGCATAATTTATAGTGAGTGATCCGTGCGACACTTGCATGCATTCTTGTTGCCATTGTCCTGAACTTTAACCTCGACAAGGACCTCATGTGTAGTTGTTAAAATCTTATTGGACTGTGATTTTTTTTTTTTTGTATTGATTTCACTCCATCTGCCAAGAAATGTAATCCAACAGCAATAGAGCAGCACCCCCCCCCCCCCCAATCCAGTAATGGTGGATGCTTTACAGGCATCCCTCTCTGTGCACGCTTGTCTTGGATCAGACTTTTGAAAGAAAAACTTAACCGCAATCAAGTTTAACTAGATCCAAGAGGGCATATGTTCAATGGAGGATTTTTTTTTTTTTTTTTTTTTTTTTGGGTGCCACAATTAGTCAATTGATTAAAGTGAGTCATTGGATTTTAAACTTTTTTTTTATCAACTCATTCAGTACCAGCCAATTCTGAACCAAGTCTGAAAAGACTTTTAAAAACGTCTTTGGGAGTGAATGAGTTAATGGACAGAATTTTTAAAAATCACATTTTAAATCATAATTTTAAAAAATCCCTCCAATTTTCCTCATCACAAATTTGTCCCCCACCCCCGAGTTGGCGGGATTATGCAAAAATGGCTTAACCTACTTCCCAAAAGATGTTTGGAGGGCTGGGGTGTGGCCAAAGGAAAAATCCAATTCATTTTTCTGTGTGTCTCATATCAACATGTCTGTCTTGTAAAATACATCACTTGGCCTGAATCCGGTTTTTGGCATCTCTGACGGGTTTCCACAAAGTTCTCAGTCTGTTCCAAAAATGGCATTCAGTACCCAAGCTTCTTGGTAGGAAATGATCCCCTCCTGACAGTTATCTTTGGGGACACAAACACCGGAATTATTATTATTGTGGGCCACCTTTCGAAAGCTTTTTCTTCCGTTGATAATGTATACCAAATGATCAAAACCTATTTCTGTGCTATTTTGGTTTATGTATTTGTTTGTTTGTATCCCCAGGCCCACTTCTGCTCCCTCATCAGCTCGAATGGCAACAGCTGCATCTAGGGCTGGTAGCAGCACCGTTACAACCAGAGCACCCACTAGCGCAGCGGCTGCTTGCTCAGGATCTCGAGCAGTGGCATCAACATCGAGAGCTGGTAATAGTGTTGCAACCAAGCCGCCCAGCAGTGCCGGTAGCAGAACCGCTCCATCTCGAGTTACCGCGGTTCCCCCTGCTGGCAGGACCGCAGCAGCACAGCCTCACCCAGCTGCTGCCACCAGGAAGAAAGGTTTGAGTGTTTTTTGAGCGTTTACACCAAGGGTGGCCAACCAGTCAGAGATGAAGAGCCAATTTTTTTACTGAGTTACTGCAAAGAGCCACATCATACCCTTCCTCGCGCACGCGCGTGCACACACACGTGCGCACACACACACAAACACACTTTTTTGGCCAAAGATCGACTTTTGAAGCGACCAACTTCTCACGAACGACCCGATCGTGCACGTGCAAGCATACGCACACACGTGCTACGCACACGCGGGTGCCCACCAGTGCACTCGCCCACATATGCACGCACACCACGATGAGCAACAGTCAGAACGGGCCGAAAATTAATGAAAGCTCAATATACAAACAAATCTTTTTTTTCCCCACGCATTTCCTCCTCCCACCCCTTGCGGTCGACTTGGGACCAGTTCGCTGGCTCCCAGTCGATTCTGATCAACGTATTGGGCACTGCTGCCTTATTAAAATCAGAGGTAATTCGCTGACTAGCTTAGCACTTAGCGCCGTTGTTTGCGCATGAGCGGTGATGCAGTCATCTGATTGGTTGCCCTCTATGTCAATCAAGTAACGGGATTGATGATATGCTGACTAGTTTAGCGCTTAGTGCTGTTGTTTGCGCGTGAGCGGTGATGCAGTCATCTGATTGGTTGCTTTCTATGTCAATCAAGTAACGGGATTGATGATAGGCTGACGGAGTACGTTCTGTGAAGTTGGCGCCTTGTTTGAATGGCATCGCCGCTGCCGAGGCGTTTTCGACGCTTGTCGTGTGAGAGCCCGGGAGCCGCATTGAACCAGCCAAAGAGCCGCATGCGGCTCGCGAGCTGCGGGTTTGCCACCCCTGGTTTACACCTTGTTCTGAGGGGAGATCTTAAAATAATGTTCGAAATCATCAATTTGACATTATTACAGTTTTATGGCAAATTTGCAGATCCAAGGCACCAATATTGCATAAAATGATCACGGTACATCGCCAGCCCCCCCCCCCCCCCCCCAAAAAAAAGTATCACTACTGAAACGCCAAGCTGATCCATTCACCTAAAAACGTGACTTACTTTGTTGTGTATCCACCCGTTGCCATGAATACAAGTTCATTGTACCTTCTGCTATCTATATTTAGTTGTTGTGCCTGCCACTATACATTGCTAGCATAGAGAGCTGAACAAAGGTATATTCATATTTAATAAATATTTTTTTCAGGGAAAATTAAGTTCTACCTAAATGGCGTATGTTTCTCTGTTGGCACCAGATGTCAGTCGACCACCTTCGATTTCAGTCACGAAAAGGCCGGCTGCTGCATCAGCTGCCACCAAAAAGCCAGAACCTTCTCAACCTGGAGCCACCGGAAAGCCCCCTTCTACCTCCAAATGGGTCGCGATTCCCCAAAAAGCGGATCCCAAGTTGGCGCAGAGTAAAGCGCAACAAGCTGCAAAACCTGGTTCCGCTAAGTATTACGCTGTGGCCTCTTCCAAGGCTCCAGCAGCTAGCAAGCCACCCCTGGGAAAAACCCAGCATGCGTCTCCAGCTCACAAATCCACAAACGGCAGCGCGGCGCCGGTGAAGCACCTAACCAAACCCACTCAGGCAGTCTTACCCTTTACTGCTGGTGTCAAGAAAACAAAAGATTCCAGATTCAACCACTCTGTGAGGACACAGAGGGATGCTGGTGCAGCGGTAACAAGTGCAACACCAGCGGTACAAGTAGCAGAACTAATACAGTCTGCACTCCAAGAGCCATCTACTGCTACCTTTGTGCCAGAGATGGTCCCGCCCCAGGCTTCGATCCGGGACTCGCCACCAGAGGCGGAACCGCAAGTGACTGCTCAGAGCAATTTGGCTGCTCCCTCTCCCCCGCGTAGCCCCGTTACTCCACCCTTGCCAGAAATACAACCGCCCCGGCAACAAAGCGAAAGCGATGCTCCTTCGGCACAACCGGAGCGGGTCGCAACCCCTGTGGAAGTTCCGTCACCCCAAGTAGCCTCTCCGCCAGAGATACCCGGTCAGTCTGTTAACGTGACTTCAGATCAGACTCTCTCCATATGCAAACTCGTTACAACAGTCGTAAAGTCAGTCGCTCAGGTAGCTCCTCCCAGCCATCTCAACGATGACGAGGACGAAGAGGAAAGAGAGGGAAGCCAGCTGTTGTCGGTCTCCGAAATGAGCGGGACGACACAAGCGACCGAGGAGTCGCGTCCCGGTTCGGCCGGACTGGTAGGCAGCTCCGCTTGGAGGGCGGGGGGTGCCGTCCAGTCTGAGCTGGACTCGCTGAGCGGGAGCCAGCAGGGGGCGTCGGAGTTGAGTGCTCCCGGCGTCCTGGAGGGCACAGAGAGCATGGACGATCTCGGAGAGGGCAGCCTCAAAGGTGCCATAGAGATGGAAGGAGCCTCTGCGGGGTCGCCGGACTTTCAAAAAGTTCCTGATATCCCCTTTAATGACTACGAGGAGGACGACGAAGACATGGACGTGGGCTCCGAGAAAACCGACGAGCTGCAGAGGCATAGGCACGACAACGACGTGGATGACGACGAAGAGGACGAGGACGTGGAGATGGCGAGCGAAGCGGTAACCGAGAGCGGTCTGGAGAGCTACGGGAACGCCGACGAGGACGACTTTGCCGAGGAAGAAAGACTGGACAACTTAAACAGGTTGGTCCAGCTTCCCCCGCCTCCTCAGCTCCCATCGGCTCCGGGTGCTCAGTGGTACCAAGTCAACCCGTTTGCCGACCCCTGGGAAGAGCAAGTTCAACTCCCTCAACTGCAGCAGCTCCCCGAACCGGTCTCCCAGCCCGCCCCGGTGGAAGCTGCGCTGAGCCCACTGGTAGCCCCCCTGCAAGCAGACTCGGAGGCACCATCCCAATCTCCCGCTCGGGCTCGTCTGGAAACGAGCTCTGATCCTCATCTTCCTGAAAACCGAGATGCGTCTCCGTCTTCCACTCTTAAGGACGGGGCCAAAACGGGCACCGAACAGTGTATCGCGGGGCCGACGTCATTCCCTGTAAGCAGCGAGAGCGTCACTCCAGAGGAACTTGGCGAAGGACGGGCCAAATTTCAAGAAGCCCCCGTCACCTCTCCCCAGCCCGATGCGGTTGCCCGTATGGCGAGCGGTGACCAGGAGTTTAAAGCCCTGACCATGCCGGCGGATGAGGTTTTAAGAGGCGTCGTAAGCGCTCTCACTTCCAACCCTTCGTCGACTTCCGTAACAGAGGATGAAGCCAGCGACACGGAGGGCGAAGCGCTACTTGATGACTCTTCGGAGTCTCCGGCCGGGTTGAAGAAGAACATAACCTTCGAGGTCCAGCCCCCCGCACAGCGCGGACTCTCCACCGTCGAAGAAGCGGAGGAGTCCGAGGCGACCGGTCTGACCGACGACGCCACCCCGCCTTCGGCGACCTCGCTGGCGTCCTACGGCTTCGACTCCGCAACCACGGCCTCCAACGCCCAGTCCGCCGGCGACGGCTGCATCAAGAGTCCGGGCATCTTCTCTCTGGAAGAGCTTCCCGAGGAATCCAAGGAGCTCTGTGCCCAAGCCCAATCCGGACTCGCAGAGCAGCAATACATCGAGTGCGCTCATCGGGAAGTAGGTTGTACGGAGCGAGAGCAAGGGTCGGAAGCGCCGGCTCTGAACGCTCTGCGGGCGACCGAGGAGAAGCCCGAAGACGCCCACCCTCCGTACTATTCTGCAATCTGTGAAAAGACTGACAACACTTTTGCAGGTAATGTATAGTTAATTATGTCTGGCTGTTCTTGTCCTCATTGTTTGTCTTTAAAATCTTTGGTGCTGGTAATGCAAAAAGGGACAAGTAATTGAGGGGAAAAAAACAAGTATTTCTATTGACATAAAAGATCCTGAGATTCCTGTATGTGCAATGGCTATTTGGATGTACTCGTCATCAATGCAGGGGCCCCGCACTGGCATGATAGATTTGTGGTGCAGCACTGAGAGATGGCGATGCTTAAAATTGTTTGAAGTGGATTGAATTGCCCAAAATATGAGAGCTCTTGATCCGAATGCTTTTTACCAAATGACTCATTCATACACTAACATGTCTTGATTTGTATTTTTCTTTTTTGCCGGGGGGTGTGGGGAGGCGGGGATGGCGGGGCTTCTCTTCCAACACAGGAACTCTACAGTAGCCCCCCCCCCCCCATCACTCTTTCTTGCACTTTAAATGTATGAATTTCATTGTACCCTCTTTGAATAACAAAACTTAAAATAAAGATAGCCTTTTATAACTATCCTATCCTCGTTTCTATAGTTCTGATTAAAGGAGTATTGGGCAGCGGCAATACTCGACAGCACAGGTGTCAAAGTCAAGGCCCGGGGCCCAGATGCGGCCCACCGCGTCATTTTATGTGGCCCGTGGGAGCAAATCATATCTCAATGTGTCAACTATCACGGTTCTTGCTGAAATCTGTACCAAAATGTGAAATTGTCATTGGTAATAAGTAACGTTGAGATTTTGCACCGGCCCTCCGAGGGAAGCCGTAAGTCCGAAGTGGCCCGTGACAAAAAATGAGTTTGATACCCCTGCTCTACAGTGTTCCCTCAATTTTTGCGGGTGGTACGTTCCAATTCCTCTGCAACAGGTAAATCTCCACAAAGTAGAAGTTGACATTTTGGGGGGTTAAAAGTCTATTAAGCCATTACGACCCCCCCCCCCCCCACGCACGCGTATCCCTCCCTTCAAAACACCTTCGCTTCATAAATGTAACTTTTAAACAGCGAAATGAATAATAAATGCCATGTTACTGATGATTGGTTCGCGTTCATAAATGATTGTGACGGAAGCGCGAGCTGCACCGCGGCAGTAGCCGAGGACATGTGGCGACAAAGTAACCCACCTTTGGACAAAGCCCCTACGAATCCTGTAGGAAGAGAACTCTGTCGTAAATGGGGGGGGGGGGGCTCGTGTGGATATACAGCCACCACGAAAAAGGCTGAAAACTCAAGAAGATTAGCGACCACACGAAAGGCAACAAGAGACTCGTTCGCGGCGGAAGAACGTCACACTGCGCTAATGCTACAGTACTGTTCTTGTTGTTTTTCGTTTATTTGGTTATTTTGATAAATATATTCATGGCTTAGTCTATTTAGTTCTTTACTACTATAATCCCGACTTTACTACAGCTTTGGTGTTGTTTGTATCATAAATCTTTGAGGCAGTTAACAGTTGTATCAGTGCTGTAGCACATGCGCCGTGTTACGCCGAAAGCAGTCGTAGCCGACAATCAGACACTGACACGGTAAACGCGGTTATTTTTTACAAAGTAAAAAAGATTCATTCCGCCTCCGATGTGGCAATTTTGTAAATTTCTGTGTGAAGTCGGCTCTCGATTTAAGTTCTCCAACTACCCGCTGCACAAAACAAAGTCCTTGCCGCCCCCCGAGTTTGCCCAGACTTGACAAGCCGCTGGATGATACCTCAGCATTGGATCCAACGGCACCGCTCCAAGCAACAAAGGCCTTGGTAAACGTTTTAACTGTTTGGCCTCCAAGACGACTGCTGACTGTGCTGCAGCTTTTAGGTCGTCTCCACCACATTCTAGGTGTGTTGCCGCCAAATCACAGAAAGAGAGAAAAAAAACCTTCTGCATTCTTCTAAGGCACCGTACGTTTTAACTGAGCATGTGACTGCAACATCTTGATTTCCATCGCATCTCTGCTCAGGTTTGCTGAATAGTTTGGCTCTAGGATTTGAATATTTGGAATCGGGGGTTCAACGCGGATGCTTTATTTCTGTATTTTGGGTTGAGCCCTTCTTCCTATTGCAGGGGTGGGGAATCAATTGGACCTGGCCCAAAGAGGATTGAATAAGACCTGAAAAGATTCCCCAGTCCTGCTCGAATGACTGAGTCTAAAGCCAAGCTATTGTTTCCTCGCGACGCTGTTTCATGTACACAAATGCATGAAGAGCTTCTGCATGTCTTCGTTTGAATTCACGGGTGATTTCAGCTGGTTGCGTACACAGGAAGTTGGCTGTTTCTTTTTATTTTATTTTTTTACACTCCCCTTGTTGTCTGGGTATTAAAAATGGTTTACACATTTTTTTGCTCTCTCGTCCCAGGACTTCTGCACTGGTGTCACAATTTTACTCACCTTCTTTTTCAAATATAAAATGCCATTTTTGCCCACGTTGCAAGCCCACGTTTGCGGAAGCAATTTTGCTTGAATTTGGTTCCGTTGGCTGTTTTCCCTCACATTTTTTTTTTTTTTTTAAAGGGCCATGGGCTGTTGTTCTTGAACCTTTTCACACCGCCCCTGCTCATTGTAACCCTTTTCACCACACGCAGGCCTCACCCCGCAACATCATCATCGCCACGGAGACCATCGCGGCACGACGCCCCGTCTGACTTGCGCGGACCTGCCGCCCCGCAAGGCCGGGCAGCAGGCGCTCAGCCCCCAGCTGCGGCGCCTGGAGCAGCACCAGAGGCAGCTGATGGAGATGCAGCAGCGGCGGGAGCAGCAGAGCAGACCCCTGGAGGGGGCCGAGCAGGAGAGGAAGAGGACGGAGGAGGAGGAACAGAGGAAGAAGAAGGACGAGGCGGAGGAGGAGATCAAGAGGAATGAGCGAGAGGCGTGCGAGGAAATAGAGGAGGGCGAAATGGGAGAGGGGAGTGGCCAATCGGTGACTGAGGACGTCAAAGTCATCAATGGGGAAGGCAAAATGTCTGCTGAAGAAGAGGCGCAGAGGCGCGAGCTGGAGTTGCGACTGCTGCAGCAACAGTCCGAGCTGAAGCAGAGGCAGCAGATCCTGCAGTGGCAGCAAGAACTGGAGGAGCAGCCGCCTTCCGGTCGAGCCGTGGTCCTGTCCCCCTCATCGGGCCTGTGCACCATCTACGAAGCCCTGGAGAACAGCGACGAAGAGCCGGACGGCCGCCGTGCCGATCGCAGCTCTCGGGAGAGGAGGTTGTCGGCGCGCTTGAACAATCCAAAGGAAATCTCCAGCAACGGGGACCGCTCCTCCCCCTTGGACTTGGACTGGGGCGCCAAAGTGGACATGGTGCAGCAGCTGATCAATCAGACATTGCTGCTCAACGGAGATGGCTCCTCCTCCCTGCTGCTTCTTCCGGGGGGTGCGGGGGGCACCCTGAGCCCCCTGGAGAGCAGCCTGTGGCCCAGCCTCCTGCCTCCCATCAGCCCCCCCTCGGCCACAGTGACTTCTGTGAGCAGCTTCTCCCCGGAGGCCGCCGGAAGCTCCCCTCAGGGGGAGTGGACAGTCGTGGAGCTGGAGACGCATCACTAAGACTCCACGGATACTCCTTTCACACAGAGTTGCAACCAGTGCTGGTTTCGTATCTGCTCGACCATTTTTACGGTGCTCGTCGTCATGAGTGTGAGCTGAAGTCCATCCAAGCTGACTGGAGTGGTTCCCACTCGCACCGTGGGACAATTTAGCATCAGGTTCATGTACTAGTATGCTCTGCGCTCAGGCCAAAGCCATGTCTAATGTAACGAGATGGCTTTGGAGCCAAGCTACAATGTCAAAGTGAGGGAAGGGAAGCTTCACTTTGTCAAGACCACAGCCCTGGCTAATTGGGGGGGGGGGTGCTTTGCTGCCATCTTGTGGCATCTGAGGGAACCATTATACAGTTTTGTGGGCGTTACTTTTTTTTAAAAATTCATGACAGGGCTAAGTCCCAATTTTTTGTGAACATAATCATGGTGGAACGCTGTCCTACAAGCACAACTGCAACTATGCATGAGTTGACATTGGTGAACTATGGGCACTTACTTATTTTCACAGTGCAGAGGTCGTGGGTTCAATCCCCCGCTCCGGCCTCCCTGTGTGGAGTTTGCATGTTCTTCCCGGGCCTGCGTGAGTTTTCTCCGGGTACTCCGGTTTCCTCCCACATTCCAAAAACATGCATGGCAGGCTGATTGATCACTCTAAATTGTCCCTAGGTGTGAGTGTGAGCGCATATAGATGTTCGTCTCTGTGTGCCCTGCGATTGGCTGGCAACCAGTTCAGGGTGTCCCCCGCCTATTGCCCAAAGTCAGCTGGGATAGGCTCCAGCACCCCCCGCAACCCTTGTGAGGATAAAGCGGTTCGGAAAATGAATGTCGCTCGTAGTACCGGTTGCACTTGGTTTAGCCTCATGAACATGAAATGTGAACAAAGAGCATCCTAGCGCAAACTGCTTTCGATAATTTCATCTAAAGTGAACTTAACATTCCTGATTTTGCAATGTGAAAGGCAAATTCGACACACGACTGTGAGGCAGACGTGCTGTCACAGGCTGGTGACGCTGACCGTCGTCACCTGGCATGAACATTCAATCGCATTTGAAGGTGCTGCAGATTCCAAACGCTCGGTAAGATCACCAACGGAAATACAAGCAGGTCCAAAATGTAACAGTGACCGGAGTCTCCGCTTACTTCACTAGTAGCATATTCTTTTTCTTCCTTGGCTAAACACTCATCGTTGAGACTGCTCCCTCTTATATGGAAGTGTTCCCAAAAAAAGCCAAAGAAAAAGCAAAAGGCTTGTGTGACACCGTGCATGATGGCCGTTCAAATGTTGAAGGATTATCTTTGCAAAGACTAAACTATTGATCCAGGTGTTGGTTCTTGTGAAAATGTGTACCTCATGTTGTGACTGCTTTCCAGAGACTAAACAAACAAAAAAAAAAGTATATTCTTACATCGGGTACCGTACATGTAATGCCTCATGTCT
Organism: Hippocampus guttulatus; assembly: GCF_054856545.1. NCBI lineage: Eukaryota > Metazoa > Chordata > Actinopteri > Syngnathiformes > Syngnathidae > Hippocampus > Hippocampus guttulatus. Next base: position 6,980,101 of record NC_141269.1, on the reverse strand, counting down.
CCGCCATAGATGCACATAAACTAGATCCGATTGTAAATTGTTCTTGTAGAGTTTAGAGGAAGCAAAAACACTGGAAATGACTTTGTCACGCATCGAGCTTAAGAGCATTTTTGTCTTATTTTTGTTATTTGTCCACCAAAGGTCAGTAGGCGTAAATGTTTCCCCATTGAAACATCTGTCGGGCACTGATGTTACTTATTTGTGTCTGTGAATTTATTTTTATTTTTTTTAATAATAAAATCCGGATCTTAAGGTCCATGTAGTATTACACTGTCCTCACAAAGACAATTCAGTGCACTGGCAGAATAACTGTCTTCTGAGTAAAGCCCCCTCACTGCTGGTGCCACTTGTGGCCTGTGGGACATTTCTGTGACATGTAAGACAGTAGTCCTCAACATTTTACACCAAGTATCACACCCCAAAAAATACTGAGGAAAAAAAAATTAAACATTTGAGAAAAACTTAAATTTACAAGAATGAAGTAGTAATGTGAGGAAAGTCGACATTTCGCATTTTCCGCGTTTGAGAATTGTAATGAGAAGGAAAATGTCATCGTGCACTCTGAAAGTTGTAATTTTGCAAGAGTCAAGTTGTAATTAAAATAAATCAGGAATATGGACGATTTTAAAAAAGTAACCTTGCCCCCACCAGCACTGCGGGGGGCGGGGGGGGGGGGGGTGATAGTCCTTTGCAAACTTACAATTGTTGGGCCATGACATACTGTATGTTTTGTCATTGTTTAATTTTGTGTTGAAAGCTGCTGTTTGTGTGCCGTGTTTATTTTCCCTGAATTACGACGGTGAAGGAAATCTCACGATTGGGAAGTGTTTCTGCTCTGATCATTTTCATGAAGGGAAAAGTCCTTGAGTCCTGTTTTGCTTCATGTGTCTTAACTGTATTTTCAAGTGAAATCCAATGAAGGATGTCAGATGTTGATAATGCTGGTCAAAAGCAGAGATGGCTTTTTTTTGGGGGGGGGGGGTCATTTTGTTTTCAAATTTAACATATAAAAGTTTGCTCAATATGGATGTTACCATGCGTTGTAATTCTATGAAAAAAATCTGCCTGTTGCTCACCCTAACCCTTCCTAAAATATTACTATATATACTGCTTTATGAAAACCTGACGCCCAAGAGGAGAAAAAGGTGTTAGATTTGGAATCTGTGCAAAAAAAAAAAAAAAGTCGGATTTAAAAAATGTGTTGACCAATGTAGTCTGTCACCACTGATAAATTGACTCTTGTGGGTGCAAGGTTTGCCACACTGGATTTGATTTGCACCGACTTGCTAAATAATGATCCGATGACTGGCTTTTAAAATATTGACTGAAGCAAACTGGGAATTTTAAATTGAAATTTTAAGCTCATGTGCATCAGGCTGCATGTTTTGTTTTTTGTTTTTTATTTTTTAAAATGCTGTAAATCTGTGAATGTGTGTAATTATATCACGGTGAGGTTTAATGTAAATGTTTTTGATAAGAACTCCAGAATGTCTTTTTTTTTTTCTTTCTACTTTTTAACAATGAAATGTGAGCCAAGTATTTTTTAAAAGGGATTTGAAACTCCCAGCACCATGAAAATGCTAATTTACATTCTGCCTTTTTTTTTTCTATCTGACAAAGTGAGACAGGAAATTGTGGACAGAGTGAAAACAGCGGCGGACTTCCATTGTATTAAAGCACAGATTTAAATGACAACGTGACATTTGTTAAGCAACTTTTCAAACAAGCATGATGTAAAAATCGCTTGTGATCGCGAAATGTATTACTCACAAAAGTGAGGGATATTGATTTGGCTTTTAGGTGAAATGTATGGAAAATGTAAAAAGTTCATGCGACGGGGAAATTAAACAATGCCGGTACACCGTAACAAAAACGTCAGTAACTTGTCATGTGCCCTTGAGCCTCAATTATAGCGCGGCGACGACATCTCATGTTCACAAGTCAACTCATTGAACTCATCGAACCCCGCTTGTGATGAATAAGAGTCCCTGGTTCAAAACATTGCGTAATGACAACAGCGCTATACCATCCTGGGAACCCCGGATGTGTTCCCAACGGAGATGACTGATGACATCAGCAGCTGCAGCAGGTGTTCGGTGGCTGTGTAGCTTGATGGCTCTTGGCTGCCCATAAACAGCAGCTTCTCGAAGGCGCCCTCGGGAACTTCACACTCCAGCCTTAGGGAAAGAATATCACTCAGATGGAAGCAAAGTTGATTTTATCCTCCCAACCCTAAACCCCCTTACACCAGAGACATCGACAATACACAGGTTACCATCCTGACTGCCAAGTACAACTTGTCAAATCAATGTTACGATCTCTAAAGGGGGAAAAAATAAATCTCTGAAAATGTCTCCTGATTTCTCTCTGCATGCTCGTGACTCATCAGCTCTGGGTGAGTACACAATTTTGCTTTTAAAGAAAATAGAAATGAACTTTTCACTCCCATATAGCAGTGAAGAATTTCAAAATGCGGCGTCAAGCTGACTTCCTTGAGCAAGTCTCCAAGATCACGTCATTGAGGGTGAGTGGTATTTTTTTTATATAGTGGGCAAACTCTAAGGGCTACTCCCTCCTTACCCTTAATTATTATTATTTTTTTAATTGTCAACTGAAAATCGTGGCAAAAATAACCCAATTGTGGGTCAAAAATGGACCAACCGCCACTGAGGTTAATTGGACCCATTTTTTGGGTTATTCATTTAATCCCAAAAATTGTCAAAAGGGGTCACTCCTTTTTTTTATTTTATTTATTTTTACATATAACCGGATTATTTTTGACCCAATTGGTTTTAAACAGTGTTTAACTCATGCTAAATGGGAGTCAGCACACACGCACATTGAGCAGGAGTAGGTCAACTGAATACCCGCTATATTACCAGTCAAAAATGGTCTCCGAATTGGGGTCAGGTTTCAACTGCACCCACTGACCAATGGACCACATCCGCAGAGTTTTGGAATCCGGGTTGTCATCGTCTGTGTGCAAGTTGAGAATATCCTCGTAGCACAGGAAGTAGCTGGGCAAAAGGAAAAAAATTAAAAAGCGGCCTGTATTAAAAAAAGGAAGGAATGAGAAAATAAGACTCACTACTCTATCTCAGTGTTGCAGTCTCCGTCTTTTGCACCGTTAAGGTGCTTCACGTTCCAGCGCATGCGCTTAAACACGCCGGTGTTGATTCTGGCCAGGTAGGGCGTGGGCTTGCAGTAGCGGAATGCGGTGACACTCAGCTGCAGTTGGTCTAGCTCTATGCGGCCGATGCAGAAGTGAGACATGCTGGTGACAAAAGTGAGAAAGTTGGCTATGATATATCAATGACTAATAGGTGTTGCATCTTTGCAACAAGCATGCTTATTCAGATGGATGCTGAGATGCCTGTTCGTCAGGTTTACACATATGACCCAAACAATGCAGGGAGGGACTATCACCCCTGACCAACCGCATGTCCCTTCAGTAACTATGTGTGTAAAGAAACAAAACAAAAAAAAGTATATGCATGTATGTCAGAATGTTGAAATGCTGCTTCAAAAGAAAATTGCTTATGTTATCGCTGGTGTTGGGCCGCAACCTCCGATGTTTTCAATTCCATATTTTTTCCACAAATCGATACTATTAGTCAGTCCACACATGCGGGTGTGACTTTGACAAATCATTTTAAAGCAGGAGTGTCTCATTTTTGTCACGGGCCACTTTAGTGTTACATCTTCCCCCGGAGGGCCATTATAGCAGTGAAACCGAATAAATGTTTAATCATTACTTGTACACAAAAAATAGAATTAATGGATTACTGTTTGTTGTTTATTCAATTATTGTCCAAGTGAGTGTAAACGGGGTAAAAATAAATAAATTTGCAAAAACTCAACGTTATTTATTACACATGACAATTTGACATTTCGGTCCAGATTTGAGCAAGGATCATGTGTCAACTTCCATGATGATGAATTCCTTTCGCGGGCCACATAAAACATCATGGCGGGCAAGATCTGGCCCCCAAGCCTTGAGTTTGACACCTGCGTTTTAAAATGTTGAAAATGCGTTGCTCTCATTGGCTTCACAAACGCGCCGTTTCGGGGGTCTCCTGAAAGGTGATGATTTTGGCGGTACAAGGATTCCACCCGATGCCAGAGTTGATGGTGACAGTCAATAATTGACATTGTAGAATACAGGAAAAAATGAGAACAACTGGCTTGACGAAACGGATATCATTATCAAACACCGTGATTTTATTTCCTCTCTTGATTCGTATTTGCATGTGTACACAAATATGGTTGACTGTGTAAGTTTGTGTGTTGGCAGGCATACTTGTCAGGCTCGGATTCATCCAAAGTGAGAAGATTGTTGCTGGCAAAGGTCAGTACCAGATGTTCCAATGTGTCACACATTTGCTGAGAGAACTCAATCAGCTGTACAAACTCCAGCAGGCACACACAAATTTGTCAAAAAGTTATTGTTTTCAGCAGTATGTTTTGTCAAAATACAGCAGACCGATTGTTGTGATCGAGTGACGACATACCCGTAGTACTCTTATGTTTGTCATTCCCAATCACTCTAAACCAGGGGTCGGCAACCCAAAATGTTGAAAGAGCCATATAGGGAAAAAAAACCCCAAAAACAAATATGTCTGGAGCCGCAAAAAAATAAATGCCTTCTATAAAACTTACAATGAAGGAACACATGTTGTATGTAGGAGACTGGACTGTCTCAGAATTGTTGATGTTATTCATTCCTTTGTTGTGTGTTCACAAACGCCGCCATAGAATTTATTTTGTCATTTCCTCGCTTGATTTTTTATTTTTTTTTTATTTTTGGTGCATTATTTTTGCTTTTCTTAGTGTCAGTGAAGTCATCATGAATTTCCGTTTTTCGGAGGCTGTCTTTGAACGCCTCTTGAGTCGAACGAGAAGAGAGAAGGACCGTCTGGTCTGACGGAGTGTTGTGTCGAGACTGTTAAAAGCATAAATAAAGTGTATGTTTAAAAAAAAAACAACACCACAGCTCTCCTTTTTCGGAGCTGCAACATGTATCTATATCTATTTGAGCTATATTAGCCTACTATCAAAATATTTTTCCATTTTCAAACATTTTTACAATGCTCCAGGGAGCCACTAGATGTCGCTAAAGAGCCGCACGCGGCTCTGGAGCCGCGTGTTGCCGACCCACCGCTCTAAACAGTTTGGTTAAATAAATGAAATAATTTCTCTATATCCACTCAATCGCAGTGCAACCATTCACACGTACGGACAATTTAGAACAGCAGACACAAGGTAGTCCGCAAGCGTATGAGCAAACCCGCCTGTTCTTAAAATGGCTCACCAATGATAAGGCATTGTGATTTCGTAAAAATGTTATCCAAGTGAAAATATAAACACAAATTTATTAAAAAGGTTTGGCACAATTAGTTTCCCAAATGATTGCTCGCCAGAAATCACTCAACTGATTCGTGTCATAGCATTGATGAATAGCTCAGCTAATTATTAATAGTCACTTATGACAAGTGTGGAACAAAGTCATTGGTCTTTGGACTAATGATTAGTCACTAATCTGTACCCACCGGTAGCTCACTTCAAAAAAACATAAAACAACAACAACAACCCTAGGCCTTCAACGAGCATGAAGTATGAATATTGAGTTTTGTACCATGTCAGGGCGCAGCTGCATGGTTCTGGCTGTAGATTCCAGGAAGTTAAAGTACGGCTCGCAGGCAAAGGCGAAACTCCTCAACGCGGCGACTTCAAGACCTGATTGCTTGAACAGATTAGTGCAGTTGTGCCAATATGTCAGAATAGAATCCCCATGCGATTGTCGAGACAGCCTCTTGTGAGACTTCAGGATAAATGTAAATGTCCTGACACATCCAAATGGTCTTCCAACCGAGACACCCACTCACCGGTGACCACCTGACCCTTTGCCGCACTTGCGCCGAGTCTCCGGGCAGAAGGTTGACCGTCATTGCTTCAGCATCATTTGCTGACATTCTCAAAAGGATTGTTGGTAAATTGTCTAGACTGAAAACAAAACCAAAAAAAAAAAAGTGAAGGAGCGCAATATATTTTGTTTACAATACCAGTAGCGTCTCTCTAATTATCTCTGCAGCCTTCCTTCTGCGGAACCACACGGACTTGGTCTTGCTGCGGTGTCTTGTAAGATGACAATACTCTCTTTCATTCTTTGGCTAATAGCATCAAAGACATATGACATCAACAACACCAACTGCAAAAATTGGAAATCTATCCTAATCCAGCAAGTCTCAAAATGTGCCGTGAGTGGCACAAGTTCTCTCGTGGTATGGAGGCAAAAACCAAACCAAACAAACAAACATGTTAGTGTCCATGTTAAAGTGGCTTAAACATTTCATTTTTTTCCCCCCACATTTATTTTTCACTCATTTATCTCATGAGGCCCCTTAGTGCCCACAACGGTCATCTTTCCAGTTTGCGCTTCCCCCCACCTCATAGTTCACAGATCGTCGTCCAAAGGTTAATGCGCTGAAATTTTGCCAGGTAGCTTTTTACAAACTGCTCTTGAAAATGAAAATATGATAAGGAATAAGTTTTCCATCAACTCTACACTCCCATCCTTCAAGCCATATTGGGCTCCACTGACTCCCATTAGAACAGACATTTTTCAATCAATCTATAAATTGCCCTTTGAAATACAAAACCTAAAACCCTCAAACCACAGGTGTCAAAGTCAAGGCCCGGGGGTCCAGATCTGGCCCGCCACATCATTTTATGTGGCCTGCGGAAGCAAATCATCTGTGTCAATTTCCGTGATCCTTGCTTCAATCTGTACCAAAATCTCAAATTGTCCTACTTAATAAGTAAAAGTTGACATTTTGCAATAATTTGGTTACCCTGTTTATACTCACTTGAGAAATGATTGAACAAATACTTGACTGATTTCAACACTAGTGAGCCATCATTTTTTTTGTGTAATAATACAATGTGGTGATTAAACATTTATTTGCGTTCGCTGTTTTAACAGCCCTTAGATGAGGGAAGATGTAACTCCAAAGTGGTCCACGACAAAAATGAGTTTGACACCCCTGCCCTGAACCTTTAGGTGGGGCTGTAAATAAAAAATAAATAAAACAAAACGGTAAGTTTTGATAGAAATTGTGGCTTTTACTCTGGGGGGAAAAAGAAACTTAAATACAATGAATCGGTGTGGGTATGAAATTCATCAAAGCAAATCACCAAAGGCCCAAATGGCCTCTGTTGTTTATGTTGATCAAAGGAGGCCCTTCTGCATATGCAGACACGTGCTCTGCCGATGAGCCAATATCAAAAGACTTCGTGTTTCAAAGTCATCAGGAGAATATTACGGTCGGGGTTTTGACTTTTCAAGAAGTAAGCAAAGCGGTCTCGCGGCTCTTGGGATGATGACGAGGCTCTCACAAACTCCCGACTCTTCCCGAGAGGACGAGTTCACTCGGAACACCGGAGGGGCCTTGAGCTTGGTCCCGGAAGAGGACGAGAAAGAAAAGGAGCATGAGGTAGCCAGCACATGGTGAACCGAGATGAAGAAAATCCTGCGGTCTTCCAAGTCCCACACAAGACGAAACCGTGCACTCCTCCCCCCAAGTTGCCAGATCTTCAGTCCAGCAGGTATGCGACAGTGGACCCGGTTTTCGCCACTACTCGTGACCCCATTTTTGTGTGATCATATCATGCAAGAGCTGTTTGAGCTTGAAAAAATGTTGAAAGGTAGCCTGCTTCTATCAAGTAATTTCAAGGTCATTCAAACGAAGTTACATCAAGTTTGTACAATGCTGAAGAGAATGTTGTGGTACCAGCATTTCTTTTAGCATTCAGAATTAATCATGAACGAATAAATCTAAATTCTTGTGCCGTCTCTTCGTTATAATTTGGTCTACACTTAACGCTGAGGCCTTGTTTTGTTTGAAACAAGGGGTCCTTGATGCCCTCTTTAAAGTCTTTATAATGCCGTAACTTCCTAAATTCTTGAATGTGTTGAATTTAAACACATTTTTTTTCAAGCTCTTCGGTAAAAAAAGAAAAGAAAAAAAATAATTGTTTTGTCACGTACCGATCTACTGCGAGTTGTGACGAACATCTGGAAAATCAAAATCCTCAGCGCATCCTGGATTACAACACCCGCAAAGGGGACGGTGGACCACCTGGACTGGGTAAGCACAAGTATGCATCAAATTGTTCTTTGGTTTAGTTGATTTTTACTGTACTATCACTTATGCAAGTAGTTGTTGTCGAGTGTTTTAATTTTTGTATTTGTTTAAATTACGTTTGGAAATTGTGATGAGCGGTTGAATAATTATGTCACAAGGCTTGTTGTTTATGATGAAGTCACTTTGCAAATGATGGCACTGGACGTTTATATGACAAGATGAATACTAAATGATGTCAGTCGGCTTTCTAATGATGACGTTTTGGGAGAAATGAAATGTGGTTAAGCGATCAAAGTGTTCAGTGAGAATGGCGCAGCGCTACTTGGGCCGAGAGCCTTCGCGCTCAAGTGAAGGTCAGATATGCCAACGATATATGATAACGATTATTTCTTGTGCAATTTTGAAAGAAAAAAAAATTCTGAACCATCTCATTTGTAATTCAACTCCATTCTCTTTTATCTTTGATTCAAGGTGACCAACCAAACCCCAAATTCCTCTTCATCACCAAGGCACCAAAACCGAGATGACACAATGCACTACCTCACCTTACCCACAATAGCCACAAGTGCCATTGTTTATGCTGTTTGTATTGTCTATATCGTCTATATTGTTTATACTGTACTGTTCAGATTGCATATTATGTCTTTTATACAGTGTAGCTGCTATCTTCTTAGCTGTGTGTTTAATGCACAGCATGTTTGCATGCATATTTGCACTGAGGATTGAGAAAAAGAAATTTCATCTATGCTGCATGTCATAAGTAAGCATATTTGACAATAAAGATGACCTTGACACGCATGCCAAGTGCACATCATAATAATCTCCGCCTGATGCTCTTTTATATAATGGAAATAATTGTCAATTGAAGTTGTACATATTCAAAACAGTGATGATGTTGTTGTTCAGGTGTCAATATTTAGTGTTTGCTTTGCTCCCTTCTGCGTGTGTTTTCAGTTAAACTCTGTTTTCAATAAATGTATATTGCATCAAAATCTTTGACCTACTCAAGGCTGTAGTTACCTCATACTCAAGTAATTGACATGCAGAATACTGTATGCTTTGTTTATCCCATGAAAGTATATTTTAAATACTTTTCATTTTGGCTTATTAGGTTTGTTTTTTTTTCATTCAAACAGCCGCACCTGATTGAACCCGGCATTGAATGACCATGGCCAAAAGGTTTTCTTTTTCCCAAATCTGGGAATTAATTTGCATTAACCCTTTCATGCACCCTGTAACCTGATAACATTAAGTTGTCCACTGTGGTATGTCCCTGGGTAAAAAAAAAATGTATACAAAAATGTTACATTTTTAGTTAGCTGAAAACTGGATCTATCTCACCCTTATAAGAATAAGCACTTTGGAAAATGAATGAATGGACGTTTCAGGTGAAGTGTACTGAACTGAATGCTTGAGTACAAATATTTCAAAGCAAAGTATAATGTTTTTTTTTTTAATAATAATAACTCTCCCCCACAATTTTTTTTCTTCCAAATTTACAAAAGATCAACTTTAAAGTGTCTCAATCTTAGCATAACACAACTGTATGTTAATTATTTCTAGACAAGAGGTTGTAATCAAACTGTAAACAGTGCAAATTGTCAACATTTCAAAGCCAAACAGACTTTAAAGACAAAATGTCATTTTGGACACTAATACTGAAACAGACATGAGGTAAGCAGCCTTGTGACTTTTACGCGGTTCTGCTTATGGAGATATTGGCATCCAAAGTCCCCTCACATGACTGGGAAATCCCGCTTGAGCTATATCTAACTCTGAGCCCCCTTGTCCAAACCTATACTCATTTACAACAGAACAATATCCTCCTCAAACCTGACTGAGTCTCAAGTCCAGCTAAGGTGAGATGCCCTCCTGGGACATGAGCAGCTTTAGAAATTGGTCGGTGGCTGTGCGGCTGGACGGCTCGTGTATGCCCAGAAGCAGCAGCTTATCGAAAGCGCCCTCTGGAATCTCGCAAAGCACCCTGAAACGAAACACGTTCACAAATAAGTCGGATATGAATAAAGATGAGGATTTTGAGGAAGGGGGGTCAGCACGACCACTGAATTCGGATCCGAACTTTATACTAATCACCAGTGACATGCGTGCCGCTCATCTAACACACTAATTTGAAGGAGAATGTATTTAATACATCCAGTTAAAGTAATTTAATCCGAATACTGTAAAGTGAGTGATTGTGGATCAGCGTTGCCCAACACGCATGCTTGCGAGTCACCTAAACGGATTTCACGACAGGCATGGATCAAATAAAAAGTGATTTAAAATCTAACTCATAGTGCCGGATGACTGTCGTTGTTTGTCATTACTGTAGTACATTCAAACATCGAGCACCCATCAGCATGCGGAAATGCTCCTCCGTGACAAAGAGTCTGCCGGCTCTGAATTCTGTTTCGACAAACAATAAAATACGACATCAACGTTCAGCCGTCAGTGTAATGTAGGGACCCATGATGGCTCACGGACAGTCGGTGACCACAACAGCCTCTGCACTGTCAAGAGGAAAGTTAATTTGTTTTTGTTTTTTTAATAAGTCTTTTGAAGAATATGCACTCTGTCAGATTTGACAGGGAACGGCGTCGTCGACCCAGAATACGTTCCGTGAAGGTCAGTACTGTATATGAGTGGATGGGAGGATTTGTGCTGCCAAAAAAATTGCGCAGCTATGTGACTTTCTAACATGAAGAATGACGGAAGAATATGCCCCGAAGATCTTTTATGTATCACTGTCCTTACCAGTCAACGATGCTCTCCGTGTTGGGGTCAGGCTTCACCTGCACCCACTGACCAATGGACCACATCCGCACCGCTGTGGTATCATATTTGTCACTATCTGCATGCATATTTGGAGTATCCTCATAGCACAGGTAGTAGCTGGGGGTGGAAGCCACTTTTATTAAAACAAAAACCAAAAAGTAAGTGCACAGGTATGGAACGGGTATGAAAATAAGACTTACTACTTTTTGTGCCCTTCATCAAGTCTCTCCACGTTCCAGCGCATGCGCTTGAACACGCCGGTGTTGACCGTTGTCACGTACGGCGTGGGCTTACAGTAGCGGAACATGGTCACACTCAGTCTCAGTCGCTGCAGCTCTATTTGGCCGATGCAGAAGTCGGACATACTGCGGACAAGAGAATAGATTGGTCCATGAAATAGTGATGGCCGTTTAGTGTTCCAGTGAAAGCTCCACAGCCGAACAAATTATAAGTTGAGCAGTTTTGAGGTCAACCAAAATTTCTTTCGCGCTCGTGTGACAGTTACTGCCTGTTACACAACGAGCAACGCAGCCGAACGCGACTAAAGTGAACAGTGCATAAAAAATTCAAGTTGGCGGCTCTTTTTGTGGATTGATAGATACTTACCCCAAATCCAATTGTGTAAAATGTCAATAAAGAGAGCCCATACTGTCGAGCAACTGCAGTTGAACATCGCGCAAGGATGGGAACAAATCCCATCTACGAAGCTTCAAGAATGAGTGTGCGTTTTGAGTGTGATGGTTAAAAGGAAAGGTGATTTAACAGAGCGGTAAACATGTCCCTGTCCTTGCTTTTTTTGGAATGTGGTGTAGGCATGAAGTTCAAAATGAGAGAATATTTGAGGGGAAAAAAAAGTTTATCACTTTGAATATGAAACGTCTTGGTAGTGTTTCCAATTACGTATAGGTCGGAAAAGACCCCCGTGTTCTGTTTTTACGTTTTACACAGCGGCCCGATTTAATAGGAATTAGCTTGTGGGTTGGTTGTATGTGTCTGTATGCGTGTTTACTTGTCAGGATCTGTCTGGTCCAATGTGAGGAGATTGCGGCTGGCATAGTCCAACACCAGACGTTCCAATACATCACACAGTTGCTGAGAGAACTCTAACAGCTGCACGACACACACACACACACAAAGAGAATATATATATATTCAATACATAAATATCTCCACACTGTGACTTCAGGATGTTACTATTGACAGGTTGTAGTGTAGTTTGCAGTGGTTCAGAACTGCACTCATACACAGAACTAATATTATCCAAACAGTCATGATAGGGGGTCTTTTGTTTACGACTCTCCCGACATAAGGCATTTCATGACGAATGGCATGCGGCCAAAGAATGTTTCATCATGCGGCAGTTACCACCGTAATCACCATTTTTCATTGGAATTTTATATTTAAGTGTAATTAAGTTTACTAGGGCAGCAAGTGGGACGAGTAGTTGGCACGTCAACCTCACAGTTCTGAGAGTTGGGGTTCGATTCTTGATTCCGGCCAACCTATGTGGAGTTGTGTTTTTTGTGTGCTTGCGTGGGCTTTCTCCGGGCGCTCTGACTTCTTCCCACATTTCAAAAAAATAGCACAATATGTACGTGGGAGTTTTTAAATTGTCCATACAGGTGAATGGTTGTTTGTCCAGATGTGCAATCTGATGGGCTGGCAACTGGTTCCAGGGTGTAGCCCACCTTCAGGGTTACCAACTACTTGATAGCATGAAAATATGGTATCAACTAGTGATCCACGCAAGACAGCACTATTCTAGCCCAAGACATGGAAACAGAGGTACCCGGAGAAAACCTACGTCATCAGGGCACCCCATCTTGGTTCTGGCTGTGGATTCCAGGAAGCTGAAGTAAGGCTGACATGCATGGATGAACGTCCTCAGTGCTATGACCCAAGGCCCACTGTCTTTTTTTGCCTCACTGCAATAGAACACAGACTGTAAAAACTCATATATATATATATATACAGTATATATATATATATATATATATATACTGTATATATATTTTTTTATGTGTATTTTATCCAAACAAAACCCTTTACCATTTGGCAATTTCTTTGTGCAAGTTTTCTGCTTGGCTGATGGGAAACTGGACCTGCAGCTCAATAGAACTGAGGTTCAACGTGGTCCTGCTTACTGGCATGCAGCAGCTTGATGTTGGATGGCCACTCTGGGGCGCCAGAGCCTCTGAAAAGAAGGTTGTATTTGCATTGAATTAAAGTTATTCTATATTAGTTGTTCACTTGTGTTGATGCTATAATTACATGTACGCATCTATCATAGATCCAATCATGTCTAAATTACCTGAAAGCGATACGTGAGATAAAGTAGACGTATCATTTGAAGTTTGTCACTTTGTGTAATATTAGCCTACTTGAAATAAGTCTATCTACTGGTGTACGGTGTCTCAGTATTGAAGGTAATTTTCTCAGAAAAACTTCAAGACCCTGGTAAGTGAATTCAGTCTTTTTACATGTTTTAAGGTAACTGCTGAAAATGTGTGCAAACACTGGGGAGGGTCGTGCTGTAACAAAAACTGGTTTAAATCATTGGATTGGATTGGCTTGCATACAACTTTATTGTCAAATGTGCATAGCACAGATGAAATTCCTGTGATTTAACCACAAAAACATGGCAGGATTGTCAAGGAAGAAGTGGATAGCCATGTCGAAGAAATGGGCAACACAATGTAGATATTTTGAAAAGCTTGGCAGCCAGACGGCTGATTCTCGTTTACACAGACGGAAATATTTTTTGTGGATGTAGTCATAATAAAAATGTCTGGGGATTGATTGACAGTTTAGAGTTTACCACGGTGTGGTTCGGTTCCAAGGCATACCCCCAAAGCATCCGAGAGCAGAAAGAACGGTCGTGATTTAAAATCTGGTTATACATGCCATTATTTTTAATTGGCAGAGTTGTAAACAACTCTTTTATGGTGTCCTATTTACAAGACATTTTCATTTTACAGGAACTTTCAAGTCAACTTATTTTTCAAAAAGTGAGTGGTTAAAATTTTGATTGCGTCTTCATGTATTTTATGTTTGTATTTAGTTTACTTAAGTGCTTTGCGTGCTTGCTCGTGACTGAAGCTCACATACTTTTTGGCCTGGCCACCACAATAAACATAAGCCTCAACACACTTACAATTATTAAACCATTTAACTTTGGACTCAACCGGTTTAATACAAATTCATATAACCGACCAAGTTGGATGGAAAATATTTGAATGCCAATATTTCTGTGACTTTATGTAGGCATATGAAGCACTTCATCCTGGCGGTGGAATATGCATAAAACATTCAAATTATTACTCACAGAGGATGTCTAATAAAACACTCTATACACTCTTAAAAGTAACCATTGCATGGTTACAGACTTTCGTGTATGGTGCACTTATTTTGAGACAAATAAAAGTTGCCGACTTTCTTGATACAAATTGCTCCTACTCTAACATTTTTCTTTGTGATCTTACTTTCTTAATGGTCGTTTTTGTATTATGAAATGCTAGACTGCTATTGTGTTGCGCTTACTTTTTGTACAATTGATTAATATCTGTTCTCCATTCTGGGTAGATGGTTGTCTTTTGTTTGGAAATGAACTGTGTTGTTTTATGAATACTGTGAATACACTTCTAATCAACATAAAACACACTTTTATCACACATTGTGGTATGTATTCTTTGGGTCCATCTTAAAGTCCTTCAATTTTGTGTGTATTGTGTACAAGCGTCAGGGAATGAGTGTGAAATTTGACGACAAATGCCGATGATCCAGTGTGACATCCATGGTGGTCGCCCACTCACCGCAGACCTCCTGCGGTACTTGCGCTGACTGTTCAACCACCATATCTTCGACGTCTGTCCTGTTTGCTGACATTCTCGTGACGCTCTTCCAAACGGCTTTGTGTATCTGATTGAACAAAAATACATATTATAATAACTGAACGAGGCGGGAACGGTACGTCTCGCGCAACGCTACCGGCTAAGCTAACGGTTTATAACACTCATGTAATGACAACACCGTGCTAGCCGAAGCTACCGTCGGAAAAAATTGAAAACTGAAACAATCTCCCCAAAAAACAAACTGGAAAAGAAGACCAAATTAAATAATTAACAATTACATGTGTATCGTCTATTTATGTGTATTGTCGAATAAATACAACAATAATGAAATGACCTAAAATGCCGCTGAGGCTATTTCAATGAAGAAATCGATGCTTGCTGCAATTAGCGGCTGGAGTAACTTTTGACAAAGGGTGAAGGTTCGAAGGTAATGGACGTCCGAATTAAGAAAAAAAGAATTAAAAATCAAATCTATGGAACGCTGTTGCACTTTTAATCATCTGATTATTTTAAATTGTCTATTATTTTAGGAGCTTGCCCACAAATATTTGTCATATAATTTATATTTTTCAAATGAATATGCTGATAATATCAAAAGATACACTTAAGTGTATTACTTTTATTATAAGCATTTTTGCATATAATAATATTAACAATGGTTTTCCCAAAGAAAAATTGACCAAACTTGTGAGTCATTTGTTTGATTCACAGCATAATTGCCAAGTCATTTTTTTGACTCCTGCTGGCGAAGATTCCTGAACATAATGTATTGCATCTGGTACTTCTGTTTCCAAATTGCTGAGAAATCATGAACATGATCAGTGTCTTCACATAAATATCTTTATTCATTCATTCATTTTCTGAACAGCTTTATCCTCACTAGGGTGCTGGAGCCTATCCCAGCTGTCTTCGGGCAGTAGGCGGGGGACACCCTGAACTGGTTGCCAGCCAATCGCAGGGCACACAGAAACGAACAACCATTTGCGCTCACACTCGCACCTAGGGACAATTTAGAGTGTTCCATTAACCTGCCATGCATGTTTTTGGAATGTGGGAGGAAATCGGAGTACCCGGAGAAAGCCCACGCAGGCACGGGGACAACATGCAAATTCCACACAGGGAGGCCGGAACCGGAATCGAAACCCTGCACCTCTGCACTATGAGGTCAACGCGCTCACCACTGTACCACTGGGCCACCTCAAAATAACATATAAAGAGTATTTGAGCAAATTTGTGATTTCAGAAGGATACCCTTTTTTAAATTAAGTAATTAAGTAGCACACGTCTTGGATAGTCAAGAGAAATAAATATTATAGCAAAAAAGGATACAAAATTATTTTTATGTTGTTGGTAATTTTAGGCTATTGTAATTTAAGCATTAAATTTCGTTTAGGCAACAGTTGCTTCATATCACGTTATATGTTATGGTTGCCTTAGCAACCACGGAGCCGGCCAGTCACGTGACATATCCGGTCGCGCTCCCGCCGCGCGTGCTCTCTAACGATGAACTGCTTGATGGTGTCGGGACCGCGCGCGCCCGCACACCACCTGTGGCTGGTACAATATTTCAAATTAGCGTTTGGTTCCGCGTACGCGATTTGCGTGTTCGTGTTGTAAAACTGGGCGCGTGTTCGCGGGCGCGCGCACGCAAGGTCTGACAGGCGGTGTCTTGGGTGTCACGTGATGCGTGGAAGAGAGCGGGGTAGCAACTAGCGAGTGAGGCAGCCAGCGAGGCGTGTTTGAGGCTTTCACGGATGTAACCGGCGACGCTCTGAGCGAACTCTCGTGGAGGAAGAAGAAGCTCCGATTTCTCTCGCTATTCTTCACTCAGACCCCACCGTGGATGTGACATTTTCAGCGTTTTGGCGAGACGGAAACGTAGCCGCGTGGGGGGCTTTCTTTCACAGGGTTCATTGTTGTAAGCTGCCATTGTGGATGTCCCCCATGTTCCAATTGGATGATTGACTGCGAGACGTAAAGGCAGCGACCAACGTTCTTAAAAGTGTATCTATATTCTTATGTATTTTAAAATACAACGTCAGAAGAGAGGTTCTGGGAACAAGCGACAGGGTGGGTCCACTCAACACCCAGGCGAGGATTACCTCCTGACCGCCTTTGTGTCAACAGGCTGTTAGGACAAAGTTGAGACAACATCCATCATTGTGCGCCATTGTCTCGGAGCTGGTTGACGAGGGGTGGAGAGCAGAAGCCCCACATGAGCACAGGTTGTCCGGCAGCGACACGGCGACAGGCACCGCGATGGCCAACGACTCTGTACAAGTAAGTTGGCCAAAGCTCCATTTGAATCGCCCTGCTTTTTCACTGAACGTGCATTTCTTTCATTTGGTTCTTGTATCGTTCACTCCCGAGTACAGTGCAATGGTTAAAACACATCAGTCGCCTGCATTTTTAGGTCATCTACGCAGTTGTGCTCATTTGTTTCCATATCCTGGTGAAAAATTGTGAAATATTGGCATTTTCTTTTTGGGAAATACTGTACTGTATGACTGGTAACTGAACGGGGACCATCTCATAATTGTCTTTATTGCTGTTTCAATGTTTAATGTTTAAGTAACTTTCCCCTAATGACATAAAGAACGGTAAACATCTTGCAAACTCTGCCTGGGTGTGTACAGTAAACGTATATATATTTTGTCATCATGATACTGGCTACATTTGTGAAAATCGCCTTCAGACACATTATTCTGTTCTACCCCTGGAATGAAACTATTAATAAATATCATATATGCAGTATTTGGTTCACTCTTATGTGTTTTCTGCAATAAAAAATGAACAAATGAGTTAGGCCACAGATATCAAACTCAAGGCACGGGTATCAGCTCTGGCTTGCTGCATCATTTTACGTGGCCCGCAAAAACAAGTTATTTATATCAACGTCATGATTCTTGTCTGTGAAGTGGTAATTAAAAATAAAAAGGCAACAGTTTCTGACATCCAAAGAGGTAAAAGTACATTACAGCACGTTGTTCCAGAAATAGGAGAGCCAACCCAATGTTATTGGTGTTTTCCCATCAAGAAAACAAGATTAAAGATTCCCGTTATTGACCTATACAAAGTATATGTCATGAGTACAGGTCATGACGCATTTCTCATTGTGTAAAAATAGCTTTCCTGTGACATCACTCACCACTATGTTGGAGGTGCACACATTGTTTTGTTTTCAGTGCTTAGTGAATGTTTGATAAAGTACCTATCTCACCGACCAGCGCATGTTTGCAAGTGTATGCACACTTAGCAAATGTTGGTTTTACACCAAAGTCGCACATGGTCATGAAGACCTTTGCCAAACATGTTCAAAGTTTCCTTGGAACAAGAAAAGCTGTTTGCAGCCATTAAAATTGTTGGCGAACGTCTTTGCAGCAATATTGAGTATTGTGGCCATTTCCATAAACAACCCCTTTCCAGAATGTCTCTGTTGGTTTTCAGTATTTTAAAACTGGAAAGTCATTCTACAATGGTGGCATCCAAAAGACGCTGTTAAATGACTATAGATATTGTCTTTTAACACAAAGAATTCTGCATGGAATTTGGTGTGAAGCTATCTTGTTATATATCCTCTCCCTATAAAATTATTACAAATGATCGAGGCAGCCAAAAATGTTTTTCCGGTCAGTAATTGGGACTATAATTTCAGCTATTCACAATTGGACCGGTTTGTCTCTTTCATGACAGATTGAAACATTTAAAACCTTATATTAGAGACACGTGGTGGCCGTAGTAGAGTGTCCTGAGGAACTCCCAGGTGCTCAGTTGAAACGGAAATAGATAGTTTGTTTCCTATTAATAATATACTGTAGGACACGTCTGTGTTTGGGACCTGGATGCAGATCCCACATAGGGTTCAATCACCTTTACATAGGGAGTGTATATCATATACAAAGTAGAGTGTTTTGACTAAAAATGCACATCCCTGGATGTTTTGTGTGCAAATTGTAGGAGCAAATAGTGGTATTTGTTTTGAGAGCACACATTTTACATGACCACTTTCCCGTAGGACTTGCCATTTTCATTTTCCTGGGATTAGTAACATAGAAAACAGCATCTGCATCAAAAAGTCCTCTTGACATTTATGGCAAAATCCTCTAGCAGGAGGGTTCACAATGTGGAATCATGCTCATTCATTTCACTGAGTTTTTCTCCATGGACATTTTATAAATGTATGTGTTGACGTATTAAGTGTGGGTTTGCAACAAGTAATTAAGGGTAGCTGCAAATGTCACACAGCTGATAGGATGTCAGGTTTGTCTGTTGGACAGTCTTGCAGTTGATGCAAGAAGGGGAAGTTGTCATTTTCTTGAAGCATGAAACAGGATACACATTAGCATTGCGTTATGCCAATTGGACCTGGCCATTTGAGAACCAGTGATATAGCATTTCTTTGGGGGGAAAATGTGGTGTCACGGTATCTGATGGTTCCGTATATTTAAAATTCTGGGAATTTTAGTGTTGTTGATCCAATTGATCCTCACAGACCGAAGTGAACCTCACCTAATTTTGATTACTGATTCAAGATATTCATTGTATCTTGGTCTTCTTAGGACTATACAACTGTTTGTTTCATCGACTCCTGGCCCAGTTTATGTCCACAACTTGGGAGGTGAGGCAGTTCTTCCATGGGAGTTAATGAAGGCCTTCTTTGTTTTTATTTGCATCCTGAGGACATGAGTCGAGCATGTGCAGCGGCAGGTAGTGAAAATGAGACGGTCTGAGTTTAATTACGCTGCAGACGTGCTGACCTGTTATCAGACTGCTTTAACAGCTTCACGTCGGCTGACTTTACCACTTGACACGGTCCTAGCGCTTTGATTTGACGCCGTGGTGTCTCGAGGCCAGACAGAAAGGTTCTTGCATGGACGTAGTTGTTCCGTCACATTTTGTCCATGGAAAATGACCAGTGTTGGAAAATATTGCAGAACAGATACATACATCTCAGCATATTAGTCTACCAACTTATTTAGGACCAAAAATCATTGATTTGAAACCTCCATCAGGAAGCCTGCACATCTTACAAGACTGAAATGATCTGGAGACATAACCCTACAAGAGTTCCTCTTTTATCGTGCTCATACTCATACTCAGGAAGATCACAAGCCACAGGGACGTATGATCATTAAATACTAGGATTGGCGGCAAGTGGCAAAGGATAGAGCTCTATTTGCTACAGTTGAGCATGATTTCCTGTTCATTCATAAGTACTTGCGTGGAAGTGAAACCACTCGACTTATTTGTCTGCACCTGAATTCGTATTTTTTTTGCCCAAATCAAAAATACTATTGGGAGGGCAACCTGGCTGCACCTTTGTTGGTCAAAGGTCCATGAAAGAACAAATCCTGTATCTACTGCACTTTAAAATTGCCGCCTGTGTGCAACCCAATCACTTTGAGAAATCTCATTCAGATTCATTCTTCTCATGACGTTTTATTTGTTTGCCCCCACAGGAAGACACTATTAAACACCCCCCAGTAGAAGCTCACACTTCCTCATAAAATAGAGATGAGAATACGAGCGAGTTCAATGGACCACATTGATGGATCTGCGGCCATTTTGTCTTGTGTGCAATTTTTTCGTACGGTCTATTTTCGCACCGATATGGAGTCCTCTGAGGAATGCACTGGAGTCCGCCTTACAAGGCCATACCATGACATAATCAGACAGATATGCACAGTCCTTTTTTTTTTTTTCCTCTGACGTCACTGCCCTACAGGCATGCACAGTCCACAGCAAAGCTGACAGTTAAGCACCTGAAGACACACACAGATCACATTCTCATTCATTCCAGTGGTAGACATCCAGTCAAACAAGATTGTGTTCTCCCAAGCGATGATGTCATTTCTACACATATTTTTTTTCTTATACTTAGACTCTGCGATTGGTTGGCAACCGGTTCAGGATATCCCCCGCCTACTGCCCGAAGACAGCTGGGATAGGCTCCAGCACGCCCTCGACCCTTGTGAGGATAAAGCGAATTAGGGAATGGCCGGATGGATATACTTATACATCACTTCCTCATATTGAGTCCTCTAAATGATGACATGCTTTGTTTGGTCTGGCGCTCAAAAGAATGTATTACGTTTGTACGACTTGCATAGTTTGCAATTGTGGCTCGTACGTAAACGAAGTTTGGAATTGCTTTTGCCTTGGCTCTCATTTGACAGTACAGGCGTCAATTTGATTTTACATAGCCAGATCTCCACCATGCACTTCAGGCTTCAGCCCAAATTGTTTCCACTGCTTGTTGTGTGACAGAGATGGTGAAAGCTACGACAGACACCTAAATTGTGTGACATCGCAGCGATACAACTGTGTGCATTTGGACAAAGCATCCAACTACGAAAATAAACGTGACAAAGAACAGTATTACGTTATGACATAGACACAAGCGACAGAAATTCCTCTTTCTCAACTTGCCCTTTTTGTTTGAACGCCGTGATTCAGTGTGGTTTGCCTCGGAATCGTAAATGTTGAACAGCATTTCTGCTGCAGGATTTGCAGGCTTGAAGGCTGCGTCTGCTGAGCAAATAATGTGTATTCAGCCTTGTGTTATACTCTGAGACCCGCTATAATGGAAATGCACCAAAATGAACTGAACCGAAACATATTGCTTGGTGGAAGTACAGTATTAGTTTGATTGTGGGGGGGGGGGGGGGGGGGGGATCCTCTGAGGCTCACATGGCCTCACCCCCCGGAGCAGAGGGCTGAGTGTCTAAAGGGCATTATGCCGATGCCGACGGCGCTCTGCAGCCTCAGCAGTACAATAGCACCTATTGTCTGACACCCGCAACCTAGATCACATTCAGTTCACTGCCAGTTCATTTCCCCACATCCTTTGACTGAGGCGGTTGACGACCACACCCTCACCATCCAAACCCGATGCCCCATCAAGTCTTCCCTTACAGTGTGTTTGACTGTTGATGTTCGGAAGCTTTTGTTAAACAGTGTTTGTGCATCCTGGTTGGTGTTTACATCCACTTATGTTCCTCTCTAAAAACTTAGTATTCATGTGACTTGACAAAAATGTTACCCTGCATTCTGGATGGAATTTGAGCGACCTTTAAGGTCCGGGTCACGGGACCAATTGAAAAGTTCTGGCAAACTTTCGCTGGGCCATTTATCTTTAATTCTCCCAATATTATAGCAACTACTAGAAGACTGTATAATCTCAGTTGAACTATTTCATGGAAACCAGAAAGATTGAGACACAGCTGTGGAGTCCTATTCTGCCAGATGTGCACAAAGGTCTAATCCAGTCTTCCTCAACTGGCGGACCGCGATCCACGACCGGACCGCCGACCTCCTCTGTCCGGACCCTCGGCAAATTGTATAAAATAATAAATTATAAAGTGATTTTTACGTTATACATTTTATATTTTTAGACTATAATCTGCGCATTACCACGATCGCTTGTTAAAATTATCCGTTGTATTCTTTGCGTGCACTAACAGATGTATTGCAGTGGACCGCAGCAGCGCGACTGTGTGTGTATAATGTTTTGACTAACTGGAGACCCTGGCTGAGCAGGGCATGTCGGCGATAACGATGCGCTGATTGGCTCCTCTGAACTTAAGGTGTGCCCATACATAAGCGTCAGCATATACGATGCGCTGATTGGCTCCTCTGGACTTAAGGTGTGCCCATACGTAAGCGTCAGCACGCGTCTATCCCAATACACACGCATTCAAAATGGATGATTGTGTCAGGAAACAGACGCATGCGCGACGCCACAGTGTGCTCACAGCTTCAGCCCAGGAGAGCCGCACACAGACAATTAGACAAGACGAATCGCGGGAGGTTTCGATTGTGTGCAGTTTTGCTCCCGTCTACCCGGGGATCTTTGCAGCTGTTTAACAGCAGAATAGCGCAACATGGTAAATGAACATCCCAATGGCGTCCTCAAATAATATTTGCATGCCTCAGACATTGCATTCACCTTAAGTGGAAGAACAGCACTGCACATTCCTGTGCTCCCTTGTGTCAGTATTTAAAATGGTTCTTAACTCCTCTTCTGATATATTTTTCAGTGATTTCAGAGGGGATGTGAAAAGGGGAATTGTACAAATGAAAAGGATATTTTTTTTTCATGTTTAGTATTTATTTTGGTAAAATAAGTGTTTTGTTTTGCTTTTGTTAAATGAAGGGAAAAAAAGACAACTACTGTTTAACAAAGTTAAAGCAAAAATGTCTTATTTCCCTAAAAGGGCTATTTCTATTATTAAGCGGGCACAACTTAACAAAATACAAGAGTTCCTGTGCCTCAACACAATACCTCTCATTATTTGCTGTGTACTGGCAAAGTGAATAATTGTTATTTTCACGCACCCCATTATTGGTTGGTTGTGAGGAGTGTTGATTTGTATAAGCTTGGCTTGACCATACTAAATGGGCATATCGCCCTGCTCCCCAATGACCGCCGTGCATGGGACCGGACCTTGGTCTTATAAAAAATAAAAAATAAAGTGGACCAACAGCATTTCTAGTTGAGGACCACTGGTCTAATCCATCTAAAATGGTTCCTGCTTTTCTTCAGTTTTAGAGGAGGAGGGTGGCTCTGCCTAGCTCATGTGACAATGTGTCATCCGATGGTTTTAACTGGATTCAACTAGCTATGTGTGATATATAAGGAGGCCAAACGAGAGAGAGATCACAGTAATTCAACAGCCTACTTCAAGTCACCTATCTAATTAAATGTGCCAAGCGGGCCCAGTCAAACAAAGCCCACTGGATCACTTTGTCAGCGAACCCCCGTTTTATATTGTGTGAGGCAATAATAACCTGATACAAGAAGCTCACTCATCCACTAGTGAGTATGTTTTAGTGCTCCTCTAACGTCATTGATGCAGGTGAAAATATTCCCCCGTGTCTTTGATTCTGTGTCACGAAACAGCAATAGTTTCTCATTTTCACTCTCATGCAGTGCCAGGCTTGTCATGTCAACACCGTCAGCCTTGCACCCTGACATACCTTGACCCTTGACCCTCCCTCACCATGGCAGCGCCCAGGGCGACATGCATCGATCCCAACGCCATTGCTGTCATGCTGTTGAAACGTTGCCCCTCTCTTTGCCAGCGTCCTGGCAAAGAAATTGCGAACAAGGGCAATCCCTTGACTCGTTCATCCTCTTACTCACACCATTGATTTTCCGTCCAGCAGGGGGCCGGCTGGTGAAAAAGTTCTTGAACAAAACAATGGGCCACCTTAACAGGATAAAAGAAGCACGCTTTCCCTAGAGCTGACTCGACAAACACAAAGCTCAGTTGCGAATGTGAGTGCACGTGCGTCTTGCTGGAAAGTAGCTTTGTCGTGCAACAATGCTGAGCCATTAAATTTAATCCTGAAAGTAGTACAGTTAAAATACCAGAGTGAGCCTTGTGAGAAACATCACAGCTATAGTGCAATGTTTATTTTAAGATGATGTCACACTTGAATCGGACATCACGAAGGGTGGACTTCAAAACTTGGCGTTTTCATTATTACCTCTGGTACGTTGCTGTGTTTTGGCATCACTGTTTAGCCATAGTGTATTGTGAAGTTAAAAATAATGTAACTAGAAATGTTAAAAGTGGAAAGAACTTTCCCAAAGTTTTACATACATACCTTCATCCACTATAGCTCTTATCTCAATTAGGGTCTCGGGTGAGCTGAATCCTGTCCGATGACTTTGACCAATGGACGAGGTAAACCCTGCTTTGGTCGCCATTGCAGGGCACAGCTACTCACATTCACTCCTATGGACAATTTCGAGTCTAATTTCGAGTCTAATGTGGATGATTTTGGATCATGGGGGGGGGGGGGGGGGTCAGCCATAGTATTTGGAGAAAACCCACACAAGCAGCGGGAAAACATTCAAACTCCACATTATAAAGATGAAGTTGAATTGAATCCCAAACCTCAGAACTGGAATGTCAAGACCTGTTTTCACAAACAAAGGGGTGTTTGTTCGGGAACCGAATAAGACAATATATTCCGTCATTTTGTATTTCAGGTCGTCTTTTCCGGTAATAATCTCAACAAAACCTCCATTCGATTGACTAGTTTTGAGTAAAGTGATCTACCACCCTTATGTTATCGTACCCCCTCCATGTTTTTCCGCACTGGTTCTCCTCCCTTTTCTCCAAACTACAGCTGTTGCCTCTTGTCTTCTTCCCCCTCCCTCCTACCAAAGCCACCCCTTTTGTTTTCCCATTTGGGCTGAACCTCAAGGGCTGTCGTCTACTGGGGGATAATTAGAAGGAAAAGGCCTGTTGCTCCTACAAACAACACTTTGCAGGCTGACTGAATTGTTTAACATATTCACTGCAGTGTAGACGTTTGCGTTGGTGTAGAATCATACTCATGTAACTACAGTAGATAAGTTAACCCAAATTAATTTGTCTAATTGCCGTAATAAGCTTCAAAATATACAGAAAAGCATATTCACATCACAGCACATTCAACCTTTACGTTAAGTATAGATGTGTTGTGCATGTTTGTGTGTGAGGGTGTGACCAACATAAATGGGTGAAGGAAAAGTCCCTTGAAACCGTGTGTGTGCGGATCAAGTTACCCTGTGGACACATGCGTGAATACTAATGGCTTTGGAATGACAGATTGAAATAATTGCATTCTAAAAAAATGAAAGCCTCTGAGATATGCAAAAATAGTCACATGAGCACTCAGCTGCTTTGCTTTTTACACACAACTCGTCAAGGAAAGAATATGTATGGTGTAGTGTTTGGCTGAAGTTAAATTATTTTTTTATTCATATGCAGTGGATTTAAGAGGTCTACACATCCCTGTTCAATTGCGAGGTTTTTGTGATGTGAAAAAATGAGACCATGATGTATCATTCCAAAACTTTCCCCAAAGGGCAGGCAAAAAAATAAACAACTGATATAACGTGGCTCCAATATAGACACACCCTCTTATAATGGCGATGTGGCTGCGTTCAGAATTAACCGGTCACATTCAAACTTACAAAAGTTCGTTCTGCGTCCCGTGTCAACTGCAATACGCTTCGCGCGCAAATGCGCGAACATTGCACTGTCATAGCATTTTTGGTCTCTTCACAGTTTTGACATCGCTGGTGCATTGTGGCTTTGCAGAGATATACGGAGTGTTTGTTCACAAAGGGACGTTGACAAACTCTGGCTTGGCATGGAAATGGTGTTCTTTTTACAGGAATATGTGAAAAGGGGAATGGTGAAGCCCAGACACAATATGTTTATCTATTAATAAGTTGTGTAAATATACCCTTCGTCTGGCTCCTGTTACTCCGATTGCTTGTATTTACAGCATGTAGCGTTTTCGTTTCCAAATTGTGTTTTGAAGTGCAACTAAATGAAGCACATGATGTCCCGTAGAAAGTTGCAAGCAATCATACACCTTTGTCACCATTCCTCGTCTGTCGCATTTCAACCTCCAGTTTCGGCAATCACGCCTGTTTGTTAAACATATAGCTGAAGGGAAGAATTAGTGTTGGTCTTTCCTGCTGTCTTACCTGCAAGGGGGGACAGGGCTGTCACGGAAACAGCCGTCAGCAGGATGAGCTCATAGCTGATTTATGTCCACCCGATGACCTGACCACACACACACACCTGGTACTTTACAACCATCAGGTTCCTATGCGTGTCCCTGAAGAGCACTGGTGTCAAATTTGTATCCGGCCCGCACCATCATTTTGTGCATTACCCAAGGTTGTCAGAGTTTATGAAAATGTACCAAAAAAATTTCCCAAAGTTGAAAAACTGAAACTACATTTTACGTTTGCAGAGGTAATGAAAAGCAAATATAATTATTGTGAAAATATCTTTCTTTTTCATCTTTGTCAATTAATACATGGGTTTTCAGGGAATGAATTTAAATGTATTGACTTTGTCTTGACCGGTTTTAAGATAGTTGTTCTGTGTGGCCATACGGAGCAAGGAAGGAAGTGGCTTTGTATTGGCTGCTGCCCTGTGCGTGTCGGTGCTTCCTGTCTGTCTGTCTAGCTATTGACAGTTGCATCAAAATCAAGTGCCTTTTCGTCGAGTGGAACATCTTTACCATCATTAATTTTTGGAGTTTGGTGATGGGTGGCTTTTGGTAGCAGCAGTGAGGTTGTTTGTGGTTTTGTTTCTCCCCCCCCCCCCCCCCCCTTCTTTTGAAGTTGCAACAAGCCTCTCTCTCATGGGACAAATAACAGAGAGTTTGCTGTCAAATTCGATCTGGCTTTTAGGTAATGGACTGAAACACATTTTCCCCTTTTATTGAATTAAACCGTGGCTTCCGCAAAGCAGCCGTTACTCAATCAACCTGAAATCATTTAAACAACCCGAGGTCATCCCATCAAATTATAAACCTTAAACCCAGCCAACCGGTATATTGCTGCAAATGTTTCACTTAGCAAACCGCCGTCTCGCAATCGGATAATTCGGCAGCAGTTTGTGGAATGACCTATAAAGAGGGGGCAAGTGCGCGCAACACAACAGTGACGGAGAAGCGAGTGTACACAGCAGCTGGTCTGCCTCTTACAGCTGTGATGTGTCCCCTTGTTCTGCATCAGCGCTGTCCAGACAGAAGAGCGACGCAGAAAATGAATGCCAAATGAAATGATCCTGTTTGGTAGGGAAAGCTGTTTGCTTTTCCCAGAATTAAACATGAACACTTTTTAGGGATTTAACTGAAATGATGCAACATGCTAGTCTTTGCACAAAAGCATACATCTGGTATTTTTGTTGCCATTTTTGGTTCGGCACAAGAAGACACACACCTGATAAATGTTGGGTTTTTTTTTATTTTTTTTGTGTGTGTGTGCACTCAACCAGGCTCTGTAATGACATGTTGTAAACATAAACATGGACTACACGGGCCTGCTCCACTAGTCGTCACAGTTGTTGACACACCTTCAACAAAACCAGATAGACAAACACACACATGAATTGAATCCCTTGAGGATCTTCTCCACCTCACGTATTCACTCAAAGGCTCAATTTTGAAAGACATTGTCAGAGTTACCTAATTTAGCAACACGAGCAAGTCATATTATGCATAAAGTGTGGGTGGTGAATTGGAAATGGCAAAAGAAGGAGAGTACCTGATTGGATTAATTTGATATGACACGCATGCATGACCGGTCCGGCAAGAGAAACTAGTCTGAGTGAAAATGCTTGCCAAGGAGGTCATGTTAAATAATTACATAACTCAAGTTTCACTCGATGTGAGCGATGTCTTTACAGGCTGGAGTGGACTAGCGCTGACAGAAGATGATTTAGTAGAGCTGGGCTATTATAGGAAAAAAAATAATAATCACAATTATTTTAATTGATATAATTGACTAATTTCAAAACTTTGTCATCATTCAACTCCCAAAATATAATCAAATATGCAGTCACTTGAAAGAAGCAGAAAATAAATGAGCAACAAAGTCAAATAGTATATTAAAATAATAGCAAAACCCCCCCAAACAATAAATAAAAAATAAAGAGCTGTTGTTCCTGCTGTAGCTTGGCTTCTTAGGGGTTGTGTGTTGCGTGTATCCATGGACGCACACGTTTACAGTCGAGAAAACAAAAAAGAGGAGAAGAATGTTGCCTCCTGTTGACGATGCCGTCTGCCACCCATCAGCGATTACGTGTTGTCGCACCACCCCCGTCACCGACAGGCGAAGAATATTTCTAAGTAAGTCTCGGATTGGCGCGCTCTGGTCCGGCACATTGGATCTTGCCTCACGGACAATCAAAACCGATCAGCGTGTTTGGAGCTGTTCAGACTGAGACCCATCCTGGGAAAATGCGATATGAAACTACCTCCCAAATGTGGTTTCAATCTGGTTCACCCAAAAACATTTCATGTGCTTTGTGACTGTTGATACTACAAAAAGAGCCATCCAGTTTCAACCCGGATGGGCTAAAAATTGGATTTTGGCTGGCAGTCTGAACAAGGGCCGTTTAATATATTGTCGTTGCTGACGGTGGTCTTGGACCAGCAGAAGATCAGGAGCTTCTCCAACCCAAATCTAACACGGTAATCCACCATCGCTGTCAATTTTGGCAGTGTTTATGCTCGGTCACCTGAGAACTGGGACACCCATGTCATCATCTCAGAAAAGGACTTTGTCTGTTGCTGTTTCCAAACCACGGAGTTACCTCCCGTTAGACAAGGTCCTTTTGCCGACCATTTTTATTCCTTGGCAAAGCACGAGACTTGAGCTCTTATTTTGGTGCCTTAACAGTTTTGAACTTTATCGTTTCATTTTTTAAATTTGTTAGGTTGCTTTATGTGTGATGTTGAGAATACAGGATCAGCATATCCTTAAAATGGAATCTTGCTGCATTTTCCAGTATCTCCTCTTGCAAATGTTTGACTGGTTCCTCAGGCCTCATGCTTCCCACTCTCACCCCGGCCATCACGCGCACTCCTGCTCTCCGGCACATCAAGCGTGACTAGTCGGGCCGCAAGTCCTTTTTTTTTTTTTCATTTTAGAACAATGCTATGATTGTGATGTCCAATCGAGAGTCGCACGGAAAGGAAACTAGCCATGAAACATTGCGCGATGTAACAGCAGCCTGCTCTGAATCTTGACATTGATGTTATGTGTAGCCTCCAATCGTCTTTTCATGGGGTCTTTTTTGTCCTGTTTCCGCCTGTGTGATGTCTGTCGGTCCTGCCAGCAGCGTCTAACATGGCCTTTTATCTGTCGCTGGCCTGTGGTGCCGACACCCTCCTTTCCTGCTTCTCTCCTTCCCCCTCTATCTATTCTACTACCACCTGTCTTTTCTCCCAGGCTGTCCACGTCCTTCAGTTTGCAGGCTGCTCTTTTGCACTCTCAAAGGAGGGGTGGCGTCTTCTCTCCCTGCACTCCCCGCTGTCTCTGCTGTGCCTCAGTAAGGAAAAAGATATGTGCAGGAGCTCGGGAATTGTTTTCCTGAAAGAAAAACAAATACCAGTTGGGCGTGATCGGACTAGGGTTTGTTGCAGCACTGCTCTACATGCTAGCTTCCCTTTACACTACCGTGGATCTCTCCATAGTTGCAGTTTGGCATTTATGATTGTTTTTGGAACCCGTCCTCCGATTTCAGGGAAAAACAACACCTATTTTGTGTTTCTGCATCCTTAGTTTTTTTTGAAGGATACAGGAATGTTTGGAGATGTTGGTCATCATCTCAATGCAATTTAAGTGTTTTTTTGGGGGGGGGGGTCATGGTTCGTGTAGGCAATTGTAATCAGTTTAAGTGGGGGGGGGGCAATTATGTGCAGAACTTTGCTGTTCATTCCCGTGAATAGAGGCCTCCGCTTTACATGAATCTCTCCTATTGGCAGAGACAAGTGAAAATCCATAAGTAGGAGACCCTACCCCGAACCAAAAGATTTATGTCTGCTGGTTTATGTTTCTCCTGGGACTCCATCTTCTTCCTGTACTCCAGAAACATGCACCTTAAAGTATTTGAAGACTCCAAATTGTCCGTGAATGTGTGAATTGTTGTTTGTGTGTCCTGCAATTAGCTGGCAACCAGTTGCGGGCATCCTCTGCCTCTTAACCAAAGTCGGCTAGCTAGGCAAGGAACCCACACTTCTAATTTGGAGATGCAATATATAAAATGGATGAATGGATAATTCAAGGTGCAACTAGAACATGTTCGTTCAAGACAGTCTCAACCAATTAACTCAGATGAAGGCTGTTGTTGATGTAAAAACTCTGATAACTGGGAGCGCCAGACCGTATCATTTTTTTTACATTTGTTTTAGTTTCTGTTGTTGTAATCGCCTGCTGTCTAAATATTTTTGTCCATATGGCGTGACTTCACTTTTCTTGAATTCCTCCAGTTTCATGATTTAGCATTCCTTAACTCCCTCCTTCTCCTTATTTGCTGCCAGCCTACCTGGCGTCATTACTCAGAAGTCTTAGGAATGCCTGCAGATGTTTCCCCCTGTGTGACGCTGCATAAACACGCAAAAGCGATTCGTCACACTTCCCTCATCGTACTCGTATGCAACATGGATTGTTTGGATTCAGGATAGAAGTCTCTATTGGAGCTCACATTGAGCAGTGACTCCATTCTCCTTTCCACGGGGAGTGACACAAAGACGAGCTGACATCATATCAGTACTCCAAGGCTAATCAACGCTGTCGACCCGTTTCTGGGTCTTTAAGTTGATATTGCTGCCTTTCATAGTGCAGCTCATCTCCAGGCAGAGAGTAGAGCGCTGTCAGAACAATCACCATGAAACTTGGCCTCACTAATGTCCCGAGTAACATGAGCACACGAAGAAATGGAATATCATATCATTATTTCCTCGTCATGATTTTTCCCCATCTGTTGTCAGAGTCCTCTATTCATAACGAGTGCTATCTAACTCCTTATCTAGACAGGTTTAGCGTCTTATCAGGCCGTTTAATGCTTGGATTAATTTCCTCTTCCTGATAATGCGACTAGCCTGTGAAGTTACAGAAATCAGTGATGCGTGCATTCTTTGGGTAGTATCCTTCACATAAATCCAAGGAAAGAATTTGCCCCCACGAAAATAGATCCTTGGTTGAGCAAAATATTCAACACGAGGCCGATGTGTTTACATTCCCACCTGGACTCGCTATCAACAGAACTCCAGATCTTTTGTCATCTTCTCAAAAAATGTAAAATAAAAGGGGTGGGGACGAGGGGCTAACGTACTCACCCAGAGTATGATTGACAGCTGTTGTTACTCCTTAGAGCTGTGGGATGGCGAGCCATACAGGGATGTCTCTTCATCTCAAAAAACATGTCTGTAATGTATCATCATGACAAGCAGCCCACCATAGCAAAGGCTGCAGACAGTAGCAAAGACCAAGTTGCTTTTTAGCCTTTCACTAAAGCCCTGAAGTAGATATTTGCCCTTCTTCTAAGACCATGGAATTACTGGGTTTTGTTATTATTAGTAGTATTATTATTATTTATGTATTTATTGATTTAAATTTTCGATGATTTCTTTATCCTGCTGGACGTCCCTTGTGCTAAGCAATACCTGACTGGAGCATTTGTTTTTGATTCATTGTAGTTCAAGGCACCATGTCCATTGAGTGGTTGCCGGCCGATCTCACGGGATTTAGGGTTGCATTGTAGATTCGTCTCCACAGGATGCTGAATCTTTCTGACACTGGGCAGGATTGACATGAAATTTCTTTGTACCCTGTATAGATTCGCAACGGCCAATGCCACATGTCGCAAAGCAGTCCCCCAAAACTGTAACGGAGCCTCGTCTATGTATGGTACCACAGGAATGTTATTCATTTTAGGTCAAAACGTTTTTTTGTTTTTTTTGGGGGGGGGGGGGGGTAAAAATAAACCTGTCATGACCAGTCCCAGAGTGAAAATTATCTTTGGAGCCCCACCCCACGACAATATGTGGCACAAAGACAACATGCGTCAAGTTTGCCATTTAGTACCCAATCGGTGTCACTCCATTCTCTACCCAGCTTTAACGATGAGGGGTGTAAACATACCCTCACTTGAGCATCAGCAACACCAGACTGGTGCACTCGATGTTGATTCATTTCAATTCAAGGCACCCTTTTCTATCTCTTCCTACCCTGGTGCTTATTTGTCCCATGTATGTGCTCCTACCCCGTGACCCTCTCGGCGGGGCCTCATCCATCTCTCCTCCCTCTCTTCCTGTCCCCGTCATGCTCTCTCTTTGTCTGACTCTGTCAGACGCTGCCCCTCTCGCCACATTTCTGCTTGCGCTGGACAAACTGCAGCTTCCCAATGCCCGCAAAATCCTTTTTCTGACGACTATTTGCTTAGAGAAGATACCAATTGTCATTTTTTTCCCTGTAGTAAGTCAAAAAAATGTAGTCAAATGTCCATCCATTCATGTTTCCTCATTGTTTCATCTATTTTGGGAGGTCTTATTCCCTCTCCTCGCATCTATGCCTTGCAGTCATTCAGCTTGACATTCTGTGCAGGTTTGTTTTTTTATTTCCCCCGCCACTGAATGCTTCTAAATGTTGTGCGTGGCAGTAGAGGACAATCACTGCATTAAAAAAAAAAAAAAGAATAAAGTCAATAGTTCAAGCAAATCATATATGGTAGTGTTGGTCTTGTTTGTCTCTAACATATAATTTTCCGCCATTTACTTCACATCACCTGCACAGTCATGTTAGGCAAGTGACTATCCTTCCAGAAACTGAAAGCAACAAACTAGTTGCGAGTGAGTTGATTACTCTCCGGAGAGGTTGCTATCATTTGGTTAAATCCATATTGCCTACATAATTATAAGACACAGCCTTCTACATAACCTCATTCATTCTCAGGAAGTTGGTGTCTATCTCAGATGACTTAGCAGAAGACAAGACTACACCCTGGACTAGTTGCTGGTCCATCATAGCTCGCTTGATTTTCAATAGTGTCAGCCCATCCTGAATTTGAGTACTTGGAATACTCTGCATTAACACAGAATTGGGTGGAGTTCAGTAGCCTTGCTGTACTCGTACAAGTGTTCCTCTCCTGGTCTTAACCTGTACCATGTCTGGATTGAATGGTTGTCATCACGCATAAGGAACATAGTGACATGCTATTTCACACACATCAAACTTCGCTTTTCCCATCACATCTCAGTCCGGCCTGGGGCTTCGTTCCCTATTGCTCACACTGTCAAGTTCAATTAGCTCAGCGCTGCTTTGCCCAATGTTCCTTTAGTTCTCTTACAAAAAGCACAGGCTGAGTCATTTGTGCCGTGAGCTGTCAGCGTCTTTGTAAGGTAACACCGGGTCGAGGACCTGAGGGTGAAGGAGTTGAAAATTTCTTCTTTCCATTGGCTTGTAAAGTTGCAGGATAAGTTGGAGATTTGACCCAGTTTTGTTTTGTCAAACCATCTCAACGTCTTTCATGTTCCTGCTTCCTTGTTTGAGAATGAAGGGTAATGTAGTCCTACGAGCCTTATGTTGCAGGCAAACCAAACACGAGCTGAGTGTTTCTGGCGACACGTTTCCAATGTAATAATGTGGGAATGCCACCTAATTGAACGGTGTTTGTTTGTTTTTTTCTTCTTCTTTCTGCCTACATTCTTGCTGCTGGAGGCTGTAAATTTCCCCAGTGTGGGACAAATAAAGGATATCTTATCTTAAACTACATAGACAGCTTCCAATAGCTGCCAGAACTGAGCACAAAAGGTTGGTGCGTGCATTGACTTGTTTATAACTTTTGAACTGTCACCCAAGATAGCATTTAGCATTAGCCAAAGCGATAACAGAACCACTGGTCTCCAGATTGACTAGCGATGTTCAAAAAATGTTTATATCGTCTGGCAGAGGAGCCCCTCCTCTCCCCAGCTCGAAGGAACCACTGTCTAGTTGCGCGGTGAAAAAAAGCATGCGAGACACGCGGCGCTAACCGATATTTCATGCCCGGTCTGAAACTAGCATGATTGCGCAAAATCTATCAAATGAACGTATGTTGCAATTAGCACAATTAATAAATTATTTATCCCAATAAATAAATAAATAATGCGCCTTACAACCCAGTGTGCCTTATGTATGAAAAGCTTTCAAAATAGACCAGTTCATTGATATTACGCCAAATTATACGGTGTCCTTAATGGTCCGTAAAATACTGTGTGTATAACACCGAGCAGTACTTCTTGCTGTTTTGAACCCGCCCTCTCTTAAGTGTCCTGAAATTATTAGAGTAATAGCTATTATTGTTTTCATGGTACGAATGTAAGTTTCTGCCATATTTGTAAATGTGCTAATTTTTATAGCGAATACTGCCCTGAAGCTTCATTTGGAGAAAAAAAATTAAAAATTCTGTCCGAAGAATCGCAATTCAATCTTTCGCTGAAATCATTCAGCCCAAGTTCACTTTATTTTCTGTAAGCACTGTGCCTCTATCTATGAATGCCATAGGATTTTGTAAATGTGGAAAAATGAAGACATTCATTACAACTTTGCTCTCTGGCTTTGCACCAATACTTGGAAAATACATCCTTCCCTTGTTTCTACCCCCAAGATTTTACCAAATAAAAAGATAAGGATGCCCTCAGGACTGATTCCAGACGCCAGTGTTGACTTTACACTACCTCAGTGCGATGGATCTCCAAAATGATTTACGAAACCTTGTCCAGAGAGGAAATGTTCTTGATGTATGGACTGTCTGTCGCCCTTTTCTCTCTCTCTCTCTCTCTCTCTCTCTCTCTCTCTCTCTCTCTCTCTCTCTCTCTCTCTCTCTCTCTCTCTCTCTCTCTCTCTCTCTCTCTGCTGACAGCAGTGGCAAAGTTTGCAAAGGAAACAGGAAAGGCCTGAGCCGCTTGGTGTTGGGACGGATATCCTCTTCAGGAGCCGTGACCCCTCCCCTCTCACTTAACTCTCCCTATCTCCTTTTTATCGGGTTTCCCCACCTCCAAACAAGCTGCATTTTATCCACATTTAGACTCAGAAGGGCTCCGAAGGAGGGAGTTGTGTTCTTCTGTGATTTTCGGATCATTAAACCTGAGCAAACGATGTGTTGGCATGGCGATGAGGAGGATGAGGACAGCTCGGAGGTGATGTTTTGTCAGCTTGTTTGTTGGCTTTGTGTGTTCCTGTAATGGCAAATCGCGCTAGGGCCGGCTGTGATTAACGCTGTGAGTGTTCCTGGTGGATTGTCTTGGAACGAGCAGACTTAGTTCAGTTGAAATTTTGAACACGAAACAAGAGACACTTGTTCACAGGGACAGCTTTGTGACATTTTTCACAAGACAATCATCACGCGTCTGGTCGTTTATACACGAGGATGTAATGTTTATCCATCGTGTGGTCATTGGGAAAAAAAATCACTTCAAATAATGATGAACGAAGTAAATAGCATCTTTAATTTACATGGCAAGCCCTCACCATCCTTTTTGGTGGTATTTAATATTCAGTGGACTAGTTAGGACATCTCTCATGGTGTGACCTGCAGTTTGAATTGTTACTTTTGTGTCATGCAGTGAGAATAGATGTCTCCTTTTACCTCGTTATAATTGTCTTTTTAATTATCATTTCCTATTGAGTGACATAGACATGGTGAAAACCAAACTGAATTGCACCACTTGGTTGCAACCTTGCTGTAGAAAACAAAACTGCTGTTAAAAATGTAATTATCGTTGAGTGGTAAAAGCAAGACAATGATATGAGGGAAGGTGTTTCTTTAAGTGTATAACGGTAGTCAATTAGAGCAGAGGCCACTAATTGAGGGAATACTGAAGACACTCAATGGCTTGGGTTTTTGGTAAGATTACCACAATGGTTTTAAATATGAAATCTTGTTTTTCTTTTCCTTTTTACAATTTTTGCTTGCTTTCACTTTTGTGAATTTATTGTTGTATTGTGTTTTATATATTCAATAAAATAAACAAACAAAACATATACTTTCAGGCCAGTTCAGGAGCAAAAAAACGCCATGCTTTTCTGGCTTTAAACACACACCAAGTCATTCTACTTATCTGCATTCCTTTTCTCATGACTTGTCATTCGTACTCTTTTCCTCGAAAATCCCCCATCATTATCTCTCCCTCTCCATCTCCTTCCTTCCATTACATATCGCTGTATCCTGCCCATCATCTTTTCCTCTTCTGGTGAACTCGCCATCAACAG
This sequence comes from Hippocampus guttulatus, assembly GCF_054856545.1. Lineage (NCBI taxonomy): Eukaryota > Metazoa > Chordata > Actinopteri > Syngnathiformes > Syngnathidae > Hippocampus > Hippocampus guttulatus. The sequence goes on along the minus strand of NC_141269.1, from coordinate 6,943,772 downwards.
CTCCCCGCTACCAAATTGGGAGCTCTTGTCTTGTTGTCATATTTTATCGCAGCCTCAATTACATCTTTGCTCTCCTTCCCTCCAGAGTGACCCGGGCGGGCTGTCGGTACTGGAGCAACTGGGTCTGGACCAGAACTCTGACTTCTCCGACTCTAGCGTGCAGCAGCTTCTGGATGAGCAGCGCGAGAGGATTCGCCGGGAGATTCGCAAGGAGTTAAAGATTAAAGAAGGAGCCGAGAACCTGCGCAGGGCCACCACGGACAAGAGGAACGCTCAGCAGGTTGGCTTGGCAGCCCAAAAGTCATCAGCATGAAAAAAAATCGTACTTTTTGTGTGGAATAGAGCACAAAACAGATTTGGTTAAAAAAACAAACAAATCACAAATAGCTAATCCGGCGAAATTCATACATAAACTTCATCTTAACCCGTGAACGTTTTTTTTTTTTTCCAAATCCATTTCTTATGCAAGGACTTGACCTGAACTTTCAACATTAGAAAACAAGAATGTGTTTATGAATTACATTTGTACTGCTCCAGTCGGCCCGACGCTAATGAACCTCGTGTGGCCCGACATAGTAACGTAGTGGCCCACCGAGCGGATGTTAGAAATCACAAACTCAATTCCAATGAGACACGTCGCCAAAACAAATTTAGAGAATGACGTGCACTCTATTTGTGACACAGAGTCTATTTGAGTGACTGAGGAAATATGGTAATTACCACTGCTGGAATGATAAATGCTTGTCGTCCAGAATTTGAAACAACTAAAGCTCTCTAACTCCCTTGGTTGAATCATTCAGGTGGACACCCAGCTTCGGAGCTCCAATCGCAGGCTAGATAACCTTCATGCCCAGCTCCAAGAACTGGACGCTCACATTGTAGTGAAAGGAGGAGATGAGAGTAAAGGTAGGCTGTCAGCACGAATACTCTGCACGCTGTCAGTTTTACATCAACTCCGACTTTTCTCTTGTCCCAGATGAATGTCCTCAATCTCCTGGGGCGGAGAGCAGAACTTCAGCCCACAAGGAGCGCATTGCTGCCCTGGAGAGGCAGCTCAACATTGAGCTCAAAGTCAAGCAAGGAGTTGAGAACATGATCCCCATCTACGCCAATGGCTCCACCAAGGTACTTTACTAAACATTGTTCAGTCATCCTTGTATACTCTGGATGCCCGTACACAAAAATAGGAGCCGTTTACAACCGCTTTCACACGCAGAGAGATTCCACAAAGTAGCCGCATCAGAAACAAAACAGGAAATCGACCATAGCATTTCACAACAAAGGCGGAATATTGCCATACATAGGGGTAGCGTTTATCCCGCATATCATATATCATTAAAAAGTTTGATTGTGACATTGCAAGCGACATTCTTTTCAACAAGACGGGCCGGTAGAAGTGAGGATCAGCACTCGAGCTCTGCCACACACACACAAACTATACACTCACACACTTGCTCATTTGCAGTCGCACACTCTCTCAAATGCACACTCCCTAACATACACACATACAGACATTCACACACTTACACCCGTGCACTCACAACCACGGGTTCTCAACCTTGGAACCTGCTGACGCTACACTGGAATAGTAATCCGACAACGTATATAATCTCTATCCTCACTTCTCTAACGCTCGCCACATTGTTACCCTAAATCTGAAAATCTCTATTTGACTGAGAGTAGGAACGATATGGTGTAAAGGTCTGACCAAGTTTGACCTTCCTGTTTGTGTCATCAGGATAAGAAGATGCTGCAGACTGCCCAGCAGATGCTGCAGGACAGTAAAACCAAAATAGACATCATCCGCATGCAAATCCGCAAAGCTGTGCAGGCCACCGAGCACAACGACGACACACAGGGTAGGTGCAGGTTACCTCTGCCAAGGATGCTCACTTGTTAGCTAACAAGCGTATACAAAAATAATGACTCAAGTGACTATCACAAAACCTTAGAGGTGTCTTGCTCAGATGTTTTGTACGTTATGTGCCCTGACGGAGGGATCAATGCCATTTCATGGCAAGTGACTCACTTTGTGTCAGGCAATGAGTGCTGTCGGCAATTCCTACCCCTCTAATGGAATGAAAAAGGCCCAATTAATGACTTTGATCAGGTGGTGGATCACAGCTGAACAAATAATCATGAAAACCATGGAATACATGTACAGGAATAGAAAAAGGGCAGAAAATAATCAATTTTCTTTTGCATTTAAATCAGATTGCACTTTTCTGTGAAAACCTTTCTACAAGATGGTAGGGGGCTTATGAGGTGCCGTTGGGACTTGACAAGGTGTCCTTGTGGCTCTCTGTTTCTTTTCAAGTTCATCCCAAAAGTGTTTGACGGGCTTCCTCCAGACTGCACTCATCCAAGCTTTCCTTTTTGGACTCTGAGAACAGAAATGGGCCTTTCAAAAACAGTATCATTCATCCATGCATTCATTGTTCTGCCTGGAAGTATACTGTTAGTCCATGATAATAATAATAATAATAATAATAATAGATTTTATTTATAAGCGCCTTTCAAGACACCCAAGGACACTTTACAATAACAAAAAACACAAAACAATACGGGTTGAGCAGCGGCAGCCAAAACGCGCCAGCGTTCACTCAACCCGAAAGTCAGAAAGGATGATACAACGCAGTAAGATTGAGGCATATGACCCAATACTTTTGTCCATGTTGTATTGTCAATTCTGTCCTCTCATGCTTCAGCTTTTTTTTTTAAAGCTTCAATGCTCCCCTTACAGATGTGACGTGATGCTCTTCTCCTTCTCACAAGCCAATGTAGCATTCCAATAGTAGATGTTCTTATTTCAAGGTGAAATTAGATATCATTGCTTGATGAATTTATCATGCAATGTCATTGCCATCATGCGATGAATCCAATTGTCTTTTTTTCCCTTTCATGTCCCTTAAACGAAACAGATTTTCTCGCTTAACAGAATGTAGTTGTTAGGAATAATAAGCTTTCAGCTAATGACGTCAGCCCTCCCATTTTTCTTCCGTGCTGTGCTCCCACATAGATGATCTTAAGTTATTCTGGTTCATTTAAAGCACACACACACACACACACACACACACACACACACACACACACACACACACACACACACACACACACACACACACACACACACACACACACACACACACACACACAGGGGGTAGGTAGGTTGTGAGTCGAGTGTACACAGACGTCTCCAGGGACCACACCCTCTGGAGGGGTGATCTGCCAGAGTCCATGCTCAAGGCAGACCACCTTATTAGGAGATACAAGCACCCATAAGCCAACTCCACTCCCACTGCTCTTATTAACCCCCAAGCCCCCAACCTTATCACTCATGCGACATTTTGAACCGCTCACAAATCATAGACCTTTTTAATACTTTTTGAGATTTTTATCCATTTCAGCAGCTGGACAAAGTCAATTGCGTTATGCTTTGTTTTTCTCCTCCTATCTTATCCTCTTCATCTTCCACCTCCTTTTCTTCCACTCCCCTTGGTCCCTTATCTGCGCCATGAAGCGCATTACCCACTCTTGAGAGGCCCTGTCGAAGTGGACCACTCAGATGTTGGAGATGAGAATGACCACCGTGTCTAAAAGACTGTTTTTGCTCATATATTGTTAAAATCTGGCTTTAAAGAGAAAATTATCCTTTGAAAGATTTGAACGTTATGGAGGATGACAAATGTGCAATTCATAGATTGCAAACAAACCTCCAGGCTCGACTTGTTTCTTTTCCGTGTGCTTAATCCGTGACACTTATTCTTGATGTTATCATCACTTAGCATACCTCCGGGTGAGTGCTTCTCCATTAAAACTATTACCAAACAAGCAAACCAGGACGCTGTTGCCTCACCATGAACTGTGATGAGACAGAATTCCACTAAAACCTCCTGGATTGGAAATGTAACATGGTGTCTCTGATGTCACTCTAGGTAACCACGACATGTGTGGGGTGGAGCTTCGCATCGAGGAGCTGAGGCATCACTACAGGGTGGAACATGCTGTTGCTGAGGGAGCCAAAAACGTGCTTAGGCTCCTGGGGGCCAGCAAGGTTCATGACAAGAAAGCCCTTTCGGAGGTAAAGTTAGCTATTGATGCTTTTGTGTTTCCAAAAGAGGAGGCACCCTTCAGTTTACGATGGTTATATTTCTGACCTGCAACTGACTTTCAGACACATATTTAATGTAAGTCTGACTTTGCTACTGCGTTACAGTAGATTAATAATGACTACCGGTATGTTGCAATTTATTTGACCAATTAGGTAAAATGAGATCATTTCCCCCAATTCGTGGCACAGTGGTTCGGAATCACCCGTCTCGCAGATTCTGCGCATTTGAGCATACCACAATTCGAAATAACCAAAAAACGGAAATCTTCCTAGTGTGTTGACAATGATGTAAGATGACTTAAAATGATAACCATGGATTTACATTTTTATTTTTTTATTTTTTAATATTTGATGGCAAGCACTCCAGTGATCCAACATTTGTATACACACATTTATAAAGGTGATTTTCCTTAATATCCCCATTCTCTAAACATAATTTTTAAAGCTGCCTTGCTTCTTTTGTGTGCACAGGCACAGTCTCGACTGAGCGAGGCCTCTCAGCGCTTGGACCTGCTAAGGGATTCTCTGGACCACCGTCTGGCCGAGCTGCCTGAGGACCACCCCAAGGCCAACGTCATCAAAGAGGAGATGGTGCTGTCCTCTTCACCAGCCTTCAGCTCTCGCCATGGCGCCCCCTACATACACAACCAGTACAGCACCCTCAACAAACCCTCACCTCTCACAGGTATGAGACCAGAAACAAGACTCAATACCACCAGTCACGAGATTTTACTTTAAAACTGGTTCAACCGTGTGTGCAGGGACCTTGCAGGTGCAGCTGCTCGGCTGTGTTGGGTTGTTGGAGTTGGTCCCAGGGCGCAACAAGGGAACTGCTGTCATGTTACCCTGTTACAGCCCTGGAGATACACGGTCTTTCATGAGGGCCAACAAGGGACTCTACGGCCGGAGTGGTTCAGTCAGCGGAAAGACGCCGAGTAAGACAGAGGAGCTCTCTTGTAAGTACAACATAAAAGTTAATTCGAGCCTCGAGGTGACGTGTTTCCTGACCTTCGTTAAGGCAACATACATAAAAATAAAAAAATCTCAAAAGCACACCACCAAAAAATATATAGATTTTTTCTTTGGGGAGCAATTTTGCAAATCAGTGAATTTTAATTTTGGGGAATTGTTTTTTTTTATTAGTCAAGTCAAGTCAAGTCAACAGTATTTATAGAGCACTTTCAAACAGCCATCGCTGCATACAAAGTGCTGTACATGGAGCAATTTAACATGCACAATAAACAGTAAGACAAATCGGTAATAAAGGCGGTAGAAAGCACCAAACAGTAAAACCAAGAACAAATCTAAGTCATGCTGAGTCGAATGCCAAAGAATACAAGTGAGTTTTGACGAGGGTTTTGAAGATGGGCAGCGAGGAGGCTTGCCGAATGTTTAGTGGGAGGTCATTCCAGAGAGAGGGACCAGCAACAGAAAAGGCTCGATCCCCTCTGAGCCTCAGTTTAGTTCTTGGTACTTCTAATAAAGTCTGGTCCACAGACCTGAGGCGCCGGGCAGGTGTGTAGGGGCGGATGAGCTCAGAGAGGTAAGGTGGCGCGAGATTATTCAGAGATTTGAAAACAAATAAGAGGATCTTGAAAATAACTCTAAAATGAATGGGGAGCCAGTGAAGGGATGCCAGAGTAGGAGTTATGTGCTCCCTCTTACGAGTACCAGTCAAGAGGCGAGCGGCGGCATTCTGGACCAGCTGAAGGCGCTTAATGGAGGACTGGCTGACTCCAAAGTAAAGGGCATTGCAGTAATCGAGCCGGGATGTGACAAAGGCATGAATTACTGTCTCAAAGTGTTCATGTGAGAGGAGAGGTTTTATTTTGGCCAGCTGTCTAAGGTGAAAGAAGCTGGATTTAACAACGGCACCAATTTGCCGATCGAGTTTGAAATCACTGTCCAGTTTAAGGCCCAAGTTTGAGACTGTTGACTTAAGATAAGGAGACAGGGGGCCCAAGTCTACAGGATGGAATGTACAAGGGCCACTGGGACCAAACAATATCACCTCTGTCTTCTTTTCATTGAATCTCAAGAAATTTTGTGCCATCCAGGTTTTGATTTCTTCCAGACAGGATAGGAGTGGCCTTAATGAGAAGGCGTCTTTCTTGCTCAGTGGGACATAGATCTGGCAGTCATCTGCATAGCAGTGGAAGGGAATACCATGTTTCCTTAAGATGGAACCCAATGGGAGCAGATACAGCGAGAACAGCAGAGGCCCCAGAATTGAGCCCTGTGGAACACCACATGACAGGGGAGCAGTGCGTGACTCAGAGCAGCCAAGGCTGACACAGAAGGTTCTGTCAGCTAAATAGGACCTAAACCACTCAAGAGCACTGCCGCCAATGCCCACCAAGTGCTGCAAACGAGACAGCAGAATACTGTGATCCACTGTATCAAATGCTGCAGTTAAGTCCAATAAAACTAGACACACGTGGTCTCCAGAGTCATTTGCCAGGAGGATGTCATTAGAAACGCGTAACAGGGCTGACTCCGTGCTATGCATCGTCTTGAAACCTGACCGGAAGACCTCCAAGATGTTATGTTCATCCAAGAAAATTTTCAACTGCATGTGCACCACTTTTTCCAGAATTTTGGAAATGAAAGGCAGCTTGGAAATGGGCCTGAAACTTGACAGCACATCTGGATCAAGGCCAGCTTTCTTGATCAAGGGTTGGACCACAGCATGTTTAAACTGTTGGGGAACTACACCAGAAGAGAGGCTGCTGTTGATGATATCCAAGACTGATGCGCCAACACTCGGGAGAACCTCCTGAAAGAAGTGCGGGGGAAGAGAGTCGCAAGGGGAGCCAGATGGCTTTGTCTGGCGAACTACATCCTCCAAAAGCGCCAAGGACACAGTTTCAAAAGAATTTAGCACAGCTGAACATGGAACATGGACAGAGGGGTCAGATGCGGTATTTGAGACCGGAGTCCTAGCTGTAGAGACCTTATCAATGAAAAACTGAAGGAATCTGTTGCACATCTCGGGTGAAGAATCCGAGCAAGTAGGCAGAGGGGGTTTGAGTACAGAATCTATTGTTTTAAATAGTGCGCGTGGGTTGTGACGGTTAGCTTGAATAAGGTCCGACAGATATTCTCTTTTGGCCTCTTTTACTGTGAGCTGGTAGTTACGCCAGCAGTCTTTCCAAATTTGATAAGAGACATGCAATTTGTCATTTTTCCACTTGCGTTCGGCTTTGCGACACCCCTGCCTAGCTGCGCGGGTAATGTCGTTAAACCATGGCTCGGGTTTAGGTTTTGGGAGCACAGTTATTAGGTTAATTAATCCAAGCAATCGGAAACAAGGATTTATTAAGAAATACAAATGTGACAATATAATGAATGAACACTTTTTTTTTAAAGAACACTTAGGCATTGCGCTTTCCACCTTCTCCCATCTAATGGAAGAGCATTTAATTGTTCTGCCTGTGATCTTACATTGCTGGCATAGCTAGATGTACAAAGACATGTTTACAATTTATACATCATCATTTTTTGAGAAATTAAATGAAATTGGATAATTTCCTACATCACCACAAAGGGTATCTCCTGAAACGTGTCCCGGCATTCCATTGTACAATAGTTCTTGACAGAACAGTTTAATTGGCTCCATGACTCACCACAAAATGTATTAGTAGATCAGTATTTCCTACTGAAATGATTTGAAATTCCATTCATCTGTTCCAGCACCCAAACCCACCACATTTTTTGTCGCAGTTGTCCTGGTACCTCTGTAATACGAACAACTGGAAAAACATGAGTTTTTCTTTTTTTTTGCCCAAGCATGTTCTTTTGCTATCCCTGCACATTGCCACTGAAGCAAGTCAAACTGCATTACGTTTGCTAATATCAGATGTTGCATCTGGGCAATTTTGATATTGGCTCTATGATTGCGAGACAGGAAATCCGCACATTAGGCTGTCGGTGTTCTCACATCAGAAGTTACTCAACACCTTTTCTTTCCACAGCCACTTTCATCATTCATCTTTCATTATTCTACACATACACTCGAATAACTACCAAACATGCTTTTAAATATCTCCGCAATATTTTAAAATGGGTTTTAATCTTTCACGTCTTTGCAAAAAAAAGAGGAGCAATATATCCAACAGATTGACATTAAGTTTTTCGAGTCTGCCAGGTTTTGGGGAATCTTAAACTCAATAGCATAAACCAAGTGATCAAAACAACGCTGAATATGTGAAATGTGCTAATGCTTGGCCTTGTCAGCTTTTTGTGTAGGAATGTCACCTTGCATACTAAATATGCTGTATGTCTACGTGCAGCTGAGGTGAGCGCCGTGCTCAAGCTGGATAACACAGTGGTGGGCCAGACAGCATGGAAGACTGTCGGGGAGCAGGCGTGGGACCAGACCTTCACTGTGGAGCTGGAGAGGGTCAGTCACATAAAATTGATATTTAGTCTTATGTTGTACTGGGTTAAAAAAAAAGGGCTATTTTAATACAAGCTAAAGTCGGCATATTCAAAGTTTGGGCCCAAGTTATCATGTTCATTGAGTAAAAACTGCATGCGTTTTCCCTGCATGTTATAGTCGAGGGAGATGGAGATTGCGGTGTACTGGAAGGACTATCGCTCACTGTGTGCTGTGAAGTACCTGAAGCTGGAAGAGTTCCTGGACAATCAAAAGCACAGAGTTCAGCTGGAGCTGGAGCCTCAGGGCCTGCTGTTAGCTGAGGTAGAAAAACATTCATGATGTATGTACTGCAACCTAAATGTTCCGGTGAAGTAAAAATAAAATGTCTTCTAAATTTGGCACACCAAACAGAGGGGTATTATAAACAATGCTGCAAAATTTGAATGGTTAAAAAAAAAAGCCACGTATGTAGTATGAGGCTTCAAAATAATGAAAAATCAAGCTGGTCTCCGCTTGCTTTCCAGGTGACATTCTTCAATCCAGTTATTGAGAGAGTCCCTCGCCTACAAAGACAAAAGAAGATCTTCTCCAAGCAGCAAGGTGAGAACATCTCTTTGAATTGAATTGATTTTTAGCTGTCCCCACACGCTCATCATTCAGCAATCAATTCAATTTAGCTAATAGTAACCTCTAGTGGTTACCAATTTTCATTTACAGTGTTTTTGTTTAATGCAACAGATGGCATGGCATTCAGGGGGCACTTCATTAGGTACACATGAATGATCAAAATAGGTCCAACGCAAGAGTTGTATCAAATATTCCACTTTGTATGGCAACTTTTTTTTGATTAACACTGCAAGAGAGGTAGCAATTAACAATGTGTTTGTGTGTTGTAGCTTCATCAGGCAGTATTTCAATGCGTAACAATGAGTCTTCATGTCGATGATGACTCCTCAGGACAGGGTGCCCGTGCATTTCAAAAATCTCCACATTTAAGGCCTTAATTATCCCTAACATGGTCTTAATTATTTTTTCCAAATGCCATACTCCACACAGGAAGATTCAAACCATTAACCTTTGAACTCTGAGGCAGACGTGCTCACCACTACTTTGGGCAGCCAGTACCATAAAACAACATCCCCAATGCTTTTAAGAATTGAATGAATTTGATCAGAACGATGGTCATTTGGTCTTGTAGGAGATGCACTTTCACTGCGCATTTGTGCAACATCTAAAATTTTATTTTAAAAGTCAAGTTCAAAATGTCCAAATGCCTGCAGATACCCAAAAGAACCTTCATCAGCGGCGTGTGTACTTTGTTTATATTTCCAGGCAAAGCTTTCCTTCGAGCTCGCCAAATGAACGTCGACATCGGGACGTGGGTGAGACTTCTCCGAAACGCCATTCCCACTGTCAACAACTCTGGAACTTATAGTCCCAGTGCACACAACATGGCGTTCAATTCTGGGTGAGCCACACAGCACTGGCACGTGCCTGCCACTCATCTACATGTATCCATCAGCAACCCTCGAACCGTTATTTCCCTTTTTTTGTTGGAAGCATCCGCCCCCACGTCTAACCTTCCTTTTGTTTGTCTTCTTTCTGTTCATTTGTGCGTCTTCTCCTGCTGACATGCCGCGCATCGCTCTCCCCGGTGTCTCATTTGGCGCTTTCAGGGAGATCTCCATGGAGAAGCTAAGTCTGGATAGCGACTCGCCGATAAGGGCCGATTACAAACGAGATGCGGACATGCACACACCGGTGAGAGAGAGGGGGGCGGGGGGAGGTTTGTGTGTTTGTGTCTGGTATGGTTTGGTCCACACAATCGAATAAATATCATGTAGCATCCGTGTGACATCCAGTGGACAGAATTAGCAACAACAGTAACTTTTATTGAAAAATTGCACTCAACTGTTGGCTCTATTTTAATGATTGAGTCAAATGCCTTTGATAAAATGGACGCAAGGCAAACACGTACACACAAACACCATAAAGGCTCTTATCACGCTTGTGAATGCCCAGGAGACATTGATTAAATATACACATTTATTCGTATTATTTTCATTTGTATCAGTTTTTACATGGCAGTTCGGTTTAATAGTGGTTAGCACGTCACGGTTCAAATCTCAGTTCAGGTCCTCTTGTGTGGAGTTTGCATGTTCTCCCCATGCTCATGTGGGTTATCCTCCTACATCCCCAAAACATGCATGTTGATTGCAGACTATTCATTGTCCATAGGTGTGAATGGTAGATGATAGATTGTTCAACACGTTTTTGAAAAATGATAACCTCATGCCCTGAGAAAGTGCCTCAACAGCCCATGTTTGTGTGTCGCACGCCACGACATTGTTTTCTTGTCTTTTTATATGCGCCCTTGTTGTCTTCTCCTTCATTCCTCTCGTGTTCCCTGCCAGGACCGACCGCCAATCATCGAGCCCTTTACCCCCCCAGACCTCACCCCCGAGTGCCCTGTCCGAACCCCGTCTGTCATCAGGTATGCACTTTTGCATGCCGGAATGCATTATCCAGCACGCGCCATTTGTAACATACACTGACCGGTTACTTCTTTTGCTGCACAAGCTTCCAAGATCCGGTGTCTGTACTAATGACATGTAATGAAGCACCCAAAGTGTTATTTCTAGCAATGAATATAAATTAGTGTCTTGTCAAACCCTCCCTTATGTCTGCAGTAAGCAGAGGAAAGGCCCTCTGTCTCTCCAAGACTTCAGGCTGATAGCCGTGTTGGGCCGAGGCCATTTTGGAAAGGTACACTTACTTGGGGACCTCAGCCTCAACTGTCAAAAACCCTTGAATTAACTCATTCACGTCTTTTCAGACTTGGTCTAGAATTGGCTGGTACTGAATGAGTTAAATAACAATTTACATATCTTGTTTGCAGGTGCTGTTGTCCGAGTACAAAAAGACGGGCACCATGTTTGCTATTAAAGCTCTGAAGAAAGGCGATATTATAGCGCGTGATGAAGTTGAAAGGTATGTTGAACGCATTTCATTGCAGAATCCAATGTTGCCGGACTTTGAATGGCTGTCATGTTTTTGTCAATGTATCAAGTACCCAAAAGGTATTGTATTTGGATATATGACATGCATTCAGCCAATTCTGGCAAGGATCAGGAATTATAGTCACGTTACACATCCACTTGTTTGTGAAATTAGTAGAATGGCTTTTTTCAAAGACCCATTTTAGGAAATAGATAAAAGATTGACACAGTCAAGACAGGCACTCCAATCCAGAGAAAAAGAATTTCCATTCGAGACATTCACAAGTCGGCATTGCATAATATGTCCTTTCTCTTTCTGCCCCTTTTATTTTACTCACTACTCCTGATCCAGTCTGATGTGTGAGAAGCGCATCTTCGAGACGGTCAACATGTCACAGCACCCCTTCCTGGTCAACTTGTTTGCATGCTTCCAGACTCCAGAGCATGTGTGTTTTGTCATGGAGTACACGGCGGGAGGTGACCTGATGATGCACATCCACACCGACGTCTTCACCGAGCCACGAGCTGTGTACGTAACTAAATATTGCCACACATTACAATGATTTGCTGCCTTTCAAAGGTATGCCACAGCAAAAATGAAATTGACGCTTTGCAGGCAGAGGAGGAGAAATGTATAAATTAGTGCCTTCTACCCAGAACCAGCAAAGCGGTATTTTTCTGCAACTACGTGCGCTTTCACACAATGACATATTGCAATCAAATAATTAGATGGTGTCAGCATATGCGCTATTTTTCCTAATTTAAAAAATACATTTCAATGGGGAAAGATGATTTAAGATCTGAGTGTTTTGACTTACAAATGTGGTCATGCAACAAATTGCACTTGTATGTCAAAGCACCACTGTGCTGAGGATTCCATGATATGCCCCTGAAGTGCATGAGCGTAATCATGCATCTTTTGTTGAATTTCAGGTTTTATGCTGCCTGTGTGGTTCTTGGACTTCAGTTTTTGCATGACCATAAGATTGTGTACAGGTGAGTGGAACTCACAAAAAAGACACGCTCACTGCACTGCTTATTATTGTATCTGATTAGATTATAAAATTGGACTTTAATTTTGTGAATGATAACGATCATGATCCGAGATTCAGCAAACGTGTTCTCTTGTAGAGATTTGAAGCTGGACAACCTGCTGCTGGACACAGACGGCTACGTGAAGATTGCCGACTTTGGGCTGTGTAAAGAAGGTAAATATTGATTGGTTCCTGACAGATGGGGGAGCCGGTTTGGATAAGGGTCCTGTGATGCTCATCTTCATCCTGTCATATAGGCATGGGTTACGGGGACCGCACCAGCACGTTCTGTGGGACGCCAGAGTTTTTGGCTCCTGAGGTCCTGACTGATACATCCTACACCAGGGCAGTAGATTGGTGGGGGCTGGGAGTCCTCATTTATGAGATGTTGGTGGGAGAGGTGAGAATCACATTATTTTCACTCGCACGTCTTTCAGCCCTACATGACGTCATGATATGAACCCGCTCATTCCGCCTTGTGTTTTTGCAGTCACCGTTCCCAGGGGACGATGAAGAGGAGGTGTTTGACAGCATTGTAAATGACGAAGTCCGCTACCCGCGCTTCCTCTCAACCGAAGCCATTGGTATCATGAGACGGGTGAGGCTACACCCACGCACGCAAATAAATGTGGCCAAAACTCACTCACACTCATGACACATATACCATCTTTGTGCATGTGTGAAACATGAACAGCTGCTAAGACGGAACCCAGAGAGGCGACTGGGCTCCGGTGAGAAGGATGCAGAGGAGGTGAAGAAGCAGGCTTTCTTCAGGGTGAGACATTTCACTTCTCTTTCTAGCCTACAAAATTACAAAATATAAACAGCAAAAACGAGCACTCAACGGAGCACAGATATGTATGTATCAAGTATGAAACTGAGTTATAAGCATAGACCATAAGTAAAGGCACCACTTTGGGGCTTTCCCGCCCTATTTTGACATCTTAGTGTCATGGAGCTATGTTGAAGTGAGTCAACTCATTCACTGACAGCAAATTTAGAGCATTTTCAAGCAATTTACAGTGGCGCAGCATCAAACCCTCAACTCACCCATCTCCACTGAAAAAGCATAGTCGTCAATGGCAGTGAATTAAAGATCTTCATTTTGAGAAAAGTAGTGCTTTGGTGCCATATCCTAGCCATAAATACATGACAGGTCTTGGAAACAACAATGACCCACGATGTAGTTTGGGGAACGCTGTACAGTAGATAACTGAAACTTCATTTTATGCCTATAAAATGGTCATTATAGCAAAGATTTCCTTTGTGTTTGATACATCATCTTTTGGTGTTGATTCTAAATCCATGTATATAGGCTCGATCATTTTTTTGACAGCTGCATTTCATGGCCACAGGGAGCACCTGGTTATTGTTTTAATGACATCTTTTGTTGAGTTATTTGCACAACACCGTGACCTTTCCTAAATCTTACCCTGTATTAATAAAAAAATACAACTACCGGTAATACCAAAACTAAACTAATGCTAAAACTTGAGGATAAGCTGTTCAGATAATGGATGGATAGATAAAAACCGAACTAAAAATGAAGCACCCCCCCCCCCCCCCCAAAAAAAAAATTCTAAATAAAAATGAACAAACCCAATTCAAGAATTCATTAAAACTAAATGAGTATGGAAAACAAAAGTCAAAACGAAATAAAAACAAACCATAATAAAAAATCCAACACTATTTAAACCCGGCAGCACACGACAAATAATCACATATCTATTTTATTATTATTTTTTTTTTTATGTGTGTGTCAGAACATGGACTGGGATGCACTGCTGCAGAGGAAGGTGCCTCCTCCTTTCGTCCCCTCCATCGGTGACAAGGAAGACGTCAGCAACTTCGACGAGGAGTTTACCACGGAACAGGCGGCTCTGACGCCCCCACGAGAGCCCCGCGTTCTCACACGCAAGGACCAGGACAGCTTCCTGGACTTTGACTACGTCTCGGACATCTGCTAGTGGCGCGGCAATATTGTTTTGTGGCCCACGCGCCCTCCCCGTATGATTGTTTCATTAAAACACTGTGAATGAATGTGGGTAACACTGAAGTTAAGTTTCCACTTCTGTGGGCTTTTATAGGCACAGGCTGAAGGAAGTTGGCCAACTTATTGCCAGGACAAAATACGTAGGAGTCAACTTGCTGCCTCTTGTTACCGATGCCTTACATTTGTATGTACTCGTATCAGACACACGGACCAGCTAAGTTTTTATGTCGACAAGTCTTTCTGTAGAGCAGCAGGAAGAGTGACGAGACGAGCTGTACCCATACTCTCCACTGTTTTTTTTTGTGTGTTTTTTTTAAGAATCAAGAAAGATTACCTCCTGTCAAAAGAGTGAATCCACTGACGACGAATTGACGCATTTAGGTCTTAAAGGAAGTTGACCACAGGGTAAATAACCACTGTCTTGATGTAAACGCAGTCGACGTCTTCTTATTTATGCTGTACTGATTTTCACGTGACCACTTACCAGCTGCAATTGGTGCAAATGGACTTTTGACAATTGCAATATTCCAAATACCCTGCACATACTTGGTTTTTTGATTGGATACGTTTGGGGTATGATGATTGCAATAAAACATGGAGTGCGATAAGCACATGCCACAATTATCAGTGCAACATTTTGTAGTTCTCATTAAAAAATATCTAGTGGTGGCTTGAGGTACAAATGGTTGGACTTGTAAGTTACTTGGAAGAGATATGACATTTGACAGGGTTTTTTTTTTGTTTGTTTTTTTTGGTAGACTTTAGATGCTAGCACTGTATAGTGGCAGTGAAGTCAACTTGCTCTACAATGAGCAGATGCTTAATGTCAAATCAGAGAATTGCACCTTGTGCATGTAACGACATGGGTACCGGTCTATCTGCATGTTTGTCTGTCTACGACTATACCTGTCTACTTGTATTTCTTTCTCTGTCATCTGTATATACAGTATATGCTGCTTTTTCCATGTTTTATGAAAATGGTACACGTCTCTCTCTTTCCTGTTTCACTGTCCGTCAGTTCCTGTCTGTCTGCATGCCTACAGACCTGCATTTACTTGAAAGTCTGACTGTTGTTTTAGGTGCCTGTCTATCTGTACAAAAGTGCCTGTCTACCGGTATGTCTGATCTGTACAAAAGTGCCTGTCTACCGGTATGTCTGATCTGTACAATGGTACCCGTCTACCTGTTCACCTGCATGCCCATCTAGCTATAAGATATTACCGGTTTGCCTGTATATCTGTCTGCACACAACTGCTTGTCTACCTCCATGTCCGTGTGTGCAATCTCAGTGGTTGTCTATCTGCTCGTCTGCGACTATCTACAGCAGGCATGTCCAGCCCCAGGCCTGGAGGGCCACTGTCCTGCCTGTTTTCCAGCTCTCCTGGCTGCAACACACCTGATTCAGATGATCAGCTCATCAGCCAGCTCTGAACGTTCCTGATTATTTGAATCAGGTGTGTTGCTCTTGGGAGAGCTGGAAAACAGGCAGGACAGCGGCCCTTGAGGACCGACTTTGGACACCCCTGATCTACAGTATGGATGTCAACCGTACATTAACACCCGTCCAACTACACAGTTACCTGTCAATCCGCATGACTTTACACACTTATGTGCATGTCTTGTCTTTTCGATACTGTATGTCGGTGGGTGGGTTTGGTGTCAGTCTGCCAAAGGGGGCAGTATCGAGCACTGCTCCATGGGAAGCTCAATTTTTCAAGATGTCGTCGCTGGAACAGAGATTGTCGCGGATCGAGGAGAAACTAAAGCAGGAAAACGAAGAAGCTCGGCGGAGTATGGACCTTAAGATCGACATGAGTCCACACAGATCCCGCGCGAGACCAAGTGAGTGTTAACCGGGATGTCCACAAAGGGGTCAGAATAACTGTGGGGTGGGGTGGGGGGCGAGAAAAACGCTCGAAAGAGGCGGAGGGTGGGAGTGAAGGAGAACGGCTGTTCCGCTCCTCCTTAGCTGCTGCGTGCTAACCAGCTAGCTACATAAACAAACACCGACGTACGTGTTATGCGGTTTCGTGTCACGCTAACACGCTTGTATCGTGTTGGGAACGAATACTACCGTGTGTGTAAATTGATGTTTTCAAGTCTGAGCCGCTGTCAAGAAGTATTTAGCCGACAGTCACCTCCAGAATGTGTTGGGGACCTGTGCTGTCAAATGTGCTAAGCTAACGTGCTAGCAGACAGAACGATAGCTGGCGGCAGGCCCGACATAAACCTTAAAATTTTGTTTTGTGTCATTTTGTGTGGGTATGTGTACTCGTAGTGTATCTTTTCCCTCATAGCACTTGTTTCTTAGTAATTACACCTCCCGCAAGATCCGACATTACTGTCATTTTTTTATCCTTGACGAGACGGGGGCGAACAGATTTTAGCTCATCGAATAAACCAGTCACATCTCTGTAATAACATAAAATAATAACACGGACGTACTTGCATTGCGTTTTGTTGTCTGTCTTATGTAATTTAGGTAAAAAATATTGGCGATAAACCAGTCACATCTCTGTAATAACATAAAATAATAACACGGACGTACTTGCATTGCGTTTTGTTGTCTGTCTTATGTAATTTAGGTAGAAAATATAGGTGAAATTACGAGCTAGTTTAAATCGTAATTTCATTACCTCTATATAATTGTTCTTTTCTTCACTCTACCAAACCGTGTTTTCCATTTTTTTTCTCTTCATGCAGTGTTTGTGTGAATTTCTTGTTCCTTCTTAATGCCGAAGTGCACTTGTATCGCCCTTTCTGAAGGGATTCCATATCTAAAGAAAAGAAATTCAGATTTATTCAGGACAGGACAGTAAAAAGGTTGAGACTTGCCATGTACCTGTTTTGAAATATCTGGACTTTTCCCCTTGCCAGGCAGTCAAAGTAAAGATGTAGGACAGAAATTGAATGATGTCACGATGTTGTCTGCACATACTGAAGCAGGCTACACACATTTTATCAGTGTAAGAGACCCCACATGCCAGAGGAAAAATTGGCGAGTGCGTACGTACTGCTCTTATAGTATGTGGTGTATACAACACAACACACCACACTCATACATACTCTATACAGTATTTATATGCACAATCGCCAACTTTTTTTCCTCTCAACCATGTCTTTTGTAGTACTTCCATTGGCCTGTGGGAGGCAGCATGTTGCCACAGGGCAGCCAGACGGCCTAAAGTACAAAGAAGAAGCAGTGGCTATGGTACTTTCCTTTCCGATCCAAGTGAGATGATCTGAAGTATTTGAAGGAAAGTTTGCTCAAATGGGAAAAACGTTTAGGAAAAGTGCCTCACAGCAACCTTTAAGCCGTGTTTAGCATAGCACCTCCTGGCCAACAAAATGATGTTCGAAGCAAGGGCCAAAACGACATGGATTTTTAAAATCCATTTAAACCGCCCCCCATGATGCAGACTTTCTATAGAGGCACCATTGAGAGCATCTTGACCAGCTGCATCACCGTGTGGTACACCGCTTGCACCGTGTCCTGCAGAAAGAGTCTGCAGCGCATTGTGAGAGCGGCTGAGAAGATCATTGGTGTCTCTCTTCCTCCACTCGCGGGCACTTACAACTCTCATCTGACCCGCCAACCCACTCAGATCGCAGGTGACCCCACCCACCCGTCTCACAGCCTCTTCGACGTGCTGCCGTCGGGGAGGAGGCTGCGATGTCTCTCTGCTAAATCCGCCAGGCTCAAGAACAGTTTATTCCACCAGGCGGTCAGAAGGCTAAACTCCCTCCATGTTTTGCCCGCACCCCCCCCCCCCCCCCCCCCGCCCTGCCTCCTGCCACAATCGGTGCCCCTCCCCCAGCATCTGACATTCGATTATTGCACTTAAAACAGGTAACTACGAATATACAATAATCACAAGTGCCCTTGGTTGTCTCTTGTTGCTATTTATTTATTTTTATTTAACATATTTATATATTTGTCTTATGGAATTTTATCGTAAATTTTAGCTGTGTGTGTTCAATGCACTACATGTTTGCACTGTGGTTGAGAGAGGAAAGTGATTTCATCTGTGCTGTATGTTACACATAGAGCATATTTGACAATAAAAGCTGACTTGACTTAAAAGTAGAGTCTGATATTTGGCTGAAAAAAAATCAGATGGCTGATTAACAACGATTGATTCAAAGAAATGTAGAGTGAATATATTCTTTTTGGGTCTGTCAACACAACAAGGTAGACATGAATTAACGATGGAAGATTTGACTGTTTACGATACTTTTCAGTATTTGTTTAACTTTATAAGAGATTAAAGTCAAAATCAGCCAATTTTGGTGGGAGGAGGATGTGTGAATGTCATTATGTTTACGTTGCAATGTGTTAATATGTGTGCGGGTGGGGGTGGGGGGGTTAAAAATGGCAGATATTTGCTGATTTTAATAGATCTAATATCATCCGATTAAATCATCCATTTGATTAATCGCTCAGGTCCTCTGTATCAGCATATCATTTTTTGAAGTCCTTACATTACTGATGTCAGCAACACTTGATGTCGAGCGATGGTGTATGTGCGGAAAAATGGAATGAATTCACTTAAATATTGCTGTCCTTTGTTATGTTTGCAAAGAAGCACCTTGTTACCTTTCCTTGATCCAATGATGTTTTCCCACAAAGGTTCAGGAAAGGGGTAGCATAGGACAGGGGTGTCAAACGCATTTTTGTCTCGGGCCAGGTTTCAGTTACAATTTCCCTTGGAGGGCCGTTATAACTGAAACCATATAAAGAAGTCAAGAATAATGGTTTATTCATCTATTGTTTAAGTTACTGTAATGAGGGGTTTGGTAACAAGAAAATGCGGACAGTGTCACTCTAATTTATTACAAATGAGAATTTGAAATTTGGGGAGAGATTTTAGCCAGCATCATGAAAGATGACAACTTTGATTTGCTCTCGCGGGCCACATAAAATTATGTGGTGGACCAGACTTGGCCCCCGGGCCTTGAATTTGACACTTGTGGCATCGGAGGTCTTTACTATTTCCAAGTATTGAATAGGTTTAATATTTATAACTGTCTACCCTGAGCATTTTTGGAGCAGATTGAGAAGGAATGCTCACTCTGAACACGGCCCACACCATACCACACCACGGCATAATCAGTTCGGATCATCTTTTAAAAATGTGCGTTGCTGACTTTGATTGGAAGTGGGGGATGCTCTTTTGGCCAGATTGTCATATACTACCTGAAGGATTATTATGAATGCATACATGGACTACACTACATTTGCCTTCAGTTCCTGTTGGTTTGAAGGACAAAACTACTACCGATTCCATTGTATCTTTCATAAAGTTTCGTTCACACTTATAAAGTGTTCCATTGTCTGTTCGGATGTACCGATACCGCTTAAATGTGTTAAGCTATCACTGCTGTGTTTCACTGTTCTTTACAGGATTTGCTGTATGTCTCTTTCATGAGAGTCTATTTGTAGTATGAGAGAGAGCGTGATTGTGGTAGTAGTTGCAGTATAGTAATGTACGTGTGTGTGTGTGTGTTGTATTTTCTTTCCTCCGTCTAGTCATCGTGATCCAGCTCAGTCCTGCTCCAGCTCCTTCCCAGCGTGCAGGTATCATTCAATCCATCGCTCTCTCTGCCATCACACAACATCCTCCCACCCTTCTTATACACCCTCTCAAGGCCACCTACACCATTTACAACCACCACGTTGACCTTTAATTCTCCTTCACATTACTTCATCACTTTTTATGAGCCTGGTTGCGCTTACTCTTTTTTTTTGACCCACTGGTACTAAAAGTTGCCAGACTTCCTCATGTCTAAAAAAAATAATCAGCAGACAGGGAACAATTCTTTGAATAAAGAGGCCAAGCGCCTGCTTTGCGCTGTTAATCGTCACTCGAAATTGGAGGTTACTGTCTAGCTGAGCATGAAAGAAAGAAAATGACTCATCTATTTAACAAAGCCATATCATTTTGCTTAAATGTTAGCTTAATGCTAGCACAAAATGGGTAACACCATTGATGGGCTAACAAAAGTAGTATCCATATTTCAGTGGATGTGACTCTTAAAACTGGTTGTAGTATTTGAACACAAATGGTCTCGGTATGTAAAGAGACCAAAAAGCTTGATGCACGTTTTGCATACCTTACAGAGTGCCTTGAGAACTGTTCCAGTTCCAACTCTTATTGGTTCACACGAAATGAAATCCATTGGAACTTCGATTTACGCACTGTACAAATCTATTGTCATAATAGTCCAAAATAAATCTAAACAGCCTGCCCTTGTGTCCCCTTCTTGCGTTTTAAGCTGTTTTGTGAATAAGCTGTCCTGGCAGCATTATTTACGTTCTCCGTGGAAACGGGTAGCCCACAATGCAACGCTGCTTTCCCACAAAGTGTGGGCTACCTGTTTCTATGGTGAGCAAACAATGCCATTTTGCAAAAGAATGTAAACTGTACCGTATGCTGAAAGGCTACGGCGTTTCATTGTCGTTTGCTCGCAAACACACAGAACCGTCAGACAAACGCTTCTTTTGTAATCGAATTAATGGGAACTTTCTAATTATCACCCCCCAAGTTACAACACTTTAAGGAATGGATATTTGAACACAAGAAAGCCCTGTTTTGAGATACGAGCATAGTCACAGAATGAATTAAACTTGTAAGTCAAGGCACTACTGTATCGACATTATTGGGACCACTTCACATCTTTTTCTGTGTGTGCCTCATTGCAGTCTACAGTGGAACTTCTCAGATTGAACAGTCTGTTCCGAAAAAGCCAAAATGCTAGTTAACGGAAATCCTCATAGCCCATGTAATTGAATTAATCCCATTCAATTGTCAAAATGTCATTTTTGTGAATCCTAATAACTGCAAACGGGTATAACAAGAATTATTTGAATCGGAAAATTGGGTTTGATTTCAAAGATGTGGTGTAATCTAATTTAACTGAATTATTTCCACTGTAAAATGTATCAGATACATACCGAATTGTCTGTTATTGGAGAGCTATATATTATTGAAGGAAGTGCTGCATTTAGAGCACTTACAAGTTAATTCATATGTATGAAATATGACGACAAGCAACCCGTTGCATCATACACTCGCAACCTGAATCCTACCATATTTGAGAGGTTCCTTTTTTATTTTAGACAAACGTGGATAATTATTACTATGTTGGCAACTCATTTACTCGATATTTTTATTTTATGACCCCTTGGAAGGATGAGACCCGTCCTTGACCGCCAATGTATTTATTTTATTTTTTAGTTGGCCCATTGACACCTCCCCTTCAAATCATACCCTCTTTCTATCTTTACATCACTTCTCCTCTCCCTTGTCTGTGCGTCAGTGAGTGGCAGGACAGCATTGGCGTGTACGTGTGTTGTGCGTGCGAAAAGCGGATGTCCGACAAATAACCTCAAATTTTGCTGGAGGAGGAAGTTCGCACAGTGCATGCGGCTTTTCTGCACGGCGCATTTACTTTTTGGGGGGCAGCGTCTATTTGTGTTTTGACACAGTTTCTAATCCAGCATCCCCCGGAGTGCGGTGAACACTCGTCTTCCTCTCTTGTGTTTGTTTGCCTGTAACTGAAAAGTCCTCTGAACTTCCAGCTGCGCTATGGCCAATGTTACTCCTCACCTGCAGGGGACAGCGCCTGCAACCTTGTCTTTTGTTTGCGTCGTCTTCTCATTCTTCTGGCTCAGTCTGGCTGTCCAGCCTATGCCCGCAAATCTGGAGCCGGCCAAACTGTGGAGATGCACTCTTACTAACGCTTCTCCCCCTTACTAAGCGGTATTCTTTCAACAGGTTCCTGGAAAAAAAACGCACCCACGGCTTCTTGGTCATGGAGGAAGCCACCCCTACCAAAACAATTGCTATTTCAGCGATACAGTCATCCCTGGTTATTCACAGATCTAGGGACGGAGTAATTCTATCACAATACAGTGTCCAAACCTACAACCGTGATCGATCCTCTTTACACGAATGTCACCTTAGAAATAGTAGAACTGCGACAAACACCTTCCAACACCCACAGTTTGTGCCTCCAATCCGGATACTGCCACATGATCTTACATTCCTACCAAACTATTTTATAATAATTATCATTTGTGAAGTACCGTAATTTCTGGACTACAAAGTGTACCTGATTAAAAGCCGCAGCAGCTAAATTAAAATGTCCCGCTCCATGCCTCGCAATCGACTTGGGATTGAAGTTGGACACCCCCGATGACCATCAAAAATACTGCCGTACTTAAAATTTCACCTTGACTGTGTGTAGGTGTAAAAAGCAGGATTATAGCAGATGGCATTCATAAAATTTTCAACAATAAAAACAGGCTGCCTTGAAATATAGTACGTCCTGTTGAGTTCTTCTTTCAGATGTACACAATCTCAAACTATGTCGTCATCTCATGGTCTGTTGTAGAACTACAGTTTTAGATCTAATTAGTTACTCTCCCCCCAAAAATCTACAGAATAGCGGGACAGCTGGAACCCGCAATGGAACGGGGTTTTCCGTGCCATATATTTTTTCACCAGTGCATCGTGGCACAAAGGCAACTTGAAATGTTTAACAATCAGACCGCTGGTGTGAATGCCCTTAGTGATCATTTCCCCTCTGCACCAGCCCTTCAGCTACCCCTTGCCAATGACGCAGGAAGCCGCTCATCATCTTCAGAGAGCTCACCTCAGCACCATCCCTGTCGCCCCAGACATATGCTCACCCTCCCCACTCCACCGTACGGCCTACAGAAGAGTCTAGAGAAGTATGTGAGCTCGCAAACGCACACTCCTGACCAATATTGGGGGTTTTTTTTGTTTGTTTGTTAGCTTTTTTTGGGCCCGTTCCGATATTAAGTAAAATACAATTCTGATAAACCATTCAGTGACCGATTTAGTTCATGAAATAATATATTTAATAAAATAACTTTGTCCTGAAATGGTTAAAACAATAAAGATTTGAGTTAGAGGCACAATATTTGACTGTTTTACATGACTTTGTCCTTTAGTATTGGTTTAGTTTTTTTTGGGGGGGGGGGTTGAACGTCATTATCTGTGTGTTCTGTGTGTAGAACAATCAACAGCAATTAGCAAAAAGGCAGATTTTTGCCATTTTTCAAATGATTATTGTCCGATTAATTGGTTACGCCCTACTTGTAACCTCACGCGATGCATTGACGTGTCCAAATCTTACATTACATTAATGTGCAAGCATTGTATTTGTCTGTATTTGTCCCCACAGTGCAGAGATTGACCAGAAATTGCAAGAGATCATGAAACAAACGGGTTATCTTAAAATTGACGGACAGGTGAGTTAACCGAATGAGAATGACAAGTTTTTAACTAGGTCAAGGCAAAACCATATGTAAAAGTTCAGTTCAATCCATTGATAACGTGCATATTGTCATTCTCCAGAGGTATCCGGCCGAGGTGACAGATTTGATCAATGAGGGGGAGATTGGCAGCGGGACCTGTGGGCAGGTCTTCAAAGTGCGATTCAAGAAAACTGGTCATGTCATTGCAGTCAAAGTAAGACCGTCCTGTACTACTTATCTTTCCCCCAACTGTCCCTGTTGTTCTATTCCAGACCCGGAATATAGCCTCCAGGCCCCATTCGCCTCATGCGCAGTTCCTGACCAGCCCTCTCTGTTTTTATTATGTTAAAATTCATTTGACTTTTATTTTGATATGCACATGCGGATGGTACAAGCCAGCAAGACTTGTCTTCAGTGTCGCCAAATTAGTGACATCGTTGCTATATTTAGTCACTTTTCCAGCTTAACTAGCGACTTCCATCTTTGGAATTTTTTATTATTTTTTTTTAAATGGCTTGAGTACTTCAAATGGCTCTAAAATCCTCTAAACCAAATAAATTCACAAACTAAATTCCCCAACGTAAAAATGCATATTTCTGCGGACCCATTTTACGATTTTCAAAATTCTTGGTGTGTTGTACTCTGGAATCACACTCAGCATTGACAGCATTTTTTGGCAAGTCTCGTCGCGGTGCTTAAAAAAAAAGGGGGGGGGCAAATTCCTCTTGCCCCCCCATGTCCTAATTATAATAACATATACCATATCTGCAAAAGTAACAAATAATCCGATCATATATTCATATAGCGCATACAGTAATTGAATTTACCTGAAGAAATGATCAAATTTTTGAAATAGCCCCTTTGGTAAATTAATTGCGCTTTTTTGTTCTTATGCTATGATATTTCTGTTGGATTGTCATCTTTCTATCTTGAAAGCCATCCAAATGTGTGTGTTCTTAGCAAATGCGGCGAACAGGAAACAAGGATGAAAACAAGAGGATCCTGATGGACCTGGACGTGGTGCTGAAAAGTCATGACTGTCCTTATATCATTCAGTGCTACGGTGCCATAGTTACCAATGTGGGTATCCTCCAAAGACTACAATGGAACCTCCAAAATAGAACACAATCCCTTCCGTGACACTGGTTGTCAAGTTGTTCCATAGGAAATAATGCAAAATTATTACAGAGGCGTTTGAGGATATACACAGCGTGCATTAAATTGTCGTCATGCGGCACAAAAAGGCACACCGACTTATTTCGCTACATACTGTTTTTCGTTTGATTGTTTGATATTTATGACCTTGAAGGTCCCCCCCAAACAAAACTTATAATTGATTATCTTCCACTAGATCACAACTAAACCGCCACTTTTTGTGACATTTTTGTTATTGTGGTGTATAAGATCCCCCCCTCCAAACGTGCCTCGGCTCAATAAAGGTTAGGAAACTCGTTTCGTGAATCATAAGCAAAGTAACATGACAATCGCTTTCTTAAACATTTTACACCAAGTACCACCTAAAAGAAAATCAGCTCTCCGAGTACCCCCATTGTGATCAAGATTAAAATATAACAGCATAGTGTTTATCAGAAACAAAGCAGAGGTTTTATTCCTAAAAGTATATTTCATATTTTAAGCCAATGTCATTTTATTTTATTTTTTTAAGGAATTTTGGGGGTTTTACTCCACGTTGAAGCATGATGGCTGTGTTTCTCTTTGGTGGTTCCACGCCACCAATAAAACATCATTGTCAGTTATGTCCACCAGACTACATGTTACAATTTTTTATGGGCCTGCTTTTACAGACGGATGTATTTATTGCCATGGAGCTAATGGGAACGTGTGCTGAGAAGCTGAAGAAAAGAATCCAAGGCCCCATCCCAGAACAAATCTTAGGAAAGATGACTGTTGCAGTAAGTGAGCCATTTAAGTAGGGCTGCAATGATTAAATAACTGGAGTAATTCTATTACAAAAAAAGTAAAAGCAACATTTCTGCCCGAAAGCTTTGCTGTGATCATTTTCTTAAAGTAACACACATTTGCAAGTCACAGATACAACAGAGTGATGGCAGTCCCAAGTAGACAAAAATAATGCCTGCACCTCAAAAATATGTTGTATAAGTATTGATGTTGAATAATGCAAAATCAGTCGAATAATTGATTCTTAAAATATTCAATCGCTACAGCCCTATATTCAAGAAAATACATTGCTGCCTTCATTTTGTGGTTTAATCATCACTATGTGTTTCCGCTCAAGATAGTGAAAGCCTTGCTGTATTTGAAAGAGAAGCACGGTGTCATCCACCGTGACGTTAAACCCTCCAACATTCTCCTGGATGCGAAAGGTCAGATCAAACTCTGCGACTTTGGTATCAGCGGACGCCTTGTCGACTCTAAGGCAAAGACTCGCAGCGCTGGCTGTGCTGCGTACATGGCGGTACGTGGTGACAAATCAAATTATGCGAACCTGTTGACTTAATCCAACGATCTGAATTCATACAAGGTTTCATATTTGTATGTTTTTATCCTTGCAGCCTGAGAGAATAGACCCTCCTGATCCCACCAAACCCGACTATGACATCCGAGCGGACGTGTGGAGCCTTGGCATCTCTCTGGTCAGACTCGATTGACATACTTACAGATCATTTCGAACCCTTATGATTCAGGACAAATAAGCAAATATGCACCCGTGCATCTTCTGTCGCGCTTGCCCGCATTTGGATTCGTGGGTGAGCTGGAGGCTATCCAGCAGATTTTGGGCAGTGTACACCCTGGACTGGTCGCCAGCCAGTCACAGGACAAAGACAACCAAGCCTTCAAAGTCCAATTAACATCTACGGACAACCTTTCAATGACCCTAACATGCGGGAAGAACGTGCAGTCTCTACACAGGATTCAAACACTGGACCTCACAACTGTGAGGAAAAAGTGCGACCCGCTCCAAATATATTTTAAACATTTCTAGAATTAATTTCCAATTGAATGATTGTGACACAGAGGATGGAGATTCATTAGTTGGAAATTGTTTAAAAAAAATAATAAAAAGTTGAGCTTGATTTATAAATTTAAAATAGGACTTTTATGGTTTGGGGGTGAAAAAAATACATTGTCACATAAG
Source organism: Hippocampus guttulatus (assembly GCF_054856545.1). NCBI lineage: Eukaryota > Metazoa > Chordata > Actinopteri > Syngnathiformes > Syngnathidae > Hippocampus > Hippocampus guttulatus. The sequence goes on along the minus strand of NC_141269.1, from coordinate 6,916,850 downwards.
ATAGACCTTTGCTCAGGCCAAACACATTATTAGCTGTCTGCAAGTGGACTGTGTACAAAATTCCTCAAATTGCACCTTCATCCAGATTTGCTCCACACTGTAACTGTACAAAGCGCTATGGAAATAATTCGTGTCATGATTTTGTTATTCTGCCAACCATAAAGCAGTTGATGGTCGGATTACTCCCGCTCATTTTTGTTTGCCGGAGGTAAAAGTGTACGAACAAAAAGAACACATCTCAGAATTCGCTCATTTAAAAACAAATTGCTCTGAGGCAACAAGAAATACATTTATTAGTGTTGCGGATTATAAATAAATAAATAGATTCAAAATTTGGATATGTGCTTTTTGTTGGCTCATGACCATCTCTCATCTAGAATAATTACAAAATATGGTAATTAGAAGATGTGTACGGTACTTCTAAATTCTTGTGAAGACAGTTTGTGTAATGTCACAGATGGAACTTCAGAAAAATGAAAGTGATGCAGTTGATTAAACGAATCACTGCAGATGACGGTCAATGCCATCTGGTGTGTGCTAGGTGGAATTGGCTACAGGGCAGTTTCCCTACAAGAACTGCAAGACAGACTTTGAGGTTCTGACCAAAGTGCTGCAGGAAGACCCCCCTCTGCTGCCTCTCAGTATGGGATTCTCCCTCGACTTCCAGTCCTTCGTCAAAGATTGGTGAGCTACACACAAACACACCTACACACAAAATAAACACTCCTATTCACAGGAACCTGTTGTTGTTGTTTCCCCCCAGCCTCACTAAGGATCACAGAAAAAGGCCAAAATACCACCAGTTGCTGGTAAGTTTTGAATGAGCTATATTTTGGACTGACCTCATGATTTATACTTCATGGTTCAAGTGACAAAATTCAGGATTTTTTTTTTTTTTTGTTCGTTCTCCAGTAGAAAATTCGGGATGTGTCTCATAACACCATAAATAGAAAAAAACATGGATTGGAGTTACGTATCGTTCAAAAGTGGATAAAAATCCATTCCATCTATCGGATATTTTCCAGCGGGACACAAAAATGCAAACGTAACACAAATCGGTTAACCCAGTCGATGCCACTTTGACTTCATCCAAACACACCGATCAGTATGGCATATAGTTAAACTCTTGCCCATTTGTGGGTCACTAGTTGAGAGTTTGCATGATTTTCTGCGGAACTTAGCCACATGTCACCAAGTCCTAGCTAACGGGTACGTAATTGGTGTCAAGGAAGTATCGTCAAAGTGATCCATCTCATCTCTGAGACTAAGGTCTTTGTATGTCGCCGTGGAGCTAAATTTAGCCTGAGTAATCAGAGGATTATTCGTGGGGATTTTTTCTCTCTGTGTATTTTTTTTTTCAATCAAATCATCTAGGGTAATATTACCTTCCCTTATTGTAGGAGCACAGCTTCATACGACGTTACGAGGTGCTGGACGTGGACGTGGCCGGTTGGTTCCAGACGGTGATGGATCGCACCGAGTCGCCTCGGAGCAGTCAGTGTTACAGCCATCATCACCAGCTCCACTCCTCACTCTTTAGCAGGTAGCCCGCAGAGAGCCCCCTCGCCTGCTGTTAGCTCAGCTGTCCTCTCTAATGTAGTCTAGCCTCAGCCTAAAGACGCTAAGCCTAGCCTTAGACTGTGTCCACCGGAGAAGTCCTCAAAGAACGAAATGATGATGACGATGACGACAGATATTTGGGGTGCCGGATTTGATGGATGGAGGGAGGGACTGATGGATGGGATAACATATTCAATCTGGACAGGCAGATATGGGAGGGAGGTGCCCCTTGTAGTTAGCTTCGTTTGTGCGCAACTATACACTCGTAAATGTATCGTCACTTTTTAGTCGTCGCTTAGCAACGGGTGTCATCCGTGCCACTGTCACATGTACAGCATGCCACATATGAACACAGTCACGAGTGATCATTCAATTTGAACACTGGAGGAAACAGCATTTATTTCACACGTTTAACGAAAAGTGAGACCTCAGTGAGTATTCTTTTCACGACACACAGTGAAAAACGTCATGATTTTATTTCATAGCTTGCAGTTGAGGAAAACACTCGCCTCAATCTGACTATTACGTCAACAATCAAATTGTTTCTCAGTGTTGGAATAAGGTTGGATTTGCTGCAGCGTTTAAGGACTCAATCTGGGTTTCACTTTATGAATTGAGCGACTGAAATGAATGACTTTTTCTACAATATTCTATTTTGTTGACATGCACCTGCATACTAAGTATTCTGTTCAGTCTTTTCGTCTACCATACACAGATCATCAGTGATCCCCTCATTTCTAACATTAATTGATCAGCTTTCAAGCGAAGGAGCTCCAATCCACATATCAGCTATGCAATTGGAAGGGAAAACTCAGAAAAACAAATTAGTGTTGTATTCTAAACTTCTTTTTGTGTGTGTGTGTGTACATAATGAGTTGATCTGAACTGAGAGTAGATCGGAAGGAAATTGGTGGGTTGGAAAGGAAGGTCATTCTGATGACTATTTGGGGGGACTGTTAACTTGCGGTGTTGCTTTTTCCGCGAGGAGACGCAGACGTTCAACTTGTACAAAGAAACTGAAAAAGGGCAGGAATGGTGTAATCAATTGTGGAGCATCTGCCTACTCCACGTGGTTGTCTACCTCGTCCTCTCTGTCTGCCTCTGCTGTTTAGTGTTTTCCAGACCAAAGGTGATTGGGGCTGTGAGGTGGCGGCTAAGAGACTTGAGACGCCTTACGGTGCAATAACAGTCAACTATTTCCATTGATGTTCAAACGAAGCAAGCGGTCCTTGCATATGTTCTGAAGCCACACTCAAAGTGGTGTTTTTAAAACTTGTGATCATGTCTCAAGTACTCTTGATGTGCTCAAGGTGATAGTCAAGACAGATTGCTACTTTAACTGGCCGAAATGAGCATTTTCAGATGATTTTTAGGGATCATTTCCTTCCTAGATGACTGCACTTCATTGAACAGGACATTATAAAGGTACACAGATCATTCTCTAAGACATTCTAAGCTGTTCTCACCACAATTTAGTAGGAAATCGTACTGAACGTTAAACATTGCCATAAATATAGGCTTTCGAATACCATGTTACAATGCCTGCGATGCAGTGAAAAGTGATCTCTTTTAAATACATCCATCCATTTTCCGATCACAAGGGTATCAGGGGGTGCTGGAGCCTATCCCAGCTGTCTTCGGGCAGTAGGCGGGGGACACCCTGAACCGGTTGCCAGCCAATCGCAGGGCACACAGAGACGAACAAACATCCGCGCTCACACTCACATCTAGGGACAAATTCGAGTGTTCAATCACCCTGCCATGCATGTTTTTTGTAATGTAGGAAGAAACCGGCGTACCCGGAGAAACCCCACGCAGGCCCGGGGAAAACATGCAAACCCTACACAGGGAGGCCGGAGCTGGAATTGAACCCGGTACCTCTGCACTGTGAGGTTGACACCCTAACCACTGGGCCACCTTCTATTAAATACATGCCAAGTGAAAATAAGTCTTCAAAATTTGACATCTCAGTGTTGGTAACCCCCTGCCAAATTTAAACTATTAAAAAAATATATATCTAAAATGCAACTTCAAAATCTCAGACATGAAACCGCATCCCACTGAAAAGTTCTTAAATGGTGGAAGTAAAATATTGAAATATCGTCGTGTAGTATTGTACACTAATTGAGGGAAGACACCTTTCATATAACTGAAGACAGAGACAACTGTTGGACTTAAGCATACATGACATAGAATGTAAATATTTTTTCAATAGTGCACAAGCTGAGTTTTTCCCAATTTTTTTTGCAAATAAGCAAACACTGATTCACAAACTGTCATCGCTGTATATTGTTGTACGTGCGCATTTATTGTCTTGAAAATAGATTCATTATTACATGCCAAGTGAAACATTTTAATTAGATCAGTTTGTCAAGCATTTCCTTGCGATTTTAGATTAATGTTGAATTTGTGGTTTTCAATATCTTGTCCTTTTGTTAATAATTGGCACCAAAAAAAAAATCATGTTTTCAGGCAACCCCCAATTGTTAAATGAATCACTCGTTTTGGTGCATGACTTAAGTGTGATATCCTACTAAATTCTCATGAGAATAGACTTAATATGTAGACTTGTTTCGCATCACCAATGTAAACTTGAATGTTGTTTGTCGACAAACGAGGCTGTTGAGGATTGTGGAATTAGTATCGTGAAGACTTGACTGACAAGGCACCAAAGCAAATCACAGAGAGAGAGAGAGAGGTACTGAGCAAGCCAGGAAACAGTTAAGTGTCAGAAAGAAAGCGAGAGATGAGATGTTGTCTAGATGGCAGTAAAGATGAACAGAAATGGAAAGACAGGTAAAGTGGTTGAGAAAGTGGAAATGAAGTATAAGACGCAGACAAAAGAAAGTGAAGTATGTGCTAAAAGAGAGAGAACTGAAAGGAGAAAATAGCCGCCATTGTACAAAGCTTTCATGGTGTTACGCCAACCATTATTTTATTTTTTTTAGCCAGTGAGCTAGTAGATGATTTGTGGTGTTCCGTTCAAAGTATTTATTTACTGCTGCTACTATTTTTATTTCTGAGTTTGTATTTTAATTGTGTTAATTGCTTTCGACGCTGCCGTCACTTCTTTTTCCCCAAAGGACAAAGTACTTCCTGCCAAATAAGTGAACTCCAATGCAAAGTCCGCGCAGGTTTTTACCAAATACTGACCAGAAGAGCATGTTTTGAGGAAAGTGCATCGCTTAGTGAGAGAAAAGTACTCATGACACAATGTAACTACAGTTGTCATCTCGCGTCAAGAAACAAATGCGCGTTATTACACCAGAGGCGGATTAGAGGGTGTCTGTCTGTCCAGATGCTTTAGGTCATGCCCATCCACTGCAAGCTTGACAACTGCACACCAAAGGTGTACTCAACCTAACAAATACATTGTCAGTGTAACAACTGTTAATATATATACTGTATAGTTGTGTTTTTGAGCGGCTATAGGGGGCGCTATGGTATAGCAGTTCCCTTTTGTGTGCTCATTTATACTGTACAGAGGGAGACTGGCACACGACATCACGTGACGGGGGCCGAGCAGTCTAAAGAAGCGGCATTGTGGGTCTTCCGTAATAGGAAAGTCCACAATTGGATGTTTCCCCATTTCGGCTTCACTGTAACAGCCAATTTATGCGTGCTGAACCGCAAATAAGCTGAAATTTGTTATTCACCGAGAATTCAGAAAAGTCCAAAAATGTATTTTCCATTACTGTCAACTCACACTGATGACAGATCATTATGGCTGGTGGTTCAGATTCTTTTCATGTCATAGTTATTATGTATGATTACTATTAGTAGATTAGTTAGGAGAAATGATTTTAAACACCACAGATTATTTCAACTGTTAAAGTTATGAAAGAATTGTCAACCTTTGCCCTATTAGATTTAGTAAAAAAAACGACATCGCCAATATCGACAGAATTGTATCACGTGAAGAGCTTGGCATTTTGGTGCAGATAATTGTAATAATAATAATATTTTGGCAGTATCCGATTCTAGCCGAGTGAAGCCAAAGTGCACCTTCTGGCTCGCATTGATAAAACATGAAGATGCAATTAAAGGGTGTTGGTCAGCTCGGCCCCTTGTCCATTTTTAGCGACTTGACTTTAAAGCCATGGTTTATATCGACAGGGCTGACGCATACAAACAGTAAATTCTGGTGCTCGGCATCCAGTCATGAATGACGGGATGCTTGTCCTTCCCCCAACCACCAGGTGATCCCAGTCTCCCACTGTCTAAACATTTTTTGTTTATAAGCTGATGTGCACCAACACATGCTTTACGTGCTACTTGGATTGTAGAATACGAGTGGGCACAGTACAGACCCATTTGATCTAGTTTGGCTCCAGGAGAACTTTGTAAGATCTAGAAAAAAGCTCCCCCAGCTCTGATGTAGAGACACCAAATATTTAAAGTGATCCCACTCTGGCTTGATATGTATATTAGCTCGCCGGCTGTGTATATAAACAGTGAAGCTAGCTGCTAGCGCCTACCTTGAGCTGTGCCTTAGCGTCCAGCAGCTGCCTCTCCCCCTCTCCGTATTTATGTGTGTTTTAAATCCCATCTGTAAGTAAACCAAATATCATCGTCACTATGCAGTCATGCAAAACCATGTCAGCTTGCTATTAGTGGTATATTGTAAAGAGGCTCCCGCCCTTTGACTTCAACACAGCAAGTTTTCAATGAGCAGAATCCATATTTAAGGATTGTTATTAGGGTGGGAGGGATCATGTTTGCTCGTTTTTTTTGTTTTGTTTTTTTCAGGGGTGGTGGGAGGCGTTAGATCAATGCTGTAACCCAGGGTGGGGAACCCACAAGCCGTGGGTCATATTCAGTATAGGAAATAAGGATTTGATCCCCTGATGAATTTCAATTTTTTTTTTCACAAGGAAATCACATACAGATGAATAGTACACACACAACCAACAAAGTAAGAACTTATACAAGTCAGCATTAAGGATGGATTTTCAAAATGTTAATGTCATCTAAACAAGAAAAAATGTTGCGTATTGGTATGCGGAAAGTAATAAATATACATTGGTGCCTTGAGATACAAGTCTGATATATTTCTGTCACCACATTTGTAACTCAAAACATCCTTACCCATTGAATTGAATGAAACTGCCATTAATTCAGTCCGACCTGTCCCCGGCAAGTGACGAAACTTAAAATTCAGGAGGGGATCACATAATTGTTATATGCCCATTCATGCAATTGTAAAAACAAAACAAAAAAACAAACAAGACTCTTAATTTCACCCCCATAATATGTAAAAATAAACATCTGTCTACTCATTGCATCAGTGTAAAAAGGTTCCTCCCCCTGCCGTAAAGTCTACCAAGTGCACGTCATTGTCACAGCTGTAACCACCGTCATTTTGTTTCTTCCGTATATTTCCCAATCTCCTCTAGGGGGTGGTGATGCACATGATTTTCTTCTTTCTTTTTTTTATATAGCTAGGAATGTTGAATTATTTTTGTCAAGCTCACAGTCGCACTTCTCACACACACACACACACACACACACACACAGTATTTGTTAAAAAGCTGTCTTGTCCTTTTTATTTTTTTTTATTTTTACTTAGGCTGTGTTGTGTTTACCAAAAGTCTTTAGTGATGATGATTATGACAATGATTATTATTTTATTTGTTTTTTTTTTAAATGATCATTGTTATTTGACCGTTCATATAATTTAAGATTATTATGTTGTTTTTCAAATGATTTTATTCTGAGTTGTTATGGATACTATTCAGGGCAAAGATGACACCAAATTGAACTAATAGTTAATCCATAGTGGAACCTCCAAAGTTGAAGATTGTGATTATAATCACATATCCAGAAATTTACCTTTTTGCAAGATAGGAAAAGGGTGTCGCTGCTCAGTAGTTTTTTTTTTTTTGTTTGTTTTGTTTCATATTTCGATGGACATTGATATTAAATAGTTACTTCAAACGTTACCTGTACAGTCAATAAGTGGATATTTCACTTGGTATTATTTCCTATGAGAGGGAAATGGTTTTGAATTTGTAACGACTTGAAAGTCAACCACCATCACAGAAATTTTTCAACTTCCGAGGTTCCACTTCAGGTGATAGCCGGGTGGATGTGTAGCTCTGGCTGCAAATGATGTCTGCCCGATTTTAGCCGCTCCTTAAACTCAACATTAATAGCGTTGTGATGATGCATTGTTGTGGATTGATCCGAAATCTTGATGGTTTTATAACTCAGTGCCCCAAATATGGGTTATCAATTTTGTGCTGTTGCTTTCTTGTTCTCCCCTCCTCCACGAACACAACTTTTGAGTTGACATGTTATTTTTTAAATTTTGTGTTTTGATTATTTTTGTATTCTTCCTTTTGTTTGTTTGATGCTGTAGTAGGTGAACTGGTCGGTCAAACACAAGAGCTTTTCTTTCGTTTTCCAAAAGCTGTCATACTGATGTTGCACTTGTAATGGGTTTTTGTTATGATTATAATTTTATTGTTTGTGTCTTGCGTTGCAAACTGCCCCCCGTATTTTTTAAGTGTCTTGAGCGTTTTTTTTTGTTTTGTTATTTATCTGTGACGCAGCAAGAATATTGAACGATGTATTTTCTTCACTGATTATATATATTTATTATTGTGTGTCTTTTGAGTTGTATTCTTTTTTTTTTTACTTGAGAAGCAAGCAGTCAAAGTATATCATAGTAATAGTAATATTACCTACCGTACCTAAATGTATCAAAATACAAACACCCCGCCAGCACACTTAGCTTTACTGGCTTAAACTCATCCATTTTATTTTGTTTTATTTACTCTGTACCCCAACAACAAATATTTGCCATATTTGGAATTGTGTCCAATTCTTTATTTTATTTTTATCACCTATTTCCTGTTCATGCCGAGTTTTTAAAATATTTTTGATTTATTCTGTTTGGCTGTTAGCTTGACCTAAGTAGTTTTTCGACTATAAAGACGAGAGAGAACTAACAGACTGTTAGTTCCCTTTTTTCTTTTTTTTCCCCCCACCACGAAGATGTATGTATCAAGTCTCACAGCTTTACTGCCCTTTTTTTTCTTGCTGTATTTCGCCTCCCCCCACATCCCTCAGTTTCATTTCAAAGAAGAATAAATGCCATTATATTGTGAATACCTCAGGATTCTTTTGATGAGAAACAAACAATAAAACACCAAAAAATCTAATAAATAAAAACATAAAAAGCTGATGTGTTGTAGTTTTATTTTATTTATAATTTTTTAAAGCCTTTGCGTTTATAAAAGGTGTGACAATTTTCTTTTCCCTAGGCTCCTATTTTGAGGTTAGTGGGTCATAGAAAAATGCTAGCTGCTGCTATTATTTTCTTTTATCTATCATGAAAACTGAGTTTTCATGATAGATAGAAGTTTAGACTTTTTGGTCACATTTGTTTTAATGATTTTTTTGTCTATATGTAATATAAACAAAATATAGGGTGTTGGTTTCTGATTAAATTTGTACCTATGCTACCATAGTCATAAAATAATGACTGTGTAGCAAGTGTTACGAAAACCATTAGTAGGCCAAAAATATGTGCGCTTAGTTTTCTGCGCTGTATGTGACCTCTAACTGTCATACTAGTGTACCAGTTCTTGAGTGCACTCTGCTTGGGTGGGATGGTCTGACGGTAGTAATGAATGATATACCTTGCCACACCGATGCAGTCATTGGCAGAAAACTTTTTTTCCAGCTTTCGTGTATAGTGTCTCTTAATTACAGACTCGATACATACATGTGTGCAACCCACCTGTTACATCAGTCCCTCTGTCATGCGACAAAGACAAATGTGGCTTCCCCCTTCTTCACTGTAACTTTCCAGTTACTTGCAGGACATGACTGCACATGCTCTTTCCTTAAAGAAGCTTACATAACTGATTAGATTAGTTTTTTTAAAGGTGTATTGCATTGCTCCATCCAGACGCCTTCATGTGCTATACAAACCCGTTTTGTCTGCATACATGTTTTTGTTTTACAACATTGCACGGGCGTGTCATTGTGATGCAAAGCAGGAAGTCATATGTGAAGTGGCGCAACAAAAGAAAACTGTTGCCCTGTGGCTGTGTGAAATGAACTAACAGGATGACGGCTGACAGACTCCATCTGATGTTTTGGCATGATGCAAATGGGACTGGTGTGTAACCCTGATTGACTTAGTCTGAAACAAAATTAATCATTTAAACTGCGGGGGGAAAAATTCCCCTAAGAGGTTGTATTTAAGTTTAACTGTGTGAAACGTCAGTGAATCTCATGACACTAAAGCTTAGTGAATGTCTAGAGCATGGGTGGGCAAGCTATGACCTGTGAGCTTCATATGGACCGATCGATCTGTCCAGTTATTTGGCCCGCTGAGTATTTACATGATCAAGAGTCCTGTAATGTTTTGTTTTACTTCAGCCGTTTCCCCTGAAAGTTGTTAATTATATTTATTACTTTTTGTATCAAATATCCCAATTTAAAAAAATCAGTCAAGATTAAATGTACAAAATATTTATAATATTGGCATTTGTTTATTAAATATTTGATGAATATTTTATAACTCAACTACAAATATTAAAATGATGACGTGACAAATCACTGGGTCAAATGTTCCAAATGTGGCTTAACAGATTTTAAAATCACTGGTCACTTTTTTTAATAATTGGAAGGGTCGGAAATGTCACAAAATTCCCAACAGTGACTGCACTTTTGTAAACTAGCTCCACTGTTAGCAGCCATGTTTGTAGCGTAAGTAATGCATGCCAGCGAGCATGCGCTTTGAACTAGTGGCGGGTGGATCAATCCAAAGATCGATAATTGTATTACCAAATCATTGTCAATATCGCATAGATAGGCGTCATTTGTCTCGTTCTTGTCTGTACAAATGCAATTTCGCGTCCAACAGGAGACAGCCATGTCGCCGACCTTGCCACTTTGGTCTAAAATAAACAGTGTAAAATTTAACTCGTTTTTACACTTCAAAACACCAATTTAAAATATTTCCTAAAACATTGCCTGAACGGCTCTTAACTCTACGCACACGCGCGCGCGCACACATGATTTGCGCATAAAAATGTGTTCGGCGTCATCCTGTCGTGTTGCAACAAGCCAACAACGTCGCCTATGCGGTCCTCTTCCACCCTTGGTTGGTGCGCAGCTAATGACAGGCTTTGAAAAGGTTTTACACCCCAGCAGCAGAAAAAAATGAACAGACCCCGCCTTATGTTACCTCTTCTCTTCCCCATTTTTAAGAGGGTCTGACCATATATGGTTAGGGAATTAAAACCAAAAGCTCATTGGTCGAGTACAGGTAGACACTTTACCTGATTTGACGTACAGTGCGTACTACGTTTGAAGTGACATAACAACCCCGTCCCCTTCATTTTCACTTTGTTTACTAAACGTACCAATGATAACTAAGAAAACAAAAAAATATATTACATTATTTTTTTATAATTGTTCCATGAATTAATTAAAATAAAATAAATAGTAAAATTAAGAAATGTTACATATAGTCAACAATTTTTCATTTATTTCGTTTAATAATCATGTTTAATGTCAATAAGGACCTAAACCAGTCTATATGTACATGAAAATAATTTTATTACATAATTGGAAGATTGATTCAAGATGATGAATTAAAACATGAAAATGAATCATTTTTGCATCGTTTACACATTACGTTTATAGACATTTAAACTTTTATTTCACATTGAAACTTTTGTCATTTGTCAGCAAAGATGGATTGCTTTTAATGCATTTCGCAATGTCAGCCTCTTAAATGTGTGGTCCCCGCGAACCCACTTTTGTATATACTTGCACCTACCCTGCTCTTGCTGCAGGTATGGACAAGTCTCTGCATTCCAACACAAAAACACCCCCTTGTCTTCCTGGATCTTGAAGGTTGGAAATCGATGGCCTGTGGGCCATCTGCGGCCCGCCATGCAAATAGAAAAAAAAACTATATAAAAGGCAGATAACAATTTGGTTTCAGACATACAAACATCCAGCCATCCATCCAGTTTCTAATCTCCTTCTCAACACGATTGTCATGGGTGTGCCGGAGCTTATCCCAGCAGTCTTCAGGCAGCAGGCGGGGGACACCCTGAACTGATTGCCAGCCAATCGCAGGGCAGACATATAAACATTCACAATCAAATTCACACTGAAGGACAATTAAGATTTTTGATTAAACCTACTTGTATTTGGAATGTGGGAGTAAGTGCATTAGCGGAGAAACCCCACAAATGCGCTTATACTTCATGAATGCGTTGTTTAATATATATATATATATATATATATATATATAAAATATGATATAATATAATACAATAATTTACAATTGAAACATTTTACATAGAAATGTAACTGTATTTTTTGATTCTAATCATTTGGGCAATGTAGTAATTTTTTTGTTTGTTTTTTTTGTGAGCGAGAACCGAAATATTTTAACCGACGGATTTTACGAGCGGCTCTTGAACGCCACTCCCTAAAGCAGGGGTGGGGACAGTGAAAAAGGGACTCGATTAAAAAACAAAACAATAAACATTTTGCTGCTGAGAAATCCCCGACATATTTTGATACACGTGTTCTAAATGATATAAAAATATGTGAGTAGTAACACAAGTTCTAGATGGAGGGTGTGAAATGAAAAGCGGGGCGAAGCGTTCAAGTCACTTGCGGAAAAAATAAAACTCTTGTAAAAAATCTCTCTTTTGGGGCACGTATGAAAATACATAAATAAATATATGGAGGTCATTTATCTAGGTTGGTTTCAAACAAACAAACAAACAAACAAAAAAGACCATGTGTTTTGAGTGGTTGCGACAATAAGATTAGATTTTACGAGCATTTCCTCCACGCCTCACAGTTGGAAAAAAAAGAGGGCGTCGCTTTCAACTCACCTGCTGGAAAAAAATAAAAGTGTTGCAGCTGAGAGGCGACAGAGCGTCTTTGCTCTGCGCAGCAGGAGTCCGTGCAGCCGAGAGGAGAAGAGGGTCCACCCTTCCAGCGGAGCCACATCCGTCACCAGCCCGATTTTGGCTGCCTCAAAGACGGACACGAAAGAGACGCCGAGCCGCTCTCACCTCAAGTGCCTTCTCCTGCAGCTCAAAAACCAGGTATGGCCGCTTGTTCATTTAAATCGTATTTTTATTCTCGTATAGTCTTGATGTTGCAACGAAAAGTCACGTAAACATGAGATAAAAATATTAAATTGCGACGCAGGTGTTGTTCATCTGGAGACGAGATTTTTGCGCATGCGCACTTTCCTCACCATGAAAGGCCAAAATGTTTGCTCTACAATGCTAAAATGAGCGTCGATACAGTATTTGGCACATTATATAGCGTTCCCCCCTTTTCTCTTTTTGAAAAAAACTTGAAAGACAGAACGGTAGTTGAAAGGCTGGGCCTTTGTCTTTGTGATGTCATTAAAAGGAAAAACGTGAGTAGGTCTCTTTGATGTTTATCGGACAGACAGACAGACAGGCAGACAGGCAGGTCTACTTGTTGTTTCCCACTCAAGTTCATCAGAATGCAAATGATGACTGTCAAAGAAAACTAAGCTAACTTCTGCAGCAAAATGCATATTTGCGCCTCAGGTATGTTCATACTAAAGTTTGTTGATTGTTGAGCCACCTTTGTATCCGCGTGTGGACAGGTTTTTAGCATTGATTGTTTTTCAGTGCCGGGTACTTTTGACTTAATTGGCTGCAATTAAACGGCGCGCGCGTGCGCGTGTGTACACCAGATGTGGAGAAAATAAATGTTTTGAGGGTAAGGTGCTGTCACAGTTAAATGCATACCTGTCAACCTTTTGGAGCGCCAACCTGTATAAACTACCAAAAAAATCCTTATAAAGAGCAAAAAATCCTTATAACATACCAAAGCATTTTATATGTCAAAATAACGGCAGAAAAAAAACACGAAATTTTCAATGATATTTATTGTAGATCTCCATAATACAATGTCTGGTTAATGTCTAATCATCATTCTACTACGTGGCATTACTGTGCTCAGAGTTGTATTCCTGCGTTACTTTTTTCACCAACTTGGAGTTGGTGAAAAAAACCCCGGAAATGTTCAGAATCCGTATGATTTGTGCGATACGGCAATATACGTAAGATTCACCACAAAATCCGTATGAACTATGGCTAAACCGTATGAGTTGACAGGTATGTAAATGTGAAGAAAAAAATTGCCCCGTTCTTCCTTTTGTAGTACTTGATTTCATTTTTAGAACTAGTTATGATCCACAAATGACCCTCAGACTGGACCTGGCGGCCCATTTTAACGCACTGATGGGGAAAGGAAGAGCAACATTGTAAAGTTTGATAAGTATCGGGTTTTCCCATTTATTTGTGTCCAGTCTCGTATTTGCCCAAAATAGCCCCTCGGTTAATTTTAATGCACTGCACTATGTTAGGAGTGGATGTGATGTCAAGTCGTTGACTGGGCCATCACTTGCACCCACCAGTTGCGGTCAATTTGCTTGATTTTTGGGTGTAAATCTGTCTATTCTTACTTTTTGTTTTCCTTCTTGCGAGGTGAACCTAATAAGCTATTGTAGGAAAAAGAAAGTCCACTGTCAGGCATGCCAGGCCGCAAGCGAGGGCGTCAGCAACAGCGAGACGTTCTGGCATCCACCCGGCCGGTTAGCTGGCAGTGAATGTCACATCCAAAGTTGGATATTAATTAATTAAAACAAACGATGTAACCTGACCCGCATCATAGACAGGCTTCCGCATTCTCATATGGCAGCTGATTTATCGTACACTGTAGCCTGTCTGAAACTGAGCCAACAAAATAGGCGTCGTCAGTGTCTGATTGACAGACCTTTTGTCACTATTGACTCTGGAAAATTGCAAGAATGATGCAGATTTGTCAGAATCTGACCAAGAAAATGCCATGTTGAATTGGAGAGATGGCTGGGCCAAGATGGCTTTCAATGCCGCTACTTCATGGCCCCACCTCTTGCAGGTACGTATGGTTGCGTGCATTAGCTGTCATGACATCTTGACAAATGGGTTCCGCAAGCTATTATGTAAGCTTGCTTTAATACAACCCGCGTAACCAAAAATGCGTTTGGATGCAGTTTTTCTTGATGAACCATATATAGTTTTCCTTTCGACCACCACAGGTACACTTTTAGACGCCCTGATTTCAAGTGAAGCTTACTTATCAGTTTTTATGTACGGCAGGTGTCTGTTTATTTCGGTAAACTTGGACTCAACACACCAGCATAGACTGATACACCCTTTTAAATTGTTTAAAATTGTACAGTGCACCCCCGCATACTTGTTTCTCATCCTCATATTTGCAGTTTTTTTTCTTCTTTCTTTTATCTATTTCCATTCGAGGGTTTAATATCATTTATCAATTTAGAGGAGCCATTTTTGGCCAGGTATGTGATGGTAAAATAGGATTCAACACACCTCCGCGGAGAGATTACTCCCTGAAATAATGAACTTTTTTCTCAAAAAAGCTACTGTGTGAGTTCACCATAACGATATGTAAGGTTTTGATGACATTTCGACAGTCTAAAGAGGCGACAGATAAGGCCTCTTGAGCACACCAATCCCTAAATGGACACACGTATGGATCCAAAAGGTCGGACCCTAGCAGTTGTCACATGAGCAGCCTGCAAAGCTAAGCTTGAGCGCCGGCCAAAAAGAAGAAGTGAGCGGAGGTTTACGAGCTGTGAGAGATTTGAGCATCAAAGCGGAGGAGGTGCCATATTGACGTTCTTGTTTGATTTGTCACCAGAGTACCTTTGGTATTTGTGTTCCTCAAGGCATTGCGCGGAATCAACGCATGCAATCAAACACTGTTTGTTTTCCGACTCGATGCTCTCTGCCCCTCATTGTTTACTCGGGATGCTGACCTCGGCTCGTTTCTCACCAATTCCTGGACTTTGTGAAGCATGATCTGCTGAAAACATGGTCGCCGCCTCTCCTCCTCCTCCACCGATTGTTCATGTCTGAGCACATAATGAACTTAGGTGGGAGACAGATGACCGCTGACCTGATCCCTTTATCCGAACTTGCGACCAGACGCACACAACTCGTGCTCCTGAGCCCTGCACGCCCAATAGTTGTTCACATGATGAAACTCTTTGATCCTTTATTTGGGAAATCATTAGGAGGGGAGGGGGGGGGAGTGCATTTCCGAATAAAAACATGAATTCACATCGCCGTAGTTGGGAAAAAAAAAAGCAAATCTAAAAACAAGAACTACACTATGTATTAACCAAAGCCAATCTTAAGTCCCAAAAATGTTGACATTTTAAAATGATCTTTTAACTACTAAGTCTAGCACAATGGAATTGAGCAGTTTAGGTGTTTATTCTGGTAACAAAGAGAAAAATTTGATTTGTTTCCATCCATTATATAAAAATGTGAGATTATTTCAACATTGCCAAAGTTAGTGCCCCCCCCCCCCCCCGCCCCCCTTTTGGGTAATCCTGTATTTCATGGGAAATTTGTCTACCTCTGGGTTCCAATCTCGGCTGCGGCCTACACGTGTCCAATAGAGTTCGCATGTTCTTCCCGTCTTTTTGTTTTCTTCTTGTGCTCAATCTTCCTCCTGCATTCTGAAAACATGCATGTTGATTGAAGCCTTAAAAAGTCCATTAGTGCGAGTGGAATCGTTTCTTTGTCTCGCTGCACCCTGTAATTTGGCTTGCGAACAGGTCAATGTGTCGAGAACGACAACCTCTCGCTCGGTCCGATGGAGTAGTTCACCCATGACTCTTTGGAAGCGCAAAGTATAGAAAATGGTTGAGGCCCGTGGTGTCCACTTTAAGCACTTCCAAATATGCTTGCTTACCTTCTTGGTAAAGGTTGGGTGTGGCCCAGGAGAGAGTAATGCCATTTCTCTCCTTGCCCGGGCCTGTTGCTTCCCGACATTCCTGACTACAAAGCCTCTCTCTATCTTCCTCCATCGGGACCTGGGAAATGTTTGTTTGTTTGTTTTTCTCCTGTAAGTCGGGATGCCAGGTCAGCAACCGGAAGGGGATAATCGGCAATGGAGAGGATAGGGTCGAGTTGGAAATTTGTGAAATTTGGATCGCTCATGAGAATGAGAGATCTTCCCACCTTCGATTCTTGTGCGGGGGAAGGCATTTTCTTGTGCTGTCAGCTCATAAATACACTGTACGATACATTTAAATACATCTGTAGAATCCGTACAGTTATTTCTTTACACTTGTGTGAGAACGAATTAGAAAAGTTGAAATGGTTTCAAATAAAATGCAAACATCGGAGCTCCTCCCGCCGCTAAGAGAACATGTTGAAAAGCACTCGGCACCCGTCTGGTGATGACATCTTCACCACAAATTTGGCAACCCCTCAAAGGCAATGACTCTCATCGGATTACGGCTCACTTGTTGCTTCCCGTCATTCTCTTCGTCGGTGTGATTACGCAAAAAAAACCCTCCCAGGATGATTACTGTGAAAATCTGGGGTGAGGTAAAAGAAAGGTCGACTTATTTTATCCACATTTTGTAAGCATGCAGTTGTTGCACACTGAATTAAGTGTACCCATACAGTACGAGACCTTAAACTAGCTTTGCCACTTTTTTTGAGTGTGAAAAGTGTTGCCTTACAGCTACCATGAGTGACGCAGACAAGTACCTGTACGGGGACCGCAGCGGGATGAGCAACCCGCTGGCTCAGGCCGACTGGGCCAGCAAGAAGCAGGTGTGGGTCCCCTCGGAAAGACTGGGCTTCGAGGCCGGTTCCGTCAAGGAGGAGCTGGGCGAGGAGTGCGTGGTGGAGCTCAGCGACTCGGGCAAAAAGGTACCAGTTGAGTCTGTGACCAATGGAGCAACTTGGTGGAAAGCTTCTCTGACACACATGAAACTTTAGGTGAAGATCAACAAGGATGACATCCAAAAGATGAACCCCCCCAAGTTCAACAAGGTGGAGGACATGGCCGAGCTCACCTGCCTCAACGAAGCCTCTGTGCTGCACAACCTCAAAGAACGCTACTACTCCGGACTAATCTATGTGGGTTTAGCCACTTGTTTTATTTTTTCTTTCGCGGCACCATTAAACACTGACTTTGTATTTTTCCACCATATTAGACCTATTCAGGGCTCTTCTGCGTTGTGGTCAACCCCTACAAATTCCTACCCATCTACTCTGAGGAAATTATCAACATGTACAAGGGCAAGAAGAGGCACGAGATGCCACCTCACATCTATGCCATCACCGACACGGCCTACAGGAGCATGATGCAGGGTATACACACACACGCACACACACTAAATATTAAACCTGTCGAGCAATGCAGCCAAAGGTGACTGAACTGGACAATCGCCAACAAATTACAGTTCGCCGACTCGCACCCATAAATCTGGCGATTGACTCCTATGCACATCCACCGACACGCAAAACAGACTAAGTGCATGTTGAACCAAAAACAACTTGCAACGATTGTCAAGGAAGAAGCAGATTTTCCTGGCCACTGTAGCTAGAATACAAAGAGAGGAAACTGGCAAGAAGAAAGGAGAGGGTGTGGATATTTTGGAGGTTATTGGCAATATCCATTACATGTTTCGGTGAGACTCGTGGTGATTGTTGCTAAAATGCTTCTTTTTTAACCTCGATTACATATGAAATTGTAAAAACACAATGCCTAGATTAGATGCATTATTTTCCTTGAGGGTGTTGATGGACAAGGTTAAAAGGAGCCGCATTGTCTTTGTTCAGGTAGAGGAACAAGTGTAGTACAGGACATATATGAAGCAGGAGTGAGTTTTATGGCCTGGGAGTTGGTGGTAGGACTGCAGCAGGGATCCGTTCTGGGCCCCCCTTCCGTTTTGCAATGGTGATAGGCTGACAGATGAAATCAGGTGTGTTAGAAGAACACTAAACCCTTTATTTCTGTTGAATCTTAATTCCAAGACTTTTTCGAGGCAATTGTAGGGTTCCCTTTTTGGCAACAGTTTGGGGACTGTTTCTCACTACGGTACACAAAACAAGGTGCAGAAAGACATCTTTTTAGAATAATTTGATGTGGCGGAACTTGATGAAACACTTGGTGAGATGAATTAGAACAGAGATGGTCAGCCATTGCCTTCTCAGGTCCAATATCAGTGAGGTTTGCCCCACGCCATCAGAAAGTAAAAAATCTTTCCAACGTCTAGTTTCACTTCCTGCTGGTGTAATGGCCACACGTCCCAATATTTTTGTTTAGATAGTGTCTATTTAGAGATGGTCACCATTATTTAGCGCCTCCTTTGAGGTTTTATTTAATCCATGTTTGTCTTGTCTCCAGATCGAGAGGATCAGTCCATCCTTTGCACGTAAGTCACTTATCTCCTGGTCCGTCAAAAGGACTCGCTACAAAAGATTTTAATCCTTGCAATGTTAAGATCGAAGAAAAAAAAACTGTGAAAATGTGAAACATTAGATGTATGTTTTCTCTGTGCTAACTTGTCTAGTGGCGAGTCTGGAGCAGGAAAAACTGAGAATACCAAGAAGGTCATTCAGTATCTGGCCTTTGTCGCCTCATCTTTCAAGTCTAAGAAGGTGTATGTTTTCTCTGTGCTAACTTGTCTAGTGGCGAGTCTGGAGCAGGAAAAACTGAGAATACCAAGAAGGTCATTCAGTATCTGGCCTTTGTCGCCTCATCTTTCAAGTCTAAGAAGGATCAGGTCTGCACAAATAGCTTCAATTTCTCCATCTTGGGTTTTTTTTTTTTTTGCCCTGTTGTTTCACATTCCTGTTTGTTTTGTTTTTAAAAATCATTTAATCGACCTGAGCACATTCCTTTTCAGGTCTTGTCATGTCTCCCCTCATGTGTGCGATTTATTTATTTTGTTGTGTCTATTTTTAAAGTAGTATCCTTTACCCCTTGTCTCTCCAGGGCAGCACAGCTCTGTCACATGTGAGTTAATGTCTCCGTACGCATGTTGTCTGCTTATGCAACCCTTTAAACATGGAGCCTTCTGTTGTCTCCTGTCACGGGAATGGTTTCATTCACTTCATAGCTTGTCTGTCATTCAAGAACTGTTTACTTGGAGCATGAGATTGGATGCTCTTGTGTAAAAATTTCAGCTCTGCTGTATTCTTAACTCATTCACTCCCAAAGACGTTTTTAAACGTCTTTTCAGACTTGGTCCAGAATTGGTTGGTACTGAATGAGTTAATTCAAATGACTAACTGTTTCAAGGCTGTTTAATTAACAAATCACCTCAACTGTCTTGTTTGCACAAAAGTAGAAAACTGTCCTGGTAAAAATGAAAGTGCTTCGTAGGCTGATTGGGGAAGATGCGGTGGACACTTTTTTTACAATTGGCAGCAGGCTTCTGCCAAGGCTGTACGAATACATTTACATCTAATTCATTATAGCCTGAGGATTTTTTTTTTTAAAGATGAGATGGTGGGGGGGGGCAAGAATGTTAGAATCCTCACTCAAAAATGTGTTTGGAATAGTGAAGGGGGGGGGGGGGGACAGGATTGAAGTGCTTGCCCTGTATACAAAATGGGCGGGGATAGCAAAAGGCTGCAGACTTGAATCAACTTGTACACAATATATGTCTGGTAGAAGTTGCCAACAAGTTCAACCTCATATGAGATGAGCCTGCCGATCCCCTGCCAGCAGGCATCTTTTCCTGTTGCAACGTGTGTTTGTCTGTCACAATGTCATTGCATTTCCTACCTTGGTTGGTGGTTGCACGCTTTCTAACCTCATGCATGGCACTGCAACAGAGCTAGGGGGTGGTATAGCCCCGTTAAAAAAAAATGTTGAGCCTCCTTTTCAGTGCCCAAAGCAATGTATTAATTCTAGTTTAAGAAACATTAAAATTCACAAGTATCCATTCTGTGATATAATTCTCGTTTGTGCTGTGTTTGTGAGGGCCGGGAGGCCGGAATCTTTAAGTTCCTTGAGGCATATTTGCAAACATGTTCGAACATATTGAGAAAATGTAGGGTAAATGCAAAAAACATAGGAATCCCTCCCCCCCCCCACATGCCACTTGTGCATGCATAACAATAAAGCTTATCCAATCCAATAAGTCAATACCCCGTGGCATTACAGTAAAAATTCTGAACAAATCAGTCATGTATTCCAGAAATAATGGAACTATGAAAGACTTAAAGCAATTTTTACTTAAATTTTGAGCATATTAGTATAATGCAGGCCCAAATGTAAAAACAGCTTTGTTTTGTTTTTTATAAATTAACATGCCAAGTCAATCACTAGATGATGTCTCATGTGTGTCAGGGGGAACTGGAGAAGCAGCTTCTTCAGGCCAACCCCATTCTGGAAGCCTTTGGTAACGCCAAGACGGTCAAGAATGACAACTCTTCTCGATTTGTAAGCATGACTGACATACATTTTCCCTGAAATTCACTTACACTTCCCCTCAGCTTTTTATTTATTTTGCTTTTTAGGGAAAATTCATCAGAATCAACTTTGATGTGAATGGATACATCGTTGGAGCCAACATTGAAACTTGCATCCTTTTGACCCAAACTAACTTGACTAACATTGTTTTTTTCCTCAATGCTAATCTTAAATCCTCACTGACACACGTAAATCTTTCAATTGAAATAATCTGCTGTTGAGCCAAACTGTCACAGGCAAATTTTAAGCAGCATTTTATTTGCATATTGGCATAGAATGATTCGTTACATTTTTCACCAAGTACCACCTAGTACAGCAAAACGAGGTTTTACTCATAATTACTAACAATATGAAGTTTGAACATGAACGCCATGCTGAAATAAATGGAAAAACATATCCCTAATTTGGAGGTTCTTGTGTGTACCGGTTGATTTCTTGTGGATGACTGTTTAGGTGCATTTGACAGTAATTTGTGTTGGTTGGTCCTTGACTCAAGCGTTACCAGACCTGCTGGAGAAGTCTCGGGCCATCAGACAAGCCAAAGAGGAGAGAAGCTTCCACATTTTCTACTACATGCTGAGTGGAGCAGGAGACAAACTGCGCTGTGAGCACTCGTCCCCCCCCCACCACCCCCTCACCCCCACCTCGATTATGTCTGCTTTAATCACCTGTACAATTGAACTTGTGTTCATGGGTTTCTGTACTCAATCAACTCCATTCCCTCCGAACAGCCGAATTGTGTCTGGAAGACTACAGCAAGTATCGGTTCCTGTCTAATGGCAACGTGACTATTCCGGGCCAGCAGGACAAGGACATGTTCTCGGAGACCATGGAGGCCTTCCAGATCATGAGTATCCCAGAAGAGGAAAGAATTGGTAGGTTTTAAATTGAGTCCCACCCACCCCCAAACAAAAAAAAATAAAAATCATACAATGTCTTACAGCAGTGGTCCCCAAACCTTTTCCTGTGAGGGCCACATAACTTTTCGCTTCTCTGATGGGGGGGCCGGGGTCAGTTTGTAACAGCAAAAGTGTGACTGCAAGAGTACCTAGACGTAAAATGTATTGTTTCCCAGAAACCCACATTAAATCAAATAACTTTTTTTGATACACTCGCGGTATTAAAGACGTCTTTCTTCTCGGGACACACCACCTCTGCGACAGCATTCATGCATTTCTTGACAAACTCTCCTTACCGCTGCTTGCTATCATTTGAGCAAACCGAAAGCTAGCCCAAACAGATGGCTGGTTCAGCTGAGCTTGGCGTACAAATGTATTTTGCTGAGCTAACGTTCCTCTTTTTAGCGTTGACAGTTTGTCTGCTCTCATTTGCCCATGCAAAAAATCGTACTTGTTGTTGTGACGGGATTCATGGTGTCTCCGCAGATTGTATTCTTTGAATACCGCCACCGACAGATGAGACAGACAATCTTTTCTTTGCATTGAAAAAAGAAATTGTTTCTCCATTTTGGGTTAAATTCACTGTATTCTGAATATTGTTTTTTTCTCTTACCTCACCTTTTCGCCATGATTACGTTCTCTTTGAGAGGGACGGGTTTAGGATTTTTTTTTCTGGGGTTGCCAGATAACGGCACAGACCGCAGAAGGATGGAACAAATGTCACGTTATACTGTATGTGTTTATGAAATTGTTACTAGCTAATAGTTAATCATGAAAATGGTTCATAACTAAGGAATATTTTATTGCAAAAGCCAAATTTTATGATAAAATACAAATATACATAGATGAAAAATAAATCAAAAGACTCTGGTATTGTTCAGGGGGGCCGGACCAAATGTGGAGGCGGGCCTGATCCGGCCCGCGGGCCGTAGTTTGGTGACCCTGTCTTACAGTATTCTAAAAGGCTGCATTGGATTTTTCACAATTGAAGAGTTCCCTGGTGTCTTAATGAAAGCAATGACAGTCGCCATTTCGCAATCGCAAGAACGCTGTCTTCTCGTCAACTCTACAAATACGGTCTTACGAAGAACATACTTTCCAAAAAAGCCACTGTGTAGTCTCTTTGCAATTGGAATGGCTGGATACTTCTCTCTCAGCTCTGATGCATTTCTGTGAAATTATAGGGAGGGGGGGGGGCAACACTTTCAAATGTTTTAGTTCTCGACTCACTTGTTTTGACAGCCGCATGAAATGCCATCTTGTGATATTTTCCCACCCAAGTCTTCAAGCGATGCACCCTTGGTTTAAGCTTGGATGCAAATAACATCCGGGTATTTTGGTTGATGCATACTTTCATTTGGAACAGGACTCGGGCTGCAACTGCTGTTTCTTGAGGACGCAAAGTTGTTAGTGGTCTGTCAAAATTCACAAGGGAAATTTGGTGTCGATGTATAGTTGTGACTAAATAATATATTACAGCACGGTATGCGGGGAAAGCCCGACAATTGCCTTTGCAGGCGCTTTAAGACCGTCACCGTCTGTGCACATCCTCCTCAGGCCTGTTGAAAGTGGTGTCGGCTGTGCTGCAGTTGGGAAACATGACCTTCAAGAAAGAGCGTCACTCTGACCAGGCATCAATGCCAGATGACACCGGTACACTTTTTCCGAATTGCCCCTTTCTCTTGCTTATACACATCTCGAAATATGATTAACATGTCGTCTTATTCACTGCATAGCTGCACAGAAAGTGTCTCACCTGC
Source organism: Hippocampus guttulatus (assembly GCF_054856545.1). Classification (NCBI taxonomy): domain Eukaryota; kingdom Metazoa; phylum Chordata; class Actinopteri; order Syngnathiformes; family Syngnathidae; genus Hippocampus; species Hippocampus guttulatus. Next base: position 6,893,299 of record NC_141269.1, on the reverse strand, counting down.
TGGGCATCAACGTGACAGACTTCACTCGAGCTATCTTGTCACCACGTATCAAGGTTGCCAATTGTGCATGCTGACATCTTAATAGACATTTCCTGGCATCAAAGTGCTCTCTCTCTTTCTCTAGGTGGGCCGCGACTACGTCCAGAAGGCTCAAACTCAGGAGCAGGCTGAATTTGCCGTGGAGGCCCTGGCCAAGGCATCATATGAGAGGATGTTCCGCTGGTTGGTCATGAGGATCAACAAAGCTCTGGACAAGACCAAGAGGCAAGGAGCCTCCTTCATCGGCATCCTGGACATTGCCGGTTTTGAGATCTTTGAGGTGAGTTGACGCTGTCTTGGTTACCGTTGGGTATTGAATGAATTGAAACCCTCATTGTCACGCGCGCACGTTTTCTCCCTGAAGCTGAACTCGTTCGAGCAGCTGTGCATCAACTACACCAATGAGAAGCTGCAGCAGCTCTTCAACCACACCATGTTCATCCTGGAGCAGGAAGAGTACCAGAGGGAAGGGATCGACTGGAGCTTCATCGACTTTGGCCTCGACCTGCAGCCCTGCATCGATCTCATTGAGAAACACGTGAGCCATCACACGCCGTGGGCACCTGTTGAGCTGCACGATGAACATACTGAAGGATGACGCGTTTGCCCCAAAGGCTCATTATGAAAAGAAACTGGAGTTACATTTAGGGCTGGGCGATTTGGCTGAAGTGTATCATGATATAAGTTTGGGTTTGAATCATGTAATCAGATGCGCGCACACACATACACAGGAAGTCTGCCAACCGGTTTTCTTGTTGGTCACGTGACATTCCACATATGCGCCTTTATCCGTGGACTGGACATTCGAGTCATTCTGTTTCAACACTTTGATTCAATCTCATTCTTCCAACTGCGTCTCGCCTCAGATGTTCATCACTCGTCGTGTACCATACAGTAGCACTTTATTTCACCGAGAGACTAATGCACCACCTACTCCTCTCTCGATTGCAGTCTGGACCTCCTGGCATCTTGTCTCTGTTGGACGAGGAGTGCTGGTTCCCCAAGGCCACAGACAAGACCTTTGTGGAGAAGGTGGTTCAGGAGCAGGGAACCCATCCTAAGTTACAGAAACCCAAGAAACTCAAGGATGATGCTGACTTCTGCATCATCCACTATGCTGGGAAGGTAACTGAAAAGTCTGTGTGTGCCTAATGCTGTCGATATAGTTCCAGTCGAGAAATACCGTATTGGCCCTAATATAAGACAGTGTTTTTTGCATTGAAATAAGACTGAAAAAGTGGGGGTCGTCTTCTGTTCGGGGTCTAGACATTCTACCCATTCACGACGCTAGATGGCGCCAGATATCATTGAACGGAATGCTGAACTTGACTCCCCAGTCCAAAGTGAAGCCCTGTCACGAAGAATAAAAATAGCGGTAGCACAAAGAAGAAAAATAAAAATAGTGGTAAGAAAGAAAAGAGAAGAAAATAATAGAGATGACAATAAATGGAGAAACGTAGTGACAATCTGGAGAAAAGTGGGTCGAAGATCGGCCAGGTTAACCGGCAGCTGAGGACAAGTTATGTCATTTACATTTCAAAAACCAGAAGCCATAACGTGCCTTTTCTCTCAAATATATTATCATTTGTTTCAGATGTACTGTAATTATTTTCTGTATAAAAATTAATTTAGTGTTCAAAAACTCTTTTTTCAAACTTGAGTTTTGAAAAATAGGGGGTCGTCTTATAATCAGGGCCGTTTTACATTCGGGCCAATACGGTAGTTTCAGGTCTTTATCAAGAAAGATGTATTCTATTGCTACAGGTGGACTACAAAGCGGACGCATGGCTGATGAAAAACATGGATCCTCTGAATGAGTGCGTGGCCACGTTGCTCAACCAGTCCACTGACAAGTTTACAGCCGACCTGTGGAGAGACGGTGAGTGGAATTTGCAAATAAAGATTTCCGTATGTCGCAGTGTAGCAATCTGGGGTGCATTCAAATGAGCAGCAAGGTGACCGGAACTGGTGTAATATCACAAAGGAAAGCTCCATTTTTACCCTCGTAACATTGCCTTGACACCTTTTTGTGTCCTCGCAGTCGACCGCATCGTCGGCCTGGATAAAGTAGCGGGAATGTCAGATTCCATGCACGGTGCCTTCAAGTCTCGTAAAGGCATGTTCCGCACCGTGGGCCAACTGTACAAGGAGCAGCTGGGGAACCTGATGGCCACGCTCAGAAACACCAACCCCAACTTTGTCCGCTGCATCATCCCCAACCATGAGAAGAAGGTGCTGGCATCGCGTGACATCATTTCTGTTATTTGATTCCGTCTCCCATTCAAATAGTCATTACATACTGACAACTCGTTTTAGGCAGGGAAACTAGAGCCTCACCTGGTTCTGGACCAGCTTAGGTGTAATGGAGTCTTGGAGGGCATCCGTATCTGCAGACAGGGCTTCCCCAACCGCATTGTCTTCCAGGAGTTCAGACAGAGGCAAAGTGCACCCGTGTTCATTTGTTTTGGGGATGGAGACGCAAGTAAGGAAAATAAAATGTCGTGTAACTCTTCTCAGGTATGAAATCCTCACTCCAAATGCCATCCCAAAGGGTTTCATGGATGGCAAGCAAGCCTGTGTGCTCATGGTACGAGGTATAAATCACACCAGGAATAAAAGGGAAGGTCGCGTCTTCATCGGACTTCATTGCGCCGTTTCAGATAAAGGCACTGGAGTTGGACCCCAATCTGTACCGCATCGGTCAGAGTAAAGTGTTCTTCAGAGCCGGTGTGCTGGCTCACCTGGAGGAGGAGAGAGACATGAAGATCACGGACGTCATCATCTGTTTCCAGGCCTGGTGCCGAGGATATGTGGCACGCAAGTAAGGAGGCACTCTGGAGGGAGTTTTGTCATCTTGATCACACAAACTTCTCATCTGCAAACGTGCATTTTTTGTGGTTTGTAACGATAGAGCCTTTGCCAAGAGACAGCAGCAGTTGATGGCCATGAAAGTTATCCAGAGGAACTTGGCTGCTTACCTCAAACTCAGGAACTGGCAATGGTGGAGACTTTTCACCAAGGTATGACGCGATTTATTCACCGGAACTTTACTGCATCATACATTTAGACACATTGCCAGACTATAAGCTTTTTTTCTGGTTGTTCTTGTGAAGGTGAAGCCGCTGCTCCAAGTGACCCGGCAGGAGGAGGAGATGGTGGCCAAGGATGACGAGCTGCAGAAAGTCAAAGAGAGGCAGTTGCAGGCTGAGGAGCAGCTCCAACAATACGAGACCAAGCAACAGCAGGTACCAGTGTCACCGATGTAGCAATAAGCAATTATTTTGACCCCCCCCCCCCCCCCCCGAAGAAGTAATGATCTTATATTAAGTGGAGAAGGTGTCTTTAAACTAGCGTTTCAACAGAGCCTGATGTAATCGCTTCTATTGCTGTGTGCATTCATGATAGTGTTCTGTTCTACTTGCGTTTGTCCGTAATGTTTTTTTATAATCCTTCACTCTTACTTGTCTCGACGTGAATTGTAACATACGGTTGTGCTGCCAACTCGATATACCTTGGTAGAATTTGTAAAACGTGTACCGATCTTTAAAGAAAACACGAGTGATCGAGCAATAATGCAATTGTCGTTTTTCTTTGAACCGCCAGCTGAATGCCGAGAAGCTGGCCCTCCAGGAGCAGCTCCAGGCCGAGACCGAGCTGTGCGCCGAGGCTGAGGAGATGCGAGCCCGTCTGGCCGGCAAGAAGCAGGAGCTGGAGGAGATCCTTCACGACTTTGAGGCTCGCCTGGAAGAGGAAGAGGACCGCGTGGGCCAGTTGCACAGCGAGAGAAAAAACCTGATGCAGAACATTACCGTCAGTAAAGGGAATCGGGATCGCGATGTACTCTCAACGCATTGTGCTCAACGTTTTTTGGTTTTTTTTTTCCTCCCCCTGTTCTTATAGGACCTAGAGCAGCAGCTGGATGAGGAAGAAGCAGCCAGACAGAAGCTTCAGATGGAGAAGGTCACCACAGATGCTAAAATGAAAAAAATTGAGGACGACATGATGGTGCTGGACGACCAGAATAACAAGCTCAACAAGGTCACGAGCACTCCACTGCACTTGTCTCCACTCGGCGTCGCTGCCACCATGCACCTGCGCCAAAACCAGCTGTGCTTTTCCCCTTTTTCAACTTCAGGAGAAAAAACTTTTGGAGGACAGGATCTCAGAGTTCATAACCAACTTGTCTGAAGAGGAGGAGAAGTCTAAAAGCTTACAGAAACTCAAGAATAAACATGAGGCCATGATCACTGATTTGGAGGGCAAGTATTTTTCCTGTGGTCTGACAATCCTGTTTATCTGTCAAGTGTATGTTAGAATACGGTATCACTTTGCCTTCCGTTACAAATAATAAAACGAGAATTGTATTTTGGGGGCAGAAAATCAAACGGAGCTGATTGGCGCACCCAATAACATAAGCCCCCAAACTATTTTTGTTTTAGAAATTTTCCTGACAATTTTTTTTTTCAAGTTTTGAAATTCCCCTCTTTAAAAAAATAAAAATAAATAAAAATAGAAGCATCATTTATTTTTCTGTGTCCCTTCATTATCTGGGTCAGCACCACCGTGTTAAGTTGGACTGAGGAATTACTAGTTTACGGGAGAGGTCAGAGAGCAGGAAAAATCTGTGATTGCCATGGCAGTGACCGATGTGTGATCTGAAGTGTTGTGTGTCCTAACTTTCAGAACGTCTCCGAAAGGAGGAGAAAATACATCAGGAGCTGGACAAGAACCGTCGTAAACTTGAAGGCGACTCGACAGACCTCAATGACCAGATTTCAGAACTTCACGCCCGCATCGCTGAACTGGAAGCTCAGCTGGCCAAGAAAGAGGAGGAGCTGCTGGCTGCACTGGCAAAGTTGGTTTCTTTTTTCCACTTGCTTCCTTTCAGGCAACCTCAATACTCACCCGCTCTGTTCCGCAGGATCGAGGAGGAGGCCGCAGCCAAGAACACAGCCCAGAAGAAGATCCGGGAGCTGGAAGCTCAGATCTCAGAGCTGCAAGAGGATCTTGAGCTGGAGAGACAGGCGCGCCAGAAGGCGGATAAGATGCGCAGGGACCTGGGTGAGGAGCTGGAAGCTCTCAAAACGGAGTTGGAGGACACATTGGACTCTACTGCAGCACAGCAGGAGCTGAGGTAACGCACCCCTCCCCCCCGCACCCTCTCCAAACAGTTTAGCGACGGTACCTCCAGTTATTTTAATAAAGTGACTGTCATTGTTTTGTCAAAAGTTATCAATAGTGATCCACAATTTCATGCTCAATGCAGTTATAAAAGATCCATCCTTAAATAAGAGACGGTTTGAACAATCCAAAAAATAACCGCACACTGTAAATCCCCACAAGCAAAGGGCTGTTGTGCATTAAAAAAAAAAAAAAAGAGCATTCAAGGGCAGCACCAAACTGCCGAACAGCAAAACCTACCCGTATGTCCAGTTACAGATTTTTACCGGCTACACAAAAGCCATTTTCACAATGGCTTATCATTCTCCATCCTTCCAGGTCCAAACGTGAAACTGAGGTTGCCCATCTGAAGAAGACTCTGGAGGATGAGGCCAAGGCTCACGAGCAGCTGATGGCTGACATGAGACAAAAACACAACCAGGCCTTTGACGAGCTGAATGATCAGCTGGAGCAGGCCAAGCGGGTAAGGAGCGCAACCTTCACTTGCTTACAAATGACAGGATGAGGCGTTGAACATTGTCTTGTGTGCGCACAGAACAAGATGTCTGTGGAGAAATCAAAGCAGGCACTCGAGAGCGAATGGAATGAGGTGCAGATCGAGCTCAAGACTCTGACGCAAGGCAAATCGGATTCCGAGCACCGTCGCAAGAAGGCAGAGTCCCAACTTCAGGAGCTTCAGGTCAAATATGGAGAGAGCGAACAGCAGAGGCAGGAGATGGCTGACAAGATGGCCAAAATGCAGGTTCGGACATCTTGGGAAAAAAAAGATCTATTTCTTTTTTTTCCGCAAGAGACTCATTTTCACACCGTCGTTTTCCATGTGTTTAGGCTGAGCTGGACAATGTCAACAGCCTTCTGACTGACGCAGAGGGCAAAAATATCAAATTCAGCAAAGACCTTTCTTCAGTGGAGTCTCAGCTGCAGGATGCGCAGGTACGAACCCAAAATATGCACGGTGATGATTATGGACGGGCATTCTTAGACTGCTGAGCTTCGTGATGCTGGTTTTCTCTTAACAAAGTTTGGAAGCAGGTACAGTCAAACCTCGGTTTTCGTCCATAATCCGTTCCAGAAGGCAGTTCGAAAAGCTCTTATTTAAAATAAAAATGTTTATTGAACACGTCTGCCCACAATGGAAAGCAACACGAGGAAGCGTCACTTCCTCGTGCGAGGAAGGCGAGAGGAGTCAAGTGGTGCATTCAAGTGCGCTCAGTTTGTCATCCGAGGCATAAAAAACTCGAAACTTTTGGTCGAAAACCGAGACGTTCAAAAACCGAGGTTTGACTGTACTTCATTCTTGAAACAAGGTATGGACAAAAGTAATGATGTGACACTGATGCCATGTCATTGCCTCGACTAACATTCTTTCAGTCCCCCTCACCAATCCCTTTATCGGTTCAAATACGTAAACTGGTTCCGGCACCAAAATGTCAACTTCTAGCACTAACATCTTTCCGATGAATGAACCCCTTGTTAGACAAAACATTCGTATTTATTTCACAATTTCTGCCAGAAATTATGACGGGATCAATCTTTGGAGATTCGTTTCTTGTGATATTATAGAAACGGTGACGATGAAATGATCAAGAAAAACAATATAGATTGATCAAACCCTTCCATGCCTGTGACAACGCTCTCTAATTTTGTTTTCTCTTGAATTGCAGGAGTTGCTCCAAGAGGAGACTCGTCAGAAGCTGGGCATCTCCACTCGCTTGCGGCAGCAGGAGGATGAGCAGAACAACCTACGGGAGTTGCTGGAGGAAGAGGAGGAGGGCAAGAGGAACGTGGAGAAGCAGGTCTCCTCGCTCCAGGCCCAGGTTAGCTTCACGGACTCTTCACTTTATTCTTCTCGTCATCTAATCCGTCTGCCCGCGTTTCATTCTTGACCTTGGCGCCCCTCAGCTGGCCGACACGAAGAAGAAGTTGGATCAGGAGACGGCCAACCTGGAGAGCGCGGAGGAGGGTCGCAAGCGCGTCCAACGTGACGCCGACTCGCTGCAGCAGCAGCTGGAAGAGAAGACGGCCGCCTACGATAAATTGGAGAAGACCAAAACCCGTTTGCAGCAGGAGCTGGATGACCTCATGGTGGACCAGGACAACCTGAGGCAGGTGGTCTCCAACCTGGACAGGAAACAGAAGAAGTTCGACCAGGTATCGCAGATGCACCAACAAACCATAAAGAGTTGATTGAGCAAAAAGTTTACTTGGACAATATGAGGTCTGATTCAGTCCAGGGAGAGATTCGGAACGCGCGTCTGGTTTGTATGAACAAATTCGTCACTCGCCACTTAGATGCTGGCTGAGGAGAAGAACACCTCCATTCGGTATGCCGAAGAGCGCGACAAGGCCGAAGCCGACGCCAGGGAGAAAGATACGCGGGCGCTGATGCTGGCCCGCGAGCTGGAGGGCATGACGGACATTAAGGACGAAGTGGATCGGGTCAACAAGCTGCTCAAAGCAGAGATGGATGACTTGGTCTCCTCCAAGGATGACGTGGGCAAGAGCGTAAGAGGAAGAAAACACGACGGATGGAGGAGACGGATCGTGTTTTATCCTTGTGACTGGCAATCCTTCGTCTTGCACAGGTTCACGAGCTGGAGCGCTCCAAGCGTGCTATGGAGCAACAGCTGGAGGAGATGAGGGTTCAGCTGGAGGAGCTGGAGGACGAGCTGCAGGCCACCGAGGACGCCAAACTCCGTCTGGAGGTTAACATGCAGGCCATGAAGGCCCAGTTTGACCGCGACCTGCAGGCCAGAGACGAGCAGGGCGAGGAGAGGAGGAAGCAGCTGGTCAAACAGGTGAGGAAGATTTACTGTCTCTCCCCCCCCCCCCCCCCCTAAAAAAAAAAACATGTAAGGTAATTTGATGACGGGGTTTTTCTAATGGTTTTGAAAAAGGAAAATCATGTTAAAGAATGGAGGTTAGATAAGTGTATAGGAATAACTCGGGCTGCAGTTAAGGATTTTGAACGTGATCTTTTGAGTTTAATTGATTACTCAGTCATTATTTTTTATTATTTTATTTTTTTAATGATGTCCTTCCATTCAAAAAGGGCATCATTTCAAGTCGACAGCGCGGAAAAAAAGCAAATTGTTTCGGTCACTAGTTCGGTCTGTAACACTCCTGAAAATGGGCAAACATGTTGATCACGGTAAAAGCAGATGTTTGGATTTAAGACAAAGATAATCAATCGGTCTCCATGGAGAAATCTTGGAGTTGTGTGAGCCATGTCATTTGAAATGCACAATGTATGATTTTCTTTCCGCTAACTTCAACTTGGTACCGTTTTGAAATGCCGAACTGTTTCTCATAAGAAAAATACATTTTTCAAACCAGTTATTTCCCCATTCCTAATTATTTTCCACTGTTAATTCTCAATTGTCATCTCGTGCAGTGATCTGCCATTATAAGGAGCATGAGAATTTCACTAGTGTCATTTTTTATAACAAATAATGGTATCAGATTAAAAGACTGGATCAGCATTTTCAATTTTATTTCATGGACATACATCAATGACAATAAGAATTTGAAAAATGGAAACATCTTATTCCAATAAAACGAGTTAAATAAAAAGAGTTATCACTTTATTTTAAATCGCATTCCCCCTCCCTCCCTTTCAGGTTTGCGGAATGGAAGTGGAGCTGGAGGACGAACGCAGGCAGCGCTCTCAGGCTCTGTCCTCCAAGAAGAAGTTGGAGCTGGACTTGGGAGAGCTCGAAACGCAGATCGATGTTGCAAACAAGGGCCGAGATGAGGCCATCAAACAGCTGAAGAGGCTGCAGGTAAAAGTTATTTATGTTGGGGGGGGGGGGGGGGAGGCACATTTTGAAGACACAAGCGTCACGTTGTCTAATCTTGTGCATGTCCTAACCAAGGCCCAGATGAAAGAGCAAATGAGAGAGCTCGAGGACCTGCGCATGGCCCGAGATGAGGCAGTCAATGGGGCCAAGGAGACCGAGAGGAAGCTGAAAGCCTTGGAGGCAGATGCTCTTCACTACCAAGAGGTAGCAATCCTCCCCCACGCGCGCACCTCCTTGCAATGGAACACATTTTTCAGAGCAAACCGGACTGTGTGGTTATGTGCAAGCGAGGGTGAGCATTATACAACCGCAAATAACATTGTCTTCTGCTTTTTTGACAGGATCTCGCCACTGCCGAGAGACTCAAGAGACAAATCCAGGCAGAGAGGGACGAGCTACAGGATGAGATTAACAACAGCAATGCTAAAAAGTAAGTTGTAACACGAGGGCTACCAGAATTCAAAAACTACTCGATTTGCATTGCCCTCTCACGTCATCGACAAAAAATCAGTTTTAGTAGGTGATAGACGCCGTTTGTTTAAAAAAAAAAATATTTTTTTTTAAATGTAAATTACCCTAATGTACACGAAATAGAGGCAGGTGGTGGAATGTCTGTAGTCCCACGTGCACGATGCGATCGTGCTGCTTGTGGGTCAGCGGTTATAAGTTTCTCGATTTCGACTCTCTGGGCTGTCCTGCAAAAAACAAAAAAAAGTCATCAAGTTAACTTTATGATGCATGATGGTGTCAAACTGTCTTGTTGTCTTGATGGTCAACAATTCAGCGTTATGGTTAACAGTTTGTAAAATAGTTTGTAGTATATGTTTGCAAGTTGAACAGATTTCACGTAGCAAAACAATCACTCAACCCATCCAGAAATAACGGTCCCATTCAGAATGTGGAAAGAAAACGCAGTTACTCTCCAGCATTTTTGCTAACCTGCTCAAGCAATGGCCTCTTCAGATTAAACTGTACCGGCTTGACGTGATCATTTTAGTCGGTTAGGCTAAAATATGTTTTCGTCAACTGTTAAGATCCCCATTGAGAGCAAACATTCAATAATCCGGTCTGGTTGCCGTAAATTCACATGAATTCTGATCGAAGGGTTCTAACTATGGCACTTCCTGTCATTTTGCAAACCTAAGTGACTCTCACCCTTCAATTTATTGTTCAGTTCACTGCAGGCTGAAGAGAAAAGGAGGCTGGAGGCTCGCATAACCCAGCTAGAGGAGGATTTGGAGGAGGAGCTACTTAACACCGAGATGGTCAATGAGCGTCTGAAGAGAACCACACTGCAGGTATGCCCCCGCTGCCCATCCCTCCTTTGGAATTATGAAATAAAAGGCAAAGTTCCTAGAGCATTGATTTGTATTTCTTCATTTAGATGGAGCAGCTGACCACAGAACTGTCCGCCGAGCACAGCAGCGTCCAGCGGCTGGAGGGCACCCGATCGCAGCTGGATCGCCAGAACAAGGAGATGAAGCTGAAGCTACAGGAGCTTGAGAGCACCATCAAGTCCAAGTACAAGTCCAGCATTGCTTCCCTGGAGGCCAAGATTGCTCAATTGGAAGAGCAGCTCGACATCGAGTCCAAGTCAGTCTCTATTGCTTTTGGGGACAGAAAACCTCTTTCAAAGGTTTTGTCCTCATTCGTGTCCCCCATTCATGTTCCTTTTGGAATTCAGGGAGCGTCAACAAGCATCCCGGCTGGTCAGGAGGACGGAGAAGAAGCTGAAGGAGATCATGTTGCAGGTAGACGATGAGCGGCGCAACGCGGAGCAATACAAGGACCAGGTAAGCCTTCGTCTATTTTCATCCTGCCAGCAGATGGCGCTGTTATTTATTTCCATCATGTGCTGCACATACCAGCGACTGTATGTGTGGCATTGTAATGTTACAATGGCTCAAAAGCTTTATTATTATTATTTTTAAATAAATCAGTATAGTACAAAAAATAAAACTAGAGATTAAAGACAACTCAACATTTATTTCCAATATGTTCTATCGGGCCCTACACGGCATGGCATTCTGATTAATGCCTTTGTGGAATATGAACTAATCAGCAAAATTACCCCCCCCCCCCTTTTTTTTTCTCTAAACCCTTTTTATGTGGTGGCTGTTTTGCCACTTTCTGTCAATTGAAGATGACACCACAGTTGCTTAGGTATCAACCAGTCACGGCACTTGTTTGACTTGGCTTCCCCTTTCAGTGCCGTTCAGTAGTATTTGACGTGACGTGGGTCCAACTGTTGCCTTTAATCTCTAGTTTTATTTTCCTATATTGAAGTGCAAAGTTCATGTTCAAACAATCTGCGGTGGCAGCGCATGGTCAAGTTGAAAGTCCTCTGTAAATTGGCTGATTGGAAGAAGAGATGCCAGAAACACGTGATTAACGGATCATCGACTTAAACCTTCAAAAGTCGATGCTTAACTGTAAGGTTGGATCATCGGCAACCAGTGTCCGCAAAGAGCACTAACCTAGGGAGGGTAAAAAAATAAAAATCTTTAAATTTCGCCCAACAATTCCGCTTGCGTACATTTGCGAACTGTCTCTGCAGGCCGATAAGACCAACAACCGCATGCGTCAGCTGAAGCGCCAGTTGGAGGAGGCTGAGGAGGAGGTGACGCGAGCCAACGCTTACCGTAGGAAGCTGCAAAGGGATCTGGAAGACGCCACTGAGTCGGCAGATGCCATGAACAGGGAAGTCAGCAGTCTGAAGAGCAAGCTCAGGTTAGTGTACATTACAACAATCCAGCCAAAGAATAAAAAAGATGACGTGACGCAATTTAGTCCCGATTTACAATACTTGCCAGGTGTCTTAAATCAGCCTCAATGTCACGAAACGGCTCTCATACACGTTCAGAACTACAAAGATTTAGCGATTTACTTGATTAATTTCTCCATGGTGTGGGGGCTTTTAATTCATTTTTACATTTTGTTCCTTTTTAAAATGGGTTAGCGCCAACCTGTACACACATCCAGGCATTTGCTGAAATAACCATTTCACTTGTCAGATACTGACCCATGTTCGTATGTTTTGTTGTGAAGGCGCGGAGACGTGCATTTGAACATCCGCCGCACCATTACTCGCACGGGACTGGAGAGTGACGAGGATTTGGAGGCGTCCACCGAGGTGTCCGAGCAGGCAGCTGAATGAACGATAACACACGCGGAGGGGGAATATTCTGATTCCAGTTCAGTTGCAAAGATGGCGCCAACAAAAGGCTTGCCAATCTCAAAGTATACAACATGCTGGCACACAAATATCATGCTCTTTCATTCATTTATACAACAACCAATGAGGTTTTAAATTTATGTTCATCTCAGTGACCAAATCATTTTCTCCTAAGGGCTTGATCATGTGCCGTACAATGTTGCTTGAACTGCTTCTCACTTTTCTATGCTTTTGTTATTGGTGCATATCCAATGCTGGTGCCTGGGTTTCATGTTGGACATAAGAATAAGTGTATTGTCTCTTTCAGATGTTACCTCAACTCTACAGGTGGTGGGTTTACGGGTTTACTGTTTAGTATCAATCAGCACATTTGTCACCAAATATTGTTCTGGCCTAACTCACAGTGCATAAACACTCTTGCCCAAAAATAAGCACATTGTATCGTCGCCAAAATTTTTTGGCTGTTTCTACCTTATAAAATGCCTTTATGCAATAAATAAATGGATATAATAAATATGATCACTTGTGTGTTTGTGTTAGTCGAGAAACCAGCTTTCTGTGTTTTGAGTTGTAAAAACTGCAAAACAAAACACGAAGTAAAAAAATGCTGCCAAACGGAATTCTGCAAACAAAAACCAAACTCATAAATGCCGAATAAAAAGCCAAAACTAAATGCAATCACAGCAAAGTGGAAGCAAAAAAAAAAAAACCCCTGCGGAAATCCAAAATACACTAACTAAAAAGACTGCTACAATAACAAAAACATGTAAGTTGAGGCCAATAAAACAGCTTGCCAAGTCACTCGGGGACACCGCAGGACTAGTCCTGTGAGACCAGATCGTCTGAAAGACCTGAGCGGGATTCCCGGATTACTGGGTGCTGTCATTGCCCTTATTTTGGAGAAAACATTTTTAAACACAATGGACGTTATCTTGTCCGTGGGTGGTTTCAAAGCGTGTACTTTGTGTAATGAACGCAAGACGTACAGTAATTAGAATTAAATGATTTGACAAAGGATGGTGGTGAATCGAAGTTCACGCGAGGCCAGAAACGGCTTATCATCGGACTGGTCATGCTTCGGTTCTGAATTGGTGAGTTTGACTTTTTTTTTTGTTTTGCATTTGTTTTGTAGTTTGTAATGTCTACTTCCACTTTGTTGCTGTGATTACAACATTTCTTGCGTTCATTTTATTTTTTGTGTATACGTGTTACTATTTTTTGTTTACATCATTCCTGTTTGCAGTGTTTTTGTATTGCATTTTTGTTTGTGGGTTTAGTTTGCACGTTGGTCTTTTTGGCATCAGATAAACAATCTTACGTCGCTTGTATTAAAACATTCGAGGACCCATCACTATATTCGTTTTTTATGACAAATTGACTAGTTATGTTGAGTCGGACGAGTTTGATATTTCTCTTAAATAGTGAACTTTTATTTTGAAAGTCCATATCTAAATTATTTTGAAATGTATGGAGCTGTTCATACCGTTTAAGTTAAAAGCGGAAGCGCGTGGACGTCAGTGTTGTGTTTCGCCTTAATTCCAGCAGCAACCTTTGGTGACACTAATTGCCTGGGGGGGTTTTTTGTTTGTGTGTTTGTTTTTTGGGCGTTTCTTTCGTGCCACTGTCGGATGAAGTGTGTGGCTAAACTTGGAGAAGTCGTCGTAGATTGATCTGACTCTATACTCGTAAGTGTTCTCTGCGTACGCCCCCAAACAACAACATGGCGTTTTTCAAGATGTTTGGAGTGAACGCCGTCTTTGTAACTCCTTAACTTGTCTTGAGGTGAGTGCTAGCTATGAACTAGAACTGATTCGGCTGAACACCGCGCGAGCTTGCCCTTCACCTTCCCACCACACCCGCCGCCTGGCTACTAGCTATAGCCGATGCTAGCTCGCCGCTGTCGCCATGCCTTCATGTTCACGCCCGCGTTCTTGTCCCCTTTCTCAGTGACATTATCTGACTTGAAACGCCGCCAAAACGGGAGCGGTCAGCGAGAAGGATCCCCCCGACTCGACTTCCAGCTCGAGCGGCGTGAGAATGGAGTTGGCCGCGGTGAGTTGGCCGCTTGAAATCAACTGACCAGACGTTATCCGCGGGGGTTTCGCGACCAATACCCGCCGCGAATAGCATAAATTAGCGAATAGTAGAGGCCTCCCTGAAAATGCTTATAAAGTGGAGCCCCCGTTATTTGCAGGGCGAGAGAACAGGCTGGACAGCGAATAGCCAAAATCCGTGTGAGGTACATTGGAATGCATGGGGGGGGGGGGGTCAAAATTATTCTGAACAAATGCTGATAAATACACCATTTGTATTTTCCACAAAAAATCGAGTGAAAACAATAAAGGAAAATGAATTTGTGAATATCTGTATCCATGGGTCCTGAACCATGAGTACGCAATGTGTACACGAGTTACACCAAATTTAGCAGCCCTGAAAAGTTTTGTTTTCCTGTCTTCCACTCTTGATAAACAATATACAGTGATGGCTCGACATTAGGACTGATCGATTAATCTAATGCAGTGAGTGGAGTATCACATGTCTGCCTATTGCGAGAAGGTGTGTTTTTCAGCAAATAGCTTTCGTTCTTTGGTCATGGATTTTTATGATAAAAATCTTGATGAAGCAATTTCACATATTGTATCTGCAAGAGTTGACTTCCCTTGTACTTGAGACAAAAACAAGACGGTACGTTTCACAAGCCGCTTAACTTTTAATCATTGAATGAGGAGACCACAGTCAATATAAAGTTATGGTGTCGTTTAAAACAAGCTACTGTATCACGGTATTGGTTAACGTTTAGGGACAACTTGGGATCATTTGTTTCAGGGCCTAAATGTGTCATAAACACCATAAAAGGAACTTGGCATCTGGAAGATGGACAAAATGGCTGCTATTATTTTCGCATCAATGTACTTTTTTTTTGTTTGTGGCCTAAAAACACCCAATACTGTACAATAGTATACATAATGTTTTTGTAATTTTTTTTCGTAGCCAAATAATTTCCCACTACAGTGCAAAATTATTGTAAATATGCTTAATTAATTGAAAAGTTTTGATTGGACTGGATTTTCTGTCCGTTGAATCCAGGGTCTGTTAAAAATGGTTCCACTGTACAGGTCAGGTTAATTATTTCATTTTATTCCATCATGTAATTGTCCTGCCAGTCACTATATGATGCTGGCAAAGATACAGTAAATGAATCAAGATCTTTTTGTTTTAATAATACATTTTCAGATCAATGAGGTGAAAGTGGATATTTTTGCATGCTCACCTGATGATCTCTCACCGCATAGTGATGTGGCTGGGAATTAACGCCTCAGTGTCTACCGCCATTTTGCTAGACAAAGTGGCCGCTGAATGACTCCATGCACACATTTTACCGCCATGTAACACACAGCAGCATGCCATGACTCATGCAGTTTGACAAAGATGTGGTGCAGCAGCAAGGGGGTGGGCAGATGTGGAAGCATGTCTCCGCAAGATAAAGATAGAAGCCCGTGGAAAGCGTCGCCTGGATTATAAACCTCCGCTTTGGTGGCCAAACTAGGGGAGGGTGCTCGGCGAGCCTGCCTTAGATTTTTTATTTTTTTTTCCGTGTGTGTGTGTGTGTCTCTTTCTGCGTCTGTGGCATCCAGTGATGCTTCATTCGCTGACATGCATTTCGCGACGGCGCCATCACTTCGTAGTGTGAGGTGAACCGGGCCAACATGCAGGAAAACCACCAGCCTTCTAGCCCAGGGTCAAGCAGCCTGTGGGGGAAGGTAGGATTTAGGAGCAGAACGCAGCATGTGAACTTTTTTGGGGTCGGTTATTGTTCACATTGTTGAAGGTCTACGCTGTATATATGTTGCTCTTTACCTTCAGCACAATTAGACTGTCCCCGAGGATTTACATTTTCGTCTCTGAACCGAATGCTGTTCAGCCGCTTAATTCTATGAATTTGTGTGTTCTTGTCTTTCAATCGTTGTGCATCACTTGTGTGTTGTTAACGTATTCCTGTGTGTGTGTGTGTGCCACCGCTCTTGTCATCCCATTTTGTGTGACTCTGAGCGAGATAATGTGAGTGCGTGCGAACACAAACCTGTTTTCCACTTTTACCTTTTTGTTGCGTGAACGTGGACACGCGTGCAAGAAGCAGGCGTGCGCCGTGAACCCGTCTTTATTCACCACGAGAGAACGTTTCGACTAAACAGGGCTGTGACTCACTCACGTTTATTTACGCTGATTTAATTAGGTCACTAAAATGTCACACCATTGTGGAACTATTGTCATCATGATCGTTGTGTCCCCCCCCCTTTTTTTTTTGCATCCTCCCATCTTTTCCCCTCTGTATGTGCTTTGTGTGTCCCTCTTTTCCTTTCTCCATCCCTCCATCCGTCCTTTTGTGTCCTCAGGCTCATCCAGCTCTCAAAGCCTTCATGTGCGGCTCCCTCAGCGGCACATGCTCCACGCTGCTCTTCCAGCCTTTGGACCTGGTGAAGACACGGCTGCAGACCTTGCAGAACAACGCCAGGCCAGGGTGTGTATGTGTACATACGTGAATGTGTTTGTGTTGTGTGGGAGCATTTATTCTCTGACACACATTCCACATGCTCTCTTGGCACTCGCTGACAAGGGCACACATCGCTTGTAGGCTGTCACATCATCCACTAAGGATACAAAACGGTCCATTCATGTTGCGATAGCTGATGTGTGACCAATCCTCTTTGTATTGCGTGTTGCAGTTCACCAAAAGTGGGGATGTTGAGTGTTTTCGTCAACGTGATAAGGACAGAAAGTGTCTTCAGCCTATGGAAAGGAGTTTCTCCAGTGAGTAACAAAGACAGCAAACTGCTTTGACTGTTTAGCCTCCTCTTCATTAGGTGGGACAGTTCGGTTCATTTTGGCACATTGTAAAGAGTCCCCAAATATCTGGCCCCAACAGACCGTCCACTGTTCAGTGTTTCCTCTTCACAAATACTGCCAGCACAATGCCCTGGCGTCAAGATATATTGTTTTGTTTAATTGCCAGTAATTGGTTGAATTCCACGCTAGTATTTGGTGGTCTCATGCCATTTGCCGTCTGCAGCTGATGCAACAATCCCACCTTCAGACCGAGAGGTGGAAATACATGCGGGCTTCAAAGTCCTAGAGATGGAAATCTAATTTTATTGTCATTGCACATGTCACAAGTACACCACAACAAAATTCATTTTATAGTTTCAACCCATCCCAGAAACATAAAAAGACACTGACACCCGACAGAGGGAGGGAGGAGGGAGGGAGCGAGGAGGACTGACAGGTCAAGTAAGCAAACAATATTGCTTTTTCACAGGGTATGCAGCCAACCAAATGAAACGAAAACGTTTTTATCAATTTTAGTTTCCGTTATTTTGTCAGTTTTCGTTCACTAAAATAACCCTGTTCAGGACCCTGGGATTAACCTTAAAAAAATACAACTACTAAGAAGTTATTTTGAGCCTTAATGTTATAAATGTCTCCCTGGCAGTCTTTTGTCCGCTGCATCCCTGGTGTGGGCATCTACTTCAGCACCTTCTACTCGCTCAAGCAGCACTTCTTTCTGGACCGGGCGCCCAATGCCGGCGAGGCCGTGCTACTGGGGGCTGGCGCCAGAGCGGTGGCCGGGGTTTGCATGTTACCGTTCACCGTCATCAAAACGCGCTTTGAGGTAAAAAGCGAGACACCGCAAGGGATGACAGTTATACAGTTTCATAGCTAAAGTTTCATTGAAAAAGTACCGGTGATGAAATGACGCTTATCTGTCCCAGAGTGGATTTTACAGCTACTTGAGCGTAGCCGGAGCTCTAAGGAGCATGTACGAGACAGAGGGAGTGAGAGCGTTGTTTTCCGGCCTCACCGCCACGCTGCTGCGCGACGCCCCCTTCTCTGGGATCTATGTCATGTTTTACAGCCAGACCAAGAAGACGTTGCCTCCAGGTCTGAATCAACACACTCTCCCAAGAAAACCACACCACGCTGCTATTTAAAAAAAATCTTCTTATTATTATTATTATTAATAGAGGTGACGTCGTCAGTCTACATGCCCCTGGTCAACTTCAGCTGCGGCGTAGTGGCGGGTGTCATGGCGTCGCTGGTCACGCAGCCAGCCGATGTGGTGAAGACGCACATTCAAGTCAGCCCGTCGCACTGGAGCACAGCGGACGCTATTCGCTACATCTACAAGGTTTGTGTCAAGACGGGCTAATACGCGTTAGTGATTTTTCATGTCTTTAAAATGTGTGACACCCAACACATGGCTCGGGGGCCGGCGGAAAAAAATGCCAAGTGTGTACTTCATGATCTTATCGCGTGTGGTGTGCTCCAAAATAGTGTTTCCCAAACTTTATGGATCCATGGCCTCTATTTTACATTCGGAAAAACTCACAGCATACCACCAAACAAAGATGTCTTTTAAATACTGGATACGCCAGTTAATGATGGATTGGAAGATGATTTAAATGTTCTGTCTGTCACTAGATGTCACTGGCATAAATCGATGAACACAGATAAATGTTTTTTAGCAAATAAATGATCATTTTCATCCCTTGACATTAAATAAATTAATGCGGCACACTGGTTTGGAATCACTGCGGTCAGTCAGGGCTTCTTAACCCAGCTTTTCCCATACAAAAGTGGCCCGCGACCCATTCACATATGATGTTTGGTTCCAATAACGAAACATTTATTGATGCGTCAACGTTGACAGCCAACCAGATGCCCAACAGGCAAAGAATTCCTGAATTGAATCACGCTTTGAGTCTCAAGTCAAGCTTATGACCACAAAAAAACAAGTAGCAATTAGATTTTACCTCAGAAATAGCGATCGAAAAAGCTTTGTCTTTGCGTGAGGTATTTCAACGTTTGATTTATTTTATTTTATTTTTTTTAAATCCCTATCCATGCATTTCAGTGAGGTTTCTTCAATTTATTGTGGACAGATAAATAACTGAGGTCTTTTTGCCACCCAGTGGCAGAAAGCTGAATTTCAACTGAGCATCTCCTTAACAGCAACAACTCCGATGTACTAAATTGATGACGCACACACACAGTCATGAGTCTTCACCCCCAAACTAGATGTGCGTCTCAGTTGTATTTACACTTCCAACGCAGCATTGAGTATGTTTGAGCAAAGTTAGTGAGACATAACATTTTCCGTTGTTTTCCTCCTCAGAAACACGGCCTTGGTGGCTTTTTCCGCGGTGCCGTACCTCGGTCCCTCCGCCGCACACTGATGGCCGCCATGGCCTGGACTGTCTATGAACAGCTGATGGCTCGGATGGGCCTCAAGTCCTGAAGATGGCGGCGAGGCACACAAGAATTTTGTCAAGCCTGTAGCGTGAGAGCGATTGAGTGTAGTGTGAATGAGTGTGCGCGTGTGTTTGATGCGAAATTATTATAACTATTTGTGAAAATGTGTTCAACGATGTGCGGATGTGAGATTTTGAACTTTCTGCAGAAGCAAAATCTTTGCGAAGTAGCAACACTGACCGGTTGAGTTGCACTGAATTGTGGCATATTTTTTGAGCTTGCATGCGATTGAACAGGGTTGCTGACTCACCAATAAACCTCCACCGATAAGAAAACGGGTTTAGTTTTAGGCTCGGACAATCACAAATAACCACGCACATGCACTAAAAAATTGGCTTATTGCTCTCCTGCTCACAAGTCTGCTATAAAAGGTTACGTACTCGCACTATTTATTTATTCAAACATTTGCTATTTGACTCGGTCATTCTTAGTCAAGCGAGAAATTGCTCATTTCTCTTTCAAGACAAATTCGCAGTTTAAATTTTTTTTTGGTATTTTTCACTCATCAGCATTACCTAAACAGTGTTTAATGAACTCCGAATTTAATTACAAAAAAAGGCAAGTTTGATATTTGTCTGGCATATTTCCTCAAATTGTGGCCGTGAAAATGAAATGTATAGTACTGTAATTGTAATTTTAATCTCAGCTTATAGTTGCCATTGTTCACACAGGGACACAAAATGTTTGTTCCGTAAAATTTCTGTCCGATGAATTAAAGTGCGCACTCCTACCACATGTTGTCAATGAATTCCCCCGAGTGGTATCACCATTTAACGACATTTTGTTATGTAGAGATTAGCACTCTCGTATACTGACATGATGGCTCCATCGAAAATAAACAAATAAAAATACCCCCGCCACTATTTGCGGAAACATGCTAACCTTGACAAAACATGTTCTAAGCCTTCTGACCGTGAGCATAAATGAATTGCAGACAGTGACTAGTTCATAACAATTGAAGGCACTTTTCTCTTTTCTGTACATATTTCTATAGAGCGTGAATATATTGATATTTTGACATGTCCATGCAAAAACTGCCAAATATGTGTGTTGACAGTACATGTTTGTGCAGTTACTGATCACATGATCTTCTGGTAGCAACATGGCAGCTGACAAGTGTCTTAATGTTCCATTGTGTGTGTGTGTGTTTCTAGAAGGATATCATGTCACAGTGCACTGCTGTCTATGCGCGGTGACCATTTCATCATTATCGTACATATTTGGTCTGTACAGTGTTGCTGCGAACATTGTGCCTGTCAGTTTTTATTGTAAATAAATATACATTTTCAATAAATTTATTTGAACTATATCGTGTGTTTAATACATCTTAGTAGGACCCTCGAGTGCATTATTTGAGGAATAATTCCCATTAATGGGGGGTGGGAGGAAAGGTTGCCAACACCTGATGTAAACATGCCAATTGCCATCTTGAGCGTTTCATCCCTTCGCCATTTTACATTGCCTGTATTCTTTCAGCAACATTCCACGCGGCGTCAACAGTCATTGTTCTGTCATGACCTCACTGATTCAGCACGTTGCTGCACGAATTGGTTTGTGGGAGTGGGTTTAGGCTGGAGCCATGTTATTCCCTAACTGACTGAAACAAGCAGATGTTTTATCATTTTGTTTCTGTTTTGATAAGCAAAATAATTTATATAAAGTGGTGAGAATTATCTCACTCAAAAACGTATACATGTATAACATATGGCACGTGCTGCGACACAGCGTTTCCCCAAAAATCCTTGTAAATAAATTAGCTTGAATTTAAGCAACTCCCTGTAATAGATTTTTAGCAAAGTGGTTGCACACTCAGTCATCAGCACATCACATTCATAGACAAAAATGGATTTGTGTATTCCAAGGTTGCCTTTGCTCTATGATTGATAAATTTTCCTTGCGAATCGGCAAAAGTTCCTTTTTAGGTTATACTAAGAAAAGCATGAAAATTCATCCACCCCAGATGGGACTCGAACCCACAATCCCTGGCTTAGGAGGCCAGTGCCTTATCCATTAGGCCACTGGGGCGCGTGGTCGAATACGAGTCGTTGTATTAATAATTACATTAAATATTTCCAATATTGGAAATATTTAATGTAATATACATATTTTAAGATGTCTTTACACAATAGTTCTCCAAGCACAACATATTCCGCTGGTATCACCCAGAAGGGACAGAAGAAGCTATGTTGGCGTTGCTAGGCAACGAATAGCCGCCACTTTGGAGCGAAAGCTGAGTCGTCTTATCTGTTGTTTCCTGCCACACCCCTTAGAACATCAGCTCGACTTAAGTGTTCAACGATGAATAAGTGTTATTTTTTTTTAAAAATAACGATTTCTATTCTTTTAAATCATCTTCCAGACTCATGTGTCGCGAGTACATACGTCACACCCAAGCACAAAACCAAGATGGCGGCCTCTGGGAAGCGTATTGTCGTACTCTCGTTAGGAGTCTGAACTATAATTGAACATTTTGCTTTGCAAACATTCTGAGGACGGGAAACCGGCATTTGAGGTGTGTTTGTTTAATTGTTTGATAACATTTCACAGTGTGTAACTTTTTTTCATCATGAACTACCAAACTGGCAACGTGTTGTCTTGTGTCGGTGCTTCGGTTCCCGTTGTTTTCGGACATGTTTGACTTGTGTGGTGTTTCAACAAACACTGATACGTTTTAAACGACGCCACTTGCCTTTTACATGAAAATTGAATGTGTTTCAAACGGGCTTGCTGATAAACGAGGGAGTTGTTGTTGCTAGGTGACCGTAAAGAGACTCATACGCCACCTGTCATAACGTCATCCGGTATCATGGTTGTGGTCCGAGCAAAGAAATGTAGTCATGCTTTGTTTTTGTTTTTATTTTTTTTAAACAGGAACCAGAAGTGTTATCTTGGTTACAGGGCTTCTCATCTCGCTATCGTCTCAAGTTGTCAACATGGTGAGTGGTCATTCCAATCATCTTCCTCGTGACAACTTAATATTAAGTATGCATTTCAAAAAAGTGAACTTTTTTTTGCAGATCCTGTCTCGCGTGAAGCCCGCCGTGGGGGGAGAGACGGCGGCCAGCGTCAGCGAGAAGAAGAAGAAAAACAAAAGCAAAGTTCCCACTTTGGAAGAATATCTGCAACAGAGAGACTACCTTGGAGCACTAACTCTTTTGGAGGTGCCTTGGCCCCCACATCTATCTATCTATCTATCTATCTATCTATCTATCTATCTATCTATCTATCTATCTATCTATCTATCTATCTATCTATCTATCTGTCTGTCTGTCTGTCTGTCTGTCAGTCCTTATAAATCAGACCTTCTGAAAATTGTGTTTATAAATCAGTCTCCAATTTCTTACGATAACAATACGATTTCTTTCTGATTACTTTTGTTCTGTATAGTTCCAGAGAAGTATCGGAGAGCAAGAGGAGCACGCAGACCTTTGGATTGGCTTCTGCGCCTTTCATTTGGGGGATTACAAGAGAGCTATGGAGGTACTTTTACATAGTCTTTACATGATGTTGTAAAACAATTTATGAAATCCTGACATGAGCCATGCCATTGTTGTGACAGGAGTACAAGGCACTGACTGCAAAGCCTGATTGTCCTCCTGATGTGTGGGTCTATTTGGGTTGCGCCATGTTTTTTCTGGGTCTCTATAAAGAGGCTGAGGAGGCTGCATTGAAAGGTGAATAAATGCACACCAACCACATCACCACCCATCAAAGTTTTAGTTTACAGACAACAAAACATTAAACATGACTTTGGTCTTTGTTCTGGGTGTTTAAAATAAACGTACGAAATGTAGAACAAAAACAATTACTTCAGTTAGTTTTTAGGACAAAATGAAAAACCTTTTGTATTTATTTGGGGGGAACACAATAAAATAGGTACTCAAATTATAAAACAACAAATATTTTCTTAGTTTTATTGATTTAAAAATAATCCCACACACTCAAAATTATAAATGGATAAAAATGAAAGAAAAATCTGAACAAGAATGTTTTTGGTGAAAGAAAAAAAATAGAAGCAAAAACCCAGAAAGAACAAGGTGTGGGGTTATTCAAAAAAAAAATCACAAATTGGAAAAAAAGCCTTTTCTTTGTTATTAATATAAATGAATATTCAAAAACCACAGAACATGACTTTTATTGAATTTCTAGTATTAAAATAAAGAACTCACAGAGAGAGAGAGAGACAGAGAGAGAGAAATCTTTGGTAGAGGCATTTATTTCACTGGGCAGCAACAACAAATTCATTGGTCGGCGGACAGACAAAAAGCTTGTTATTATTATTGCTGTTGCCTTGGTTTGGTTGTCTTTGCAGCGCCAAAGTCTCCACTCCAAAACCGACTCCTCTTCCATTTGGGTTATAAGGTACAAAAAAAACCAAATACTTAGTTCTCCTTCTCAAAGTCTTGTAACCACGTTCACATTGAACTATTCTTTTCTCGCCTCTTGTGTTCCAATGCACCTGAATCTCAGTTTAATGACAACAAGAAGCTGATGGAGTTCCACCAGAATCTGGAGGACGTGACGGAGGACCAGCTGAGCTTGGCCTCCATCCACTATATGCGTTCAGACTACCAGGAGGCCATCGAAATCTACAAACACCTCCTCAGGCAAAACATGTGAGCATCCACTCTTAGCTTTTTTTTGGGGGGGGTCGCTTTATTGTGCGCAGCATTATTTAGGCAAAAGCTACTCTATATGTTTAGATGGGCCTCATGTATCCACTCATAACACTGGTCAGCAGGAAACTTTAGTCAGAGATGGCTTGATGCGTCCCCAAATGTATTTTTGACACAGATTTAAAACATGTCGACTTCATTTTTGGTTTTTAGGTTTGACCAATAAAAGTTCACACTGTGCCGATTTGACCACGCGTTATCATTTATAGCTCTGACATCTCAGAAACAAAATGCACCTGTTGCTGAACCTCACCGACTAAATGTCTTACTCTATTACTGTAAAATCCCGTGAATAACACTTATTTCTTTTCAAAGACATGATTTTTAAGGGTGATTTGGGTGACCATGTGATACACAGGTGCACGTTAGCAGACCTAACCTGGAAGACCAAAAACAATTTTGCATAATAAATCCGGTATTGTTGATTGTAATACAGATTAATTTATTGCTTGTGTTAGTTGAAAATACATTTGGGGATTCCCTTAAAAAAATAATTGCATATGCAATTGCAACATTGAGAGGGTGGGAATAAAAATCACAATTCGATTTTTCAAAATCGTTCAGCCCTAACTCAAGCACATTCTTTATCCTCGGCGAAAAACGACTGCTATGATGTCAACTTACTGAGTGGTCGTGACAATGATGTAAATCAAGAGTGAGTCTTGTTGTTAAGGGAGCATTTTCCTGTCCGCTCTTGTACCCAACAAAGTGTCGTATCTGTATTTGCTGCTCCTCTAGAAACTTCCTGGCGATGAAGGTATACGTGGCTCTGTGTTACTACAAGCTGGGCTACTACGACGTGTCGCAGGAGGTGCTGGCGGCGTACCTTCAGAACATCCCCGACTCCACCATCGCCCTCAATCTCAAAGCCTGTAATCACTTCAGCCTGTACAACGGCAAAGCAGCCGAGGTATGCACTCGGTCTCATCAGAGTTCCTTGAAACACAATCCGTCGCTCGATGAGTTATTTAGTTGTGAGTTGTGGGCAAAACATTTCCGTTAGGAGCGGCAAATGGTTGCAGCGAACTTCACAAATAGCAGATGGTAAGCCGTTCTTCACAACAGAGGAGGAGTGCTTGCTTCAAGCTCTTTATTGCACTTAGCAGTTTAGCCATGGAAAATAAAAAAGTTCTTAATGAATCTAACAAATTGATGTTGTTGGAATTTTAAGTAGGCTCTGAGCAATATGGATTTTTTTTTTGTGATTGATACCAATTCTGATATTTAGCATTAAAAAATACCAATAACTGATTATTCATCCAATTCTTTAAATACCGGATTTTCCGCACTATAAGGCGCTTCAAAGTATAAGGCGCACCTTCAATGAATGGCCTATTTTAAAACCATTTTCATGTGTAGGGCGCACCGCATTATAAGGCGCATAGAATAGAAGCTGGCTGCGGTTGCGTTATGCATCCACTGGATGAAGCCATGTTGAAGGGAATACAATACAATACAGCTTTATTTATCTCAAGCCTTCTCAACCGCTGCAGCTGTAACAAAGCGCTTTGCAGAACATTTAAAATACTACGTCCAAGAAATCTGAATGTTGATCCATATATAAGGCGCAACGGATTATTATTATTATTCATTTTTAAAATACACAATCATTGGCCTTTGAGTGATTTGCCGTTTGTCTTTGACATCAACAGTTACACATTTGATTTCCCTCCTCTCACTCAGGCTAAGCTGAAGAACCTCATCGACATCTCCTCCTGCTCCTTTGAGTTTGACAAGGAGCTTATCAGACACAACCTGGTAAACTCTCATCCCTGAGTGCAAACTTTGACCCTTAAGGGCCACTTTCTTCTTCTTCTTTTTTTTTTTAATACCCAAAGGTGGTGTTTCGCGGCGGCGAGGGGGCATTGCAGGTGCTGCCCCCTTTGATCGATGTCATCCCTGAGGCTCGACTCAACCTTGTCATCTACTACCTGAGACAAGGTGACCCTTTCATAAATGATGGCATAATCCATCCATCCATCCATTTTCCGATCCGCTTCTCCTCACAAGAGTCGCGAGAGGTGCTGGAGCCTATCCCAGCCATCTTTGGGCAGTAGGCAGGGGACACCCTGAACCGGTTGCCAGCCAATCGCAGGGCACACAGAGATGAACAACCATCGGCGCTCACACTCACACCTAGGGACAATTTGGAGTGTTCAATCAGCCTGCCATGCATGTTTTTGGAATGTGGGAGGAAACCGGAGCACCCGGAGAAACCCCACGCAGGCCCGGGGAGAACATACAAACTTCACACAGGGAGGCCGGAGCTGGAATTGGATCGCTAACTCTGCACTGTGAGGTTGACGCGCTAACCACTGGTCCACTGGCCGCCCGACGGCATAATCAAGAGGCTAATTTCTTCCAAAAAGATTTGTTTGTGACAGCCCCGTAGTTATGTGGCACAAATTTTGTCAAGCTTTTTTTTTTTCGCCATTGTCAACATTACTGACTCCATGTTTCAGGTTTCTTTGCTATATTGTGGAAGGTGCTGGCCATTTAGTTTTGCTAGCGAACCCACCATTATTTCCTTATTATGCGTTCTAAATTTCACCTATTTCTATGTTACCCAGAATTTAATTTTTAACCACACAACAATCAAAATAAGGGATATAGAATGCGCGGTCTCAGGGCATCCAAGGGAATTCACGAACTCACCCCAATGTTAACCGCAAAAAACTTTTCCTCACAACGGAAAACGTTTTCATTTTCTTTTAAAATGGCTTTCCTTATTTGGAATCCTGCATTGTACAATCCCGCTCAGTTATTGCACCTTTTGGTGTAAATCCTTATTGTGGTGGAAGGAAGCCGCCTGCTAAACTAGTGCTACCTCACACATCTGTTGCCATGACTACTTGCCTTCTGCTTCCATTTCTTCTTCTTTGTCTTCTTCCAATTCTTCGTCTTTCATTTCTTCTCTTTTCCCCATCTCTTCTTGTTCTTTTTCTTTTTCCATTTCTTCTTTTTCTACTGTTTCGTCGTGATATTCTTCCATTTCTTGTTCTTGTTCTTCTTTTTCTTTGACTTCTTCTCCTACCTTCTTTTGGTGGGTGGCAAATACTTTTGGTGTGTTACTGCCAATGGAATGAACGTGGGGGTGATGCAACAAAAGTATTATAGTATACTGTATATTATAGTCGTTATAAATCAAATGTTACATGTGACTCTCCTAGACGATGTCCAGGAAGCTTACAACCTCATACAAGATTTAGTGCCTACGACGCCTCAGGTGAGGATTCTCCTTGATACCTATAACCCGCTAATCGTGGCACAAACTGGAGATCAACCAAAATGTATCGGAAAAATATGCCTCAAAAGTCCAACAGAACCTCTGACTGTCAGCATTATTTAGCTGAGTGAGAATCTGACGAATTAGGTCACCCTGCAAGTACCATTTCCGTTTCGCTTTTCTTGTGTTGTGCATTTTTTTGTAATGAAACCACAGAACCACTGCTGGTCTCATGATATAATCTCTCAAAAGTTGCCGACATCTTTTCAAATGATGGTTTGAGCTCATGAATATTTCTCCACAACATTCAGGTTGAACTTTACAACTTGTGCAACCTAGGACAATTAACAATTCAATTCTGTTTGGTTCAATCAAAACCGATCTTCCGATTCAAATTGGTTTTCGTGGCCCAACTAAATGTATCGAACACTTCAGAAAGAAAATGTGTTTTGAAAGTTAATACAACTAAACCATTTAACAAATGTGCTGTAACGTCAAACTTGTTGTAGTTGCTGTGAGAAAATATACAGTCTGAACAATTCATTCAGTGATTCTTTCACTAACCACTAGAGCAGAGGTGGGCAAACTACGGCCCGCGGGCCGGATTCGGCCCGTTGGTCTTTATATCCGGCCCGCCGAAGATTGGTGCACAATTATGGTTTGATTGCATTCATTTCGTTTGGACTTGTAATGGCAGGCATTTCAACACCAGGTGGCGCAGTTACTTCAAGTTGCAGAGCACAGGGAGGGAGGGGAAGGCGAAGAAAGAGGGAGAGAGTAATGACCGTGGAAGGGAAAGTGATATGTATCTGATTAAATGAAGCCGGGTAACAAAGTACGAAACATTCAGAAGACGCCTGGAGTCGAAAAGACTCAAATCTACGAGACTTTGAAAAACAAGGATGCGATTCTTACTCAGTCCGATTCTGGCAATTTCCATGCTCAGAGTGAATTGCTTGTGGCTTGAGTAAATGAACATTTCCTAGAATGGTTTAATTGTTATCATGTTAAAAATTTTCCGCAAACTGGACCGCTAATAAGAGAGGAGGCGAGTTCCATAGCTAACTACGAGCATCGAAGACTTCGAAGCGTCCCGAGGCTGGCTTCAAATGTTCGTTGCGCGACATCAGCTGAGCAATGCTGTCATGTGTGGTGATCGAGACGAGGTAAAGTTAGAGACACTGAGTGAGAGGAAAGAAAAGCCACCAGGTCTCTTACTTGTCTCATTTTGTAGCAAATAGTCCTAACTTTGTAATGTTTTGTATATTTTTTTATGTACCTGTACTGTCTGCTACAGTTTTTGGGCAATATATTGTTGCACTTGTTGCTTGTGTTGTCACACATGTATGTTGTTAACATACTTGGACGTTCATGTAGGACATATACAAGAGTTGTTTCACTGTTTTCATTTAAAAAAAAAAAAGTATGTTCACACTTCAATGCTTTTGTTCTGTTGTTTGGTGTGGACTGTCAACCTATGCAGTTTTTTATATGTACCGTATCTTGTGCTGACCCGGCCCACCTGTCAAATTTTAGAAATCCATGTGGCCCCCGAGCCAAAAAGTTTGCCCACCCCTGCACTAGAGGGAGCCCGTGCATCACAAGTAGTTCAAGTACCACACTTTAAGAATCACTGAAAGGAAGTTTGTCGTAATACTTGATTACTTTTTGGCAGGAGTATATTTTGAAAGGGGTGGTCAATGCTGCTTTGGGGCAACAGCTTGGAATGGTGAGTGTTTGTTTTTGAAATTACATTTAATATGTCGGGGGTGTGTGAGTGTCTGAACTAACTGTGTCCATTTTCCCAGAGGGAATACTTGAAAGTCGCCCAGCAGTTCTTCCAGTTGGTCGGTGGCTTAGCCAGCAAGATCGGTACACTGAGAAGAAATGTGAACATTTTGGTGCTGAAGCTGTGTGGGCAAGCTAAGCGTGTGTTTATTTTTGTATGTCGTCTTTCAGACACTATTCCTGGCAGACAGTGCATGGCTTCCTGCTTCTTCCTCTTGAGGAAGTTTGATGATGTGCTCACATACCTCAACTCGGTCAAGGTTCCTATCGATGGCTGTGTATTATGTCATGCTGTATAAAATGCATTTTATGTGAATTATGAAGTGGATAGGTGACTTGTCACTTGCTTACGTCCTCCAAATACCCAAGATCAGAGAGCACCAAGCGTCATTTTCAGCTGATACTTCCAGCCTCCTCCAAAGGTTTTGAATGAGAAACATCGTACGTTATAATATAGTACTTTCTAGTAAAGTATAGTACTGAAACAATAAAATAGAATGTAAATAATTAAAAGCGTTTGCACACTGTAACTAATTCATTGAACTCCTGGTGTGCACGATAGCACAACACAGCCATGCACAAATGAGTAAAAAAAATAATTCCTCTAAGTGGCTCTCTCAACTGCAGTTATATCAGTCAGTTTTTGCCGAGGATAAAGAAAATATGCCTGCAAGTATTTTGATATCGGTACATTTACATGTGTTGATGCCTCGCTCGTGTTCAAATAAGCATTGCTGAAAAGGTTCAGCGGCCCGGTGGTCCAGTTGTTAGTGCGTCAACCTCACAGTGCAGAGGTACCGGGTTCAATTCCAGCTGCGGCCTCCCTGTGTGGAGTTTGCATGTTCTCCCGGGCCTGCGTGGGTTTTCTCCGGGTACTCCGGTTTCCTCCCACATTCCAAAAACATGCATGGCAGGCTGATTGAACACTCAAAATTGTCCCGAGGTGTAAGTGTGAGCGCCGATGTTCGTTCGTCTCCGTGTGCTCTGCGATTGGCAGGCAACCGGTTCAGGGTGTCCCCCGCCTACTGCCGGAAGACAGCTGGGATAGTCTCCAGCACCTCCTGCGACCTTTGTGAGGATAAGCGGATCGGAAAATGAATGAATGAATGAAAAGGTTCAAACCCCGCTAAGCCCGTCAAAGTCAAAATGCAACGGCTCCATTTTTTTTTTCCAGTTCAGCGGAGCAATAAAGCCCTGACCTTGAAATAGGCACTTAGTGCTCTCTGCATCGGCAGAAATAATATACTGTATATAATATCCCAGCATACTACATGAGGAAAATATAGCATGCCAGAGTTAAAAATGTTACAATTCATAATAACATAAAATACAGACGTTGGTCTAAGTTTGCTTTTCATTTTAGGGTTACTTCTACAACAACGATACCTTTAATTTCAACTATGCTCAGGCCAAGGCAGCCATCCGTAACTTCAAAGAAGCGGAGGAGGTACCACAGCGCCTGCGCGGCCGCTTTGTTCCCCCCCGCTAGATTATTTACTTCTCATTTTTATGCTTTTTTTCCAGATTTTTCTTCTGATTCAGAGTGAGAAGATCAAGAGTGACTATGTATACCTCAGCTGGCTAGCCCGCTGCTGTAAGTATTTTGGATTTTCCTATTCATCCATCCATCCATCCATTTTCCGATCCGCTTCATCCTCACAAGGGTCGCGGGGTGTCCCGGAGCCTATGCCAGCTGTCTTCGGGCGGTAGGCTGGGGACACCCTGAACCGGTTGCCAGCCAATCTTAAGGCACACAGAGACGAACAACCATCGGCACTCACACTCACACCTAGGGACAATTTAGAATGTTCAATCAGCCTGCCATGCATGTTTTTGCAATGTGGGAGGAAACCGGAGTACCCGGAGAAAACCCGCGCAGGCACGGGGGCAACAAGCAAACAAGGCCAGAGCCGGGATCAAACCCACGACCTCTGCAATGGGAGGTCAACGTGCTAACCACTGGACCACCGGGCCACCATTTTCCGATTCATAATATCCCAAAGCACAAATGCTTCCATTTTCCATTTCGGTGCCACCATTTGACTAAAATCTCCTCTTGTGCGAAACCTCTTCCTTGTCAGACATCATGAACCAGAAGGGTCGTCTCGCCTGGGAGCTTTACTTGAAGATGGGCACTTCCTCGGACTCTTTCAGCCTGCTTCAGCTCATCGCCAACGACTGCTACAAGGTAGCCATGGAATCATGTGATAAGTCGTGAACAGTGACGCTTTTGGCTACAAGCTATTTGGCATGCATATGCTCGGTAAAGTACGGAGTGTTCCGCGCCAAAATTGACATCACAAAGTATGAAGATAGTACACCTCTGTTGATGTCGGTAAAGTACGGAGTGTTAAGCCCCAAAATTGACATCACAAAGTATGAAGATAGTACACCTCTGTTGATGTTTCAGATGGGCCAGTTCTACTATGCAGCTAAAGCGTTTGATGCTTTGGAGAAGCTGGACCCCGATTCCAACTACTGGGAGGGCAAGAGAGGGGCATGCGTTGGCATCTTTCAGCTCATTTTAGCCAACAAGGAGTCCAAGTATGTTTGGCTATTATACCAACATTTTTATCATACAGTATACACTGCTCATTATTCTTCCACGAGCACTCGATGTAAGGTTTACGTTCACATTCACACCTAAGGACAGCGTTCAGATTTTAACCCTTCCGCGCACCTGGTAACCTGATAAGCTGTCCACTGTAGTAACCGCTGTCCTTCAAAGGGTGAATGACTTTCATGTGGAGACCGAGATTTGAACCCAGAACCTCTTGCCTGTGAGGCAGATCTCATAATCACTCGCACCGTTGCGCTTCAAATTGTTTTTATCCATTCAAAATGAGAGGAAAGCACGTATTTATGTCTTTGTTTTAGCCCAGGTGAGTTCATTTCTGGGTTCTCAGAGAAGCCCGGCGAGCTGCTCAAATTTGAGTGCAAAAACGTTAAAAGACTGAATTTGAAAGCGTCCGCATGTAAAGATCTTGATGGTGCTCAAAAATTTAAAAAAATGCTGGATCTGCACCAGGATGGACCCCGCCATCCATAATTGTTTTTGCATAGTATTGTACTTGGAATAATGGTCAATAGATGCCTTCCCCCGCCCATCGACCATTGAGTAAATTAACTCGCGCCCCCAAGTCATCATTAATCAAAAATTAGGTAAATAAGGATGAGTGATGGAAGGCCTCTTTGCGTGTTGTTGCTGTGCCAGGGAGACACTTAAGGAGGTGGTGCTCTTGCTACGCAATTCCGGAAACCCGCAGGTGGAATACATCATTCAAGCCATGAGGAAGTGGGCCAAAGACAACCGAGTCTTCCTCTCGTGACCGAGTCATGTGTGAACGCTGCCGCACACATCAGCTGCCCGTGTGTCACAATGAATACCTGTTTAAAGCTAACATGATTAGTTGGGTTTAGTTTTGTGAATAGATGGTGGTACCGCCTGTATTATTATTATATATTTTTAATCAAATATATGTGCATTTTAATTATGAGCACTGAATGCGTTGTTATTTTTACTCTCTGAGTGACTTTGATCAGTCGATTGAGCAACAAAAAAATGACTTTGCAGTGGATAAAAATGAATTGAAATGACAAACCAGGGTTTTACTAGCCACACCTGCACAACCTAATGAGATCTAAATATTCTGCCTTTCCAAAGATACGGATAGATAGACGGAAGAGATTCTAGAGCTTTCATTTTATTGCCCAGAAACTAAATAGCTGATGTGTGTAAAGAAATCAAAGTTAGTCCGATGTATAAATGACAGAAGCCACGGGAATTTTTGAACATTCTAGTATTAGACATTCAAATAGGCTCAGGTTTTATGGATACTATTACAGGGTGTGTCAATAACAAGTGAGCATTATTTTTTTATTATGACACCTCTTGTATTAGATCTTTCTAGACTGCAGGTGCTCATAATTTTTTTTTAACCTTTATTTATCCAGCTAAAGGCAGAATTTTGTGGCTGATATGTGCAGAAATATACACTTTTGGGGGATGTGGTCTTGATGCAAATAAATGAAATTAAATGCAAAAAAATGAAATTAAATACCTTAATAAAATTGACTCCAGTATATAAAAGGACAGTCGAGGCTTTAAAATTTTTATTGTAGGTGACATTTTTTAGGTATTTGGCGCCATTGCAAAAAATAAAATAAAAAAAAATAAAATAGTTGCAGTACGTAAACAGATTGAGTTTACTCCGACTTGGAAATAAAAGGGAATAAAAACAAAGCTGTACATGAACAGGGATATCGTCATCAGTTCCAATTTTTCTTGTGAGCTGCGGATAAAGTACAGGGTGTTCCAAAAGTCATGGGCACATTTTGACATTGAATATCTCGGAAACTATTGAGGATATAAAAACGCAATGTTGTTCAATGTTCAACGTGAGCACCATTGGTCACATGACACACATCAAGCCGATAGTCAAATTCTTGTTATTGTCAATGTTCGCAACAGCTTCTGTTATTCGTGCCTTCAGTTTAAAGCATAAGCACCCATCTGTTATGAATTTACAACAACAACAACAGTATTTATAGAGCACTTTCAAACAGCCATCGCTGCATACAAAGTGCTGTACATGGAGCAATTTAACATGCACAATAAACAGTAAGACAAATCGGTAATAAAGGCGGTAGAAAGCACCAAACAGTAAAACCAAGAACAAATCTAAGTCATGCTGAGTCGAATGCCAAACTATACAAGTGAGTTTTGAGGAGGGTTTTGAAGATGGGCAGCGAGGAGGCTTGCCGAATGTTCAGTGGGAGGTCATTCCAGAGAGAGGGACCAGCAACAGAAAAGGCTCGATCCCCTCTGAGCCTCAGTTTAGTTCTTGGTACTTCTAATAAAGTCTGGTCCACAGACCTGAGGCGCCGGGCAGGTGTGTAGGGGCGGATGAGCTCAGAGAGGTAAGGTGGCGCGAGATTATTCAGAGATTTGAAAACAAATAAGAGGATCTTGAAAATAACTCTAAAATGAATGGGGAGCCAGTGAAGGGATGCCAGAGTAGGAGTTATGTGCTCCCTCTTACGAGTACCAGTCAAGAGGCGAGCAGCGGCATTCTGGACCAGCTGAAGGCGCTTAATGGAGGATTGGCTGACTCCAAAGTAAAGGGCATTGCAGTAATCGAGCCGGGATGTGACAAAGGCATGAATTACTGTCTCAAAGTGTTCATGTGAGAGGAGAGGTTTTATTTTGGCCAGCTGTCTAAGGTGAAAGAAGCTGGATCTAACAACGGCACCAATTTGCCGATCGAGTTTGAAATCACTGTCCAGTTTAAGGCCCAAGTTTGAGACTGTTGACTTAAGATAAGGAGACAGGGGGCCCAAGTCTACAGGATGGAATGTACAAGGGCCACTGGGACCAAACAATATCACCTCTGTCTTCTTTTCATTGAATCTCAAGAAATGTTGTGCCATCCAGGTTTTGATTTCTTCCAGACAGGATAGGAGTGGCCTTAATGAGAAGGCGTCTTTCTTGCTCAGTGGGACATAGATCTGGCAGTCATCTGCATAGCAGTGGAAGGGAATACCATGTTTCCTTAAGATGGAACCCAATGGGAGCAGATACAGCGAGAACAGCAGAGGCCCCAGAATTGAGCCCTGTGGAACACCACATGACAGGGGAGCAGTGCGTGACTCAGAGCAGCCAAGGCTGACACAGAAGGTTCTGTCAGCTAAATAGGACCTAAACCACCCAAGAGCACTGCCGCCAATGCCCACCAAGTGCTGCAAACGAGTCAGCAGAATACTGTGATCCACTGTATCAAATGCTGCAGTTAAGTCCAATAAAACTAGACACACGTGGTCTCCAGAGTCATTTGCCAGGAGGATGTCATTAGAAACGCGTAACAGGGCTGACTCCGTGCTATGCATCGTCTTGAAACCTGACCGGAAGACCTCCAAGATGTTATGTTCATCCAAGAAAATTTTCAACTGCATGTGCACCACTTTTTCCAGAATTTTGGAAATGAAAGGCAGTTTGGAAATGGGCCTGAAGCTTGACAGCACATCTGGATCAAGACCAGGTTTCTTGATCAAGGGTTGGACCACAGCATGTTTAAACTGTTGGGGAACTACACCAGAAGAGAGGCTGCTGTTGATGATATCCAAGACTGATGCACCAACACTCGGGAGAACCTCCTGAAAGAAGTGCGGGGGAAGCGAGTCGCAAGGGCAGCCAGATGGCTTCGTCTGGCGAACTACATCCTCCAAAAGCGCCAAGGACACAGTTTCAAAAGAATTTAGCATGCTATCTCAGTATGGACTTCCTCTCTGGTGGCTCCTTTCCGAATTTTCTGTGAAAAGCATGTTGAACAACAGTCCATAATTCAGTTTTTGCAAATTCGAGCACACAAAACGCTTTTTCTGGTTGAGTGAACGCCATTAATGGGTCTGAAAAGAAATAAAAAAAATCAATAGCCTTACGAAAAACTTAATGTAATTAGCTTTAAAATGGCACGACTTTTATCTTACCATTCATAGTTCAGGAGATATGGGGACTTCAAATGTGCCCAAGACTTTTGGAACACCCTGTACATTGTAGGTTACTGATGAAAACAGAATCTACATCGCTGCCTTTAAAGATACCACATGCAAAAAAATAATAATTTTTTAAAAAAGGCACTTTGATCATCAAGGGAAAGTGGGTCCAGGCGCCCATAGCCCCCAGCCTCCTGCACGTCCTTGTTTAAATGAGTGCATGTTGTAATAGAGACATATTCACAGGCTCTTTGATTTTGTTTAATGTAGATGAGACCTAGCATATTACCTGCCACAGTGGAGGAGGTGGGTATTCAATACTGTATTGGCTTTGTTCTGAAGTGCCCCCCCCTCACACACACACTTACACACACGCCTAGGGGGTTCATTCGGCCTATGGTCTCGCTATCATGTTTCATGTCGTGCCATTTATGCACCCACTGATGAGTCAACAGGTGTCTCCTCTGCTGTCACGAGAAAAAAGGCATTGGGCTGACCATGATTCTGGTTCAGCTGCCATTGTTGGGGAAATGAAGGCTGCAATCAGCGTTTTATTTTCCTGAAACGTTACATAATGTTACTTGAGACGTCATGACACAACGTGTGAGCTTCTCTTTACCGCTGTGTCCTTCTGCCACTCTCAAAAGGTCATTAAAGTAGTAGTAATGCTGTTAACGCCTGTTGTGGTAGGGGGCGGGTCTAAGGTCGGGGCAGCCGCTGATTGGACGCCTTGACGCCCTACGAGTGGCACGGTGTTTCCGGTCCATGATGCGCGCATGCGCAGTGACCCCTCTTCCCCTGGTCTGATATTTTATTTACTCCCAAAAACCAAGATGGCTCCTGTGAATGTGTCGGTCCCATAGCAAATCGAGGATGCGAATAGCTGCCGGAAAAACAACTTTCTCCCGACCGTCGCATCCCCTGGAGTCCGTTTCGTATGGTTCGGAGGAGGCCTCCACCTCCGCGTAGCCGCTGAGTAGCCTTTGGGGCTTCGCGGAACCGTCCTCAAGGCACCAATTTGGAGTAGTTTGGTCAAGTATCCTGGTCTCCTTCTCGCCGTGTGTCCGGAGAGAGGTGCGGGAAGGCGGCTCATCCAAATGGCCGAACCGAGAAAAGTGCAGTTTGTCACCCTGTCGGCCTTCGCGGCCGGGGCCGCCTCGGAGTCGAGGAAACGCCGGTTGGAGGACGAGGCCGACTACAGTTTAAGCGAAGACGACGAGGTCGGCGCGTCGGCGGGGGAAGGCTTGACGGAGACCGGGGCAGGAGGCGCCGCGAGCCGCCGCGCCAAAGCCGGGGAGTGGGACAAGGCTGGAGCCGAGAAGAGAGCGACGGTGCGGCTCAACCTGCCCCTCAGCGAGCCCGACGACCGTGCCTCTGCCGAATTCAATTACGGTGAACTCCTCCACAACCTCCAGGTACGTCAGCCCCACTCACTTTAGTGAGCCGGACTCAGGATTTTATTGCACTTTGCCGTGTTTGTGTGGACTTGTCATGGCTTTGATAAGACGAGGAGGAGGAGGAGGAGGGGGGGGGGGGTGCACCTTGTCCTTCCGTGAATGACCAAAGCAGAAAGCCAGCAGAGGGAGGGCTTGTTGTTCAACTCCCAACTCGGTCGTTGAACACTATTTGGAGAGGAGGCTGTCTGGCTCATTATGCCATGGTGGTGCTGGGCTACCTGTGCCGCCACCGCCGCCTCTTGCTTGCCCAGCAACAGTCACACAGCCATTACAGAGGCGTCCACATGCCACATGCAGCAGCCCCCCCCCCCCCCCCCCCCCCCGCTCGTTGGCCCTCTGGCTGCAGCTGAGAGATGAGCACCAGGACGTAGCATGCCACACGCGGCACCTGGGCCCCCACCACGGATTGCTTTATTTACACCACTTCAAGCCAGAGGTGGCGAAAGTGCTCCCACTCTCAACTGAAGTAGGAGTACAGATACCTGTGTGTGGGGGGGGGGGGGGGGGGCTGGTGAAACTACAAGTACTGAAGTTAACCCGAAACGTCGGAAATTATCATTGACACACAAAGAAAAAAAGACGTCATATTTGCTGCAGCTGTACGTATGACTTGACAGTAGCTGTACGTATGACTTGTCACCCGCCCCCCCAAGCCTCCAGGTGTCGCAATTGCAATTCAAGATGCAATTATTTTTTGGGGAAAGGTCCTCTTCCCATGTAATTTTTATTGCTCGTGTTTGTTGATGAATGAACAATATCCGATTTCATATCTATCTACGTTTTGGCCTTATAACACGTTTTTGCGGATCCTTACAAAGTCCTAAAGCAATCAATTGGAATTAAAATATTTTGAAGCAATCATTGAAAGGTCCGAAGAAATGCTAACAGGTAAGTATAATTTTGTGATGGTAAATCACAAAATAAGTTAACTTTCTTAAACATTGCATTACCCTTTTGATCACAGCAGTGGAACCAATAAAACAGTGATGGGGTTAACCATGAAAGGGTTAAAAAAGACAACAAGAAGAATTTAGAACAAACCTAATTGATGAAACATCAAACAAAACAACAAACAACAAATTGGAACTTTGAAAAATCCAAATTTTGGGCACCTTCTCTGTGTGTGTTGGTGGCAAATGGGTATACCACATTTGCCACACAGCTGTGAGGCCCGAGTCAGTTTTTCGGTGCAGAAGCGACATTTACGTCTTTTCCTTGGCGTGTCAATTGTCGCTTCTGCACCTGCTTCTGGTCGACAACCTTTCCTAAAAGGTTAATAGCAGACGCATAACATTTATGGACTTGGGAAAAAAAAGTGAAGTACAGTTCTGATGTGTTTCGCTTTTAAGTACAATATATTTTGCATTTAATCATTTACAAATGCTTTCCAACGTTTATTGGGGTACACATTCTATTTGTCTTAAGTGCAATACATTTTCAGTGAATCATTTGTTTATGTTTTTTCATATGCCATATATTTAAGATCAGGGTTAAAACTTTTTTGGGGGGGTGAATGAACTCTTAGGCATACTATGCTACTGTATTTTCGTGTTACTTGGAGTGTCAAGTACTTTTTGCAGGTGGTACTGAGCGGGAGAGGTCGGGGTTGCAATCCCTGACCATTGCGACCTTGTCGTCGTGTCTTTAAGCAAGATACGGAATCCCCAGTTGCCCCTGATACTGCGTCATCTGTCGCTAAATGAGGAAACGGGGCAAAGCGCTTTGAGTACAAAGGTAGAAAAGCGCTATATAAGACCATTTAATGCCATTTCTAATCGCAAAGGATGTAATTTGGCGGCGAGGGGCAGGAGCTGTTTCATTTTGGTTGATTGGTAGGATTTATTTATTGATCTATCTGTCTATCTATCTATATCTATCTATTTATTTGTGTGTGTGTGTGTGTGTGTGTGTGTGTGTGTGTGTGTGTGTGTGTGTGTGTGTGTGTGTGTATATTTCTCTGAGGATATAGTTCAGTGTAGGAAGGGTCGATAAGTGCAGTTGACGTTTTGTTTCATGAAACCTGAATGGTTGAAGTGATTCAAGCGCCGATTTCTTTGCATTATTGTTGTAATCTGATCCATGATTTTACATAACTGACCCGTGTTTACGTCACAATCGTTTGGTGCAAATTCGTGAAGTTGTCGCCGTGAACGCTTAAAAGAGAGCAAGTCACGTCAAAGTTAACCACTCGAATCGAAGTAGACAACTCAAGAATATGAATATGTCAGGAACTCATTTGCTGCCTGTATTGTCGTGACCAAAACGTTGATGTGTGGTAAATCTGGGATAATTTATCGCAACGCAGATGAATGAATATAACGTTGCTGTTTGCAATTGATTTCTAAACATCCAACTGCTAACGTTGGTTCCAGCCGAAGAACAAACCTCCAAGTGAGACTCCCGCCCCCGACCCCGACCCCGACGACCCCTTCAACGATGACGAGAAGGAGCGACTGCAAGTGGAGGCTCTGGCGAAGAAGTTCGAAAATAAATACGTAAGTCCTCATGATTTTTTAAATCTGTTGTTGTTTGCTTACACTTAAAAAGAAAATGTCAATTTTAATATTTGATGAGAAGCCATTCCATATAATTTCATAGCATAATTGCCAAAGTCCTTTTTTTTTCACGTTTTCAGAAAACAAGAAAAAAACACAACCAATTTAACAAACAAGAATATTCCAGTTGCCTCTAATCAACCTTTGCGGGTTGCCATGAAGTGGATGGCTAAGAATTCAAACTGTCATAAAGAAAAAAACCTAAATTTTTAGCAAGGAAGCTGGAAGCTTTTACTATCAACCCGTATTATAAAATAAACAACTTACTGTACTTTGTTGGAAACAAAACTTTAAATGCAGATGCATTCAATAGAATTATTTTTTTTATTATGACTTGTTTCATACCCGCTTGGAGTCTTTTTCTTCACTACCTTCATTTGCACATTTGCCTAATTTATTTTTCGCTGTAACACGTAAACGTCTCAAAATGTTTTTTCATCACAATTTGTTCTTAGTTTCTCCAAGCAGAAAAGAAAAAACAAAACTTTGAGGTTGCCTTGGCAATAACAGCAATGATTTTACCTCCTGCCACTGCATAATGTTAAATGAAAGACTTTTTTTTTTCTCCACGTATCACAATAATGTTCTCCCGCTATTCGAGCTGAGCTTTTTTCCTGCATAACCTCCTCAATTCACTTGAACAAAATTCCTTGGTCCGCAAGATGGCACCCAAAATGTTGGGGGCAAAGCAATACTTTTATTGCTTTGGCCTGAGCACAAAAATGTCAGAGAAGCGACTTTTTCGGCAAATAACAGCGGGAAAAAAAATCAATGGATAATTGAAAGTGCAAATGCCAAACTACGAGTCTTAAGCGGGTTCACTACATTGCATACTTTGCATTCCTTTGCTCTAAATGTGATGTCATCGCTTTGGTTGTCAGATGGACTTTAAAGTAGGTTGCATTCATGTGTTTTGCTCCTTAAACATGGGTGACGTTTGTTTATTTGTTGCAGGGCAACGTGACAAAGAAGAAGAAGGACAGAATGCAGGATTTGATTGATATTGGCTTTGGTTATGATGAGACGGACCCCTTCATTGACAACTCCGAGGCTGTGAGTCCTCGTTCCCCCTGCCAGAAACACAAACTGTATTTGATGATACTGAGCTTTTCAAAACTGCAATTCCTCCACTTCCATCTCGGTTGTTGCTGCTGACTCATCGGTCGTGACGACAGCGACAATGACAGTGACACTTTAAGTGGCACCAACATGTTGCTCCCAAAAAAATTGTACAACATGACTCAACGTTCTTGGATGCTATGTGTCTGACTTGGGAATCGCGCGTTTTTGACAACTGCAATCAGTGCCGTTTGATCCATTTTTTTCACCAATAGAAACCTTTTTGGTTGACCAAGATTGATTCAAAAGGCTGCATTTACATCGAATGGTTCAAGTGGCATAATTGTTGTTGTTGTTGTTGCTTCGCTCGCAAGTGCCACAGTTCAGATCTGGGCCACTGCAGTGAAAAAAAATCATGGAATAGGAATGAGGCCTCTTCCAAATGTGGATAAAAATCCAGTACGTTCTTGTAGAGCAC
The DNA here is from genome assembly GCF_054856545.1 of Hippocampus guttulatus. Classification (NCBI taxonomy): domain Eukaryota; kingdom Metazoa; phylum Chordata; class Actinopteri; order Syngnathiformes; family Syngnathidae; genus Hippocampus; species Hippocampus guttulatus. The sequence goes on along the minus strand of NC_141269.1, from coordinate 6,852,065 downwards.
CGCTCTCAAACTCGAGACCTCGGGGCCAGATCTCGCCCACCACATCATTTTATGTGGCCCGCGAAAGCAAATCAAACATGTCAACTTGCATGATGCTTGCTAAAATCTCGACCAAAATTAAAAATTCAATATGTGATAAATACGACGCATATTGTCAGCATTTTCTTGTTACCAAACCCCCCATTACAGTAACTTAAACAATGGTTGAATGAACCGTTATTATTGACTTTTTTATATGGTTTCAGTCATAACAGCCCTCCTAGGGAAACGGCGACTAAAATGTAGCCCACGGTGGAAATCCGATCTCCACTGAGAAAGTTTTTCGTTTGTTTTGCAGTTGCTTAACTAACAGAGAGAACCCAATGAACGCTGGCAGCAAACGTTTTTTTTCCCCCGTTTGTCTGTTAGTATGACGAGCTGGTTCCTGCCTCGTTGACCACAAAGCTGGGCGGTTTTTACATCAATACCGGAACGCTGCAGTTCCGAGCGGCGTCCGACTCCGAGGGCGAGGACGACAAGGTGAGCTGGCCCCGCCGCCCCGTTTGTGCGTCTTCAAAGTACAACGTTCACTACGTTGAGTGACATCTTGTCCTTTCATGTCAGAACACGAACGGCGACAATGAACAGGCCAAGACGAGGAAGAAGAAGGAGCTGAGCAACCTGCAAGAGAAAAAGAGCATTGAACCTAAACAAGGGTCAGTAGGTCAACTCATGAGTGTATTATTTAACGCCAGCATATTGAGCTTTTTTTTTCTCCTCACAATTCACAGTTCCAAGTTTTCTAAAACTTTAAAAAAACTTTTTTTAAAAAATGTCATAGCAAAATCAATTTTAGCTAGAATTATTTAATTTGTTTTCATGAACTCTAATAACCTTGGTTCCCAGGTGTTGTTAAAAACATTTCGGTGACCTACTTTTTATCAAAATAACCAACCCAAGGAACAACAATGATAGCACTTGTTAACACATCCAACTTTGTCTTGCTGAAACGAGCCTGTTTGAGAGAGTGGCTTTTTTTCATGCAGTGAGTCGAACCCTCATTCTGCCCCAGAATACTGATTGGCCAATGACGAATTGGAATCGGAAATGAGTGCCCTTAATTAAAGAGAAAGAAATTATTTTCATGTGTCTAAAGGTGGTGCATGGGTGCGTCACCATACGCTAATACTTTCAGCACCACCGTGTCAACCATTTTACCAGCAATTGAGTATGTGCCACTCAACAGAAGCTAATGGTGTTTGCTAACATTCATCTGTCTATACAGCGAACAAAAATAATTTGCAGCTCTGCTTACTCAGATGTGTGGGGGAATTCTATCTGATAATTGATCTCCAGTGGTGGAATTGCCTGGCCGTGCTGCCGCATGACGGCAGTTCTGACAGTCGTCACTTGAAAGTGGCTCTGGATCTTCACCCAGCCTAGCCTCAAAATAAATTTCACGACAGTGGGGTGGAAATCCAAAACTGCTTTCTCTTATACACATTTTCACAAATAGGAAAATACAAATTCTTAAAAAGACAGTTTGCCCTAAGATAGTATGTCCCCTTTAAATCGCGCTCTAAATGACCACAAAAAAACTGGGGAAAAAACCCCTCAAATGCCATGAAAGGTCGGTCCACTTTTAGCATGCTAATGAAGCGTGCGTGACAAGACAGCGGCAGCGGGCACGCTGACTCGCTGTCACCATGTAGCCACCTTGGAGAAAAGCGCTGCGTTATCTATGCTCACATCGGCCAAATAGTCAAACATGAAAACAAGCGCTAAAAATAGCAGCGGCGGCCATTGTGTCTTCGCGAGGGCGGATGATGCTTGCTTGATGTGTGCGACAGCTCCTTCGCTCTTGCGGGTTATGCCGGCCTCATGCACACGCCAGTCATCTTTTAGTGTGCCGTCACTTCTTGAGTGGGGAAAAAAAAAATTGCAAACGAATAGAAAAGCTGTACTGGTCAATTTTGTCGATTGTTTGGAATTGATTGTGGATTAGATGTGTGCTGATTTGGAGAGAGAATGCAGCGCACGACTTGTTAAAAATAACATTTAAAATATCTTGACTAATTCAAAGATAATTAATGCTGAATTAGATTTAGATGTCGAATGTGAACATATTTACTTTATTAGTATATATTATTTAATTAAATTGATTGAAATTATATATATATATATTTTACTTTTATACAAATTGAACTTTTTCATCAAATTTTCAAGTTAACTAATGAAATGATGTGCCATTTTTAATGTATCTTGTTAAATCTTTCAAGTCTCCTCGTGATGGTGATGAATCTATATATATATATATATATATATATATATATATATTCATTTTTTAATGCTCCAAAAAAGTTTGTTCAAGGTCTGATCCCCCCAAAAATCCCATTTGACATTTTCAGGTGCTTTTATGTCACATCTCATCAGAACAGGTTGTCATTTTATACACTTATGCAGCTTCTTATTAGATTTTGTCCACTTTGACCCACACTACATTCTGTATCTGGATGGAAAGCATAATCTTTTCACTAACTGTACCAGAAAAATATATAATTTCCTTGCAGAGTGGCAGCTGTCAGCTTCCATCGCCCCGAAAAGAAGAAGCGCAAGAAGCTGATGAAGGACTCGCTGTATTTGGCGGCCATGCTGCGCCGCTTCACCATGGAGAAGGAACAGATGCGGAAGAATAACCTCAGCGTGGCTCCCGCGGGTCTGGCGGGGGGCGTGGCCAACAAGCCGTGCGCCGCCGACGCAGCCAAGCACCTACTGGCGTCCGACTCGGCCCACCCGCCCCTCGACACCAACGCGGCCGCCAACAGCGACCTCTTGCTGGCGGACCTGACCGGTGACCCCGCCGTGATGTCACTGCTGGGCTCGGCCAACGAGAAGGAGCTTCAGGACCTCCTCGGCGACCTGGACTTTGGCTTGTTGGACGGCGAACAGCAGCACGTCGCGTCCGCCGTCAGGGAGAACGGCATCCTGGGAGTCGGCGCGCCTGGCCAAAAAGGAGGAGCGGGCGGGGGCATCCAAGGGCGAGGCCTGGGGTCTTCCGGTGGACTCTTCCCACCTCCGCCGCTGCCTGGGGGGCTGCCGGCTCCTCTCGTCAAACGCATCGAGGACCTGCGGGCGGTGAGTCACATGAAGTCATTGTAGTTCCGGTTTCCCTTGGGGGGCCGTTATGAATTTTCGGAAATCATAGAAATGTTTAATCCCCTCCACAAATTACATACACAGCGCACAACAAATTGATGAATAACTAGTTTTAAAATTAGAAGTCAAAAATAATAACTGTTATTGTGGATTACATATGACAATATGAAATTTTGGTTCTGACTTTAGCAAGCATCACAGAACTTGACATGCTTGATTTACTTTTGCGGGCCACATAAAATGATGTGGTGGGCCAGATCTGGCCCCCGGGCCTTGACTTTGATACCTGTGGGGTATAGGAGGAGCCCACAACTTCAAAAAAAAGAGAGCTGCTTTTCAGACACAATATCAGCAGTCCTACTTAAAGATACTTTTTTTTTTCTTCCCCATTTGTTTCCCATGTACCAAATATGCCTAATATGTGGTTACACCTTCGCAAATAGGTCATCAAAGCTGTTTCATTTGCATAAAAAAAAAAAAACCCAACTACATTTTGAGGTAAACAGGCCATGGACGTCGTTTCAACGCAGCCTTAACAAAGACTAACGTCAGATTTGGAAGAGCGTGAGACATCGTGCTGTTGTCGGGCGCAATTTGTTGACGCCGCTCTTTTTTCCCCCGCAGGCTTCTCGTCAGTTTGATCAGGAGGGCAGAAAGAAATTTTTCACTCTGGACATGAATAACATCCTGCTGGAGTGAGTACGACAAGCGCAGCTCCTCTGCGCTGCCAGCAAAGTTTTTTGTCCGGCGGCATCCGCTCGCTTCACACTATCGAACCGTCTCTGTTTAATCGACACCGCGGCGCGCGCGTGACAAGAGTCGTCGTTCAGGGCTGACCTTGAGTTGTGTGTCCTCTGTTAGCATTGAGCTACAGGTGCAAAAGCAGCCTCCCGACGTGCGCTCGGGCGTCTACGCGCACATGGAGGCATTCGTGCCGTGCAACAAGGAGGCGCTCCTCAAGCGGCTCAAGAAGCTCAGCCTCAAGATCCAGGTGAGGGCGGCTCAGTGCGACAACGGGCCCACGCCGACGCCGACGCTGTCGCTGTCGCTGACGCCCCACAGCAAGGTGCTCGCCACACTTGACTGTAACTTTACTCAAGCTCTGCGCCCGCCGTCTTGTCTTTCAGGTGTATTTGTCTTTCACGTACGATATCGGTCGAGACAGAAAGCCAACACGCCTGCTATCCGTTTTCTGTCGCGCTTTTGCGCACGTGTGAGCCCGGAGCCCATCCCAGCTGACTTGAAGCCAGAGAAGGGTTTACACCCTGGATAGGAACCGGCCAATTGTAGCATTCAAACCTGTCGACGGTGGACGATTACATCTCGAGCTGACTGACAGTGCGTGTTTTTGGAATGTGGTTTCATCCCACTAACTCATTCAGTACCAGCAAATTCTGGACCAAGTCTGAAAAGACGTTTAAAAACGTCTTTGGGAGTGAATGAGTTAAATATCACAATTGAGTTTTTGTAAATGTCTGACTTTTTTCTCGGGCAAAGTTAAACAAATGATTCGACACACAGGGAAGATTGTCTTTTGATGGCGGAAGAGGATCTCTGAGGGCGAACGACGGTAGTTGCCCCATGACCACACTCGGAGTTCCTTGTCCTCCAGCCAGACTTTTATTGTTTACATATGCAAAAATACAATTTTGCTTGTCGATTTCTCTATCAGTAAATTACGAAGATGAGTAAAATGAACAATTTCCCATGATGATATTGTATGTCTAGCTTGATATAATTGTTCAGAATAGGTTTGTTACAGTCAGGTAAAATAAAAATAAGCCTGAGTTATTGTTCGAATACAATTCACTCATTGAACAATTTTACACATTTGATGTGTGAGATATTTTAATTGGCCCCTGTATCTTATGGCCCAAAATTACTGTAACTGGCATAGGCTCGGGCTTCCCGGCAACGGGAGTGAAGACAAGCGCAGAAAATGGTTGGAAGGATGGCTGGCGTTACTTTTTCATTTTGTTTGGCTTGTTTTTTTGTTTCTGTTTTTACTCCCAAGCGCACATATTTGCCGATCATCACTCAAGTTGCTTTGTGAATAATCATGTTTGGACCACAGCCTTATGTATGAATGGACGACCCTTTTTATTGGTTCACCGTCGTCACTGTTGCAGTGACATCAGTCAAGGTCGGCAGCTGTCACCTTCCCGAGTCCCCCCCCCACACACACACTTTCTTTAGGTGGCTGACTTGAATAACGGCTGCCGACAAAAAACGGTCAAGCTGACGTGTTGTTGATGAAAGACACGGTATAAAAGCCTCCGCTTAGCTCACCACAGCCTCTCTCCTTCCTCCTTCCTCCCTTAGGACGACAGGATGCGGATGCCGCTGCTGGAGCTGAAGCTGGCCGTGTGCAGCGTGATGCCCGAGCAGATCGCCAGGTACAACATGGACTGCATGGCCAAGGTGGCAAAGTAAGTCGAAGCGGCACACGCCGTTGCATGCATTAGATAGGCGCTGTCGTAAGCCACCTTCACGGAGGCGGCCTCGCTCACTCCTCTTGTCACACCGTTTTCTGTCATTTTTGTCAGATAGAAAAAACAAGCAAACAAACTGTAATATCATCTGTGCACCTGAAGACCATGAGGAAAGGCACACCGAGACAGCGCCTTCAAATGTTTTGCATGTTTCACTTTTGTGCTGCTGTTCCTGTTCAGACTTATTTGTTGTTGTTGTTTTTTTTATTTTAATTTTTTTTAACTTACCTGTGACTGTGTGCATCTGCAGGCAGCAGTCGGAGGAGGGCGAGAAGAACGGATCAGAGGAGGAGGATGATGAGAAACCTGGCAAAAGGGTGATGGGTCCACGCAAGAAGTTTGTCTGGGACGACAAGCTCAGGTAAGGATTGAGCTGTTTTGCTCTGGCTCCTTTAAATTAATTTTTTTTTATTATCTGAGGCAAAGATTTCATTGACATAATTCCTCCTTCCACAACGTTGTCACTTTTGGTCATAACCGCGCTGGTATTGTGCCTGCGTGCGTGTGTGTGCGCAGGAGTCTGCTTTGCACTTTGGTGCGAGTGAAGCTGAGCTGCTACGACATGGAAGGCCAATGTTCTCTCTCTGTGGAGGACTACCTCAAGGCCTTTTTGGAGAATGAGGTCAAACCGCTGTGGCCCAAAGGCTGGATGCAGGCCAGGTCGGTTTTGGATGTGCGCGCACGTGTGTGTGTGTGTGTGTGTGTGTGTGTGTGTGTGTGTGTGTGTGTGTGTGTGTGTGTGTGTGTGTGTGTGTGTGTGTGTGTATCACTTTCCCCCTTTGCTCTTTGGTAGCTCGCGAATGATCTCAGCCCAGTCTTGGAGTATGTTGAAAAGTCAATAATAATCTTCATGACATATCATTTGGAAATTTAAAATAATAATAATGGCAGTGGCGGGACAAAAGGTTCGGCATTACAATATATAATGTCATAATATAAATGGATACACTTCTGGGAGGTGAGAGAATCTGTAGGCATTCAGCATTTGTTTTAGATTAATGTCCTTGTTTTTATACACATTTACTGTAATTATGACTTGACTTCTATGTTGGTGTCGGTTAGTGGCAGACTAGGCCATGTTCCAATTGTCGCTGTGTGTACCAAAATGTTGGCAAGGTGCTCAATCAACAATACAGACACTGCGCCCTCGTCTGGACAAAGAGTGGAATAACACAATTTCCTCCTTGTTCCTCGAATAACATGACACCCCCCCCCCCCAAATAACCCACCCAATGCTGTCGCTGTGATTCATTTCATTTTATGTATAAGAAAGACAATAACGTATGTTTTGTGTGTGTTGGTGTAGGATTCTGTTCAAGGAGAGTATGTCAGTTCACATTCATCTTACTGGGACCCTGTGAGTATTTCTCCTCGTCAGCTGAACGCGAGCGCTCGGTACACGTCACGATTTGTTGTTTTATTCTTCCATTCAGAGCCAAGAGGAGAGTGCTGCCGGGGCCCAAGGCCAAAGCTAAGGTCTGTCGCGTGTATGGATAAGAGTTAGCCACACTTGTGAACACCGCGCTGCAATCGAGCAAATTTTAAACTGCACTCGTATGATTTCTTTGAACCGTATTGCACGTCAGTCGAGAACTGTACTGACATAACTACTTGACAAACAGTTTTCAAGGTTGAAATGCAAATGATTTGTGCTTAACAGCTTGAATATTGGAATCAATGATTCTTCACCGGCCTGTCTGACTCGTCATGTGTCGTGTGTACGTTTGTGTGTTGAGGAGGGCGTGTGGATCCGCAAGCCTCCGCTGTCCATGCCACCCGCTCCGTGCGCGCCCGCCTCGTCCACTTCTTCCGTGATCATGGCTCGTCCGCCGCCATCGCCGTCGGAGCTGATCTGTCTGTCGGACTCTCTGGATGAGGATCTGAGCGCCCCGTCGCTGGACTCCATTTCGCATGCGCTCGCCCTCCTCGGCAATGCCGCCAAGGGCCTGGGCACCGCCGACAGCCCCCTGTCGCCTCCTCCGCCGCAGATTCCCACCTCCTCCCCTCCCCCCATCACCCCCCACTACCCCCCGCAGGTCACGTGCGCCGCCCCCTCCAAGCTGGTGAGCACTGCGACGGCTTCTTCTACCTCCAGGGCGCCCTGCAGGCCCGCCGACGCCGCTTACAATCTGGTTAAGGCGACCGGAGCCCCCAGCCAGAGACAAGTAACCGTGGCGACCGCCAACAACAGGCCCAGCGCCATCATGGGCAGCAAGATGCATCCTCACCCCGCCCCGTCGCCGCCGAAGCAGCGCCCCCCTCCCACGGCGTCCCCTTTGATGCCCCCCCATCATCAAAAGGCCTTGGCCAACGCCCCGGTGGCTACATTGGGGGTCCCTCAAAGTGTGCTCAAGGGCGGGCCCAAATTGGGCGGCGTCAGCAATAACGGCAGCATGGCGCAGTCGTCTTCGCCGTCCCCGCAATCCCGCCCCGTCTCGGCGCCCCACCCCACCCTGCCGTCCTTCTGCCCCGCGTCGTCGCCGTCGCCCGTGTGCCAGTCCGCCTCCTCCGCCCAAGGCAAAGCCCGCCCCCAGCACCCCCAGCCCAACTTCATCACGCCCATGCAGGCCACGCTTACCAAGCCTTCCCACAGTACCAACTCGTCACCCATCATCAAGTTGACCCCTCGCCCGCCGCCACCCACCCCACCGCCCTCCTCCTCGTCCTCTTCGTCCCCCTCGCCATCCTCCTCTCCCTCGCACCCCACCGGTCCCAAACACCAGTACTCCCCCAAAACTTTCCGACCGCCTTTTGGCATCACGGGTAGCGCTCAAGGGACTGCGGCCAAGCAGGCGCCGGGCGCCTTCGCGGGGGCGCCCAAACCTCCGACCAATACTGGCGCCCACAGCTCCCCCGGCAACAACAAGACCTCCTCGGCCGCCGGTCACGCAAACAAAACGCCGCCGCCGTCTCCCTCGGCCAATCACAGCCAAAGGCAGAGGCTGGTGGGCGCGGCAGGACAGAATTTGAAGGCGGGGAATGGCTGGGCGGCGTCGGGATCTTTGGCCATACCCTCCACGACATCACACCTCTCGCAGGTAACCTAAGGAATAGTTTTTGAAGAACACAGTTTTTATCAGAGGGGGTCAGGAAAAGTCTCCTCACACTTCTTTGAAGGCCAAAACGGAGGATGTGATGAAATATCCCCCAAAAAGGAGCGCGAATGCAAAAACATTTTGCCGCCGTTGAATTTTCTTCCCGGGGAATATGGGGCAGCTGCGCATGTTAGAAGCCCCTGCCCACCTCCCACCCCTGCTCCTTTGCACGCTACTGCCGCTGGTCTTGGGTTGCTCAGAATACACTCACACAAAAAAGGCACTCCCATCATAAATTCAACATTTCAAACGTAAAAAATGATAAAGCTGTGAAGTTTATTAACAGCGGCCTGAAGCTACTCGTTGACTGTGTCGAACCACCTAAAGGTAACTCACGCTGGCGCTACTGGACTGGGCCAGTACAAATTTTTTGAAAACGCAAATCTTGCTTTAAAAAATATATTTCATATTCAATATTTGAGTTATATCGACTTAAATGGACCAATCGTCATTGCTGTTGTTACTTACCTCTTGCTGCACATTTTTCCAGGTTCAATCCTTCCATAACGCTTGAACAAGTTCAGTTTGATTTTTATACCGCAAACAAAAACAACATGCAAAAAAGTGTCCAGCTGCCAAATATGTAATAATCATTGGAACTTATGTCAGGAATCGACAGGGTCAGTGCTTGGCAGCCCCCCCCCCCGACCCCCACCCAAAACGGCTTCGTGTCGGTTTCCTGCCTGTCGAGCGGCGTCCGTGTTGTTTTGTTTTTCCGCAGCCCTGATGTCTCCTCTGGTGTGCTTTCAGGTAACGGCGGCAGGCGGGCCCCTCCTGGGCAGCCCCTCCACGCTGCCACTGGGCTTCGGAATGCTCGGCGGCTTGGTGCCCGTCTCGCTGCCCTTCCAGTTCCCCCCGCTGCTCAACTTCAGCCCCCCCAGAGCCCCGGGCCCCGCCGGCATGGGCTCTGCCCCCGGCTCCAACTCAGGATACCCCCTAGCACAGAGCGACCTGTTGGGTGAGTGCTGTCCCAAGGCAAAACCTTTGACATTCACGCATGACTTGATGGTCAATAGTCTTGATTAGGTTTTGGTCGTAATGGACTTTGACCTGTGTCTGAATACGTCACATATCTAATTAGACTCACAAAATCAACCTGCGGGTACTTTTGATAGAAAACCTGTATTTTTAATATTTGAAATTGAGTAGGTGAGTGGCCAGATTGGCTTTGATCTGCATTGGGGTCCCAATATTCACCAACGAGCAATATGAAAAGATACTTAAAAAAAATCATTTCACTACGAACAAGTCATGTCAGTCCATATTTAAGCCCCTAACGAGGTCTTTCCACATTTGTAATGAGTTGATGCATGACCCAGTAATGTGGTTTTTGCCTTCAATGTTGTAAAGTGATCATTTAATGAGGAAAAGTTTTTCTGGATTTTTTAATAGGTCAAAGCTTAAAAAAAAAAAAAAAAAAAAAAAACTTGAATCTAATTCGATGAATAGACAGACACAGCTATTTTCCCCTCATCCTCCATTTTGTGCCTCCTCAGAGCTTTACAAGAGTCTCCAGTCCGGGTCACAGGCCACTCTACCTCCTCACTTGCAGCTTGCTTTCTCAGGTAAGACCAAGTCTCTTCTCATGTCACATTTTATCTTTTTTTTGGGACCCAAATGTTTGGAAAGATGTCCATAAAAATAAAAAATCCTGCTCTTCTGCTGCCATCAGACACCAACCAAAGTCAGGGCGGAGACAAGCGGAAGCCAAGCCACTGATAGCTGCTCCATCATAACAACATTGGACTCTTTTAATTGACTGACTATTGCGCCAATGGGACACCGCAGAGCTTTTTGTCTTGCTATTTTTTTTAAAGTAATTAAAAGTGCACCTGGATGGACTTTGGCACACAAACGAACTTTCTAGAACAAGACAGTGGGTGAGGAGAAGGATGTATTTTAATTTTTTTTTTTTTGGTCAACATGTTTACATCAAGCGACCTTGATCACTGTGGAAGGAGAGAACATGAAGATTTCTATTTAAACGGTGGGGCAGATTTCTCGACAAAAAACAAAACAAGATTGAAAGAAATCTGATGCTTATTTTTTTCTTTGTGTCCTTTTTTAGCCTTTTTATTGTCGCGACACTTCCTCCTCTTATTTCTCGCTCCCACTGACGACTGTTAAGTAGTAGCTTAAATTATAAATATTGATAAATTATTTGTAATTTACACAGGGACGTTATACTGTGTGTGCGTGCGTGTTGGAAAGAGATGAATGTGTATGCGTAGGGAAAAAGCAAACAATATACTGTTAATTCCACATTCTCCCAACAGTACGGAGTGAACGTTGCACAGGACATTTTGTTGTCTTTTTTTTTTTTTTTGGTGCTCTTTCATCACACTGGACCTTTTTATTGTGGCGCGCTAAAGACTTGAAATGAGAATGCAGCAGGGAGAGATGCGAGATAAGATTGTAGCATACTTGAATGACTTATCTTTTGTTGTTTTTTTTTTTTTGTGTTGCCATTTCTCCAACGTTAACACATGCTAAGGCCTTAGTTTGGACGCCGGTAGAAAATGTTCTATGCAGGATATATGTGCAAAAGTAACCAGAACACCCCCCCCCCCCCCCGCCCACCCTCTGCTTAAATGACTGATTACCTCCATAGGCTCCTACTCACCTTTGTGCGCGTGTGTAAGACTGAGATGGTTGCACCGAGAATGACGCCAAAGATTGTTGTAGCGCTCCTTCTTTCCTCCTGTGTGCGTTTCATGTCGAGTCATGTGACCCACAGCAGTGATTGACACTTTGGGTGAAGGGGATAAGATGGTGGTTGAAGGAGGTGTAGACTGGTCAGGTGTAAACAAAAGACATTTCTCTGAATCGGTGGTTTCATTTAAAAAAAAATTTCTTTTTAAGTAGAATTACTTTCTCCTGTGTGTCAAATACGGAATTAAAACACAAAACAGGTGGTTTCCATGACGACTCGGATTTCTCTCTCTTCGAGGTTTAAGGGACTGTGTTTCCCAAACGTGATTGATGCAAGTCACCCCGTTTTACATGAAAAAGACAACACTGCACACACGAAAACAAAACGCAACCTGGTTGCGTCATATTGGTTTACTCTCTGTCGACCAAAACAAACATCACAACTGCTCTGGCGTCGCATGACCAAACCCGTGAAAACAGATTTGGAATTAGTCTACAGGGATGACGTAATGGTTTGGAACCCAAAATTAAAAAAATAGATATATGTTTGTGCAAACATACATTATAAACTTAAAATTAAACAATTTCGGTCCTTAAAAGGATGCCAAACAAATCTGTGACTTGCTGTGCGAGCCAAAGGCGACAGCCTTTTAGTTCTATCGTGACTCTACTTCCACATACTTTATTCTTGGTAGGAAATACTTGAGAGCATCCTCATTATTATCAATATTTTACACAAATATGCCCCCCAAAATATTTACGGTGAAAGGACAGAACAAGTGAAACTGTTACAATGAATATGCTTTATTTTCCTTATTTAAAAAAAAAAAGATTACAGTCTAGTAATGCAGGTAGACAAGAAATAACACTGGGAATATTTGTCGTGGAATGCCTGCTCAATACTAATAATGACAATCATTACCATCGTGATTATAAGAACCGGATGTTAATCAACTACTTGAGGCTGTTAAAGCTTCCAACCAAATGAAAAATATCCTGTACAATCATAACTCGAGACTTCTTAATACGGAGTCAGAATGAGTGTTAAGTATGGCGAGAACAAGAGTGGAGGTACCGCGTTGTCACGTACTGTACCATTCGGATACGAAGCACAGGAACAAAAGACAGAAAAAAAAAAGGGTTGGATCGCGGTTGGTGAGCTTTTAGAATCCTCGTCCGTTGATGTTCTTATTTAGTGTCTTAAGGCACTTTTAACTCATTCACTCCCAAAGACGTATTTAAACGTCTTTTCAGACTTGGTCCAGAATTGGCCGGTACTGAATGAGTTAAAGAAACATACGTTGACCCGTTGTCATTTTACACTAATGAGATGATCTGCACTTTATATGAGACGATGGAAAGCCGGTTGAGCATTTCTTCCGAGTTCTTCGAGATGAGGGCTTGAACAATTCGATTTCACATTCAAATGTTTCATGAAACATGAAAATGTGAACACCAGAGATTTGTTGACATGATTTTTGGTAATCCGATTTATTTTACGCGGTGCTTGTCTGGTATGATTTAGTCAAGTTATTAACGTGAACGCTTACAAGACTGCAAGTCACCATGTTTCATCAATTAATAACTAGATCAACTGTCTTATTAGATTAATGATTTATTTGTCTTTATTTGAATATGAACCTAACCTATCAGACCCCCCCCCCCACCCATCCAATAATATGTATAATAAATCTGATATGGTTTGTAATACACAATGTATCGCTGGCGTTTGTTTAAAAAAAAAAACTTTGAAAAAGGTCCTTGGAAAAAACACAAACATCAAATAGCAATCGCAATATTGACAGAGGGGAAAACAAAAATCAGTAAGACTATTTTTCAAAAATATTCACCTTAAGTTCCACATCCGATTAGGCTTTTTGTCATCGCTAGCAATTTTTAGCAACTACATGTTACCGTTGGCTATTAAAATAAAACAGGAAATGACATTTCTCCATCCAGTCGTGGAGAAAAAAAATGTTACTAGTAAGACACTCATCCTACTAGTGCACTAAATGGTCTTGCGAGTGAGGACTTCAACGGAATATCAAGGAATAAATGCTCAACCGGCTTACCACATGAGACTAACCATCAAAATCTTCCAGTCTTTCTGTGTGACGTGAATGTTGAAAAAAAAATACGTAGAAGCTCTTAACCTCAATTCTATCCTCCATTTTGATGTCGCCGTGCAGCTCTTGGCCGTCCGTTCCTTCGCCACGTGTTGACGTGTCCGTTGTGTTTTCATCACAGCGCCGTCATCCGCTTTGCATTTTAGTCCCTTGGAAGTGCGCGAGTCGACATTTTCTGTCGCGGCATACTTGATAAATGAGAGTGAGTCCGCCTGCCTCCCTAAAAAGCACTTTGTACCCCACATCCCTGAAAGACGTTGGAGTAAAAAGGCAGAATGTCCGTTTGCCTCGCCTCGAAGCAAAGAGGGAGGTGGCGAAAAAAAAAATAATAATAATACAGCGGTACCTTGACTTAAAAGCTTGTTTCAGTTACTTGAGCAGCTTAGGAACTCAAATTGCTCATATCTTAAGAATTGTATTTTAATTAGAAAAATAGCACTGTACAGTTAAAACATACGTGAAGAAATGTGGCTAAATACTGCCACAAAAAAATGGAAAATGCAAGCATAAAACTGTAGTTGCACTGAAAAAATGTATCTTGAGTGTATTTTTTTAATATGATTTTTTTGATCCCACAAACGGAGTTGCACATCAATTTTTTTGTACAGTGAACTGCTGCAGAAGCTATTCATGGTTCAATATTTGCAAACTTGGAGGGTTTTTTTGGGGGGGGGGGGAGACTATCCTCCAGTTGTTCGCTAAACTTGTCATATTATTTTGGCACCATCTGCTGGAATTGTGGCGTTGTTAATTTGAATTGAGTGTGAGTGTTTCGAATTGAGATGTCCTGTTTAGTTGTCCATCCCTGAATGCACCTCGTGACCCACCAAAAATGAAAGTATGTTTTTTGATTCTCTCACAATGCCGCCACAAATAGCCTGTGAATTAATTTGCTGTTACAATTATTTGCGGAAATGAGAGACTTAAGAAGGTTTGCATAAAGTGCGAGTGCGCGTATTTGTTTGCTCATGTGTGATGTCATATCAGTTCGTGCTAGCGCATCAAGCTAGTAGGCTAGCTAATATTATTCATGAGCCAAATGTGAAGGTGAATTGTTTGTTTGTGTTGAACAACTGACTGAAGGGTCTTTTATGTAACAAGGGTCCATGATTGTGTACATGCTAGATGCATGGTGTTCAAGTACTTTGCCACCATCGTGCCGCATCTATACACAATTACAATCCCACCCTGCTTTTTTTTTTCAGGGGGCGGGGGACTGTGGGAACTTGGGCCACTTGTAAGTCAAGGTACCGCTGTGGGTGTCGTATTGGCGGACAGATGTGCTGCATTGTTTCGAGTCCAAGTCAGAGTGAGCGAGCGCGATCCTTCACTCCATATTGCCTATGTCGTTGAAGTCGCTGGTGCGGCTGTCGGCGTCGTCATCGGAGCGATCCACGGAGGCGCCGTCCACGGAGGCGCCGTCCACGTTCAGGTTGTGGTGGCCCGAGCGACCGGATGATGAGAAGCCGACGGGGCCGCCGCGCCTGAGCGCAACGCACAACAAAGCAAAATGCTTGAATTCAGAATGAACAACCCCCCCATCCCCCGGTTGTTTGGGATACACAACGCAAAAAAAAGAATTACTCCCAAGGCAAAGGCAAGTCGAGTCTTCCAGAAGCCGAGCAAGTCCCAGACTTCAGTGTGACTCAAGTCATATGATCTAAGCCCCTCCCACCCACATATGTTGATGCTTGTGTGTTGAAGTGGCGTCACCTGAGTCTGCTCTTGAGGCTGCTGATCTCGCGGCTGAGGCCCTCGCTGGCTTCACTGGCGTCGTCCAGCTCCCTCTGCAGCTTCCTACGCGACGCGTTGGCCTTGGTGGCCTCCTCCTCCGCCTCCTCCAGCTGACGCTTCAGCTGCTTCATACGCGAGTTGCCTTTGTCCATCTGGGCGGATGGACGGACAGACAGACGGTGCACCGCCGCAGAGACAGAGCAAATGGCAACGGCAAAGGACATCAATAGCTAATCAAGTGCATTTGGTTTCTCCGAGCGAGGGGAAAAATAATCTAAAGATAGCAATAGGGGTGTTCACACGGCAAGATTTGGTCTGGGGCTGCCCCAGTAGAGTGTTCACACGTGCAAATTAGCTCCGGCGTAGCCCCGGAAAACAGCTTAAACCGGACCAAATTTGATCCACCTCAGGGAGGTGGTTTAAATAATTTGCTCCAGAGCAAATGCTCGTTTGCGAAGCAGCACCGAAGTAAATTTGCACGTGTGAACGCAACTGGGTTAAATTTGCTCCAGAGCAAATGCTTGTGAAGAGTTGATTACGTACGGCGAGAATGCGTTGCTTTCGTGCTCTGTCGGACTTTCGTCATGCGTTTGTTTAATAACGACACAAGACTTGGCTGGTAACATCTTTCCTTTTGTAGGAGACTGGACTGTCTCGGAGTTGTTTGTGTAGTTTGTTCCTTTGTTGTGTGTTCACAACCCCCCGCCCCCCATATAATTTATTTTGTGATTTCCTCTCTTGATTTTCTGTTTGGCGCATTACGTGTTTGCTTTTCTGAGTGTCATTGAAGTCATCGTTGATTTACGTTTTCGGGGGCGGTCACTCTCGAGCAGAAGGCACGGAGACCGAGAAGGAGAAGGACGTGCCTGTCCAGTAGCCGCTTGAGTTGTGTATACGTTTGAAAAAAAACCCCAACAAGACAGTTCATTTGTTTTCTGTCGTTTTGCTCCGCTGCAGAAACTGCCGTGTGAACGCAAGTGGGGCTGCACCGACGCTGTGCCGGTGCTGACACGCTCAGCGGCTTTGTACGTGTGAACGCTCCACACAATTTACTGCGGTGTAAAATATATCGCAACAAAATACATTGGTGCAGCGCCGGAGCAAATGTGTGCCGTGTGAACACCCCTTTTCGCCCAAAAAACGACATAGTATAGTAAGGCTTTTTTTTAGCCCGAAAAAAATGACAGTATAGTAAGGCGCTTTTTAGCCGAAAAAAACGACCTAGTATAGTAAGGCGTTTTTCGGCCGAAAAAACGACCTAGTATAGTAAGGCGTTTTTTAGCCCGAAAAAAACGAGATAGTATAGTCAGGCGTTTCTTAGCCCGAAAAAAAACGACAGTTTAGTAAGGCGTTTTTCGCCCGAAAAAACCACATAGTATAGTAAGGCGTTTTTGCCCGAAAAAAACGACATAGTATAGTAAGGTGGATTTTTAACCCGAAAAAAACGACATCGTATAGTAAGGCGTTTTTAGCCGAAAAAAACGACCATGTATAGTAGGGCGTTTTTATTTTTAAAAAACGACCATGTATAGTAAGGCGTTTTTAGCCGAAAAAAACGACCATGTATAGTAAGGCGTTTTTAGCCGAAAAAACGGCCGAAAAAAATGACCATGTATAGTAAGGGGTTTTTAGCCAAAAAAATGACCATGTATAGTAAGGCGTTTTTAGCCGAAAAAAACGACCATGTATAGTAAGGCGTTTCTTTGCCCGAAAAAAACGACATAGTAAGGCGTTTTTCGCCCGAAAAAACGACATAGTATATATAGTAAGGCGTTTTTTAGCCCAAAAAAAACGACATAGTATAGTAAGCCGTTTTTCGCCCGAAAAAACGACATAGTATAGTAAGGCGTTTTTCAGCCCGAAAAAAACGACATAGTATAGTAAGGCGTTTTTTGCCCGAAAAAAATGACATAGTATATATAGTAAGGCGTTTTTTTAGCCCGAAAAAAACGACATAATATAGTAAGGTGTTTTTCGCCCGAAAAAAACGACAGTGGCGTTTTTTACCTGAAAAAAACGACATAGTATAGTAAGGCGTTTTTTCGCCCATTAAAACGACATAGTATAGTAAGGCGTTTTTCGCCCGAAAAAACGACATAGTATAGTAAGGCCTTTTTTCGCCCAAAATAGTAAGGCGTTTTTTAGCCCGAAAAAAACGACAGTACAGTAAGGCGTTTTTTAGCCCGAAGAAAAACGACATAGTATATAGTAAGGCGTTTTTTAGTCAAAAAAACGACAGTATAGTAAGGCGTTTTTTAGTCAAAAAAACGACCATGTATAGTAAGGCGTTTTTTCGCCCGAAAAAACGACATAGTATATATAGTAAGGCGTTTTTCGCCCGAAAAAACGACATAGTATAGTAAGGCGTTTTTCGCCCGAAAAAACGACATAGTATAGTAAGGCGTTTTTCGCCCGAAAAAAAACGACAGTATAATAAGGCGTTTTTCGCCCGAAAAAAACGACATAGTGGCGTTTTTTTTACCCGAAAAAAACCACATAGTAAGGCGTTTTTTCGCCCATTAAAACGACATAGTATAGTAAGGCGTTTTTCGCCCGAAAAAACGACATAGTATACCGAAAAAACGACATAGTATAGTAAGGCGTTTTTTCGCCCCAAAAAAACGACAGTATAGTAAGGCGTTTTTTAGCCCGAAAAAAAACGACATAGTACAGTAAGGCGTTTTTTAGCCCGAAAAAAAAACAACATAGTACAGTAAGGCGTTTTTTAGCCCGAAAAAAACGACATAGTATAGTAAGGCGTTTTTCAGCCCGAAAAAAAAAACGACGTAGTATAGTAAGGCTTTTTTTCGCCCGAAAAAACGACATAGTATAGTAAGGCGTTTTTTGCCCGAAAAAAAACCGACCATGTATAATAAGGCGTTTTTAGCCGAAAACCCCCCCGGCTAAAAACACCTTACTATACATGGTCTTTTTTTTGGCTAAAAGCACCTTACTATAGATGGTTGTTTTTTTCGGCCCAAAACGTCTTACTATACTTGGTCGGGGGGTTTTTTGGCCCATAAACGCCTTACTGTACAAGGTCGGTTTTTTCAGCCCAATATGCCTTACTATACATGGTCGTTGATTCGTGGTCAGTTTATATTTGTCCCAAAACGCATTACTTTTGATGGTCGTTTTTTTCGGCCCAAAACGCCTCACTATACATGGTCTTTTTTTTCGGCTAAAAATGCCTTACTATACATGGTCATTTTTTACGGCTAAAAACGTCTTTCTATACATGCTCGTTTTTTTTCTCGGTAAAAAACGCCTAACTATACATGGTCGTTTTTTTCGGAAAAAACGCCTTACTATACAAGGTCTTTATTTTTGGCTGAAAACGCCTTACTATACATGGCCCTTTTTTTCGGCAAAAAACGCCTTACTATACATGGTCTTTTTTTTGGCTAGAAACGCCTTACTATACATGGTCTTTTTGTTCCGCTCAAAACGCCTTGCTATACATGGTCGTTTTCTTTCGGTAAAAAACGCCTTATTATATATATATGGTCGTTTTTTTCGGCCCAAAACACCTCACTATACATGGTCGTTTTTTTTTTCGGCTAAAAACGCCTTACTATACATGGTCTTATTTTTCGGCTAAAAATGCCTTACTATACATGGTCGGGTTTTTTTCTTGTTAAAAAACGCCTAACTATACATGGTTGTTTTTTTGGCTAAAAACGCCTTACTATACAGAGTCTTTTTTTTGGGCTGAAAACGCTTGACTATACATGGTCCTTTTTTTCGGCTAAAAACGCCTTACGATACATGGTCTTTTTTTTCCGCTCAAAACGCCTTGCTATACATGGTCGTTTTTTTTCAGCTAAAACGTCTTTCTATACATGGTCGTTTTTTTTTCTCGGTAAAAAACGCCTAACTATACATGGCGGGGGTTTTTTCGGCTAAAAACGCCTTACTATACATGGTCGTTTTTTTTCGGCTAAGAATGCCTTACTATACATTGTCTTTTTTTGGGCTAAGAACGCCTTACTATACATGGTCTTTTTTTTCCCCTCAAAACGCCTTGCTATACATGGTCGTTTTTTTCCCGGTAAAAAACGGCTAACTATACATGGTCGTTTTTTTCGCCCCAAAACACCTTACTATACATGGTCTTTTTTTTCGGTTAAAAACGTCTTTCTATACATGGTCGGGGTTTTTTTCGGTAAAAAACGCCTAACTATATATGGTCGTTTTTTTTTTCTCGGTAAAAAACGCCTTACTATACATGGTCTTTTTTTCGGCTAAAAACGCCTTACTATAATTATTATTTTTTGGGCTGAAAACGCCTTTCAATACATGGTCCTTTTTTTCGGCTAAAAATGCCTTACTATACATGGTCTTTTTTTTCGGTTCAAAACGCCTTACTATACATGGTCGTTTTTTTCGGCTAAAAACCCCTTTCTATACATAGTGGGGGGGGGGTTTTCGGCAAAAAACGCCTTTCATGGTCTGTTTTTTTTCGGTAAAAAAACGCCTCACTATCCATAATCTTTTTTTCACGGCTAAAAACGCCTTATTATACACGGTCTTTTTTTTGGCTAAAAACGCCTTTCTACATGGTCGGTTTTTTCGGCGAAAAATGCCTTACTATACATGGTCTTTTTTTTCGGCCCAAAATGCCTTACTATACATGGTCTTTTTTTTGGCTAAAAACGGCTTACTACTATCCCTTTTTCTGCTTGGCTCTCGACGAAGGCGGACGCTTTTTGCTCAGCTCCTGCCCTCACCCCCACCCTCTCCTTGCTCGCCACTTAGTCTTTGTGCTGTCTTGGTCTAACTTTTCCTAGCCTCCTACCATATTTTCATCCGAAGAACTAACCATGGAATTAGTTGGCTGGTCTCTCGATGCAATTGACAAAATTTTTTCGACGAAAAGAGCAGGCAGTGGGGAGCCTGCTTGCCCCCCGGGGACATTTGCTGCCGGATACGCCCTTGATCCATGGAGAAAGTGGAGAATGGCGTGCCCGTCAATACTGTCCGTTGAGGATGTGGAAGACATCTACATTATCGGCCTTTTGATAACAGGTATGCTGCTGTTTGGTGTTGGCAGCTTTCTGTTCTATCGCAAAATTCAACCGACGGGAGCGGCTTTATTGGAAGGGAAGAAGCTGCCGGTCATTCTGGATGGTTTGGCGCGAGTGTCCAACACTCAGACTCAAGCGGTGACTGACCTCAACCGCAATTTGATGCGGTTTTGGAGCGACTCCGTACGATCGACAACAACATGGAGAAGTTGGAATCCGCGCTGCGGAAAGAAATTGCGGATTTGGCTGATCGGCGCCATTGAAGAGATACAGGCCACGGACTCAAGGCTGTCTGAAATTGTTGGCGGCCGTCCCTCCAAAACAAACAACGCTATCTGGCCCTTTCCCCTGGATGGAAGTATGCATGGAATCTAGGGCCCCCACCATCACCCCCCTCCTTCTCGGCCATGGACTGATAAACCGGGACTGTCTTCATGAGCAGACCTCGACGAAGCAGCTATGACCTGTACACGCATACACATACACAACTGGACAACCACACGCGCATACACATCCTTATTATCACCGTCTTCATCGCTCCGATTCTTTTTCCCCCGTGACGTGGTTCGATCTGCAGAGCGCTCGTGTTGTCCGTGCAGCTGGTCAGGACGGCCGCGTCGCGGTCACCCCCCTCCCCCCTCCTTCCCATTCATCCTCCCCCTTATTACATGTTATGTCTTGTGACTTGTTGTAACCTCAAAGTCCTTAAAAGGTCCATAAATTTAAAAAAAACAAGTGTAAGAGTGGGAAACCTATGTATGTTTTAAAAAACCAACACCACAGCTCTCCTTTTTCGGAGCTGCAACATGTATCTATATCTATTTGAGCTATTATTAGCCTACTATCAAAATCTTTTTCCATTTTCAAACATTTTTTATAAAGCTGCAGGGAGCCACTAGATGTCGCTAAAGAGCCACATGCAGCTCTGAAGCCGCGTGTTGCCGACCCCTGGTCTAGCTGCTTTTTTTTTAGTTGTTGCTATATTTTGTCTGAAACAGACAAACAGAAAAAGCAACACGGCCATCAAATCGTTCCACAACTGTATAGCCCCATTCACCTGTTCTTTGTACTGGTCGGCATGACGGCGCTCGTCCTCCACCTGCATCATCACCTCCTTCAGCTTCTTCTCCGTGCGTCGGACTATCTTATTGGCCGCTGCTCTCTCTCTGATGATGGCGACCAACAAGAAATTAATGGTTGACCTCACGCGCTGTGTTTTGAGAATGCTAGCACCTACTTTGCCTCCTGTTCCAGCTGCTCCTCCAGCTGCAAGATTTTAGCTTCCAGCGCCGTTATGGAAGCCTTAAACTTGGACTTGACCGAGCCTTCCAGCTCCGCTAGCTTGGCTTTCAACTCCTTTATGGGACAAATGGGACTTTTATAACATGAGGCTTACGGTATTCAAGGTATCTGGTGTGGGCTGGGGTGGATTGCTGAGAAAAGCGAGAAATGTTTGGAAGAGGTCTGTCGCACCTTGTTCTGACGCTCCATCTGTTGCCGGGCGTTCTCACTCTTTTGGGAGGCACCGCGCTCTGCAGCCAGCTCCGTGCTTAGAGTCTCCACCTGGAGAAATTGCGTTTCAACATGAGGAGTCTGCAAATGCCCCCCCCCCCCTCGCCCCGCTGCCATTTTCCATGAGTCATGAGGGGCCATATTCTCCTCTATGTGTAACTTAGAAAAGCTGCATGCTTTTCTGGCCGCGCTCATTCTCCCGTCAAATCAAATCTGTCATTGGTGCACCCTCCCGCCAGCTAAGTTCACCGTCAAATCTGGGCGTATTTTCTTGTGGATTTAAGCACATCATATTTTGAAAACTGAAAAATGACAAAGCACATTTTGATTCTGGATTCACTTTACCGCCTCTTGAGTCTTACTATACATATTGCTCTTTTTTGACCTTACTATGCCCCGGATGTCATGTTTATTTTATCTTACTGTGAGTCAGACACGCCCACAAGCTCACCCCTGCTGCCTTAACTATAAAGTGAACATTTTAAAATCGGATCATTATCATCAACTATAAGCCATTTATTGTTGAGTGCACCGCATGTCACGAAGACAAACGTGCGTGTACCTGCAGCGTGCTTTTTCTGAAGCGCTCGTTGAGCAGCTCCGTGTTGCCCTGCTCCTCCTCCAGCTCCTCCTCCAGCTGGGCGATTTGAGCCTCGAGCCTCCTCTTTTCATCCAGCAGCAAAGACCTGACAAAAGCGCCGATGTCAACAAACTCTTGACTTTGTCAATCTTCGGAAAAGTGACGGTCGGCGCGCACTGACTTTCCGGAAGTGCTGTTGGAGATTTCGTCCGCCAGTTCGTCCCGCTCCTGTTCGGCATGGCGGCGAGCTCTCTCGGAGGCGGCGTGGTCCTCTTGTAGTTGTAATACTTCTGCTTCGAGGCTCTTGAGTTTCTTCTCGTTTTCTTTGGACTGCAGAAAGATCTCGTCCCTGGAGGCCCGCGCCTCCTCCAGCTCCCTCTGATAGTCTTTCATCTGAGCCTAAGAAAAGTGGGCAAACACTCTGTGGTGAGACGGAGCCGGTAAAGTAAAAGAGGTGGATGACTCGTGGCTTTTTGCGTACTTGTAGTTTCTTCAGTTGCTTCATGGCCTCATCCCTGCCTTTGTTGGCTGCTTCTATTTGTCCCTCCAGCTCGTTGAGGTCCATCTCCAGCTTCTTTTTGGAGGCCACAGCTAGCGTCCTCTGCTTCCTCTCGTCCTCCAACTCGGCCTCCATTTCACGCACCTGCTCGCAGCACGTCTCGCTCAAACTCACAACTTTGTCTCGAGCCAAATGTGAAAGTCATAAAGACCGACCTGTTTGACCAGTGCTCTCTTCTTCTCATCGCCCTGCTCGTCTCTGGCCTGCAAGTCTCGATCAAACTGGGCCTTCATGGCCTGCATGTTGACCTCGAGCCGCAATTTGGCATCCTCGGTGGCCTGCAGCTCATCCTCCAGCTCCTCCAGCTGAGTCCGCATCTCCTCCACCTGCTGCTCCAGCGTACGCTTGGACTTCTCCAGCTCGTGGACCTGCGAGGAAAAACAGCAACACTTATTAGGTACTATTATAGTTATTATTTTTACTGTGGTAAGTATAAACAGAACAAGATAGAGCATCATGCTGTGAAGCAAACGCGTTTCTAAAACCGCCAGAGGCAATTTAAGCCACTTTCATGAAGTTGTCTCTTCAGAAAATGCAACCACAATATTAAGAATAGGAATAAGAAAACCATTATTCGTCTCACAATGGAGAAATTCCCAATCTACAGCAGCAAAGTTATGAAAGGAAGAAAGTAGAAGAACAAAAAGTCCAGGAGCTGCTGTAAAGGCAGCCACGCTCGCCGGTGCCATCTTGAAATACTTTCTGTAAAAAAACATCACTATTTTTTAAGTGTTTTATTCATGAATAAAGATTCAAATCTTTATTCAACAATATGAAACATTATTCATTTTCTATTCAGTTGATTCAACAGCCAAAGGATTTAAGGATTAAGTGTCATTTTTGAGGAGATCTATTTGGAAATATGTAGTGTAAGGCATTTTAGGGAACCATGGAAACCCATTATTAGCATTAGCAGCGGAGAGAAGAAATTGGCTCTTTTCATAGATTGATAGACTCGATAGTCTATCCTATTCATGAAATGGATTCGCTTACATTCTTTCCCACGTCATCCTTTGAGCTCATCAGGTCCTCCATTTCTGCACGGAGCTGCTTGTTGAATCTCTCCAGCTCCTCCTTGGCCTCCAGCGCCTCTTCCAGAGCTCTGCCCATGGACAAGGCCTTGGTCTCCTTCTCCCTGGCCTCGGCCTCCGCACGGTCACGCTCCTCGGCGTACCTAGCCGACACGGTTTTCTCCTCGGCCAGCATCTGTTGCAATGAAGCGAAACATGGCCGTCACATTCAGGAACGTTGACAAACCGGGATTGTTTATTCCACGGAAATTAAAAAGTGATGGCAACCTGGTCAAACTTCTTCTGCTTCTTTTCCAAGTTGGAGACTATCTGCCTCTGGTGGTCCAAGTCCACCGCCAGGTCGTCTAGTTCCTGCTGCAGTCGGTTTTTGGTCTTCTCCATCTTGTCCATTGTCATGGCTTTCTCCTCCAGACGCTGGCTGCTCAGCTCCACGTCTTTCTGGAGTTTTCGCTTCACCTCTTCCAGGCTTTCCATGGCTCCCACATCCTCCTCCAGCTTCTTCTTGGTCTCAAGCAGCTATAGGAATTGCGGAATATTCTGAATGCACGATAATCCCGTGCCGGAAAGTTTTCTTAGCAAATAAGATCCACGTCATACCTGAGCTTGGGCCGTCTGCAGCTGTTTCTCCAAGTTGCGTCGAGCCTCCTCCTCCTCCTCCTGCTGCTCCAGCAAGGTGTTCTTCTCCTCCTCCAGCTGACGCACTCGACTGCCCAGGTTCAGCTTCTGGCGGGTCTCCTCCTGCAGTAACTCCTGCACCGCACAGCCACAAAAACATGCTCGATGCCAGTCACGATAAGGTTTGCTGACTCCACTGGCAACATTTGTTTGAGTGTGAACATCTTTGTCTGTGTGAATCTGATCATCCAGAATTAATAACTTTGCTGCAATCAACGTTTGGTGCCTTTAAATTGACCAATGACGAGTAGTTCTGTAAATTTCCCCAATGTGGGACAAATAAAGGATATCTTAATAGTTTTCTTGAAAAATGTCATATTTAGCTGTGTCTTCGACACTTCCAAATTGAAGGATCATCTATTTGCAGTCGACATATCAGCAGTGAAACTTCCAATTGCCAAAGTTGGTCAATTTCATAGTTTTTCACAAATCGATATTTTTGGACAATATCGATTTGTGGGTCGGTTATTTTTACAAATTCTTGACTCATGCCAAGTGTTGAAAACGACTCGCTCTTTTTGACGATGCAATGCTAACGACTCAATAAACACTATTTTTTTGTTTTTGTTTCATGAAACGTGATGGTTTTGGGGACGTGAGGATTCTGCCCGACGCCGGCAATATGCGGTGCAGTTTGACGTGGCGGTATTTCCTACATGTGCATCCTGCAGCTGGCTTCCCAAGTTGTCGGCATCCTTGGTCAATTTGATGCTCTTCTTCTCCGCCTCCTCCAGCAAGGTTGACACGTTGTCCAGCTCCAACTAGAGGAGGACATGAAACAAATTAAAAAAAGATAGATAGCTATCTCGCTAGCTATCCTTCTAGCTAGCTCGCTAGATATTCTTGGCGAAATCTACCTGGAGTTTGTGGGAACGGTCGGCCATCTCGCCCTTGGCTCGCTCCATTTCAGTGGTTCTGGCTGAGAACTCCTGCATCAAGGACTCCAGCTTCTTCCTCTTGTGTTCAGACTCTGTCTTTGTCTGCTGCAGAATCTTCACCTCGCAGACCAACTCTTTGTTGTCACTTTCCAGGCACTGCTTGTTCTTTTCCAAGTTGGACTTAAACTGCATCAAAACGGGATGTTTTGAATGAGAATCGCAGTAGCTTGGTCTTGTTCACTGACCGTACATCTCGACATGAGCACCACCGAAGGAGAAGACTCACTCTCTTAGCCTGATCCAGTTGTTCAGAGAGTTCCTCCAGCGCTGTGGCGTGCCTCTGCCTCATTTCCTGGATCTGGGCCTCATGGTTTTTGCTCTCCTCGTCAATCGCTTTCTTCAGTTCAGCTACTTCTTGCTCTCGCTTGGTTCTTGTGTCAAAATGGAAAAACACAAAAATCAATGTTATCATGATAAACAGGATTTTTGTTGCTTTCTTCCTGTATGGTTCAAGCAGCATTAACTAAGCACCTGAGTTCTTGCTGGGCGGCGGTAGTGTCCAGCGTGTCCTCCAGCTCTGTCTTCAGAGCCTCAAGCTCCTCGCTGAGGTCCCTCTTCAGTTTTTCAGCTTTACTCCTGCACAGCTTTTCAGATTCCAGGTCCTCCTGGAGCTCAGCCAGTTGGGCCTGCAACTCGCGGATCTGCTTGAGGGCATTGTTCTTCTGTGCCGTCTCTTCGTCCGTCCTGATAAAAGTTACAAGGGCACATTGAATGTATGTGCAAATAATTGTATCGATAGATTTCAAGAATCAAGCATTCTCATTTGTTCAAGTGTTTCGTCCATTACTGTGCCACACGTTTTACCAATGCCCAACTGACATTCCGGCGACTATCACGTAATGTCATGATTACCGTATTAAGTTTTCAACATGTTTTTAATCTTGCAGACAGACATTCACTTTGTCTTGTTAATGTCTCAAAGGAAGACGGATGTTATTTTCCAACTTGAAATGCTGATACTTTGTGGTAACGTGAATAGGAGGAGATTGACTTGAGAAAGGGGGCAGCGGTGTTGAAATAAAGTTTGCACGTCTGCTTCACATTTCTGAAGTTGAGTTAAGTCATGGGTGTCGTTTGCGTGTTAGGGAATAACATAGCAGAAACCTTGAGTGGGTTTTCTCCAAGTGCTTTGGGGCCCCCGTGCACATTCCCATGCCACATTCATCCAAGACTGAATATTGTCTAGAGATGTGAATGTGAATGCTTTGTTTGTCAATATGTGTACTGAGATTGACTGACAACCAGTCCATGGGGCACCTCACTTTTCACACAGTCAACTGGAATAGGCACAAGCTCACCAGCAACCCGAATGAAGACTTAAGAAAGGCTCCTCTGAAATTGGATGTGCTTCATGATCCCTTACGAACAAGATGCAGGTATTTCCCTTTATTTATTTACTAAATTATTTATCAGAATATATTCTGAACCAATATATTGGTGTGCAGTCAGCGAATAAGCAGCTCCATTAGCATCAATTTCCCACTGCATTAAGTATACAGTGTGTGTGTGTGTCTGTATGCGCACGCGCTCAGTGTGCGCTCGCTGATAAAGAAAAGCGTGCGCTCAGTTGACACACTCAGCATTTATCTCACCGCTGTCTTTGTTGTCATGTCTATTTGAGGCCTTGATTGTGGGCTGAGTACTCTGCAGTGTGGTTGCCATGGAGGCGGACGACACACCACGGGAAGAGGATATGTGCGATAGTACAACATGGAAAGTGGAAAGTCACTAAACAGTAAGAGGTGCCACATGTTCGCACATGCGGGATCGCTGGCCTGTGTGTGTGTGTGTGTGTGTGTGTGTGTGTGTGTGTGTGTGTGTGTGTGCGCGCGCCGTTAGTGCGCTTGAAGCGCGAAGGCCCACGTGAGGCAATTTTTTTTTAATGTATATGTTAATTGGTCGCTACTTCGCGGATTTTCGTTTATCGCGGGTGGTTTTGGTCCCCATTAACCGCGATAAACGAGGGATTACTGTACTTCATATATTTTTTTAGGGATGCGTGTTGGATGCAGCAATGTTTTAAAGAGGCGCTGCTAATCCTATGAGGTGATTAAGAAGGAAAAAGCTAACACAATGTAAAGCCAAGCACCATACCAAAACAAAACTCTTACTTTGTGTGAAACTGGTGTGCTTCCTTTCACTGCTATTGACGGCTATAGATGCCAAATATGCACTGTGACGGGGAGGGTTGGCAGTGAATGAGTTTAAATGCAATTATACCTGGCCAAGGAAGTCTGCAGCTCTTCTTCTTTCTTGGCCAACTGGATCTTCAATTCCTCAATCTGCGCCTGGAGCTCAGCAATTTGGTCTTGCAGGTCTGTCGTCTCAGCATCCAGCTTGCGTTTTGCCTTCTCCAGCTCTTGACGCGTTTTCTCTTCCTTCTTCAGACGCTCTGCAGGAATACAAACATGTATCATGTGATACATGGAATGTAGTTAGCTCTACACATTTAAAATAATGTAAACGCAACATGATAAGACAAAAAGACAATTCTACACCTTAATGGCAGTAGGGCTGGGAGCGTATCAATATAGTCGTTGCAGCTCTCATCATAGGACTACTTCTGTTGGCAATTCGTCTGTTGTTGTGCCCATTGTTCTCTTGTCCCTCCTCCAGCTGCTCAATCCCACTAATCTGTTTTCTGTCCTTATTTACTACTCTAGTCTCTGCAGCTCAAACCACATGGATGAGACAGACGGTCACCGCATCGAGCAGCGAGGGTCACTATCCTGCATGTTTTAGATGTTTCCCTCTTCCAACTCGCCTGAATCCAATGATCAGCTCATCACAGCAAGCTCTCCAGAAGCCTGATCCTGATCATTTGAATCAGGTGAGTTGAAATTCTACATCTACAACATGTAGAATTATGGCCCACAAGGTCTGGATTTGCCAATGCCTGGCAGAGTCTGGTTTCTATTGGGATTCATCCTCTGAGGGAGTTTCCCCCTTTCCTTTGTCTCCCAGTGCTTGCACATGTGGGTTCAGTTGGTTTTCGTATATAGACACAGTATTTATGCATCTATAATGTATCAGGATTGTGGTTCTTTACCTGTGCAATGTGTACAGGTGGTTTGAGATAACGTGTTGTGAACTGGTGCTTTATTAATAAACGGACGTAACCTAACCAACCCTAACCCCTAAAGCATAACCCCAACCCCTAACCCGAACCCCCTAACCCCAACCCTAACCTGTTGTTAATCATTATTGCAAAAAAAAAAAAAAAAGTTCACAATTTAGGATGACTAAATGTTGGACATTTCCCAAAGTGAGAAAACGCTGATCATGTGCGCAAGTGGCCTCTTTTACCCTCCAGATCCACCATCATCATCTCCTGCTTGTTCTTGAGCTTTCCAAGGTTCTTTGCTTTCTCCTCCTCCTCTGTCAGCATGGTGGTTGCTTCGTTGATCCGGTCCTCCAGCAGCTTCTTCTCCTGTCAGGCACAAAAACAAAGCATTAATTAGACTGTGCCTTTTGACTCATTTAAGATGAAAAAGCCCCCTGCAACAAATTTCCCATTAAAAATGGCCCTCTCACCTTGTGGAACTTGGTGTTCTGGTCCTCCAGCAACACAATGTCTTCTTCTAATTTCTTGATCTTTGCCTCAGCAGTCACTTTGTCGAGCTGAAGCTTCTGTCGTGCGGCTTCCTCCTCATCGAGCTGCTCCTCGAGGTCCTGCTCAGGAGACAACATGATGATCAGCTACAAACGCATCAAGGCTTATCCCTCACAAAAAAACACAAACAAACCTGAATGTGCGACTGCATCTTCTTCTTCTCGTTCTGCAGACTCTGGTTCCTCTCCTCCTCCTCCTCCACCCGAGATTCCAGGTCATGGAGGATCTCCTCAAGCTCTTGCTTTCTGGAGGCCAGACGAGCTCGCATCTCTTCAGCCTCTGCAAACAGCTCCGTTTCCGCTTGGAGCTGCTCTGCTAGAATTGTCTTTTCCTCCACGAGCTGCTCAGGGGAAAGTTGTTGAATTTAATGCTATTTAAAAAAAAAAGGCAAAAATTTGGGTTTTGTTCAAAGCAGACAACATGTCAACCTGTTGGTGTTTCCTCTCCATATCCACAAGCTCATTCTCCACCATCAGCTGTCTCTCCTTCACCTTGACCAGCTCCTCGTCTTTGGCCTGCATCTCCTCCTCCTGCCTGGTAACCTGGAGAAGAGGCTTCACCTGATAGGGGACAAAAGAAATGGGTGTAAAACGTAGTGTTCCACTATGTGCTGTAGCTGGACGAATCGGGTGGGTGTTTTCCCGCCTTGGTAAACAGTCTCCACCACTGCCAGTGTCGCAGCTTCAGGTAAGCTGCACAGTTCCGCTGGAGAACTTTCAGGGCGCTTAGCTGTTGCTGTTTCTTAGCAAAGGCCCTGTTGGAGAAACAAGTGACATGATTATGCTGGTACCCGCTGAAGACAATCTTTCAAAAAACACTTAGATAGCACTCAGAGAGCACAGACCTCGAGGATTAGTCACCTGGAAAATCAATGAGTGAGCAGCTATGACACTTGATCTTAAGGAGGTCAAGTTTCATCCAGATCAAATGGAGGCAAAAAGTAATGAGATTTAACAATTAACGTGATCATATGTTTGACGGACATAAGAGTCTGGAATTTGATTTTTTGTTCCCCGAGAAATAAAAATAAATGGAGTTATCATAAAAAGAGTTGATTATGTTACTGACTTGCGTGCCAAGTAGCCACGGCACACAGACTGGAAGTAAATGATGATGTCTGTGATCTTTAGATCACGTTCCTCCTCCAAGTGAGCCAGTACGCCAGTTCTGAAGAAGATCTTACTCTGGCCAATCCGAAACAGATTGGGGTCCAGCTCAAGGGCTTGGATCTGGAAAAAGAACACAGAAAATTGCTGCAGCGACATCACAGTCCAATACGTAACCATTACAACAACAGCGAACGCAATGTTACCATTCTCTCACAAGCTTGTTTCCCATCCATGAAGCCCTTGGGGATAGCGTTGGGAGTGAGGATCTCATATCTGTCAGTGGAAGAGAACACAAAAGTCAACTCAAATTTACACTTTCCAGTGTAGTGTAATAACCCAGACGCATGCACACAAAAAAACAAACAAATAAAGAGGATTGCATGTCACCTCTGTCTGAATTCCTGGAAGACAATACGGTTGGGGAAGCCCTGCCTGCAGATACGGATCCCCTCAAGAACGCCATTACATCTCAACTGGTCCAGAACCAGGTGAGGCTCCAGTTTACCTGCCTAGAAAAGGAAAAATAATCAAGCGGGACGGCAACCACAACCTCCAACAGTTTATGTCACTGTATTTGTGCCAAACAAACTGTTCCACAAAAACAGAAAAGACATGTTGACTTGCCTAAATACAAGTAATGTAGATTTAAAGGATGCATTTACTCGTTTTTCGTGGTTGGGGATGATACAGCGGACAAAGTTGGGGTTGGTGTTCCTCAGCGTGGCCATAAGCTTGGTGAGTGACTCCTTGTAGAGCTGACCCACCGTCCTAAACATGCCCTTCTTCGTTTTGTAGGTGGCGCCGAACGCCGTCTCGTTCATGCCTGCCACCTGGTCCAGGCCCACTATACGATCCACTGGTGGGCGAAGAGGGGGAAGAACTGGTTAGAAACGTGTAACTTGACACGAGTTGAAGGAGCAACGGTGACTGATGTGGTGATGTAGTTACAACAAGGCCCGATGCAGACGGATGACAGGAACACTACAAATGACCGGAAGACAGCTGCTGGCACACAAAGTCTTGCACTAATTCTCACTTGTGAACTATTTCTTCACATTCACTTACAGTTTTTGTAAGCTTGCAAGAATAAATTGAAGAAGACCTAAATTGCGTCTCAATGAAGACACACTGATTCAGGGCTAAAAACATGGACATGTGAGATCAGAAAGAAATCCCCGAATACCATGCAAGTAGGCTATAAACAGAAAAGGGGTGACAAAGCAATCTGATTGGACACTGT
Source organism: Hippocampus guttulatus (assembly GCF_054856545.1). Classification (NCBI taxonomy): domain Eukaryota; kingdom Metazoa; phylum Chordata; class Actinopteri; order Syngnathiformes; family Syngnathidae; genus Hippocampus; species Hippocampus guttulatus. The sequence continues at coordinate 6,820,547 of NC_141269.1, read as the reverse complement.
GCCAACAAGACATTGATCCCTTTTTTCCCCTTTAATGAATTTGAGAATTAGAATGCGTTAAAATGTTAAAAGCATGGGACAAGGGCTCTTTGTGGTCACAAAAGAGATTTCATCATAATCATTTTCATAATAGATTTGATGTAGGCGTTGTGCAGACTAGTTGACCAGTCGACTTTAGTACTCCACAATGACGTTTAGACAGTTAAGTCAACCAGTTGCTAATCACGTGTTCTTGGCTTGTGGGGGAGGCAGAGCTGTTTGCACCAAAACAGCTGAGTGTGCTGAATAATAAATAGTACACCCCCCTCGGTGGATTTCAATTGTCTTCTTTTTCCGAAAATGCAGCTTTGCAAAGTGAGGTAAGACCCAGTCAAGGGGAAAAAGTCAAGCTCGAGCAGGATTTTGAACAACTTGTCAACTTTTCACTTTAGCTGGAATTACCATCACACGTCAGGGAGCGAGCTCTCACACAGCCCACGTCAACGCTCTTGTGTTCCAATGTGCATGTTCTATGTAAATTTGGTGTCTTAGTTGTTAATTGTCCGTGCATACAGATTACTGTAAAGCATTCCTTACTCCCGTCATTTATAGAATAAAATTGTATTGTACTGAAAAACATTATCAGCGACTCGCAGACGTGAGTTTCAATCACATTAGTGTCGCCCTGACTAAATCTTGAGTCATGCAACCCCTAGTGTGAAGTGCACTTGACTGTCGGCATGGAGTCAACACTTAATGTACCATTTTGAGGCTACCATATGTGGAGCCTGAACTGAGGTATGCAATTGTATTTTTGTTAACGTGAACTACAGTATTAGCCCTCTGCCTCAAAAGCAATTCTTTAGAAAAAAAAAAGCAAACAATTGTGGTCACCAGTACATGCCTAAGAGATTTGGCGTGGGGTTTTTTTTCAATCACACAACAAATTTCCTCCGTCTAGTCTATCCATAGTTGATAAAGATAGCAGAGCAGATAAATTGTAATTAGGCTTTCCAAAGTGACACAACTCATTTGTGACCGAACAATGGGTGAATCAAAGTCACAAAACTTTCATGAGTGGCAGATTGCCGCAAAGCAATGTCTGCCGGCTGCGTGAGCCCCCCAACGCTCAGCTCATGGCCAACGCAAACACCACAAACGACATCTGGTTTCATTTGGCCGTTACTGGGGAAAAGGCGGGGAAATTGATGTTGTTAAGTAGCGACCTAGATTTACCACATTTATTGTTATCACATTACCGGAGCAGGAATACAACATTACTCCGAACAACTGCACCACACCCGAATAAGCTTGTTGAAGAATATAACAATCACAAGTAGGCCCATATAAGCACATGAAGCACACTGGCACAACTAAAGACAGCTATAGTCTAGCCTAGCTCAGGGCTTGGTGCTAATGCTACTGGCCATGACATGGAGCCATGCAGCCTGGAAGCAAATGACAACACTGTCTGAAGCATGACACATAGATCCATCAGATCTGGGCTAAAATGTACTGACAGGCTGTCGCTTTAACCTGCTTTGTTTGGTCGCATGAGCATGTTGGTCTCATAACGCAACTACTATTTTGGCCCAGGTCTGCTATGACACTACTATTCACCTGCTGGCTCATCCAGACTAGTGACATTGTCATAGAATGAAGCCCTTTGAATGGTCTGAATCTCTATAACACAGACAGAGACAGAGAGGGGAGGAGGGGTGTTAAAGAAGTCGTAGAAATCAGCTTGGCGAGGCAAACCCAGCTGTTAGGAAGCTGGCGCTCAAAAGGTGAATTGTTGAGATGTAATTGCTGTTTTGATCATTCAAACCTGAAATGACTCACCATCTTTCCACAGCTCCGCCACAAATTTGTCGGTGGACTGATGCAGAAGCGTGGCCACGTTGTCATTGAGGGGGTCCATGTTCTTCATTAACCACTCATCGGCCTTGTAGTCCACCTGAGGAAGGACACCACAGTGCTGTGTCAAATCTGTGATGGAGTATTTCAAAAATAATTCTGTACTGTTAAGTCCTGAAAGTGATTAGATACATGACATCTACTCAAGGCTGTACCGGTAAATGACCTATCGCGCAAGGTCAGCTGGGCTCCAGATTACCTGTGGTCCTCATGGGGAAAAGTGCTATCAAAAAAAAAAAAGTGATGGATGGAATGAGTTAATGATATATATTTATTTTTTTTTTAAATAAATTGAATGAATTCATCACTATGCCTAAAATGGTGGATTCAATGGTGCACCCACAGCAGGCAATCTATACTGTAATCGAGCACACTTGATACCTAAAATCTAATAGCTAGAGTGCATTCTCAGTACCATGCACAAGTGTGCAATGCAGACATGTGTAATTGGTGCATCTGTTATTATTGATAATCTTCATAATCATATTTGAAATGAAAAGAACAAAAAAATAAATCCACACAATTTTGGAAAGCTGCAGTAATACAGTTTTGTATCATGAAGACATGAGGCAGGTAAGCATGCTCAGTCACAGAGGACAAGTAACCATGACAAGAAATGATATTTTAGCTACATTTCACCCCAAATAGTGGAGAACTAAAACGATACTGTCTCTGCTGAAGGTGACATAAAAGATAAAGACAAGTCATCGAAAAACATTGTTTCCATACTTCAGGTAATTCAATCTTCAGAATAAGACGGTCACGCGTCCGCATGTAAGAAACAGGCAGACATTTTTGACAGCGCCAGGGAAGATTACAGATGGCCATTGTGTATGGATCATTGTGACCGCTTCGATTCACACCAGATCATTTATTTCATGCATATTGAACATTTGGCGATGTGGCTCTGTGCTTCAGCATTCTTTCCACCCACCGCATAAAATTGCAAATCTTTGCGGTTTTCGATGATAGTTGTGTAAGACGTAGTCCCGGTAATGCTAAGCAGATGTCCTCCTCAGCGGGTCTCGCTCTGTGTGATCGATGCTGTGTTCTGTTGCATAATGCCACGAGCAGTAATTCCACCCCAACTTCGACCTCAGGAGAAGCTCGCTTCAGATCAGCTCTGACCAGTACTATCTTTCCACTTGTAGATGATTATGGAGGAAATGAAGTACTTAGGTCTTTCCACGGTATCACTAAAAGAAGTGTAGCCCTCAGCAAGTATTTACTAAACAAATGGCAATGTTCCAAAAACACACCTATAATTACTTTATAGTATTTAACATACCCTTCCAGCATAGTGCATGATGCAGAAATCGGCTTTGTCTTTGAGCTGGCGCGGTTTCTGGAATTTGGTGTGTGTTCCCTGTTCCTGGATCAGCTTGTCCACAAAGGTCTTGTCTGTGGCCTTGGGGAACCAGCATTCCTCATCCAGCAGAGCTAACACCCCTGGAGGGTTTGCCTGAAGGAACAGCAACAGAACGTCATGCGCTCGGAATTAAATCTTTCAACCATTATAGAAGTAACATGACAAATTCATTTCAAAACGGACCGGCCTCTCAATGAGGTCGATGCAGGGCTGCAGGTCCAGGCCGAAGTCGATGAAGCTCCACTCGATTCCCTCCCTCTGGTACTCCTCTTGCTCAAGGATGAACATGGTGTGGTTGAAGAGCTGCTGCAGCTTTTCATTTGTATAGTTGATGCAGAGCTGCTCGAACGAATTGAGCTGTTAAAAAAGTGGGGAGAAACCATTAGTATTGCCTCGATCTCAAACGGGACAAAACAGACTTACATAATGCAACAATGGAAAGAGTCAAACCTGGAAGATCTCAAAGCCAGCAATGTCCAGGATGCCGATGAAGGAGGCCCCCTGTCTTTTGGTCCTGTCCAGAGCTTTGTTAATGCGATGGACCAGCCAACGGAAGAGACGCTCGTATGTTGCTTTCGCCAGGGCCTCCACAGCAAAGTCAGCCTGGTGCAAGGGACAGAGTGGTGAGACAGTACAGTAATTATTTATTCAATTTTACTATCTGTATTACACCTTGTGTGAAGTGAAAATGGAGTTCATAACAAAATAAAAAATGACTGATATGGGGAAATGCCATGAGAAGTCCAATACTGAGGCAGTTTGTAATGTCAAAATTGCATCGCACCCTGAAACATGAACATGGACGCACATAACATTGTGGAGCGATCACAAGACAGAAGTGTCACATAACTTGAGATCATCTTTAATAGTATGCAGGGAACTTGTTTACAACATGTTCCTGCTCTTCAAAATGATCTTTATGTCCCTCGTTTACGTTTTTGTCGATTCTTTTTCTACGCGGCATATCTTAGAGTTGCAGGGAATCCCAGTTGAGGTGACATCAGGCGAAAAGTGAACAGCAGCTGGCAGACAACCATCCATACTCACACTCTTGCTGTCAATGAGAGTGTGAAAAGCACACTACCATCAGTGACTTCATTTCGAATGACATGTATGAGGGTTTTGCCTTCTTCATGGGAAAAGGGACGCATACATTTGAAGAAGGTACTTATTTATTAAGACTGATTGAGGCATAGTGCCTATTAGAGCAGTGTTTCCCGAATCTTAATGAGCCAAGGCACACACTGTACATTGGAAAAAAATCTTACTGCGCAGAAACAAACACAAATGTTACAAAAAGTGGATACAGAGATGATTATGTACCTTCTGCTATCTAGTGGGATAATATTCCATTGTTATGCCTGCCACTATACGCCGCTGGCTGAGATAGATGAATGAAGATACATTATTTGTTGTGAATAATTAATTTTCCCATTTCGTGTAGCACTACTGATATTTTATTGGGTTGGCCACTATCTGAAGAAAAACACCATGTTTTTAAAAAAAACAAAACAGAACAACTGACTACATTTGTGTCCAAATAATGGACAATATGAGTTTTGTATATAAATAAGATGCAGGAAAAGCGTATTTTTAGTGGTGTTGTAATAAAGAAACCAGCATGAGAGTAGGTTTACAAAAGACGAACCTGCTCTTTGGTTTGGGCTTTCTGGACATAGTCTCTTCCCACTTTGATCCTTGGAGAGAGGATGGCTCGGGTAAACTCCATGACACTCATGCCCAACAGGTGACACAGCTTCTGAGCGGCTGGGAAATGGAATCCGGGACAGGAAGGGAAAAAAAAAAGACGTTAGGGCGCTTCTGCCGTACTTTTTGACAGTGATGTAAAATAAACACTTGCAAAAAGGATCAAAACAAAGACCTCAATCTATAATCTATTATGAATTTACATCCAAGGTTTTCCTGAAATTGTATGACAGATTTCCCCATTCATATAAAATACAATGGAACAGTCTGGAGCTCATGGAAAGAGCCAAGAAGCTGTCGAGATCAGACAGCAATCCTCTAGAAATAACACTCTGCAGGCCCGGATCCCGCTAGTCACATTTGGGAATATTTTGCCAAGATGCATCATTGGGAGTCGTGGCTCAGTCTCCCGCTGTCTCCCTCACTCCCTCTTGAAAGGACGGCGAGTCACCGCCACATGTGGATGAACTGGGCCCCATTTCCTCTGAGGTGTAAATCTTGAGAATGATGTGTGTTAATAGTAGGTTGACAAGGTTCAAGGACAGAAAGTGCATAAATCGAGGTCCTACTGCTCTATGCATGAAGATCAAAATGTAAAGGAGGTGAAAAAAGAGAGGGGAGAGGAAAAGAACAACTTGTACAGACAAGGTTAGACGTCGGACATGTGTCAGTTTGTGTGTACCGTTAAAATCATTTCATTTCATTGACTTGACAATCATCACATTTGATTCAGGGTAAAATCTGAAGACTCTAAACTCATTTGTGTTTCAATACCCAGCCGGTTTTTCATTTGTATGTGCACTGTATTTCAATGCTTACCATTTGACAAGTGTTAGGGGAAAATAACAGCAAAGAATAATATAATGCTGTGTTTAAAATTATGCCTAACGGGGTTTTGAAAAATAAAACGTTCAATGTAGTTGGCGGGTGGGATGGAAAACAAACCTAAGAAAAACTAGTTTCGCTTGAAGCGGCTTAATTAATATTGCAGCGGGAAAACTGCTGTTCATAATAAGTCCATTAATTGTGATATAGGTTGAATGAATGCAGATATGAAACCAGTGTGTTAAATTTACAACAATTAATTGTTGTATGATTGATATTTCATTTCTTTTTTTTACCTGTGTTATCAGGCATGGAGGCCTGGTCAGTATTCCTTTCCTTCTTAAAGATAATGTTCCCAAACTGAAGAACCGAGGACACCACTTTCAACATGGCTAGAAAAATGAGAAACCAGGAGAAAGAGACGTTTAAAAAAACAACAACAACAACACAAAACACAGTTGAGGCAGGTGTGATAACCTTTAGGCTACGTTGCCCAATATTTCATCTGTCAAGTCTAACCAATTGAAACATACCCAGAATCTCCTCATGGGAGAAGCTCATAATGTGCATGGCCTCCATTGTCTCATGGAAGTTGTCTTTATCCTGCTGGCCCGGGATTGGGATGTTGCCATTAGACAGGAATCGGTAGTTGTTGAATCCCTCCAAAAGCAGGTCGGCTATGGACGCAAGAATACAATCATAAACCTTCAGAGGCATGGACACAAAGGGAGATGCCAAAAACTGCCATGAGTTATGGCTGGGCTCTCAACTTCATTCCACATCAAACCCATCCAAGCATGGGCCTTAAAAAGAAAAGTACCTTCCCTAAACTGTTCCCCCCAAAAAGTTGGAAGCATACAATTAATTCTAAAAATTCAGGAATGTATTCGTCAGGAAAGAGCCAGCACAATGGTCTGCGTTGAATGATGAGTATAAGGTGCATCCACGTTTGCATACTCACATTTGAGGTGTTCTCCCGCTCCACCCAACAGTTGGTAAAAAATATGGAAGGTGCGTTCATCTTTGGCTTGGCGGATCGCTCTGGATTTCTCCAATAAATCTGACAACCGAGAGGTCAAGGATTTTTTTTTCTTTTTAGACACTTCACATTTAATTTCCTCCGAACAAGCATGATGACAAAAAGGGATACATGTTTCAATGTTGGCCCCAACAATATATCCTGTGACATCAAAGTTGATGCGGATGAATTTCCCCTGCAACAGAAAATAGAAGTTTCAGAAGCGCTCAAGCTGATACACACATCAATTCATCTCATGAACATGCTTACACATCGAATCACTCGAACCGTGTTACGATCCAACAAGGCGATGACATAACCGTTGACATCAAGAGTTGACTTTGAAAAGATAAGCATGACAGTTGCACTTACAAAACGTGACGAGTTGTCGTTTTTCACCGTTTTCGCATTCCCAAAGGATTCAAGGATGGGGTTGGCTTGTAAAAGCTGACGTTCCAGTTCACCCTGCCGGGGGCGGACAGGACAAGGGGTGTTACAGCAATGCTTTGTCAACACTTTGCAACTAATTATTATTATTGTTTTTTCAACTAATAACAGGCAAAAACAATGAGAAAGTAATTTTGCGTCATTGACGTTCCAAGTTAAAAAAATGTTCCATGCAGACAGATAGCAAACATCTGGAGGTCAAGTGATTCATACAGACAAGACAGCCACGTTGACAATGTGTAAGTGGACAAAATCAAGCTGGATAGATTATGATAGCAACACAGGAAAAAAAAGCACAAACACATTTTTAATAAAAGAAAGGCTAAGTGGATACCATTGCATATTGTTTAACGTCCATTCAGATTTGGCAGTGCGCATAAAAACGGCAAGCTAAACTTTTAACTAAATTTTGAAACATAATCTAACTTTTGACATAGGATTGAGGGGGAAAAAACCCTACATTTAATTGAAAAAAAGCCCAAAATGCATGGTAAAATGAAATTCTAATTAAAATAAAATATGTATAAAACAGACTGTAAAAATCAATCATTCTGCATGATTATTAGTAAATGCTGATTTTAGGTCGTATTTTTCAAGGTCAAGTTGTTTTGATTTCTTAGCAATTGCTGATTTCTCCAAAAAGAAATTTCTTTACAAAAGCCACACACATTGAAAAGATAACGCAATCTTATTTAACAATTAATCAAGATCAAAATGAAATGTTTGGATTAACAAGAGTCAACTCTCATTGCACATTATTTTTGAAAGTCCACAAACTTCTCATAAATAATGCTTGCTTGTAATATTTTTGAGGTATTGTAATTTTTAAATATTTTTTTTTTCTTGTGAGCATTAAACGTAAGCATGTAGCAAATAGATTAGATAATTGTCAAGAGGTTATCATCTTGGGTTATTTTTCTTGGTTATTTTTTCTGGCGCTCGCGCAGAGACAATAGAGAATTTTTCCATGAACAGGCGGTCGAACTGGACACTTTTGAGAAGCCAAATAAATAAATAAATATACTACTTGTGCAGCTGTTTCAACATGTGGCCCATTTACTCTTTCCATCTAAAGCCACACTGTGAGCTAAATCCTAACCAGAGAAACAGAAAATGCTGAGGTAAAGGCTTTTTTTTCCCCCCCGGGGAATATTTTTGCCAAATTTCAAGAATAACTGCAGAAGCTCAAAGGGGGCTATTTTTCCACAAAGGGGAACACTGAGGAATCAGCATGTGATGTCATACTTGGAATGAGGGTTTTCATGCTTTCTAACTGAGTCTTTGAGCAGCTGGACCCTGTGACATGGCTAAAAGATGCTACAAGTCCCGTTATCTGATTTTATTGAACGCAGTAATCATGTGGTGCAGATTGGAATTGTGAATTGGAAACCTTGACTCAAATGTGTGTTTTTCCTTTGGCTCGCAAAGAAAACAACCAAAAAATACGAGCCGATTACAAAGCCCAGAGGGGGTCTACTTTAGCTGACCCACATTTCTGATGCAATGGGAGCAACAAAGTGATTCCAATTGTTGCGCAGCTGCTACTGAATTCTACGGCCACTCGTTCACAGGCCCTCTAATTATTCGATCATTTTCTACATATCGTTGCCTTAGCTGCAACTTTGTGTCTCCCCGCAACACAGGGATTTTTGGCAGGCCGCAAAGACTGGACAGATTGAGACGAGTCAAAGAGGATCAGTCAAACTGCTCCACTAAATCTTTCCAGTTGAGGATGTGTATGCGGTGGTAAAACATCTGCTCTGTAGGTCACAAAAAAATGTTCACTTATCGAAAGAGCAAGTAAAAGGCCCCTCCCTGGAATCAGCACAGAGTATTTTTGTCAAGGTCAAGTTGATGTGGATTCATCCAAAAAACAATGGTGCTTAAGCTATTCTCGTTACTAAAATGATCTGACTTCAAGTCCTGAGTAAAGGGAGTCCACGGTTTTATGACAAGTTCATTCCTTGTGACAGCGACATAACATAAATTTGGATGCCGGTGAGAACGCCCCATTATATTGTACATAACCTCTAATGCAGTATTGAAGTCCTAATTATCCATCCATCCATTTTCTGAACCGCTTTCTCCTCAAAAGGGTCGCAGGGGGTGCTGGAGCCTATCCCAGCCGTAAGTCCTAATTAAAAGTAAATAATTGTATAGATTGGTTAGCACGTCCGTCTCACGGTGCAGAGTTGTAGGGTTCGATTCTGGCTCCAGCCTTCGTGCATGGAGTTTGCATGTTCTCCCCGAGCCTGCGCGGGTTTTCCCTGGGTACTCCAGTTTCCTCCCACATTCCAAAAACATCCATGGCAGGTTAATGGAACACTCTAAATTGTCCCTCGGTGTGATTGTGAGCGCGAGTGGTTATTTGTCTAGGTGCGCCTTGCGATTAGCTGGCAACCGGTTCAAGGTGTCCAGTATACTCCAGTATGCCCGCAACCCTTGTGGTGATAAGCGGATTGGAAAATGGATGGATGACAAACATTTCCAGTGCATAAAGAAAAGCAATCAAATACAAAACAATAAGTACAGCAGTAATTAAGCATGCCTTCTTGTGCTAGTTGACCACACCACTGAGCAAAGTAATTAATGGCCTAAGTATTGTCTAAAAAACACACATTTTAATAAAAATAAAAAAATACTAGGACAACGGCATTTTTATTCATTTCAATGGGGAAAAGATCATTTGAGATGAAATATTTTCAGTTACGTGCACAGTCGTGGAACATGATAAACTCATTAGTCAAAGCACTAGTGTATTTTAAAATACAGCAGGGGTGTTCTTACAAGTTAGATAGCGTAGCATAAACAGTAGGCATGGGCCAATATTACAGTGCGTGAGCAAAAACATCGCGTATTAAAATGAAAGCTCTAAAATGACCTTTTTGAAATATTTGGGTATATAAAAACAACTAGTACCCACTGGGACCATTTTATAGGACAATGCACATGAATCAACAAAGCAACAAAGCAAAAAGGCATGTTTGTTTGCACAGTCTCTTTCCTCTTGCTCACCAGCTTCTCCTCCTCTGTGCGTACTCTTGCACTTATTATGCGCTCACCAAGAAGGAGAAAAAAATTTATTGGAGGCGACTCATTTCAAAGAAGCGAGGGGTTTACCGAACTCTGCAAGCAGATATTCACATTGTGTCCTGTTTACCAGCCCCCTCAAAAAAGAAAAAAGAAAAAGAAACTCATTAATGGTGACGGCCTGTGTTAGCGGTTATTGAAACCTTGATTTTTTTTTTTTTAAACACAGTGAACCGTCAAACCGACAATTGGCCCATGCCTAGTAGCGTATTAGTCTCAAAAGATTTACAGTGAAACCATAAAAAGGTCAAACACAATAAATTCTAGAAAGAAATTTGTTTCGGTTTTAGCATGGGGAAAAATAACATTCCAAGTTCACCACTATAATATTCATAGGTTAAAATTAAACAGTCATAACACTCTGTAAACTTAAACGACAAATGAGAAGGGCATAGGATGTTGTGTCACCATCCTGCTAATGTAAAAATACTGGTATGTTCACCACTACTACGACAAAACATTTAAACAATTCGACTTTTCAGGTTCCACTGTAAATGTGATTGATTAATGCTGGAAGAGCTCAGTAGATTAATAAAGCGGCCACGCAGCAGGTCGTGCCCAAGTGAGATTGCTGCAAATCCTGCTCCCTCGATCAGTACAGGTAAGATTGTGCGCAAAATAAAGGATAACCACCCGCAAGTGAATGGATGTGGATGAAAAGCAGCTACAGAACAACCTAAGACCATATATGAAAGCGTTAATGGTCTTTCTAGGAGCAAAGTGTGGATGGAAGCAGAATAGGTTGACCCCCCCCCCCCCCAATTTGTATTGTAAGTAAGGTGAGTCAGGTGAAAATCTACATTCTACTCACATAAAAGAGGGCTCCACTCTGTAGGACATGAGGGGAGTCAAGTGTTATTTTCAAATGAGAAATCAATAATTACGTTAATGTCATGATACAAAATTCTTGTGGCGGTCCAAAATGTTTGTGTATGACACTTGGAAGAGGAACCAATAAAATACTTTTAGCGTGTCAATGTTAACTGTATTCACAAAAAAATGACAGGTACAAAACTTTTACATCATGGCACATTCACATAGACAACATATGCACATGAAAAACAGTCACGTAATTTTGAAAGTTGCATGCCATCTTACAAAAAGTACTTACAACTGCATTTTGCGCCTGACAGTAAAAAAACAAACAAAGTGAACACGAGTACCGGTAAATTTCATGTATCAGTGGTGTGAAAACCGTCTTCAATGCGTGTTTTCATTTTGAGACGGATCAATTTCCACCAACTAACTATCAACTGGTGTCAATCATAAGATTTGCCCGATACGGCTGAAAGATTGTTTGGGTGTTACGTGCGCATAAATAAAATGAAGCGTATAATGAAAAATAAGACACTTGCCTGGAGTTTCACTGGTTTAGGAGATTCTGGCTGTTTGTTACAAATGAACAAATTGCAAAGTGTTAGATCGCACGCACAGAACAGCTGTCCACAATCATGGAAGATAATTCATTGACTATGAGAAAACCTAAAACCGGTAGCAATCCCACCATGGCTGTTATTTATTTATGTGGACATCGACACTAAAGTTAAATTGATTTTCTTTTTTAGTTGTTCAGGTAATACTCACAGGAATGTTATGGTCTTTCCTTCCTTTGTGGGAGGAGGCAACATGTGCCAGGTACTGGATGACCTTCTTTGTGTTCTCCGTCTTGCCAGCTCCAGACTCACCACTGTCAAAGACAAAAAGAACATAAGACCCAGAAGAAGCTTTGGAAAACCCCCATCCTTGGGAATGAACTACAAATCCATCCCATCTCTGTCTCGGCCATAAAAAAAAAAAAATCAATAGGGAAGAGGCAGCTGTACACTCTTGTAGGCCCTTTCAGACAGAAGCTAAATTGCTCTCCAAAATAGCAAAAACACACAGTGCTCTTCAGGACCAGCATGCAGTTTAGCTTAGGTCAAGCTTAGCAAATTGTGGTTTTGTAAATGTTGAGCTTGCTTTTTGCTGCTCCCTTTGCGGTGTTGCAAACAAAAAACAGAGGGAGGAAATCCTCTAAAGTCCCGTAAGCCCAAAAAAAAAAAAAGAATTGAGGGACACTTGACATTTAAATCACGTCTGGGGTTTAACCGTAAGTGCAAATTTGCGCATGCCCCAAAAAAAAAAAATGCACCAAATAGTGTATGCCAATGTAAATACGGTTAAAGCATAGGTAATTGTGGAGGAATGAATACCAATGTATCACTTGTTGAAAGTAAAAGTGCTGGGTGTGACATTCCACATGTAATCATCCAGCCATCCATCCATCCGCTATCTGAACCGCTTTATCCTCACGAGGGTCGCGGGGGTGCTGGAACCTGTCCCAGCTGTCATCAGGCATTAGAGGGGGTACACCCTGAACTGGTTGCCAGCCAATCGCAGGGCACACACAGACAAACAACATCCCTTGTATGTAATGTATAGTATGCTTTTACAAAAAAAAAAACCAAAACCCTTCTTCATTGTGGCTGTGCACATAACGTAAATATGCACAGCTCTGCGATGAATTTATTGTCTGATACAAAATGTTGGATCGCAAATGTTAGCTAGAAAAAAAAAATCACAGTTGGTAAAAGAGCAACGACAGTTTGGCATTTCCAGCCAATGTAAAAATAGAAGTACGAAATAGACACCTGCCTCTATTTGAAGAGCAGGCAAGGCAGTGGCAGGGTTCAGGTCTTGATAACTTTGGAATTTTTTTCATTCCTGTCATCTGTACACTCTTGTGAGTCGAAAAGCCAGATGGCTTGGTTACAAAAATGTCAAAAATGCTTTTCTTTCAAGTAACAACAGTCTGGTCAGCGTCACAGGAACCTGAAGCAACACTCTTGACCTGGCGACGCTGACTGCGCCACTCAGAGCCACTAATTATATGCCTCTTACGTTCAAATTCATGTGTGTAATTGTTCCTACTTTATGACTCAATATAACGTGTATGAACAGTAGTCGACTATGCAGCGTGGTAGACTTACGTGCACAAAATGGACTGGTCCTCTCGATCTGCGGAAAACAAGGAGAAAGATACAAGTCAGCCTCAGCAGTTCTGTCTTTGACTTTGTCTCCAGTGGCTCTTTGATTGACAGCATCAAGAGTTTCAGGAGCATGAGCAAAGTGCAATCACCCCCCCCCCCCCGACAAAAAAAAAAATCATCTCTTGACTCACGTTGATCATACTGAACTAAAATTGTTGTGACCACCAGAAACCTCATCCCTGGATGGTTTTATACACATTTTCTAATGTGCAGTGAGTGAATCAAGTGAAAGAATACGTTTTTAGATAAACTACAGAACCACAGATTGTTGGAAGCGAGAGAATGGCGCGTGGGGATATCATTAGCTGGCATTGGTTCATTTGCATCGAAAATAGTTTGAGAAACACTTCCATCAAGTGTCTTGTGTATATATCCACATACTGCGTTGTCGAAGCACTGACAGCTTGACAGCTTGAGGTGAAGTGCTGACTATGTGGAAACTGGAAAGGTATCTGAATGAGGACACAGCTGAGGGAATCATCAGGGGTAATCTGGATATCCTGGCATTGACGGGGAACTTCCTGCAGTTAAATTCTGTGACAAAAGGGGTGCAGCCACACGCACAGATCTATAGTCATATCCTCAATGTCAGAGGGCAAAAAAAAAAAAAAAAAATCTTTGCATGCAAAAAAAAAAAGAGACCAAGATAAATAATTCTTTTTGTGTGTGTGTATTTATTCCCACCATTAATTGACCTCCAATTTACTCATTTTAAAAACTACAAACTGAAATATGGTTGTACAAGTGTGAACACCCTCTGAAAACATGGATGTTGCTGTGTCCAGAATTAACAAATCATATTCAAACTCATGTTAAATGTGATTCAGCACATCACGGCTATCGTTTTAAGTGCCTCCGATTAACCTCAAATAAAGTTCAGATGTTCCAGGAGGCTTTTCCTGACTTTTTTTAGTTTGTGTTTTTTTTGGTGTGTTTTTTAATTTGCTATCTAGCAGAAGCATGAAGTCTTTTTATTGTTATTACTGACTACTGTTTCCAACTGCAAACACATTTTGAAATTATGTCCAAATGTTCAACCTTGGCTCTAATGAACCATAACAAAATCTCCCAAATACACAAGGAGAAATTGTGCTATTTCAGTCGTTTATTTTTTTCTCCCCCTCTTAAGAATACAAAGAAAAAAAATCTATTCAGATCTACAGGGTCACATGAATGATTTCATGTTCTTTATATCCACTGTATGACGCAAGTTCAGGTTAGAAGACACATTTCTGAAAAATGGAGAAAGCGGTTTGAGAATTAGGTCATTTGAATTCTAGCAGCATCTAGCAATTAAACAGTTGATGGTCCAACTCCAGGTTCCACTTTAGTCCTGTCCAAGTATTCTTGAGCACCAAGCATTCGGCTACATAAATAATATGACATCAAAGCAGCGAGAGGCCATGGAATCAAACAGTCAAAAATTGAGATTTCTCTTCCTCTTTTCTAAGTTGCTATTCTGTACAAATGGCAGTGACAGAGAAAACGGGACCCAAGGGATTATCAGAGCAGCAACAGAGCCATGACGGCACCTGTTTGAATGGAGAATGTCGGAATGAGTTTCATACCAGACACTCCTGGAAGACATTTTAGTCATCGATGAGAAACACAAATATAAGATAAGAAAACTTTTATTCGTCTTACAATGGAGAAATTCCCAGTTTACAGAAGCAAAATTATGAAAGGGTAAAAAATAAATATAAATTATACAGGGAGTTTATTTATTTATGCATTATTATTATTTATTTATATAAATTATATAGGGAGTTAAAAAGATTTTGAGAATCGAGTCTATGCCGAACGCAATCCTTTGAGAGCCAAGTCGTATGTTACCGTTACAACAAGACCTCTTTGTTCATGTTGCTATCTGTAGCAACACACCAACACCACTAAGATACCTGCTGTTTATCAGTCTGTATGCAGACACGGGGGGAAAATAGGATCCCTTCTCTTCACTTCCATACTCTAACATCTCCGCCACATTTATAACGTATATCTAGGACATAGACATTCACAGAATCTTTGTAAATACTGTAAATTGGTGGGGAGAGGGGTTAATCAAATATCCAAACTATAAGATGGCTGAATTTAAAAGCACTAAAAAGTAACTGATGATTTTTAGTCATTGTTTGAGGACAATGATGTGTGTCTTGTGATCGTTTATTCAATGCTCATTATGTGACAGTGCAGTAAATTCTACTGAAAGTCATCAACCATACCATTGGATTGGATACAACTTTATTACAAGCACATCTTCCTTATATCAGAAAACTCTTCAAAATGGAAAGAAGTGACTGGACCACTCAAATAGACATGGATGTCAACACTGTTGTAGTAGTTTGAGTGGTGAAGCAATTAAAATAATTTATTGCGGGAGCAAAATGACAAAGACCACTGGGGTCAGGAGAGATTGGACTGGTGTGTGTCAGCCACAGTTTTACAAATGGAAACATGCAGTCGAGATCCTCAATATTTGCTTTGCGATGTGGAACATTTTTGAGGAGAGCAGCTATGGAATCTAAGATGTATTGCATGAGGAACTCACCCAATAAGGTTATGAATTTCAATCAAAGTATTTTTGCAAACTGAAGAAAAGGCATCACGACTTCATAAACAGGTCTGTTCTTTAACAAATCACTTGTGACAGGCAGTAAGGTAGCTAAAAGCTGTCCAGAGAAGAGAAAACAGAAAAATAAGTGACTGATGAGGTGAACATGAAGGCATACTTGGATTCTACTGGTCGTAATGCCTTCTTGCCACTCTCAGCAGACTTGAGGGTGCACTTAAGAACCAGTTGGTTGGTAATATGTATCCAGTTGGGTTCTGGAATGAAGTACAGTGGTACCTCTACTTACAAAATTAATTGGTTCCGGAAGAAATTTCTTAACGAGTACAAGTAGAGACGCATTTTCCATGTAAATGCCCTAATCCGTTCCAAGCTCCTCAAAATTCTGACATAAATGTTTTCTAAAGCATAAAAATGCATCAAAATATGTAACAAATACATGTTTAGATAAGATTTAATTAGATTATTACACAATAAATGAGGGTTGCGCATAATGTAAAAAACAAAGGATAGCGTAAAGAATAAAGAGTATGGTAATTTAACTTTTAACTGCGTTAACCGGAAACTCATTTGGCAGGATCGAAAGTAAGCTGGTGCATGTTTGGTCCATTATTTGTGATCGACGATGTCACGATACGAGGTGGTGGTGGACCCCAAAAAGCAGGCAGGAGGGAGGAGCAGGGTGTACTTGAAGAAGTGTATTGAAACAGAGAAAACTAAATCCAAAACAAACGCAGTCCAAAGTATCAAACAAAACCATGACTGGCAAAAAACTCACAGGAATAAAAACATGACAGCAGCAAGCAAAAAGCAACAAACAAACATGACAGTAGCCAAGAGCAAACAATGACCCGACCATGAGTGGTCGGGCTGGGAGTCCTTTTAAAGCACTAATAATTACATAATGACCAACAGGTGTGCAGCTGCAGGGAGAGCCCTACAGTGCCACCTGTTGGTCCCAAACCGAATCATGACAGACGACTGCTTGAATTCTGGAGTTGATGGGTATTACCAAAAGATACATCTCTAAAGTCAAACTCAAGTGTTCTAATTTTACCATTCAGAACACAAAAGTAGCTACCCATCACTTCTGTTCCAGCTTTTTTGGAGTAACAGCACTCTAGTTGAATGGGTTAATATCAGTTGCCGGTCTCGCGCTAATTCTGTATGTGTGTATGCTGCATGTGGTGAATCTCAGAAATTTCCTGGACGATGTGTGTGTTACTGTGTACCGAAGGTGGAGCTTTTAGGTTCTTAGTTCAAAGGGACATGAGAGCTGTTAATGTGTCCAGGAATTGCAACCAGGTGGAGCAAAGACGTATTCTTGGTGTATGCTCTGTTATTATAAACATTCCCAAGCATTTTATCAGACATTCTTGGCTGTGCGAGTTACATCATACACTGTTCAGTATCATGAAGAATCTGTCTTGGAATGGATGCCATGAGGCTATACATTTGGAAAGCACACACTGATCTAAGATAGAGGCTGATGGAAATCAACCAAAGACTCTTATTTGACACCAGTGGGACGCAAGGAGGGAGAGTTTCTCACTGAAACAAAGACCCACTATCCCTTCCTGGGACCCTTCAAGAAGTGCTTGTGCTCACTGCCAACCCATAACTGCTGACAGGATATCTTTCAACATGCTTTTATTCTTCATAAAGCACTTCCGGAGTCCATAATGACTCATATAGTGATATCATATCAAGAGGAAAAAAATCAGGACGTTAATCAACAACAGATGTGCATTAAGTTTTACTGGTCTGTTTACGCACTATTTGTGTTTGGTAAGAGGCCATTAAATAGCACATCAGAGCGTTGGTGGGCGAAACAACTATGTACAGTAGAGGTAATTAACGGATGCCTGTGAGACTCAGACACCCGTTAGCCAACAACAGGACGTCATCATTTGTTAACGGCTCCAAATGTTATGCATTGATGCAACAGACGCTTCAGTCTGAGCACAATCAAACGAATTAATTCCAAAACAAACATCCTGGCATGACAGCTAAAACTGACATTTTCTGACTTCTGTACTTTGACAATCCTATTACGCAAGTCACAATGGCAACATGTCAATAGTATTACACACTCGGCACGGATTATAAAACGTTTTGGCTTTTAATGGCTTTCTGACCATCTTCAGCAACACAATTGCGTTTTACTATCAAACTGGATAATCGCTAATATCAATCAGGTTGCTGAAGATGCTTTGGGCCACCCCTCAGAGCAGCAGCTGGCATCCACTAATCTCCAACCTACAAACCTCTTTTTCTAAGCACAACACTGTTCACTCCAATATGAACACAGCAGTAAAATGAGTAAGAATGGTGGTGCTCGGCAGCGTGTCTCTCGTTCCACCTATTATTACTACTATTGTTACTACTATTAACACGCTATTAACAGGCGGGCATAGAAGAAACATTTGGTGTCATCACATATGAAAGCAAATCCTAATCCAAGAATTAAAATGCCGAAACCGGATGCCTCCTGAGCGCAAAAGCAAGCCTTAGTGGTAAAAAATAAATATGCTGACCTAATGCTGCCACAATGATGTGAAATAATTATAATTGTCTGTTTCTTAGAGGGTGTTTCCCCTTCAGTGCTACGAGCGTCGGTTTTAACCGTCTCTAAACTTACCTGGAGCAGACTTTATGTTGGTCATTGTGTGACGCCACAAACCTGAGCCAATTCTAAGTGACTGATTCGTAAATTAGCGCCTCCCTGCTCACCGCCATATCTTCAGTGTAAAGAGGGCACATCAGTAGGCTACGGAAGCCATTAAGGAACAGGCAGGAAAGTAGTAAAAATAGGTCATGCTCTTTTGCTTTGACAGGCTGTGAAGCCTGAAAGGGGTGACAGGGCTGTCCAGTTTTGTCACCAGCATCACTTGTAAGCCATCTCCGTTGCACAAAGGCCTAACTGTCAAGCACAATGGGGTCACCCTCTGTGTTCTTGACGGTCTGAGCCCAGTCGGTCACTGTTCACTCAGAGAGTCGGGAAGTTTGGCAACTACAAGGGCGCTTGAAAATGTAATTCAGTGTAAAGGACTCCAGTCACAAGGTATACAATCAATCAAGCTATATTAAGGTGGTCAGAGTCACCATGAAACATAAAATATTTAAACTAAATAACAGCAGTCTTGCTGTCTAGCTGCATAGTCCACATAACCACTCCAAAGCACTGGTCAACCTGATAAGTAATGCCGACGTCAGATCACACGATTGTAACACAATTGTAAGTCGACAGACCTGTCGTAGATAAAGCTACAGTCTTGGAGCCTATTTTGAGTTGTCTTGATGCGTCATAGGCCGCATAGTGTTAAATACTCAACAAGTGGCCGTGAGGTGTCTGGGACGCTTCACAAACCGGATGACGAAAAAGCCTGGCTTGTCAGAATTTTTGTTTATCTTGCCGCCTAGTCTGACACATCCTATGTGGTCCTTTGATTGGTTCTTGACCAATCGGTAGACAGTGCTCCCCTACTTATGACGAGAGAACTGGACACGGTGCACACAATTCACAGAACAGTACACAGTACAGTATTTAAACAGTGACTTGAACAAAAAGGTAAATATTGGAAAGTATACGAAGCATTTCAACTGATAGTGCTTTCTGGACAATAGAAAGTTCACACTGCCTTCTCCCTCCCATCCAGAAACGGGTCCATGGTTTCGCTCTCTCTTATTTTTTTTTTTTTTTTCTCACAAGCATTATGTCTCCGTCAACATGACTTTGACAGCTGCTGGTCCCGCATCCCTAAGGGACCTGCGCTGATGGATTGAATCTTGTTGGAAGCATGCAACGATTGGGTGCGGTCCGGTCAGTGACTTGTGTAGTACTTGTGTACTCGTGTGACACCTCGATCGGTCCAAGACGCAGATATTTATCTAGTAGTCCGACAGCGCGACTGTCATGAATGACAAAAAAGTCGTGTAGTTTGAGAAGGCCATTCATTACATGCATGCATATGCTAGGCAGCTAACATACCAGCAACCGTTAATCATGAGAAAGAGGCATTCCCAGTTCTTTATAAAAACTATAAACTCATTTTAGTACAATGACTGTGACATCATCTGAAGTTACGATCACATCCAGTGCGGGTACATCAAATCTTGGCAGCAGATGGTGTCTTTGATCAAATACGGTCCTATTGATCGAGGTCGTTTGTGACGGAAATGGAGAGCAGCCGACTTACCTTGTAGCATGCATCTGTAAGCAGACTCTGAGATGGCGTAGATGTGAGGGGGCATCTCGTGCCTCTTTTTGCCCCGGTACATTTCCACGATGTTCTCAGAGTAGATGGGGAGGTTTTTGTAGGGATTTATGACGACACAGAAGAGGCCAGAGTATGTCTAGTAAAAGAAACACAAAGGAAACATAGTCCAGTGGCTATTTGAGTTCACCTTATATTTATTTGCCGACGCTTTTATGTTAACCGCTGAGGATTGTTTGGAACATGAACTCAGCACAAATAGCAGACCTTGCTGCTGCTTCTTGTACACATTAAAATGCACTTTGTATCAATATTAACAAACTGTGTAGATGGGGAACATGCTTTTAGGTTTCTTTCATGAATTGTGGCAATTCTCCCCTAATATCTATTAATGAGTGACTGAAATCAGATAGTGAGCCTGATGCGGTAATCCGCAGCTGATGCGCCGACATAATGTGAACAGACATCCAATTGCAGACAAAGCGGCCTGAGCAGGATTAATCCCTGAACATCCCATTAAGTCAAGAGTGCATGACGCTGTTCAGTAGACACTGGCGGCCCAGGATTAAGGCTATTTCAATCGCATATCAATGACTGGGATCAAAGATCTTGATTCAGGAGGCCCCCAACTGAAATCTGATTTTCAATATGCAAATTCAGTTGGTGTGACCAGCATCTGGGTAATTGAGGATGAGCAATGGATTGCAGAGCTCAGATCTCCTCTTTGTCCAATCGGCATCTTTGTTTTGAGCATGTGATAAAAGCGCTCAGGATCTCCTTCATAACTACCAGTAATCATGCTAATATCCAAACCCTTTTTAGCTGGCATCGACTAACTTCTAGACAAATTATGTGCCACAGTAACCTCTCATGGACCCCCGACAGTGGGCACACAGCCAGACAGACGGATCACTGCAACCGACACAGCATGGTCCATGGGCAGCGGGGAGACAGGAATGACTCAGCTGGCTGCCCTTGACAGTGGACCCCCAGGGGGTATTTTGTGGGATTAGCGGCCCTCTTAGGGCAAGAAGTTGGCTGCCGAGTCGGGCAGCCATGACAGGACACCAGCCAGTAAGATTTCATCTTTTTTTTTTTAAAGTCCAGCTATATTATACTGAAATTCAGTTCAATACTATTACAGTGATCCCTCGCTATTTCGCGGTTCGTTTATCGCGGCTTCGGTGCATTGCGGATTTTTTCAAACATTCATATTTTTGAAGTCGCAAAAATCAGTGTCTAAGTGTTGTTTACTATGCGTGCTAGCGTGTGCGCACTCTGCTCAAGCGCAGAAGGTCCACGTGGGGCACGTGTGTGCGTGCACGCATGGGCACGCAGGTGAGTGTATGTGTGTTGCTGAGAGAAAGAGAGAGAGAGAGATTTATAAGAACAAACGCAGGTCTCTCCTCCTTAATTGTCTAAACAACCTTAATTGACTAATCATAAACACGTCTGCTGCACGCCCGGGATCGCTGGCCTCTGTGTGTGTGTGTGTGTGTGTGTGTGTTAGTGCGCTCTGCTCAAGCACAAAGGCCCACGTGGGGCAATTTTTTAAAAATATGTTAATTGGTCGCTACTTCGCGGATTTTCGTTTATCGCGGGTGGTTTGGGTCCCCATTAACGGCGATAAACGAGGGATTACTGTAATACTATTTTAAGACCCTTTAGACGCAATGCACATTTCAGTTCAGAAATTGTAAAGAGGGAGCAATTCTGATCCAGTTTAAATGGCCCTCAGTACTTCGAGAAATGTACATATAAATGTTTGTGAAGCGAAAAAAATGCTTACAGTTTTTCTCAATGGGCAAGGACAGACCATTTCTCCTGTGTCCTCACTTGCTGACTGCTAAAGACATGCAAAACAGGTTACGGCATGCTCTTACCCGTTTCATTCAGGATGATGCAAATAGTTCTCATTTTGCCCTGAATCTCAAGAATCCCAATGCTGCTTTCAGTGTGAAATTGAACTGCTTCGAATAATTTTCTAATTTAAATTCGGACAGCTTGTCAGAATTGTTAGGACAGGATTTTGTCTTGGACAGGTCACACAATATCAAGTACCTAAGAATTCTGGTAATAAGTCTGCAAAGCTTGATGCTTCGAACGCAATGGATGGCCAGAAAAAGAAATCAACTGTGGAATTCCAAATGTGCCAAAGTGAACAGCTTGTGTGGCGCTGTGTGTAATCCCAACAGTCAGCTAAAGTGTCTCTGAAAAACCTCAAACTGAGCAAAGAAAGAAATAGCTTCTTGAACACAATCTGTTCTTGAGGGATTGATTTTTACCCCACATTATTATTATGCATAAAGCTTTAAAATGTTTATACACAATCTATTAAATATATAGTTGCTACTTCACATCTACAAGCAAGGGATTATTGCCATGTTACCAAAAAATAATAATAATAATCTGAAGTCGTTCAACCCCTCATACACACTGCAACATCAATGCCAGTTAAAGATGAGCGTGCACGTGGACCAGGTTGCATTCAATAATGCATCAGAGTGGCATCAATAAAACAGACTTGCGCTGAACCTTCTTGGACAGCTGCAATGATGCTCAAAAGCAGGGGAGCTCTGATGCCCGACAGGGGCGCCACCCAAACAGGCTTCATGAAGAAAAAAAAAAAATCACATGAATGCCTTGGGAATGCTTTGGAATATATTCACTGACAATGAACAGCTCTCCCACCAAGTTTACACAACATATTAGAACACAAGATCATCAACGTGGGCTGGATGACGGCTCGCTCACACAAATGACTCAATCAACCTCGATGCTCGACTGAGTATATTTTCATTTCTCCTAAGGCTGCTATGAAATATCCAAACAATCATTTAAAAAAAACAAAAAAAGAAAGAAAGAACGTGTGTTGGTTTGCATGTCATGTTTACTTTGCATGTGTGCTGAACATTTTGTGCCTGTGCCCCTAAATATTTAAGATAGGGGCCTCTGTGTAACTAAACCCTATGGGTGCACATAATTTTTGATAATTTCATGAGCCCGTGAGGCGAGTATCGAATATGTTTGATCTTATTAGCCTCGCGGGGTTAATGAAGAGAACTTTACCGGCTGTGCTGTAAATTTTCGGCTGGCGTTGTGATGCGCGTGCCGAAGTGGGGAACTGTCTGTGTGTGCGAGTGTGTGGCTGATATGAGTGCGACTCAGCAAAGGTTCCTATAGTCGATGGATACATCTGGAGTCAATTCCTCTTCCATGAACAGAATACTCTCTTTTTGTATGAAGACAAACTGTGCTTGACATGGACTTATCTTAATTTTATGAACAAGTAAACATGACCTGCAAATGCTTGCTAACACACAATTATTTTTAACATCAGCTCCGGTAGATTTGCTATCTCATGCAGTCACAATAGTGCAGAAAAAAAAAGTGATACCTCTTTTAGTGTCTGAGGTGGTCGGGCCCACAAGCTCCGAGCCCCGGACTATTCCAGGCATGCATGTCACAAAGTGGTTCATAATCACTTGGACAGCTAATGTAGGACATGATGATGGCATGCCCACTAACAGGGAAGTCATAAGAGCCCTTTGAAGAGTCGGGAATATTATTTTGGAAGAAATGTACCCTTGGGCCCGGTGTTATTTAAAAGAAGAAATAAAAAAAACCTTGTACAGTAGAAGCGCTAACTTGAAGTGTTGAATTGAAGGCTGAATTGGAGTGTTTTCTCACCCTTGTAATCAGTCAGCAAAGGCCTGAAAGAAAATTGTTATCTAAATGTTATGTTTGGCAACGGAGGTTCCACTCGATAAGGTTTTTGTTGCTCTGAGGGGAGTTAATACATCTAACTTTGAAATGAGAGTTCCCCCACATCATGCTTCTGAGAAAATTCAAAGAAAAACACAGTGAGGGAGTGATTCAGCAAAGATTGAGGCATTCGTGGGAGTTGTTATCTGGGTGCATTGAGGCCTCTTCTTGAGATTTGCCATCTTCAGTAAAAAGTAGGGACACACAGACACCGAAACCAGTATACAGTGTTGTAAAAGCTTTCAGATATCATACGCATCAATACCAAATCAACAACATAGGGTAGGGGAGAGAAATTAGCCATGGGTGGGCATACAGTATATTTTGAAGACATGGATGACAACACTTTTAGGAAAACTGCAAATCACGCTCTGCAAAATGGATGATGAACTCCTCAAGCACAGAGGAAGTAGCAGTGATGGCAAGTACACAGTTTTGCCTACCCCGCTACCTGCACCAGTCATGCACATTGTAGTGGGTGGTGTTTCTTTGATGCTCTAAAAAGATGAAAATTAGGTGTTCATATTTTGTTTTACCATGTAATGTTCTCATAACAGCTTCCGATAATTGTTTTGAATCCAAACTGTGATCTACGCTGCCTTTAAAAGTGACATTTTGCAGACGGAAACATACTTTTTATCTGTTGAACTTGTTTGCAGTTGTTTGCGTGTTGTGGAGACTCCATGCATGTCCGGCAGCTTCATTGTAATTTGAAGGGCCCGAGCAACATGTATTTTTTGACACTGTTGCAGATTCCAATATTTGGCGAAAAAACAAATAAATAAATAATTCCGATAACCGATTGATCAGCCGATTATTTAAAAAATAGTGTTAAAAATTCATTAAATAACTTATTTGTGAAGTCATTATTATATTTGTCTTAAGTTGTAAATGTGTCCATCTGTATTAAATAAAAGAAGAAGAAAATATTTAATTATTTGGAAATGCGCATCCCGAGTCAAAAGCATTTTTTTTTTCTGTGTTCAAATACATTTTTAGTGTGTTTCCGTTCAGTTCAAATGTCTCAATCACAGCTCTTCACCTTTTGCACCGTTCGCTGTAAAAGAATACATCGGTACACACCACAAGACAAAACTACTCACATAAATGAGGCCCGAGTAATAGCGGTCCTTGAGGTTGTGTAGTACAGAGGCTTCGTTGAGGCATGTAAGCTCTGCCATGTCCTCCACCTTACTGAACTTGGGCGGGTTCATCTTCTGGATGTCGTCCTTGTTGACCGACGCCCTCTTCCCGTTCTCCGCCAGCTCCACGACCACCTCATCGCCGCGCTCCTCGCGCACGCTGGCCGCCTCAAAGCCGTGGCGCTCAGATGGGATCCATACTAGTCTCTTGGCGGTCCAGTCGGCCTGCGAAGCTGGGTTGTAGACAACAGCGCGGTCCACAAAAAGGTACCGCTCCGGGTCCTCTTGCCCACTCCTCTGCGACATTTCAGGCAGCTACCAGAAGCAGTACTCCTCGCTTGGCCACCTGCAGCCGAGATAACAAAGTATTATGAGTTATACAAGTTTTGTAGCGTTCATTCATGCGAGAAAGTGCAAAATGACTCAACAACCCTGAGGGGGAACATCCCAATATTTGGTCACAGAAGCTCTTGTGAATAATGTTTTTAATGGCTGGATGAAGGACCCCCCACTGTAAAACTGAAAATAGAAAATGCTAGGACTAAATGACACAAATGTAATCATTTTGCTTCACTTACAATATTCCTCATACATATTTCAGTCTGTGTGGACATCATGCCCACACAGATCTTGAAGGCCTTCCACCTCCATCTCAGCCCACATGCACTGTAACGTAACCATTGCAAATCACTCATGGAAACTTCCACTCCAGAGGAAAAATCATTTGAGATTCAGGCTGGAGCTCACAATTATTTAGCTTTTTTCATGGGATAATCTTTTTTGGTAATAATCTTTTAGATACATCAGACAATCAGACCCTTTGCTGACTTTTATTGGAAGGGAGGAAATTTGGCCCATTTATTAATGTTCAGTACCAGTCAAAAGTTTGGAAACACGACCTAATTCAGTTTTTTTTTATTATTATTATTTGTTTTGAATTGTCCAGAATTGTGGATGAATACTTGGGACATTGATATTAGAAAGAAATTGAATTATTTGGTAAACAAAAAAATGTCGCTCAAAACCGAATATGATTTATAATTTAGGCATCTTTTACCCAGATAACAGCTTTACACATTTTGGGGTTTCTTTATAATGTGGATGTTGCTTTATGACCAGGAATGACTTTCAGTTCAGAGCTGTGCATTATCAAGCGTTACTGTCTTGAATTTCTTGACCTCTTAAGAGTGTTTGGGACCCTGAATTGGAAGGTGTTTCCAAACTTCTGACTGGTACTCTATGTGAAGCCAATTTTAAAACCAGGCTAACCCGCCACATTGTTAGGATTAAGGGCTCTAATACAAGAGTTGTTTGAAATATTCTGCCATTACATTGTGGAAAATGGCTCGTTAGATGATGCAATATGACTGCCTTAAGAAGGAAGAACCTCTCCGGGCAGCGAGCCTGTTAGTCATGTGGGACAAGATTGACTGACGAATGCTGGAAGATGTCGAACCCACAAGCAGGTCCCATGCTTGAACCCAGCAGGCGCCTGTGGGACACGAATGTGGGTCAGGTCACAGAATAATAGTGGGGAGGGGGCTCAGTGTGGCTGCTGTGGGTCACTGCATCCCCTTAGCCCTACTTTGTATGCCCCAAGGCAACACCAGATATAAAACACTACTAAGAAAGTGTTAGGACAAATGACGCACCTAGGTTTTGTTAGTATTTGTGTTGATGCGTGCCTTTTAAGGGGGTGGCGTAGTGAGTGACATCAGGAGTCAGTGGGGATGGACCAGTTCATTTATTCACATTGTCTTTAATCAGATTGTATTATAAAATTTAGTGATGCATTTAGATGAATTTAGCGAATTATCGAACAAATAACATTTATAAGTCAAGGTATAACAAGGTACAGTTGACGTCACATGACCGTTCCGCAATAATTTTGTGGGGTGGAGTGGGAGACTAACCCCGCCGCTGAAAACGCATATTGGAAGTTTATCAGCGTTTTTTTGTTGTTGTTGGTTTTTTTGGGGGGGGGTTAGATTTTTTTTGGGGGGGCGGGCTTAAATTTCGCCCTCAATGCATTTCAATGGGCGTCATTTGTACGCGGATTTCTCTTATTCGCTGGCTCGTATTTGTAAAATGCTGCAACTTGCTAATCAGCTAGCTTTCAATTGCATTGCTTCAAAAGATGACCCGACCTCACGAACTAACTTGTCCCACACACTGTACGTGCACTTTTCATATTCCCCTGTACCTATATGAACATAAACAAGCGACTCAACAAGCCGAGCGGTTTTAACTTGGTGGAAATCTGACTTTTTTTAGAGCGCCTTGTGACCCAATCATGGGTGTGGGCGGCTCAAGAGACATCTGGGTGGAGATAAAATAAACGTGAAGCGGACAATGACCGCACCGTTCCAAACCCTGACTGCAAACAAACAAATGCCTTTCTTCCACATAACTACATCGAGGGAAAGATTACTCTAAGCCGCATGGTTGAAAGGTAGCCACTCCGGCTAGCATTAGGTCCTCCATCATTGAAAAGTCACGAGCACAATAATCCGCTAGCTACAGTAAACGCACAGCCCACTAGCCACGACAGGGCTTTAGAAAACGATGGAAAAAAACACATTTAGGGCCATCTTGTCGCACGTACCACACGAGCAGGTGAAGCAAATCCTCCTGTGGAGTTTTCCAGTATCCGCGTGGAAATACAATGCGAGTTAAAAAGAGTCCCTTCTTCTTTATTGCCCGCTCTCTCTCTCTCATCAGTGGTACTCCACCATCCGGCACCCGCCTCTCAACCAAACGCATGCCGCCTCCAAGGTGGATGGCACGTCGGTGACGCCTACACCGCAAATATGCAATTTGATTGGCTCACAGGAGTGTCATACTCGTCTGTGATTAGCTATAAGAGATTTCCATCTCCAACCAAAAGTGGCACTGCGGACTGGTGGTGGATGCTGTTGCGGTTGCTGGTTTACATATCCAAGCACTACTTCATGCTGCAGAGCTTTTTTAATTATTTGTTTTATTTTGTTTCGACTCCTTCAATTGGGCTGTGACAGGATGCACATTTAAGATATCCTTTATTTGTCCCACACTGGGGAAATTTACAGCCTCCAGCAGCAAGAATGTAGGCAGAAAGAAGAAAGAAGAAAAAACAAACAAACACCATTCAATTAAGTGCAATATAAATACAAAATGGATAAATCACAGTGCTATTTACAGTTGTTTTTCACATCATTTAATTATTATTAATATTATTGTTACTATTTTTATTCAGCAGCCTGACAGCAGTCGGTAGGAACGAGCGGCGATATCTCTCCTTCTTGCAGCGCGGGTGTAACAGTCTCTGGCTGAAGGAGCTACCCAGTGCTGTCGGGGCGGGCTGGAGAGGGTGGGAGGGACTGTTCCTCATATACATGGAATATATTACTGGTATTTATATGAAACATTTCACCAATTCAGCCTTTATTTTGTGGTGACATTAAATGAATTTGCTTGCCAATATGTTTATTATTATGTTAGTGGTGTAAAACTACAATATACAGTATTATACCCATCACTAAAGCAAATGGGAAAGTTTTGCAGGTTTACGTTTCAATCACAAATGTTTCAACGGCTCTCTCTGGTGGACATTAAGTTACATTGCATGTAGAAGTGGCTCTCGGTGAGCGATTTACTCAGTGCGTTGTCATTTATGGGAATTTTTTTTGACCCCCTGAATCAATGTACAGTATTTGTCACAGAAAATTGTGCACGTTCCAACAGGACAACTAAATATAAACATTTATTCACATGAATTAAACTAATTTGTTTTTCGGAATCCTTATTGACTCATATTGCACACCATACAGTTGGCAGCGTAACCCTGTGCCGTTTGATCTGCGGAGTTATCTAAAAGAATTGTTCTTCAGATGTTTTCTTAGGTGTTTCGTAGCAACTGCAAAAATTATGGTGGAGCATTCGTGGTAGATGTGGAGTCTGGTCTTCTGAAACATAAAGGACACTTTATTTATCATTTACTCAACTCCAACTATGATCGTAATATTTCCACACGTAATTACTTTCTCTGTTCCACATCTTCAATTGTCTCCGGGAGGCGGGTGTTATTTGTTTCAGGAAGGAGGATCGTCAACAACCCAACACCGGAGGCCATCATGGAAAATAGGAGTCTTGGTAAACCAACCCATACTTCCTCAAGAAGAGCCACCAGCGGCGATACTGCCACACCAAGACGGGCGAGGAAAGAACAGAAGCCAAAACCATTTTGTCTGTGACAACACATAAGAACCCACAACTTTCAGTCACTCCTTCACCTTGCACTCATGGAATTCTCATAAGAGTTAATGTTCTTAAAAGATGAGTTACGGGTGTACCTTAAGAATTAGAGAATAACAATGCAACCGTTTTCCCATAATTTTTACCAATTTTTTTAATCAGTGGTGCAAATACACTTTTCTAGATGATTTTTAGTTTTTTTTGGGGGGGGGTGCCAATTCCGAATCCACTCTCATTTTTTTTTCTCTCGCTCACATTTAAGTAATTTTTTTTTGGGTCGCAAGTCAAAGCCCAAAACAACAACAAAAAAACGACCTTGAAAAACTCACAGGTCGGGGCACTCGTAAGTCAAGACACCACTATATATTGTGTTTTACTGACCTCAGTACTGTCGGATACAGTTCTGTTGTGTACAAATACAAAACAGTAAAAGCTGCTTCTGAAAACATCTTGCCTATCGCGGCCACTGCTGTCCGAAATGCTGCCATATCTGAAAAGAAGACATCCAGGAAGCACTTTTCTCAGCCCACTGAAAAGCTCTTTCCCCTTTCGCACCCTCGTCACTTACCAGGCGGGATAATCACGTTGCAAAACAAACACAATCCAGTCAAAAGAAGTCCACCACTCTGATTAAACTTTCGGCCAAATTTGTTAATTGAAAAAAGGCAGAAAATTTTGGCTGGAACTTCACTGAAGCCGTACATCAACTGTGTGACAAAAATGTTTAAGCCGAATCCAGAGACATTCAAGCTGATGCCGTAGTAACTGCAAGCCACTCCAAACCTATGAACAGAAGAACAGATTGATTCCCAATGGTAAAATTACAATACAGTGGAATCTACAAAGTCGAAGACATAACAATCTGGACTTTGATAAAAAAATATTCACGCACATGATGCCTCTAAGTCACAACAACTTCAGAGTCCAATCTGCCATTGTGTATGATGTTACGAGACCTCTGCTACTTCCCGGCGTCAGCTCCATCGTGTCACGTACATACTGTAGCTTTCACGCATGTGTGCCCCCCATGTAGATATGTCACATGTGCAGGGACGTTTATCCATAATGAGAGCTAGTAGTATAAAAAATGGATGGCTGGATAGTAGTTTAGTAGTTAGTTTCTGTGGCCAAAAAAAACGTCTCACATTAAGAACAAATTGAAGCTGGCTGGGCCTCCGTCCTGAAAGTGTGCGACCTCAGAGGTTCCACTGTCCTAAACCACACCAACTTGTATCCTCGGTGTGTGTTAAAAGGGACAAAAAAAGTCCAGCATGACAAATGTTTTGTTATATGAGCCATACCACACAGTGCCAGCAATTGCGGTCAGTCTCCTCAATTTCGGCGTTCTCACCAGATCCAACAAGGAATATTTCTTGTTTTCATTTTCTAGCGCAGTTATTTTAAACAAATCCTGTGGGAGTTAGAAGAGGAAAAAAAAATACTCCTTTAAAGACATAAATGTTTAAAAAAAAAAAACTGTCAGTCTTGACAAAATTTGGTGACAAGAGTTTGCACCTCAGGTTTTAGGTCATCCATAAACCGCTTTCTGCCGTTTACCTCGGCACACTTGCTTAAGTATAAATATGCAGGGTCAATTTTTCCCTGGCTTACCAGCCATCTGGCAGACTCTGGAATCCACCTGTATAGACAGCAGAAGCACATAAATTAATCATCAATCGCAACTAGATAGTTCTGGTTCAAAGACAACCAGAACCATGCAGTTGCAGTCGATTAAACACCCTGACAATGGAATGACCTGGATGAATGAGAATATTCACAGACAACATCAATGAAGGTCTTTACAATGTTAAAGTTTGTTATAAAGAAAGAATCACTTGGTACTATTTCCTTACCACCAATAAATGACTGCTGGCAAGAGTGGGATGGTTGATACAGCCATCAGAATCCTCCAGTCATTTACTAAATAGGCGAAGGCGCCAAGCAGCACACTGCCAAAACTCCAGTCCATGCTTAATAAAATGAGCAGAGAAGACCGGTGCTTGACGTCCGCCCATTCGATAGCTAGGATAAAAGATCATAATTACATGGCTTAGGGGACATTCACACAACACCATCTAACGTATGTTCAGGACAGACAAAAGGACAAATTCTAGGTGGGTAGGTAGTCATGTTTAGTCAGTGTTTCCCAGTATTGTGTGTAAAATCTGGGACTGAACTCAAAGTTGATGATGTGTTTTTGCAGGAAGCCATGACTTATTCTATTGTGTCAATGACAAGTTCCAATACGGGCGACAAGTAGCCAAATACGGGCTAACTTTCGGACTAGTGAAGGAGAATTGGATAATTATATATGGAGCCTCTAAAGCACAGGTGTCATACTCAAGGCCCGGGGGCCAGATTTGGCCCGCCACATCATTTGATTTGGCCCGCGAAAGCAAATCAAACAAATCAACTTCCATAATGCTTGCTAAAATCTCAACCAAAATTAAAAATTCTCATATGTAATAAATACAAGACAGATTGTAAGCATTTTCTTGTAAGCAAACTCATCACTACAGTAACTTAAACAATAGTTGAATCAACCTTAATTGACTTTTGCATTTGGTTTCAGTCATAACGGCCCTCCAAGGGAAACGGGAACTAAAATGTAGCCCATGACAAAAATGAGTTTGACACCCCTGCTCTAAAGTGACAAGGCAAGAAGAAAAAAACGCTCATGCGCACCAGAAATTGTTTTTCAATATCACGAGAAGGTTTTTCATGAGCGCACAGGTTTTATTGTGCGCACCAGAAAATCTTCTCGTGACCATAACAAACGTTTTGATGCTCACAAGAAAGCTTTCTGGGTCATTACCTTTCTGCTGCGCATGAGAAAATGTTTAGTGTGCACCAAAAACATTTGCATGGTCCCTAGAAATGTTCTTGTGCTCACCAAAAAAAACTTTCTGATGTAGTAATGGGCCCAAAAGTACAAAATAAGCCTTTGTACCTAAAGTGATGAGTTGCATGCAGGTTAAAACTCACACAGAACCACGCTGACTATGCTGACTCCGGAAGCTCCAAAGCCAGTCAAGAACCGCATGACTGCTAACATGCCATAACTACTTGACAAAGCACTTGCGAATCCAAAAATTGAGGTGATCAGATAGGACACCAACAGCATGATTTTTCTGCCAAATCTGCCAGAAAAACAAAACAAAACATGGGATTAAGAGAGAGACTAAGTCATGTTTATCATGCTAACAGTTTGGATTTTGAGAATCTTCCTTTCATATTGATAGCTGTTAATAGCTCAGGTACAAATTCAATCAAAAGTGCAAACAGAAATATGCATGAATCATGAGGACCTGTCACTGAGATGGCCAATGACTGCTGCTCCAAACATGACGCCCAAGAAGAAAATAGTGGCTGTGGATTTGTTCAGTCTCTTTCGCTCACAAACCAGATCCCACTGAAGAGCCAAACACTAGAAAAGTAAGCATTTATCTGATGATTTATAGAGAAATTCAGAGCCAACTCACCTCTGTGGCCAGAGTAGACTTCATGATGGACGTATCATACACCCATCCATTCTGACAATGTACTGTCGGGAACACGGGAGTGTTGGAGGAATTCAGCAACAGATGATATTGAGGCTCTGCAAACATCTGACAAGAACTAAAGCTCCCATCGTCCTCTACTGGAATACTGACAATTAGCTTTTCCTCACTGGAAAGATCCCTAAAAACATCCTCTTCATCAAAAGCACTGATGTTGCAATGGTGAGAAGGAATAAATGCAGCGAAATTATTCTGCAGAAAGTGAAAAGGCAAAATCAGACGAGGAATTACCAACATTAGCATTAGCCTAAATTGAAACCGCCCGAAGCCGTTCACTTCTGCTAACAGGTCATCAAACTTCATCATGAACGTAAGAGTGGCAATGTGGATGGAGCGAGGCACAAGCAAAACAGGAAAAATCTTGGAGCCCAAAATAATGGACAGTTACGATGGGGGGAGGGAAATCTGTAACAGCATGGTGAGACATTGAGAACACAGCGTCATATTTTGCAAGATATATCAACACAATTTGGCAAGTCAAGTATTTTGAGAATAAATGAGTTGCCACTCGGGGGCTGGCTACTTTGCTGCAATTATACATTACAAGATCATGATTGCTGGTTTGAGCTGTTGCTAACCGACATGTGCTTTGAACCAAAAATGTAATTATTGACTCGAGAAAGAGCCTTTCTTCCGTTATTATTGACCAGCCAGTTGAATCTGTCTTGGGATCACAGCTGATTCACTTAATTACATAACTATGGCGAGTCGGGCAAACCATTTCCTTCTCGCTGTCCTTCAAACCAAGCAATAATCTCAATTTTGACAAATCAAACTGGCTGGGTATGAATATTTTGTTTGTCAGATCAATGATTGGATTTTTTTTTTTTTACCCTTTCATGCACCGATAATGATAACCTGTCACCTGATAACATGATAAACTGTTCACTGTAGTAACCTCTGTCCCTGAGGGGGTCAATGTTTTTTTTAAAACTGCGGCATGATGGCCTTGGACAGAGATGCCCAAGTCTGATCCTCGAGAGTTCCTATCCCAATTGGTTTAGATGTTTCCCTCCTCCAATACGCTTGATCAGCTCATCAGCAAGCTTGGTTATTTGAATAGGTGTGTTGGAGGGGTCCTCATAGTCAAAGGTCGGCGCTACGCATTAGCTCTACAAACTGTAAAACTTGAAAAGCTCCTTGCCTACATCTTTGAATGTTACAAACATTTTTTTTGATGCAACTGAACTACTACCGGACTCCAAAAAAACTGTCATTAAAAAAAAAAAAATTAAGGAAATAATTTGATTATTTTGTGTTCCCGTTATGTCTTTTAATCTGCACATGACCAAAAAAAAAATCTTTGAACAGAAAACAGATTAAAGGTATCCACAAATTCTCTTTCCAATTAAAAAAAGAAAAAAACATTAAAAGGTCTCAGATTAGATATTTTTGTCAGTGGTCATCAAGGTGTTTAATCCCACTGCGTTTGTACATTGCAGGTACCTGTGAAATAATTCCCTAAAAATGACTCCTCTGCCCCCCTAAAAAAAGCACAATGTGTTTCGTTGTTAACTGAAATTTTTTTTTAAAACTATTAAGGATGTAAAATATCCACTGTGGGCATGTCTGTCAATTTGTGTGGGGCATAAAAAAAAATTATGACGACAAGGACAGTGTTGGATAAAAGCAGGAGTAGACAAACAAATTCAAAAAAGCACACACACAAAAAAAAACTTCTACTCCTCAGTTTGCAATAATTTTGACAGATTTCTCAATTGATTTGCTTTTGTAACAATTGTGTTGAACTGTAAAGAGACTATGGACACGCAATCGCTGCCAAATGAACACTGGAGGTTTTGCATCTTAAAACTTTATTGCCAAACACTTTTGCAGCTCCAAGATTCTTTGCCTTCTTGTGCAAGCTGAATATGACATGGCCAGGCTACACCACAGTTTTGTTTTTTTTCTTCATTAGATTGTCTTCCCCCCTGGTTATTTTTTCCCTGTAACGTATAAAAAAGAAATGTAGGTTAGTCTTTTTATGCACGAAAGATTCAGTTCAGACAAGTATATAAATGCCATTTTCTAAAATCAGTGAATGATTCGACACATTTTCTACTGCACAGTACTTCCTGCGCTCATCTTACTACTTTGCAGTTTGAGACGCTTGTTCTTTTTCCACTTTTAAGATTCTACAGTGGGAAACTGTGCGTGTTCATCTTTCTTTCTTTCCTCTTCATCTTTCTTTCCCACATCTACGATGTGGGAAACATCCAGCATTACACATATCAGTCGCGATGCTACATGCTAAAAAACAACAATGGGAGGGGGAAACGGTCTTCTGTTTCCTTTTCAACATGCGGCTGTTACACTAAATTTCCCCCAAGAAGCAAAAAGTCGACCAGAGACCATGGTGTGTAATACAGCAATGTCCGGGTACTAACACACAGCAACAGGGGATGCTAGCATTATCATGTGTGTGCGTGTGTGTATATCTTTTTTTGGGGGGGGGGATTTCTAATTCTAAAATCAAATGTTATAATGGTGGACCCATGCGGTATCAGCTCGGCATGCTAGGAACTCCGCCTGACCACTCCCTCAAAAATAGCGTCGGGCCTTGCTAATAGAAAAAGTGGCGATAGTGTGTTGAGCCAAGCCAAGCTGAGCATGCAGCCAAGTGTCACAAGGCGTTACACAACTTTACCTGGGTTTGTCAATATCCTCTATGAACTCTGGCATTCTGGTATTTCGTGTTTCGGTTAGGAGTAACGCCACTAAACCGGAAAGGATCGCCATTCCACAGTAAATCATAGAGGGTAGGAGATGCCACACATCTTCAAGAAGCATGATCAGCGGAGATATGGACACGGCCAACCGCGCCACAAAGGAAGTGTAGCCTACACCATTCTGTCTGGATGATAAAAGAGGTTGTAATGCAGGGAAGAGTACAAATGGTTAACTAAGTTTGTTACTGACTAACCGTATGACAGTGGGATACAGTTCAATTGTGAAGAAGAATATGACTGTGAACGATGCTTCCGACATGGATTTTCCTAGAACTCCGACAATCGTACGAATGATCCACTTCTCTGAGGGACGGTTAAAGATTAAACCAGAAGATACATTGTATGTAAAATTGTAAAAGAAATGAATCAGAAACCTTTTGAGACAAACATGTTGATGAAAAGGCAGAGACCGGTCGACAGCAATGTCCCTGCCTGAACCAGCCTTCTCCCAATATTTTCCAATAAGAAATAAAGGGCGATCTTCATTGGCATTTCGATTGATGTAAATAGAAAGTGAGTGAGGTACAGGTTTAATCCAAACCCGGTGATATTCAAGGTTATCCCATAGTAAGTGAAAGCAACCCCAAACCTGAAAGAGGAAAGAAAAAATATTAAACAGTCCACACTAAATCTTGAACACATCAAAAATATTTCTACCTCACATGTTCATACAATTACATGCATTTGTAAATTAAAATACTTTTGTGTGTTAAATCTGATATTGATAAGTTGGAGGCTGGCTCTGTCCAGAGTTCAGAAATGTACATCACCTCTCCTTGAACGCTCACTATTTAACACATTGTATTTCATTTGTGATTCCAGGAATGTAAACCTAACAGTCTTAATATTCCAACGAAGCTGCAACCTTTGCGCTCCGGCCCCGGCAATTGGTGTTCAGATTTCCCTGCTATATCAAAGAAATGCTCAAAAAAGTACTGAAGGAGAAATTGACCAATCACCCGTTCTCTAAAACTTCAACTTACCATACAATCCCAAGGCATACGGCAAGTTTCCTTAAGGTTGCCGTTTTGAAAAGATCAATAAAAGTGTACTTCTTGTCAGTGGTGTCCGCGTCAACAGATTCCAGTAATGTCTGCAAAGCAACGACACAAACGATTGCATCATGGTCACCTCTAAGCTGACTGAAACAAAGTAAAAACATGGAGAAAAAGTACCATTGGCGTAATGGTGGCCATGCACTTGCATCTGTTGTTCATTTCTGCACACTGATTAATGTAATAGTGGGCATCATCAAACTTCCCATTAGCCACAAGCCATCTGCCAGACTCCGGAAGCCACCTGAGCATGACAAACATGGTGTCACCTCCAAAGTTTTTGGAGGCACGTTA
Organism: Hippocampus guttulatus; assembly: GCF_054856545.1. Lineage (NCBI taxonomy): Eukaryota > Metazoa > Chordata > Actinopteri > Syngnathiformes > Syngnathidae > Hippocampus > Hippocampus guttulatus. Next base: position 6,783,605 of record NC_141269.1, on the reverse strand, counting down.
GCAGGCCTGATGATCTTTGAATACCTCCAAGCAACCAGGGCCAAAATCAGGGGCGAGGTCACGGCCAGAATGAGGAGCCTCCACTCGTTTACCATGTATGCCATTGCAACCAGGACGCAGCTTCCGAGTGACCAATCAATGCTGAAGATTAAACCAAAGAGAGTCCTCTGTTCTGCACCCAACCACTCTAAATCTGGGAAGATGACGCTCCGTAAGACTGAATAGTCAGCCAATGGGGGGGGACAACATTTAGCCGTCAAGAAAAATTGTGGCTTTACATACTCAGAACAATAGAGACGATACTTATTGCAGAAATGGACATCCCAGTGAAAAAACGCATAACTCCAAACATGACATAGGACGTGGAGAGTGCACTTAGCACGGCAAATGTCATGGTTGTCAGATAGGACACCAAGAGCAGCCGCCGCCTGCCAAACCTGGTCAGAAAAAAAAGAAGCGTTGTCTTTATTTACTGTAATATTGTTTCCATGACACAAAAGAGTTGAGTTCATTCTACCTGTCACTCAGATATCCAAACAAAGGCGCTCCTAACATAACACCAATGAAGAAGATGGTGGCCGTTGCTTTGTTCATACCTTTCCTGCTGCACACCAGATCCCACTGCGAAGAAACAAAAATGTGTAAACGCAACACATCAATGGGACATCCGAGGTGCTTGTGCTTCCATAGGGCCGAAAACAACACTGCTATTTTCTTGTTTCTTTCCCCCTTCGACCGATGGCAGGTGCCTGCGCGTCCAGAAGCGCAGCCAAAAAAAGCAACCGTTTGCTCTCATGAAGTAGTAATCGGAATACCATTAATACAGCTAATCACTATGGTATTGCTATTGCCATTACAATTACTATTGATTGTAGGCGCAATTTGTTTTCCCTTGATCCTATCTCACGCGCTCTGCCTTCTGTCCTTCTAGTGTATTAATTCGACATCGATGACAAAAACTGACTTCACTTGAAAGACTGAACTTAAAATGAACTTACCTCAGTTGCCAATGTTGATTTAAAGTCACTTTTGTCATACACCCATCCGTTTTGACACTGTACAATCGATGACTCCTCACTGATGTTCAACAGGTGTGGATGTCGAGGCTTGGAAAACATCAGACAGGAGCTCAGACTGCCGTCCATCTCTGTCGGAATACCTAAAGACAGCTTCTGTTGCAAAGTTAAATTTGAGATGTTGAAGTTATCCAATGTGCTGATATTGCAGTGGTGAGAGGGAACCCCCGCCATGAAGTTATTCAGCAGAAAGTGACAAGGCACTGTAATTCGAGATATGACCTGGATTAAGATCAACCTAATTTGGAATTTCCCAACGCCACCAATTTCTGAAAGTATGTTGTCAAATTTCATTTTTGATAACTTCCACAGTCACAGAGATGAGCTTCATAGAAGAAGTAAAGTGTGCTCTGCCCTGAGCAAGGTAAAATGTATCATTGCGGTGTTAATAATTACAAATGCCCTTAACCATGTGTTTTTTTCTACATTTTAGTGATGTGTGGTTGGTGCAGGCCGACTTCACTGTTATGTCACGTAACTTCAGCTCAATTTTATTCATAGAACATGTAACCATCGCTGCATACAAAGTGCTGTATGTGGAGTAAAAATCCGAAATCCGAAAACAAAGACAGTTAAAACAATAAATTACCCACATAAAAAAACAGTAAACACCATAAAAGACAAAAACGTTGCTGAGTCCCATGCGGAGACAAAATCCACTGAATAAAAATGTGTTTGAAGCAAGTTGTAGAAACAGACAGAGAGGGGCTTGCCTAAGGAGAAAGTGTCCTTTTTTTCTCAGTGGGACATAGATCTGACTTTCACCCACATAGCAGTGAAAGGAAATACCATGCTTCCTTAAGATGAAGCCCAAGGGGCAGCAAATAAACTAAAAAACAACAGGGGGCCCATTATTGAACCCTGTTTAACACCATACAACAGTGGGGCAAAGCAGGACTCAGAGCAGCCTAGTTTAAAACAAAAGGTTCTGTCAGCCAAATAGGATCTAAACCCTATAGAGCGCTACCACTACTGTCTACCTGCTGCTGCAAATGAGCCAACAGAATACTGTGGTCCACTGAATCGAATGCTGCAAGCCGGTCCAAAATAAAATCAAACACAGTGACCCTGTATTTCTGAGTGACATAATCCATAAAGAGCTCAATCAGAATCAATATCTTCTAATTTGTGATTTGTCGACAAGGATTTATTTCACATCCATGCAGGGACATCCAGTCAAAGAGAGCAAACATTGAGTGTAAAGAACGGATTTTATGCACACCCCTTAACAGTAAGACTATTAAAAAGTCCAATCTTTCATTATGATATAAAGAAGTCTACATATGCTGTCGTCAAGGGCATGATTTTCCCTTACGGGAGCCATGTGAGATGCTAACTCAGCTGTGTCCGAGGGAGCATCGACACCTCTTCTTGCTCTTTAAATAGAGTAGAGAAGGAGCAAAGCGGCACTCCAGCTGGTCAGTGGGTTTCCCAGACATCTGTAATTCGCTCTAATTTGTCTCTTCTGTGCCTGGATCCTAAATTTTCATCTTGGGCCCTAAAACAAAAAGGAAATAAAGAGTACAGAGCTGGATGCCAACGTATGAGAGAAAAGGAGTAATTTCATGGACGAGAAAGGAACTATGAATAATTGTAAGTAGCAATTTGGTCATTGACTTATCTTGGTGGACCGGAATGGTGCTGCAAGGTAACACTGTGTAAAAATGTACTTGATTTATTTCCATCCTCATATACCAAAAATGTCATTGTTTGCAATGGATTATGATGTATCCGGTAGCTTATGATGAATTTATACATACATGTACTGTATACACTGAGCGCATATACGTACCGTATGTGACAGTACATACAAATGCACATATTTTGTGAAGCAAACCTAAACAACGAAACTGATTTCGTGTTGTGGGTTTATGTTCTAATGCGGTCGCTCGATTGGCTAGCGACATCGTCTCAGGGTATTATTGTTTTCCGTTTAAAATTTTGTTTTCTCCAACATGAAAGACTATGCTTGTTTGCTTAAAAAAATCAGTATTTCTAAACTAATTTGTATGAGTGTTGTTTTGTGTTTTGCGATATTCATTGACACTATCTCTTAACCGCGGAGAACAAAATTAAACCTTGAGCAGGCTTCCTCTTGGGAACTCCCAACTCCACAAAGAGTTTGGTATATGTCCGTCAGCGACAATTTTTACTGAATCCTGCTCGCACATACTTCAACGTCACATCACCTCGTTGGCTGAGGTAATACCATGGAAACATCTAACCCGCGAGAGGTCAATCCTAAAGGGAGGTCATGCCTTGGAGCCAGAGATCACAAATGTTTTCAAAGATGCCTACTTCCTGTTGCTAAGGAGACGGGCAATCATGGCAAATGTAATGCCTTACTTGGAAGCAGAAATTCTTGCTGCACCAAACAAAGTCTTGAGTGGTAAAATGATGTGGAACCAAGTGTGAAGTGAAGAGAGCGCGACACATAAGAGACGGTCTAACTTTGGAGTAGCCTCATGCAGTGAAGCACAAACAGTCTTATTTTAAATGGCAACGAAAACAAATCTTCATACAAAACATTTGCGAGGAAACAAACTAATGATTCAGTGTTAAAGTTGAAACTTTGTTCAGTTTTCACATTTCTGCAAACCTGAGTCTGCCAATTCAGTGCTCATAAAACGTTTGCCAAACGTCTCGGCAGAATTTTACCCTGACCCATAGGGTAGTGAAAGCAGTACATCCTTACGATTCTTCACCAAAATCATCACCGAGCCCTACGACGTGACTCATTTTTATTCTACTACCCCTGCCGATACATTTTGACTGACATGTGATTAGGCTTAGCCCCCCCCCCCCCAAAAAAAATAACCACTACTATGATACCACCTTGTGGCAAAGGCCTGAATTTGTCATGACCAGATGGTCCCTGCTTTACTAGCTTCTGTGCACTAAGCCAATGTCTCTGGTGACTTTTTTTTTAAATTCAGCAAAAAATATTTTATTATTTGTAAATCCTCATCCTAGTATAAGAGTAAATATTATATGATATTATTTTCTTTTAATTTTATAACACCACCGACGAATTTTAAAAAATGGCTTTAGTTATGGGAGTATACCATTTCTTCATCATACCAAACATATACGGCACTCCAGTCTGTCAGACATAAATGGAAATGTTGCTGCAGCCGCACTTGTTAAGGTGACAGCAACCCTCCCTTTATAAACAGGGGAACTTGGAGAACATCCATCCAATTGATTTTCTTGTGCAGTTGGACGGGAAGGCTGTTTCCCCCCATGATATTACATACCATTCCATTTAGAGTCAGCAAAGTTGCACAACCCTGCTAGACCTGTGACTTAGCGATTACTTAAGTAGAAATCTAATGCTGGAATAACTTAATTCTGGGAATGAAAAGCATAAATACCATTTAACCCTTTCAGGGACAGCAGGTTACTGCAGTGGACAGCTTATCGGGTTATCAGGTTAGACGGTGCACGAAAGGGTTAAACCACTGATTGTCTTCTCTCTTAGGTATCATTGGTGACGCTCAGGACTTTGTAAGTGAATCAGAAATGGAACCAGAAGCTGAGGACCCAGAGAAGATGGATCTTTCAGGCCCTTTCCTGGGTTCCCATGGTTCACAAGAATGTGGTATCACCGACTCCCCAGCAGAGTCCTGTGATGAAGTTGAGTTCAGTGATGGAGAGAGAAGCTTGGACACACGGGGCTTTTCTTTTCCCAAGTCTGACGCGGAGTACCCAGAATTTTTAGAATCACGAGACTCAAATCTGGTTCTTGAGCGACGGTCCACGTATGATTTGAGCGGGGGTGAGGAGGAAGATTCCAACCCTAACGACCCAAGAACGATCTCGCACATCAAAACGTCACCAACTTCACTGTTCTTCAAATCAGATCGCCACGAACCCCACAGCGGACAAATGCCAAGGCCACTCTCACTTTCATCTTCCTCCTCTCTTGGATATGCTCCTGAAATGACCCCGGCCTCGACCCTGGCCACTGATGCCAGGAAAAGGCAGGGCCAAGGGACTCGTAGCAGGGGGGTTGAATCTTCAGAAGAAGGAGGGAGCAGCGAGACACCTCCTGCTGCAGTCTCCTTTGGAATCTCAGATGAGGCTGCTGAGCAGGCAGAGAAGTGGAACTCAGAGTCTGACTCAGAACAGGACAGCCGCGGGGCAAGGTGCACACGTAAGTCCAATAACGTTTTCAATCCTTTTGACATTGGATGGGTTTGACACTACAAACTGTGCAGTTAGTGGTTGCTTTTGTTTGTATTTGAAATACGTGCATTTATAAATTGAACGAGAGCATCTTTTTTTTTGTTTTTTTTTGAAATGTCATCATCGAATGAAGTAAAGAATGAATGCCTTCAAAACGGTAAATAAGGTCTCATGGGGCGATGGTTATTTTGATATGGTAACGCAGAGCCTATGTGAGGAGGAGTTGCAGGGAAAATTCCCATGGCTTTGATAGCCACAGTGGGACAAGAATAAAATAGGACCGTATCATAAGGCATGGACCCAGTTTGATGGACACCAGCATGTGTCAGCTCAGTCTGTCATTCGATCCTCGGTCCAAAGTAAAGTCCTTCCGTTGCCTGACCGACACACCTCCCTAAGTTAGCTGTAAGTGAATACGATGCTTTTATTAGAGTGCTCGCTTTTGCGACGGAAGCGTTACAATCTGTCAGTGGCTTTCACTTAGTGTGCTCGCTTCATATGAAAAGAACAATTGTAAGAATGACGGCTCAAACGTGAATGTGAGGTGAGATCTTGCGAAAACCAGAGTGGTGAAGAAATGAAATTCCAGAGTGATTAAAAACAACAGCAAAATAAGTGGCTTCACTTCCATTGACATGTTCATCCTCTCTCTGTGTCTTTGCCTTAGGGCTTGGTCAAGATGAAAGCCAATCACAAAAGCGAGTTAAGGAGACCAAGTCCAAATGTAAGCAAATTGCTCGCCTTCTGACTGACGCACCTAACCCTCGAAATAAGGGAGCGCTACTGTTTAAAAAACGCCAGCAACGGGTGAAGAAGTACACGTTTGTAAGTTACGGCACTGCTGAAAGTAAGTTCGACACTGAAGACCGATTGGAAGAAGAAGCAGATGAACTCCAAGAGACCGGATTTGACTTTGTCCCAACCAGCGAGTCCGAGTTTGGAGAGGAATACGCCATAGATCACCGGCACCATGATTTAAGTGTAAACTGGGGAAGTGTTCAAGGAATGGAAGTGTTACCCGGGACGAAAGGAAAAGGAGTTTTGATGTTTGCGCACCGTCGTAAACGAATGGAAGAAGTTGACTCAGAGCAAGAGCTCCATAATAAAGGATTACATTTAAAAGCACGCTCAGAACCGGGATATATAGTCGCAAACAGTATGTACAACATGAGGAAAAGATATGATCATTCTGAGCAGGGCAACTACATGAACAGACACATTCATCATATGGACCAGCAAAGATCTTTGGTTTCAAACAGGACAGCGAAGCCCTTTTCAGGGGTTCAAATTGGGCCAGCTCATCACAGCAGGCCTGCTGCTTCTGTTCCTGTGAAAACAGAGTCAACCGTCAAGGTATCTGTTCCTATCGTTTCAAGCCACCAGGTTTGGTCCCCGACTGGAGACATCATAGCCTCCAGAGATGAGCGAATATCTGTGCCCGCAATTAAGACCTGCAGCTTTCCGGAGTCAAGGCGTAAAAGCTCAAACAGACAGCAACAGACAACCAAACAAGGATCAGACCCTCGGGAAAACAAAGCTTGTATGGAGTCAGAGGAAGATTGTTTTAGCCTCGGCGCTGAAGCTTGTAACTTCATGCAACCCAGAGCAATTAAACTCAAGAATCCACCCCCGGTTGCACCAAAGCCTGCCATTAATCCAAAGTGTCCACCTTGGTTAAAAGGCCCCCCTAGTGAACCCTGTATTCCTTCGAGGAGTTCCGTTGCACAACGCAAATATCTTGCGGAACCCCAGAGGCAGCACCATGACTTCGATCAACACGGCTCTGAATCTCAAAAGCTGGCCATTTGTTGGGAAACTGATCGAGCCCAGGCATCCGTTCAAACACCTGCCCTTGGCAAGGCGTCGGTCGGCTCCTCTTCTCAGCCTCGTCTTCAGCCAACCGTGAAAAGCTGGAACAAACCTCAGCCAAGATCCGCTGTGAGTATGCAGGCGCACTGTCCTACTTTTACCCCACTTCGCCCACAGTTCACCGCAAGGAGTAAGCAAGACAGCGCGCCGAGTTCTGTTGCCTCATGCCCGCCAAAACCAATGAAATCATTCACATCAAAAATATCACCGGCTCCTCCAAAAGGTCAAATCTTTGCTCAAGATTTTGATCACCGCGGTGACCATCGCACCATGACGGGAAAAGGCGCCGAGTTGTTTTCCAAAAGACAGTCCAGAATGGAGAAGTTTATTATCTGTGGTCCGACAGCAAACCAGACAAGATGCCCCTCTCCAACAATGTCTTTACCCAACTCCTGGAGATATTCATCAATTGTTCGCGCGCCACCTCCTTTGTCTTACAATCCACTTCACTCCCCGTTTTGTAATCCACCAGCTGAGAAAAATGCACCGCCAACGAAAACCACAGCGCCACCCGCATCAGTCTCAAAGCACCTCAACACTTTAGATATCATGAAACATCAGCCATATCATTTGGACTCGTCACTGTTCCACAACGACGTAGTTCCAGAGGCCAAAAGCCCCAGTGCCAAATCCGCTACTCCATCCAAGTTTGAGGTAACCAAGACACCCAAACAAAGGTCTGCCTACTCTCATTCTCCTAATATCTCTGAGCCTGATTTTGAAAGCAAGTCAGAGGCCTCTGCTAAGTCCTCAGCTAAGTCCTCCGGACCGGTAAGTTCATCAAATTTCTCTGCTGGGCAAAACACCAAATCAGCTGAGCTTCTCGCAGTTGATGGTCACTTGGATGAAAAGCACACTGGCTGTCAGCCAAGCGCCAAGCAAGCACCGAGCATTCAAGCTGCAAGCACGCTTTTCCTGAAGCCGTCTCTGGATAACGTCTTCGCTTCCTCTTTCCCTGCCGCATCTCTCATTGCTCGAGTCACGCGTCAAATGGCACCTCGGCCCAAATTTTCTGCGAAGAAGTCGGTAGCCACAACCAAACAGTGGAGGCCTGTTGCGATGCTAAATTAGCTCCAGAAATAGCTTTGCCGTGGCGATGCAGTCAACACCGAGATGATGGAACACGGTAGTTGGAGGAAAAAAAAAGCAGTCTATAAAACGCTTCACTTGACAGCTTCTTAAAAGTATGTGCTTGAGCATGCTCCTGTCTCAATCTCAAGCTTTGCTAGGTCACCTTCCTGAAAGTTGTTCAAACAGGACGTCAAAGAGAATAATGAATGATTCTTAAGAAGGACTTACTGTATGTGTAGAGGATGGTTCAAGAATTATCTGAAGCTGTTTTGTTTTAACATGCATATTTATAAAATCTTAACTAAACGATGATAAACCGTGACAATGTAGAGTATATTTTCATGAATCATGAAGCCTTTAATACACGGTAACACATCCTGCACAGTCGGTGTTGATAGAATATATTTAATCAGAAGGCATGTTTTGGAGGAACCTGCATGCACTTTTTAGATATCATTTTAAATTCCTTCAATTTCATTCCGAAGTCATCAGACATTCTGTATCTTATTTTAGGCAAAAGAGGTTCAATATATTTTAGACATTTTGTAGACATGCGCAGATTTATATTTAGTGACAAAAAATATATATATTGCCTTATTTCCTTGTGTCTGTCTTTCTGAAATGGAAATGTTTCATGCGCATCTTGTTTTCAACACAATTAAAATTCTCTTTTCTCATTCTTGTGCACTTCCTCTGAGTCCAGCTGCTGTTCTTGTATCTGTACTTTTTCCACCGTCTGTCCTCCTGTCCCTGTGATCTGCTTTCAAAAAATCATTTGTGGTAGGCCAGAATAACACAGTCCAAAAGACGTGACAAAATGGATTTAGCGCTTACTCATATTTACTGTAGTTGTAAAATGGACTTGGAAGTACTGCCAGGTCGTTTTAATTAGAATAAAAAGCACTTCCCTGCGTTGTTTCTTTTGTAAAAGAAGGGAGATGTCTTCCTGGCTTAACGGAATATAATATGAAACCCAACACCTACTGAGACTACTTGTAAAACCGGGTGTACTACGTTTTATAATTTTACGATTTACAAGGACTTTTAACGAGCTACCTCCATACATTTGTGGCTCGTATACCTTTTGAAGATGACGTCACGAATGTTGGCTAGCATCTGGGACTGCCAAATGTTATGTTCATGTTACGTTGATTTTGCACGCCTGTAAAGTATAAGGCAGTATAATCATTAATTAATGTAACACTATAGTACGACAGTGTTTATTAGAACCCTGACAACCTGTCCTACTTTGTAGTACAAACGATAGGCACACTTATGGTTCAATAGCAATGTAAAACTGTTTTACATTGGTATTTAACTAAAACATATTAACAATAATCCACACAATAGAAATGCACCAATGTATAAATGACCTCGTATTTTTAATTAAAATAATTGATTTTAAAACAAAACGTATAAAAAACGTCAAAATTTATTGAAAAAATAAATTGTGACCAGAGGATGGCAGCAAAGTCAAGAAAACTGCTCTCAAATTAATCAGTGCAGTACTACCACACAGTCCTCCTCGACCTTTACTGGGCTGTGGCACATATTATATGGGGAAAAAATCAGGGCACGTACATCACTAAACGATATGTCAGAAGAAAGTATTTAGTATATAGAAATAATGATGTTCTCTTCTCAGTATTCATAAACTGACTTAGGGCGAATTCCGGGCCTGTGGAGTTGAACACAAAACTAATATAGTCACAGGACGTATTCATGAATGGCAACAGGTCGATGTACAAGTTAATGCTACATTCCAACATCTATCAGAAGAGCATTTAATTGTTCCGTCTTCCACTATTTGTCATTACCATTGACAGATTTTTTGCATCGTAAATGATCATTTTGACCGAGCGTATTTTCTTTCAGGGACCAGGTAGAAGCCGCTCCCTTAGCCTGCCTAGGCCGTCCTTTTCTTCAGGGTCTATGTCACCTGCAGGCACACGGGGTCCTCGCTCATATTTTCCCCCAAAACAGCATCATCGAACATCTCTTCCGCAAGCATCCTACAAGCCGCCCACACCCTGGGAGGCTGCATCCAGAAGCCCTTTCGGTTCAGTGGACGACGCCTTCTCGATCCAGAGCGCCTCGTTGCCGTTCACCTCACGTGTCCAGGACACAAGATCCCGTGGGTCCCTGCCTGAGCCTCCAGAGGAATGGAAGCGCAGAGTGTCACTTGAGCCACCACTTGCGAGTCAGGGTCACCATTGGATGACCCCGGTTTACATGACCTCAGCACCCACGAGGATGAAATGTGACAAACCAGCAGCAATCTACGGGCCTCCTTTTAGACCTGCGCAGCCATTTAAATCTGCTGGTAAGCTCAGAATTATATAAGGGGGGTCACACTTTACATTGAAGAAATTGATGAGCATATCTGCCTCACAGTCAGAGGCGGAGCTAAATGGGGGCAAGGGGTGGCCAAGGCCACCTTTGGTCACTCCCAGGGCACCCCCATATTTAGGGGAAGAATTTGATATCTGTGACTTTCCTGCCACTTTCACATGGATGGAGCATTCTTCGATCCATTGATAATCTGCCATCATTAATTTACTTCAGCTACATATTTAAAGAACAAATACAGAATATTTTTGAATAGAAGCTCCAAAAAGAAGGTTTGATTCTTACAGCCAGTGTCAAACCAAGTCCTTATTTTCACAACATAGCAAGAAAACAACATGGCTGAGAAGACATTGTTAATCATATCATCCACAGTCATCATGAAATAAAAAGCACACACATAACAGTCTTGCCCAACGCATTTATCATACAAGCAGGAACAAACCCAAGCAAAAAAGCAATATTTATAATTGTGAAGAATTAATGTTTTTTTCTGCTTTTTAGATATCAATTGAATGAATTAGTCGTCAAATGTAGTATGCAATATGGCGTCGTGGCAAGTGATCACTCAGAAAAAAAAAAAAAGGAAAAGAAATCCACCGTGTGAATCCTTTGGTGCCGAAGTGCGAATATCCGAGGGTATACTGTAGTTTTAAGTTATAATATCCCCAATTACTACTAAATGGCAAACGTGTTTTAGTTGCGCTTACACCGGGTCTTATACTGCCCAGTACTATAACATGAGTAGTCATAATGAGTTTTTGCACTGAATGTTGGTTTCTTGTTTAGCAGTTTTGTGACGTCCTTGAATGGTAGTTTTTATGCATGAGAACCCTTTGCATTGGAAAAAAAAACCACAGTATGGGGTTATTTTGTTGTTTTCTTCAAAACATTTGTTTTTGAGTTTGAGTGAATGTTTTATCAAAAATGAAATATACTGTATGAAAAACACATATTTTGTCTTCATTTAAAATAGCATTATTTGTCATACATCTGGTTCAGTAGTGCGTGGTATGATGTGGCCCCTCAGTAGCACAATTTCTTGAAACTCTGACTGTGGATGATATGTTAAACAATGACTTCTCAGTTACAGATTTAAGCAAGCAAAGCACAGTATGCCTGCACGTGCGCTCTTATGGCCACCCCCTCAATAAGATGCCGTGTCACCTGCCCCTGACACTGAAAAAAAAATTGTATGTGCACTCACTTAGGTAGAAAAAAAAAAAGCATTTCAAGAGATTCAGTGCATTGTTGATGGGAACTTCCTTGTAAGCAATACGTAGTCCTAAATAATATGGAATGTTTTCGGTGATTACGACTTTCGATGATTTCCCACTTTCTGTGCTGTTTGTGACACATTTCACTAAACATTCTTGTGATAAATGATACGTTATTATTGAGTTTTGCACAATTTAACTTCATTCCACATGAATGAGTGTTCAAAAACAGATATTCTTTCACCAGTGTGTCTGACTGTCAGTTCCAAAGAGCATTTTTTTCTAACATGAAAAAGCAAATTGGCATGTTCAGCTGTTAAAGTTGATTTTAGGAAGTGTACCCGTGTGTGTGTTGCATGCATAATCACCCATCTTGTGTCACTGATTTGGGGAATGACTTTGTTTGAAAATTAAAACATTTTTTAGCACCTTCGTTTGCACAAATTATGTACCTTCAGTATTATTTATTTCTTTATTTATTTTGTGTGGTGGCGGCAGGCTTCTTTTACTCTCTGCTAACATCGAGGAATGCATTGCAGAGTTAAAAACCTCACCATTCACAAATGCAATTAAATAATTAATTGCAACGGCAAAACACGAAGGCATAATATTGAGGAGAATTGCGTTATTTCATTTCTTTTTAAATACAGTCATGGAAGTGTAAAAAGAAGGTGACCGCTGAAAAACAAAAACGGCAACCACTTTATCTTTGTTAAGCGGTGACAATGCGTATGGTGACAGTGGCGTCTAAAAGCAACCTGCGCTACATCAGAAGACTTGAGAAGATTTGGAAAATCATCTCGTACGTGCTCACATCTAAAGATACTTTTTTTTTTTTTTTTGGTGGTAACTTATTCTGGGACTGAAATTTCACAAAAGACTGAATTTCGCAGGGTCACTATTTACAAGATAAGTAAGGTTGCCTCACTTTTCACTTAGGTGGAAAAGTGAAATATTTGAGGGAGGACTCCATTTGTCTGCTCAGAATTCAGACGGTTTACGCTGTCATTCAGATGTGCGAACAATTTAGTCTACAAATTTAGCGAGCGCCTTGGCTCAATAAAGGTCGTGACACACTGACAACCATACGGTGATCATCTCAGGGAGGGCCACGGTTCTCTGCATATCAAGAATAACTTGCATAGCTTGAAGACATGTTACCCTGGAAGTTTTAACCCCGTGAGACATGTCGGCTGCGAAACATTCTGACACAAGAAGACGGTTTTATCTCTGGAGGAGGAGGAAGTTCTCATCGGACAACTTGTCTCGTTCCATCCTCTACCGTTGCCCGATGGTGTTTGAGAGTGCTTTGGAGTGTTTGTCAGGTTATATTTAGCCTATTGATGCAAGCCCGCATTCCATACACAACAGACACAGAGACACACTGGCAGTGTGGCTTTAGTGTTGGCGGGTGTGAAGATCAGCGAAGATCAAACCGGCGAGTGCAGGTTGACCTCTGAGCCTCGCTCACTTTTTTCCCTTCAAGGATACTGCTCGCACTCCCGGGACGCCATCACAGGTACGCAAAACAGCAGACAGATTCTTTCAAAATTCATTTATAGTAAATATGCCATTGTTCTCTAATTATTGAATTTCCCATATGGCACGTCTCTCTTGTTTAAAGTTCCAAACGTATATTCTTCATTTCCTTCAATACCATCATTTCTTTTTGACTGTGTCATAATTTAATGATTTATTTCTTTATTATGCTTCATTGCAGCAAGTACAACAAATGTCCAGAAGTGTGTAAATACCTGTGTTAGAACGCTGTAGTCTGCTTATAAAGCACAACCCCAAAACCTTTTTTTTTGACAAAAAATTGTTTTGCTGTATTTTTCCTTACAATATTATCACTAACATGCAACGCTAGCATAAAATTGAACATCTCGGACAGCGGTAGGTTTAAAAATGTGTGTCCTAATATAACAACGCCTTTAGATTATGTAATGCGTTTTAGTATTAAAGTAATAAAACACTACTGTAAATGCATGGCATAATCTTAATGAGGCAAATATAACAAGACATAATATAGTAGATTGCTGTAGCAAGGAGCCAATATTTTCTACAAGCCTAGAGTCATAACATATATTCATTGTAATACAGTAAAACAGGTCTTAATATCTAGTGAAATAAATACACATACATTTAGGAACTTCTACACGGTTAACCCATACGGTACACTTTTGATATCTCAACCAAGCGGAATAAAAGCTTAAAAGGACACATCGACCAACGTGAGTCACAATGAGAAACTTGAGACAAAACATAATGAAAACATACTGTACATTTTGATGAGTAGAATTGCTTTGAAAGTTGAAAGTTTGACATTATGGTCGACGATCATAACATAGGCCTGATGCAAAATAAATAAAACGATATTATAGATTATACAATTGTATGTATTTCACAGAGTTTTCAGAAAGATATATGTAAAATTATATCCATCATTACAACCCTAATTGTAACCTTTTCAGTGTCATCATTACGACCCATAGTCAAGGCATCTACGATGGTCGCTCGTCATTAAAATGACACCCGGTCAACACTGTCATGTATCAAAAGTCCAAACAACCTTACGGAGTGTCGTGTATGTGCTTCCAGCGCTCCTTCACTGTCCTCAACAACAACCTCGCCAGGGCCCACAATGTCACAGTTCTGTACAATGCCAGCTGGAGAGAAGAAGAAGCATGCAGCAGCTATTTGTCGAGAGGTCCACAGTACCAACGGTATGGCGCATGGCCGAGGCGAACATGACACTGTTGCAAGAATACAATATCCCTCTGAGGGATACGAGTGCAAAATGTCAGGGCTCCATCTCACCATAAATAAGCGAGTCGGATGATTTACCACCCATAGAAGCCAGTGCTTTGTCTTTGCCCTTTTCAAAGCTCTATTTCGGGGTGGGTTGTGGGTGGGGCAGGGCAGGGCAAGGGCTGGAGGGAGAGAACTTGTGCGGGCCAACTGTGTCTTGCATTTAGGATACCCTGAAGCTCTGTGACAGCTGGCCGCCATTCTGACACATTGAAATTAACTCTGCGCCACGTCCGCGGCTCATTTTCCATGACAGGGCTTCTATGACATGCAACTTTTAGTGAATGGAATATGACGAAAATGCAATAGGATACAGTAAAGACATATCCAAGACACTTAAATACCGTACATCTTAACTGTAACTTGTTGAGGTGATTGGTGATAATTCTCCCCTTTGGCGAGCAAGGAAATAATCAGAGAGGTAATCAACCAAAATTGTTTGTCGCCATTTTACAAATTGCTTATTGTTTTGCTGGCTCATTGTTATTTACTGTGGCTGTCATGCATTACCGGTACATTTGAATAGTTCTAGTCACAAAAAATGAATTATTCTGATGTAATATCCTTGAGTGACATTGCTTATTCAGGAAACATGTGAATTACAGTAATCAAATGCTTAGCATGTCTGCCATTTGAATCTTGGCTCAGGCCCTCCTGTGTGGAGTGTACATGATCTCTCCGTATCTGGTTGTTTGTTTTTTTCCCCCTGGTACTTTGGCTTCCTTTCACATATATCACATGTGTACTGTATATGTTTTCATTGAAGACTCTCTCTTGTCCATAGGTGTGAATATGAGTGTGAATGATTTTTTTACTAGTGTCCTGCAACTGGCGACCAGTCCAGGTTGTAACCCGCCTCTCGTCCAGAATCAGCCTCAAAAGAAACTCTAAAAACTTTGGTCAAATCAGTGGCTATCCAGTACAATTGTGAGTTTCTTAGTTACAAATACTCGCCCCATCGGTACCACTAAATTGTGCAGTTGTTCGTTTAACCACACAACTTTGCCTTTAAGTCGGCTCATGCTAACCCTTAATAGCAAACGACAACAGAGGTGGGAAAACAAAACTAGAAATGGTTTTGCCGTCGTTTAACCAAATTATATTCGAACACAAATGAGAGCAAGACACGCAGAGCATGCGACAACACACACGGGCAAATACGACTCATATTATTGCAGTTTATTTGCGACAGACTTACTTCTTCAATGCTTGTTTTAAAGTGCTCGATACAGTTGAGCCTCAACTGTTGAAGTGAGCGTTTCATCATCGAATCTGTGTACAAAGTCTGTATGTATTATACTGCCCCCCGGTGGCCAAAGATGCATAATACCACAAGGAGTCGCACAATTAATCAGGGCATCAAAATCATGATGCACAAACTCGGGCTGCACAATTAATCTAATTCAAATCGACACTTCATTGTAGTAGAATGTAATTTTCAAATGTTGAAAGGTGCAATCGTGATTTAAACAAAAAAAAAACAAGCACAAAAAGATGTGCTCATTCCGGTCAGTGGGTAGGTTTGCTTTTTTTTGTCTAGATTAGATCAGCGCTTTCGATGTGCAGCCCACATGTTTACATATTATTCTTTCATTAAACATGAAAAGTTGAAGTGAGAATTGTTTTCCGCCATTGGCTTCTCTTCATTTTAAGCGGGGAAAGATTATTTAAGACAATAAAAGTATTTTGAGTTCCGAGTGTGGTCACATGTAACTGCATGTGCGCCACATGTTCCTTCTCCATTTTTCCTTGTGATCCCAGGTGACGTGATGGATCTGGGAAAGAAACACAGCACCCCCAAAGACATCATGCTGGAGGAGCTGTCGTTGTTGTCCAACAGAGGCTCCCGACTGTTCAAGATGCGCCAGAGACGCTCGGAGAAGTACACGTTTGAAAGCATACAAAATGAGGCCAATGCGCAACTGAACGTAAGTTTGTCACTGCCGCAACAAACGCAGCCATTTGTCATGCTGTGTAGTTATCTGACAAAAAAATAATGATTAAAAAAAAAGGGAGTCTTCTGCAAAATGCTCCTCAGACACTTAACTGACAAGCTACTTCAATGTTTATCTGTGTGCGTGTGCGTGTGTGCATAGGAGTCAAGGCTGTAGACTTTAGCTCATAATCTTATACTGTGTTTTGCAGAATGATATTCTGGCCCAGAGTGCACACATGATTGAAATTAAAGTGGATGCGCCAACCAATGAAGACACCCCAAATCCAGATGAGGTTGTTCCAGGTAACGATATCGGGACATATTAGATGAGCGTCATCAACTGTAGAGTCATTTCAACCCATTTCGAGAGAACTGAAAGAATAAACTTGAGCAGTTTAACCTTATTTTTTGTTGGATTATACACAAGTCATTTTTCAAAGCGTGTCCAAACCAATCCAGCAACTCGGTTTCGAACATCCAACATTTTAGTCCTACCGCCCTCTCAAAATATCTCGATCCTTTTCAACCAGCCAAGACTTTTGAAATGTGAGCCCAGCGTGGAGAAATGTGATTTACAGCATTAGTAAGGATTAAAATGTGTTCCCCCATCATTCATTCGGGGGATGTTCATTCTGTCATTTTATTTGTCTAGTGATTTTGTCATCCATATTTCCCCCTACTGTCACCGCTTCCACCCGGCGCTAAAAATAAGACTGACTGCCAAACAGTCAAGCATGATCTTGCGATTATGTAATGTTGTCATAAAAAAACAAAAAAAAACCAAACAACCACCACCAAAAAAGCAACAGCACACTGAAGAGTCATAAGCGCAAGGGCTTGGCTCGAAGCTATTAGAGAATTACATTCTACAGTGGCTGTTTTAGTTTTTCAGAAGAATGATTAATTGCATGCGTTCGTCTCATGTGATCCATCAAAAGCCACCAAGCTTAGCCCTGAAGGGGTGCCATCCCATTCGGACATGTTACATGACAAGTGTACACTTGGAGTATGCGCTATTTTAAGACCTAAGATCATAATGATGGACAAGTCAGGCTGCCAAGGCTGAGGGTTCTCTGAAGCAGGCTCCCTGCTCGTAATTCCGTTCACAAAACGTAAATCTTTGCTGTGTCACCATAAACTGAACTGTTTAAAATGATTAGGATCCCCAAAACCCCGTCAGGATCTGTGGAGTTTTTATATAAGGACATTCTCCTATGATTTGGGCTTTTTAAATTCCATTTTACCCTTCACTTGCATCTATCAAACCGCGGGACTGGAAGGGAAGCACGGAAGCTTGATAAAAATAAAAATATTTTGAAACCTACTAAGATAGTCCATCCATGCTTCAATGTACAGTATCTGTCTGTTTTATAATTCCTCCTAGTGGCCAAGGCAGGAAGCAGCACAATGTCCATTCAACTGATGTGACAATTTTTTTATTTTGTCATGACCTGACGTTTTTATAAGGTACAAACTTTTACTGCTAATTTTCTTTTTTATAAAGTACAAACCTTTACTGCTAATTTTCTCCTTTAAAAAAAACATCTTACAAAGGACAAAATTGTTGATTTTTTTTTTGTAAAGGGTGGAACGGATTTCAATGGGGAAAGATGATTTGAGGAAAGTGATTTCATTTATGAGCATAGCAACTGAACAAATTAAACTTGTATCTCAAGGCACCACTGTATAACTAATTAGCCAATTTTCTCATAAAACAAATCAATATTTAAATGCATAAGCATAATTGGGTTCACTCCTAATATTTTTCACTCTTTACAATAAATACATGAAATAATCATTACTTGAGATATAGGAATAAACTATAAATGACAATTAAGCTTTTCTTTTGACTAATTTTGAATTCAATCATTTCAAGGGGAAGAAGGGCGAAATCAATGCAACCAATATTGCAGGACTCTAAATGGATTAAACACCAGATGGGTCATATGAGGTCTTCGGGCCATCATTTTCTCACCTCTGGTCTATAATACTGTATGCTTTGAGTTTTAGCCAAAACAACACTTTGGTGTTCTTAAATATAAAAAAAAGACCATTAGGTGGGGTACTGCCACACCTGCCCCTCAAGCAGAACCTCCACACTGTTTCGAGCAAAATGTGTGTGTTTCTTTGATAGATACAAACACAGAGAAGTTGAATGCCATCTCTATGGCCAAATCCTACCACTCACCCTGGGAGGAGGCCATCAGCAACGATCCGGGCCTCGTCGAAACGTTCAAATTGAGCATGCCCGCAATGGACCCTCGACCAGAACTTCCCGAGTACAAAAGCTTCAACCGGTGAGAAAAGTGTCCATTTGAAATAATGAACATTTCAAGAACTGGATTTCCCAATGTGGTTTATGTGACAGGGTAGCGACCCCTTATGGCGGCTTTGAGAATGTGCCGCGAGGAATCAAATTCAAGCTTCCAGAGCTGGATCTGAACTCTCCCAAGTACCCGGAGCTCCAGGATCCGGGAATGAAGAGACCCACTTTCAACAGAAGCGCCCAAGGATGGATATCAGAGGGCACCCACCTCATCCTGCCCACAATCACCCTAGAGTCCATCCTGGTCCCAGAGTCGGAAGACCTGTGAGGAGGTCTCGGGTCCCGCGGCTGCCATATTGGGTTCTCCCCACACAACGGACGACGGAATGTTTCACTCCACTATCCCTCAGATGATTAGTGTGTTTGCTCTACATTGGGATAAACGGCATGTAAATAGAGAATGGCATGTGTTGCAAATGATCCTATGATAGTTTCCAGAGGTTCTGAACATGTGATGTAAATAAAGAAGACAACTTGTTTGTGGATGTCACAAATGTGACAAATGTGAAGAGCAAGGGTGTGAAGAAAGATAAACCATATTTCCTCAAATTGTGTCTGGTCAAAATAGGTAAAAACCACACATGTATCCTCGTCCCAGAAAGTCAATTGTTCGTTCTCTATTACTTTGGCCAGAGGTGGGCAAAGTCACACATGTCACGTTGCACATGGCTCAATCATGGCTCAGCTTCAGGAAACAGGCGAGCCGTACAGAACGTATTCCTGTAAAGAAATCTTTGGCAGTAACTTCTCTTTTACTGAAATAAAAATATCAGTAAAATGAACATGCAGTGTGGCCCGGTAGTCCAGTGGTTAGCACGTCGGCTTCACAGTGCAGAGGTACCGGGTTCGATTCCAGCTCCGGCCTCCCTGTGTGGAGTTTGCATGTTCTCCCCGGGCCTGCGTGGGTTTTCTCCGGGTGCTCCGGTTTCCTCCCACATTCCAAAAACATGCATGTCAGGCTGATTGGACGCTCTAAATCGTCCCTAGGTGTGAGTGTGGGCGTGGATGGTTGTTCGTCTCTGTGTGCCCTGCGATTGGCTGGCAACTGATTCAGGGTGTCCCCCGCCTACTGCCCGGAGATGGCTGGGATAGGCTCCAGCACCCCCCGCGACCCTAGTGAGGATCAAGCGGTTCGGAAAATGGATGGATGGATGAACATGCATTACACTAAAAATGTGCAACACATTTGAGTTGAATGATCAAAATAATGCAATTTTACAGATTTCAAATACACAATCACTAACTAACTTAACCTCATCTGCAAATTGATCCGACACATCTGTGTGTTTTCAAAACTTACACGTGGCCGTTGAACACAAAAGTTTATCCACCCTTGACGATGGACTTGAACCAGCAACCCTATGCAAAGAAAAGCCGTGAATGTCCACCGCATTGCAGAAACAAGTGCAACAATTTGCGTAAGTGGTGATGTCGGACTTCTAATTTTGGTGATGATACAAATGGAAACAATATTGACGAGTGCACCGTCAGTGTGTGTGTGTGTGTGTGTGTGTGTGTGTGTGTGTGTGTGTGTGTTTGTGTGTGTGTGTGCGACTGTGCGTGCGTCACGTTTCTTTATAGCGCCGAGAGCGGACAGATGGAGGGACATTACAAAGTTGGCACAGGCTCGCCACCAGAGAGGACGTCCCCGACGAGCTGAGCGGCAATTAAACTAATAAGAGCACAGGAAGAAGGTTTTCTCTGTCCGTGGGGGACGAATGACGACGCTCTAAACAGACACACACGTTCCATTTTACTTTACTTTTACCATGGATTTATCGTACATTAGACTGATCCACTCTCGACAGACACTTCCTCCGACACACCTGATCCAAAGAGATCCGATACACATGTTCTGGACACACAAGCACACACAGTTCTGTGCAAGTGAATGCCAACTGCGCCGGAATAAAGCCAGACTGCTGATATGCACAATGCTCATGGGAAGGTTTTTGGATCTTTTTTTTTTTAAATTAAAAATAAACATGCAGTGGAACACCCCATAGGAAAAACAATTAGTTGGAAAAAGATCCATTCATCCATCCATTTTCTAAAGCATTTGTCCTCATTAGGGTCACTATGAGCTGGAATCTCTCTGTAGACGATTGTAGAGCAAATATACAGTCCCCTCCAGAAGTATTCGCACAGCAATTTGTGTTTTGTGTTGGAGAGTGAAGATATTTTGGGTTTCAGGTCAAAAGGTTTGAGACAAAAGTTCAAAATTCCAGGTTGCTTTTATTTCATTTCCAGTGGTTAGCGCGTCGACCTCACAGTGCAGAGGTCGTGGGTTCGATCCTGGCTCTGGCCTCCCTGTGTGGAGTTTGCAAGTTCTCCCCGTGCCTGCGTGGGCTTTCTCCGGGTACTCCAGTTTCCTCCCACATTCCAAAAACATGTATTTCTCGAATTTATTAATTAAATATGAGAATTTTAAATTTTGGTAGAGATTTTAGCAAGCATCATGGAAGTGTTTGATGTTTCATTTGCTTTGGCGGGCCATATAAAATGATGTGGCGGGCTAGATCTGGCCCCCGGGCCCTGATTTTGACACCTGTGCTATATAGTATGTATGATTCTACTTTGTAAATGTACAAATGAATGTTCAGACTGATTGGCTACTGGGTATCTTCAATTCTTGCTCCAAAGTCAAAGCAAGGGGGAAAAACTCTTGAAAAACCTGGAAGTCAATGAATCACTGTAAAATTTAAAAACTTTGAGCAGTCTTTTTTTCTTTTTTTTTTTTACCCCTATCCCCTGCAACAATCCGACGAGCCCGTGACCATTCCAAGGAGCCCTCCTCAAGCTCACCCCACACCCAAATTGAGAACAAGCAATATCGAAAACGGGATGGATGGCTTCAACAATAACAGTTATTTTATTCAATGTAGAGCGGATGCGAGATGTTTAACAGAGGGAGGGAAATGAGTCAAGCGTGCTATTTGACTTGCAATATTCTAAATATAGCATCACGTTACCTGGCATTTGAGCCTTCACAAAGCACAGGCATGTGGAGAGGGCTTAGTCCCCACACTGCTGCATGATTATGAAACGGGCGCAGTCATGTGATGTCTTCTCTCATCATCATCATGACAAGTTGCAAGTCTGACCTTCCTCCTCCTTCTACTCCTCCTGCTCCTACACACACACACACACGCACGCACGCACGCACACGAGATATTTTGCCGTGCCATGCAGGGGGGCTTGCGAGGAGGAGTGCGCACATAGCGGCAGTGCACTTGAGGCTACACTAGGGGCGGAGTTTGACCTCCCAAGTCTCCAAACATCACTAATCCGCGTCGGACACTCTGGCCACAAACCATCACTGGCCTCGTTTATCACTCACACACCGACGCGGGGAGGGGGGGGGGAATTTTAAGCGAAATTAAAGTGTCCCGGGCACCAAGCAGAGGGTTGAGACTGCAGCCCTGCGTGTCGGAGGGATTGCCAATGGTGCACTATGACAGATAGCGCTGCACGTATCTGCAGCAAGCGCCCGTCGTACTCCTAGCCCCGCGCTGGATTCACAGAATTTGGCGCAAAAAAAAAAAGGAAAGGAAAAAAAAGAAAAATAACCGATTGGATTCTTGCACCGGTATCCCACCTTGGAGGTCCTGCATTGCAATTTTGGTTTCAAAGGTAAGTCTGCACGTCTCTTGTTTTTGCTACGATGAGCTGCCGTGCAAGTTGCGGCACGTTTTTTTTTTTTTTTTTGGTGTGTGTTTGTTTTGCCATGCGGGCTGCACGCTCCTGCAAAGCTGGAGCTTGTTTTGAATGCACACATGAGCGGCGTGCATGTTTTCAACGCAAATGTATAGGGGGGAAGGCGAAGCAAGGTTGTTATGTCATACTTGTGTAAATATTGCCCCCCCCCCCCCCCCCCCATCTCCCTTTCCCTTTAACGACATCACATGGTGTCACAGAGTGCACAGTACAAAAACATGTGGGGGGCACTGGCGCTCAAGGGTGACTTTAATTATGGACCTACATAATGAACACAGTGATTATTCGCTTAATTGAGATGCGGGACCACTAATGAGTGGAATCGGCATGTTAATTATGGGTTCAATTTGCATGGCAAAGTTAAAATCGTGAGAATCACGTTTTTAGAATTTTGGTTTGCCCTGTTTACATTTTAAAATGAATTTTACGTTGATTTGAGATTTTGTAAAACTGATTTTATCTTGTATTTATTTTATTTTAAATGCGTATTCATTTTAGATGTTATCATTTGCGTTCTTCATTTAGATGTCTTTTTGTGATATTTTATTCATTCATTATATTTGAATTTATTCCACCACAGAGTGCCATAAGTCAAAAATACCATTTGGAATAGAACATTTCCTTATTATGATTGATTGGAGCTCCCCTTCGTCATCCCATCAAAGTGATAATTCATCGTGTCCGTAAAAGATTCATGTTCCAGCGCAAAGCTTATTGTAATTTTTAAAGGGGCTTTTCCTTACCACTGACTGACTGATTCTAGATGAATGATCTATTTAAAAATTTTCAGCTATGTTGAACAAAGTTGAAGGACTTAATTTAGACAAAAGTAGTACTGTGCTGCCAACTTGTGTCACCTAGAACTCAGTGAAAAAGTATTTGGCATAGTTTCCCCACCTTAATGTGTAAAACCATCATTGTCACTTGGAATTGGATTCAAGTCCAGACTTTGACCAGGCCACACTCCAAAAACTAAGCCATTTAGAAGTTGATTTGCTGGTTTGTTTTGGATTGCTGTGGATTGGATTGTGTTCTGCCTGTGTGCCAGAGGTCACGTTCTCCTTCAGAATTTGTAGAATTCATGATTCCAAAAACATCTGAAGGTCATCCAGGTCCTGGATGAACAAAGCAGCCCAAAACCATCACACTACCACCGCAATGATTAACTGTTGGCTTGATGATATTTTTCTGAAATGTTGTGTTTTATTTTCACCACAAGTCACAAGACAAATGCCTTCCAAAAAGTTCAAGAGTGGTTTTGGCCTCGGATCTCTGCTATGAATGCTATTTTGACCTTAACTGAGGCAAGAGAGGCCTCTAGTTCTTTAAATTGTTGTCCTGGTTTCCTTTGTGTTCTCCTTGTTGAGTCATCCCTGTGCTCTTGGGGTCATTTCTGTTGGCTGGGCGCTCCAGAGAAGGTTTACCCCTGTTGTCTGTTTTCTCCATTTGCGGATAATGGCTCTCACCCTGGTTCACTGGAGTCCTAAATCTTTCGGAATGGCTTCATTTGTACCCCATTCAAGACTGATAAATGCCATTTACTTTATTTATCAGCTGTTCTTGAATTTATAAACTTCATTTGTTGGAAAGGTTGAAGTGATTTCTTGTTGAGCATGTCATGTGATAGTCAGGCGTGGGCGTAGTTAGTAAAAATGAATGATCTTAAATATGAAAGCGGGAAACTATGCACCAAGGGGGCAAGTACTGTATCACTCTGTAGTCCATTAAAATCTTTTTGACTTACTTGCTCGTAGGTGTCAGTAGAGGAGTCCACCAAATGTCCTCTGCTTGTCCAACGGAATTGTTTTAGTTTGTCAGACATTTTTTTCTGGCACCATCCTTTGATTTCATCTAGCATATCTCTCTTAGGTCTTCCACGTTTGTTGCCACCTTCAGCTTTGTCCAATATCCTTGTTTTGATGAGTCCATGTTCTGGCATTCTGCAGATGTGACCAAAGAGATTCAGGGTTTTTTCTTTGCATAACAATCAGCACTATCTGCCGTCTTCCCTCTGTGCCATGCCTAATTGTTTAATGTTCTGTGAAACCATCTGACATTCAGTAAGAGTCTGAAGCATTTCATTTTGAAGACATGAGTTTGTTGAGGGTCCAGGTGTGGCTGGCAGACAGTAGTTAGTCCACTTCTGTCTTTGCCTTCGTATCTAATGGTTGCTATACCTTTCAGACTCATCGCCTTTCAATGTCTGGAGGCGCATGTATGAAGATGCCCTGTGGCTGAGGCAGAGAATGTTTTCAACCAAGCGCTCGGCAGGAGTGTGGTGATGAGATGGATGGAGCCAAAGACCAACCAGCTCCCACATCCCAGCATGTCCAACGGCAGCAAGTCCCCCCCGCAGTCGGCAGAAGGTAGAGGATGTGATAATTTACCTGGCATGTGTCCAATTCAGTCATTTGGATTAGTGATGTCATGAAATAAACTGTGTCCAACATGAATTAATATCCACTTCTGCTTATGGTGCCATACAGTGATGATGATAATAATAATAATAATCCTTCTTTGGTCAAAAATGCATGCAGCAGCCACATTGGTCCTCGGTCTTGAAGAAAAGAAGTTTCTATTCGGTTGCTCATTAATCAACATAATGAGGCAAAGAAGAAGTGGTGCTGTTGATTCAGTATTAACTGGTGTGTCACCTGAAAACCAACATGATGTCAACTATTGGTGTTCCATCCATTTTTCGGGTAATTGATAAAATAGTCCCCCCCCAAATATTGAAAAAATGTAAAATGAGTAAAATGCTATCAAGACACTGTTGATCCACTCTCAGATAGGGCAAGGGCATTCATTTTTTTCTTTAGTTTCCAAGTATTAATTACATTT
Source organism: Hippocampus guttulatus (assembly GCF_054856545.1). Lineage (NCBI taxonomy): Eukaryota > Metazoa > Chordata > Actinopteri > Syngnathiformes > Syngnathidae > Hippocampus > Hippocampus guttulatus. Next base: position 6,758,207 of record NC_141269.1, on the reverse strand, counting down.
CGAGTTTTCTAAATTCTATGAAATAGTGCCGATATGGTTGGGCTGTTAATTCAGTGTATTGTGCTGTAGTGGATATTAAAAAAAAAAAAAAAAAAAAAAACATTGGTCCCTAATCACTGGTCTGCAGTCCAGTATAGATCTTTGGGCCATTTGTTACATGGCAGCACAAATAAATCTGAGTTTAAAAAAAAAAAAAAAAAAAACTTTGTCGCTGTCCACATTTGGTGAACTTAATAAATAAGGGTCTGTTATTTTGACCAATTCTGAACCAATATAAAGTGTTGAAAATTGTTGAATGTCTCCAAAGATACAATATTTTAAAAAACAAAATTATACCCCCCGAGATCAAATGCTCTTATGGGGTCATGTATGGCCCATGTGCCGTAGGTTGGTGACTGCTGCTAAAAGCAGATATCTATAGCTACAGACCACAGGATACTAAAACAACCACGATTAATACAATTAAATCCCCATAACACTATTGCAACGTTTCTTACCTTTAAACGTCTTTCTAAGAGGTCTGCTTGTGTGTTTCCAGCTGCAGGCTCTAACTCCATGGCATGGGTGAAGATGTTTAAGAAGCCTGGAGGAGGAGGAGGCCTGAAGAAGTCTTACCAGCCGGGCAGCATGTTATCTCTGGCTCTCACCAAAGGCCTCCTGAACGAACCTGGGCAGAATAGCTGCTTCTTGAACAGTGCTGTTCAGGTGAACACTAATCATTTTTGTAATGTTTGAAAAGCTACAAATTAGCTAGTTTACTAGCTTTAGCTTAGCTGGTTTGAAGCTAGCTAGTTTGTCGGCTGTAGCTCATGAAGATACGTGCTAGCTAGCTGTTTATTTCTGAATTTGGCTCTTCTTTTCTTACTTTCATTCACCATAGGTACAAATAGCATGTTTTTTTTAAAATTTATTCATGACCTCAGTTAATGTGTCTCATTTTTAACATTAAAAACCCCTACCTTCATGCACAGCCCAATTGTACAGTCAGTAGCTGAATGTGAAGGCGCCATATTCAATATTGTACACTGGGCCAGTGATTGAAGTGTCTTTTTTTTTTTTTACTTTATTGCAAAAGATATACATTTTGTATATTTAAACGGTCAAGCATTTGAATTAAATCATTATTCAAGTGCAGGTTTTTTTTTCTATATTTAAGGGTTGTGTTTCTTAACTGTGTCCATGCTTCCCAGGTCCTTTGGCAGCTGGACATTTTCAGGAGAAGTCTGAGACACCTCTCAGGGCACTTTTGTCTGGGCGATTCCTGCATTTTCTGCGCATTGAAGGTTTGTCAGAGTTACTTTGTATTTTAAAGTGAATTTTTTTTTGTTGTTGTTTTTTTTAATGGCTCAATTTATTAATTTTTTTGTTTGGTTCCAGAGCATATTCTGCCAGTTCCAGCAGAGTCGTGAGCGTGTGCTGCCATCAGACAGCCTGCGTAATGCCCTCGCCGAAACCTTCAAAGACGAACAACGCTTCCAACTCGGCCTCATGGATGACGCTGCCGAGTGCTTCGTATGTTGACACTTACCTTAGGCTCCGATTCTAAAATCATATACTAAGACAGTTGGCAGGCGACCAACCACTTACAAGAAGTAGACTATATCCCATAACAACTCCTGTACTTTAAACTTACTTTCTCTCACTAAGTAAACTACACATAAATGATGATGACAGATAAAAAATAAACATTTTAACTATCTGTTAGTATTTAGATAAAATTTCCCTTTCTTGAGAAATCCCATCGACTATAATTGATAATGAAAAAGGACATAGAACAGAAAGAGCAAAGAAAGGACAGGAGAAGGTCAGTACGAACATCATAGAGAACACATACAAGAATTATGGAATTATGTTAATCTGTAACACTGCCAGCTAAATTCGACTCTGTTTGTGTTTATTTATCACCATAGGAGAATATCCTGGAGCGCATTCATCTGCACATTGTCTCAGACACGGCCACCGACTCTTGCAGCTCCAAATCCTGCATCACCCATCAGAAATTTGTCATGATGCTTTATGAGCAAGTATGCTGCCTATTCAACGTGCCCCCCTTTCCCCCACCCCTGCTCGGATTACTCTAAAATGTATCACTTAAAATGCATATGCATGTTTGCTGTTGCAGTTTGTGTGTCGCTGTTGCGGTGCGTCGTCGGACCCCCACCCTTTCACTGAGTTGGTACACTATGTTTCAACCACTGCTCTATGGTGGGGACTTGACTTTCTATAACCCATCACAGCCAACATCCCACACCTCAGTATAATCAAAATGTTAGCAATGATTGAAAGAACACGATTGTAATGTCCCTTTCTGCCTATGCACAGCCAACAGGTGGACCGCACAATGGCAAAGACCGAGCGTCTCAGGTCAGACATGTTTGGAGAATTGCTGCAGGCGGCAAACAACACGGGCGACCTGCGTAGCTGCCCTGTATGTCATTTACCGTCCTCATGATCATTTTACTCCCGTTTCTTTTGCAAACAAATGGCATCAATTACTTTGTGCAACAGCTTATTCACTTCCACACCTTCTTATCACATTTCACGGCATGATGAATGAGTGAACTTTTAAGAGCACATGCTGTTCTCTGTGCACTTGGAGGAAGGAAATCGTGCCAGACTGGTGTTAGGATATAAATAGCAGGAAGGGCTTAGCCTCTGTTTTCTGTCTCATCTGGATTTGTTACTGCTGCAGGTACGGTCTTGTGTTGTTTTAGTGGAGAAAAGGAGATGTTTTTCTTTTTTTTTCGCAGAAATTGCTATTATTGTGCTGTCGTGAGTGATAGATTTAGGTTTTGTTGTCATCTCTCTTGTTAAAAAGCTAAGATTTTCTAGCTTTGGACTAATAAAAGGAACACGAAGCTAGCTTGCCGCAACTATGGCCGCTGTGGTAAGCCAGGGTAATTATCTCCCACAAGTTTTCCAACTATGCCAAACACTACATAGTTTAGAGGTCGTACTTTATTATTATTTTCTTAATGCTTTAATTATATAACACAATTGAATGTCAAAGTTCAAACAGACTTTTGAGTGATGCCCGCTGACCTCCATTTTAAGGGGGATTTCAGGCAATACTTAAAAAAGGAGTTCTGTAGTATTCGTCCCATCCCTGTCCAATAGATATCAAAATCGTGGAAAATATTCCATGTTTTTATTTTTATTCGAAACACCGAAAAATGTGATTGTTGGTGCCTTTGATTGGAAAAAAAAAAAAAAATTTCATACAACATTACTGTGATGTTGAGCTCATTTTTGAGGAGGTATCCTGAAGATTTACCCCAGTGTTATGCGCAATTTTGTCCCTGAAATTTTAGCTAAATTCCGATTTGTACCACTGATTTTGCTGTTCGAATGTTGAGGTAACACCGTGTATCCTTTGTAGATTCTGAGGCTTTTTGAATTCCTCTCACACTTATTGTGACGATCTTTTTCAGAGAAATTGCGGTCAAAGCATCAAGATCCGTCGGGTGCTCATGAACTGTCCGGAGATTGTCACCATCGGATTCGTTTGGGACGCAGAGCAATCTGATCTGACGGACGATGTCATCCGCTCACTCGGCCCGCGCTTGAATTTGTGTGGTGTAAGTTATTACGAAGTATGCCAGCAAACCAAGTCTCCCTAATAGGAGTTGTTGAGTTGGTTATTCTGTTTGGTACACAGAGAAAGATGCTAGTGCACTGAGCATGATGAGCTTACAAATGTTAAAGAAGATCACAGTGGTTTTTCTCTTCTGTACTTGATAGAGATGCAAAACTGTTGATCTGAAATGAATTTCAAAAACATGAAAACACAATCCAAATAACAACCTACCACGATGTTGTCTAAAAGTGCGAAGTGAGTTTGAGTGCTTGTTTGTACTCTAGAAATGTGCCCTCCAATTGGCTGGCGACCAGTACATGGTGTACGCTGCCTCTTGCCCAAAGTGAGTTTTATGTAAATATGTTTCTCTTTGTTTAGCTTTTCAACCGTGTCACTGATGAAAACGCCAAGCGGAGCGAACTCCATCTCGTGGGAATGATTTGTTTCTCCAGCAAACACTATTCGGCCTTCGCCTATCACACCAAATCTTCCAAATGGATGTTTTTTGATGATGCCACTGTAAAAGAGGTGAAGGCCTGTGCTGCATTTTTTTTTTTTTTTTTTTTTTTAGCGATCCATCATCACTGAGTGAGTTAATTGCTCTTAAAGCCAAGTGTTCTTATTCCCAGATTGGCTCTAAATGGAAGGATGTGGCTTCTAAATGCATCAGGGGACATTTTCAGCCACTTCTTCTGTTTTACACTAATCCCGAGGGGACGCCTGTGTCTAACGAGGATGCACCAAGGCAGACCACCATGTGTCCTCGATACAAAGGTCACGTCAATGGTGAGACGACGGGTAAGGATGTTACTAGCACACTTTACAAATGATTGTCAAATTATTTTTGTGGAAATAACTCAGAACGTGGGTATATTGTCCTTTTCAACAAATCAATGCCTCCCCTCAAATAAATACCTCACGTATCAGAAAATAAACAGATAGAGTAGTAAGTGTCGTATTTTCACGAAAGCAGCACCGACCCAAGCATACAAAAAAGGCTCTCAGAAAATAGAATTGTGGAGATTTGCAAGTTCCCAACATTGTCAAAGTATCCATGAATGCACCATCTTAATTGCGTAGCAAGCTTGTGACTGTGATTTTACCCTCCCTGAGTGTGCTTTAAACTGTTTAACAACACCCCATTTGGAGTTTACTGCAAAACTGAATGAGCTCCGCCAAACGGCTAAAGTCAATGTAAAATCCCATTGACATGCTAGCAAGAAAATAGCATCGACTTCTGGGAGTGACAGTCCATCAAATAACGAATATTCACACACAAACGCCGGAGGGACATGTACACACAGGTCATATAACAATACTCAAAGGCACATACTGTATTCCTCTCAATCTGTGAAAAACAAGTTATAGTAATAGAGCTCCATTGTAACTTTCTTCTTGTGCTCTTCTTATCTCATTCTAAGTGTAGCGGTACTCCATGCATGCATGGTACCACGCTGCCCCTAAGAGGCCAATGTGGGCACAGTACCAACAGCCAGCATTGATCGTTTTTTTTGTGTGTGTGTACAGTGTATTTTTATTTTATTTTTGTTACTAATTTATTTTCTGGTATGTTTTTTTTCAAGTTCTATTTAAGTTTTCAAGGATTCAATGAATTTATATTGTTGTATTAACACACATTTCCACATGATATGGCAAAATCAGATAAAAATAAAATATAATGAGATAAGGGAGATGCTTATTCACAGTTCAAATGTGTATAAAGATGTAATCTAGCCAAGGAAGAGCTGCAGCGCAATGAAAATGCAAGAGGCTTGAATTTCACATAATATCTACAAGGACATTTTGTACTTGACAAAAAGAAGAGTGTCCTAAAATAAAGTGTTCAACGTGCACCGATGAATGCTCATAAGGCTATGATGGTCGATTTGAGTAATTGAGTTTTGGTAGTTGAATAAATGAATAATCGTAATTAATACGTAATTGAATTGAATACAACGTTATTGTCAAATAATAAATAACCATTTTTATTCATAGTGATTTCAATATCAATCAAAATAATTGTGATTCTTATTTTTTTTGCCCTCATAGCCAAGCCCCTGATGCATGCCGATGAATGAATGAATAAATGAAATTGAGATGTTGACAACAGTGGTCATACATTCGAATGAATTCAAGCCAAATAATGATTTGAAAGCATCAACAAAATCCTCATCACAATAAGAAAATGCTGATGGGACCTTAGAAATGGGGAGTTGTGGCTGTGCTCGGGATTTGGGTTAATGTGTGCTGGTTTGAACATGACATGAGGATGATGCCTCTGTTGCACGCAGATTACCACCCACGCCTTCCTGCCTAATCCCTGCTCCTGTGGCCCTGCAGCGTACTACTCATGCGCTCTCACTCTTCTTAGCCCGCTGCATGGACATTTCACATGTTTGGCCACGCTTTATTTCACCGCTCGTTTGTTTTGACGATGGAGCCCCGCCAGTTCCCATGGATTGTTTTGCTTTAGTGCGGCACCCGGGCGCTTTGACTGGCATGGGCCTGGAGTCCTGTTTTAGTGAGAGTATGTGTAAGTCAGAGGCTCTTTTTTTTCCAATATCATTTCCAGTATGTGCTGTGTACTGTCCAAAATAGGCTGATACAGTATTGACAATACAAATTGTTAGGTATACCTGCACAATTGAATGAATACAGAGCCGTATCAAATATTCCGCCTTTACAAAGATAATAATACTAAGTTTGTACTTCAACTATCAGAGGGGTATTGATTGAACATTGATACATTGTTGTGATTGTAGTTGGCATCATACTATCAAGCTAGGTGACAGGGGTAAAACATTAGCACTTGAGTGTTCAGTTTGTATAGTTGTTCATGCTGCAAAGGGGAGACAAAAAAACAAAACAACAAAACACCACAGGCACGTTGGGTAAAGTGTCAGTACATTTAGTCGAGTTAATGATGCTCTTGCATTTTTCACTCTGCTAATGAGGCTCCTGCATTATGCAATCATTCTGCACAGCACAAAGGAAGAAGGTGAGTGTGTTGTATTGTGTGCTGCTCTTATTTAGTAATGGAAGAAAAGATTTCAGGCTCATGTATGTGGCTCACTTGATCTATTTCCACGTGCACCAAATGCTCACTCGTGTCATCCTGCTCTATGCAGTGAAAACATTTTTGACATCAAAGAAATGTTTACTCGAGGTGTATTGCTATGCCAAAATCATAGCTCGATATGTACCTTGGATCTAAGTCATGGTTTGGTTCACAGTGCGTACTGTAATAAACAAATCATTATTTTATGTTTAGTTGAGTTTCAATATACATCTAAAAGCCTCTTTTTGAAGGAAATGTACGAAAAATATCCGCCAAACTGCTCTTGCTGTGAATTGAGTCGAGTCCGCCACCACCGTAACAGCAGTCGTTTCTCAAGTTTGCATTCGTAAGTCAAAGCGAAACGTCGGCCGATCAACGGCACCTCTTTATAAACCTTTTTTGGGGGGGAATGCCAAGTTACTAGCTTTGTTGGTAGTTTCACTAATATGTGCACGCAAACACACTAAGCAGGGTAACAAGAACATGCTTAGGGTCGAGTAACATTAATATCATTAAGTGAGCTGGTGAGCCGATCATTCATCTGACTTTTTATTTTTCCCCTCTTCAGTGAAAAATCCCCTCAGTCAAAACAGATTCCAGGAAGCTTTTATGGAGAATTTTCAGAGAGTCGGTGAAACTACAAAAAAGGACCGTGTGAACACGAGAATCGACGCCTCCCAAGCCAGAGGTACAGCATGGTTTGATTGGTTTGGTATGATGACAACATTCAAGGGCAGGCATGATGGAAATGTTGCATTTTAAATGCCGGTGTACAAACAGCTCAAAAGTAAAATTATTGTGAGCCGTCGATGTCGAAAAACATTTTTGCCTCTTTTGCGATATAATAGTTGAGCTGATTTAAATAATTCAGTGCAGCCCAACACCGGGTTTCTTCACCCATAACTTAGCAGATATACTAGACATCAAACCCAAAAGCTAAGCAGCACTGTTGTACCTGAATGAGGAATGAGGTCAATGAAAGAAAATTCAAAAACTCTTGTCATATTTTGGGAGAACGTGAATTGAACATAGTGTAGTTCTCCCTGATGAAGCTTTTTGTGAATCATTCTGGCAACTGTGAACGTTTTTTTTTTTTTTTGAACGACGGTTCAAAAAAATAAATAAATAAAATGACGAAAATAACTTGAGTCCCAGGTTTCATTAGACTTGCAGGAGAAAAGCCAAATAAACACACGGTCATCTCGCCTTCATATGTTCACCCAATTTGGCAACCCAAGCCACAGAGATCCGTGCGGCGACATGCGCCAACAAAATGCAAAGCATGATTGTCACGTAGCAAGGTTGTGGTGGACCCCAAAAAGCAGGCACGAGAGAGGAGCAGGTTGTACTTGATGAATTGTATTAAAACAGAGAAAACTAAATCCTAAACAAACAAAGTCCTGAAAACAAAACGAATCCAAAGTAGCAAAACAAAACCATGACAGTGGCAAAAAACTCACAGGAACAAAAACATGACAGCAGCAAGCAAAGAGCAACAAACAAACAAACAAACAAACAAACATGACAGTAGCCCGGAGCAAACAATGACCCGCCAATGAGTGCTCGGGCTGGGAGTCCTTTTAAAGCACTAATTACATAACGACCAACAGGTGTGCAGCTGCAGGGAGAGCCCTACAGTGCCACCTGTTGGTCCCAAACTGAATCATGACAATGATGGCAGCTTGGAGGAGAAAAAGAAAGCCCGTGGCGATTACCTCACTTGTGAAATCTGCATTGTTTAGTGACAAATAGTATGGTCAGCTACTGTTAGTTAGTCCTCGCTAGGCTCTGTATATTTCGCTCGGTGAATGAATCTTTGAGCTCCTTTCTGTAGCTTAAACAAAATAAATATTTTTTTATACATTTAATAATATTTTTTTTATGTTTTGCTCCAAATCTCAATCTTGTCAGGACATGAAGGCTCCTTTAGAAAACATAATGCAAAAAATAAATAAATAAAGCCCCTTTCATGCCGTCTATCTAACTGATGCATTAGAAGTGTTAAACAGTAGAGTAACCGGTACTGTACTTAATATTTTGACAAAAGCATTCCTGAGGGCTGTTTTAAATTCTGGGAAAATGGCATAACACTGTATGTCTCCAATGACAAAATAAAACAATGATCAGGAATTTGTTCTGCAGACATGACCCACACAAGATCCTCGTCTCCCCCTGAGAATGGACCAAGGGAGCAGAAGTGTAAAAGCTACGCCCGCAATGAGAAGTCAGCCAGCCATTCGGGCAGACCATGTCGGGAGGCACGTGGGCAGTTCCGACCCACACAAGCCGCAGGGCACGGCAGGAAAAGCCATCTCTCGCCCAGTCGTTCCGATCAGGACAGCCCCCAGGATCAGTGGGAAAACGGGGGGAGCGCTGGAAGTCGGAATAAGTGCAAGTCCACCTGGAGACCCGTTCGTGAGGTGCTAAACGTGGACACTGTACTCAACGAACTCGAGCAGCGTCGTCAACAGCAACACGACAGCCCTCGACGGGCCAAGACTGAACGGGCCCACGCCGAACAAAGTAGGGAGCGCGAGCGGGAGTACGCACGGACCACCAGGGAGGATCGCAAGCAGAAGTGTTTGATGACCATTTACGAGGATGAGCAGCGTCACGAGACGGAGAGCCACAGCTCCGTAGAGTCGGACAGCAGGGTCACCCAGCAGAGGGGTGGCGGCAGGTTGACGGGGGGCGCCAAGACGCTTCTGCGCAGTGACACCTGGACCATCCAGAGAACCGAGTCGGGGTACGAGAGCAGCGACCGCCTCAGCAGCGGATCCACCAATCCTGACTCGCCAGGCATCGACGGCTTTGTAGTCAAAGAGCAGAGGTGCACAACGGAAACCCAGTTCCAAAGGTAAGAAACACTCGGCCCCTGTGTTTGGAATCACTTCCTAGCCACTGTTTCAAAGCCATCCTAAAAACTACAAGGTTGCTCATCAGTGTGAGCCAAATGATCAACCAGCACATGCACGAGATGTTGCGACATTTGCCTTGACCCAGGCGTTGATGCGCTTTTTATCTTTAGGTTTGGCATTTAATCATTAATTGATTCAAATTAATATATATATAATATATTGATAGGCCCGGTAGTCGAGTGGTTAGCACGTCGACTTCACAGTGGAGAGGTACCGGGTGCAATTCCAGTTCCAGCCTCCCAATGTGGCGTTTGCATGTTCTCCCCGGGCCTGCGTGGGTTTTCTCTGGGTCTTTCCTCCCACATTCCAAAAACATGCATGACAGGCTGATTGAACACTCTAAATTGTCCCTAGGTGTGAGTGTGAGCGCGCATGGTTGTTCGTCTCTGTGTGCCCTGCGATTGGCTGGCAACCGGTTCAGGGTGTCCCCCGCCTACTGCCTGAAGACAGCTGGGATAGGCCCCAGCACCCCCCGCGACCCAAGTGAGGATCAAGCAGTTTGGAAAATGAATGAATGAATGAATGAATGAATATATTGACAGTGTTTCTGGTAGCCTGCCTAAAAGCTTTATGCCACACTTTTTCTATTGATTGGACTCACTGTTGTGTGTCTGCTCCTGCCTGTGAATTTTATTGTTTGAAGAAAGCAGTGTTATTTATATATCACACCGAAATCTTGTTTTTAGAACAGGAATTGATCTCAGCATAGGCCAAAAATAGCATCACTTTCTTCCCTTCGATGACAAAGATTCATTGTCACTCAAAAGCAGTTTTTAAAATTTGTGTTACTTAAAATGTAATGGACACACATCTACTGATATTAGCAGCCCATTTCCACAATACAGTCCTGACTAACAAGTCATTCATCATATTCTGAATGACATATCATAGTTTGGTGCAAAATCTCTCCTATTTTAAGACTATATTTTGAACTTTTGAGTATTTGGCCTCATGACACTCATTATTTGGTGCGTACCTATGCTGACAACTTCATTGTCAATTGTGATTTTTACTTTCAGCCAGCTTCAACCAAAGGCAGGTGATGCAAAATCCAGCGCAATGTCCTCACCGTCACACAATGGTATGTTCCAAGTATTTATTTTAAGGCCTCCTCATCGTTTCCTGGCACCATAAAATTTTTTAGTACCCATAAAGTGGAAATACGTTCACTTAGCAGTATTTGACTCCTGTCGTTTGAGGGATTTCTTGATAATCTGCAGAAGAACACAGTAGTGAAGTGATATCTTGCACTTCCAATGACAGTCAGTTTGTGTAAATGAAAATGCAGCGAATGCCAGAGGTTGGCATTTTATCTTGGACTGTCTTTCCCTAACCTCCTCACCCAGCAGCCTTTAATCTGATGATAATCCCACAGAGCTCATGCAGAAAGCACAGCTGGACACGGCCGCTGGCACCGTCACAAATATCTTTCCCGCTGCTGCGCGGTGACGCCGAGCAATAGCTTTTATCCTGGCAGGGACCTCTGCAGGGCAACAGCCAGGGAGGGGAAAAAAATAACACATCTATTTTTAAAAGGGCTTGGAATTCAGCATGCCACATGGCTGGTGCTGCTGACGTTCGCATCCAGCTGTGTGTGAGTGTAGTGAGACTCACACCTTGCTGATGCTGCCACCTTGTGTCTCTTCTGTCGTGTGCTATGATTGAGCATATCTATCTATCTATCTATCTATCTATCTATCTATCTATCTATCTATCTATCTATCTATCTATCTATCTATCTATCTATCTATCTATCTATCTATCTATCTATCTATCTATCTGTCTGTCTGTCTGTCTGTCTATCTAATCTATATATAGTTGGGAGGACACACTTCACTATCTAGCTCCCTAGCTAGCGAGTTAGCTATCTCTCTAGGTAGCTAATTACTGTATTTATCGATCTAGCTCCCCAGCTAGCTAGCTAGCTGTCTGTACAAATGTCAATTACACCCAGTTATATGAAGTTCGGCATTTAATCCTGTTAAAGTCCTTTGTACTTGTAAATATGATGCATTGCCTCTCCTCCATTGCAGGTAAACATCAGGCTAAACCTCAGGGAAAGAACCATGACCAGGTTTCACATTCACATCTTAAGTGCAGTCCAGGTTCAAGGTATTTTTATTAGCTAATTACAGCCTCATAAACGGCTTTGTTTAGATGGTTTATCATCCAGGTCATAGTAATAAATGAAGACTGAATTTGTCAAAGACCTTCTGTTATCCAAAGTATGTTAAAAATTTGTGCTGGAGAGTGTCCAAATTTGAGCCTTCGTTGACACGACTATAAGATAAGATAAGATATCCTTTATTTGTCCCACACTGGGGAAATTTACAGCCTCCAGCAGCAAGAATGTAGGCAGAAAGAAGAAGAAGAAAAAAACAAACAAACACCGTTCAATTAAGTGCAATATAAATACAAAATGGATAAATCGCAGTGCTATTTACAGTTGTTTTCCACATCATTTAATTATTATTAATATTATTGTTGCTATTTTTTATTCAGCAGCCTGACAGCAGTTGGTAGGAACGGTATCTCTCCTTCTTGCAGCGCGGGTGTAACAGTCTCTGGTTGAAGGAGCTACCTAGTGCTGTCAGGGCGGGCTGGAGAGGGTGGGAGGGACTGTCCATCATAGCTTTTAGCTTAGTTAGCATCCTTCTGTTGCCCACCTCCTCCAGAGTGTCAAGGGAGCAGCCCAGGACAGAACTGGCCTTCCTGACCAGTCGCTCCAGTCTCTTTCTGTCACGGGCTGAGATGCTGCCTGACCAGCAGACAATGCCATAATGGATGGCCGAGGCCACCACCGAGTTATAGAAAGTCTTAAGGAGCGACCCCTGAACCCCAAAAGACCTCAGTTTCCTGAGTAGGAAGAGTCGGCTCTGTCCTTTCCTAATCAGGGTGTCCGTGTTTGTAGACCAGTCCAGTTTGTTGTTCAGAAGAACACCTAGGTACTTGTAGGAGGTCACCCTCTCTATGTCCATACCCTGGATGTTCATATAACTACCTGTAAATACTATATATATATTTTCTTCGGCTCATGGAAGTTTTCCCATAGGCTACTAATGATTATGTTGTTACATCACTTGCAAAAAATGTATGAAAACACTGTATGGGGCATGCCAGGCCAGTAGTTGCCAATTTTGTTTGGTGGCGTGATGTTACATGTTTTGGATTAAAAAATAATTGCCTTTGCTCAAATGCCAGGTTTTCATATAAAATAGCGAGACCATGATACTGTATATGCACCATGAAATGCAATTTCTCTAACCAGAGAATTGAAAAAGGACCGAGTTGTCTTTGTGGATTCTCACGTCACGACATTCTCTCTTAATTGGTACAATGATGTCATTGTTTTTGACTGTTGTGCAGGCGCAAATCTAAGTACACGTCCAGTACTTGCAGAAAACCTTGCGAGCGGGAGTGCGTGGCCGCGGATAACAGGCAGAGTGAGCAGCAGGAGCTGACAAGCGGTCGAGGCCATGCGGGGGAGTGCGCGGCCTCGAGGCATGTCACCAAGACCAGCAGCTCAGAGTGGAACAGCTCAGACGACCTCGCCCTCTCCGAGCCCGAGGACAGAGACTCTTATCGCTCCAGCGATGCTGCCGCCTCCGACCCACAGTGTCCTCACGCCCCCCTGGCGTACCGCTACCCCGCCGGCAATGCCGCCGCTGAGCCTCAGCGCCAGCTCGACACCTCGGGTTCAGCCTCGCCTCACCTTCGACCCGGCCAGCGACTCTCCCCTCATCAGAGCGAAACGAGCGACGCCGTGTTCCGCCCCAGGATGCTCGAAGAACACTTCCAGGCCAGCCCTCGCCACAGGAAGCCCGACATCTCCGGCTTGCGGACCTTCTCGGACGCCAGTTCCAAGTCGGGCTCGGACCCAGAGAGGAGCACGCCGTCGTCATGCGAGAGCGACGACAGACTGGCGGCGGGTTACCGAGCGGAGCAGGCGCCCCACACTCAGGAGGTTTCTCTCACCACATACTTCAACGTGGACAATTGCATGACAGAAACATACCGTCTCAAGTACCACAACCAGCGGCCTCTGCTGCTGTCGGCCAGCGTGCCGCGAGCCGTGGGCCCATCTGAGCGCAGGGACGCCTCGCACACCCTCCCTACTGACACGCAAGATGTGTCGAAAGCCAAACCTGAATCAAGTAAGTTCTTTCTGACACTCACATTATACAGTGGTACCTTGAAGTTCTCCCACAATCCGTTCTGTCATTTTGGATGTCTGAACTTCCATTACAATGCTTTTCAAAAGAAAATCTTCGACAGCATTTGTCCCCGTTAGGGTCGCGGGGGAGCTGGAGCCTATCCCAGCTGACTTTTTGGGCAAGAGGCAGGGTAGACGCTGGGCTGGCCAATCACAGGTCCTTTCTTGACAAACAACCATTCACATTCACATTGACGCCTAAGGAAAATTTAAAGCAGGGAGGGGCAACTAGAGACCGAATTATAAAACTTTTGGTGCTTTGGAACTTCAAGGTACAGTGTCACTATAGTTCTCCAATGGCTGTGATTATTTACATGCCTTCATTCATTTGTTGCCAGGCAATACAAGCAATAATCCCACCGCGAAATGGAACCCAGTAAGCGCCAAAGGTCTGGATGAACGAGGCTTTTTATGAGTCTACCTTTTTTTTTCCTTTTTCTTTTTTTACATGCATCAACTGTGCAGTCATATGAGATTGAAAATGAATGCCAAAGAGTTTACAGAGGTTTGAAATAGACTATGTGGACAAAAGTGTTGGCACACCATGTCGATAACATCTGCGGGGAGTGAAAATGTGCTGCTATAAGGCATCGGAGGGTGTCAGAATGTTTGTTGGACCTGGCTACAATTATTGTCCTAAATGTTGTTGATCTCAAATTCACACTCACCCAAGCATGCCTTTCTGGTTCTTGCCTTTCCATAATATCGGTTCCCTCCAAACCTAGAATTGTCCAAAATGTCTTCTTTAAGGAAGGGTACACACCAACAAGGTCATCAGAGGCAGGAAACCAACACTTTTTTTCGTTGATATGTGCGTAGACTCAAACATCCAAAACTTTAAAACATCACTCGAGACGTAAAAATCGGTATCGTGTGTGTAACTCAATTCAGATGAATTATGATTCAAAAAGAGAACAACAACCCCCGATTGTTTAATTCATCCATCGTGAGGTGTGTCCAAATCATTTTTGTCCATTCCAGAGTGAAATTTCCATCCTGAGTGGAATTTATGGCTGCAAGCATATCATCATAAGTGTAGCCTTGTTTCAAGATGAAAGATGTTATTGTTTCACGCATTATTAACGCTCTCTTTTGCACACACACGCACTCGTCTTCCACAAGTTCTGGACAGTTTTGCACTGACTCCTATTTTAGACACGTTATGCATAATTTGATATACAAAATTTGTGTTGTAATAGCCCGCAGAAGTGGATCAGAACACTGCTGGTCCATTTCGATACGAACTCGTTATACAATTGTCTTGACACGGCAGCATGATGTCATGTGTTCCCACCGAAGGGGCTTACATCAGCACCGCTGAAGGCAGTTATCTTACATATTGAATGAATACTACACTGTGAAGGCACCCCGGCATGTTCAACGTTATCAGTTTTTATGACGACGCCTTCATACACGATCAGAATGGACTGTGATTTAAGTGTTGATCTGTGATTATCCCATAAAAATAGAAAGTTTAACATTCCGAAATTAGCCATTTTATGAGGGATAGCGCGATTAACAGGAGGATAATAGCAAATATGACCATCAGTTCTAAAGGAGACTTAAAATAAGTGAGACAATGGCTTGTAAGACAGCCTACTAGAACATCTGAACTTCATTTGGGGTTAACCAGAGGCACTTGAAATGATTTTTTTTTTCAATTGAATTGTATAGGTTCTAGGTCACATTATGGTGGGGGGAAAAAGTCTTGAAATCATTTATCTTGGTCTCATTTTGTTTAAGTCGCAAAAGCCTCGAACAGGGGTGTAGACCTTTTGTATTCACTGTATATGTACTTTATGCTCACATTCAGGCCAAAATGTTTGGATAGGTGCATATTATGCTTGAAAAGAAACTTTTTAAGGTGAAGAAATGGCCGATTGCTCAACGGCCAAGCCGGTGACCTGATATAAACCCAATTGAGGATGTTTTTTTTTTTTTTTTTTACTTGACACAAGTCAAGACAGCAAGAGCCATAAATGCAGTCAAATGCTGCTTACGTTCACAATGATAGCACTTTCCATCCATCCATCCATCTTCTACCGCTTATCCGGGGCCGGGTCGCGGGGGCAACAGCTTTAGCAGGGAAGCCCAGACTTCCCTCTCCCTAGCTACTTCTTCCAGCTCTCCCCGGGGGATCCCGAGGCGTTCCCAGGCCAGCTGGGTGACATAGTCACTCCAGCGTGTCCTGGGTCTTCCTCGGGGTCTCCTCCCGGTGGGACATGCCCGGAACACCTCACCAGGGAGGCGTTCAGGAGGCATCCGAATCAGATGCCCAAGCCACCTCATCTGGCTCCTCTCGATGTGGAGGAGAAGCGGCTCGACTCTGAGCCCCTCCCGGATGACCGAGCTTCTCACCTTATCTCTAAGGGAGAGCCCGGACACCCTGCGGAGAAAACTCATTTCGGCCGCTTGTATCCGGGATCTCGTTCTTTCGGTCACGACCCATAGCTCGTGACCATAGATGAGGGTTGGAACGTAGATCGACCGGTAAATTGAGAGCTTCGCCCTTTGGCTCAGCTCCTTCTTCACCACGACAGACCGATACAACGTCCGCATCACAGCAGACGCTGCACCGATCCGCCTGTCGATCTCTCGCTCCCTCCTGCCCTCACTCGTGAACAAGACCCCAAGATACTTAAACTCCTCCACTTGGGGCAAGATCTCTCCCCCGACCCGGAGGGGGCACTCCACCCTTTTCCGACTGAGGACCATGGTTTCAGATTTGGAGGTGCTGATTTTCATCCCAACCGCTTCACACTCAGCTGCGAAACGCTCCAGTGAGAGTTGGAGAGCCCCGTTTGAAGGAGCCAACAGCACCACATCATCTGCAAAAAGCAGGGATGCAATACTGAGGCCACCAAAACGGACGCCCTCAACGCTTCGGCTGCGCCTAGAAATTCTGTCCATAAAGATTATGAACAGAATCGGCGACAAAGGGCAGCCTTGGCGGAGTCCTACCCTCACTGGAAACGATTCCGACTTACTGCCGGCAATGCGAACCAAACTCTGACATCGGTGGTATAGTGACCGAATAGCCCGTATCAGGGGGTTCGGTACCCCATACCCACGAAGCACCCCCCACAGAACTCCCCGAGGGACACGGTCAAACGCCTTCTCCAAGTCCACAAAACACATGTAGACTGGTTGGGCGAATTCCCACATACCCTCGAGGACCCTGCTAAGGGTGTAGAGCTGGTCCACTGTTCCACGGCCGGGACGAAAACCACACTGCTCCTCCTCAATCTGAGGCTCGACTTCCTGACGGACCCTCCTCTCCAGCACCCCTGAATAGACCTTACCAGGGAGGCTGAGGAGTGTGATCCCTCTGTAGTTGGAACACACCCTCCGGTCCCCCTTTTTAAAAAGAGGGACTACCACCCCGGTCTGCCAATCCAGAGGCACTCTCCCCGTTGACCACGCGATGTTGCAGAGGCGTGTCAACCAGGACAGCCCCACAACATCCAGAGCCTTGAGGAACTCCGGGCGGATCTCATCCACCCCTGGGGCCCTGCCACCGAGGAGCTTTTTAACCACATCGGTGACTTCAACCACAGAGATAGGAGAGCCCACCTCAGGGTCCTCAGACTCTGCTTCCTCCAAGGAAGACGTGTTGGTGGAGTTGAGGAGGTCTTCGAAGTACTCTGCCCACCGGTTCACAACGTCCCGAGTCGAAGTCAGCAGTGCCCCATCCCCACTGTACACAGTGTTAGTGGTGCACTGCTTCCCCCTCCCGAGACGTCGGATGGTGGACCAGAATTTCCTCGAAGCCGTCCGGAAGTCGGCTTCCATGGCCTCACCGAACTCTTCCCACGCTCGGGTTTTTGCCTCGGCGACCACCGAAGCTGCGTTCCGCTTGGCCAGTCGATACCTGTCAGCTGCCTCTGGGGTCCCACAGGCCATAAAGGCTCGATAGGACTCCTTCTTCAGCTTGACGGCATCCCTTACTGCTGGTGTCCACCAGCGAGTACGAGGGTTGCCGCCACGACAGGCACCAACCACCTTACGGCCACAACTCAGATTGGCCGCCTCAACAATAGAGGCACGGAACATGGTCCACTCGGACTCAATGTCCCCCGTCTCCCCCGGAACATGGGAAAAGCTCTGTCGGAGGTGGGAGTTGAAACTCCTTCTGACAGGGGATTCTGCCAGACGCTCCCAACAAACCCTCACAATACGTTTGGGTCTGCCAGGACGGACCGGCATCTTCCCCCACCATCGGAGCCTACTCACCACCAGGTGGTGATCAGTTGACAGCTCCGCCCCTCTCTTCACCCGAGTGTCCAAAACATGCGGCCGCAAATCCGATGATACAACCACAAGGTCGATCATCGAACTACGGCCTAGGGTGTCCTGGTGCCAAGTGCACATATGGACACCCTTATGTTTGAACAAGGTGTTCGTTATGGACAATCCGTGGCGAGCACAGAAGTCCAATAACAAAACACCAAAACAAAACAGAGAGGGTTGCTTCCCTCCGCCTTCGGGTGGGGGGACGGGTCCTGACTGTTGTTTGTGCATATGCACCAAACGGCAGCTCAGCATACCCACCCTTTTTGGAGTCCTTGGAGGGTGTGCTGGAGAGTACTCCTGCTGGGGACTCCCTTGTTCTGCTGGGGGACTTCAATGCTCACGTGGGCAATGACAGTGAGACCTGGAGGGGCGTGATTGGGAGGAACGGCCCCCCCGATCAGAACTCGAGTGGTGTTTTGTTATGATAGCACTTTGAACTCCCAAAATAAAGCAAAATGTTACGTTTTTGAGAATCATCTGAAATTCAAGTTGCGTCGACAGTACGCTTACATTGATTGTTGTAATTCTCATGGTGTATGATGGCAAACTCGTAAACACTGGCCAAATCCTTCTACAGGTCACATTGCGACATACACCCTTAGTACTTAGTCCAAACTGGCGCCACTTATTGCTTCTTTTAATGACCTGCCAAGTGTTAATGAGTGACAGAAGCTCATGCAAATGCATCGATAACGATTTTTTTTTTTTTTGGTGCCGTCAGTGATATTTGAAGCGATTAAAAGCAGATTTAAAGGCCTCCCAAGTGGGGATATGTACAAATAAGTTGCACGCCAGCCGCCCACAAACGATTCAACCTATTTTGTGTTTGACTTTCAATTCTTCTCCCAATCCTCACATATTAAATGCTACTATTTATGTTTTCGGTGTGAATGGTACCAATGAAATTCAGATGCCAATCCAACATCACGCTGGGATAAAAGTCCCACAATGTCCCCAAAATTCCCCCCCCCCCAAACGTGCATGTGGCCTTTACCAAGTCTTTCTAGCTTGCTTGTTACAGCAGAAGCATGAGCATGACAATAGTCCAAAACAACATAAACTATCCAATATTTATTGAAACGTACTAATCCGATTGATGTTTGTAAGTTCAACCGTTTTTTTTTTTTTTTTGGTTTGTTTGTTTGTTTGTTATTTTTAAACACTTGAATGTTCTGATTCTCTTGTTTATACAAATGCATCTGTTGTAAATATGAACGTACGAATCAAATAATAGACTTCGAAACTGTCCGGAGTTATACTATGCATTAAGTTGCTACGGTTATTTTGACATGTGTTAAGATTTTGTCAGATCTGTAGCGTCCCAAAACGTATGTAAAAATAAGATACGTGTGGATGCATCATCACATACACCTGTACACATTATTATTAAGATTTATACTTTATTTTACTTACTTAGCTTTATAAAGGACCTTTCAAGGGGACCCAATAACTCATGGCCGTAATTAAAAAAAAAAAATACAATGCCAGACAAAGTTTTTACAAATATAATAACGCTCTGTTTTGATTGAGACAGTAGCTGAATTATTCATTTCATAATATTTTGTTATTGTGGTTGTTTGCAGTGTTATTGAACTATCGACATTTAAATTTGTAAATGTTTAAAAAACAATGTTCCAAACAAAATTACAACCAAAAATGTTGGCATTGTTCTAGTTAGTAAGGAGGCGTTTGCATTCTTGAAACTGCTTGTAAGATTTGAATGTAGCCTTTCTTGACTAATCCCCGCCCTCGACTACAGCCACGCCCCTCACTAACATGCTCGAGCGCAATTCTCAAGCATGGCCGTTCAGAATGCATGTCCGGCTGCCACAAAATTGCAGCAGTAGCAATGCTAAACTAGCATTAGCACTGTAAACAATCTGACTTTAGCCGCGGCTGCTACGTTTGTCATTCGTAATGGAGTTTTAAAACAAGACTATTTGTTATAGGTGTGAACTTTTATTTTTTTTGGAACATACCATCAATTAAAAATTGAAAAGATGTTTAAAAAAAAAAAAAAGACCTGTCGTGCCGAAATGTTGCTCATTCTGCATCCTTCTGAATCCTCTCACTGCCTGAGTTATTTTTCCTGTGCTCTTGTTTGCTAGTCTTGTGCCTAGTTGTTGGCAAACGGGGATGGGCATGTTCTCATTTTGGGGGTTGGATATTGTGCCATAGTTTCAGCAAAGCTCCTGAAGGCCAAGGTAAACAGGTCAGCACGAGGCCATGGGGGCATGAATGTCTTCACGAAACATCATAGCTATAAATTACAACGCATGGTAAAATCTATCTTGCGCAAGCTTATATAGCTAAAAACAAAAATGAAAATCTCTGAAAAAACCTGATGTGCTACCAAAAAAAAAAAGAGGCATTTTTGAAATCAGCATCAAAAATACATTTAGGGATTCAAATTTGCTGCTGACCAATGTTCAGCTATTTGGCTAATGATACGGCATGTATATTATGATGAATGTTGACGCTCTTTAAACTGACTCAATATCCATCGTCGGCAATGACTGAAGAAAAAAAAAGGTGATACACAACAACAACCACACTAATAAACATATTATCAAATGGACTAAACATGTTGACGGAATAATGAGACCTCCTTGAAAATGACATGCTGCATCTCAAGAATTTATCAAATTTATATTGAATTACTTTACAGGTGTAGCAAATGTTTTGTCCTGTGTAGTGCTTCTTCATTTCTTCAAGTATTTTGAAGACAAACCTCATCCCTGGTCTGTACCTTATAATGCCATAATATTATATTGTACAGTTACTATAATTATTTGATGGTGTATATTTCATTTTAGATGTGTCACACCATATAAATGTGCCCCCGCCCTCCCAATCACCTAAAGAGAGTGTGCGACATGATTCAAGGATGCCTTCAAGCGAGTTGATTGTGCTGTTGTGCTTCTACTAATGGATGGATTGTTCCTTTGTGTTGTTTTAGTGGATTATTCGAGCCATTGTTAGGCACACTGATAACGATGTAGCACCTTTCTGACGTTTTATTTTTTCCTTTCAAATTCCTTCCACTCTGTACAGAATCCGATTCCATTTTCTCGTATTGTACACTGGGCGTGTCTTCCGTTGCATCACGAGTGCCTTGACATTTTTATGAGTGACACCATGTTTGTTGGTGTGGAGGCCCCGTGGCGCGGGTTGTGATGTCAGAACTTCCCCCACCCCCACTCCCCTCCCCAATATGCAGCACTAAGGGGCGACCAATGTGACGCCAAAAAACAAACGGTCATTTTTTTTTTGTCCCCTGTCACATGACGTTTTATTACCGTATTTCCTCAAGTAGTGGGCTTTATTTTTTTGAGGAAGGAGGCATCTGTTGGAGATATTGTTGCATCACGACATACTGCTTCATAGATATGCTATTAATCCTTCCCAGTCACCTCTCCCGCCCGAAATAAAAATGAGTAGAATTAATTTGACCTTCAATTAGAAATAATGCATACAGTTATAACATCATCAAATACAATGAAACTGTTTTTGTGACACTTTTTCCCACAATGCATATTGTGGGGGGGGGGGGGGGGTGCGAATAAGACACAGATGGATATACTGTAGTGGAGACTCTAACCCCCTTTGCTTCTCAGCATGGCAATAAATATTAGTCGTTCCTCACAGAGGATAAAGACTTTATGCCACTGAGTACGTTACATGATTCGACTGCTGCATTGCCGCAAAGATTGTGCTCAGATAGCCGTTGCGACTCCACTGCATAGATGCTAATTGCTATTGCATTTCCCTGTCGTGTTTTCCCCATTTTATACTATTCGAAGCCATGCGCTTGATGTAGCAGTAAACAGCTTGAAACCTCTTTTTGAAGGATATTTCCAGCCTCATTTTGTCAAAAACACATCTATATCCTTCATGATGATGACCAATAAAGTAAATGACAAGTCTTTGTGCATTTTACTTGCATAGCCTCCAAAATTCGACCAAATGTTTTTGGTTCCAAGCCACTGTTTGGGAACCCATTCACATGTCCGTTTTCCATAGCGTTTTTCTTCATTAGTGTGATAAGTGAGCCACAGTCTATCCCAGCTGACTTTAAGCGAAAGATGTGTTTGTTCTTTTTATTTATTTTTATTTTTTTCCATCAAATTTGACCCATGACAAAAATTAGTTTGACACCCCTGCATGTACACGTTGCTTATTTTCTTTTGGTTTGAATTTACCATGATGCGCCACGAGTTACGAAAGCAAACCCAAATCAGCGTGTAAAACAGAAATGTAGCGCGAGGTGGAACTATGACTGTAGTAAAATAGAGCGGTGATTTAGTTGAGGGGAGGCATTCATTTTATTTGGTGGACAGTGCACCCGCGACAAATCGAGACGGGAAGGGTACCGGAACGAAGGCCACTATTTGAGGACATACAGTACGTATACATCAGTCTTTACTGCAACAGTTTGGAGATGTAATCACGCTCATTTTTCATCAACACACACACACACATTTACACACACACATACGGACGGAACTTGTGTACGTGCAGTTGTGGTTCTCCGTTATAGCGGCCGATGCTGCCTTGTACTGTATGTACATGTGGATCACATCTCTGTGCGAGTAGCATCACCATTTCGGGAAAACAACGTCCAGAATCTGTCTGCACTTTATATTTTTGTAGATAATAAATATTTATTTTTTATTTATTACTGTTGAATAAATGACTGTGTCACTCTGAGAATGTGTCACTTTTCCCCTGTCTTCCTTTTTCAGCCGATGAACTGCCGACTGCCAAAAACAACACTGCCTTAGTTCCTCCCCCAAGGTATACACATTTTTTCAAATGACAAAGATATACTTCCTTGACATTGGTAAGCTACTTCTTACTAAATCCTAAGCGGGTGCACAGACCAAAAACTGACACCCTTACTCTGTGTTTCAGGCTTTTGTGCCGCGCACAAATATCATGACTTTTCACACTCTCAGACTGATGTCTTGCTTTGCCAGGCAACTGCAAACGGCAAAAACAGAGCACAAATACATTTAAAATCACAGTTGCGTGATAAAGCCTAACAGAAATGTTTGACACCAAAACCTGAAAAGAACCACGGACTGAGAGACGTGAACATTAGTAAAACAGAATACTGATGATGCTACTAAACAAGGTGACATAACCAGTTTTCCGATCGCCGTTTAGCCATTTGCATGGCTGCTAGCATCGACATCCATTGTACATATCACTTTAATATAAAGAACAAAACAGACTTGCAACAAATATAAAGAGTTTATGGCAGTTTTTGACTGAACAAAAAAAAATCATCTGCAAAAATAGTTTTGGGGATGCTTGATATACGTTTAAACAAGGAGAGTATGTTAAGAGTTATTGATGACGACAAAGTCAAAACCCAGTGCAATTAATTTAATGGGTTTTTTTTCTTTCTGGGAGGTGAGGGTGGGGGTTGTGGGTGGGCGCACATACCTGAGGCATGTCACACAGTACACTTTGTACAAGTTATGCGGTAAGTCACACAAAATTGTCTGCAACCCCCTGGCAAGGTTCACTAAACCTAAGCCCTCTTGAAAATCCTTTTAGCGTCCACGCCGTCATAGCTGTAGCTCTGTGGGTAGAAAACAAAGATGCCACTTCACTAGACTCAGACTGTGAATGGTGTGTGTGTGTGTGTGTGTGTGTGTGTGTGTGTGTGGTTCAAGGTGCCCCACCTGTATGAGCTCATCTCCTTGCACAATTCTTGTGGTTGTTAGCTGCTTGCCGTTGTCTTTCCTGGTGAAGGTGCCCTTCAGCGTGTCACCCTCCAGCACCCATGAGCCCTGCAATCAGGTTTAACTTTCGTTTTTTTTTTTTGTTCGCACGTCATTTTCTACATCTTTATTCGGGTCGCGGGTAAACTGGAGGAAAACGGGTGGGAAAACTTCTAATTAAGGGCCACATTCGATTTTTTTTAAATGAAAATAAACAGATGAACCTAGGTGACTCCTAGATGAGGTAAAAAGAAAAAAAAAACGGCCCCAAGTGTGACTTCAATATAGACCCTTGCTTTGTGTTGCAGTTTATGTTCATCTGTAAACAAATCAAATCTTCCAGTCTTCAAGGCTCAAAGTCTGACGTGATTGATTTGGAGGGGGAGCAGTGACAAACGTCCTTAAGAAGCATTCGATGAACCGTTTCGTTTACTCACAGAGACTTCGGTGCCGTCAGCCAGGCTGTACTCGAAGTTGACCCCCAGGGTGAAGTCGATTTCCAGGGTGCGGAAATTGCTGCTCTCCTTCACGTGGAACTTGTCTCCGTTCTGCTCGATGGTAATTTTTAGATTGTCGTGGGCCGCAAGCTTCCTTTTCATCATGTTGACACCTGTCAATGCACATGTCACCTGTTAGTGGTGCTGTGTGTGGCTTCTTCCTTTTTTTTAATTTTTATTGTTTTTCACTTAAATGACACTGCGAGAGAGAGAGATGTAAATATAGATTTTGTTCATTCAAGAAGAACATAAAAATTGTGACATATAAAATAAGCAATGGAAGCAATTCAAAAGAAAAGCACATGATGCAAAAACTGACAATTAGATATTTAAAAATGCACACGTTGAAAATCAAACAAATATTAACTTTAAAAAAAACATCAAGTAAAAAAAACAAAAGACTGTAAAATTAGCCGTTTTAGAAAGAAACAACAAAGAACATTTTACAAAGGCACCTATCTATAAAACTTGTATTGTTACCAGTATTACACTTGCTTCTTTCGGCCCAAATAGCATCCCATGACCCAAATCCAAATAATGACAAGAATTCCAGTCGTATCCTTCAGTTTGCTCGCATACCCATTTGCTCCATGAACTTGTCATAGTTGTCATTGCGGTCCACTTTCCAGTTGCCGTTGAAAGTCATGGTGGTGCTGCCGCTGGTGGTAATGAGGGTGAACACGGGTGGTGACCGAGGTGGGCTGGGGGTTTCTGACTCTGCAGCAAAGCAAAAGAGGGTTGTAAGCGTGCCTCCTTTTCAAAGCACTCTTATCTGCTCATCTATCTTGAGTGCTGATGTGGCCGTGTAAAGCTCACGCTTTCTCAGGTAAGTACAACCCCGCGGCCGCTTCTCATTGGACGCCCTCAGCCAGCAGAAAAAAAAGGTGGGCGCAGCAGTTCAAACATGCAAAGGGTGTTTACATAAAGGGGCCTGTTTCTTGTGTCACAATGCAGAGCTTACTGCTTTAGAATAAGGCTTTGCCCATAGCAGTTTTCTAAGATATTTATAAATGAATAATAAACGAGGGTGAGAGTTTATTCTGGTCTTCAAAAACAAAACAGAAATTGTGCCAGTGCCAAATGTGCTGGTCCATGGTCCGATGGTTGCGTAGTGGTGCAATACATATAGAGACATAATATAACGATACTCACAGACATATATTCTTCATCCTCTCCAAAGAATGACTGCAGCTTCCTGAGGAGCTGAGACGTCTCTATGTACTGTATACCCTTATGCCTGTATTATACTGTTCCAGGGAGGTGGCCAAGGCACGCACACACTAAGGAGCAGCACAGTGTACATTGAAGTTTAATTAAAACGGATTTATATTGTATTTAACTATGTCATCACCTTATGGTTTTATAAAGTACAATATAAAAAACCCCACCAAATTTACCAACTGTATTATGAGTTAATAAGAACAATGATAATAATTTGTTACGCGCTTTTCTCAACATCCACACAAATGAAGAGACAAGAGAAACTTATGTCTCGATGGAAGCAGTGGGGGTGGCGAAGCACTCGCTTCAGAAAGAGAATGACGGCCAGCTAGCGGGCTCCAACCACATCCGAGTCGGCGAGTGCTGTTAGTGGTGAAGTCTTTCATCCACGGAATGATTAGCCCGCTAGATAGCGACGGCCCGAGGTCTCAGCCAGCGAATATTAAATGATAGTCCACCATGGGCCATGTTATGAGAGCTTATCGGTGATAGTGTTAGCATGGCCTTGTGGTCAAATATCTCCATGTTAAATTGCTTTCCCTTTCTCGAATGTTAACATGACCACACAGCCTTGTTGACATGAATACCGCTAGCCCAAAATGGCCACCACCGCGCACAATGCAATGCGACTTTCTGTGCAAAGGACAAATTCCGTAGTATACAGTCTGACTGTGAATACAGTTATATTGCTTGTCTACATGTTGTCGCTGAATCATTTGGTTTCCGTGCTGCGTCGAGGGTTACGGCGCATCATAGATGCTAATTAGCATTAGCTGTTTGAAATACACAGTGTGAATACTCTTTGTTTTATGTTTAGTTTGACAGCAAGCTTTAACCGGAAGTGCCATTGAACAGCTTGACGCCTCTTTTGTTCGTCAAAGCATGAAAATCGGTCAAACAATGGCTCGGATCTTGTAAATCAAGGCATCACTGTACAATACTTACCTTCTGAGTCTTCAACCTCTGAATCTCACTGATTGAAATGTTTTTGTAGCAGAAGCCTGGTGTTATGGGTGTGGCCATCTTGGAAATATGAGTTGGTGCGGGGTAATGTTCCTCTCCTTTTAATTCATTTCTGAATTTAACAAAACTGGAATCAGCCCCCTCAAATTCTCATTGTCTCAATTGAGGTAAAAATGTCCCAATGTGAACCACCTTTGCTGCGATTTACATGCTGCTTATCACTCGAGATATGATGACATGATGGCCTGTATTTGCAGTCACAGTGATAATGACACTCCAGCTGATACCTTCGACCTTCATTTGCTCATACAAGAGACCTTTGACATAGGGGACACACACACACACACGCACGCACACACACACGCGTGCAGTCATTGTGCGTCAACAAGAACTCCACTTTGCAGAAGGTGTCTAAGATAAACTCTGCATAAACTACATGTTACGCTTTGATAACTTTACCTTTCTCCCAGAGCACCATACACCACTGGACACTTTATTATGTATACCTGCACAATAAAATAAAATCAATAAATAATAACATATATGTATAAAAAAGTCAGTTTTAACCTGGATTTAAAAGCATTTATGATTGGGGCTGACCTCACTTCTGTTGGAAGCGTCTTCTATTTTCTACATGCAGCATAGCAACTAAACTTTGCTTTACCGTGTTTGCTTTACATTTTTGAATTTGTAAAGGGCTGCCCATGGATAACTTGTACATCAGTGTAGGTAGGCAACATAAGGCTGAAAGGTACAGGCATTAAAGTGCAAAATACGAAAATCGAGACCCTGGGACTGTTGAGCAACTGAAGTCGCACTCAAGCAAGAATGGGAAAGAATCACGCCTATGAAACTTCAACAATTAGTGCCTTATTTTCTAACTTAATAATTTCCGAGTAACATATTTTTAATCAGAGCCCACTTGGCTCTCAACCTTTTTGATTCCTGTACGTATCATTTGGTACGTTTACATTATTCACCACTCGATTTGATTGCCATCTTCTTCAGTCAATAAAGTGTCCTATCGCCACGTTGAAGTGTGTCTATTGTACACACACAGTGCCCCAATCAGAAGATGTTATCAGGAAAGAGATAACACTTATAGTACCTGAGTCATTATGAAGAGCTGAGCAGCTAAAAATGGAAATACTGCTTACATGTTTATTCCAATTGATGTTACCTTTGACCTTACACACCTGCAAACCAATATTGCTTGTTACACCAATTTCGTATTCAAAATTTCTTCAGTGGCGGCCCGGTAGTCCAGTGGTTAGCACGTCGGCTTCACAGTGCAGAGGTACCGGGTTCGATTCCGGCTCCGGCCTCCCTGTGTGGAGTTTGCATGTTCTCCCCGGGCCTGCGTGGGTTTTCTCCGGGTGCTCCGGTTTCCTCCCACATTCCAAAAACATGCATGTCAGGCTGATTGGACGCTCTAAATTGTCCCTAGGTGTGAGTGTGGGCGTGGATGGTTGTTCGTCTCTGTGTGCCCTGCGATTGGCTGGCAACTGATTCAGGGTGTCCCCCGCCTACTGCCCGGAGATGGCTGGGATAGGCTCCAGCACCCCCCGCGACCCTAGTGAGGATCAAGCGGTTCGGAAAATGGATGGATGGATGAATTTCTTCAGTGAATACAATTCTTGTGGCATTTTCCACAGGGTTGGGCTCTTTTTACAGACACTAGAGGGAGCCCGTGACGTATTACATAACCACCTTTGCTATTGCGACTCAACCCGAACCAAAGATTCAAAGGTGCTCGACACAAGACGTTTCGAGGTTACGACCGGTGTGCGATGCAGGCGCTCGAATCAAATGTTACGTAGATATTTTACTGCGTTATCTTAAATTACTGACTATGGTTTAAGTTGCTGAATGATACATTTTGCACTCATGAGAGATGAGTTAAAAATATTTTATTTGGGGCATTTTCCAAAAGTTACATACAACAGTACAGCAAAATAAAACATAATAATAATAAATATGTGTCTCTAAAAGGTTTCTGTGCATTAACACTGCAGTGGTAAATACTAAACGTGTGTGCAATTTCATGAGGTACACGAACATCAACCCCTCCATAATTTCTATACTTCTAGACCTCATGATTTTTTGTTGCAGGTGAATTGGAGCCTATCCCATCTGGTCGCCAGGCAATCGCAGCCATATGTGGTAGACAACGTATATTGTAATATTCACACCTATGGCCAATCTAGAGTCTTCAATGAACTAGCGGGCATATTTTGGGAATATGTGAGGAAGCAGAAGTACCGCAACACAGTCCAAACAAGCGCAGGTAGAACGTGCAAACTCCACAAGTCGAGATTCGAATCAAAATCTCTGAACTGTGCTACATGTGCTTAAAATGTTGGCAAGTTAACATCCAAGCCAAATAGTGTACAAAGTGGAAGTGCTTCAAGAGTGCGATTAGACAAAGGCGTTCACGCGCAAAATATTTTACACATAAAAGAAAAACCCCCACATTGGTCAAACATAAAATGTCCACTTAGAGTGAGGAATGAAGTAAATATATTGCGACTTGAAAATATTCACCCTCACCAATGGGGGAGGGGGGGGGGCATGGTCAACAAACACGTTGATGTAGCCTATGTAGAATAAACTTCGAATGTTTTTGATATATTGTTTTCTTTTACTTTTTAAAGGTGAAATATCACTAACTTGAATGTCATTATGATTCCACTGTGGGTGTGTTTGGGCAGTGAAACGTGCTTGACAAGTACAGCTATTATCACTCAAACTAATCAATATGTGTCTAAATTAGACACAGTAAATCCTGGACTGTATATTATAGTGTGGCAAAGCACAGTGGCACAATTTCATACCGACAACTTTTGTGTCCAATCAACAACCGTGTTATTTCATTCTACTCAATCCATCTGATGAATTAGAGTTGAAGGAAGGGGAGGGCATCAGTGGACTTCCTGTCTGGACAGGAACCACACCTTCATGGGCTCCTTCTTCCCTTTCATGGTGACGGGGCCTCTGTAAGCCAGGTGGAACTGAGGGTCCGCGTTCTCAGGGGACTGCAAGCACCTGGAACAACAGCAAAGGCTTGTTTTTGTAAACCGTGTGCCTTCACAATAATAGCTAAGGGTGTACACTCATCTATTGGCTGGTTTTGTGCTCAGGTCAAAACACTCTCTAATATAAAATTATTGCTTTGGTGTCATCTTTATGCAAAGGGATTACAGTGAAATGAGGCATAACCTTGTCTGATAGCAAAGTAGTCCTTTGTAGTATTTTTATATACTTTTTGTTCTTATACTTCTCCCTTTCATAATTTTGCTGCTGTAAATTGGGAATTTCTCCATTCTGAGACAAATAAAAGTTTTCTTATCTTGTAGCATCAAAAAGCAATTATATGGCTTTTTAGAAGGTGCTTATTATATTTATTACTGTCGGCGGGGCTCAGTTCCTTTAACACACTTGATCTAAAGACAATGGTGCCGCGAGATACGAGTTACGTGTGTACTTCAATATGCCAAACCTGAACAGAGGTGTTAAATCCAGGGCCAGAAAGTAAAAACCCACGTGACCGTTTCTCACCTGTATGTATATTCTGAAACATTGATTTTGCCCTTTTCACCAGTGGTTTCCGTGCGGCTTGTGAGGTTGACCGTGTTGCCGAAGAGGCAGTACCGAGGCATTCTCTGGCCAATCACCCCTGTCACCACCTCTCCCGTGTGGATCCCGATCGTAATCTGCAAAAACAACAATGTTTCCGTAACAGCTCCAGAAGAGGCACTTGTAAGCAATCGACAGACTATTTCCCTGTCAAGCGCTTGACACTGTGGTGGTCTTCAGAGCGTGAAGGCGCTCTTGTGCGCGAGATGAATGAGAATCTATTTTTAACTAGGGAGAGTGTAATCATTTGAGTGTGTTTTTGCTCTGAAAAAGTCCGCTCCTCTTTAGTGTGGCCAAAATAAACAAGCTTTTCTTAAAGCAGGCATATTCTGCAATCAATGAAATAGTAACCATCACCCACGGTACATTTGAACACGGGAAACTCGGCTGCTGTTTAAAACAAACACAAATGAGTACAATAATAAATGAATTAAATCCCTTTTCATGGTGTCAATTATAACTAAAACTATTTTATTTTATTTTTTTAGTGCAGATAGTAACAAGTTAAAAAAAAAGCCCCAGGCTAACCTATGGCTGTAGAGGCGCATGTGTTCCAGCCGCAGAAAAAAAGTACAAATACCCTTAATTTATTGCTGTGTGGTTAAAAATAAATACGGTAAAATACACTTTCTGCCTGTGAGCAAATCACTGTGCAACGTCTTTGCCTTTTCACATGCGGTACTGTTGATGGTCACCATGAAAACAGCTAGTCCAAAATGGCCGCCGCATCCCATAACACAATAGGGTGTGGCGGCCATTTTGGGCTACCGGTATTCAAAGTGAATGTTAACAAAGCTGTGAAGTCACATGAGTGAAAGACCGCACGTTAAAACGCAAGAAAGGTAAGGGGATTTACAGGGAAACATTAGAATACCGTGACCAAAAGTACAACCTGGCAAAATTTCCCCTTTGTTAGTACGGTTAACAATCACTAGCTGATACGCCTCAGCCTACTAGCTAGCTAACTGTCTTATCCCCACTATAGCCGACACGTTTTTTTTCTTTCGGTGTCTCTTTGTATCCACTGCTATTAATAACTATTTTTGGGTGATGAGTTAAGCGCTACAGAAATTTTATTTCTTAGTATTTTTATTATTTTTTAAAATATTTTATTATTACTACAACAGATAAGATTTTGACAAACCAAACTGTGCAGTGGGATCACAAATCTACACAAATCTCTTGTCTAGTTATGTTTTTCAGCAGTGCTGAAAACGGGGGGATTTATCTGATTAATTCTTATTCCATCAACCCAGTATTAACTAGAATGCAATGTTTAGATTAGCGGGGGCCGATGATCATATTATTGCAAAACCTTTTTTTTTTTAAACTCAACTTGCGCTTTATCAAATCTGTATAATATTTATTCCTTTGAATTGAACCAATGAAAGAAATGAACTTTTCTACAATATTCACAACGATTGCAATCGCACCTGCATAAGGGTCCAAATCCCACCTGTACGGGCTCGTCGTCCACTTTGACTTGTCCCGCGATCTCCAACATGTCGAGCGCGAGATGGCAAATGGACTTGGCGTGGTGTGTGCACGGCTCGGGTAGGCCGCTCACCGTCATGTACTTGTCGCCCACCGTCTCCACCTGTGTCGAAAACATTCCATAGCTTCCAGTGAGCCCCATTCTCTTTATTTGAAAAGTGCATTGTGTGACGCCCACCGAAGACATTAATGTCTTTCAATACACAGAGCAGCCCAAAATAAACTGGCTGATAAACACTGACATCAGCTTTGAGACATTGAGGTAGGGGCAAGACCACCGAGCCATTCAGCTCGTAGAGTAAATATTACTTCTTTTGGTGACCCAGTGCCTGAAGGCAATGGAGGCTTAGCTGGAAGTGGCTGGGGTCTGTTTGACTCCTTCAAGTGCATTCTTGTCTGAAAGCCTGCAGTGTAAATCTGCCACGAGAGGCCCATAAAGCGCTGTGCTCACTCTCAAAAGCTGCTCTGTGTTGTTTAGAAATCCATACTACTGTTCCACCGGTGAAAAACTCAAGTCAACCACTGTAAATAGTCGTTCGCCAGCACGCAATCAAGGTTGTTACATCACGGTTTTTTTGCACCGCAGGGCCACTGCTGCATTCAGACATAAGGAGGGGCATAAGGGCCCTGCTGAAAAGGAAAAATAAACATAAATATAAGAAAGAAGTCATAATTTTATGAAAATAAACGTGAATTTCCTTGAGAAAAAAAATTGCAAGAAAATTAGACTTGAATTTTTTCAAGAAAAAGTAAACTGTCTGAAAATATAAAATTTTCTTCGAAACATGAATAATAGTTTTATGAGGATGAAGTTGTATTTTTTTTAATCAACATTTGACAAGAAACTTTTTTTTTTTATGAAAAGGGGTGTGTTATTTGAAGAATAAATTAGCTTTTGTTGGGCACGTATGACACGCAGGTGCGTGTTCTTCCACAGGATTTAACCGTAAGTTATATTTTTTAAAAGAAAAACGTCAGTAACAACAACTGCAAAGTCATATTTCAACAAGTGAATTCCCAACCTTGTACACGTAAGGGTTCTTTCGCGAGTCGGTCAAGATGTCGAATCGGGTGTAAACGTCGTTTAGCAGGTTGACGATCTTGATGGCGCCCTCGGCGGAGGCATGCTTGCTACAGAAGGCGTTGAAGCCCACGATGCCGCTGAAAAGAATGGTGACGTTGTCGTAGCGCTTGGCCGGGACGGGCCGCTTGTGTCGCAGTTCGTTGGCTACGGACGGAGGCAGGACGGAGTACAGCAATCTGAATGACAAAAGGTAGAAGACGAAGAGTGCACGGGGGGGGCAAGTGAATATGTTGTCAAGTGGAGAGATTGGATGCCGTCCTTTTTGGATGGGCGCTTTTATTCGCTCACCCACCATCTTTTGGGTCATTTCTACATGCTGGCTGCATTTGGATAAAAGGGTGGTGTTCCTATGGCAACCGCTTAGATCATGGAGGTTTGGTCAAAGCTTTCAGGCATGCCCAAAAAAAGAAATCTATGCCGTGGAGCCTTTAAATCCATCCAATTTGTCTGATGTCGTGGTTTCGATTCGAATTCATCTCTTGTGGTGTAAAAGTGTTGCCATCATAAAAATCTTTTGCTCTATATGCAATGATTTAAGCGACGGTTTTGTTAAATACTAACAGGGAAGCCTTGAATGTGTCCAATTGGACAACATTGATATGAAGAACACACAAATCCAGTACCCCACTCATCTTTTTTTCTCAATAGAGTGCTGCTCACCACCTGCCAAATAAATAACGCCAAGCCGTTCGTGGAAGGTCAGACTTACTGAGAATCAATAGATTCTCACCTTGCTGACACTTCAGCATGACTGAGAGGCATGGATTAGTGTTTCCACTAATAAGATTTCCATTGGAGAAAGCAACCTACACTCACAACCTAAACTGATATATTAATAGCAGCCTAAAAGCAGGCGCTACCTCCCTTTAGCAGGTTTTTTTTTTGTTGTTGCTGAATTTCTCATTGAATACATTTTGAAGCAGAATAACTAACTCGACCATGAACATTTTTATTTCCCAGTGATGAAAGCATTAATATCAAAATTGTAGCATACGCAGGAGGTGACAATGTAGCATTTGGTGCGAGTCCATTTTGTTTCCATTTTTTTCCTGTTATTTGCCAAAGTAAAATATTTGCACCATCCGATGAATCATTTTTCAGGACCGTCAACAGCTTTTGTCTTTTTTGCCTCGTGCGAAAGGCAATTCTAATTGTTCTAGGGCTGCAGCTATCAAATATTTACAGTTTCGTATTCTAGCAACTGTTTGCGTGTTGAGTGGCTCGACATTACTCGTAGCTATTGGCAGCTTGTGTATGAATGTCCACAAATTACGATTGTAAATCGAATTTGCGCACGCATTGAAGAGAAAATAGTCCAACCTGTCTGTCTTCTTTTTCTCATCCTCCAGGGCCCGGAGTGTGTGCTGCAGGCGGTCTGTGAGGATCTCCAGCTCCTGGGTCAGCTTGTACTCTTCACGAAACTGCTCGCCCAACAGCACCAGGTCTCGTGTGGCATCGTGCAGCGGGATGTCGCTCAGGTACAAGCCTCGTCGCGTCAGGTCGTCCAGGTTCATCACACTTTTGTATGAAGGAAGCGCAATGCGGGGATGTTGGTGTTACTGTTGCCTTTCAAAAGCGGGGACTGGCCTGGTAAGTGACGTGTGCGTATATTTGGTGGGCTGTTGTTAACTCATGTTCGCTAGCATGCCCGTTGGGTCCCTGGGCACGTGTTATGGCCAGCTGGGTAAAATAATTGTTTATTTCTTTTGTTCCTGTTTGTTCAATAAAGCCGTTATAAGGGGGGCGAAGGGGGGTTAGTATGATACGTTCGAAGTACAGATGGTAGGCTTTATTGAATTTGCGAACATCCACAAGTTAAGGATTTTGGCCATTGTAGACACACTGTCGTGGAATGCTTTGGATTAATGAGACACATTACACTTATTTATTTTTATTATTTTCCAAGCATGAAAAGATCCCAAACTTGGGACATTTTGTGTCCATTAACGATTGTTTCCGCCTGTTTTTCTGACTTTGTGCCAATTGACACTATTGACACTGGTACATGGAGTGGTGCGCGCGTCTGCAGCAACATGAGTTCATGTGTGAAAAATGGTCACTGCGAAATTCCAAACAGAGATTTTGCTTCTACTTTTATTGTAATCGAGTTCTCCTGATGTTGTGTTGTCTGTTGGCCCCTTTACACTGCCTAAAAGGGGGCCTTTTCACTTTTGTAAAGGGCACAGACACTGAATGAACCCTTTTCATGAACCAATGAGAACCTGTAACCTGATGTACATGTTAGGCTGTCCACTGAGTGACCGTTGTTCCTGAAAAATCTATTGCGACCTCTCAGGTAATATCAGAGAGGTAACTGAGGTGGGATGGCGCTTGTGTGAGGGTATTCCGCAACTAGGAATAAGGGGTAACACCTGACGCTCACTTCTCCTGTCCTGTTGTGTTGAAAGCAAATGTCACTGACCAACACAACTATTGTTATGCGTCACACCAAACCCCTGCGCCGATGTCATCTCTGCTATAAAGGTGTCTTGCATCTGCGAGGACAACCTTCTCTTGAACCCTGCTCCTCTCCTTCCAATATTTCCAATAAACATGCTGAGACAAAGGGCAGCAAGGCCAACAGAGGTGACAAGAGAATCAAATCTAATTTTCAGGTTTCATTGCTCGTCCGGGGCCGTGTGCTTGCACGCATTTGGACTGTTTGAAAAGAAAATCAATGCCAAATAAAAGGAAGCGAGATTGGGCTGAGAACACTGAGGTACAGTGTAAACTTACCTGGGCGAGCAAAGAAAGAGGATGTTCTCGGCTTCGGGCAAATAAATCATCTGTCCTTTTAACCGTAGACAGCTGATCTCCACCCCCGTCAGCTCGTCCTCGTTCTCCACCGTCTCCACGTTTAGCAGACCCTCCTGCCAGGGTTACACCAACCTTTATGAATATTTCATTGAATGTTCCTCCACAAAACAAGCCTTGCAGTAAAAACAGGGTGTAACTACACCTTGCTTTTTATTTTTAAAGTCAAAAAGCCTTTTTTTCTGAAAGGTCTGCCTGCCATAGAAAACCGAAGAAGACTTAAGAAAGACCAAAAGTTTAATTTGATTCTGCTGGAACGTTGTCATGCGCTGGATGTTCTCACTTGGATCCTTTAGAATGGTGTAAAACAGGGGCGTCAAACTCATTTTTTTTGTCGCGGGCCACTTTAAAGTTACGTCTTCCCTCAGAGGGCCGTGACGAAAGTGAAACTGAATAAATGTTTCTCGGGCTATTATTACTTGTACACAACAAATGGATGGATGACTAGTTTTATTTTTGAAATGACTGAAGTCCACCATTTGTTTGTTGTTGCTCAATTATTGTTGAGATAAGTGGAACGAGGCTAACAAAGTTTCAACGTTATTTATCACACGTGACAATTTAACATTTCGGTACAGGTTTTAGCAGTGATCATGATTTCCTTTTGCGGGCCACATAAAGTGATGTGGCGGGCCGGATCTGGCCCCCGGGCCTTGACTTTGACGCCTGTGGTGTAAAAGATTGACTTTGTCTCGGATACGATCAGGAATATTTGTTCTGCTAGCTCACCGGCTAATTGTTTGGCACTATGGGTGTGTGAATGTTTATTCCGTGTATTCTTTTGTATGTCGTTATGTTTGTTCAAAAAAGCTATTGAAAGTGCACTCGTGGCTGGGCCCAATTTTTGATCGCTTATGGGGGTATTCAAATTGACTCCAGCCATATTAACACTTTCAGGGACAGCGGTTACTACACTGGACAGTTTATCATGTTATCGGGTAACAGGGTGCATCAAAGGGTAAAATTAGCCTACATTGATGCCGTAATTATGTTGGCAATCGTAGATGCGCTGTTCTACGCTAGTTCTGCTTCGCAGTAGACATGTTGCACTTTGCTTTCTTGTTTTAAGTATGCAATGATTCATACATTTGGACATTCTGCATCTTTTACATAGTCCATCCTTCTGTCTCGCCGCCATCGTGTTAACAAACTGAATGGCATGTGCCACCGCATGAACTTAGTCTGTGAAAAAGTCGTCCCTCCGGGCGAAGCTTTGCGGCAGCAATATTTTGCTTCAACCTTTTCTTTTTTTTGTAATTGAATTAATCGAGTCACTCAAGTAATCTGGGAAGCCTGATCTTGTTAGAAAACCGTTTTGCAACAATGACAGCTCTTAGACAAGATCCTACCTTGCTTCGCAGGACAAAGACAGTGTTGATGTGGGAAAGAATGCCATGGTAGCTGAAGTCAATGTGTGGGCGGACCAGGGAGAAAACCGACGGGAGGATGCAGGCGCCAGGTTGCAGCTAAAAAGGCAAGGGGGGGAAATGAAAAGAGGCGTAATTCTGACGCTCCAGATTAGAAATTACCGTGTGTGCTCTATAACAACTGATCCAACCCCCCCCAATGCTGAGTTATTGTCGCTTAACGGTGAGCAGACCTGAGGCAGCACCCGGTAAATGGCGTTGCCGCACTGCGTGAGCATCAGGTCTTTGTCGAACATCAGGTGAAAGGGGAAGGCCTTGCAAAAGGTGTACGGACTGATGCGCGTCTCCTGGGTGCCGTTCTCCTCGAAGCCGTCCAGGTCCTCGTAGAAGGCCTCTTCCTCCGAGTCCTTTTCCTCGATCAGGAACTTGATGTGATCGCACTCTTCGCTTTTGGGTTGGATCATCTGAAGATTAAATTGAAGATTAAACTTCTTCGGATTGTAAATGGCCAAAAAAATAAATAAAGTTCAATGCTGTACTTTTTACGATACTCCTTACTTTACAGCACAACTTTTTTCCTCACCTCATATGCCAATACAATGAAAAAAAAAAAAAACGCTGAGTACTACAGTATAGCGCAAGACCAAACCATATCGGTCATGAAGATAAGCTAGCAAGTGCAACCAAGATGATATGATGTACTTCAAATTTTATATACCGTAATTTGCTGGCGTCGGGTCAAAACCTTCTATGTCACAAATTGGTCAATTTCACATTGTTTTGACAAAATCTATCCTATTGATCAATTCAGATGTGTGGGTGCTATTTTTTATTTTTGTTTCGTTATTTCTTCACAAATCAAAGGGTGCACAGCATTTTATAACAAGCTTTGCTACTGAAACTTATCTTTTTTTAAGTGGCTGTTAGTGCAAACTCCAGTGACCAAAATAAGCAATAAAAGTTACTTTTATTGAAGAATTGCATTTAATGTGTCCTGTACGTTTGACACTCTGCAGAAATCATCCCCCACGGACTGGTTCTGGCCCACCCGATGGATGGTTATGGCCCGCCGACCGTACGTTTAACGACTCTGGTATAACGCGATGACTGATCCGAATTGCACCGTCGTTCTAAGTAAGTCATCTACGAATGTGTCTGTCTCATCCTTGCTGTCCTTAAATAAATCACACCGCCTAAAAATAAGAGTGCAAAATGCATGAATCTGAAGTCTATTACAGTAGAATTACGTAGGAGCGCTGACAATGACATTAATCAGTGTCGGCATGAGGCACACTGACGTCAGGCTGCTGTCTCTGCGCCTTGTTTCCACGGCAACCGTGGCTAATATTTCCCCAGATTGGGTCTCACATTAGGAGCGTCTGCCGTTTTTTTTTTCCTCCTGTGCTATTAGTGCACACACACACACACACACACACACACATGCGTGCACGTGCGCACAATGCTGAAAAATATATGGAGAGTATGGCGGCGATGAATGTTCCCATCATGTCATGATTGTTGGCTGATTAGCATATATATGGATGAAAATGATGGATGAAAATAGTTCAAATAAATGGGAGTCATCTTGAGTGAGACTATTTCTTCAATCTAAAACGACTCCCCTCGTCGCAGATATCTTTCCAAAACCTCTCTCTACCGCCTAGGCCTTTCTGTGATTCAGTCCTCCTATCATAACATCTCCCTCCTCTGTACTTAGGACACAGGAAACACCAGACATTAAAAAAAAAAATTTGTGCAAAAAAAAAAAAAAAAGGGCAAAGCAGACCTTCATCTCTATCTCTGTGCCATGGATTTGTTGTGCGACCGTTTTAATGATGCCAATCACGATGTCCTGCAGGCCTTCTCGCTCAGAGTAGTAGTGCAGGATTAGATTGTTGCCCTTCTCTGCATCCGTGCAGCGGAACGAGGGAGCCCTCATACCGGGATAGATGGTGCCCAGGTGATCGTGGAGGGCGTCCAAATTCTGAGAAAAATCACAAACAATCAGTGCTCATCGATATTCTGCAACAGCAAAGTCATTCTGCGATTATTATTCATAGAAAGGAGCATTTACTGTTTGCCTACACTTTGTGTGTGTCATAGACTGGCGACCAGTCCTGGTTCTATCCCGACATTCTTTTGTTTTTGTTAGAAATTAGTAACAAAAACATAGTAACCGTCTGCTCTGGGTGGCAGACTTTCTCACATCTCAACTCCAAACAGACTTTTACCTGAAGGAATTCGCGCACGTTTGACCCCAGCACCCGCAAGATGGTGTCGTATCCCGACTCTTGGCAAAACTCAAAGAACATCTTCCCGAACATCTGCAGGATTTCTCCTGCATTAATCTCTGGAATGCAGAGAAAAGATTGTCACCTTCATAAAGTCCGATTCTGGCCATGTTCACGTGATAAGTATCCACAGAAGTGTAACGGTGTGATCACGTTTGACAAATATCAAACAGGAAATACTGTTAGTGCACATAATGAGGTACTCGAGTTACAATTAATCTTCAGCTCATTCATATAGTAGCTCCCATGTACATGTGAACGTAGTAAGGACATTCTATGAGGCACACACTAATGAGATCCGATCAGAGAGTCGTATCGAAAATGTTGCCTCGACAAACTCCATTAAAAAAACGCCTCGTAACAAACGATCACAATGGATCCCACCGCCCATCCGCCAATTGAATGTCACAGTAAAATTTTACGCATCATAAAATGTATACACTTAAATACCTGTCAACTTTTCAGAGCGCCAACCTGTATAAACTACCAAAAAAATCCTTATAAAGAGCAAAAAATCCGTATAACATACCAAAGCATTTTATATGTCAAAATAACGACAGAAAAAAAACCACGAAATGTTCAATGATATTTATTGTAGATCTGCATAATACAATGTCTGGTTAATGTCTAATCATCATTCTACTTAGTGGAAATGAAAGCATTCGAGTAGATTAGCACCATTCTGGGCAAAAGCAAACGGAACTACCTGTTAGGGGGAAAGAAAAAAACAACAAAAAAACCCAGACATTGTCAGAATCCGTATGATTTGTGCGATACGGCCATATACGTAAGATTCACCACAAAATCCGTATGAACTATGGCTAAACCGTATGAGTTGACAGGTATGCACTTATGTCATGAAATCAATCCCTGTCGTGATTCAGTTTGTGTTCATCTCCAGTAGGTGGCAGAGTAGTTCCAGTCTGTCTAGCTGCACACCTGGTAGCCATCGTGATAAACGGACTAGTTAAGGACTTCCAAGCCAACAACTCACTGTCGGATAATTCGCCTTCCTCAAGTCATTGTTCATGTGCAATTTTCTAGATGTTCCAGATTTTTCTCCCTTTTTCTCGTTCCTTGTTTATAGCTTTCTTGGAAGTAGTCATTTAGTTTGGGAAATTATTCTTGTTTGGCATTTGTCGTGATTTGATTCTCTTGTCCGATTGAGACAAGCAATTTCCGTTTGCATTTTCCTCGCCTTTTGCAGGCGCTTTTTGGTTCTCTCCTTTTGTCCTAGTGTGTTGACCAGCGCCATTATTCGGTCTTGCGTTTGTTAATGAACCTTTTTTGTACACACACACACACACACACACACACACACACACACACACACACACACACACACACATACAGTATATAATATGCATTGCTTACTGTGCCACAGCAAATAAGAGAAAAAGACTTACTGAGAACTTTGCTGGCAGCGGCGACCAGGTCATACGTTTTGGTGTCCTCGTAAATGATCCGAACGAGGAACTGACCCTCGATGTCCAGTTGCGCTTCCCTCCTGGGGATGAAGTTCATGTCAGACCAGACGTGCACATGTCCACTTTTGTTTTACACATAAGAAGGTAATTGCACTTGCTAGCGAAACTGTTCATCGGTTTTAAATCTCATGTGCATCGCCGGGCACTACAGCATCCATTATCTCACAGAAAATGTAATGCGGTTGTAATTAGTTCTGTTCAGGCTGAGAAAACAAACTTGATTGATAGGCAATATTGGCCAGTTCTTTTGAACCCACAGCAGGTGAAAAAACATGCCGTAAAAGGTTTTCAATGGAAAATCTGGATTAATTTGTCTATAGCTGATCCAAGTTAAAAAGGAGGAGAAGAAGAAGAATGATGAATTGAATATGAGATATCAGTGAGATGCGGCATGTCTGCATCGAGGAGAATAACAACTATGGAAACATTTACACAAGACAGCTGCAGCTCTTAACTTTCGCTTCTACGTTTTTTTTTCTGTTAGGGTCGTGGCAGGTTCAAGGCACAGTAGAGAGAGCGTGCTAAAAAAATGTCATGTTGACATTAAACGGTGATAGAATAGGAGGCGCTCAAGAACAACACATTTAAATGTCACTTGGAGCACATTCTTTGCAGTAATGCTCAGGGTTTTCCCACAGCTTTTTTTTAAACATTTTGCAACAACTCAGCACAAAATAAAGCAAAGAGTTTTTCAGAATCACCTGCAAGTTCAACAAATTAAAACAGTTACAAGGTAAGGTGCCTTTAACAGAAGAGTTCATTTTTTTGTTAAGTGAGTAAAATGAGGTTTATTTTTATTCATTTATCTATTTTATTTCTCATTCCAGATAGAGTAAATAACTTTTATTAAAGAGATCCAAACTTACTATGTAATAAACGAAATGAAAGGGGAAGGCACGTGAAAAATGTTCTTTACCACATTATTTTTATGTGCCCCCAAATGCCTAAACACAGCATTCGGAATAATATTGCATTTTTTGATTATTAATTAAGCAGCAAAATGCACCTGTTTCTATCCGTCTCAGAAGGCGGCCATTTTGTCACTTGCTGTCGACTGAAAATGACATCACAGTTGCTCCGGGGCTCCTGTAACGACCAATCACAGCTCTGCTGTTTTCTGGGCTTGCTCTTGTGACATTCGCAAGCCCTGCAGCACTGTGATGTCATCTTTCATCAATACGTTTCATTCCATAACAGTTACTTATGATAAAACATTGCCTGTACAGCAAATTATGACTCTTATGATGGCGAGGACTTCTATTTCCTATAATTCTAATAGTAAACATTGTTTTGAAATCGGAGCCAAATCGAAGGTCGACACTACTGTCAGTTTTATATGGAGTGCAAATCCATTTGAATTGTGCAAATGTACAGTGTTAACAACCACATAAAAAAATATTGTTACGCATTCATGACAAAGGCTGGAATGACAAAGCAGGTCAAAGTCCCCAGTTACAATATCTCCCCAATCAATTTCCATGTCATTTCCTAATTACTCTACTGGACACCGATCGCCAGCAGTTATTTCGGTTATTCAAAGGGACGCTTGATTGGGCTGAACCTTGGCCCTTATGAAAAAGGTCTTTAGGTAAAAATGATCTGATGTTAGTTTTATGGCATTTGTGGTGCACTCGCATTGGCAGATATCAAACACACAATTTTTGGGGGAAGCCTGATTTCAGATCTGAGAATATGTGATTTCCAAAGCTTTTTTTTCTGTTTACCCTGCCATAATGCATATCCCAATTGCCCCATATGATATATCTTTTTTTGTGTTTGGGCAACTGCACATGCTGTGTAAATCAAGTATCAGTCAAGTATGGTGGATGGACATGAACAAATCTTCATCATTACATGTCAAAAATGAGTTCCCCAAACTAACAGGGTTGTGACTGACATTGTTAAGAGTCAGTTTAGGATAAGTTATTTAGACAAGTTATGTTCAATAAAAAATATATATGTCGTGGTGTGAGCATGTGGTTTGGTCTTGTGTGTTAATCATTAAAAGCAAGCGTCCAATGGGCCTGTATCACGTCTGAGCTCACTGCCTGCTCCCAGTCAAACATTTCCTGCTTCTAGTCAAACATTTTATTGTGTAAACACGAGCATATAATAAGCATAATAATCATTTAAAAAAAGGGCATAACAATATACACTCACTTGATGTCTTCCCACACTTCCGGTCCGTAATTCCTCAAAACGAGCAGCTCCAAGGCGTGATTCACAAAGCCGTACTGTAAATACATGACAAACAATGACAGCACACTTGACCGCGTTCTCGACGCTTTAAGCTCAGCTAGACACGCTTGTTTGGAAAAATTAATACCGCAACGAGGACAAATTAAAAGGGTACCAGATCGGATTGTATTCACCTGTTAATATACCGAGTAATAACATAACATAACATAACCGGGCAAGAGGCGCGAACCAAAAACGTCACCGTCATGCCGGGCTTACAACATGAAGCAAAAAATATACGTACCATAGTGCCAGCTGCACTTGACTTCGCTTCTTTTCTTAACCAAAAAGCGTCGCTTCGGACATAAGCGTCATCGCTCCGTGACAGATGCTGATAGTCGTCGCGGCTTGCACACCTCCTTGCTCCATCAATTTGTGATTGGCAACACTCATGTCCAATCGGGCGTCAAGATGCGTATTACGTAAGGGGTAGAGCGGGCCAATGAGAACACAGCGTCGGGTGTTTCGAACGCTGAGGCTGGTGAACGCCAGCACGGTTTGAGTTTGAGCTCTGCTGTTTAACATATACAGGAAACAGAGGTTATATAAAGTTTACACACCCCTGTTCAAATGCTGGATTATGCGATACAAAAAAAAATGCATTTGCTGGATATTAAAAAAATACACCAAGATAGATAATTTCAAGTCATTAAATAACATGTGGCCTGTAGTCTGTACAACTTAATTCAAATGCTTTTGAAAAATATATTTTGGAGAGGGGAAGTAAAAATAAA
Organism: Hippocampus guttulatus; assembly: GCF_054856545.1. Classification (NCBI taxonomy): domain Eukaryota; kingdom Metazoa; phylum Chordata; class Actinopteri; order Syngnathiformes; family Syngnathidae; genus Hippocampus; species Hippocampus guttulatus. The sequence goes on along the minus strand of NC_141269.1, from coordinate 6,714,590 downwards.
AAACTGAGATGATGTGGTTGCATACCCTGCCTGCCTGTTCAGAATGAACTAATGTCTAAATTTATATGTTGTAGATTTCTTTTCATTTTAGGGATATACTAAATGAGTGATTTATTGTGATTGTGTATTATGAAATAAGTAAAAAAATGTACAAAGAACAATCAGAAGGGATGCATAAGGTTTTCTTGGCTTCTTCCCACTCCCTTTTGGACATGTAAACTGTGTTTAACAATGAAGCACATGTTTTCCCTTCTTTTAAATCTTTTTTACTTTCTACTGCAAGATTTTCTGTGACTTTTTTAAATGTTCTGATAAACACATTCTTGCCAAGATGAAAACGTGCACACTTCACAAAATAAAGCTACAATATTGATGGTTATTTGTACGACGTCATCTCTCATTGGTGTTTGTGGTGCAAAATGTATGCTTCAGCCTCGGGGTCATTTTATCAATATATTTATTGCACTCTTGTTGGCACTACAGCAACAATTAAAGCACATCCTTATGAGTGATTGAAGAACATTCATTGTATTCTTGTCTTTGATGCTCGTTGTGCTATGAAAACAATGTAATAAATAGAGTATAAACATGTGTACAGTGAAAACAGTAAAAATACTTTACTAGGAAACTGCAGTACTGGAATGTATAATGAATGTATTTCAAATATATACTTTGTTGGAAGAATTTGTGGCTTGCATTCATATTGAAAGAAACAAAAGTTATCAACATTTTTCCATGAAAATGTGCGATCCTGCGTTCAAAAGGCACCTGAGTTTGCTCTGTGAATCTTAAATCTAGATATAAGGTGAACCTTTAAAAATGTATTTAGATGTTTTCACCGCTTATACAAAATATAGACAATACACAAAGCCAATTCAGTGATTTTGTAAACTTTTCACAGTCATGTCAAGGTGCAAGCAGGAAGAAATGTTAAAATATTTGCTGGAAAAATATTTCTAGAATTTATTTCTCATTCTAACAAAACATCTGATCATCCTAACAAGCACTGGATCAACCCCAAAAGCATTTCACATCAATATATGTTATCAAATTATTTCACTAATGTTTTTGGCAGCACTTTGTTGCGTATTGCGTGCTTCAAAAAAGAAAAGATAAAAACAGAAAGGAAATCAATGACTTAAATGTGGGTTTGAAATAATTAACATATTTTCGAAACTGATTCGGCCTGCAGTGAGTGTTTGTACAGATGGACAATAGTGCGAGAGTCATGAGGGATTTTTAAACTCATGTCGTCATATTTCAATCAAAATCAATTCGCGCTGGCTTGTCCCATCTGGGAATATGATTTTTTTCCCTTTCAAATTTAGTTTGACTGAAACAAGACTTGACATCTGTGAACACGATCTCATTGTTTTAGCCAAAGGTGCTTTCAAAGAAATCAGTTGGAGCACTTCACGCAAGTCAATTCTTTACATTTAAAGGGAGAGTTTGATAATCCATTTAAAAAAAAGCCATCTCAGGCCCATTTTGTGTCTAAATTGATATACAACAAGTGCACCCGAGGAAAAACAACCATCCACCACTCTGGGTGTGCCTGTGAGTACACAGCAAATGGTTGACACCTCGTAAGTCCTGCTTTGCATCTCTGATTGGTTGCTTTTCCTCGGGCGCAGTGGTTTCCTGTTGATCAAAATAGAGCAACTAGACGGGGCCTGAGAAGGCTGACGTGAACAGATCAGATTTAATCATGTATGCAACTAATGATTACTTTCATTATTAGTTACTTTACAGTTGAATATAGACAGACAACTGATAAAATATTGAATTCCTTGGAAGTTAGCCAAAACTTGAAGTTGCAATATCAAGTGTGATGAGAAACTTTGCGAGCAGCTGTGCTATATTTTAGTTGACTGCGTCACTGGTTAACTTATGATTCTTATGATGGTAGGAGTGATTGGCTGTACAGTTCAGTTGACGACAGATTTATGGTCGCAACAGTGAGCCTGGAATGAGGTGATTTCCATGACATTATTTGTCATGGGAAAATCTGTTCTTGAATGACAACAACTTGAACTGAAAGCAGTGTCACGGTGCGGAATGTGCAAGATGAGAATTCCCTCGCGTATTATATTTCAAATTGTCTCTGAGTTGGGGGTGATTAGATGTTGCGGTATATTTATAACAACGGATGGGAACTCTGATGTTGTAGGTCAATGCATGTTTCCAAGTCGTAATTTATGAATGTCTGACTTCCCAGTTTTCTTCAATGCCTCCACATATTCACAGTTTGGTATTCATGAATTCGACATTTTTCTTTTTTTTTTTACCTTTCTTACATGATTGACAGAAAATCTCACCGACTTTCTTTTTTTTTCATGGCAGTATGTGTACAGTATATATTTTTTTGTATTGCATTGTCGTTCCCGTCAGACGTAAAACTCTCTGCCAAAAAACATCAAATTAGTTGTCTTTTGAAACAAACTTCCACTCAATGTAACTTACACAGCAGAAGGCAGAAGTTTTTTTTTGTTTTTTTATCAAAGTTTCGCCCACACACACACAGACACACACACACGCCCACTCACTCTGCTCCCAGGCCCCGACTCGCCTCTCCAATCACAAATCTCAAGATGATTTCGAGGATCGCAGTGCTCCCCCAAACTAGGACTAAACACAGGATAAAGACCAGTGGAATCCGTAACAACGGCTCAGCGGTGAAATGCTGAAACAGATCTACCACTGCCTGTTTTTGTTGTCACAGCGTGGAGCCAGCAGTTTTGGGTTAGTAAATAATGAAGCACAAACTTCATCATGCCGTGCTTTGCTGTGTAATCAAATTGCTTTGACGACATGGCGTGTCAAAATTGGTCCTGTACGTCAGTGGTCCCCAATCCCCGGGCCGCGGACCGGTACCGGTCCATGGGTCATTTGGTGCCGGGTCACACAGAAAGAATAAATAACTTACATTACTTCCGTTTTATTTATTTTGGAATCTGAAAGATGTTTTATTTTGAAATATTACCGGATTCTCTGTTACATCCGTCTATAGTATGTCACGCTCACAAAATGAGTAAAAAATCAAACGTCTTTCAAAAGTTTCTTTGGGAAGGGAAAACGCCCAGCCAGGAGACGGAAGAGGAGCCTACAACTTTTAAGAAAAAGAAGGCTACATTTAATAGACAATATGCAGAGTCCTACTTAAAATACGGATCTATCTCAATTGGAGATTCCCACACACCAAGCCCACTCTGCATGAAATGCAGTGATGGTGAGTCGTATATTTCATGCGCTTTGTATCTTATTTTGAAGGCACTTTTAAACGTTACCATAGCGACCAAAGTGTTGCGGCCAGATAGAACGTTCCTCGTGTCATGATTCATGTTTATTATTATGTTTCGAAAATACCAGTTTTCATGCAGGTCATATCATATTATTTCGTTGTATTTATCCGACACACCTTAAAGGCCGGTCCCTGAAAATATTGTCTGACATTATACCGGTCCGTGGGTCGAAAAAGGTTGGGGACGGCTGATGTAAGTCATGTATGTGCATACTTAGCTGAAAGCTGTTTGCTTAACTCTATTTTTATATTTAAATGCTGTTGAAGTGTTTGGGGAGTAAGACTTTGTGATATGGTTGTGTTATTAGTCAGGCAATCATAATCACTTTGAGGGAAGCGTCAATTATTTGCGGAAATTAGCCATCCCCAGTCGGCTTCATCGTCCCTATCCATCGTGAATGGCGGGGGTCCATTGTAATTTGGAATGACCGCAAGCGAGACAAACACTTAGCGACATCAATATCCGAACAACTCTAATATAGAAACACTGATGTGAGTGTTTGTAAGGAAACAACAGGAGCCTCGCTGCAGCAGCTGGACTTCATTTCCGAGTCAGTTGTGAAGTTTTGAAGGAAGCCTCTAAAAAGTAACAAATACCAGGAATGTCCTCTGGGAAGTTGGCCGGAAGCTCCTGCCTGCTCCTGGGAATGAAAACAAACTCTGGACGCTCCTTCAGCAATCTGGGATGAAGAGTACACAAATACAACATGAATCAATGTAGCAACCGACTACTAACTGGACACTCGAGGAAACACAGCGCTGCTCTTGACTTTCAGTTTCCTGTGTAATAAATGCATTATTTTCCTCTGGTAACCTTGGAAAAGGATGATGCTGTGCAGCATAAAATGTGACATTGTCGGAAAGACGAGCGGAGATGTCACCTGTGCGTCGTCGGGCTGATGTTGATTTTTCGAGGTTGGCTGCACGACTCAAACTTGTTGGCCAGGGTGACGTTATTTCCGAAAAGGCAGTAACGTGGCATCTTGACTCCGACTACCCCTGCCAGTACTGATCCAGTGTGCAGGCCGATACGCATCTGCAAAACAATTCCATTCCACTTTTCAACCATCTTCTCAATTAAAATATAAAGAGGTCCAGTGCAGGAATCAAAGAAATTGTATGCAAGCCGAGGCTCGAAACATCATAATGTCTGTCATGTATTTTAATTTGAAGTCCCTTCAAAATGAAGACACTGTATCTTTAGCTTCTAAATTTCAAACTGCTTATGGTTTTTTTGGTTCTGCGCTCAATTGAGTGCCATTGTAGTTTTCATGTTTCCAAATGGGAGTGACTATTTCCTGGTCATGCTACGGAATCTGCTTCCTCTCCTGTATTGGTGTTCCTCACCTGTATTGGTTCTCCGGTTGGAGTCTTGACTTCATCAGAAAGCTCCATCATCTTTAAGGCCATCAGTGCAATCTGGACCGCATGAGTGTCACTCTCTTTATGTAGGCCACCAGCTACACAATACGCATCCCCAATGGTCTCCACCTGGACACAGCACAGTACAACAGCATGTCTTTTTAAACTATAACTAGGGTTCAGTGCATACATTTCCCCCGCCCCCAAAACACATCGACACCTCTCTTCTCCATCCTACTCCTTAACACCTACTAACCTTTTGTCTTTCCTCACGACATCTATCAACCTTCTTCCTGCCGCTCTCTCTCTTGGCAGCTCCATCCAATTCATCAGTAATTTCACCCCTCTCATTTACGCATATATTCTGTTTTACTCCCGCTTATCTTCGTTCCTCTCCTTTCCGGCGCATGCCTCCATCTTTCGCATTGTCTCTCCAACCTGCTTTGACTGCAGATCACAATGTCATCTGCGAACATCATGGTCCATGGAGATTCCGGCCAAACATCATCCGTCAGCCCAAGCATCACTTTTGCAAAAAGGAAGGGGGCCAAGAACGGATCCCTAAGGCAGCCACCTCCACCTTAGAGACCTTTGTCACACAAACAGCGCAGACAGCCACTGTTCTGCTGCTCTTGTACATGCCATGTACTATTCGTACATACTTCTCTGCCACTCTGCACTAATTCAAACAGTACCACTGTAGCTCTCTGGCTTTTTTTACTACCCAAGCTTATGCACTACGATGTTTCCAGGTTCAATGAAGTCTCTTCTTGTGGGGGTAGAGGGCTTTTTCAGGGGTCGGCTCCAGACTCTGGAACACTCTGTACCTCTCCACATTCGAACAGCCTCCACAGTGGAGTCCTTTAGGTCTCGTCTTAAGACCCACTTTTATTCTCTGTCTTTCAGCATTGTGTCAGTTGTGTGGTCCTCTGTTGTTGTTGTTGTTTTTCATAATTTACGTAATGGTTGTGCTATCATCACCAGATATTCTGTGCAGCACTTTGGATCCAATTCCAGTTTTGAAAAAATGTGCTCTATGAATAAAGTGGATTGAAACACGGGGTGTGCTTTATGAAAACAAAACAATTTGTAAAATAATGATTGAAAATAATTTCATTCACCTTTATTCCCATTAAAAATGCTTGGAATTTGATGACACATACTCCTATACGGTTACACTGCAGTCTTTTGCTCACCCGCATCAATGAAAATGTCACAGATGTATTGAAAATATTAATTAAATACAAAAGAGATGAGAAACAAAATGACGAGTGAAGTCAAGTGGAAGGCAGTCTGTCTTCCATCCTTTAGCGCAAGACAAGAGACCTGAAAGCCAGCAGCCATAAAATTTCAATTCCACTTCATCCGTTGCCATCTTAAAGTCGTCGTCTTCTTTCATGTTACCAAGAGAGCACTCGACAACTATGTGACACAGACAAAGTGGAACTATTTTTAGACATACACGAGCAGTGGAACAAGGTCCTGAAGGAACTTCCTCGCATCTTTACGATGCATTTGTCAAACTTGCAGCTTTATCTCTGTTGAGGCTTCGCCGACATGTTGTTTATAACATCCAGCTTTTGGCAGGCCTCGCCGATGCCTGATACACACACTCCGCGTCATCTGCCGGTATTTGATGCAAATCACTCCGGCACCTAAATCTGACGCTGCTATCTGCTTCATTTATGAATATACTGTCAAAACTAAAAGGAAATGGTGCTTTTTAATTTGGACCTTGTTAAATATAGATGGGTGTTGCACCTGCCGAGATAGAGATGCTTGACTTGAGAGACTACGATGCCGTACAAATATGAGTTAAGATATTAATGTAAAAGGAAGTTACCGTAGTAAATTAAGCTGAAGCTGATTCGTGCTTCAAAACAGCCAGTTAACTGAAACATGAAATCACACCAACCTACCTTGTAAACATCAAGCTCCCCACAGTGGTGGTCGAACCTGGTGTACAGCTCGTTGAGCATGGTGATCACTTGCATCGGCGTGCAGAGCGAGCAAACAGCAGTGAAGCCCACCAGGTCAGAAAATAGCAAGGTGACCCGCTCAAAATTCTTGGCTTGAACCGTCTGGCCCTGCCACAGTTGCTGAGCTACCGTGCCGGGAAAGATGGAGAAAAGGAGGTCCACGGTCTTCTTTTTTTCTTCCTCAAGTGCCCGGTGGGCCTGCTCCAGTGCAGCTTTGGCCTTGCCGAGACGTTTCTTCAGACCGTCCTGTGCTTTAGCCTGCTCGCCGACTAGGACCACGTCACGCAGCGCGTTATGAATGGGGATGTCGGACAAGTAGAGGCCGCGGCCCGTTAGCTCCTCCAGCTTATCCACACATGGCGAGCCCAGGAACAAGATCACGTTGGACTCGGAAACGTAGATCATTTGGCCCTTGAGGTCCATGAGCTGAAAAGACAAATTAGTCACATTTTAAAGATCCATGGGTGCGGCAATCCATTCTTGTGCTGCTAATTGTGTTTTGGGCTAACTTAGTTGATAAACATTGAGAGGTCAACAGTTAATTGAACAATGAGCAATGCCATTTTACCAGCAGTGGCCCTAGATGGAAGTCTTCCAGGTATTTTGGGGGGTTGTTGTTTCAACTGTCTTTTACTAAAGTTTACTTAAAAAAAGATTGGTTTCCCTGTGTCCTTCGGACAGCATCATGCACAAATCAATAAACTTTCTCAGGACTTTATCATGATCCGTATTCGGCAGCAGGTGGCACGCGTTCACTTCTGCCGCCTGCACACCTGCTGCCTATTTGCCAGAGATTGCACCTGCTATATCTAGGCGTTCCGGCGGTCGACCCATTGCCGGAGTATTACATGCCGTGCCACTGCTGTTGTCCATGATCGTAAATGTCATTCGAGACTATTTGCTGTTAGTTATATTTTCGTCGTCCCAAGGAAGTCATTAGTATTTAGCGTGCGTGAACTAGTATTTGTATTTAACATATCTTCCTTTCCGTTTTTTGCAAGCGTTTTCTGTTGTCGCGTTTTCCTTTATTTCCTGGTTCCCGTTTTTTACCAGCGCTTTCTGTTGTTTATTTGGCTGTGTTTTTTGGTTTGTAATAAATATTTTTGGTTGACTAAGTCCTTGTCGGTGTCTGCTCTTTCGGGGATCCACTTATTCTCGTTTGATCGGTTACGTACGAAGCAGTTCCTTTCCCTGCTTCGTGCGTAACGTGACAGACTTAAAATATGACTAAGAACACAACTTTTGGCAGCTCGACAGCGTGCAACTGCGTCAGCCATGCCAGAGTAGAATATTTATTTATATTGCAGCGGAATGCTATTTCTAAACATGACAAATGCCATCCAACCAAAGTCCACTTTGTCTTTCACTGCACTATTCTGCTCCAGATTGGAACCAATTTCTCCTTTTGGGAGTCTGGATTAATAACGTTAGGTTTTAAGCAGTTACATTGCGAAGCGATAATGCGTTGGTTTTAATGGATCACTAAAATTATTCTTCAATATTTGGAAAACTGTAATTTGTGTAAATAAGTACACAGCATCACTTAGCAGTTTCAAGACATGTTTATCCTGACAGCCTCCAAACATTTTGAACGTGTTTGTCACTCAGGCATAGCAATAGCGCTAGCACTTATTCACTCATCCCTTTTGGACAGGACTGACACACATGGGACATTAAAATGTCTTTTTAGATTTAGATGAGTCCATTTGCAGCAATGTCCACGGCAGTACCTGGAACAGCAGCGATTGCCTTCGGGATAACGTACTGTAGCCGAGTCTCCGGTGGTAAACGTCACACTCTCCGGTGGCACTGATTTACCTCTTATACCATAGTTTGTCATAAGCCGGCAAATTTGCAGGTTGACTTGATCTCCTCATTTTATATCAATTCTCTTCACACAAGATAGCAAGCTTTAAAAAACCCAGCTAAATGTTTAGCTATTATTGCTAGCTATGGCAGCACTGGGCTGACTGTAAAGGTGGCTCTCATTGTGAAACTGGCTAGCAAACTCATCTGTGCCCCACAGACTCTTCTGACGGCAATGTTTGACAAGCAAATAGTCACCAAAAAGCCCAAAGCCATTCTGGGCTATGAAAGGCATCGTCTTCTTGATTTGGGAGACTTCCATCAGGATGATTAGAGCCCCCATGTAGGGCAAATAGGAGCAGAGATTTCTTTGTCCCCAGAGGAATAAAAGCGCTAAATTTGCACAATGCTACAAATAGCTAAACTATCATCAGTGCATTTTCTTGTGTGTCTTTGTTTTTTTGTGTCAAGTGTTTGTCTTGTCTCTACAATACAGTCTATCTTTCCCTAAAAAGTCATGACTATGTTATATTAACTGTTTCCGAAATGAAGTTGAAATGGATTAAGGCCTAACTTTGTAAGTCCCTTTACACAATCTCTGGATGCATCATAAGATGCAACATGAACATGAAGAAACTCTCGTTGCAGCTTTGTCAGGGGTTACTATGAGAATAATGGCCGTAATTTAGAAACTCAGTTTCATAGGAGAAAAACGTCTCTTCTGACTGATACCCAAAGCACCCTCTACACACGACTGGTTACTTATGTCGGAATGATGACATCCGCTTGCCAAAAATCGAGTAGGTGCATGGAAAAGGCACTGCCTGGTGGGTGGTCTCCATCACAATGTGTCTGCTTTCGCAGCCACCTTGAATACACGGGGAGATGTTGCAACCAAAAGAGCATCCTGCCTTTCTGCCGTGACGTACAAGGCCGTAGGAGTTTGAGCGTCACTGAATGCATGGAAATATTAAAGCAGGTTTGGTTTTTATCGCTATTCACAGAAAGACTCGGCCCCTAACCCCTTGTGAAAAGTGATTACCGATACTATACGATGACTTCACTAAATGCCTCTCCTGCTACTGTGAGCATATTCAAACAAATGGCTATCAGTGTTTACTCAGAGACTTCTCACTTCTTGTCATGGCGACCAGTTGCACCCATCCATAAATAGCTCCTGGCCGACTCAGCCTTTGATGGAAAAAAAAAAAAGCCTCTGACATTTGCCTGTGATCTCGGTTGGTGGTAGAATGTTGATCTCCACCTTAGGCCGAGTGGTGCCGCTCATAAGCTCGACGGAAACCAAACGAGAGACACCTCAGTGGTGCAGTTCTGGTCCTGAAAAGTACCTTTACTATGTTGTCAGCTCCGGACACCCCATGCTTGATCCGAAGGACAAACTGGGTGTTGAGCATGGTCAGGATGCCTTGAAAGGTGCACTTGATCTGAGGGCACACGATGGAGAAGTGTTCTTGGAAAGTGGAAGCCCGCCTGAGGCCGTCCTTCCTGCTCAGTCTCTTCCTGAGTCCGTGTCCGATTTGTACCAGAACCAAGTCCTGGTCTAGGATAAGATGGAAGGGGAAGATAGTGGAAAACAGAGCAGTAGGGAGGGTCCCAGCTGAGGTTGCCCGCAGTGGACTTGGGCTCAGGTTCTTATCCCCCTTGACAATCACAGTGTATAGAAGACTGTGCTGGGGGTTGGATTGAAGGATGCTGTCTTTGGCTCCGGGGGGGTCCATCAGCACATCCACGGTGGTGTGATAGAGCAGGCGGGCCGCTGCCTTGATGACCCCAGGGAAGAAGAGCTCGGTGGTGGGGCGGGGGTTGAAGAAGTAGACAGTAAGCAGACCCGGATCTTTGTCTAAGCACAGCACGGATGCTTCGTTTAAACAATGCCCTCCTTCTGCTCGGGGCGCGCTGCTCTGCTTCAGGAGAACGTTGAAGCTGTTGAGGAAGTCATGAAGCGCGCCCCCCACCACCCGCAAAATGTGGCCGTCCTCCTCGTAGCACGTGTGGAAGAGCTCCTCGCCGAGAGACACTCTCAAGGCTTCAATCGGGATACCTGTGGGATACAATACAATACACTGACTCACCAAAAGGGGTACACACCTCACATTTTTCTCAATATTTCCTTGTATCTAAGTCCTAATTGCCCCACGGGGATAAATAAAGTTTTCTGAATCTGAATCTGAATCTTTTCATGGGACAAAACTTTGCTACAGTGTAGTCAGTGTACAGCTTGTCGAATAAGAGTACACATTTTCTGTCCCAACAAGATAACTCAACATAGAGCCCTTCATGTCCGAAACCACAGTCTTGCATCTCTTGGCAAAAAAATCTTTCTGAGGATCTGATAAAAATGTGTTGCCCTACATGATGATGGCAAAAAGAAGACTACCAACACCTTGTGATCCATCTTCTAAACTGATAATGAAGGAGCACAAGTTCTCTAACATAGCTCTGCGATGTCATAGATAAGAGTGGGAATTGGCGAAGCTTGAGTGAACGCCATGTCCAAGAGTGTTCAGGCAATAAAATAATGGCGACCACACCAAATGTTGATACTTAAGAGACAATTTGGACATTTTCACTCAGGGGGTGTAACTCACATTTGTTGTCAGGGGTTCAAACTAATAAAGTAATAGCTGTTTGGAGTTAATTTGAAGAAACGGTAAATTTACTCTGTCATACAAGCAGGCTAGTCATGTTTACATTGCAGTGTCATGTTCTTCAGTGTTGCCCCATGAAAAAAAATTAATACTTACAATAATATTAGGAGTGTACTCACTTTTGTGAGTGACCGACATTACTGTGCAAACATCTTTGTTATTTTAACAAACTTTTCTAGAACAGTCATTTTGACATATCCATCCATCCATTTTTTTTTTTTATAGCACTTGTCCATATTGGGATTGCGGAGCTGGAGCCAGCTGGATACTCCTTTTACATAGCGCCCCTAGTGTTCAGACTGGGACACTACAATTATACATTTGCCAGGGCCTGAATTCAGAGCAGGCTGACAAACTTGTTTTCCTCTGAAACAGTTCATTCATTGGCACTTTTACCGACATTATTTTGGGGGGATTATCAATATCATACTGGGATTTTAAAAAGTACCTGATTTTTGCAATATTATGATAAGATAAGATAAGATCAGATAAGATAAATTTTTTTGTGCCACACTGGGGAAATTTGCAGTTAGTTAGCATATTAGACAAATATACCCAAATTATACATAGTATTCAATTGGATTGTCACTGCTCACCTGTTTCAACCAGGAAACAGTGCCGCAACTAACAAGCACATAGACAAACAATACCACTTTTTTTCCGAATGTCACTGACATTCCAGTTATGTCATTACTAGCATTGCTAAAACTACAAAACAGCATCGGCCAAAAGTTTGAGTTCGCATTCCTCTTGTAATTAAATAGATGTGTCCTAACATTGACTGGTAATGTGTGTTATTGGTGTCCAATTCGAGGTTACCTGTTTGAGTTGAGTGAGTGTGCATCATCTCCATTAAATGCTCTGCTTCTTCTCTACAGTCTCTGCAACAAACTACAACGCTGCAAACACAAAGTTAAGGTTACAACGAGTGTTCGATATTTCAGTATTTAATCATCAAATGATAACAATTGTGACACGGTATAAGAATGATACAGAGCATGAGAACATGGTTGACAAATGAATATGAAAATTATTTGGAAACAAGGTCATTCCCCTCGAAGTACCAAAACATTTTGAAATAGCAAGGTCAGCATTGTTGTCAAATGATTAAATTTGAGCTTTGATGAATACTAAGTGGTGTTACTATTGATTCGTACAAACTCTATTGTCTGCATGATGGATCAAAATGCAAAAGGTGCAAAGTGCAAAACTAAAACAAGACATGTCAAGTGAGCATAAAAATCTTTTTCAGAGGTAAAAATAAACGACTGAATAAATACGTTTGTATAAGTGTGCACACCTTCTTATAACTGTGACTGTGTTCAGAATACAACATGCAACTCAAATGTGAGTCAGCACACACCTGCCAAATACATTTCAGATGCTCTAGTAGGCTGTCCAGAAAAATGTCTTTACCTTCATCAGACAACAAAAAACATAACAAAATCTACCAAACGGATGTGGTAAAATGTGTAATGGTCCAATGAAACAAAAGTGGAATTTTTTGGCCATAGTTATTTCCATAAAGTGTGTGCAAAAACCCAACACTGCTCATCACCAAGAGAACACTTCTTCTACAGCGAAGCATGGTGATGGATGCATTATGCTTTGGGACTCTTTTTCTTTAACTGGAACTGGAACCTAAGGCAAGGCGAGGTTAATTATGAACAGTTTGAAAGACGTTCAGGCTTCTACCAAGACGCCAAAAAAGATTAAAACGAAAAAAAATTGGAAAAAAATCTATTGCGTCATGCTAATAGTGGAATGAAATGATTTATCCTGGCCTATTTTTTTAACCACAAAAAAACTGGCATTTGAACAGGGGTTTAGACTTTTCATATCCACTGTATTTATTCACACTGTACATCATACATGTACATCAATGAAATCCAACACAAAAGCTTGAATCAAATCATTGCCTTATTTAGCTATATCCGAGAGTCAACATATTGGGAACGGCTATCAATATGTTGCAGTTCTACAACAACAATAATGAACATACTGTTTAATTCAAACCTATTTTGAAAGCCATTGCTTTCTGTAGTCATAAAAAGCAGGATTACAGATGATTTGACATTGAACTGGAAAAACTAGGCAGATCACAAAATAGACTTACTTACTTTTTTCACTGCTTTCAACTCTACACAGTGTTAAGCAGGAGCGTGTTGCCATTTTGTGCACACACAAAAATGACGGTTGCATATAATTAAGATGTGGTAGACTGATGTAATTTTTTTTTCTAACCCCCCCCCCCCCAAAAATATATGTATGTAGTTTTACCGCATTTTATTTATGTGCAACCTGTGTTTGTATCAAGTAAATCCAAATGATTTTTATTCAGTATGGCCAATAATGGAATTACACCCCAAAATGAAACTGCAAACTGTTGAAAAATTATGCTAAAAATTATCTGCGAAATAGTGGGACCACGAACCCACAACATGCAATGGATGGGAGTTTACTTCCTAGTTTTTGACTTTAAGAATGTAGCCCTTTTTTTATTTATTTCATATATCAGCTTTCATGGTGTTAGCTCACAATGTTGGGCCATCTGTGTTATATGATAGATCCTGTTGGTTTGGATATTTATGTTTGTGATTGTCTCGTTAATTCTACTAATAGTTCAGAAGATGGATGATTAATGATAAAATGTATCATCATCATCATCATCATTACTGTATGCCTCTTGGTGGATTTTATAAAAAAGTGAACCTGCCCCTGGCATTCCCCAATCTGTTCTGAGGAGCTCTCACTGAGAGGAAAACTACCAAATATAAAATATTACCTTTCCGTGTCCTTGCTTTGCCTCATCATTCTTTGGAGGGCAACGTGCAGCCTCTGAAACTGTAAAGTTAAAGAGGCGTCTTTAATTGGGAAGGTGTGGGGGGGGGGGGGGGGGGGGATAAAATAGAACATTCCTAAAATGGCAGCCGATTTGTATTTCTTTGAAAGCTCCTTATATTTAGCGCCCACTCACACCCACCTGGGGACACGCCAGTTTGCGAATGCTCTCTCCGAGGGTATGTAGGTTGACTTTGGCTCTGCTGCTCCGCTGTGCGGGTTCGTGCGCACTTCTCCTGCCGTGCGCGACCGAGCTCTCCCCGGCATCTCCACGCTGCTCCTCCTCCTCCCTCTTCTCCTCTTTCTGCTGCTGCTGCTGCTGGTCGCTTTTGGAGAAAGGACACTCTCCGGATATCTTCAGCTCCTTCAACCTGGCGCAGAACATCTTCACCGGTGCTGCGATGTCCTCACCACACAGGCACTGAGCTCATTGTGCATGCAGACAGACGCGCCAGAATGCCGTCTTCTGGTGCGCGCATTTTATTTTGGTCTTTACGTCCTGTCCTCACTCAATCCTCAACCACCTCCTCCAAGGGGTGATGCAATGTTCTCCTGGACTCTGCTTCTTTGGACTGATGGGGGTACAGAACGATCAGCACCCATAAAAAAAAAAAAAAAAACAACAAAAAAAAAAGCCAATGAGCAGCAGAAGGAGGGGGAGGAAGAGGAGGAGGAGGGGGATGTTGGAGGGGTAGGCAGAGAGCTGCAGGCCAATCCATGCTCAAGCAGGGCTGGTGGAGCTGAGCGACCTATCAGCAAGGAGACGTTATTTCCAGACGACTTCTCGCATGCAATAGACCCCCCCCCCCCTCACTTAATATGCAATTGGCTGTAGCATGGTGGAGTAGTGGTTCGCACGTCTGCCTCACAGTTCTGATGTCTTGTTTTGAAATTCCAGCTCTGGCCTAGATGTGTGGTGTAGAGTTGGCATGTCCTCCGGGCTTCCTTCCACATTCCAAAAACATGCTTCTTCCACACACAAAATGCTGGGTTGTTTTCCTATCCCACTCGTTGGTTGGACTTTGAGCAAATTGGGTTGTTTTCACCCAAGGTTGGGTTCATTATTTGAACACAGCAGACTGGCTTGAGAACTGGGTTTGGGCAGGCTGAAAGAGTTGAAGTTGAACTTTGAACATTTTGGGGTCATTTAAAGTATGCTCTCAAAACTACTGGGTCAAAAATACCCTATTTTGGTGACAAATATGACCGACCCATTACATGGGTCAGTTTAACCCAACTTGATAATTCGTTTTATACAAAACAACTCAAGGTTTGGGGAAATTGACCCGTTTAGCAGGTCGGCCCATGTTTTTGACCAAAATTGGGTTCAACTCCCAGTTAGGGCGGACAACAGAAAATGATAGTGGTCAAATGCCAGTACTTTTGTCGATATATAGTGAGTGGATTATAAATGTTTTGAAGAAGCTGTGGAAAATTGACAATCATGACAAAAGATACTTCACATTTTTTTGTTGTTGTTCTTAGTGCATCTGCAAGCGTAATGTGATATAAATTGACTGAAGGAGGCTGTTATGTTAAGCTTCAGACTAAGAATGGTGCCAGTTCAGAACACATTAAACTTGCTAGATAAAGCATGCCGCAACAATATTACCCCCTACGCAATTTAATGAACGACAACTGAAAGAGGCTGCAATAAGGGCCTGGAAAATAATTCCAAATGAAGAATGCAATAGTTTGGTGAAGTCGATGGGTCACAAGTTTTCTGTACTTATCACAAGTGAGGGTTATGCCACCACATATTATTGTAAATGGTATTTACTTTAAGTTAATTGAATAATGTCGGTTCTAATACTTTTGCAACACTCAAATAAAAGTTGCATTTCTGAACTTTTGTGTCATATTCATCTTTCGATCTGAAACCCAAATGTCTTCGGGAGACAGCGAAAACAAAATTAGTGACCTTGCCGTTTCGGAGGGGACTGTACATTTCATAACCATGTATCAGGAATTCTCGATGTGAAAAATAATGCACCCGGTTTTCATGATGTATACATCTAGATGTCATCACACTCAAACAAAAGATAGACACGATGCTTATACTGGATGTGCATGGACGCCTGGCGTTTTGAGCACAGAGCGCGTGCCATATGCTGTATATACAGGCAGTGCACAGATCGTGTTTATGAAAGTCAGGAGAAGATAGCAACGGCACTGTTGCAAATCATGGCCGGCAGGGTGAGATTTCACCGGGGATAAACAGCACTAGATTCCAGCTTGAGCTGCACGAGGTCAACGTCAAGCAAAACCGGTTCCAAATAGATTGTGGCATTCATATGGGGTGCTCCACGAGATGTGTTTACAGTAAATGCTCATCGTTTTCAGCTGAGACGTATGAACTGTTATGAAGCAAATGTCGGAAAAGAACATACCATATTTCCTGAAATGGTGGCCTCCACAAGAAAGGATTATGTCCGTTGGAAGAAATAAGTGCCATAGTTGAAATAGATCCTTCTTTTTTTATTATTTTTATTTTTTTATTCCTCAGGATAAAAATATAATTTTTGTTACCGACACCGCCATGTGCCATGTGACAGTTTGGGTTTTTTCATTTTAGCTATCTTGTATTTCATTTTGATCATAATTATTCCAAAAAAAAAAAATTTGCTGTGATGATGAATTTCAAGCTCGCATTTGTACCGCACATCCAGTGCTACTACACACTTTCTCCAACGCTGTGTCCACTCAATGCCTGGTCTTGCATGATGGCTGCTGTGCTGCTGCCCGAGGCAAACAAGCAAAGCACGAAGAAACACTTTTGCCCTTCTCTGTTACAGTGAAAATCGTATGAGCTTTGGTTTCCCACTAGAAAAAGACAATCAATGAAATCTTGTAAATGTCAATGCAATCAAGGAAATGTCAATGTACAGTATGTTGTCCCAAGTTGCATAGGATGGGTGACATGGGCATTGATGCTGGAATAATTAGATATTGTATGCCTCACTCCATCCTATAGATGCTGACCCACCAGTAGAGACACACATTTATAGACGTACAGCTGTTGAATTTGAATATGTACACGATATAACAGGCTATTGAATCCCTCTGGGTTCTGTGGTCAGGATACGTTAATGTCGTTGATTCCAAAGCTATATTATTATAGTTTATGAGGCATTGCAAGACAAGAACTGCAGTACCCTTTCATGGTTTTATTGTTTCTTTTCGCTACCACTACAAAGGGGCAGCCATCAATCAAAGGGTGCGGGTGTGCTGCAGCCTATGCCAGAGAACTCTGGGTAAGAGTTCAGGTACTTATCTTCAACCCATCATAGACAAGGTACAATCAGGTCCATAAATATTGGGACAAGGACACAATCCTCACCTTTTTGGCTTGAAACACTCACCACAAATCAGATGAACGGTGTTGGAATGACAACCTTTGTTGATGCAGTCTGACTCGAACTTTTTTAAAAGACCAAAACATACCAAGATTTTTTCTTGCCAGCTGCCAGACGTGCTTGTTCTCCAAAGTAGACATTTTCTTAGGCCCGTATAGTCGATGGGCAACACAGGCTGTTGTTCGCACAAACAGGGAGAAAGAGTCTCCTGCACGCAAGCACAAAAGTGGAGAATGCCGAGCGCTGGCTGCGCGCCACTTAAAAGTATTGTTCCCTGTTTGTTCCCAGGAACAGCCGTCCCAAAACGGTCTGGGCCCCATGGGGAGTGTTGCCTCCATCGAAGGCAAAACAAAAGTCAATGTCGGGGAACAGGTCATCATCGTGTGTGACAACAACGTAGTCATTGCGTGGACAAATGACAGCCAGCCTGTCTACGACAGCAAACTCGACAGCGTGACCTCGGCAGGTAACACCTTGGTCTTGAACTAAAGATTAAAGTTGGCTGACAAGGTCATCGAGGTCTAATCCTGTACATTAATTCTACAATGAATGAAACGTGTGAAAAAATGCATAGTATTGCTCCTTTTCTGAACGTGGTGACAGAATTATTCCCGTTTTGTTCAGTTGTTGCATTTTTGGCGAACGTGAAAAGAGCTTCTCTTATCGACAATAATCATTGCCGGCACATTTACCCAGAAGTACTGTATTCAATCGAGCCGCTCTCAGATGAACGTTCTATTTCGATTTGCCAAAATTACGAGCTACCTTGAATGCAACACTAGTAGGCAGCGCTGTTATCGTCCAATCAGCTGACGCGGAAAGAGACACGTTGAAGTACTGTCAAACAGACATGGCAGCCTCCGGTGAATAGACTACCTCGCTCCGTGTTTCTATATTTCCCCAACAAAAAAATGACCATGGTGGGCATGTTAATGATATAAAAAACACTCTGTGAAAATGTTGACCGAGCTTGTTACTGTCACGTAGAAAGCCGTCGGTTGAGTAGCGCGTAGTCACTTGCTGTCCAGATACATGGTAAATGCAAAACTTCCACCCCCAGCTTCTAATTTGTTTTATTTCAGATTGTGGATTCAAATGGCATCGAGACAGGAGACTTTCTCCGTGTGAGAGGACCGCTGGAGCTCAAATGCATCCTGGAAAGCACGGATGGTATGATGGAATTTCATTAAATACGAATGAATGTTCAAATTTCTCTCAATTAGTATGTTCTCCAATTAATAACGCAAGTCTGTGCGGTTAAATTAATATTGTATGAAAACACGTTTATAGGTTAATTTAAGACTTAAAATATTCCACAAGTGTGAATGTGAATGCTTGATGTTTGTCTCTATGTGCCCTGTGATTAAATGGCGACCAGCCCAGGGTGTTTGGCACCTCTCGCCCAAAATCAGCTGGAATAGGCTCCAGCTCACTTGCGACCCGAATGAGGCTATGCTTTAAAAAAAATAGATACATGGATGAAAATAGCTCAACTACAGGCAACAATTGTTCTTTTTGTCACTATCTTTTTGTCAACTATCTCTCAAATACAATATGTAACAATGCAATCAATATAAAATAACACACACTGCGCAATGTTTTTTGTTTCAGTGATGCTCATGCGTAAAGCCATCTCAAGAACATTTGAGAACCTACGCTCTCACGTGAACTCGGAATCCTGCGTCCTTAGTGTCCAGGACAGCCCAGTTATTATTTGGCCAAATAAAGGTGTTCATGTGACTCCGAGAGAAATATCCGCAAGCACAATGTGTGAAGAACTACATAAATGGATACAGTAAGTTCTTTCAGTTTTTTTCTGACACCCATTCCATTTGTTTCCATTTTGTTTCGCTTATGTTTCAGGACGGATGAACAAGAGATGGCTGGCAAAAGGTCTGCGAAAAAGAAAGGCAAAAAGAGCTCAGTAGCTGTATGTGAACATTTTATATTTTGTCATTTTGTATTTATATTTTTCTTCTGTGCTCTATGACATTGACAGTTTGAAAAATAGATCAAATTCAACTTGGTCATTTTACATCACAAGTACAAGGCAGGAAATAAAGATTGCATCTAAGCCGAAGTGTAAAAGCATTAATAAAATAGCTTATACAGTTCAATAAATGAAGCATGGAAGGCATGAGATGATGTATTTATATAGACTACGAACAGGCAATGACTTTGACTATGACTAATAAGTATAATAGCTGTACAATATGACAACTACACTACACTATTCACAGTGCTTGATGCAATTTACAGTACAAATTGTTATTATGAAGGTACAATTATTATACAGAATGTACATGAGAAGATTTCATCACATCACCAATTTGTTTTCCATTCAGAGAGTGATCAGCCTAAACCTGATGATGGAAGTGACAAAGCCAGGTCCCCTCCCTGCACCCACCCTCTGCAAAACCATCCAGAAGTCCCACTTCCTGTCTACAACTCTTCCCATGGATTGTGTTGTCAACATCCGCTCCGCTGACACCATCAAAGAGTAACCGGCCCAATGAATAGATTTTTTTTTTTCAAAGAACAGACTAAAAGCTTGCATTTTAAAACACTCCGCGATCTCATTATGCAGTGCCTTTGAGGGCCTGTTGGAGGCGCTAACGCATCAACTGCATGAGATGGAGCGTGAGATGCTGCGCCACATGAAGGGCACCACGCTATCAGTCCCGGAGCCTTTCCACTTTCTGCTTCCGGAATCCAGAGGACTGGTGACGGCAGTCTATCCTGCTCGGGTGCCCGACAGCCAGCTCGAGCCCCAGCGTAAGGTACTTGACACACAACATCCAGCAGATTACATTTTGGAACATACTTGCCCTTCCCACTCAGTCATGTACTCTTCAGTGTATTTGTTGTGTGTATGATGTAATCCGTTGCTGATGGGGGAGAAATTATGAATAAAAATAAATAAATCTGAAACATCCCAAAGCACGTCATCTTTTAAAATGGACTTTGCAATATTTTCCTATAATTTTTGCTACATGAGTAGGAGCTGCATGAGCGCTTTGAGCTACCAGAAGACAGACCCTATTTTAGAAGAGCCAACGCTTATCACTTCCCTAATGAACTCTACAAAGACGGTTATCTCCGAAACCCTCACCTGGCTCTCACACATCCTACCTTGGACGACGGAAAGGTAAATCTATTTAAAGATTTACTCAGATGGAAGAGTAGTCCTGATGAGATGTGTTTGGTTCAGGTGTACTTGGTGCACGGGCTGTACAGTTACCACCACTACATGCAGGACCGCATGGATGACAATGGCTGGGGCTGCGCTTATCGCTCCCTGCAGACCATCTGCTCCTGGTTCCAACAGCAAGGCTATGTGGAGCGGCCCGTGCCCACTCACAAGGAGATCCAGCAGGTAATGTGAATTGGATGGAGTGTTTTTTTATGTACCGTAGTTACTTTCACAAAGTGCAAGGCAAGGTATTATAGTTCATGAAAACGAAAAAAACTACAATGAAAATTCTTTACAAAAAAAAAAGCGAACTCACTGAAATGACATCTTATGTTTATTAAACTAAGCAAAACAAACTATAATTATAGTAAAGATGTCCATTGTTTTATATTGGAATTGCTATACGTCCGCACAGAAGACAGGTCAAACAGCCGTTTGAGATCTGTAGTTTACTTTACCTTATTATGCAATAGCTTTTTTTTTTTTACCTTGCACTTGACTAATACTCCCTACATTTAAATAAATAAATAAAATAAAATAAAAACTACACTAAAGTGAAGCTTTTTCTGAAATTAAATTAGCACTAAAACTGAATGGATTGACATTGTAGTTTATTTAAGATAAGATAAGAAAACTTGTTAGTCTCGCAATGGAGAAATTCCCAATTCACAGCAGCAAAGTTATGAAAGGAAGAAGTAGAACAACAAAATATAGGAGCTGCTGGAAAGGCAGCCACTCTCGCGGCGCCATTTTGAAGTCAAAATAACAAAAATAACACAACACAACACATAGGACACAGACAGTCGTGCAATCTTCACCACTTTTCTGCATACACTTTGTTGTCTGAAGCAGTTATAGATGAAAGAGGAGAGGATCAAAGTGTCCTTTCACCAGTGGATCAGAGACCTCATGCTGAAAATGTGCACACGTCTGCTACAAGATAAGTTTTGAAAGCAAAACTTGGCTTTTCTGTCTGATACATTTTTGTTTTAGGCTTTAGTGGATGTTGGTGACAAACAAGGGTCTTTTGTGGGGTCTCGTCAGTGGATTGGATCCTTTGAGGTTCACGCCGTCCTCAACCAACTCCTCGGGGTGACTTCCAAGATTTCGTTTGTGAGGTTTGTCTGACGAGCACCCCGCTCTGATGGATTCCGATTATAGATTTACGGAGCGGTGAATATGTGTGCTTTCAGTCAGGGTTCTGAAATGGCCTCCAAAGGCAGAGAGCTGGCCAACCACTTCCTCTCAGAGGGCACTCCCGTGATGATTGGTGAGCTCTTCACTTTGACGTTCAAACATGTTTCAAACGATAGACCCAGCGCCTGCTTCATTAGGTACACCTGCTCACACGTATTTGAGCCATTCTGAGCTCTAGTCACAAAGATTGGGTTCAATTTTGGTTGACACTGTGAGGCATTAATTCCGCAGTGTTTATTAATGTGGCTGTACTTTGCTGTGATGTTGATTCTGACAGCTGTTTCAAATGTTTTCATCAAATTCGATGAAGTATACTGATCCTCGGCTAATATATCAGCCGATATAAGGCCTTTTCAAAATAATAATCGTCCAGAGCTTTGTTGATAAAATACAGATATAATCTTACTTTCGCATGAAACCATAAATGTTCAGAACGTTATTCTGCGTGAATTCAATTCTTCTCCATCCTCTCATACGCCCATTCAGGTGCAAAGTCTGTAAGTAAATATATTTTATTAAGCTTTAGATTCATTGCTAGGGAGCAACATGATAACATGATAAGCTGTCCACTGTAGTAACTGCTGTCCCTAAAAAGGGTTAAGTGAGAATGTTGATGATCTTTTGCTTAAATGCCTCAATTATTCTGCTTTAATGACAAAATCTTAAACAAATCACCTTTTCTGCAAATTATAAACTTTTCATTTTTAATTACTAGGGCATCTCAAAAAATGTGAATATTTTCAAAAAAAAATCCTAATTGCTTTATTTAAAAAATAATAATGTTATTTCTGATGTCATAATTTTCTTGAGAGTAAATTTGGGTTTTTTGTTCACATTATAAAGCCAAATTATAATTGAAAACGTTAGTGTCACTTTTTGAATTTACTACACAAATGAATTAAGGTTTTGCATTATACAAATTTTATGGGATGCACCTGTATGGTGAAAATATGTTGACGTTTGTCACGTAAAGGTTCTTTGTCCCTTGCAGGTGGAGGGGTTTTAGCTCACACCATTCTGGGCGTTGCTTGGAGCGAGACCAGCGGGCAGATTCGCTTCCTCATCCTGGACCCTCATTACACAGGCGCAGAGGACTTGCAGGTCATCACAGACAAGGTGGGCCTTGGAATAAATTGCTGCTTCTCCACATGTCTCCCTTCCAGACATTGTTGACTTTGGTTTTGTATGTCTCGTGTTTTCCTCAGGGTTGGTGTGGCTGGAAAGGACCTGAGTTCTGGGATCAAACCGCGTATTATAATATGTGTCTCCCCCAGAAGCCAAAAGCAATCTGATGTACAAGCCATGATGATGCAAAAGCCCAATTCAGTCAAATCAGGTTCTGATTTTCTATGTATGTAAACTCATGATTGTTATTGTGGCCGCTCTGGCTCACAGTAGTTTCACCAAACTAGGATTAATCAAAACCCATGAATTCTTCATCAGAATTATGCATCCGGCCGGGTACTGTACACACGCAGTTGTACATGAGTGCAGACCTGTCTGTAAAAACTGCAAATTTTGAGGATATTTGAAATGCTGTGTTTAAGGATCATAGTTTGTGGTTTATTTATGGTTAAAATGATCATTAGAGGCCATAATCACTTTCAGGAGAACGTCAATTATTCAGATTACTTTTCGCAGTCAGGCTCAGTCCTTTACCCCCTACAAATAGCCTCTGGGTCCACTGTACAGTATTTTATTCAGTATTCTAGTTAGATACAGTGCCAACAATATCTGAAACATCTATTTGAATTATAAATCCATCATACACACACACACACAATGTGATTTTATTGGATTAAATTAGATTGTGCTACTGTTGTGGCTGGTAAGTAGACATATTTGATCTAATTAAATCAGTCCATCAAATTACTCCTGACAGATGCTTTCATTTGAGCTGCAGATTGCAGTGATGTAACATTTATGCGACATATACTGTAGTGTACATATAAAGTATCATAAGCAACTCCAAGATGTCTATGATCATGTGCTTGTAGTTTTAAGAGATCAGAATGTTGTCTGTGTTTAGTAGCATGTCTGCTTTTTACCGATCCTACTTTGTCATAATTCTCATGTTAAAAGGTGAAAATATTCATGTAAGCGTGTGAAACGTATCATGTAATAACCTGAAAACTACAAAATGTGACAACGTTGGCCCCGCGGAGAATTGCTCAACTTGTGTTGTCACCATCCTACAGCAGGACGCAGAGGCAGGTGCTTCTTAATTCAATGGCACTTAACCTGGAGTTCCTGAGTTTTTACGAAATTGACAGACACTGTTTTTCAATCCAAGTACGACGTTCCAATCTACGTCCAACTCCATCTACTCCATCGTAAAGGAATGACAACCTGTGGGTTGACAACCAATGCCATCTAGAGGACAAACGGTGCAAGTGAATAGATACGTCATACTCGTCAGAGGCTGACATTAGCCTTTAAATCCGCTGACATCAACACGTAAGGTCTTTGATCGGTGTAATTGACACGCTGATGTAATTGCGAGCCGTCATCGGTGTGATGCTTTGAATAAAACCGCTGTGTCACTTTTTCACCACATGCGTGAGAGCGGTGATGCGCTTTTTAAATCAGAGTTCGAGCTCTCTTCGAGGCTGGTTCGGCCTAGCTCGGAGTTTGAAATGTGTCTCCACGAAGCACCGATCTGGCAACCGCGACTCACAGCAACCGTTGCCGGGAAGTGACGTCATCCACCCCCTCTAACTTCTCGTCTTCCTAGTTTCAAACGCCGCGCTCGAGGGTTACCCGGACGGTCATGTTCAACCCAAGCGACTTGGAGGGTGACGTCGACCACTCCTTTTTTGACAGCGACCGCGACGAAGATAGAGACCGGCGTGGAGGAAGTAGCAGCAGGCAAAATGCAGATGAGGACGGTCCGAGCGGCTCGTTCCAGACGCTAGAAGACGACCGAGACAGCAACTGCAGCACGCAAGACACCCGGGGGCCACGCGCCGCCCGGCACTCTGCGTCCGAGGCAGCCAGTGAGCGGTCTTCACTAGCCAAACGTCCGCCGAGCTCCTCCACCATGTCCAGCCGCTACAGCTCGCCGGGAGGCTCGAGGAGGAGAGGCCGAGAGCCGTCCGCCCGTGTCCCCAGCAGGACGTCCAATAGGTCGGATTACACGCTAAGGGACGGGGACAGTCCGGGCTCCTCACCTTTGCAGCGCCTCAGATTGATGGAGCCTGGGGAGGGCAGCGCCAAGGAGAAGCGGCGACAGAGTGCGACCCCGACCCGAGCCAGTAGCATCCTCCGTCCAGAGGGAACCTTGAATGCAGGTGCAATGTCCGAGAGATACTCTTTGTGGGGTCGACTCGTACATGTTAACTGGGGCGTCGTCGGAAGTTTCTCAGCGCGGTGGGCTCTCTCCGGGGTGACACAACACCCCAGGGAGGGGTTGCCAAGCATTCAGGCATGCAGGCACGCCTGCATGCTCCATTCTTGATCATAGCACACTCAGGATATGTTTGGGAAATGGAAAGGCGTAGCAATCACCTTTGCCTCGAGCATTGGTTGTATATTTTTATTTTCTTGTTTTTGTGCCGCTTGTGGTATTCCGCTGGGAAGAGTTTGTGCGGCCAAAGTCATGGATGCTATCGAAATGAAAGTCGCGGCTCAGCTGACTGTGGCCATGTCGGAGTACCAACAGGTGCACACAGCGTCTGACGAAGATTATTTTAACACTGATTTTGACGATGATTTACTGTAACCGTATGTAAGCCCGTATGATGACTTCACAGAAAGGCATTGCAGATGTGAATGTTTGATGTCTTGGGTTGGCTTACTTCGTATACAGTAGTCAGGTTTTGATTTTCATTCAAGGTGTGAAAAAAAATCACATATACTGTATCCAGTACAACACCTGTTACAGTCATAATCAAGCAGGAAGATAATAAAATAAATAATAAATAATTCTTACATTCTTCCAGACACGGACTCTTTTGCCAGCGGGAGTCTCATTCAGGACAACCTCATCCTTCACTGCAGAGGACGGCCGAGCAGGAAAAACTTCACTTTCAACAACAATGAGGTCCGACGCATTGACCACGAGAATCAGCGGCTCCTGCGGGTGCTTTCCCGAATCTCCTTAGCCCCCGGTGCCATCGTAAACCAGTTCACCCGCAAGAACACCACCCCGCACATCCCCCACAGCTCCGTCAACCGCCTGCGAGAGCAGAAACGCATTGATAAGGACAACCAAGTGAGACACGTTTTTGATATGATAGTTTGATGTCATTGTGATACAGGTGCGACAAAGCCGACAGTACACAAGTCCCAAATATTAATCTCTCTCTCCCCAAATTATTGATCAATCTAATGTGTTGAAAAGCAGTTTGCCGTCTTTGATGATGAAACATTAATTCCTCAACAAACATGCTGGGGGTTTTTTTTCCCTGAAAGTGATCGTTTTGCAGTTGTGAGTAGTTTGCCTGATGGCAAGTAATTATGTTATACTAAATCAGGGCCTCACTCGCTATATTTCTGGTTACAATGCTGGAATAAATCCACTGATGACTTCAGGTTTAGTGTAGGTGGTTGCTCAGCTGAGTTTTAGTAAGTGTGGGCGCACTGAAAGAAGACACGAGAGAGATGTGGACAGATTGCAGCAGGTGGGGAGTGTGGTGGTGCACCACAGCAGGACTGCACTGTGACATTGTCGGAAAATCTAACCTCTGCAGTTCTTTTGGCTCTTCCCACAGTATACTGTACATGCCTTGTAAGAGTGGCACTCTCTTGGTCTACGTAGCTGAAAAACTGGTGTCCTGCATACGCAGTAACAGATTGAGAGAATCCTTGGTTTCTTTTTTTTTTTTTGTGGTCATGTCACGCTCGCAAGGACGCTTGTGGCCAGGCAGACTTGTTAGCTGCCCTGTAGTCCAGTTAGTTGTCTTATTCTCACCATGCCCACAAAAGCAAATTCGAAGCTGGTAAGGACAGTCACTGTTGTGACATTATTTTGTACGTGTGAATATTGCATAAACTTGTTTGGATGTCTTGATAATGGAAGATGGCCAAAAACTGATTGCATTATGGCTCATAATTATATATCAGTACAGTATCCAATCTGTCCAGCCCATCATCCAAACTACCTATCATCTTGATCTTTATGCCAATATACGTTCCGTTGCTGTGTGGTTAGTCATTTCCACAGACCAGTGTGCGCTCGTTCGCCTCATTGTCGCTGTCTATTCCTGGAGTGCAGTAATTGAAAATGAGATCACAAGTTCATTTCTCCAGTCACGTGTCTCAACGTTAGAGAAGTGTGACATGAGTTCAGTTTGAAAATCTGAGTCATGACACTTTTCATTCAGTCTTGTGGTTTTTGCCTTCTGACAGCAATATAAGCAATGTTGATGACGTGTTGCTTGTTAGAAGGTTCCTTCTAGAAATGTACTATATCCGTAACGGTATCTTTGATTTCTTTGCAGGCCCTCCTAAAGCGGTTGGAGTACGTCAAGTCCACGCCGACACTCAAGCGTTCCAACCAGCTGTCTGACTACCAACGTCACGCCAGATTTCAGGCCACGCCGTGTGAAGTGTGCGACGCCGCCACCAATATACTTCCATCCAGCGGTACGACCTCAGCACACACACCAAAATGTCAGCAAAAGCAGGAAAATGGAGACATGCATTTGATTCCATGTGCAGGGATGTAGCCAGAAATCTTTCACTGGGTTGGCCAAGGTGACACAACATGGCTGTGCATGTGTACGACATTCTTCATCATACCTTCCACAGTCAGGATTTCATGAAATAATCATATCCAGAACAATGCCCATCACACTTAGCAAGGTTCTGGATATGTGTGCTTTTGATTTTATGAAAGTATGACTATGGATCGTATGTTAAACACTTGACTTCTCTACCATGTCGTTTGCTGGCGATGGTGTGAAAGTAATTCTGATATCAAGGGGTGTTACAATACTGCCTCCATCTGAAAATGGCAGAAAAATCACAGTGATCAAAATTTTCACCGAGGTGTGAGGGGTGCCAGGGGCGTGGCCAGAGTGCCAAGGGGTGGCCATGGCCACCCTTGGCCACCATGTGGCTCCGCCCCTGTCCACATTATGAAATGTAACATGTTTGAATGTGAATATGAGATGTACAGTATACGGGTGTAAAATGTGACATGTTGTCCTCATCCGCAGTGGCCGGCTTGAGCTCCATACGGGGAAGCACCTCCCAAATAGGAACACGAGCCACCTCCGCAAGCTCCAACGCAACCAGGTCCAAAGCACTCCTCGCGGCCCGCCCACCTTTCTGTTGTTAGTCATATGTGTCGCACGGCGTGAATGTGTCTTTCATTCCCTTAATAAATGTGTCTATTTTACCGCAGGAAATGTATGAGTGATCTAAAACACGAGAAAAATATAGCAGGGATATTTCTGACTGCAGGGTAAATAACACAATAGTCATTTTTCAAAAATGCAATTACTGTACATTAAAATTTTATATTTTTAAGAATCTAAATAGTACTTTGTAGTCATTTGATAGCAAATCAAAGTAGTTTTCCCATTAAGAAAATGCCATATTTAAAAAAAAAAATCTAATTCAATCATACATTACACTAACAGTTTAAAAAGCAAATGCCACATTTATCACATTATTTTTTATTAAATTATACATTTAAAAAGTTATCAAGAAATTATAAATCACATAAATTATAATTATAAATTAAACAATTGGCATTTTCAATCAAATTCAGTCTGTTACATTTAATTGTAAGGTTCATTAAATTTGAATTAAATTATATTTTAAAATGCCAGTTTTCAATCATTTGACAACTAGTTAAATAAGTCATGTCATATTTCCATCAGTAATATGTTTGAGGAAAAAGTGATAACTACAATTGTATAAAAAATTTAAATAACAGTAATTGACAGGTTGTCATCGCAACAAATGGTGAGAAACTAAATCTTTATTAGAACAGTTGCTTATTACAGTTGGCCTTAATGTGGCACTCCTTGGCCACTTTATTAGGTACACCTGCACAATCCAATTGCGTGCTATGTCTTGCATTATTGTGCAGCTATACCAAATGTCACGGCTGCGGAGTATGTACAGAATCTTTACGGGCCTGCCACACATGTAAAGAGCAAAATTAAGACAAGCGAGCATCCTGGAGGATTTCCATGGCGACAGGCGGTAGCCTATGTGTACTTCTTGATCTCATCGTACAATACTAATACGAAAGCTCCACCCATGCCTCTGATCACGTTGGACCAAGCGCCCTTGAAGAAAGCTTTGGGACCTTCATCCTTGAGGATCTTCCTCCAGCAATCCATTGTGCCCTTGTACATGATCTCAGCTGTACGACAAAATAAATAACAATAGTCATGTTATCCTCGAAAGCAGGGCGGCCAGATTCAGCCTCAGAACTAGTTAATGGCCACTTGCGTTGTTCAATTAAAAATATGGAATGCATGTATCTGGATGGCTAACGTTTCATTTTCGATCATGTCTTACTACTGCCCCCGGCCCCCAAAAAAATATCCACAGACTGACTGTTATAGGCCCAGATCATTTGGGGGGCCAGAAGCACTGCAGAAGATAGCGACGAATCCCCTGTTTAGTTTTGAATAGATTCCACACATTTTCCATCTTAGGAGGGGAATTTAAATTGTCCAGATAAAATCAAATTAATAAATGATGTCAAAGCCACATGTTTAGTGATGGGCTCACCTCCTTTGCGACCAGACTGCATCATCATGCGACGTCTAACGGTGTCGAAGGGGTACGACACCAGGCCGGCCGCGGCCGTCACCGTCTGAGCGATCATCCAGCTGACCACGATGTGCGTGTTCTTTGGATCGGGAAGCATTCCTGTCGATGGGTGGGGCAGAATTATATGCTTTGTCACCCCATCGCCTCAAAATCAAAACTTTTACGTACACTTGAACAATACTCATGCGATGCTCCATGAGCTGTATCGAAAATGCTGCCTTTTACACAGATCCATCCATCCATCCATTTCCGAACCGCTTGATCCTCACTAGGGTCGCGGGGGGTGCTGGAGCCTATCCCAGCCGTCTCCGGGCAGTAGGCGGGGACACCCTGAATCAGTTGCCAGCCAATCGCAGGGCACAGAGACGAACAACCATTCACGCCCACACTCACACCTAGGGACAATTTAGAGCGTCCAATCAGCCTGCCATGCATGTTTTTGGAATGTGGGAGGAAACCGGAGCACACGGAGAAAACCCACGCAGGCCCGGGGAGAACATGCAAACTCCACACAGGGAGGCCGGAGCTGGAATTGAACCCGGTACCACTGCACTGTGAAGCCGACGTGCTAACCACTGGACTACCGGGCCGCCCTCTTTGACACAGATATTGATGCTTATATTGTCAGAGAGGTTTGTATAGGGACAGCGATTACGCCACTGGACAGCTTGTCATCAGGTTACAAGGTCCATAAAAGGGTTAATTACTGCGGTTGCAATTTGCAGCAATGTAGAAGCGTACTACTATACCACAGGAGAGTTGTTTCTAATGTATCCTCTTTGCCACCTGACTTCTGCACCTCAGTCTATATCTTACCACCTTAAAAACCAAACTCAAATCTATTTAAATTTGCATAGTCACTAAAACTGCTTTTTTTTCCCAAACTATTGTTTTAAATAGGACTGTACGTATCTCCACAAAAGATGATTCAAAATGGTTTGACACACTGGGTGCGAAACGATTCAAGGATGGTTCGATTTGAAAATGGAATGATTTGATTCGATGGAAAATGATTCGATATGTATGGCTCATTCCGAGAGGGCTATGATGCAATGAATTTTTTTTGGTTGTCATTTTACATCCATTTGAATGAACTTGTCAGTACTGTAAATGTGCCATTTCTTTCCTTATAAAATATATTCTCTCTAATAAAAGCCAATTCGATTAGCATCTCGACATATTTCAAAGTGGAACAAGTCAGTGCACTTAGTCCTTTTAAACCAAAAAGTGATTTCCCGGTTCAAAACTTTTTTGTTCCAGCCACAGTTTTAACTTGCTAACTACTATTAATTTAGTTTTTAAGTGTTGTTTTATTGATGTACGGAGTCCTTGTGGGTCTTCAAAAGCGCTTTCAAAAATGGAGTAACGGTTACCTTAAATTACTTTTGCTGCAAAATCTAACATAACATTGCATTGCAACTTATAAATGTGCATGTTGCACTATCGAGCAGAGAAGTGGGTACTTACAAATTAGTGTAGTTATGCTACTTAGCAGTGAAGTGGTACTGAAGAATTGAATTTGCTGTAATTACACAACCTAACAAAGTCTTAGAGCTATGAAGTGGTCAATGACAAATTAGGGTAGCTGCCCTATCTTGCGACAGAATTTGCTTGGGTAACATATCTATACTGAATTATAATTGACCTTTGACCGCTTGGAAGAATAAATACACTATTTGAGTTCATTAAGTTGACTCGACTTAAAACCCAAAAGGAGCTACCGAATAATTTCAGAGGCAGGTCTTCTGTCGCATCGATACATCAGTATCCAGTTAAACATTGATTTTGCTTTATAAAGCACAATAACATCCATGTAAGGTTGAGGGGCCTTGGTGGGGGGGAAATGATCCCTGCGAATGTTCGAGGCAGAGGATTCAGTCAGCTATGCGAAATACCGCAGAACCGTTTGTAGTTTTCCTTGCCTTTAGCCGTGTCAAAGCAGCCGAAGTATGCAGCCCTGTAGATGATGATGCCCTGCACGGACACATTGAAGCCCTGGTAGAGCCCCTTAAGGCCGTCCGTCTTGAAGATCTTAGTGATACAGTTCCCCAAGCCAGTGAACTCCCTTTCAGCCGTGCCCTTGCCGATGTCAGCGGCCAATCGCGTCCTGGCAAAGTCCAGGGGGTAGACGAAGCAAAGCGAAGTGGCGCCGGCCGCGCCGCCCGACGCAAGGTTGCCGGCGAAGTAGCGCCAGAACTGCGTCTTCTGGTCCACGCCACCCAGGAAGATCTTCTTGTACTTGTCTTTGAAGGCAAAGTTGAGTGCTTGGGTGGGGAAATATCGGATGACATTGGCCAGGTTGCCCCTCCAGAAGGACAGAAAGCCTTGTTCCTTTGGGATCCGCACCACGCAGTCGATGATGCCCTTGTACTGCATCTCGGCTGTGATCTGCTTACTGGCATGCTGGACCTGCACAAACAAACAGTATAATAAATGTAACACTGAAAAAAAATGTATAACATTAAATCACAATCACAATATTGAGGGGGGGAAAAATGCAATTAGGTGATTTTTTAAATTTGTTCAGCCCTACTACAGTATGCACTATGAGCCCCTGTCAAATAAATCACACTCAAATGTTGTTGTCCAAATCAAAGTCCGTGTTGAATTTCCAACCCTAAGGACTGTTTTTTTTTTTTTTGGTACACTTGTAAAATCTCACGAAATCAGGAATTGAAAGGGGCATGTTATATATATATATATATATATACCGGTATATTAAATCCTTTTGAATTTTTTTGGAAGCAAACAGCTGGATTATTTCAAATAATTTTGTAGTCTGGGTGGGCATTTTTAGCAAACCAAAAAAAAAAAGTACAAAATAATTTACTGTATTGAGTGTTTTTAGGCCACGAAAAAAAAGTACAGATGCGCACTCTATTCACAATATTTACAGTGATGTATGAAGTGCCGCCCCCGTGAGTGAAAATGCTGTCTTTACAGTTGCCCCCTCGCCATGAATTCCTTTGAGAAAAATATGGTTAAGTGTAGGTGACCTCATTTCTGATATGTATTTTAATTCTTCATCTGATAAAGACATTTTGGACAATAGCATGCTTCCGAAACGTTTAGTCGCTTTTCTGTCGTAGCTGCACAACGAGACATGCTTGGATGTTTGGACAGGAACAACAAGCCCATTCACCACTTTGGGGATTAACAAAGAGACACGGTGAGTTCAGGACACGATCACTGAGCTCTAACTGTCACCTCCTGTCAGTGAAACGGCTGGTTGTCCCAATAAATTTTGTCCGCGTAGGGTCTCCACCACTGTCACTCGAGAACGGTCCCAGTATGAAGTTACAGCTCCAGAGTTAAATTTAGCGCTTTCCTTTCACTGCTTATGCCCGAGTCAAGTATTAAACTTTGGCTCACACACGTGTAAGATGGGCCCTTCAATGGGGACGCACACAAATTAATGTAACTCGGCAACGTGAGCGCCATCATTGCTGTGCGTTCAAAAAACGGCTCAATTCCATATTTACAACACGTAAGGCGTAAGCAAGTTTTACACACAAATGATTAACGTTAAGATTTGATTGACTTGGGCAGCAATTGGATTGACTAACGTTTACGCAAGTAACTACGACTTGGTTAGTCAGCAGATATTGCTCGATTCGCTTTTACGCACAAACCGTTGATTGGTTGATTTGAGTCAGAAGCTTGTTCTTGGTCGATTCATGAACTTTTACGCACGAAAAGGTTGGTTGACTAATTTCAGTAGTTGGTTCTCACTCGATTCTCTGACTTTTATGGACACTTTATGCATGAAATGTGGTGACTTAATCCTCTTTATTGACACGCATGACGCAGTTTAAGGCTACGTCATCAACTTTTATGCACGGGAAGAATATTATTTCACGACTATACTTCTTCTGCACACATTACGCACCGAAATTCGATCGCTTTATTTGACCACCTGCTCCATGCTGACAAGCTGGACGCTCATTTAGACGTACGTCGCCAAGTTTTGACGCAGTTTCACGGTTGTTCTTTCGCGCAACACACAGTGGAAGCGTGGTGATGTTAATCTTTTCATTACCTGCAGTAAGAGTTTGACTCTCTCAATGGGTGCCACGGCCGTCTTGGAGATGGCTGCGGCCACGCCACCGGCCAAGAAGTCCTTCAGGAAACTGGTCATTGCGTCCGACATGGCTGCGCGCTTCGCACAAACACACCCAGGTCCTCCAGGAAACCCGACGTCGCAGCTCCAAGTGGACGATGCGCTCCCCACTCGTGTCCTAATATATGAGGGGGAGGTCGGGTATCGCGAGAATAAGGAGGTGATGGATCTGCTGCGGGTCGAACCCGCACACGAGGCTGGATA
Organism: Hippocampus guttulatus; assembly: GCF_054856545.1. Lineage (NCBI taxonomy): Eukaryota > Metazoa > Chordata > Actinopteri > Syngnathiformes > Syngnathidae > Hippocampus > Hippocampus guttulatus. The sequence goes on along the minus strand of NC_141269.1, from coordinate 6,680,825 downwards.
AATATCTGAGGTTGAAGTTCACGAGGAAGTTTAACGATGTCCTCACACCAAGGGGACGTTTAAAGGACACGCGAGGATATCAAAGACACATTCATTTAATACGTGCCAACAATCTTCAACATGCAAGACCTGTCCGAAAACGTCTTTAATTTTGTACAGTCGGGAATATTTGGTGCGTTTTCATATTTTTGAAAATATTTTATGCGTGGTAAAACCGACCTTTTAATGAAGCTACCCAGCGTGCACCGCGACATCAACTTGATGTTGAAGATTGGTCAAGATTTTGACTACCATTATCAATAGCGTACAGAAGCTTTGACATCCTTACGTTTGTAAAAAAAAAAAAAAAAAAGGTCCAACCAAAGGATCAATCCCATATCCAATTACTGCATCATACATTGTTAATCAATCTATTTGACATCAAAACAACGTTGCCCCGCACAACTTGACATCAAGTTGACATGGATTGGATGTCTACAAACAAGGCATTGAATTGATGTCACAATAAAATTATAAGACAACGTTCTGCCTCACATTTCGCTCTAAAACACTCGGAGGCACACAGGTGTTTCGGGGGTGTCCAGATTGCACCGGCCGGGAAGTCAGGTCACCTGTGTTCGTCTTCTCAACCAGCGCCCACGTCTTCGTCGGCATTGCTCAAAGCTTTTTGTTGGTAAATACCCACATTATGGTGATATTGTTATCATTATTATCCCCCCCCCCCCCCCCGGTCCTTCATTGTAAAAGGTGTATTGTCAATGTTTCGAAACACTTGTCATTAATCAATGCTAATAGCAGTTAGCCAACTAAGAGTACCGGTAGTCAAAGCTAATGACTACGCTTTTTCACTTTCAACTGCAGTAAATGCCACTATTAAAATACGTATTTACCGTGCATCGTCAAATTAAGGTAGTGTGTTTTGTTGTTTTTACCTTGATTAGTGCTTATCTTAATTTTACACTTGTGCTGTAGTTAATCATAAAAAAGAAGTTCTTAACATTGTATGCTGGGCACAAGAAATTAAAAAAAACTGATTATGTGATGGCAATATTGGATATGACAATTATAACTAATTAAAAATGCATATGCGCTACATAGAAATAACCGTTTAACTTATTTGGACAACAACGTGGTAAAATACAACCTATGAGCCAAAATCATGAAAGAGGACGCTCCACTTCAATAGTGATGCAACACACGTCACTACCACACGGTGGCGCCTGTTGACAGTACTCACTGGCCACTTTCTAAGGTACAGGCAAAAATAACATATCCCATCACTATTATTGATAATAATTGTATTATAATTAACTAATGAATAAAATAAGCATGATTAAAATGTAAGAAAATTGTGTATTTTAGTGACAAGATAATTCTCATCAATAATGTTAGGGTTAATTCCTTCACAATTAATCAAGCAATTATTTAATAATAAATACAATGTGTCACGTTCACCTTAATCTTTTTTAAAATATTTTCAGTGAATCAATTAAGCCATTACCTAAGATGACAAATGAATTCGAAAAAAAACAACAGCATTTTAACGAGCTGAAAACTGCTAAATGGGTACAATAAATATGACCTTCCAATTATGTCAATGCTGCGTGAGGCCAGATAAAAAAATAAAAACGCTTCAGCCTTAAATGGTTTTCACTGGACAGCCGTGAGGTTGACCACTCCTTGAACTTCCCACATCAGCCAGTTGGTGGCACTGAGGAACTAAGAGGCAAGTCTCAAACTGCCGCTTTTACTGGCCGACACATTAGTAGAAATAACACAGCACTTTATTTGCCTTGGTATAGAGGAGAAGCCCACTCTGAGTGGAGCTCCACGGCCCCCCTTCCTCCCCAGCCCCCCCACGAGGTCAGAGTTGAAGCTCAGCTGGCAGACACAGAAGGTTTGCTGGGGATTGAGCGTCCCTCTCACGTGAGCTCTTCACGCAGCCGGCCGGGCAGCAGGCTTGCTTGCACCTGCTTCTTGCCTCTCCTCTTGCGGCTTATTCCCTAAACTCGCTCCACTTGTTGTAGGCTACATCCCACATTATCGGCAATTTATCTGATCTCATTTCAACATCCTGCATTGTCAAGGTGGCAGCGATAGTATCTTAACAGTGGAGATAAAAAGTCTACACACCCCTGGACAAATTTGTGTTGGAAAAGTCAAAATGAGTCCAAATGAAGACACATTTTTACATATATGCCTCATCTATCCGCATTTCTCAATCAATTCAGACCACAACAACAGCAAATTGTTAAGCTCATTTGTTTTCCTATATTAGGTCATTATAACGTTTTTTCACATTTTCCAAGACAAAATTCCCAAATTAAATAAAGAATTTTCTTCAAACCATTTCAAAACGAATTTTCAAACCAAACTCTCAATGTTAAGCTAATTCAGGAGCTGTGAATTACCCAGTGATTTAATCCTTTCCAACTTCAAATTGTTTCGTTTATTTTAGTTAAATTCTCATGTTACGAGTTTCCAATATTTTAGCATAGCTATCACTAGTGAAATACTGTTGTCCCTAAATACAGCGCATGATGTAAACTCCTCATTGATTCTGCTGATCTTTGCTCATTTTGTCAATACTAAAAGCCAGTATTTCCCCTGACACACTACATGTCCGACCTTTCACTACCTTTTACGGCATTTCAGTTGTGCGTCAAACATTCAGCAGTCACATGCAATTACTCCGGAAATTGCATTCTCTAGTTTGTTCATACATCTCGATATCGTAGGGGTCACGTGGTGTGCGTGTGATGAAGATTTTGAGGTCGTGGACAAAAAAAGTCGTTTCTTGATAAGATCTGTCAGTTTGAAGGAGGGGATCATGGAGGGGATTTGCATTTTGAGTATGAAGAGCTGCAGGTGTCAGACAGTTAAAAAACGCCCCACGACCCTCATCAACATTCACTGAAAGCGCCGCACATCCACTACAGTCACTACCATGACGTATTAAGAGAAAGTGTGTGTGTGTGTGTGTGTGTGTGTGTGTTTGTTCAGGAGGATTACTGGTTCCATTTGGCTATAGTTAATGTGTATTTAAGGGGTGACAAGCACAAATTTAAATGTTTCAACTTAGCATGGAGCAGATCGAGAAACCTATTTGTTTGTGCGCGACTTCCAAAGTGTGTATGTTGAAATTGTCCATATTTCAATTTTTTTTAAATTAATACTACAGTATTTGATTATGGTTTTACCCTTTCAGTATTGGATATAGGACCACATATGGTGCAGCAACACATGTAGATAGATAATACACAATTGCCCAACGGTAGCTTATCTCATCTCATATATCATTTAATCTCAAAGTACCTACCGGCTATTTTATTAGATTTAATCGCAACTCCCTTAATGCATTTCTCTCGTTGGGTCAAAACCAAAGATAACATCTCCTCTTTTCTCCGCTCATCTTGATGTCACCAATCATGCCTTATTTTTTTTTTCATGCATATCAATTTAGATCTTCAAATCTCATCACATGCACTATGCCTGACAATATTGCTGCTGTACTGAGAAGCCAAGAGAGGAGCTGAGTCGCTCGCAAAGTATTCACAATGAACAAAGGCTTTGGCGGGGTTTTATAGTTGACATGCCAAACCATTAGACCAGAGAATGCTTTTGTCGGTTTGACTTTGATTAAGATGAAATTCAGCATCTGACGGGAGACCGTTCACCCAATCAACAGTCCTAATGTCATTTTTTTGGTATCTTCTGCTTCAGTATGATTCCGATGTAGAATTACCGTCCTATATTTTGAAAACACTCGTGGCTTGTTTCTTGCTCCACAATGCTCAAATCCCACAGCTCTTTGAGGATGAGCTGGTGGCCTCAAATCCAAGGGGGCACGCGGGGAGGCTGACTGGAGCTGGAGCTCAGGCGAAAGGAGATTATTTGATTATTTCTCTTCTCTTGGCCTCGTTCCATGTAACTCCAAAAGAAGCCATGCGCAGACACGGCGTGTGTACCTTTGACACGAGTTTCAAACCTCCACCGTATGAGGGCGGTGCCGCGGGCAGAGCCGTTGCCTATACACACACACACACACACACAGAAATCCCCATGACCAATCAGGACGAGATGGAGACACAGAGTCAGTGGGGGGACAGGTTGATGGACATGGCAGGAGTAGTGGTGGAGGGAGTGAGGGAAAGACTGAAAGATGGCGTTGGTGAGAAACCGGGAGGAAAAGAAGACAGGTTCAAGCGAATTCTTTTGGGGTTTTGCATTTTAGAAATGATAAGTGGGAGATAAAATATTGAGTTGGTTTTGGTTTAAGGATGGGGTTACGGTTTGGTTAAGAGTTAACCATGACCCTCAAGTAAACAACCCTTTAAAAATATTTACATTCTATTCATCAGTATTGAACAACAAATGGAAGCTGCCTTTCTCATGCCACGCAAGGTTGCATTTTAGCACCCGCATATCAACTCCGTTTATTTTATAGAGTTCACATTTACATCAAGGCACGTTACACATTAAGCAGGTCAAGAGCCTTACTCCTCGCACATTATATATACACACACATTGTGGTCTTTACTAGTCAGTGTGTAATCTGAAAGGTTCAAAAGTCAAACTTTTACAACGTTGCTATCAACTAAGGAGGGGGAAAATAGTCTTCCAGTCCCTTTTGTGGTCCAATTTGGCAGTTTGTCAGGGTTCAAAAGTCTCTCTTTACACTGCAGCTCCGTGAGCCTGTGTAAGCAGAAGTATGCACATCAGCACCACCAAATTGGATGAATTAGACAAAGTCAACGCTGCTCACAGTCCATGTTGGGAATAACAAGATCAGTCCCGACGGGGGAGGAACGTGGATTCAGCATGTGCCCGTCAGCTTGGAAATAAGCTCCCTGGACACTTTATTAGATGCACTTGCACGGTAGAATGAGATGCAGTGAAACAGCTGATTTCAAAATTCTACCTTTGAAATATATACATTTTAAAATACCCGGTTTTGATTGAAAATGTCAGAGTGGTTTCTTTTGTGCTCCACCGCTGCTATGGAAGTTGGCCATGTTTGATTTTCTTTCGCGGGCCACATAAAATGGTGTGGCGGCCAGATCTGGGCCCCGAGCCTTGACTTTGACACCTGTGGTTTAACCCTTTCATGCACCACTAATGATAACCTGTCACCTGATAACATGAAAGGGTTAAGATACCGCCAGCAGTGACGGGTTTCATGAATGAAAATGCACACGTCACACCAAACTTGCCCAACTCACGCATTATGCAAGCGGGAACAATAGCAACATTAACTTAAGTCGTTTGTGTGCATTTGTCACGCCCTGTTTCTGATTCACGCGTTAATAGGTAATCGGGGTGGTCACCCGTCACCGATGGCCTACGACATTTTGCATTTTAAATTGGGCAACAATTGCTCGCCCATCGACGGCTCATTGATTCAAGTCGTATTTAAGAAGCATGGTTCTTCATTAGTACAAGGAGGCCTGATAAATCAATTTGTGTCCCTGGACAATGCATCACTGACCTTTTGATTGAGGGATCAGCCGCCGTTTGTGCATCCAGCTTGTCTTGATGGCCGGAGAGAAGGCCCGATTGACCCCGTGACCCCTGTATGTGTGCTTATGTCCGGCGTTGCCGTCGGCGGGTTAATGAGCGCCGGCTGCTGGGGGCAGGCCGGGCCTGGACTAAGTGACACAGCCTGGTGACTGCCCCTTCACGCTAAACCTGCAGGCCGCACGACTGCCTTTGCAGTGTCCGCCGTCATTTGGACAGCTGCTGCACAAGCTTTTTTGCTGAAACGTCCTCCACAAAGAATCCCATCAAATGTCGACACACCCCTGTTCAAATAACCCCTGTTTATTTTGTGACATAAACCAACAACACCAATATAAATTGTCTAAAAAAACTTTTCACCGCAAGTGTGATGTACGTAATATGGTTGCATAATTGTGCACACGCATTGAAAACTGGGATGTGCCTGTGCTCAGAATTAACCAATCGCATTCAAACGGAATGGGAGTCGGCACATGCCAGATTCATCCGAAATAATGTTCAAGTATATTAGTAGCCTTTTTTATGTTTAAATTATTAGTATTATTATTATTATGAACAACAGTTATTTTTTATTTCTTAGCATTCAATGGTTTTTGTCATTGTTTATTTTAAAACTAAAATGAAATATTTTGTAAAATTTAACATTGCATATCATTTAAATAAAATTGGAACACTAAAAAGTTGCTTAGGTAAATCAGCCTATTTGATATTAAATATAAAAATACATTGTTTTTCAGTGCTACGATTCGCTGGGAACCAGTTCAGGGTGTATCCCGCCTGCTGCCCGAAGGCAGCTGGGATAGGTGCCGGCACGCCCGCCACCCTCGTGAGGACGAGAAAATGGATGGATGGACGCTTCCAAGTGACCGTTTTCAAGTTAAGTGAGTCATTCGAACGAATCACACTTCAAAGTAATGCATAGCAGTAATCATGTTCTCTTTTTAAAATGACAAGTAAACATTATAACCGCACATGTGTCACTACGATTAACACTATAATAACTATGAACCCTTAAACTCTAAAAGCGATTGGGTGCATCGTAACGGTTTTAATGCATACTCTTTCTATTAATTGCATTGTGGCTTCCATGCATTGAAATGGCAGCTCCACACACGAGTGAGGTACACCACATTCCCAGCTTCCTTCCCTCCCGCCGTTCTGTGCCAGGGTGGACGTTGGCTAACGTGAAGAGAGGGGTAATGAATTTTAAACTGCAAGAGTAACAGCTCTCAGACATGCGGTTTCAGTGTGCGAGCAAGGGGGCGAGTGGGTGGGCGTGTGTGCGTTTGGGATTTGTGTCTATGTATCTGTGAATGTGCGTGCGTGTGTGTGTGTGTGTGTGTGTGTGTGTATACGGAGGATAAAGACCTTGCAAACGGGCCTGGCTTAGCTGACAGGTGACAAGGGTGCTGGTGAAAGGGGATTTTGTAATACCCACAGTGGGCAAGCGAGGAAGAGACGTGTGAAAAGGGCGAAAAAGAAGACTTTTCTTGAGCCGCTGAAGGAGCAGAGAAAGGAGGCCCCGGAGGCTTTTGCATGGCCTTAATCAAACCGCTCCACCGTCTAGCGCGCTCATTTTTATTCAAAACCTCCAAATGCTCAAATGACGCCAATGGGATTGATCCCCGTGTCAGCGCCTGTGTGGTATTTCCTTTCTCCGCTTTTTCCGCCCCGTCCTCAACTTTGACATATCAGTCAAGCTGCGCTACAATACGCAAATAAGAGCCACACACGTTCTAATGGTTAGAAAGTGACGCTTGAATGTGGTTTGGCAGCAATAAGGGCAATGGCCGAAACAACACCACCTTATCATCAATCACTCATCTAACCAACGTTTAAAGCTCGTGTTGATCACCATATTTGGTAACATGAGTGCGAGTTCAATTTTCTCACTACGAGGACGTCAAACTGCAAAAATGATAACGATGAAAGCTTTATGACACACTCTTCATTAAAACTGCTGGGTCTAAGTAACCCAAATTGGGTGAAAACCGAACCCAGCACTTGGTCCAAAAGGGACTGAGCCTTGTTTAGCTATGCTGCCCCTGCACATTGGGTCAAGATTTCAATCCAGCAAGGGCACAAAACAACCCACAAGTTATCAGTATAGCTCTGGTTAAAAAAATAATGTACATTTTGGAAGAAGCACACGTCTCTCTAACACGCAAACGGTATTCAGTGGCGACTCCTGGGCTGTCGAAGAAGCCACACCCGCCCACACTTCGAATCGGCGCCTCCACCACGTCACCGGCGTGGGAGCGCGCATCCTCCTCGAAGACCAACCTGGCATCTGTTACACTCACCCCGGAAAGACTCGCTCACGGCATCCAAACGCGACGCTGGTGAGACTTAAGTGTACAAAATTAGTTTTGGTGACAAAATAGAACCTGATTCAGAAGGTGACACACTAAGCAGCACAGCGATCGCAGCACTTTCACGACTATTACAGAAGTATTTGAAAGTAAAATAATGAAAAAAAATTCAAATATTTTTTCATTTCTTTATATTTATTGACAGTAATTAGATATTGGAGGGGTGGGGGGGTTTGGCCCAGAAAAAAAAGTGCTTCAATTTAACGGCCAATCGATATTCATGGACGATCCCTCTTCCTCATCCGTCAGTTAAATTGAGGTCTCGCGACACTGAAAAAGTCTTGTCTGCTGAAATTGAACCAATTTCACTCGTATCATTTTTCGAATATGTTGGCGGCGGTTGGCTGACTCGTTGGGTAATACATTGAAGATAGGTATAGTCCAAAAATCAAATGAAAATAAATAAAAGTAACCCAGAGAATGACCCAACTTTTGGTGTGATTTGATCCACAGTAAAATGAATATCGTATTGGCTCGAATATAAGACGGCCCTGATGACCCCCTTTTTCAAGACTCAAGTTTGAAAAAATACTTTTTGAACACCAAATTAATTTTTATACAGAACGTAATGACAGTACATCTGAAACAAATGATTATAATCATATATTTGAGAGGAAAAGCATGTTATTTTGCCTCATTCAAATCTCAATATCTGAACATTTAAATATGTTCCTTTTGACCCAGCAGTTTCGAGAGTATAGCACTCTGAATAAAGAACTGGGTAACTGAGTTAACCCGGGTTAAATCGCCCTGCTGTGTGCCCTAGTTGGTCCGACAGAGAACATTTACTCAGTCAAACAGTGACCCCTCCCCACCCCTGTTGCTCCGCCACCCGACCACCCCCTCCTCCGTTCGTGCAGCCTTGTCGCCCAGTGCCGGTGAAAAGGCGAGCGCAGATTAATCATGCAATTGCCGAGTGTTTGTGTGGTCCTGCTCCGGAAGGACGGGAAGACACCGAGAGAGGAGGCCTCCATCTCAGTGTGTCAGTGTGTGGGAACCACATCGGCAGAAATCCCCGGCTGATCCCGAGCAAGACACTTTGTTTTTCCCTCCCTCGCGATCCCACCCCTTCTCTCCTTTCCTATGAATCCATTTTTGGGGGGCGTTGGAAGTGGTTTCATTTTTATTCATAGGGTGGAGGCAAGGGTGTCCAAAAAGCAGGGGGCAAGCGTATGTGTGCGGATGTAGTAGGTGCGAGCCGGCTAACAATAGCGGCAGTGTTGTTTGGCGAGTTGCAATCCAGGACTTTCGGACATTCTTCCCATGTCAGTATAATCACTACTGGGAGGTAGCTCCATTAGGGATTACCATATCATTAATAGCAGCCGTGACTTTTGTTCAAAGGCCACTTGTGTAATGTTGCCTTGCGGACGACGCCTAATCCGCTGAGCCGCAGCTGTAGGAAAGCGCAAAAGGCCCCGTCGCCGAGGTCTTCCCGGAGTCACACGGGAGACGCGCCGTCATCTCCATGTCCAAGCGAGGCGCTCAAAGACGCGCACAAACAAGCGTCAAATACAAAGTTCCTCCCCATAGAGGAAAGAGAAACATCCATTCGACACTTCCCAACTGATCCCTCATTCTCCTAAACCAACCGCGACCCCCACTGCCCCTCTCTTTGCCCCCCCGCCCCGCCCTCCCGCCTACGAATCCTCAGTGCCCCTCTCAGATGGTGGGCCAGATTAGGAGGGCAAACAATAACAGTTTTCAATGTAAAAATGTGCATCTTGTTAGTGCTTTTTTTTTTTAACTTGTCTCCGCGACGAGGGGATGGCGAGAGAAAAAACGTCGGTGGATTGTAAAATGGGGAAATCTCCAATTTACAACGTCCCTGGAAAAACTTGATTGCGTCTTGAGAATGATGTCATTGTTTGTTTGTTTGTTTTGAGTCCAATAGGACAACCTCTGTTCAAATTTCTGTGCTCAAGGATCACATTTGATTCTCAGTTGAGGTAAACGTGAAAGAAGAAAAAAAAAGTTATTGTATGTAAAATTGTAAAATGCAATTGACTGGCAACTACGGCTGTCCCGATCACATTATTTTGTGTTAATAAATTTTTTTTGGTTCGATAGCACTTACCTGAAGGGAGTAGCTGGAAGAGGTGGTGGGCAGGGGCTGGGGGGTCCAGTAGGATTTTCCCCGCCCTTGTCTTGATTCTCGCCATGTGCGAGTCCTTGAGAGTGGGTTGGGCGGTACCAATGATTTTTTTTCCCCTCAAGTCCTAATTGTCTATTTCCGTCAGATTTTTGTCCTTTTTTTTGTTTTGATGGCAGCCCAAAACCAGATTGATGGAGGAACACGGGACTGATTCGGCGACTGCTGTGTAGAACCGTCTCATTAGCTCCTGTGGCAAGCTGTGCTTAGCTCAGTAGCCTCAGAAAGAACATCCTCTGCTGTGCCTTTTTTCAGGATGGGGTTAATATTGGTCTCCCACTTCATGTCCTGAGAGAATTTGATTCCCAGGAACTTGAAGGTCTCGACGGTTGGTGATGTTATGAATGAGATGCTGGGTCAAAATATTCCAAAGCATAATGCAGCGTTTGGAAAAATAAAAATAAAAAATCCATCTCCACACAACACATACTGTAGGTGCAAATATAATACACAATATTCTTGTATTGCACAGTTATATTTATGCTATTTATGTAGACATTGGGCGGTGTGCTTTCTTCAAGCATCCGACAGTGTTTGGCAGAGTAAAAAACGAGGCGTTGCCAAGTCAAGAGCGCAGCATGTGCGCGCTTGTCCCCAACCCTTGTTTGTATTGCTAATAGCTACCAATGCTAATGTAACAAAAACAACAACACTCCTTTTGTGTGTGTGCTGGCTGTGTGCAGATGGCAGAAGCTGGGCTTCTACAAGGAGGATTCTTGTGGCTCACCTGCCACTTAACATTCTCATGCATAAAATGAGTCGAACTTTGAGCACACCAAAAAAAAAAAAAAAAAAAAGAATGCAATGGAATTAGTATGAATATATTTATAGACTACATAAAATATTGCCACGTTGGGCTGAATTTGGACATTTTTACCTAGGGGTGGTCTTGCTTTTGTTGCCTGCTCTACACTTGATTGCCCAAGTGATGTGTGTGACTTCCACGGGGTTGCCCCGCATGTGTTGTGTTGCAACATGTTGTCATGTCCTCTACACGGGCTCCCTGCTGAGAGGGCTGTAAGTGAGGTCAGCGGGGGGCTTTGGCTGTTCACCCCCGCTCCGTCCACATCCGCCAAATTTAATCTTTACTGTTACATATACAGTATTTGCTCTTTAAGTTTTTCTACCGCTCAGTGTGAGAACATGTTTCCGTCTTTCTTTGCTTCAGTTCGTTGACGGAGCGGAATCCTCCCCCTCAATAAAAGCGTCACACTAGCAGCAGTCACACAGAAACATTTATGAGCTGCATCTTTCACTGGGGTTCATTCAGTCACTTGACTCCCCTCTGGACGGGTAACTCACAGGGTGACCTCGCGGGGGCGACCCGCCAAGCCCCGGGGGGCGCCCTCTGGACGCGGATAAATACAGCGGAGCAGCCGTCAACCGGTGGCACAAAAGAGGCGGCCGTGGCACTTTTGGCCCCTCGTGAGTCCAGCCAAGCGCACGGGGAGCACATTAGGAACCCGAGGTTTTATTTTCCCTTTGGCCCACTCGGCCGTTGCGTTGATTATGTTAGGTGCCTGACCACATCACACACATCAGACACATGAATAGTACGCACGGTCATTCAGCGCAGCAAAGACTTGAAAGTTGCTCTCTCACGATTGACGTTGTCACACTTCATATGCACTTCTTGCCAATGAACCGTGATGTTTTTTTTTTTTAAAGGAGTCGGTATAAACGGCTTCCTAACCCATAATAAGCAAACAATCAAACAAATATAACAGAGTGATGATAACATACAACTTACTGTCTTGTTGCGCCATGTTGACATAACCAATGCACCCTGGCAAAATTTCCTTTTTCAACATTTTGTCCGCCCAAAAACATAGAAGCGCACTATGGCTTGGCAAATGACGCCTTAATTGTGCAAGTTAACAAGCTTGCTCTGTTTTGTCGCGTGGATAACAAAAACCACGGGACACTTTTTGGGCATTATTGTGTTGCTTTCAAATTGGGGATTCTTAATCTGTGGCTCATCCACCGTTAGCGGTGCTCGAGCACTCTCCCTGGGGTGCACCATGGCAGTCTGGCATAATAATTATGCCAGACTGCCATGAAGAATAAAATTGACAGAATGACCCCAAAAAAGATACAAGTAAATAAATAATAAATTCAAATGTCAAAAAGATTAAATATAAACATTTGGAAATGAGAATATAAAAATATAACAAAAAAGTGAAAATAACAAAACACCCTAAAAATACATTAAAAATCATTAAAAAAAGATGAAACACATTTTAAAATGACAGAAAAAAATTAAATGAAAAATGTGAACCAAAAAAAGCCCATAATTTAAAAAAAAAAATCAAAAAAGCCACAAAAATGTTCAAACAAAACACAAAAATACCTGTGTCAAAAAAAAAAATCCCAATTACTAGTGCTCTAAAACTTCTAAACATAATGAATGTGACGTTTCAATAAAACAGAATGTTTTCCCCACACGTTTAACATGTAAACAAAGCACTTTGTTTTGACTTTTTTTTTTGAAGGAGTGTGAAGGGGGTGTGCCAGCTCTGCAGGGATGTCGCGGGGGGGGGGGGCTTAAAAAAAAAAAAGAAAATTGGCAAAGGCCACTTGAAATCCCGGCTCCTTGTTCCCATAACAAACAAGAAAGAGGAATAAATGCGAGGGCGTGACAGAGACGAGCGTCCACAGTGGGGTATTTCGTACAGTATTCAACATGTTTTCATTGATACGAGAAGATGCCTTTGAACCCCCCTCCTGTAAGACACCGCCACTTGTATGGCCCCATTCACTTCTGCCTCCGATATGTTGCTCCTAAATAGAGGTAGTGTTGAATTGGGGGCAACTCGGACAGATTTGCATAATCTGATGGCATGGCGGTGGGATTGCCAAACGCTTGCCAAGTGCAAAATAGGTGAAAAAGACCGCAACTCTGCGTGGCCCCCCTGGCATGTTAGATATTTTTTTTAAAAGTCATTTAGATGGTCCGCTTGGTTCAATTGTAACAAAAGCTCTTACAGTGAGCGCGGTGCCAAGCGGGGCTTCTCTTCTGATGGGAAAACTGTTCCTCGTGTGCTTGCCAAGTTTTGGCATTATTAGCCCACGAGGAGGGGGAGGTGGCATCGGGGAGGGGGGGTTGGGCGGGGGAGGTGTGATAGATAGGGCTATCTAGTGTGGGAATGATCCCTATCCACCCCCCCCCCCACACCCCCTTTTGCTCCCTCGCGTTAAGCCTCAGATCGGATTGTGAGGTGCGTAAAGGCAGCCAATGCGATGCCGATGCTGCACTCCGATTAACGGTTGGACTTCTCACAGCTTGTGTACGTCCAAACAAAACATCATTGTGCATACAATGATTGCGGGAATGTTCACCGGGGCCCACATGAAGCACGATGCGAGGGACTTCCATGGCTATGAATGGGATTTGGAGGAGACGTTTCTAATGAAAATGCATCGAAACTAGGCACTTCCCGAGCCAGAACACAAAGTTTTGGAAAACATTGCACAGGTCAATTATTTGGTTTGAGTGTGTATTGAAGATATTTGGCTTTCACATCAAACGATGAATATGAGATAAAAGATCAATAACTCAGGACAAAAGCCGCCAACTTTTCAAGTGAGCAAAAATCTTGAGACAGAAATCATGAAATGAACTGAACGTGAACAAATCGACTTCAGCAGACTGTTGCATTCATTCATTTGAAATGCTTTTCCAGGCCTTTACCGCAGCCTCTTTCAGTTCTTGTTTATATTTTTTGGCTTCTCTCGTCAGTCTTCTATCAAATATTTAGGCAATTGATTTAATAAGTGTCACGTTGCGAGGTGGTGGTGGACCCCAAAAAGCAGGCAGGAGGGAGGAGCAGGGTGTATTTGAAGAATTGTATTTAAAACAAAGAAAATTGCATCCAAAACAAACAAAGTCCAAAGTATCAAACAAAAACCCCGATTAAAGCTAAAACATAACAATGAACTAAACATGACAGAAACTAAGAGCAAACAGCAACACACATGACAGTAGCAAGAAGCAACAATGACCCGACACCGAGTGTTCGGGCAGGAGTCCTTTTATACAACTAATTACCAAATGACCAACAGGTGTGCAGCTGCCGGGGGAGCCCTACAGTGCCACCTGTTGGTCCCTAAACCGAATCATGACAATAAGCAACACCTGAACACCTCGAAACACCCGCTAGTTACACTTTCCAAAACGTTTACCCACTTAAAAATGAGTGCCTTCAAACAAAAGCTGCTCTATCCTGAATTGGGTATCTCCTGATTTTTATTCCATGAAATAAAATTCAAACTTTGAACTGAATTTGTTTAAATACGCAATATTGATTTGAAATAGCTTCAAGCTAATTTAATTGGTTAATCAGGGTAGCGCTGTACTTTTTCAAAATTCTCATTGATGGAAAAAAAAAAAATCGAAAGGCGAACAGCGCGCGGCCGTCAGACGGCGCCTCCGTTTACATGACAATAAATGCAATTTCTTTTTATCCGCGCTCACGTTATTATTATTCATGCGATGCGTGTGTGAGGCTTTTTTTTTTTTTTTTTTCCATGTGGATGAACATGCCGAGGCCCTCGCTTCACTTTGTGTTTGCGGTCACCATTCATCCGCATGCATGGCCACTGTCTTCTTTTGGGGTTAGGGGGTGTGGGGGTGGGTGGGGGTTCTGCTTAATGCCGCTTAACGTGTTTTATTCAAGCATCCAGGCGAATGATGCAGCTTTATTCATATGCATCCATCACTGAGCCAGCCACCCTTAAATCATTCTTGTGTACACATATCAGCATGTGTACACAATAAGCTCTTTTTGTGTCTTTTATTAATATTGAATGCGTCTTGAGATGCCACATGGGGAGACATGGACTGTTTCATGTCTTAGGAAGAAAAAAAAATGAAAAAGAGTACAAGAAAAAGCGTTTCCTTCAGAGTGAAACTTTAATTTCATGGTGTCGATGACGTTTCTTCGCAGTCACTCAAGGATGAAGCATGATTGTTCGCCTTTCAGCCTTCACTCACAATGAGGCGGCTCTCCTTTAGCTGTTTAAGCTCTCCTTTTTCCGCATCCAAACGCCACGCATACAACTTTGTTAAAAGAGCTGAGGAGAAATGCGTTATTCCTCCTCGCAGGGCCGCTTCTGTCCCAACTGACGTGAAGACACTTCATTGTGGGATCATTGAAATAGTAAGAGCACATCACCAATTTGACGCTTTTGTGTGCATCGCTTGTGTAAATGTGTTTGTGTGAAGTGGAAATGCCATTTTGCAAGAAATAACAAAAAGACAAGAATGAACAACTTTAAAGTCGTCTTCCATGACAAACGTACCTGTGGTCACTTTTGAGTTTCACTGGCCTGTGAATAGAACATTATTGTTATTGTTTCATTATCGTGTTTTTTGTGGTGTACAACCGCACCGCATCATCACACCATGAGTGCAAATTGCCCTTTTAGAGATGTGCCACGCTGCGTCGGCTTGCACGGGTCCGCGAGAATACCGACACTCGGTCGAGCCTGCACATGTGCATATTGACCCAGCGCTTCACGCCAGACTAGCACCGGCCTAAAATAGAGCCCTCGGTCCCTAATTCTGCCCAATGGAACTTTACACCACACAATGGATTTACTCACAGTGGTGGAAAGGATTTACAAGAGAACTAATAGAAACTTGGGGTTTTTATTCATCCATTTTCCGAACCGCTTTATCCTCACATGGGTTAGGGTTAGGGATAGGGGTGCTAGAGCCTATCCCAGCCATGTTTAGGCAGTTGGCGGGGGACACCCTGAACCGGTTGCCAGCATATCGCAGGGCACACATACACGAACAACCATCCGCGCTCACACTTACACTTGGAGACACTCTAGAGTGTTCAATCAGCCTGCCTTGCATAGGTTGACGTGCTAACCACTGGACCACCGGGCCGCCCCACTGAACTAATTCACCTATCCCCCCCCCCCCCCCCCATATTTACACAATTGTATTTTTTTTATGTGGCATACTTCCCTATAGGGCGCTCTTGAAAGATGTGCAACAAGAGGGACTTAAATTCAGCACTTCCTATATGCATCCTATAGATGCGCATTTAAAAGGGAGTGCTTGCTTATTTGAATTAGAAAAGAACATTTTAACTTATTTATGGTTTTATTTTAATCTTTTTTTTAAGTATAGCATTTGTTACAGATAGATGTTAAAAATCTGTAAATTTTCTGAGTCGATCCTGTAGTATCATGAGTAGTTGTTAATATTCCTGCTGCGCAGTGGCGGTT
Source organism: Hippocampus guttulatus (assembly GCF_054856545.1). Classification (NCBI taxonomy): domain Eukaryota; kingdom Metazoa; phylum Chordata; class Actinopteri; order Syngnathiformes; family Syngnathidae; genus Hippocampus; species Hippocampus guttulatus. The sequence continues at coordinate 6,664,544 of NC_141269.1, read as the reverse complement.
CTGGGGGGGGGGGGGGGGGCCAACGGGGGCCAGTGCCCCTGTAGCACCGATTCTGGCTTCAGTGTATTTGCAATTTTTGTCCCCGGTAGGCTGGTACCATATCATCCCCTGGCTTGAATATTCTCAACAGACGTATTGTTACGCTTGCAGACATTTTAGCGCTTCTAATACTGGTTTTTTTTCTCATCACTGTAATGTTATGACTACAATTTCAAAGTCTGAAGAAATAAAAAGTCAAATAAGATTTCGAAACTGTCTTTTTAGCCCTGGGTTGAATGTGCCCCCCCATCAAAACCCCTGGCCCCAGCCCGGCCCCCTCAGTGAAATTGATCCAGAACCGCCCCTGCTGCTGCGGCTATCTAATAATCATAATGTGTATAAAAATGCCAAAGTAACAATAACTTTTCCTCCAAAAATTTATTCACATCATGTACATTTTACAAGTCCCATCTCCATCCTCCGCATTGATATAAATAAAACTACAAGGCAACAGGTTTGTGAGTGTGTGTGTGCGTGTGTCTGTGTGTGTGTGTGTGTGTGTGTGTGTGTGTGTGCGCGCGTGTGTGTGCGTGTGTGTGTGTCTTACATGGCGTGCTGCGCACTGTGCAAAGTGAACGTGTTGTGATGCGCGTGGCCGAGCAAATTGAAGTAGTGATGATGTTCGAGTCCCTGCACCGGCGACAAGTAACCGCCGTGCTGCTGCGCATGCGCCGCACTCAACGCTACTGCGGGCGGGTACGAGATGGCCGGCCCGCGGGACGAGCCGTGCCATGACAAGTGTCCCGGCGGACTCTGCTGCTGTTGGTGCTGGTGATGGTGATGCTGGTACAGCGTGGCCTCCGTGGGGCTGTGCAGAGTCTGGTGCTCCGGGGACGAGTGCAGCTGGTGACCCAGGTAGTCTGATGTCTCGGGGCCGGCGGAACCGAACACGGGATCGGTGACCGCGCGCGATTTGGACTGCAGGAAGGCGAGGATGCGCGCGTACTTGATGTCTTTGGTCTCGGCTCGGTCCTCCGTGGTCAGATAGTGGACCAGGTTCTTCATGCACTCGTGGTAGCCGTAGTGGAAGTAGTTGGCGAACTCGGTGAGCAACTCGCCTGCAGCGACGCACACGCAACAACTTTATGAATGAAACGAGCACGGCTGATGTTCTGATGAATGAATGTGGAACCTCAGTGACACTTTTTAAAATGTCACTTTGTTGCCATTTCCTGATTATTTTTGTTTGTTTTTTTTGTGGCCGTGGAATCGTTGAATCCAAATTTTCAAACACCCTTATCATATCTCCTCTCATTCTATCGTTCCACTTTGTAATATGACAACTTTTTCACGTTTGATCCACTGAAAAAAAGGATGTTTAATGTAGTCATCAAGTGTTTGCACGAAATAAGAATCATCTGGTAGATGTATAGCCTACTAAAATAAAAACTGGACCCAGGTGCTTTTATTTCGCGCAACCACCTGATGAAACAAAACTGACTGGATTTAACACGCAATTTTTTTCAGTGTGGGTAAAAGTGTCTTGTACCTCTCCAGACGTCACAAAACACAAAACAGGAGGACAGCGATCTTTCATTTATTGTCATTATATTGTCTTGTCTGCATCTTTTGTGCAGTATTTGTTTGTTTTTTTGGGGGGCGGTGTACTTTGACGTGTAAAAGTAGCTTTGTAATTTTGTGTCCACTCAAAAGCTCATTTCAGAATCAGAGTCCTTTTTTTTTGTATCTTGTCTTTAGGTTTTCATTTTTTGACAGCAGCATTCACACCCGGTCACTTCATTAGGTACACGTGCAGATGTTCCAATCCCAAAAAAAAAATGTACACCCGACGTTAAAAAAGATGACTTTGAGTTATTCAACATAACATTGGTTCCTGTTGGAGTTGTCATTTACTCTCGGGATGCACTGCAAAAGCAATCTGGGTAAAACCACTTTTGGGCGTGGGGAGGGGGGTGAATAGAGACACTAAAAATAAGTCACGACAACGAACGTGGATATTATTGCTCGCTCACTATTTGTCGTTTTGAATCTCAAGCGCCCCCATCGAGTTTCCCCACTCACCTTTTTCTCTCCCTCTCGGGAAATCGGCAGAGTGGAGAGCCCTCAAATATTGCACTGTCATTTCCAATATTTCAGCCTTCTCCAGCTTCCCAGAGTTCTTTATGGGGGAAGAAAATGACATGATAACGTGCATATATTGCAACCAAAATCTCATTTGACGTCACCATGCGATAGAAAAAAAAAAAAGAAGAAGAGATCAATACCTGTTTGGCCAGCGCCATCGGTACAGTTTTCCCCAGCTCGTTGAGGCAGCGATTGATACGATCTCGTCTTCGTTTCTCAATGACTTTGTGGGAAATGGGCGTTCTCTGCAAACACGGACAGAAGTCAAGAAACACGTTTTTTTTTTTAATTATTATTATTATTTTGTGTGTGTGAAAACTGTTCTTATTTATTCCAAACAGAGAACAGCATCCACTTGCTGGAGTGGAACGAAAACGCAGTGGTGCGCGCCAGGCTGCTTTACGCACAGCTTCTGGCCAGCCTTGCTGCCTGAATGACGTCATTAAAACGTAGGGAGACTCCAGTGGCAAATGCAGTTCAAGTACATTTAGCACATTTTAAGGGACTGTAGCTGAATAAGGTGATGTAATGTGTGCGTGAGCGTGTTGGCCGACCGACGCGAAGGAGTTGCCCACACGAAAAACTTCATTCCAGCACCATAAAAATAAGCGGTGATAAATATTCAAGTCGTGCAATATATTATAGCCTAACATTTTAAAAGTAGAAGAGTGACGTGTGCGTGCTTACCTTTCGTTCCTTCATTTTAGATGCCGTAGAAAGAAAATCTCGTTTAAAAAAAAATAATCATAAAAAGGTCTCCCAAGGTGTTGCAACTTGCAGCAGACACGCGATGCCGTGGAAAGGAGAACGAAATGTAAGCACTGGAAAACAAGGCGACCCCTTTTAAAGGGGCTCATCCAGTGGGGGATTCACTAAAATGTAAATTATTCCTGGCAGGGATTAGATGGGGACCATGCGTGCACACTGGGTTTAATGTGCGTTTAGGATCGGTTGGAGAAACTTTTAGGGGGGGCGGTGGTGGTGGTGGGGCGTGGGGGGGGTGCGGGTGTCAGGGGGGCTAACCTGGCTTTGTTAACCCACGTGGCTGCTTGAAAGCCACGTGATTCGTCGTGGGATCCTATTTGCATTGTCGAGGGTGAGGCGGGAAAGCCTTGGAACGAAAGAGGCGCATGCATGAGCGCACGGCCAAAAAAAAAAAACAACCAAACAAGAATAAGAAAGAAAAACAAAAAAGAGAAGAGGGCGTCTGTTTTTTTTCCTCACACGCACACAAACAAACACACACACTCCCAATGTCATGTACGGCCTGTCCACTGCCGTTCGACTAATGAAGTCAGCTTTAAATAGGCTGTTCCGCCAAGTTTACCAGAGATCTTTTTTGGACACCCCCTTAGTGTCACACGATTTATTCTTGCATTTTGTTGTGTGTGTGTGTGTGCGTGTTTTTTGGGGGGGCGTTCTTGGTTTCATTTTTATGCTTGATCTTTTCTTTGGGCGCAGGCGAGGGCAGGTGCATGCCTGCGTGCCTTGCGGGGGCCTGCTGGCACGCGAGCGTTGGTCCGCGTCAAGGCGCACGCGAGGAGCCGCCACTGGAGACCCCTTTTTGGAGGGGGGCTCAATTTGTATCCTATTATCCTATAAGAAAATGTCCATTCAGTGCCTTGAATAGTTTCATTGGCCTAAATTTTAATAATGCTCTGCGAAGAAAGGGAGAAATAAAGAAGAATGCAGCTGGTGGGAGCGCGCATTATCCGCCGTCACCTGCGAGATGGATAGCCTGGAGACCCCTATTCATTTGCCTAATTTCGGTCAACTTAACAAACTTTGGGAGAAATTATACTGCCATTGTTGCGAGGGGTGAGGCCTTCTGATCGAATTAACAGCGTGTTTTGATCCGGTAAATGTCATTAGAAAGCGAGAAACAATCGCGTTTCAAGGCGCCCGGGGAATGCGCCAACGCGGGGACGCCAAGGCGCAAAGTGCACAAAGGCGGCTGCTGAAGGCCCTCAAAGTTTTTCCCCTCTCCAAACAAAGGGCATTATTTTATACTTGAATACATTTCGTACAACAATTGGCTGTTTGCTTCAAACATATCTGCAGCGGCAAGGTTAACAACAGGTTTATTGTGTGCGTGCACCCGGACGGCTCTCATGCGTCAAAACAAGACGGCTCGCATGCAGTCTCGCCTTTTCACGGAGCTTTTCATGCACCCCCCCCCACCCCCACCCCTCAAAAAAAACAAAAAAACCCGCTAGTCTATATTTGATCCCGCGAGCGATGTCAAAGAATTAAAATGAAAAAAGATTGAAAAAGAGCATGGGGAGATCGTGAAAGAAAAGCCTCAGCAGACGTCTGGAGAGTTTTGGAGAGAGATTCTTTTTCGGGAGCACCATGGAGAGAAAGGCGCGAGCGAGCGCGAAGAGGGCATAAAATCCAATTACTTAACTGTGCACTTGTTTAAAAACACTTCCCCCCCCCCCTTTTCTTTCAATGTGTTTGTACTTTCCAATGTGCACTTGTTGCATTCATGTGTGTGTGTGTGTGTGCCGCACAACTGGAAGCATCTGCTCGTCCGCTTTGGTGGAAAAACGCCAAAGCTGCATGCAGCCGAATAACGCGCCGCCAGTTTCGTGTGGAGTTCTCACTGCAAAGTCTTTGATTACCATGAACTTCGTGAATTTTGATCTACATATCGCACGCTTTTGCAAATGTTGTCCTTTCCCCAAAATATATTTTATAAGGACGAGCTGTAAAACCATTTGGACCTGGCTTGCTGCCATACATTTACAAATGAAGTTAGTCAATGTATAGAAGGTTATATTCATCCCCTCACCTTTTGAATTTATTAATAATAGCAAATGAATACTGAATTAAGTGATTAGCATTCGTAGTGGCAAATGCATGTTTCCTACATGATAGCTTGACCGACATTTTAAACGGAGATTTTCTCATCTTGAAATGCAGTTGGCCTAATTTCTCATAAAACTATTCCTCAAACTGTAAAGTTGGCATCCAAGCGCCAAAAGCAAAACAACAACAACAACAAAATTGTACTCATCCAGTAATATTGCAAGAAATCAACCATGTCACCTTTTCATTATGTAGAAAATATGTGACAGATGAAATATAACGTTTGTGTATATATATACACACTAAAAATGCTGGGTTATGCTCCCAAACCACTTGCAGTTGTCGCTGTGGATTTTGAGCAGATGACACTCTTAACAACAGCTGGGTCAAAAATCATCGAACCAACTTTTTGGATTGTTCATTTACTTTATTGTGTTTTATTGGTTATTAATTCGACGCACCTTTTGGGCTAAATAAATAACCCCAAATATTGGGTTGCTCCCTTTTTGACCCACTTTGGGTTATTTCTGACCCAACTGTTTTCAAGTGTACACTCTAAAAACTACTTTGTCAAAAATAACACAACCTTGGTACAAAATAAAATAATTGGACTGACCTGCTTTGTGGGCTTATTTGACCCAACGTTCTGGGTTGTTTTGATAGAAAAACAAAAACCCCAATGTTGAGTGAAATTGACCCAAGAACCGGGTCGGGTCCATTTTTTTTTTTAAACCAAGCAGTTTCAAAGGTACAGGTTACTTTTACCCAAGCTTTGGGTTCATTTTATTGACCCAGTAGACTGGGTTGAAGACTACATCTATCAAAGTTGGCGTTTGGGTTTGGCAATGTACAGTTTCAGCTGTTTGAATAATGGACCAAAATAGACTTCAATATTAAATGTGCATGTCATGCATGGAGGTCCAGGGAAACAAACCTAGTATAAATGACCTTTTATTGTCATTGATATTTCACATAAATGCTTGTTACACCCTTTGCACTGTATGGGCATGTACCAATATGCGCTTTCTAACACAGTAAGCACACGCTTTTATTGCTTGTTTATATTAAAGCCTCTTGTCTGCATAAGACAGTCCTTCTTGAATAGTGAGGCGATGCTGGGGGGCCGCGTATGACGCTGGGGAACATGCTAACCACCCACCCAACCCCATCCTAGGTCATTGTAATTGAATTGTTTTTCCAGTAAGCGGCAGTGGTGCTCCCATTGTCACAGTGTGCGCTCGGAGCATTGGCTCGAAGCGGAAGCTGAAAGTTGTATCGGGGTTCCAACCCTTGGAAAAGCTGTGCGATGCAAAACATTTTCATCGGAGCCATTAATGCTGATTTCCTCATTTTTAATTACAATAATATTATTTTACAAACCTGTTTACATTGTTGACTTTGTTTTTGTTTTGTGGTTTGAAGTAGTTTGAATAGTGTGTTCCTGACTTCATGTGATTGATTAATTTGAATTTATTATTTATTTAATTAAATTGGTTTTTACAGTATCAGTAGAGTTTAAATCAGGATTTCATGTTTGTTTGAATTTCAGGCAACTTGGTGCATTTTAAATATTTTGTGGCAGACTAAAAATAATGTTAATTATTCTTTGTTTGCTTTCCGTTTTTTTCTTCTTCAACGTTAATAGGGATACAACGTTATGCAGAGCTGTACTTATGGATGGTGCTGTTCGTTGCCGCGGCGTGGAGTATTTCCTCTCCCGGCTTGGGGGGCGTAGCAGAAAATAATTGAGAAGCGCTGGTATAAAGTGATAAAGTAACCACGGACTTGATTACACAATATGGTGAAATAGTTGCTTTTATCACATTCGTACATGACAGAAATGCTGACAGGAGAATTTCGGTGGAAGTCTCCATGCAGGCTGATGGGTGACAGAGCAACCGAGCAATGCGTGTCTGTGTGTGTTGTCTGGCGCTGCTTCGTGACCCGCGGTGACCCCTTGCCCCGCGTTCACCCCCAACACACACGCTCGTAATTCTTTGGCTCGGTGCGCCACCCTCAGGCTGAAGAGAGTCACTTCACACAGCCCCGATTGAGCCCTCTACAGAAAATTGGCATCAGATAAATGCCTCCATGGCTTTATGGAAAATCATGTGAGCATTTATTCCATATCAAAGCTCTCCAATAATTGCTCAAGCAAATTTTCCTCATCAGTAACATTTAGTTGTCCTCTTCTGGTTCCTTCCTGATTCTTTCCTCCTTCCTTGTTGTGGTTGTAGTTGGACTCCGCCAAAGTGTGTGCCGATGTTGGGTATTGGGCCTTTTGTATTTTGCGGACGATGGGAACGTGTTTTGCAAGAGGGAATGCAAAGTTTAAGGGACACAAACTAAAGCACACAGCAAAAGCACAAACATGAAAAGTTTACGGGCAAGTTTATCAAAAGTGATCATTCGAAACAGTGCATATAATTTGAACGTCGAGTGAAGGCGTGCCTGAAATTTGCCAGCAACTGGAACGCCTAATGACAAGCCCGACCAATAGCAGCTCTACTGTCAAGTTTCAAGGAAACACGTGAAGTAACGCGGCCTCTGATTGGCTGTTTATGCAACTGTGCGATTTTAAGTACAGTACGTTTAGTATTCTTTCGGAAGTGGCACTCTTGTCTGTCACAGGTCAGTACCAACTTATTTTCCCGCTACGCTCAACGTTTACCGTTTTGTTTTAAAATTTGCGTTGCTCAAGTACGCGTTGTAGTCTGCACCGGAACTATGTTATGTTAAAAAGTCTGCTTTGCTTTTGTTTGTTTACATGAAATTGCCGTTCTTGTTGATTTGAGTAAACGTTCCATGACGGCGTTCGCGCTTAGAAATCATCACGACACATTAAGCACCGCGTGGAATTTAATCTAGTCGAGGAAGAGTTGGATGACCACGCATGTATGAATTACGATTCCTTCGCCAGTAAATTCCACAGGTTTTCTGATAGCGCTTATCAAATGATGAACAGTTGAATGTATGCTCGTTCTGTGTCGGGCGAGCCCGGTTGTCAAGCAACCGTACAAATAAAAGACCGCAACACCTTCGCTATTGGTCATGTAAATCCACTTTAAAAAAAAAACTAAAATGACAACAGAGTAAGGCATATTGCCAGCTGGAGTGGTTACCAGTAACACGTACGTCCAATTCAAATTGCTGCAGAGGGTTGGAATAACTTCACAATGACATAACGCGTCTGGCAAACGTGGAAGACATTTTTTTTATACCAGAATCAGAAACACTGTTTATGTAAAAACACGTATGCAATACAGTAGCAACACAATGTATTAAGACACTTGTTTTAACTTGGGAAGCTTTGATTGTCATTGTGCAGGTAAACAAAAGTGGGATGCAACTCCTGCTTTATGTTTCAAAAATGAAAACTATGAAAAGCGTAAACAAAGAAGCAATATAAATTCTCTACACAGTGGTAATGGAGTCAAGGATATTGAATGTGCGAAGTAAACAGAACTAGGAAATAATCCCATAATGACACTCATATTTTGTGTGTTCTGTGATGTTTGTAATTGCGAGTAGCAAGAATATCCATTAGGTTTATTGCGATTTTAGTGCAATGTTGGGCTATGGGAAAAAGCTGTCTCTGAGTTTTGCTTCATCGGGTCCTGATGCGCCTGCTGGAGGGCAAACAGGTCGGGGGGGGGGGGGGGGGGTGGAGTGGGTGGTGTCACTTGTGATGGAAATGCTGTCCTGATATCCTTATCTACGGAGACCCTTGAGGTGACATGGCAAAAATAAATAACATCGCAATCATTGCAAGATAATGCAATTATTGTGTATTTGCGAGGACATGCAATGTTTTTTTTTCTTACATGTCACCTTAAGGGCTCCGTACTTATCAAATGTTAACGCCAGCATGGTCAGAGCTCATCTGCGGAGTTTGAAAAAAGTACTAAGCCTATTTTAACAAATCAAGGGGTAGAAAGTCATCTTATATGTTTTCAAAAGTAAAATTTCATCAAAGATACAAATACTCAAGTATACACAGCTTAAAAAAAAGACTTACCGTTACAATGCGAACAAACTATTTCTGTTTTGTTACTTTCCATCCCTGCTATATGCTCAGCGGCAATTATCTTGATTTGATTTTAATTCTGTGCATGACACTGAAACATATGGCCTTGGCTTAAAAACGCCATGGTTGTTGTTTATGTTGCACTTGATGTCCGTTAGCTTGATTAGACTTCATGCGAAGCTTAACTTTTGTAAACCACATCAAACTTTGGGTGTCCAAAGTATTTTGAAGTAAGTAGGGTATCTGCTAGATAAGATTTTATTCTAGGCTATTATCATGACCAGGCTTTATATTAAGATAGCTATACGCTAAATTTTCTTTACGCAAGTGATTTGTAGCTTCTTGAGACTTAATGCTTAGTTGTCTTTTAGATGAGACAATGCTAAGCTAAGTGGCTAATGGCTTGATTCGAGTTGGCTCGTTGTGACCTTATCCTTTGATAAGTTCCTGGTACCCGAAGATGACTTTATGTTCTCCTGCAGATAAGACTTCATGCTAAATGTTGTGGGTGGGATGAGCTGTGAGTAAGTTCAAAGCATTTTTTGGAGAGAGGTGCCGTGAATTTAACAGCAGAAGAAAGCATGTTTTCATTCGTGTGTAACAAATGTGTCTAATTGAATGTAACATGGAAAAGGCGGGCACCGGCGGGTTAACAAGATCGGATCGTACTTCTGTGGAATACAGACATTGCTTTCAACAGAAGTAAAAGAGAGGGTGATTGTTGTGTGGTTATCTGCAAATGCCTGCTCTTGGTTTTGACACGCTATGATCACATCCAGACCTAGCAATAGGGAACAGTAGCGGTGGCGCAGGGCTGGAAAATCTTTTAGCCTGAAGATAGAAAAGTAACCTTAATTGAATTGAAAGGAATCATGTGACAGTGTCTCAATGGAGAGTGGCGCATTCAGCTTGACTTGGTCGTCAGTCCACAGAAGTGATACAGTTTCTTGTTTTGAGCACCGACTCTGTTTGTCTCTTGGGAGTTTGCGCAGTGTACGTTTCTCCCTGTTTTGCGGACATTTCTGTGCATTACACTGCAACATATGGCCTTGGCTTAAAAACGCCATGGTTGTTGTTTTAAGTGGATTAGTAGTAACGGGGACATTTCCGGATGACTTGTGTGTACAAAGATGTATTAGGGCAATAGTAAAAAGAAAAAAAGAAAAATTAAGATTTACGTCAGCATCTTTTGAGAATAAGTCTTGTATAGTAAACACTTCACATTGGGGGTTGTGTTGACCGTTTGATTTGATTTGACCAAATAAACAAACAAACAAAAGATTGAAGTCATATTTTTCAATGTGAATATATTTGCGACAGTAGTTTATTAATTTTTTTTAAGGATGAAAGTCATATTTCCAAAACAAAAAGTTTTTTTTCAATAAAAATGTTGGATGGGTGTTGTTTTGTTTTCCAACAGATCTGTATCCCTTTCATAGGACGTCAATTAGATGCAAATTTTTGATTTGCAGTCCTGGTCCCTAACCCCCGTGATTGGCAACTGAATATTTTCCAGATTCGTATTCATACATTTTCGGGGTAAGTTAAATATTTCAGATGTATTTCTCAGATAATATTTTTGAGGGAAAAGGGATTAAAGTCATGTATTTTACAGAAACAAAGTCATCCTTCATTTTCAAGCTAATTTTACTTTTATATTAAACCATAAAAACCAAGACTTCATATTGTAATGTATTTTCTTTTGTTCTTTTCATTACGGCAAAAATACATTTTGTACAATACTTGATATTTATATCTGAGACTCGCAGGCCAAACTCAACAGACCATATCCAGAAATGCTTCAAGCAAATTTGAGGAATTTTCCACTGTAAAGTGGCATTGCTGTCTCTGTGACCTCTATCGGCAGGTCATGTGCACTGATGCTGTGTTGGGAGCAAATGACGAGTGCACGCCCTTTGCCCCAGTTTACAAATCTCGTCCTCCCCCCTCCACCCCATACGCCAAGTGTCTTTCTCCTCTCTGGCCATGTGAGGTGTACAATTTCATGTCGGGGGTCAAGATCCGTAGCGTGAGCACACCCACCGCCAGTGAGAACTGTTGCCGCTGCCTCCCAGCTGACGTGTAGTGACACCATTTTCCGCTTCTTTTCTCCATGCTGCATATGACACATGGCATATGATATGATATTTCGAGTCAACAAGCAGGATGAGGATTCACTGAGAGCAAGGCGTCAAACTGGCTTTCACAACATCTTTATATTAGACTGACAGGATAACGTGGGCTTAAGTGAGAAGAAAACACTACATAACAATTTATTCATTCATTTTCCGAACCGCTTTATCCTCACTAGGGTCGCAGGGGGTACTGGAGCCTATCTCAGCTGTCTTCGGGCAGTGGGCGGGGGACACCCTGAACCGCTTGCCAGCCACTAGGGACAATTTAGAGTGTTCAATCCGCCTGCCATGCATGTTTTTGGAATGTGGGAGGAAACCGGAGCACCCGGAGAAAATCCACGCAGCCCGGGGAGAACATGCAGACTCCACACAGGGAGGCCGGAACTGGAATTGAATCCGGTACCTGTGTACTGTGAAGTCGACGTGCTAACCACTGGACTACCGGGCCGCCCCCTAACAATTTACCGAGGCTTAAAACCACAGTTTGAGTGATTTGTGCCGCTCTCCATCCAAATCTAATCGATTCCTCAGCAAAGCTTTTGGGATGGCTACCATATAGCATTGTAAGCTAACTATAAGTGGCATTTTTGCTCCTGCTAACTCCTGTAGCACGGCTCCCTTCTCTTAGTCCCAAGATGGACCATAAGTATTTCTTGCACTGAACTGAGCCAAAACGGACATTTCTGCCAACCAAACCACGGCTCTGACGTCCTGGCTATGGTAAATGTCAGCGGCTTGTGGTCCACGATGGCCTTTAAGTGACGGGTGGCCAGGAAAAATTCTAGGAGCTCCTTGTCAAAGGTGCTGTACATCCTGTCGCTGCTGAAGAAGGCCAGTCGTTGCCAGGCCCCACCCACCCACTCCTCTGACTGCAAGGGGTCTGTCGTGGGAGCGACTGGGCATTGGGAGATTGGTGTGCCGGCAGAGCTGCATTGACCAACGCAGCCTTGGCAGAGTTGAAAGCTTGGTTCATCCCACGGGAGCAGTCCACTTCATCCTTGGGCTCACAGAGCCTTATTCAAGAGCCACATGATATGACTTGCGTGGCTAATGAAATGCTTATAAAAGTTCACCATGCTCAAGAACTCACCACAGTATACTGAATGCTGTGAGCCATTCAAAAATTTTTGGCATGCTGCAAATGGACCCGGGCCGTAGTTCAAACCCCTGCCTACCCTGTGATCGTCTGTGTGATACGAGCTGTCAAACAGACCCGTTATGACAGTGTTTTAATATCGCAACTTCCTGTGTGTGTTTTGAAATGTGTGTTTGCACATGAGTTGAGTCCATCTTCATGTTGCGTTGTTTCCTATGACGCCGCTTCCCCTCCACTGCTCCAGACTGTGGGTGGGTGGGGTTTTGGGGTCGGGGGTGGTGGTCTATGGGGTGACCTGCAAAGGCGATCTGTCATTGGCTCGCCGTCCTCCCAGGCCAAGTATGGAGAGCGGAGGTGTTGTTGGCTGGCAAAGTAACTTTTGCCTCCAATAACGCTCAGCCAAGTATGACATTAATGGCCCGTGCTTGCAACTGTACAGTCGGTCAGGGTACAAAGACACACTGACCTTCCAAAAAAAAAAAAAAAAATTGTATACACATTCTGAGACCTCAGAAATCCCATTTTTTTTCAGATGAAATTCCCAAATGTGAATTGATACATTTTACAAATGTCCCTCATCCTTGGATATTTATCAACCAATTCCTCAATTCCTTAAATTGAGCTGGCCTCATCTTCTCCGTAATCTTGACCAATATTAGATGCTCTTGGCAGAGGATCAAGAATGTGTTCCAGCGTATTGTTATCAGTCTACGTGTGTTGCTCATTTGGATTCAAATAGGCGTTGCTTCAAGGGTAACTTCACAGCTGGTGTTTGTTAGCCTGTCTTTTATTTCCCAATAATAATTAGCATTAAGCTAGCGGGCCTTTAAGGAAAAGTTATGTGGTTTGAAAGAAGGGGTGTTCACACGGCAAGATTTGGTCCGGTGCTACGCCGGGGCTGCCCCAGTAGAGCGTTCACACGTGCAAATTAGCTCCGGCGTAGCCCCGGAAAACAGCTTACACCGGACCAAATTTGATCCACCTCACGGAGGTGGTTTAAATATTTGCTGCGGAGCAAATGCTCGTTTGCGAAGCAGCACCGATGTAAATTTGCACGTGTGAACGCAACTGGGTTATATTTGCTCCAGAGCAAATGCTTGTGAAGAGTCCGTACGGCGAGAATGCGTTGCTTTCGCGCTCTGTCGGACTTCCGTCATGTGTTTGTTTAATAACGACACAAGACTTGGCTGGTGACATCTTTCCTTTTGTAGGAGACTGGACTGTCTCGGAGTTGTTTGTGTAGTTTGTTCCTTTGTTGTGTGTTCACAACCCCCCGACCCCCATATAATTTATTTTGTGATTTCCTCTCTTGACACGCTCAGCGGCTTTGTACGTGTGAACGCTCCACACAATTTGCTGCGGTGCAAAATATATCGCAACAAAATACATCGGTGCAGCGCCGGAGCAAATGTGTGCCGTGTGAACACCCCTAGAGACGCCGTGTAATTCTTTTGTAAACTTCAGCTGGGGGATGGCAACCAAGGGCTTGAAGCCTCTTACAGCTGGCAAGTCAAAAAAGGATTTGCCCCCCCTCAGACACACACACACACAAAACTCGTAAGATGGGTCACTTGTATCTCAAGGCACTTCACTTTTACCTTTTTGTGCAGGGATTGTCTCAGGCTTGACCTTGTTGGCATTTAAAAGGTCGAAGGCCATCAACGGTAATTTGGAGTACACGTCAACTGAGTGACTTCAATTGTGTTCTCAGAGCAAAGCCAACAACAACAACAATGTTGTGATGGATGGAGCTCTCCAGAATGAGAAAGAAATCCATCTTGTGCCACTCTTTTGGAAGGTTGAGCAGTGACGTTGGTCGCCCGCGTGTGTGTGTGTGCGTGTGTTTCTGTCTCGGAGGAGGAGTGAGGGGGGCGTGTTTGTGCTATTCATAGTGTGAGAAGAGAACCTCCGAAGTCTTTTAGAAGTCACCGAGTCCTTCCTCGTAGAAAGCCCTGCGCTTCTGGAAAGACTTGCTCTCGCTCATTCACGGCACCTTTTGAACCCGTGAGTACGGTGATTTGACGTTGTTGCTGAATTTAAGTGCATGTCAGCACCCTGTTAGGTCTCATCGGACTCGTCTTGGTCACGTTTGTTTTTGAATTGTCCTAAATATAACGCACGTACAACTTTTTGATTGAGAGGTGAATAAAGGATGTTCGTGGTGAATTCATTTATGATTGAACAAAAAAGATGATGGATGTTATTCCCCCCCCCCCTCCAAGCATGCACTGGCCCCGCTGGTCACGATATCAGCATTTAATTATAGAAGTAGGTGAGAAGTCAATTGTGTCGACCGCGGCTGTTCATTTACCTGTTGGCGTATGACGTAAGTGGATACCCGTCAAAAGTTTGGGCTCCATGAGACATATCCTTATTTTGGAAATTCTGTTACGATAATATTAAAACCCTTTTCGTGCAACCTGTAACACAATAATATAAGCTGCCCACTGTAGTAACCGCTGACCCTGAAAGGGTTCAATTAATCAGAAATACAGGACAGATATTTTTTTCATGTTTAAAAAAATGTTTTCTTTGCAAAATTTGAGTGTTTATCGAGTGCCCCCAATTAGGTGCTGGGCGTCGTTTTGAATTTGGACGATTCTGATTCCAGTTCCTTGATTTTGATTCAAGGTCCTCACGATACTCAATTCTGATTCTTACATTTAAAAAAATGCATGGTTTAAATGAGTTATTTTGGGGATGAAATCCATTGTTGAACATCTCCACTTTTTCATTTAATAAACCTTTGAATTTCTATTAATTTCTCAAAGGTCAATTTTTTTTACCAATATATTCATATCAAACTTATGAAATGGAATTTTTCACAAGAGAGCTTTATTTTTGAGAACATCAATAAAATTTAATTATGCGAGGAAAATCTTGGCAGTCTACGAAATCATGCTTACCTATGGCTCATCTAATTTGTGTCAGGAATGAGACGTGCCCTATAAACTGCAGTTCCAAGTGTAGTATAAGACTTGCGACTGGTATCATAATGTGGTGATTTCTGAGCAATGCTTCCTTCGGTAGACATTTTGTGCACATGCTCGAGTTATCATTTAAATTTTAAAACCGTAAGGCAAAAGGTGAGGAGCTGCCCAAGAGCAAATCTCGTAGCCCAGCCGTACGACGTTGACTCGAGATAATGGCGACCATTCATTCCATCAGTGACGTTATTCCACCGAGATACATTTGCTTCAGAGTCACAGTTTGATTTGGAAAATATCCACATTGCTTTCAGAACGGTATTCAAATTTTGTCAAGGCGCTGAATATGCAAATTTTTCTCCTCTCTTGTCTCTAACTGCAGTCGCACAACAGGCATGCAGGCTCAGGAAGTCCTGAGACAGCTGCGGCTTCCAGAGTTGGACGACCTGCGCCAGTACATTCGCGGACTCCACGCTAACACGCTTTTGGGCATGGGCGCCGTCGCCGCCTTCACCACCTACTGGTTCTCCACCCGGCCACGAGCCCTCCAGCCGCCGTGCGACCTCACCATGCAGTCGGTGGTCATGCAAGTATGGCGTCTCTTCTCCCAACACGCGGAAGGACTTACACCTTTCATTCTAGGTGGCACAACGACAACAGAGATGTCAAAATTGAGCCACTGACAACTAATTCCCGATCAATTTTAATTCGAGGGCTATTTTAAGAATCACGTCATGGTTCAGAGCCATCGTTGAACTTGGAATTGTCCAACCGCTCTATTGACAGCCTGTCAATAATTATTCTCGGAGTTCTCTAGTCCGCGAACAGCAGATGGATTATTTTTGTGTTGAATCCAAGTGAGACGTTTACTAACATCGGCTTTTACTTTGTGACTAACATCAAACCCTCTTGTGTGAGATTATTTGTTGATTTGTCGTATTTTGATCGCTAACAAGCACCGAATAAAAATAATTGGCTTGTCAGAAACATGGGAATTGATAAGATTTTTACGATTCCGATTCCACGATCGATTCCTCCCTTCGGCGATATTTCGAATTTGCGAGTATTGAAAGTTGCCCTGTTGTTATTTTTGCTTGTAAAAATGTAATCAAAATTTCGACCTTTGGCCGGTGCCGGAAATCATCCGAGCTGTGCTCGTAACGTCAGTACGCAACATGCTTCATTCGGCGTGCCTGGTATTGAGAAGAGATTCGTTTCCCAAAACGGCAAACGATGCCCCGGTATTGA
This sequence comes from Hippocampus guttulatus, assembly GCF_054856545.1. Lineage (NCBI taxonomy): Eukaryota > Metazoa > Chordata > Actinopteri > Syngnathiformes > Syngnathidae > Hippocampus > Hippocampus guttulatus. The sequence continues at coordinate 6,648,176 of NC_141269.1, read as the reverse complement.
AACTCGGTATTGAAGCGGTTTTCGATTCCCATCCCTAAGTCGGCTATACCTCGGACCGGTTGCCATCAGTCGCAGACAAACAACCAAACACACCAATTAAAACGGCCTCCGCTTCATCCGCATGGGGCGGTTTCCCATCAGTTCTGGCTTTTCTCTCCATCAGAGTGAAGAACACGCGAGACGGTCGGCGCTCAACAGCAGCGATGAACACATAAGTTACTACCACAGCGATGCGACGACATTATACGACGGGTTTCTACGAGGGCTCCGAGTGTCAGGTGAGTTGTTTTAGCAGCTATAAAAGGCACCGATCGCCGTTGAGCCAGTCCGTAAAGATAAGCGCCGCTTCCTCTCCTAGATAACGGACCGTGTTTAGGAGCCAGAAAACCAAACCAGCCTTACGAGTGGCAGACTTACAGAGAGGTGAGGCATCTGCCGTTAGAATGTCATCGAAGTCTGAACAAGTCACAGCCAACACCCAATGACAGAACTTTGTCTTTGTGTGGCACAGGTTGCGGACCGGGCCGCGAACGTGGGCTCCGCCTTGCTTCACAAGGGCCACTCTCAGTCGGGAGACAAGTTCATTGGGATCTTTGCCCAGAATAGACCAGAGGTAACACGCGGAACCTTCCATTGTCAATCACAAATCGTCGACTAGGTCACGTCCAGTTTGTTTATATCATTGACTTGGCTTTGTTTTGCTGAGCGGCGAAGACAGAAACAACTGAAAGGTGGCTAATTTGCACAAGACACACAAGCTGACTCTGCGGTATATTCCGTAATTGTGGGGGCGGGCACCGGCTAGGCTTGGCCAACACAAAATGATTGCAACAATTGTCTTTAGCGGTGTATGCCATCACTGCTAACCTTCATTGTTGGCATACCAAAAAAAACAAAACCATTTTTTTCGTCGTGTGTGCCGGCGATTGGTTATGTTGTTGAAGGGGGCGCATGTTACCTTTAACCAATAGAGAAAGGATGCCTTACGTCACTGATTCCAAAAATAGATCATTATTTCAGTATCCATACTTTGTGTTCCGTGACATTTTTTCTACTGTCAAATGGGTGCCTTGGCTCAATGAAATTTGGGAGCCATTGCTTTAGATGAGCTGAAGTCTTATAAGTTTGGAACTTGAACTCTGGATTTTTTAAAATGTTTTTTTGGGTTTTTTTTGTGTGACATTTGACTTGGAATCGTAAATTCAGGGGCATTCAAAGTGCTCCGAATCCGCTCCGTACATGTGTGTGGACGGTCAAACCCAGCGAGGCCTTCTCTGCTGTCCCAAATATGATCAGAAACACTGACCCACATTTCCTACTTCAATTCTAATATTCGTTTCATAAAATTGTATTCATGGATTTCCGGCAGTCTATTCTCTTCATATCGTCGGCTTTCTCTTGGCTGCACTGCTTCCAGTATGTGCCCGTGGATGTGATTTTTTTTTTTTTTTTTGTCCAGTCCCATTTCAGCCTCGACTTGCTGCCAAGTCACTCGATAATCTACCGAGTGCCTTCATAGGCGGTTGTGCTGGCTGAGCAACTTTAAACTATCTTTGCAATGGGTTCAACTGGCAAAACACCTCTGTCGTGATCCCCACGTTTTATTTTCTTCATTTTTTGATTTTATTTTTTATTTTTTGTCGTGTGCCGCTGTTTACGGACAAAACGACCAGAAGCAAGTCGGGTTTTCTGTCATTATCAAACAACTCATCATGATCATGTTTTCTATTTTTCAGTGGACCATTTCCGAGCTGGCTTGTTACACATACTCCCTCGTAACCGTTCCGCTGTACGACACCCTGGGCGCAGAGGCCATCAGTTTCATCATCGATAAAGGTGCGTTCGCTATCTCTGTGATGTCATCGGTGTGCGTGGTGGGGTGCGGGCGGGGAGGACAATGCCTATTGTCAATTTGCCACACGTTCTCCAGCCGCTATCAGCACGGTGATCTGCGACATACCCGAAAAAGCCAGTATGATTCTCGACTGTTTCAACGAGAGAGAGCGAAGGGTGAAGACGATCGTGGTGATGGAGCCGTTTGACGGCGAGCTGGTGGCCCGCGGACAAACGTGCGGAGTCGACGTTGTGAGCCTGAAGGCGTTTGAGGTTTGCATATTTGACTGCTGTATTGTCTTTTTGCGCCAAACAAGTTCACAGTCTCATTTGGATATTTGTTTGTTTATCATTTGAATTGGAGATTTTTTTTTTCCAAGTCACATCTCATTTAACATTTTTTGGCTTTTATTTTAAGTTCAATCAAAGGCAGAGGGGCATCTTGGTTTGTAAAAGATAGATACAAGCTTCTTGGGGGTCTATATTTCTAGCTGAGACTTGTCAAATGGATGTCTCTGTTTGGAGTAGGGGCGGTCAGGTCACATGGGAATCCGTTATTCAATCAGCCAAAAGAAGCCCATTTGTTCAGTTTGGCCAACTGAGAAGATGAAGACATGACATTTTTCCCCAGTGTACATTTTCACTGTTTTCGCAGGACTTGGGTAAAGCCAACTACCATGACCCTGTGGTGAGTAGAAGAAAGAAATGTCTATCTATCTATCTATCTATCCATCCATCCATCCATCCATCCATCCATCCATCCATCCATCCATCGCAAGCGAGCTACTTGTCTAGCTGGCTAGCTAGCTAGCTAGAGATACATATCCACTTTAAAGGCACACTGATTATCAACAACCCATTATTGTAACAATGACTAGACTTTTTAGTTCCGATTTTTGGTGTGTGTAACACGATTACAGCCACCGAAACCAGAGGACCTTGCGCTGATCTGCTTCACATCTGGAACTACAGGTAAATATGGTAAAACTATCCTGTGTAACTGTTTAACTCACTCTATTTTATTATTATTATTTTTAAAGCTTTTAATCTACTTTCTCCTTTCAGGAAACCCGAAGGGTGCAATCCTCACTCATGGAAATGTCATCTCAAACACTGCATCTTTTCTTAAAATAACAGAGGTAAAGGTGGGGGTGGGGGGGGGGGGGGATAAAATGATTTTATAGATTATTTTAAAATCCATACCCAGACTCAAAACGTGAGCAAGATAGTATCTGGTTTCTTTCATCTGCTCCTTGACCTCCTCTCCCATGTGTGTCCAGATCATCTGCAGCCAATGCTTTTATTTATTTTTTTGCCCCCTCCCACCCCCGACTCCCCTCCTTCTTCATCCTCACTCTTCTTCTGTGTGTGGCGTCAGGGCAAAATGCAAGCCACTGCCAAAGACGTACACATCTCCTTTCTCCCTTTGGCCCATATGTTAGAGAGAGTGGTGCAGGTATGGCACGCCCCCTTCACTAACCACGAGATGTGCATGTGGTTTGTGTGCGTCTTTTACAGGCGATTGGCATGCTGAGCTGTCGTGATGTTTTCATATCATATCTCCCCTTAGCACATATGTTTGAGAGAGTTCTTCAGGTATGCCACTGACTGTTCACTCGGGCATGTTTCATCACGAAAACAAATGTTTAAAATTCAAGCTGTTGTCGTCAGTATGCCAATGTGCATCCTTGTCACTTATTGCAACAGTGTGGTTGTGTTGAGCACCAATATTCACTGGTTTGGATTCTGCCTCTGTATGCTGCAACTTCTGAATTTGCCCCCTAAGGTTGACACTACTAGCCCAGTAAATATCCCTGACTGCTTTTTCTTACACATACTCCAAGCCCATTTCAAGAGCAACGTTATGACACCTGCCTGAGATGGAACATGAACTGGTTTCAACTTGCTCCATCAGGGTGTCATCCTCATTCAAGGAGCTCGTATCGGATTCTTCCAAGGCGACATTCGGCTCTTGATGGACGACCTGAAAGAACTGCGTCCGACCTTTTTCCCTGTGGTGCCACGTCTCCTAAACCGCATGTTTGATAAGGTCAGCCCACATTTAGGATTTTCTTGTTTTTGAGGGATGGGGGTGGGACTGCACACTTGGAGCAGAAGGTCGTATGCAAAACTGTTTCTCTCTGCAGATATTTAGCCAAGCCAACACCCGACTAAAAAGATGGATGCTTGATCTGGCTTTCCGGAGGAAGCTTTCAGAGCTGAATAGCGGCGTGGTCAGGAGGGACAGTATCTGGGATAAGCTTATCTTCAAAAAAGTACAGGTAAATGGCCAAAAACGGTAAACCGTTACTTCAACGTAGGGGTTACGTTCCAGATCACCCGGGCGAGATGTTAAAGCCACAATATAGAAATACCCGATTTTAAATGCTGTCTTGGCGCATTTTTACAGCATTTGTTGGGTCAACATGGCCTCAGTTGTTCTTCACATTTACTTCCTTCTGCAGGCGAGCTTGGGTGGACGCGTGCGGCTGATGCTTACAGGCGCGGCGCCCGTGTCACCCCCCGTGCTCACTTTCCTACGAGTTGCGCTGGGGTGTCAGGTAGATGCGTAACCACAGCACCACTTGTATTTCGGATTGTTTTCAGTGACGCTCTAAGCGTTCTGCTTTTCCTCAGTTTTACGAAGGCTACGGCCAGACAGAATGCACAGCAGGATGCTCCATGTCCATGCCTGGTGACTGGACAGCTGGTAACAGTTCACCTCTTTCCAAATCTCCCCATCCGGGGAAAGGAAGATAATCGGTTCTCGAGGCAAGTCATTGAAGGGTGCGTGGTGTATTATTTTTCAGGTCACGTCGGACCTCCATTGCCCTGCAATGCCATCAAACTGGTGGATGTGCCAGACATGAACTACTTAGCAGGCAACAATGGCGGAGAGGTGAGGAGTTCATTCGTTTGTTGGCTTCCCAAATACTTTCCATTCCGATCCTTTTGTCTAAAAAGTATTCAGGCAGTCTCAAGTGAGAGAGAGCGGTTCAACGCAATCCATTCTTTTTGGCGGTTAAATTTTGATTTGTTCAACTTTCAAAACACTTTCGATTGAGTTTTTGAAACAGATTGATTTTTAAAAAATATATTTGCCATCTATCTATCTATCTATACACGTTGTACATCTATTTTCTGTAAGGCGTGTCATCACTACCCAGTCAGCAAAATTGGTCTGGCCCAGCTCTGGGGCAGACACGGCACGTACACTCGGCCCACATACCTCAATGAATGACGGTCCTGCAGTGGCCCACGTCTGGCATCCATGATGTGGGCCGCATTCGGCCCAGATCTGAGCCGCATTGTAAAACCATATCTGGCCCTACTCTGGCCCGACGCTGGGCCAGAACAGGTTCCTGATATCAGCCTGAATTCAACCTCAACTAAGCCACATCTTTCATGAGCCATATTTGACCCACATTAAAAGAAAAGTCTCAAAAACGACTGTTATAAAATATGTTTATTGTCATAATTTGTGAACCTCACATATAACTCCACATACACTGGAAAAATGCACTTTTCTTTATTTAACAGTGAACACAAAGTCCAAATTGGGATGCAGCTTACTCTTGAACGGTATTTTCAAATTGTTGCGCTCTCCATGTCCTCTTTTCTTCTCATGCTCTTCTTCCTGTCACCATCCCGATCAGGAGCCAGATGTAGCCATCTTTTGATTGTGACATCAATTTCCTGGTCTGAGGCCCAAGATTTTAGGCTGTTAGGTCTCACAGCGGCTGTAAGAACTGTAAGAAAACAAGAATGGACAGTGTGTTAGGAAGACAAACATTTGTACATGTCATGTACAATGAATGGTCAGTAAAAATAACCCCTGAAATTTCTTATAATAATAATAATAAGCGTCTTTCAAGACACTCTAGGACACTTTACAACCAAAACTAAACTAGGTGTGACGCTGTGGGGCGGAATCTTTGCCACAAAAAAACTAAACGTGAATAACTTTTAAATAGTTTATACTGAATTTGAATTACGTGAATTGAAGGTCAGTGACTCGGATAATGGATGGATTTGTATATTTTACTCTGAATCATATTGAATAACTGAATCTGAATTGTACAATCTGAATTTGAAACGATAGACTTTTTTTTCTTTGAAACTGTATTTGATCCTCACTGAAAGTTAAATTCAGTTTCTTTTCATATTCAGTCTTACAAATACAAAACAATGTTTTTTTTGAACGATATTCAACGTCAGATTTTGTTTTTGAATTGAAGTACTAAGTTTTAAATTAACTTTATGGTCAAGTATGAAGTATCCAGTTTGTATTGCAGCAAACTGAATCAAAATTAATTTCATTGTATTTCAGTGCAGAAAGGGTTCTTTTTGGCAGCACCTCTGACTGTTCAATCACCTACATTTTCACAAGTGATGTGTCGGTCGCGAACGAGCCGGTACAAAGAACTCTTTGAAGTGAACGATGAGCCGTTTTTAGACGAAAAAAACGACCATGTGTAGTAAGCCGTTTTTCGACGAAAAAAACGACCATTAAAGGAAGGCGTTTTTAGCTGAAAAAAACGATCATGTATAGTAAGGTGTTTTTATCCGAAAAAAACGACCATGTATAGTAAGGTGTTTTTAGCTGAAAAAAACGACCATGTAGTAAGACGTTTTGAGCCGAAAAAAAAGGACCACGTATAGTAAAACGCTTTTAGCCGAAAAAAATGACCATGTATAGTAAGCCGTTTTTAGACGAAAAAAACGACCCTGTACAGTAATGCGTTTTTAGACGAAAAAAAAAGACCATATATAGTAAGGCGTTTTTCGACGAAAAAAACGACCATCTATAGAAAGGCATTTTTAGCTGAAAAAAATGACCATGTATAGTAAGGCATTTTAACTCGAAAAAAACGACCATGTATAGGAAGGCGTTTTTAGCGGAAAAAAACAACGATGTGTAGTTAGGCGTTTTTAGCTGAAAAAAAAGGACCATGTATAGTAAGGCGTTTTTAGACGAAAAAACGAACATGTGTAGAAAGGCGTTTTTAGACGAAAAAAAACGACCATGTATAGTAAGGCGTTTTTAGCCGAAATAAAAAAGACCATATATAGTCATGCGTTTTTAGCCGAAAAAAACGACCATGTATAGTAAGGCATTGTAACTCAAAAAAACGACCATGTATAGTAAGGCATTTTAACTCGAAAAAAACGACCATGTATAGGAAGGCGTTTTTAGCCGAATAAAACGACTATGTATAGTAAGGCGTTTTAACCCGAAAATTTAACCCGAAAAAACGACCATATATAGTAGGGCGGTTTTAGACGAAAAAAATGACCATGTGTAGTAAGGCGTTTTTCGACGAAAAAAAAGACCATGTGTCGTAAGGTATTTTTAGCTGAAAAAAAAAGACCATATATAGTAAGGTGTTTTTAGACCAAAAAACGACCACGAATAGTGAGGCGTTTTAACCTGAAAAAAACGACCATGTACTGTATAGTAAGGCGTTTTGAGCCGAAAAAAAAGGACCACATATAGTAAAGCGCTTTTAGCCGAAAAAAATGACCATGTATAGTAAGGCATTTTTAGCCCAAAAAAACGACCCTGTACAGGAATGCGTTTTTAGACGAAATAAAAGACCATGTATAATAAGGCGTTTTTCGACAAAAAAAAACGACCAGGTATAGAAAAGCATTTTTAGCCGAAAAAAACGACCATGTGTCGTAAGGTATTTTTAGCCGAAAAAAAAAGACCATGTATAGTAAGGCGTTTTTGGCCGAAAAAAAACAACCACATATAGTAAGGTGTTTTGAGCCGAAAAACCCACCATGAACAGTAAGGCGTTTTAGCCGAAAAAAATGACCATGTATAGTAAGCCGTTTTAGACGAAAAAAACAACCATGTATAGTTCGGGTTGAGTGAACGCTGGCGCGTTTTGGCTGCCGCTGCTCAACCCGTATTGTTTTGTGTTTTTTGTTATTGTAAAGTGTCCTTGGGTGTCTTGAAAGGCGCTTATAAATAAAATGCATTATCATTATTATTATTATTATAATGCGTTTTTAGACTGACGCCTGACTATGCGTGGTCGTTTTTTTTTTCATCTAAAAACGCCTTACTATACATGGTCGTTTTTTTCAGCTAATAACACCTTCCTATACATGGTCGTTTTTATTTTTTTTTGTTAAAACGCCTTACTATTCATGGTCGTTTTTTTGGCTCAAAACACCTGTCTTTACATGGTCATTTTTTTTTCGGCTAAAAACCCCTTACTATATACATGGTCATTTTTTCGGCTAAAAACCCCTTACTATACATGGTCGTTTTTTTCAGCTAAAACGCCTTTCTATACATGGTCGTTTTTTTCGTCTAAAAACGGCTTACTATACAAGGTCTGTTTTTTCGGCTAAAAACACCTTCCTATACATGGTCGGGGGGGGTTTCAACCAAAAACGCCTTACTATATATATGGTCGTTTTTTTTTTTTACAGCTAAAAACACCTTACTACACATGGTCGTTTTTTTCGGCTAAAAACATCTATCTGTTCATGGTTGTTTTTTTTCGGCTAAAAATGCCTCACTATACATCACTGGTGTCAAACTCATTTCACATGGTGGGCCACATATGGCCTCGCTAGATGTCAAGTGGGCCGGACCATTAAAATGATACCATACTTTGCTATAAACAACCAAAACAATATGTCTTTCCTTTGTTTTGGTATAAAGAAGCACAAGAACATTTGGAAAATGTTGAAATTTAATGAACGTATCTTTTACAAAACATTTCATGAAGCACCTTACATTTCCTTCAACAAATGTGCAATTTACTTTCATCATTCACATATATGCATTGCAACTGATCCCATTGATTGTACAAACTTAAACAAGTAATTGGTATTGGAAAATAGAGTAATGCACTTTATGATTAAACAAGATTTATAAAGAAAGGAAGTTTTAAACCATTTACACATGCATATAAAATCTAAATGTAATCCCTGCGTACACCTTACAAACTAAGGAGAGTGCTATTAAATGTGTAAATGTGAGAGTGCTATTGATAGCGTCTGCTGTCATGGGTCTGTCTCAGTGACGGACTGAGGCTGCTGTTGTCTTCTTCGCTGGTCAAAACAGTGTCCCCCGAGTGGATACTCAATGAATTGCAAAATATTAATTCTGTCTTATGCATTTTTTTTTTCATTTTTAAATTATCCTGCGGGCCTGATTGAACCTCGTGTGTGTGTGTGTGTGTGTGTGTGAGATGAATGGAATTCCGCATCGGTGTGCAATTGTAAAACAAGGCTGTGTGTTGAAAAAAATAAATCTGAAACTGCATTTAAGGGTGGCTCAATACTGGCTGGCCATATACGGGCCGGAGTTGTAAATTGATTTCTGGCCCAAATACTTCACTCCACAACTGGCCCTCATCTGGTTTGCCAGAGTCAAGCCAGTGCCTCCTTTGCCACTCCTGGGCCGTGTTCGGCCCACATGCATTATGCCAGTGCCGACTCAAGGCCAGCTGTGCCAGCTTCATGCCGAATCCGGGCCAGATGCCTTTGCTGACTGGGTAGATTTATGGATGAGCCAGAGCCTTGTAACATGCCGCTCCAAAAATATACCAACTTCATTTGCTCCCTCTAAGTAACACAACGTTTGGTATTTTAACTCCAGGTTTATCAAACACGTTCATTTTTGCAAAGTAAATTTTATGGGGACTGTATGTTAATTTTAATTGTGTTCAAATATTGCACTAAAACCTCCTCGCTAGCTCGCCATTTCACACAACGTGTACGTAGGACAAAATACTCCAGTGAGCTTTTAGCCACAATCCAAATATGGAGCTACATGTATGTTCACACTTGGACTCGTATCAAAAGACTCTATTTGGCTTAGGCAGGTGCAACAAGTAAGACACGGGGACAAGTCACGCATAAATTGATTTATCGCGATTTTTGTTTGAAGAATCACTAAGTCCCTAATTGATACTCTTCCCACAAATATTTACGTTTGCCCAGCTCATTCGTTTCATCAATGGTTCCGTTCACTTCAACTGGAATGATTTACTCAAGACTTTTTTGGCAGAGTTTTTTGACACTCTTTTGGCTATATCTCATGTCATGACCGGTAAACATTTAAATACTGTCCTCTTCCGAACCGTCATTAGGTGTGCGTCAAAGGAGCAAATGTCTTCCTGGGATACCTGGGCGACCCAGAGAAAACGGCGGAGGCCATCGACAAAGACGGATGGCTGCACACGGGGGATATTGGCAAATGGCTTCCAGTAAGCGCAGGACTTTGAGATGGGGATGATGATGACGACGAAGGTTCCCTTTTATAACGTCTTGCTGCATTTTTTGGCAGAACGGCACTTTGAAGATCATCGACAGGAAGAAGCACATCTTCAAGCTGGCTCAAGGAGAATACATTGCCCCGGAGAAAATCGAGAACATTTACAACCGCAGTGACCCGGTGGCCCAGATATTCGTGCACGGTGACAGCTTACAGGTTTGTTGTTCTCCCGCAACATACCAAACGCAATTTGTTTGTTGACTTGAACTTTTGTTGCACTTGTAAAGGCATCCTTGGTGGCCATCGTTGTGCCCGATCCTGACTTTTTACCCATTTGGATCAAGAGACGAGGCATCAGCGGCTCCTACTTGGAGTTGTGCAAGAGCATTGTGAGTTTATTTTGACAACAGAATTCACACAAACTTTATTTTGACAACAACATTCCCCAAAACACTCCAGCCCAATTTCTTTGGATGCCAATGTTTGCTGTGATTGCCGGCAGGACGTGAAGAACGCCATTTTGGAGGACATCCAGAAGCTGGGCAAAGAAGCTGGACTCAAGTCTTTTGAACAGGTGATCTGTGCAATTTTCAATTGCTGATTGTATTGGATCAATGGATCAGCATATATTGACATATATTTTTGACAATATTCTGATTGGAGATGTACCAATATAACTCTTCAACAAGAATGTAGCCTTTCATGTAATCTCCGCCCCCCCCCCCCCCTCCTCAGGTGCGAGACATTGCGTTACACTCCGAGATGTTCTCTGTGCAGAATGGCTTGCTGACACCAACGCTCAAGGCGAAGAGGGCACAACTTCAGAGTCATTTTAGAGCGCAGATAGATAAACTTTATGCTGGCGTTAAGGTCTAAGCGGACCGAAGTGGAATGTTACACTTGAATGGGAACATGTTTGCCAGGGACAATTCGGACATTTTTGGGGGGTGGAGGGGGGTCAGCTTTCCTCAACAGGGTACCAAATCGAGTGAGTGCTTGATAATTATCGTAGTAGAAGTGTAAACTGAGGGTCTCGAAATGTGTTCATATAAGTGGATATTTATATCAAATTGTTTCAGATGAATATTTAAATTGTGCCTATTATTATAATATTGAATGTTGTTTGCATATATTTGCATTCCCCCGTTTGTCAACGATGTCGCCTGGTAAGCTTTATGCAAGTGGGGGGTTAGTTTTTGTGAACGCCTCACTTGGGAGCACAGAAATAAGCAGCATTTTTCATGCTGCCTTTGTCACACAACATGGCTTAAAGGTGACTCGTCATATTTGGAATTGAGACCGTGCCCCTTCAAAGCAAATTGCGTGTGTTTAATGTATAAAATAATTTTTGGGGGGGCTTTTATTGTGAGAAAAATTGTGACTTGAGATTTCAATAAAGTGCATCAGTAACTTCTCTTGGACTCGCGTCATCTTTTACTGGGAATGGAAATTTTACACGCAGCTGAGCAGCAGCTCGTCGGAGATTTCGTAGCTGGTCATCTCAAAGTCGTCGAGGCAGTCTGAGAATTCTCGGTCATCTTCGGCGTCTCCTCCCCACACGACTGTAGATTCGTGATCCCGAGCCGTCTCCTTTGGTGCTTGGCTGGGTTCAATGTTGCCTTCCTCGTCCATCACGAAGGCCTGGTCCTCTTCATCCTGTCGTGGAGCACAGGACAGAACAGGATTGATCTGGCAGATTTTCAATGTGAGAAAGAGACTGGGGTTTTTTTGGGAGGTGGGTTTGAGACGACCGAAAAGGGTTGCACTTTATATCAAGATATGAATTCATTTAAATAAAATACAATTCATCCATCAATGAATGCCACGCAAATTTAAAGGTCTGTCAGTCCGTCGCTGATGGACGCTCATTTTGCTGACAGAGAAGTCATGCTTATTATCATTACTGTCGTTTTAAAATTCAGTTGAGCATCATTGATAAAAATGAATGGCTCTTGGAATCATGTCTTGCCGTTGTCAAAAACTGAACACTTACTAACCTGCATCATGATGTAACTGATGCACATCTCCTGCGGCAATGGGTAACCTGTAACATAATTACAATTTTATTGTGATTAATATTAATACCGCAATATCTGCATAATTATCTGTGACCAAAAACAAAGCAATGGAAAAAAAAACGTGTGTACTGTACTGCCTAGCAACCTACATGAGGATCTGAAGTTCCTGCATTCAGGATCGTGACATTTCTGGTACCAAACTTCCTCTTTGAGATCCACCACGATCCTGCGCACAAAGAACGGACTCGCATTCAAAGCGGTGGCTCGCAGGCGGGCGGACGGACGGTGATCGGGGGATGTCAGCGACTCAACGCACATGATGTTGTTGCTTTTGTGAAAGCGGCCCACGTTGTCACACCAGCGGTACTTGGCGATGTCGTAGACCAGCAGCTGTTGGGCAGCAAAGTAGTTCCAGCGCCTGATGCCTGCGAAGAGCAGAGATGGTTGACACAAGGAGGAAAAAATAGACCACAGGAAAATGACATTTCGATCGTTCAACCCAAATAGTGAAACACATCCAGATTCATTAAACACAAAGATTTTTTTAATAAGGCCTATTCCTTTGATGACATTCATTTTGATTGTTACTTATGTAATATTCCAATTTCTTGAGACGGTGAATAGGGAGTTTTCATTATCTTGTAAGCTATACTCAATTTGTAAAGTATTCTGGTGATGATCAGGATTAAAAGGGTGAATTATCTTTCCGATCACAACACTTACTTCCTTGTACGGCATCCCTCCTAACCACCGTCAAAACAAAGTCGTCCACTTCTCGGTGAGGAGACGTGAGGCAGCCCGAAAGCAAGCCTGTCAAATTTTTAAAAAGGACCATTTTGAGTCAATGAAACAAGAACATTGCGACACCACAGCGTGACTCCCCAAGTCCTCACCTGAATCAGACGGTAAACCCATTTGGCGCTGAACCCTGGTGGTCCGACACGCCCGAGCGTCTGCGCCTTCCCACGTTAGAATTCTCTGGCCCGTGAAGCTGACCGGACACAGCAATAAGAATGATTGTCGAATGTTGCAGTGGATTTGCTTTTCAGTAAATCGATTTCGACATACCTCACGTTACACACTAAAGACGCCAAGAACACACTTTCCTCTGGAGACACACTCTTGCTGAGTTTGGAGATGAACTTATTGTCGTCGGCTAAGGAGAAGGCAGCATTCTTCCCGACCTTGGATGACTTGTAAAGACGGAAATTTCTGTTCTTGGTGTAAACTCCTGTTGGGTGTCATTGAAAGAAAGAAACACACCAAGGCACATACAAAGACTTACAAGTGGTCAAAGTTAGGACTTGCTTGGTGGTCGTGAGCTTAATAACAAGCAACAGATAGTGAACAATTCTATTGAAAAGCTCTTTACTGGCACTCCCAGTCAAGGTTTATTTATTGTCAAACTAAACATAAAACAAAGACAATTCCACGTGTGGTTCACCAAGCCACACAGTTTTGTCCGATGGAAGTTTGCTAGCTTAATGCCAACGTACGATGCAAAATGCCTTAGACGGGCTAACAGAACTAGCATTTGCGTAGATGGTTTAACACAAACACTACAGCAACACATGTAGAGTGACAATGTAACAGTACTCACAGGCATATTCTCATTACCGTAATCTGACTGAAGTTTCATTTACATACAGTATGTATGCATTTATTATACCGCTTCTGTAGGCCAAGGCACAATGAACGGATGACATCAAGGTGCAGAAACAAACACACATGACTATACATAGAGAGACCGACAAAACATATGGTGTGTCTTACCGAGATCGACAAACAGAGCAGGGTGTCCGTCCTTGTTTTTCACGTGAAGGAAACTGAGGTCAGTCTCTTGGTTCTGCGTTCGGCTGCTATAAATGAAATTGTGATGACTGCAAACACAAGTGAATCGTCCTCATTTCAAAACCCCTTGTAAATCGTTTCACCAAACTGAAGTACAAACCCTTCTTCATTGCATCCGTCCAGGACAGGTTGAAGAATGGCATGAATGAAAGCACCTAAAGGCAACGATAACATGATTTCATGTGGATGGCAATACAGATCGTGACAAAAGCCGGCGCACTGCCGCAAAAACCCACCGGCGTGAATGTTGTCTTTGAAAGCCGCATTTGGAAGATTGAAGATGAGGTGACGACTGAACTTGTCCTCTGTGCTGGAGTCCAGACTGAGGATGCTTGTTGCACAGCATTCGACACCATAAACATCCTTCAGCTTTTGACAAACATACTGTCAACAAAAAAAGACACATGCGTTTGGACATTTTAAGAATAATGAGGAATATAAACTTGTGGATATGAATAATAAACGCCGGCATGTAAAACACAACATATAACATACTCAGTCAGCCTCGTTATCTTTAACAGGTTTTACATTGGATCTCTTGACAGGTGGCCAAAATGTAGGGCATGAATAGGAATAGAAATTACAATATGACATTATTATTTTGAATATCAAAATTGGGCAAAAATTTGCCTATCTTTACTGAAGACGTAGAACAATGTACACTACAGCTTTACTTTTTCAACTCAACTTCTGCCATTAATTAACTTCAGCAATAATTTGATTTACCAAGATTTCCATTCGTAATTATTAACTAATATGTTAGTTAATAATTATCAAGGAATCATATGCTCAGAAATAGCCAAACCTGGATCAACATGGCCACCATCTTTTTGCCATCGGCCTCTCTGTTTGAGGGCTTGTGGAACTCCAAGTCAAAGTAGAGTTTGCAAACAGCGCCCTCTGGTATCACCTCGTAGCAGTGCATCAAGGACTGAGTGTACGTCCTGAGTAAGAAATGTCACAAAAATAAATAAATATGAAAATAATTGACCAGGATTTGCAGTACAGTGGAATATGAAAATTCAAAGTCACTAAAGGTCATACAATTTGTTTAGCTTAATGCTAATTAAAATGCTAAACTCTATAGACAGGACAAACAGTAGCATCTGTGCAAATGTTTCTTGAATGCAAACAATGGAGCGACACAAACAGACAATATAACAATACGCATATGTATAGATTCGTTATCTTTTGCGATAGATGAATACACCAACAGTACACTGAGTCAGTTGTGAAACTCTTCTTTGTTTGTCCCTATGGCTGCACTGTATTATATTGGCCCAAGGCAAAGCTCGCACACAAGAAGCACCATAATGTCGAAGCAAAAAAAATTGTAAAATGTGTTTAATTATCTACATTCTATTTAATCATCCCATTAATGTATGGTTTTATAAAATACATTAAAGGAGTGCGATTTATTTCTTAGTTTTTCAGGTTAATCTAGAAATTAGGCAAAAATTGAACAATTTTATTTTGAAACTGTTCCCGGCAGCGTGTCGCGGCTGACTTGACTCGTTTTCCAGACTTTATTTTGGGGGGGTCGTTTATTACGGTCACAAATTACATCTTTACCTGTAATAGTGCCACAGTTCACTGTAACTGGTCACCAGGAATATCCTTTGACCCCAGGGCGCATTCTCTTTTTCCAATGCAAAGACATGCACAGGCTGAGGGACAAATGAAGAATACCAATGTTAGGCAGGAAACCCACTGTTTGATGCGGCTGAGACCAACAGGGTGATTCTATACAGTACCTCCTTGCAACTCTGAGCAAAGCCGATAGCAACATTTTGCCGATAGAACAGTTTCCAGACAGGGGAAGGCTGGCAGGGCCAAAGCCGTGGCTTGTAGCGCGGGATCACGGGATTGTGATGGAAGTTCTCGGCCAACTGCTCCACCTTCTTTAGACGCTCACCCCACTTCTTCATTCTTGGTGGCGTATTTACCCTCCTCTAGGCCTGTTGCCGTCGCATGTCCAGAAGGAACACTGGTTGATGACAAGCGACACTTCTTTTCAGCCTTTAATCTGCAAACAGAAATTCTGACTCTCAAGATAGTGTCAACAAACGCCGGCCATTTTTTGTTTTAGAGTTTGGCGCGGCTGAAAACGGAAATACGTCATTTTCTATCCGCGTAACGTCTGAACAAATAAAAGCTCACAATACAGAATAAGTGTTATGTTGAAATAAATATGTAAGACCTGAAATGTAGACAATTTTGATTAGTGTGCAGTAAAATATTTGTTTTGTTAATAAATAATTATACTGTTCAACAAATATTACTCTTTCATACATCCATCTGCTAAACCGCTTAATTTTTTTTCAATTGGAAATGCAAATAACTCAAAAGATTTTTTTGCACTGATACCAAATCTTCCTCGGTTTTTGAATAAAAGCACCATGGTCGACTGGTTAGCACATGCGCCTTACAATACAGAGGTGCAGGGTTCGATTCCGAGCCTACGTCTATCGGTACTCCGGTTTCCCCCCCACATTCCAAAAAACATGAATGGTAGGTTAATTGGACACTTTATATTGTCCACCGGTGTAAATGTGAATGGTGGTGAGTGTCTATGTGTGCCCTGCGATTGGCTGGCAACCAGTTCAGGGTGTGCCCTGCCTATTGCCTGGTGACAGCTGGGAGAGGCTCCAGCACGCCCGCGACCCTTGTGAGGATAAGCAGATCAGAAAATGGATAATTCGGATAATGGATGGACATTAACATTCTCAAAACTAACCTAAAAATTTAGAATAAGAAAAATAACAAAATATTACACATGTAAAATAATGAAAAATGTATCAAATATATACTGTACGTGCTTGCATGTGAAGGCGATGGGATGTTCTGAATCCAGCCGTGACCCCGCTCCTCCCACACACAGAAAAGTCATCCGTCAAAGTGCACAAAATGTGAAGCTCAGCAGGGCCTGTGTACTTTGCTGCCGTAGCCACAGAAGGAAGGAAGTGTACTGGAGGTCAGGAGACGAAAATTCTCAAAAGGAGGAATCGTGCCGTTGTCAGGGTTCATCTCAAGGGAAACGCTGAAAAAAACCCCCCCAACATTCTCCAGTCCCATCAGGTGAGTGCAGAGAGTCAAAAGTTAAAAAAAAAAAATTCTGTTGCATTGACTGCGAATGATTTAGGGAGAATAGGTCCAATGTTGCTGCTAGAATTAGAGAAAGTGGCCAGTGTAAATATTTAGCCCTAAGAATGAAATGAAAAGTACATACATAAAGTCAAAGATATATCTGCAAAGGCAAGACAGAAAAGTGTTAAATAGTAGTCCACTTTTTAGTGCAGGTCGCCATTGTTGGCATAAACCAGTAGCTGCAGCAAGAGACATAACTGCTCCCAATGGCATGTTATTTCCTTCCACAGGAAAGGAAAAAGGAGTTGCCTCGGGTGATAATTTTGTTTTTCACTTCCACACTGTTTTTGCAGAGTGCCTCCCACACCCTATGCCTCCAGCCATTTTTTTTTTTTTTTTTACCCTAGATGGACTTGATTTTGTAATCCCGCACCATTACGTTGTCACCGAGGTGAGCTTCTTTGCACATTTCTACCCATCCCTGCGGTAAGTGTACGCGAGCTGAGGTGATCAATGTGGCGGGATTCTCAAAGGAGCCGATAAGACTCGCCTGAGCTCACTTTGAAAGAATTTGAACAAAAAGTTGAGCGGACGATCATAATTTCCAAAAAAAACACTTGGCCTTCTTTTCTGCAGACATTAAAAAGAAGAGAAGATGAGAGACGTGAAGAGAGAGTTCCTGGTGGCCTTTACGGTGCTCTACTGCACGGTAAGTTTCAGAAGAGGACATGCGTTGTGTTACGGTTGGACAAAGTGCAGAAAATACTCACTCCTTCTCACACAGAAAGTGAAGCAAATCATTATGCTTCAATTTGTTTCTGCTAAACAAAAATGCATTTGAAAGTGCACTGTATATTGAAAGCATACTGATATCGGTTTACCGGTTAACTTATTCTATTCAGTTTCAAATAGTAAGCTTAGTATAAGTATGTTATGTAACTATAATACAAAGATGTGAAAGTCGAGTGTACAAATTCATTTGCAAGTTAATACGAAGCGCGGGATCTTCAATTGATATTCCTCTGCCCGATACTGTTTTAAAATCATGCAAATATCAACTAATTGTTTTTTGAACATCACTAAAACTCAAGACAAATATAATAACATTCAAATAAAACAGTCTAATTTTATGTGGAAAATTTTCAACATAATTCTTATCACATTTTCGGAACATTACTTTTTCTGGGCGATTATGATGTTGCATTGTGATACAAGTGACTTGAATTTGCAAACTTTTCATGACAGTGTTCCCACCGGTCCTTAAAGTTCATAAAAATCCATAAAAAACAAGTTGTAAAATTATGTTCTTAATTGTCCTTAATTTTCAGGGAAAGCTTCAAAAATCAATAAAAATCCTTTAAAATTAACCTGTCGTGTCGTGTTCATTTCATTTGTGTATGTTGTGTAAGCCCCTTCCAATTTATAGTTTTGTCGAAAAATGCGCCTGGCGCCCTTCCCCTCAAACCCCGCTGTCGGGCTACATGTCTTCCTAGTTCCCGCTCTGCTTTTCCCGCCGTCTCTGATCAGTTCTGATGATGATCACGTGATCACTTGGGGCCAATTTGACATACAGTATGTCAAATAAAGGGTTAACTGATTGCCCTTAAAAATAAAGATGTGCCCTTTCTTTGGCAGCAATGATTTGAACACCAGCTCAGCGATATGTGACTTTCTGTTCATTAAATCCACTGTGAATCCCCTGCTGAATGGAGAAAAAGTCCTTAAAAATGGCTAAACTAGCCCTCAAATAAATAAAAAGCAAGTGGAAGAGTGGGGAACCCTGTGACATAAGCTTTAAACCAAATAACGTAAATGTGTCGTCTTAACAACAGACGAGTGAGTAGCTTCGTGCTAACACATAATGGAAAACCCCATTGGCATGCAAACGGTTAGCATCAACGGTCACCGTTTCCCCACCCTTTAAGTAACGGATACTTGAAGACGAATGACGGCACAACAAATGTAAACAGATACTCACCGCTATGTGGTATTCTTTATCCTCTATGAAAAAAAACCAACAAATATTTCCGCAACTTACTTAACAGTCGTAGAAGAAGTTTATTCTCCTTAAAGTGTCTGCGTGACTATATTATGCAGTAGTACCTGCCGGTGGCCAAGGCAGGCACACCAGGGCTAGCGGCACAATGAATGAAACATGAGTGCTTATTTTCACTTCCCTTTCAAGGTGAGTGCAGTTAAACGACTGGACATGGCCCCAAACGCTGTGGACACCTTGTACGAGGGCTGCCGCGAAGACACCATGGAGAAATTAATCCGCTCTGATGTGCTGCAACAAGAGCTGAGCCAAGACATTAACTTCCAGCTAGCGTGGAGCGAAAAGTGTTCCACGCTGCTCCCGGGAGGCGTGAAGGAACACACCGCCGCCCTCTTGGCCTTTGCTAACGGCGGCCAAGCGTTCAAGAAAGCCTTCAACAACGCGGTGGAGACCATGGGCGTCAACGTCAGCACCTACGAGGATCATTTCCACTATAAGTCCTTGCACTTCCTGCTCACGGACGCCATGAGCCTCGTGAAGCCGAAGACGTGTAAGAATGTTTACCGGATTTCTGAAATGGATTACGATGTGGAAAAGGGCGCTCGAGTGAGATTCGGACGATTCACCTCGGTCCAGTCGGATGTCTCCATGAAGGAAGATGTGGAGGACGGCGTCTATTTCAACATCACCACATGCTTTTTTGTCACCCTGGAGGGTTTTTGCGGCCTCACGGAGGACCTCGCCATCTTGTCCCCCGCCGAGGAGTTCACGGTGGAGGACGTCAAGCAAGGAGGCAATGGCGACTACACTGAGATCATTCTGAAACACTCCAACCTGAAGGCCACTCACAACTGTTACATATCACGGTAAGGCCAGGAAAAGGCAGACACATTGCAATGAATGTACAGTTGGAACCTCGATTCAATGGACCCCAAGCCAACAAACAGAAAATAGCGTCCAGTCTACTGAAAGTCCCCTTTCTAAAGTACCGTATTTTCCGCACTAAAAGGCGCACTGGATTATGAGGCGCACCTTCAATGAATGGCCTATTTTGTCTTTTTTTTTCATATCTTGGACGCACTTGATTATAAGGCGCAATCTACAATGCATCCTCTAGATGTCGCTACACTCCTTCCGTTCAATTCGAGAGGCGTTGAACGGAAAGAAAGGAAGCATGAACTCTTGGCGCACAAACTTTGATGCGCATTGTTTCGATAAAATACTGTACAATACTATATTTTGTGTGTTTGCAGGGCCCCAGCAGACAGCGCCCCCCTGTGGCTGGTGATGGTGCTTGTGTCCTTTTTCCTATTTGAGACGCTCCCCCGTTAGCATCTCAGCTCAGATGCTAACGACAATGATGCCTGCGACGGCGCACTGACTGCGAGGCGGGACAAATTCTAGACGCATCACTGTTTGCATTTGAGCACGACTAGCACTAGTATGTTTAGGATTCTTTGCTTTTTGTGTGCTAAAATGTATGATTGCTTTTAAGAGCTGTATCAATGTAACTGACAGACTGTAATGAAAATGTTTGGTTTTGATTGCTACGATCAGAAGTATCCGTTTACTAATATGCTTGTCGGTTTTCATGTACTGTAGGCACGAACGATTTTTGTTAATTTTGCGATTGTGATTTAATAGGCAATTTTTTTTCCCCAAGATCTGGTTTCCATGTATTTTTTTTCAACACAAAAAACAAGCAATAAAGGAATCTGTATTACAATAAACAATATCACATTTATTATAAATAAATGTTTTGGCCTCATATGTTCGGCTTACGCTCCAATAAAGGCAAATGAACACTGAATTAATATGAAAGACGGTTAGCGACTCCAATTACAGTTGATAACTTGGTCAACACTTTGACTTGCAGTCTTTAAGCGTTCACTATGACGGCTTCACAAAATTCGACCATAAGTTGAGCGTAAACCTTAGTCAGTAAATCATACGTAAACTTACAACAATAATGCAAACAAATCTGTGGCTTTATCCCTTCAAACTTTCATGTTTCATGAAATAATATGTAAACATGTGGACTGCACTTCTTAAACTTGCATCAACACTGACTAAAATAAATAAATTATGGACGGATGGATGGATACCTAAATAAAATATCAATATACATGCTTATATATAAATATCTATACAAAGCAATGTGCTTTGCAATATTTGATACTATAAATATACAACACAGTCAAACCTCGGTTTTCGTCCATAATCCGTTCCAGAAGGCTGTTCGAAAACTGAAATTGTTCGAAAACCGAAACCACATGTTTACTGAACACGTCTGCTCACAATGGAAAGCAAAATGAAGGCGAGAGGTGTCAAATGGTGCATTCAAGTGCGCTCAGTTTGTTTGAGAACCGAAATTTGTTTGTCATCCGAGGCATAAAAAACTCGAGATTTTTGGTCGAAAACCGAATTGGAGAACCGAGGCGTTCGAAAACCGAGGTTTGATTGTACTGTAAAACGTTTTGATACATGGTGATCTCATCCATAGAGACCCGATGCTGACATCTGTTGGCCATAGTTAGTGCTATTTTTTAATATATTTGCTATATTTCTGAACGTTCCCATTTAAAAAAACATAGTTGACGGAAATTGACACCCACGGAGCTCCTCGTTGTGATTACAACTTTTTTGTCTTGAAATAAAGTCAACTTTCTATTGCGACTTTTCCCCCTCAAAAAACATGAACTCGTTATTGTAGAATCACTTTCTTGAAAATGAGCAACTTTTTTTTTTTTTAGTCCTACGGCATTTAGGTAGTTGGCGTTAGCATTATGACAGGGATTTGGGGAAATATTTCTCCTCTGGACCCAAAAAATCTGACAACAAGTGACAGACTGTAGCGTACCATAACGCTAACCTCCTTTATTATCAGCCTACGATTTAGACTTGGACCTACGTGTATTCCCATGTGAGCACACACTCTTGTCCTTGCTCAGGATGCTGGTGTCCACGTGTGACAGAGTGCACATGCTGCTCTGGCGGCCCGGGCGGCGCCGTCTGTTCTGGAGCTCCAGCTCGTCGTAGCTGGTCACCCGGATGAATGGACACCAGCGGAAAACACGCTTGAAGCCGGCTCGAAACCTGATCCAAGATCCACACCCCAATCCATTTCTTTCCCCGGTTTCAGTAAGCTTCCGAATGTGAGTGGTTTCATGAGGGGGAGGTGGGGGTGGGGGTCACTCACCTGCTATTGAGGCAGCAGTAGATGATAGGGTTGTACATGGTGGAGCTCATGGCCAGCCACAGCACTGCCAAGTAGATCTGCTGGATGGACTTCCACTTACTCAGACCTTTGTTGAGGCCCGTCACCATGAAGTAGACGTGATAAGGCAGCCAGCAGAGGGCGAAGGTCACCACCACAACCATCATCATCTTCACGATCTGCGGTGACGGACGAGGGGGAAGGAAATTCAGCTGAGATGATATCGCCCTCATTGATGACATCGTCCTAATATCTTGAATGTTCATACCACTCTGTTGTATTTATGTACCTTCACCTCCTTAAGGCATCATCCACCTTTCAATAGCCACAGTAAAACCGGAAAAAGTGATGAAGCACTTGAGCTGTAAGTTCCTCTGCAAGGGGCAGATGAGACCAAGCCAAAACGCCCTCAAGCTCAACACGGATGACGCATCTCCACCCTGAATGGAAGCCCCGACACATTATGCCAGCTTTGTTTCCCCGACATGTCCCGAAAACGCTTTAATCTTTCCCGGGCTCCATTTCGACAGCTAATTACGCCTTTGATGGCGTTTGTCTTCAGTGATGAGCTTGAAACTATTGCACCTGTCTCCCTTTCTATTTGTGGCCGTTGCTCGAAAACGTTTGTGGTGTCAATTAGGGCCGTTCCTTATGTTCCGACCGGCATGAAGGATGAGTTAGCCTCAAACGAATGCAAGGAAATGCATTTGTTTTTTTCCAGTGAATGTTTCTGCAATGAAACTGCCTGCCAGGTTACCTCGTGGCATTTGTTATTATTTATGAATAACATTGTTCCCGTTTGGCATTAATCCTGCTGCTGTCTAGATAAACTCTTACATCACGGCACCTGCGATTGTCCTTAATCCTCATAACAGCCTCACTCTGTGCACAACCACTGAGGGATGTCAACCGGGCGAGTTCACTCATGTTGGTGCAGACAAGAAGTGACTAGCATTGGCAAGGATTTTCCATCAGATCTGTTTGTCACTGCGCAGACTTAGGCAAAAATAATTCCCACAAAAACTTTGAAGGGAGGGCCAAGGGTCAAGAAGACCTCAAAGAAGGGTGGTTGGTGCAAATCCCTTTATAGGCGCAGAGCCATAGGTTTTCATTTGTGTTCACATTTTTCTATTTTGACTGATACTAAAGGGACTAAAATAATCGAGAGCTTCTGTACCGGAGAGATCTCCCAAAAAGTGCCTAATCAGAAGACTTGCTAGTTACCTAGTATATACAGATATTCGAATCGGCTTTTCTTGACATTTTGCTTTTGCCTTCAACAGAGACCTGAAGATTTTGCGGCAGCACCTGCTGCGATTTAGTGTAACTGTAAATAATTGTTCCACATTGTCAGGAAAAGGCAGTTAGAACAGCTGAATTTGATGAATCAGAGGCACTTTAAATAGTGGCAGTTGTGTGTCGATTCCCATTGTGCAAAGTTTTGAAATGATTTAGCTTGGTCTCCCTTTTTTATATCACAAAAACCTGGCATATAAAACGGGGTGCGGACTATTTGCACTTTATATTATTTTGATCACCTTCAAGTTCTTCCATGAAACGTTGTGGAGTATTAATTAATGTTTGGTCAGTGAATAAAAATGCCGAACAGATTATTATTTTTTTTTCCCGAATACGACGCAATGGAATCGGAGTTGCTAATACATTTGCTATACCTTCCTTTTTGCCCGCAGCTGTCCATGATAGTTATCCGATGTGTCTCCTGGGATTTCACCTCCCCAAAGGGTTACACCGATGATGGAGTAAGTGATGGCCATCACCACTAAGGGCACCACATAGACCAGGACAGTCACGATGATGTGATACCTGCAAGGGGAGACACAAACACACAATGTTAGACGTACGACAACAGCAAAAAGAATAATGCAGGAAGCTCGTTGCTCTTTGGCTCACATGAAGGGATCGTCTGCCATGCGGGGCCAGGCTACGTAGCACAGCGTCCTGCGGGGCAAGGCTCGAATTGTGGAAAAGTACCCGAGGGGGAAGGCCAAGACGACGGCCAGACTCCAGATGGTCACGATCACAGCCAGAGTGGCTTTGGCGGACAGGCGAGGCTTTAGAGGATGGATGATGGCCATGTACCTGCATCCACAAGCAGAAACAAATTAATTTACTCCACTCATATGTCTGAGTTGATCCTCTAGGATTTTTCCCTTTCAGGTTTAGAAAACATACATGCACATTTTTGAACCTGGAAAAGGTACAGTATAAGCTGTTACATAAGGCCAGGGTCAATTGATTTAGATTCCACCTTGAGGGACACTACTGGACTTCTATGGCTTTAATTGAAAAGGGATTTCATCAAACTAAATAACAATACCATGTCACATGTAGAGCAAGTATACATTTGAAGCAAAAAAAAAAAAAAGTAGTTATAAAGTAATACATTTCAGAAGTTGCGGTTTAGAATTTGGTCTCTTGCATGGACTACTTTCAAATTTCATGTCCCCCCCCCCCCCACCCCCCAAAATCTACACTATTGATCAGTCCCCAGACAGTTTTTTGTTGTTGTTGTTGTTTTTTATTTTTATAAATGATAATCGAAAGTGGCTGGCTCTCTTTGATGATGCAACGTTAACAGCTCAACAAACATGGATAATTTACTTTTTATGAAAAGTGATGGTTTTGGAGACAAGAAAATTGTGCATGACGCCAGCATTATTCTCCTTGCGTCGTGCGTTATTCCCACAATCCAAATATACGCTTCTTCGGTTAACTCGTAATTTTAAGGCAACAAACTGATAATTTTTAAGTGGGACACTTCAACAACATACTTTGGCTGCTTTGGCTTTCCTGCATTTGACAACAAAGAAATAAGAGTTTGCAAAACTAATTGGCCCTTATATTGTCCCCCAACTTAAAAATATGAGTCAAAACATGCCAGCAAATTGTTTTGTAGCAAAAAAACTTGCTTGCTTTGTTGTGCTAACATTGTTGCTATAAATGTCAATCATATTGTCACGTTGTTCTGACTAGCACGAGTGTTTTAGCACCCCCCCCCCCACACACACACACCAAAATGATGTCATTTTTACAATCAAATGGTTAAAAAATAAACAACAACAATAATACCGGACAGTACAATCTAATGCAATTTCAAAAACGTAAAACGTTGCCTCTACCTGAAAGCGCGAGATCATGTCGGGTGCCGTCTATGTGCTGTACCTGTCAAGAGCAATGGCGGTCATGGTGTAAATGCTGGCGAACACCGCCGTGACCGGGAACAAGTTGTGGAACGTGCAGTAGAGCGCCCCGAAGTACCACTCTCCGTGGGCTGCGTAGATGAAGTTGACGAGCGTGTTGAACGCGGCCGTGGACGCGTCGCACACCGCCAAGTTGAGCAGGAAACAGTTGGTGACGGTCCTCATCCGCTTGTGCGCCAAGATGATCCAGATGACCACCGCGTTGCCCAGCAGAGCCACGCCGAGGACGGCGCAGTAAGCCAGGGCCCACAGAGCCACTCGCCACGCCGGCTGCACGAACTGGTTAGCCGGGGGGCCGTTCGGGTCGGAGCTGGAGGACATTCCTGCTGGAGGATGCTCACGCGAATCGTCGGATAGACCACAAGTGCGGGGTCCTGATGCGGCCTCTTAAATCACGCATACTTCAACCCCTCCCTCGGGATTGGGGTGGGAGGCTCGCACTTTAAAATGATCATAATATACGATAATCCGTCCATGTAATACATTTACAACCCCTGCAATTCAATTAACTGTCATTTACATTTGACACACCAAAGAAGACTGTTATTAGCAAGACTGCCACATTTGCAGAATTCGCGATAGGACACGAAAACGTGCGGGCCGTGCAAATCAGTCAAAATCCAGTAAAACGGCTGGGATTGAGGGTGTGCTCCAGTGGAAATGGCTACGACTGAATGAGTTAATAGACCTGCCGACAAATTTTTGATAGTCCAAGTCAACTGAGACAGCCAGAATTGGTTGCCAGCCAATCGCAGGGCACACACAAGTGAACAACCATCCGTGCTCACACCTAGGGACAATTTCGAGAGTTCAATCAGCCTGCCATGCTTGTTTTTGGAATGTGGGAGGAAACCGGAGTACCCGGAGAAAACCCGCGCAGGCCCGGGGAGAACATACAAACTCCACACAGGAAGGCCGGAGCCGAGATCGACCTCACGACCTCTGCACTGTGAGGTCGACGCGCTAACCACTTGACCACCGGGCCGCATGGCCTCAAACACATTATGCGTTTCTGAAATATGCGTTTCTGTGAGTTTCTTTTGTGCATTCAACCATCCCCCCCACCCCAATCAAATTTGCCATTTCTGCAGTGCTGCATGTTCACGTTATATCACGTCAGATAGCACAATAACTGACAGCGTAGACCAATGCACTGCTCACATTGAGTGACCAAAAAAAAAAAAAAAAAAACCACACACAAAAGGTCAAAAAGCATGTTTTCCTCCCAGCGAGACCTAATTACCTCTTTTGGGCGACTCCCCAGCTCAAATGTCACCGTTCTGTTCCCCTCCCCACACCTCCTGCTCCCATTGCTAAAAAGGTTACAGCCTCTGAAGTTCATTCACGGCATTCCCAATTCTTCCTCAATATCACATGAATAAATCAGATGTTGTTTCATCTCAACGGGGGCGGCAGGGTGAGGACGTTTGAATGACGTTGCATCATGTCGAGAGCTATTTCTATATTATTGGTGGCAAAATTCAAAAGTGCATTTCTACAACCCCGCCCAAAAAATGAACAAAAAGTAATTTGATCATTCACTGAGTGTCAATTATTTCTTTTTGTAAAGGCAGAAACGTTTAGAATACTACCGTAATGTGCGTCTGGTGCCATCTCCTGGTCGGATTGTGTGTCTGTAACTAAGTGTGCACATATCAACCTTGTAAACCACCTTGTAAAATACAAAGTTAAGAGTGAGTTTTACCAGGTGAATGTCTCACAAGTGACACAGCGCTTCAATCGCCGTCGCCTGTGGTGTCACGCGAGGAATCAGCGTACAGTCACTGGAGATCATTTCAGCAAGTATCAAAAGGTGTGTGCCCCCCCCCCCACTATACGTATATTCGAAAAGTAAAATACCTCTCATGTTTCAACATTAACAAGTAAAATTGTGATCTTTTTTTAAGCATTTGGGTTTTTTTGGGGTTCATTTTAGGCGTTATGAGAGCTGGGGTCCATGATATAGTTTTAAGTTGTAATACCACCATCTGTCACTAGATGGCACACATCACTTAGTTGGATTTACACGACTGCCCAGTACGACAGCGAGTACAGGCTTAATAATGCTGTTGGAAATTTGGAATGACATGCACGACAAACATAGTCCCTTAATACTGTAAACATTTTACAAAAATCATTTTTGTGTAAATATAAATAATATTGTAAATAAATCACAAAGTGAGTTCTTGTACTTAATGTTGCTGTTCAGCAGTTTTGTGCCGCCCTTGAATGGCCCTTTTTATGCATGGAAAAAACCCCCACAGTATGTGGTTATTTCTTGATTGTTCAAAGCCTTTGTTGCGGAAGGCTGGATCTTTGAAACATGCATTGAACATGAAATATATTAAAGATGCTCTGGTAGTCACCGATTCTATATAAACAGCCATATTTTGACATGGATTTCGCCCACATTCAAAATGTCATTTTTGTCATACATCTGATTAGGAAGCGCCACCCACCATCAGCGCTGATGAAAAAAATGTGTGCGTCCATTCCACCATTTAAGTTGCCCAACCCTGTTTTCAAACCATATTAAAATATACAGCGAGTCCTCGATTTATGACGGAGCTCTGTTTCGATGGCAGCGAGGGACATTTAACTCAATTTTGAGTCAAAACGTTCCACTAACCTACAATAATGTAGTATTAAAGTCATAAATCCAGTAAATGCTTTGTGTGTGGGGGGGGGGGGGGGGGGACACTTTAAGGTCATAAATTGAACACGCCTTCTTGTGAATGCTGATCTAAGTTCTCTGCATGGAATGCAGTCTATAAATTGAGAACTCATAGTTTCTAATACCCCATGAAAAAGGGACTTTTTGTACTTATTGCTTCAATGGAGTTATGTTTACACCCTGTCAAGTCATGTCTGTAATTTATTATCAGAGCGGCTACTTTTGGTTTCAATAGGAGACAGTGAGCATGTACTTCCTCTTACATCACCAAAGTGAAATGTGATCTGCGAGAGGAGGGCCTTCATAACCCACAAATGGGCGGACTGGATCAGAGAACTGTAACGGGCTGAGTGCCTGCTTGCTTTTTAACCAGCATGCAAACTCCTCTCAGGCGTTAGTTGGCGGGCTATACGTAACACCGAAGATTATAATCGGTCAACAAAATACTGCCGTTGGTTACGAAGCTGGGTGTTGGTACACAGGTAAGGCAACTATGGTGCGGGCTTTTATAATTATGTGCGACGGTCAAAAAAAAAAAAAAGATTCTACTTAGGTTTTATGCCTGGTGTGCAGCAGGGCAGGGTGCTGTGTACTGCATTCTACACGGGTGTTCCCTAAGTAGCTGTTGTGCGTGTCAGCTGGATGGGGTCCAACTCCAAACACTCAAACGATTCCAGCCGTTGGAAGGAAGTTCGACTTGATGAATGCAGTCTATTAGGAGGTGTGTGTGTGTGGGGGGGGAGTATTTCTGTTTTTTTTTCATTTCTTGGGAATGGTCATGAGATCAACTTTCTGTACGATCTGCACTTTAACTACAACACGTCAAGTATGTGACAAGGAGTGATGTAATGAACTTGAGGCGAGCCAGCTTTGGCAAACATCACACACGTGACGGCTTTGCAATGGAGTGCAAATTTAAAAAGCAGGGCTCAGATTTATTTCGGCATCAAAAAAAAAAAAAAAAAAAAAAAAAGGATGAAATGTCTAAGTCAGCCCCCTTTCAAAGACAACGCCGGTCCACTGTCGCTAATGGGACCGGAAGAACAAAGTATTAGTGTCTGACAATGTTCTCGTGGGGAGCTTGCTCTCAGTGCAGCGTGACAGAGGTGGCAGAACACGACGTAAACACTCCAGACAAGTCTGACCGAAATGATCTCTCGCTTCATAATAAATAGATGAGTAACTGGACAAACCGCACAGTCTGGAGTTTAACCTTCAACCTCTTTCTCTGGGTCACTCATTCAAGTCGATGGCTCAGTGCCAACGAGACTTTTGCACTTTGACGCCTTTTGGTAGCACGGTGGGGTGGGGGTGGGATGTGTTCTCTATGCGCTTGCATGGATTATCTCGTGGTTACCTCCCACATTCCAAAAACATACAGGTTAGGTTAGGTTGAGGACCAAATGGTGTGGATGTGCCCTTTGGGTTTCCTGTCAGCGTATTAACAACCTGACCGAGTGTTAAAACTGTGATCATCTTACTCCAACAGGTGGATACACAGGTTGATTGTGGCTTTTGCTATGTAGTGGAAACACATTTAATAGCTCTGCATGGCACTGTACGTCACTGGCAAAAAAATAAAAAAAAGAACCAACAGCGTACATTACTTCTTAAAAATAAATAAATTGGACCAATTTAGTGAAACTGAAGAACTTCCCACGGCCCACCGAAATGTTCAAAGGTCATCTGAATGGAATGTGGACAATGCATTGGATCAATTCTTGAAAACACAAATAGTGATTCTGAAATCGGATTAGACCTCCTAATCCAATTGGGGGTTGAATCAGGACAAAGCATCAGTTTGTATTGTTTCAAATTTTTTCATGGAATTGGAATAACTTCATCCTAAATAGGAGGATTTTTTTTCTGTTCCAAGCTGTTTGGTGGATTCAGGGGGCGGGGGGGAATTTCAGAAATAAAATCTGAAATTGTATTTGGTGATATAAATATCAGTTATCATGCAGTAGATATCCATCTTATTGTTTATAAACATGGTGAAGCTGCATTTGCTGTTATGCCGCACGCAAATAGAAGATGTCAACAGAAGTGAAGTCGGTGCCGAATGTAAATGCCTTTTTTAAAACCAGGTTTTCTGTAAATGTGTTTCAATGTTGTCAACATACATTTTTGGGGTGAGTTTGCTAAGCTGCTTTTGTTTCCTCCGCTCTGCTTTGGAAGGTTTTGTCTCTAAACGCTTTTTTGTATTTGAGGCACATAACGCACCTTCGCTACCACTTTAGTATATTTTCTAACGTTTCAAAGTTGGCATTTTAAGTTTGATTTTGAAGCACATGGGATCTGTGTTTGCCTTTTTCTTTTTTACGTGGGGCCGATATCGTGTGCTTGCTCAAAAGATACTGCCCCAAGTCTTAGTAAGTGAGCAGCATCATCTTGTCTTCTCGACAGATGGAGCACTTCTCTTTGCCAGCGCTGTCCCGTGTCGTCATAAGCGGCGGTACGCACGGCAATGAGATGACGGGAGTGTACGTGGTGCGAGAGATGGCGAAAAAGAAGGTTGGCAAGATCGGCTCCGCCTCTCGAACGACAGTCCTCTCCAACCCGGAGGCTGTTAAAGTGTGTCGACGGTACATCGACAAAGATCTCAATCGTTGCTTCACAGATGCTTTGCTGAGGTACGTTCAAACCGGGGGGAGGGGCTCCTTAACATTTTGATGCTGCTAAAACTAAAACGCGTTGCGTTTCGGGACTTCCAGCACGCCTCTAACGGCCTCCTCGCCATACGAGATAAAGCGAGCTCACGAGCTGAACGCTCTGTTCGGCCCCAAAGGAAGCCCACAAGCCGTGGACATCCTGTGTGACCTCCACAACACCACCGCCAACATGGGCATGTGCTTCATCTTTTACCGCTTTGACTGGATCGCTCTGCACATTTTTAAATACATACAGGTAAATCAAACACACACACACACACACACACACACACACACCCTGTGCTAGCAGTCTGGTTTCATTGGACTTGAATGCATTCTGCCACGACGGGAGACTGCTGTCGCATTTACTTGCCGGAAATTCCTTCAACTGCTTTAATGTTGATGACGGTCTCTTGGAAGCCTCCCTTGTCCAGTTTTTTTCCCCTTTCCATCAATTTTGGAAAGAGCGCTTGGTAAAGCGGCGGCGCCATATTTTCTGAACTTCACTGTGTTCCATGGAAATTGTTTTACACGCTTCTCCCGACGGATATTTTTGAACAGTGAGATCCCTCTGTGGACTAATTCTTGTGCTGCAAGATGTGACTAAATGTTAGCAAAGTGGCGACTAGAATATCTGAATTTTATTGGTGGGTTATGGAGGGGGACACTTAAAATGGTGGCAGATGTGTGCTGACTCCCTTTTGCCACGAGTCTAAATGTGATTGGTTCAGAGCAAACACATCCACCAGGATTGACGTGAACAGTTGTGCAACCACATTATTTCAGTTGTTGTTGTTTTTAACTTCCCGACCCAAAGATGGGACTTTTTTTTTCTTGACCCTTTTAGGGACAGCGGTTACTACAGTGGTCAGCTTATCATGTTATCGGGTTACAGGTTATCCTTATTGTTGCATGAAAGGGTGAAGTTGAACAGGTCATAGGTGTCACTAATGGCTGAAAAGGTTTGAAAGAATTGAAATTGGCTTTATCTTTTAGAACACAAAAACCCCCGGCATTTTAACGATGAGTCGAATTTTTCTCGATCGATAACTGTGCGAATCTTAATGACAAAGTGCGAGCACATGCAGGAGGAATATATGACTAACTTGGCGCGTACGTGTACCCTTTCAAGAAGATCGTGTACTATAGCTATTTTATTGTATTTCAAGTGATGGCAAAAAAGTTGCATGGTTTGTTTTTTGTCAGAGTAAAGCATCATTTGGGCCTGTGAGAGCAATCCAGCTCGACACGCCGCTTCCGGAGGCTTACTCACTCGAAGCTGTGGCCAAACATGGATTCAGTAAGTGTGTGCGCTTTAATGTGTTGGCATGTGCATGTCTCTGAGAGCCATAATTCTCGAGGAAGAACTTCACTGGTGTTCAAAACCCAATGTTTTTTTTAGGATACTATATTATTTTTCTGGAATTTCATGTATTTCTATACCTGACCGATAACTGTTTCCAAACGGCAATTTTGGTTGTTTTCTCTTGTTGTGAACAGCCTTGGAGGTCGGACCTCAACCCACCGGCGTGATCAGAGCGGACATTTACAACATGGTGATGGAAACGCTCGACCTTATCATGGATTGGCTTGAAAAATTCAATTCTGGTGAGCTCATCTAATTTAATGATGCACAAAACTAATAATTAAAAAATAGATATAATCAGAATGAAAATCAGAGTACGGAATTTAAATATTAGAATGAAGAGAAAAAAAATCTGTATTTACAAGAATGAAGTTGAAATATTAAACCAGTGGTGGGCAAACTACGGCCCGCGGGCCGAATCCGGCCCGTTGGTCTTTTTAATCCGGCCCGCCGAAGGTTGGTCCACAATTAAGGTTCGATGTGAATGATTGCATTCATTTCAATTGGACTTGTAATGACAGGCATTTCACTGCCAGGTGGCGCATTGACTTGAGGTTGCAGAACACGGGGGGGCGGGGCAATCTTTTCGACCACCTAGTACCTCTGTATCGCTCTACTTCTACTGGTCTGATCACAACCCATCTGCAGCGATGCACAGGCTAAAATAGGTCATCAACAACACTTTTGTCATTTAAAAAAAAAGTATATTAATACCGTACTTTCATGCTTTTGTTCTGTTGATGTTTGAGAAGGGGGGTGGCCCGGTGGTCCAGTGGTTAGCGCATCGATGACCTCACAGTGCGGAGGTACCGGGTTCAATTCCAGCTGCGCCCTCCCTGTGTGGAGTTTGGATGTTCTCCCCGGACCTGCGTGGGTTTTCTCAGGGTACTCCGGTTTCCTCCCGCATTCTACAAACATGCATGGCAGGCTGATTGAACACTCCAAATTGTCCCCAAGTGTGAGTGTGAGCGTGAGCGCGGATGGTTGTTCGTCTCTGTGTGCCCTGCGATTGGCTGGCAACCGGTTCAGGGTGTCCCCCGCCTCCTGCCCGAAGACGGCTGGGATAAGCTCAAGACACTTTCTGGCGGACAACTGAGTGAAGCGAAAACGATGTGGATGTGGTTCATCACATTGATGTTACCTCACAATCCTCCAATAACGGAAACGTAGCCACGCAATTTAAGCTGGACTGTTTTATTTTTGAAGAGGGAAGATGCGTTCTCATAATATTTTGACTTGATTCTCATCAAGCTAATTTTTCAATTCCATATTACCACCGAATTGTCTCAAAGTGACAAGGCTGTCCTCCACTTAACAGGATGTACGTTCGAGGGTGGTGAAGTGGAGGCCTTTTGTAAGACCAACGCCCTCGACTACCCGAGAGACCCGACCACCAATGACATCACCGCCGCCGTTCATCCCCAGCTGCAGGTAGAGCACAGCTTCCCACCTAAGTTTTGCGATTACGATTCCTAGACGACGGCCTTCGATTCGGGAGCTGCGCGCTCTCAAGAGTGCTTGTTTTCCAAGTTTTGTCCTCTCTCTCTCTCTCGCTCGCCGTGCAGGACAACGACTTCAAGCTCCTCCGTCCCGGGGATCCTATTTTCCAGTCGTTTAACGGGAAGACGGTCAAGTACGAGGGAGAGGAGGCCTACCCTTTCTTTGTGAACGAAAGTGCCTACTACGAGAAGAAGATTGCCTTCCAGTTAGCTCGCAAGATCAGTATCAGCCTCCCGTCCATCAGCGTGACGAAGGACTGAGAACCCATCGAAGCGGGCGATTTCAAATCGAAAAGGAAGACAACATTTTCATTGATCAGGCGTGATTGAAGAATTTGTAATTACGCTTCCCCCGGAGAAACAGAAGAAACTGGGTCAACTGCTTAGCTGATCTGGCAACTGCATCGCAGTTACAAGCTCTTCTCGTTTATTACGTTGTGTGAACGACTTGGGCGACACTGAAATGTCTACAACCTGGTGATCACAACCAATTGCGCCTATATTTGTGCATGGCAAGAGTGCGAGCTGCAGGTCGTGTTCTCATTAACTATTGTTTGGTTTCTCGTCAAATAGAGTACACTTGCGACCGCAAATATTGAACAGGTTTAACATGGACGACTGGCGGCGGGGGATGGGGGGGAATCCCTTTCAGTCCAAGTCCCAAGTGCAAAATGTTGCTTTGCAATAATATTCTGCCGCCGGTCATCGAAACACAGCATTTTGATTAATATTGAGTAGGAGGATTAAGAATCAAGCAGATGAATCCACCCGTTTTCATCCACAGCAACGTTGCCATTGGCTGCTGTCAGCTGAAACTGATGTCAGCGTGCCCTTGGGCTCGAATCGCATGCTCAACTGCTTTCTCGGTTTGGTCACGTGATATTCACAATGCGAGCCCGAAGGCACTTTGACGCCAATTTTAGTCGACAGCAGAAGGTTGTTTCTGAAGTGTTATTTTCATTAAGGTGCCAGTTTCATTCTTTTTTTTTTTTTTAAACAGCAATTAAATACACCAAAAGGCTGCTAGTGTTCTGCTTTATGATTGTCAAGCTGTCGTGAGTGATTGCTTAATGATTTTTCCACTCACCAATGAGCCTTTTAATGCCTGAAACTTGGATCAACACACTGTGTACCAAGTTGCTCGATGCCGTTTTAATTCCAGTGAAAACGGATTTTTTAAAACTGATTTTCTTTTTTACTAAAACAATTTCAAACTGATTGAAATGTAAAAAGTTATGTGAATGATTTCTCTGACCGATTTTTTTTTTTTTGTCTGACATCCACTATATTTCAAGACAAGTGGTGTGTTTGGATATAATTTAATAAAAGACGGACATACAGTATTTAACTGGGCACGATGTTCGACTGGTTAGCGCGTCGACCTCACATTGCAGAGTTTGGGTGGAGTTTGCATGTTTTCTCCGTGCCTGTGTGGGTTTTCTCCGGGTGCTACGGCTTCCTCCCACATTCCAAAAACATGCATGGCAGGTTCAAAGAATGCTCTAAATTGTCCCTAGGTGTGAATGTGAGCGCGAATTGTCTATGTGTGCCCTGCGATTGGCTGGCAACCGGTTCAGGGTGTCCCCTGCCTCCTGCCCAAAGACAGCTGGGATAGGCTCCAGCACCCCCCGCGTGAGGATAAATGAATTACAAAATGGCTGGATGGATATTAAACTGCATAGTCAACATTTATTTTGGACCCCTAAAAAAGACACAGACATCACCATCCCCCCCGCCCCCATGTACAAAATTTGAGCCTCTTTGAAGAAGAATTCCACAGAACTAACTACATTTGGGAATGCTCGACATTAAGAGTGGTTTTATCAAAAGTGACTGATCACCAGGACGCAAATCACTTGAAAGGATTGAGATTAACTAGCACAAACATCAAGCGCAGGACAAGTGGTTCCAATTCAAGTGAGTGACATTTTGTCAACACGACACACGTAAGCTGGAGTGGGACAAACGGCTGAGATTTCTTGAAGCATTGTGCAACTGACGATATTTATAAAAATAAAAAATAAATAAAAGTTAATGGCAAGGTGAGGAGCAGCAGTGAAATGGCAATTAAAAAGAAGCCAATCTCCACAGCAAAACCACAAGTAATAAATAATTGAGCATGCACTTTTGGAGGAAAGGCCACACAGATGCGATACCACAAATGGATGTTGTTTCATGGCTATTGTCAGTACATATGATGACTGGCTACAAACATCCTCTTCTCTGCTTTGAGATTTTGATTGTTCTCAGTCGCCATTTTTAGGCCACCCTGTACGCGACCATGCGCGAGTAGTTCTTGCGGTGGCTGCGTGCCGCCCAGAGGAACAAGGCGGACGCCATCATCTGCAGCGGGAAGGAGATGAGGGCGAGGTAGAAGGACCAGCCCAGCGATGACTCGGGCGGTCTGGCGTACTGGTGGAGGAGATCCACGCCGACCAGGAAGCAGCACACGCTGCCCAGACAGCACAGAGCTGACGGGGAAGAGGAGGGATGTCAGCGAAGGGGACGCCGCCACATTGACTGCCCAATTGCGGACATCTTCCCAGCAGGGTGAGGGGAGTGGGGGGTTGTGATATATTTGCATTGTCGGGCCCCTCACACACAAGAAAGGTCATTGTTGTGCTCTGCTCTTCCTTTTATGGAAACTGTGCTGTGTAGTTCCACGTGGGAAGCCATTTCAGTTGGTATTTGATCTCCTTCAGATCCATCTTAAGGTGCAGGCACTCATACTTTGATTGTCCTAAATCAGGGGTGTGAAACTCATTTTTGTCGCGGGCCACTTTGGAGTTGCGTCTTCTCTCGGAGGGCCGTTTCGTCAAATTGTATCATTACTTGCACACAACAAATGGGTGGTTCCTAGTTTGTGCAATTTGTTGTTTGTTCAATCATTGTTCAAGTGAGTGTGAACAGGGTATCAAATCTCTTGCAAAGCCTCAACGTTGTTGCACATGACAATTGGTACAGATTTTAGCAAGGATCATTGAAGTTGACACGCATGATTTGCTTTCGCGGGCCACATAATACAACCTGGCGGGTCGCATATGACCCGTGGCCCTTGACACCTGAGTTCTAATTGGTAAGATTCAGGGCACTGGTAGAATGACTGCCTTTATATTTATGCCCCCCCCCCCAATTAGTTGACATCTGCTCCCCGTTTGATACACACTTCTGAAATCAACCTCTCTATTTGCAGCCATGTTATTAGTGCAAGCGGTCCATGTCAGCGGGGATGACATTTAAATGAACCAATCAATAAACGTAATGAAATTGCCCGACTTTCAGTGACTTCCCCGTGTACGCAGGCGTTTGGCGTTCTTACCCGCGAGAAGATGCAGCACTCCCACGGCCAGGGTGGGCGTGAAGCTGCGGCACAGGCAAGCGCAGACGCCCACGAGGCCGCTGAGGAACACCAATGCCAGAGACACCAAGGGCAGGAGAAACTGGCACCTCCACAAGTCTGCAGCAACATTTAAACCATTAGGACTCCGGAATGGAAATCGCATTATTTATTTAGTGGATTACTTCAGCGAACCCCTCCTCTACTGTAGAGTTTCAAGCCATTATTTTCATTTATTTATTTTTTGACACGAGTATACAGCTCTCCTCAAGCAAATCAGTATTTTGAGTTGTGCACCTTCATTGTAGTACCACTTTAGGCTGCGAAATTTCAGGTGGCACTGAAGTCGACTGGTAAAGATGCGGCATGATTTACAATAAAAAGAGTCAGAGAGGTTCCTCAATGACCAAGATCCAGTGATAGTCCTTGTTCCCACAAAGCAAAGAATTGTTTGTACGCATTACTGCACGGCTGAGTTAAAATAGCACTTGCTTGAAGGTTGAAAATTTAATTTCATCGATGCTAATTTCCGTTTGTTTGTCTATAACGACTGCCATTATTGTTAAGATTATGCTACAAGCTTTTCCTAAGTAATAGTCGTTTTTTATAGCCATTTTTTCAAGAACAATTATGCAAATTGAAAATGACAACAACCTGCCCTCAGAGTGGGTTGGATAAGCTCATTAAAATTGATATGCTACAAAGATAATATGAATTGCAAAGCTGTGTTTGTATAAGTGGGAAAAAAAAGACCACGAAAGACAACCAAGGAGGTTGAGACATTACTTCTCAATAAATCGCATTAGTAGTGAGCATTCAAGGCCAGAAACGAGGCCACAAAATATACAACATAAAACACAATCCCAGTAGAGGGCATTTGCGTCAGGCTTACATGTCCTTAGCAGGTCCTCTTCACTGTTGTGGTTTTCAGGGTGGTCGTGCTTTGGCAAGAAATGCCGAGGAAGAGTGAAGCGCTCGCAGTGCCTCATAAACTTGGGATCTAAAGGAAATGTACAAAAATAAATAAATAAATCAGTTCATACGTACAATCGTCATCAGACATTGGCTGACAGGTGAAGGCCACGTCCAGCTCTGGATGAGATTCCCTGGGTATTCTGGGATGGTCTAGTACAGTAGTTCTCGAATGTCTTACCCTAATACAGCAACCAAGTATAAATAAAGCACAGGTTTCTAATGAGTGCTACCTGGTTCCTTGAACCAGTGGGACTGGCTGGGCACCAGGATGCACCACCACCACAGTCCCATGGTGCCATTGAGGTGATGCAAGGGCTCGCCGGCTGCCTTCTCATCGAAGTTGCCGTCGACAGAGTCGTCACTCAACAATGAGGCGTTGCTTCCATCATGTGCGCCCGGCGGGATGCTGTACTGGTACCAGTGCTGGGTTCCCACGGCCACAGAGAGGTACACGGTGGCCAGCAGACTCAGTACGGAGCCGATGACCAGGGCTGTGGCATAGCGGTTATCCACCATGGTATCAGCTCACTGGTTCAACTGCTCCCTGGTGGAAAACACTAGTAAAGTTTGAAGAGAGAGGGAAAAAAAAGCATAAACACATTATAAATAATAATAACAAATTCTATTGTTTCTGCATGCGCTCTTAGTGCTGCCCCCAAGAAGAACAAAATATTTTGATCATCTGTCATCAGGCAGTACTACGCAAGGTCCACCCTGAACTGGTTGCTAACCAATTGCAGGGCACACATAGACAAACATCTGAGTCATAAACATCATCATGACATATTTTCTTTTGTGTGTGTGTGTGTGTGTGTGTGTTTAGCAAGCTTTCCATTGATACCAAACTTTTATAAATACAACCAAGACGAAGAAGGTAATAAAAATTCCAAACTTGGATTGAACAAAAACGAAAACTTATCCCGATAGACTTATGACAAATGGTTGGCCAAAAACGGCGGTTTTACCTGTTTAAACTTCACAGCCATGCCTTTCTTAATATTCACAGGAAATTATATTTAAAGCAATGCTGGAATCATCTTTTTGTCTGATACGGACTCAATAAATTGATCTTTTAAAAATGCACACATAAAAATAGGCCAACTATCGGTTTACAGTCAGGCAAAACTGTGCACCAGGTGACAAATGCGTCGTACTTGGCACACTTACTGGTGGCATTACAACCGATTACTGGTTGATTCATGTCGAGCTTCACTGCTCGTACTGGTACCGTTAACTACTGCAGTGTTGCCTCACTCGTACGTGGAGTTGTCCGACTACATGTGTTAGTGCGCTGAATGGTCTTACGAGGACAAAGAGCGTCCCTATATTTGAATTTAAAAACTGGCTATCGAAAGAAAACCAGTTGCTAGTTAGCAACTTGCTTTTCAGTTATCTTATCCACTGCTTGTCGCAGATGCCTACTAAAGATTTGGTTCATTATCGGACAGCAATCAGCGCTGTATCCGCTTAAACTTTATATTTGCTGACGTAAAAAAATTACAATAAAATAAAGTGATTCGTAATTACCTCATTTTGTTTAGCCAAAGGGCGGTTTCTTCCGTTCAGGAAACCAGCGGGGTAGCCCGACCTTCCTTCTTCTACGCTGTTTCCTTCTTCTTCTCCTGTACCGACACCGCTGGCAACAGGTGTTAAAGCTAACACTGCCAACTAGCGGAGCAAATGAGCTTACATCACAGATGGCCCATCTACTGATGCATCTCAATACATTTACAATAAGGTTCGAATGTTCCGTTAATTTAGTAGCTCAATTAAAAAAAATCATATACAGTATTACATAGATTAATTAGTAGATGTGCTGGAGCCTATTCCAGCTGTCTTGGGGCAGTCGGCGGGGTACACCCTGAAGTGGTGGCCAGCCAATCACAGAGGACACATAGATGACACTCACGCCAAAGGACAATTTACAATACATCCTGATTTGTATAGCGCTTTCACAACAGCAGGATCTGTAACAAAGCGCTTAACAAAACAGTTGACATAAAGTAAAATAATAAACACAACACATAACATAAAACACAGTCGTGCAGTCCTAACCACATTTCCCTCATACTTTTAGACCGTTCAATTGACCAGCCATGCATGTTTTTGGAATGTGAGAGGAGACCGGAGGACCTGGAGAAAACCCATGGAGGCATGGGGAGAACATGCAAACTCCACACAGGAAGATTGGAGCCCAAACGTAGGACCTCTACAGTGTGAGTTGGATATGCTAACCAGACGACCACTGTGCCGCCCATTAGGTAATCCAAACAAAAGAAAAATGAAAAACTTTGTGCAGTATAATCCTTCATTTTTATTAAAAGTCAGTGCATTTAAAAACAGGTCTGGCACAGATCTTTAAAAAAAATTAATAAACAAAACATCAGCCATTGTACTTTGACATGTAAAAGTGTATATCCCAGATGTGTTTTTGGGCATTAATGCTATCATTTTGGCAACATACTGATAAAATTTTTAAATGTCATGATGTGATCAAGTATTTAAGACACTGACTCTTTCACAGTCTACATTCAGTCACAAATCAAGTGATGCTTTTCAAGAAGCAAGACATGATGCACATTGTGCAAGAGAAACTTCCCTTTTCCTGAAACCAAATCCCCTCTAAACATGCCTGTGCTCGCTGTGCACAGTTGCGTTTACGATGGGCGTGGTGGTGAATTCCACCGTGCATGGTCCTGAGAGGCATGGGGCCGACTCCAGCTCCAGGACTGTCACGTTGTTGGGGGCGTCAGTGGTGAGGATGCTGGCCGGGACGTAAAGAGTCAACTGGGGGCCTCGAGTCGGCCAGTAGCGTCCCAAATTGAAACCGTTGATCCAAACCTGTCCCTGAGGAGCAAAAGAGAATACTCATTGAGTGAGATCGAAAGTTAGGAGCCCACGTACCACACTTTGAGAATCTGTGATTATAGATGACAACTGAAGTCATGCAAGTAAACGTGCCTTGTGCCATTTGGGCATGCTAATGTAGGTGTCCTGAGGTAGATCGGGTATGCCGTCAGGAATGATGAAAGTTCCGCCGTAGAAGGCGGGTAGTGACAGGTTACTTGGAGGAAGAGGGTCAGACGACGTGGGCTTCATTTCCCAGAGGATGCCCTGGTTAACCGCTTGGTCGATACCGAGGCTGTACATGGTCCACCCTGTGAGCGCGACATTGCCTATCGTCAGGTTACTCACAAGGCCCTGCGCAAAGAGAGAACACGCAAGGAACCAAGTCAAGTGTGTGTCATTTCCTACTTTCGAATGATCACATTCGCTCAAATAGAAGTAGATGCCTGCTTTGTCCTATCAGAAAAAAAAACGCAATGCAGTGGCTCTAGAAAATTCAGTTCATTGACATGGTTGTTCACCAAGGTTATTATAGTTCATGAAAACAAACAAAGTAACTAAATCTAAAATTGAAAAAAAAAACTAATTTTAAATAAAATGAGTGCATTTAAAAAAAAACTAAAGCCAACTGAAACTACATTTTAAAACTAACGGACTAAGGATAAGTATCGCAAGTATGTCCTTCCTTTTCATCGTTGTCATTTCGTATGTGGGTTAACGGGGTTGAGCTTACAGGGGTGTATTTATTTTGGTATTGCTGTGGCAAAGAAGGTGGATCATTCATTTGTAGTTTACTTTATTACACAGTGCTTCCTGTGTCCTTTTCTTGAAATTTCTCTCAACAAATGTGCCAAATATTAAAATAATAATATAAAACAATGCATTAAAAAAAGAATAAAAACGATCAAATTTGCTCCAAAATCTAATTAAAACTGAATGGAATTAATCAACAGTCAAACGGAAATAAAAATTAATTATAATGAAAAAGCGCTTTGTTCCAGCTGCAGCTATTGTGAAAGCCGCTGTTTAAAGAAAGATGAATTGTATTGTATATTTCATAATTGCATACTTCAAAAGTACAACATTACTGTACTTTTTTCCTCATGAAATACACATCGCAACATATTGTTGTTTGCTTCATGGACGGCTAAAAAAAAAAATAATAATAAAGTAAAAATTATGAACAGTTCCAAACCTTGAAGTCATTGATGCCTTTTCCATAGTTGATCCGGCCCATGTTCTCCACTAAGATGTCCACTTGACTGCCAGCTTTGCCTGTCACATTAATGCTTAGGACTTTGCCTCTCTCCAGAATCCCCGAAGCCACCTTGAAATAAAGCCAGCATTTATATGTGGGCATTTGTTCTACTTCATAGAAATCTCAACCCATTGCTTAAAGGGCTTAAACAAGAGAATATAGATGCTAATGGACAATAGCATTCAGCTTCTGGAAGGAAAGGCTAAGCTATGTGGTTACAAGAGTAAATATACCTTTTAGTGATTAAAAACCTGTTTCATTTTTGATGAACACTTGAACTCATGCTACAGGATTTCAATATTGGTCGTGTTTGTAGTACTTGGAGAGGTAAATATATTAGTGTTGAATCATTTAATTTCTGAATACATGGGTTTACAGTACATGATGCTGATGCTTTACGATCCTCTCTATTTTAAGTGCTTTGTCGCCATCTTGTGGTGTTTGTGTGCAATTACGAGGGCCTTTTAGGGGCAGCATCAATTACTCACAGATTTTCAAAATCTGCAGCAAAGTTCGGTGTTCAGATTTCACTTTATGAGAAACAATCAATTCCTGGCATACCCCGTCCACAGACACATATGCTCGGTCATGGACCCCGTTCAGCGGCGACGCCAGTGGCGTGGGCATGCTGCAGTTCACTGGCAGCTTAGTCCTGTAGAACACATAGCCAAACGCCTACAGGACAGGACAAAGCGGACATTTAAAACAAAGACACAAATATCCATCCACTCACCCATCCCATCAGCAAGCTCTGTAGAAGCCTTATAACGATCCTGATCATTTCCAAAGATCTAAAACGTGCAGGATAGGGTCCTTCGACGGACCGGAGTTGGTGATCC
The DNA here is from genome assembly GCF_054856545.1 of Hippocampus guttulatus. NCBI lineage: Eukaryota > Metazoa > Chordata > Actinopteri > Syngnathiformes > Syngnathidae > Hippocampus > Hippocampus guttulatus. The sequence goes on along the minus strand of NC_141269.1, from coordinate 6,605,265 downwards.
CTGACAAAGTATTTCAACGGCCAGTCGAGACATGAGCTAACATCTGGCAAACACACTAAACGCAGGGGTAAGGAACTCTGGTTCCTCGAGAGCCATATCCTGCCGGTTTTAGATCCCTCCCGAATCCAACACACCTGATTCAATTGTTCATGATTGCTCCAGGCCACGACAGAGCTTGCTGAGGAGTTCCGTTGCCCCCCGCATCAGTGTGTGGTGGACTCATTACAGTTTCATTGGTCCACTGTGATGTTTTCGATGATTTCAGTGTGGTCGGATGTTATGGCACTTTGAGTGACTCTAGTTACGGCTTGAAGCTCGTCAATAAAAATTCATAAACCGCGTCACATTAAAATGCCTATGGTCCAAAATGTGGGAACAAGTGGTATCTTATAATCCGTAAAATACGGTAAGTAAGGCAAAGTCCAGAAGCGCTAATTACTGATGTCATTATTATTTGATTTTTTTGATAATTGATGAGAAAAAGAAGCCAGAAATCTAATTTTAAACTTTAATATTAATGTAGACAGTCAGATGAAAACATGAGGAGATACCTGGTTGAGGTCAATGAACGTCTGAGGGAACAAGCTTTCCACTGGTCCAGAGAAGGAGATTGTCTCTAAGGCTTCTGACACAGTCTGGAGCTGTCATAATAGAACCAGCGTTCATTTTACTTCACGTGAAGAAAGGTTTTCAACAATTCAAAAACAGTAGTAAAGTTTAATTCGGTCCGTCATTGCAGACAACACGGCCTCCGGTTCACTCGCAAGCCTGCAATGTTATGTCGATCCAATCAATTGGAATGTTATCTTATACAATAAAATGCTGTCAATGTTATGATATTGAGTTTTTAAAGAGTATAAAGAATATATGCCTGTGAGTATCTGTATATTGTCTACATGTGTTTGTCTTAAAATATCCGTTGCTTAAAGGGTTCTAAAACTGCGACTTTGGATCCTAAGTATTAGCACGTCAATGGAATTTTCCATGTTATTTTAGCATCAAGCTAGCAGGCTTGTACGGATGGTAATGCAGTTTGGTGGTTTTGACGTGGGAATTGTCACTGTTTTATGCTCAGTTTGACAGTAAACTTCAAGTGGTAGTGGTATTAACCAGGTTGAAGCAACTTTTTGAGAAAGTGTGAACTAACTTTCGGGGTTTAACTGTAAGCAGAAGATTGTGGCATAGTGTGGCTACCTGCTGCATTTTAACAGCACCATATGCAAACTTTGGACTTGATGGCGGGATGAGCCCTTCGGGTATTTTGCGGTACTGTTAAAGAGAAAATATGTGAGTTGCGTTCCATGTCACATAAAGAAGAACGCAATGAAATTCATGTGCACACACCATTTTGATCACCTCCCGGATTGCAAAGTACTTCTCAGTCAAGTCTCCGGCCTCAGTGAGCGGAGCGTTGTAGTCGTAACTGGTTGGCTGTGCGGCGTAAGGTGAATTGGCACCTGGGGGGGTGGGAGGAGTCGTCAAACGTGATCAGACGCCATAAAAGCTAGGTTCTTATAATATATATATATTTTTTTTTATACTGACCATTCCAGTACCCAAAGTTGGTCCCGCCAATAAACATGTACCTGTAAGGAGACAAAAAATGATTTTCAAGGCTACAAAGACTCCAGACGTAATCTTACAATCTCCATCCATGCATTATGCGAGCCTCAGATCCTCTTCAGGGTCACAGTCGTGCTTGGAGCCCACCCCAGCTGACTTCGGACAGTAGGCAGGGTACATCCCGAAGTGGTTGCCATCCAATCACTTCATTTTGATAAAGTTTTGACTTTCTAATAAAGCACGTGTTTTCTCAAATTGCATTCGACACACACAATGTATTGTTGATCATGCATTTCCGAATGCATTTCCGTTGCTGGGGAATTTTCGAGTGGGTGGGAGGTTGAGGGCAAGGGCATGGGTCTACATGTGGACTCACACAGATTCATTTCCTCCCCCTTGAAAAAAAAAGAGGACTTACAGGTTGACATTTGCACCCATTGCCAGAATCTCATTGAGGGTGATGACGACATCTTTGGTCGAGACGGCGGAGTGAGGCGAGCCCCAGTGGTCCAGCCAGCCCGTGTAGTACTCAGAGTTCACCTGCAGGTGCAGATAAGGGAAGGGAAGGAAAGAAAGAGTGTGAGTCTCTTTAAATTAAAACTTTAAAAAAAAAAAAGTGGAAGCTTCAATTATAGTGGTACCCTGGCGTAGAAGTTTAACTCCTTCCGTGTTGATAAATCAAATAAAACATCTTTCCATATTTAAATGAACAGAATGCTATTAATCCGTTCCTGCACCCCGAAAACAAATACACATTTTATTGGATGAGAACAATAGCAAGCTACAGTATTGAACTGTTTCAAACATACAGTAATAACTTAAATGGAGAGGAGAGTAAAGAACTCATCAGTTAGAGCTAATAGTTTTCATGCTTTAATTCAATAGGCATTGTGCTGCTCCTTCTGGTGTGCGTATCTCGGCCTTTAGCGGCTAATATCATAGATACTACATTTGAAAAATAATCGAATTGTGATATTTTGTCCCTCAATACTACAATTATCCCCCCCCCCCCGAAGGTCCTCTTCCCATGTATTTTTTAACCAACACAGGCGATACATTAATTTGGATTGCAATAAACAAGACCAGATTTATTACCCATCAATGTTTGGTTCTTATAGTTTAGGCTTTTGCTAAAATAAAGGCAAAATCGACATTATCTTCCACAATCACAATTGTGAACTTCAGAATTCACTACAACGGCTTCAAATATTTCGACCAAACAGGTGTGGCGTTAACAAAAGTCACTAATTCATAAATCAGATTCCAACAATAATGCAAACAAATCTGTGGTTGTTTTGATTTGATATCCGCGTAGAGTAGACTGACACACGAACTTGGTCACTGAACAACTCGTCAAGTTAAGGTACCACTATATCATCAAGAAAGATGAACATGGTCGATGCTTGCCAATGGTCCATAAGGTTCTGCGTGTCGCTGTGTTGCAAACGCTGCGGACACATTGGAACCTGAAATAAAAGAAGAAACACACCATCAAATCACTCGTCGGACCTGTCGTTAACTGGCCGCTGACCAACCTGGGCCGAAGTCAACGGTGGCGTAGACGCCTTGGATGGCTCCGCACTTGAGGAAGCCCAGCGAGGAGCCATCGGTGGTGAACAGCACCACCTCCTCGCCCAGGTAAAACCGCATCAGCTTGTAGAGGTGACGCATGTAGTTGTAGTCGCATGCGAAGTAGCTGCCGTATTCATTCTCCACCTGAACAGCCAGATGTTAAAGACCCTGTAATTACTATGCAATACCTAACTGTTGAATTAAGTGAAAAAAAGTTTTTCAACACTTCGCTTTTCCTGATTTTATTTATTTGGGGGGGGGGGGGGGGGGTAAATCGTCCTGCTTGACACACTTGGAATCTGGCCTGAGTCGCCCCCTCAGCCACCACACAAGAACTTGCCACTATGCGGCAAGACGAAAAAATATTCAGACATGCCAGCCTTTAGTCGTCGTGGTCGCTCCACGAGCAATCAGTGAATATTTCACACTAAACGGGCTGCGGCATGATGACTCAAAATCGGCTATGGGACACTGCATTTGTCTGCGACACGTCTGTCGGCTCAAAATCACTAAACTCACTGCGACATGAGTTTAGTCTGACGTCAGCTTCCGGGGCTCGGCGATATTGTGTGTACTTTAGTGCTGCGTTGTCACGGTGCAAAAAAAAAACGCTGCGCAGAAGCATTATGTCTCGCTGACTCAGCACCTTCACCGGTTGCAGTAAGTGCACTCAGTGTCAAGTGCATAGATTAGATTCCAGGACATTTTTACCAATTCAGTATTTGATTATAATGCCAATCCTTATTGATCACTCCCGTTTTCACAGAAAGAGATGACAACAAGACAGCAAACGACCTGCACGCTGATGATCGGGCCGCCATTCTGATAGAGGAAAGGTTTCATCATCGGCAGCAGCTTGCCCATCCAGCTATCCACCGCTGCTATGTAATCTGAAAATAAATAAAGAATTATTTTGTGTTTACAGTGTTTACATAAACACTGCCACGTGAGGAATTTCACCTGGATCTGAAGAGCGCAGCACTATGTCTTGCTTGTGGAGAAGCCAGGCAGGCAGTCCTCCCTGGTGGACAGATATTGGATTCTTTTATATATTGTTGTTTTAGACCACAGGTGTCAAAGTCAAGGCCCGGGGGCCAGATCTGGCCCGCCACATCATTTTATGTGGCCCAGGAAAGCAAATCACGCATCTCGAGTTCCATGATGCTTGCTAAAGTCTGAATCAAAATTTCAAATTGTCATATGTAATCCACAATAACAGTCATTATTCTTGACTTCTCATTTTAGAAACTAGTTATTCATAAATTTGTTGTGCGCTGTGTATGTAATATGTGGAGGTGATTAAACATTTATATGGTTTCCCAAAATTCATAACGGCCCTCCAAGTCAAACCGTAACTACAATGTGGCCCGCGACAAAAATGAGTTTGACACCCCTGTTTTAGACACTGGCCACAAGCATAAGGTACTCAAATAGGTCAATGGGTTCGACACCAACGTCACAAGTAATGTCTCAATTTGTTCCTGTCAGCGAGGTAAACATTTAAGAATGTGAGCTTTATTATGAGAGTGAAATTCAGGGTTTGGCATTTGCACATTTTTTTGAAAACTTATCACCCATTATTTGCTGAAAAACTATTGTTTTATTTTGTTTTGTTTTTTTCTCAGTCCAACCCAATTAAAGTGTTACTTTGGCACCATCCGGTAGAATCTCTGTGTTGTTGTTCGGTTTAGTTCACTGATCGTTTTCCATCCGCAATTTGAGATGTCCTGTTTTGCCGGCAATCCTTGCACAGTCATAAGTGACGCAAACGTTTCTGCTTTTCACCTTGATGCAGCAACTAACGGCCCATGTAGTCTACTTTGCTGTGGGCGTTTGCCTGTATACCCGAACATTTATAATTGTGTAAAATGCCAAAAGTTGAGTTTCAAGATTTAATGCAGTTTGTGTAAAGCGCTATGGCACGTGTGTGATGTCATGCTTGTGCGAGCCTGTTATTGAGGCTAATATTCTTGTAAATATTATTGATATCTTCATGTGAAGGTGGTGTGTTTTGTATTTAATAATTCAGCTACTGAATACTTGTCTCTGCAAATGGCTAGTCAGCATTCCAGGGTGTACCCCATCAATCTCACAAAGTCAGCTGGGTTAGGTTTCATCTTAACCACCACTATAATTAGGAGGAGCGCGATAGAAAATGGATGGATGGATAGATAGAGTTTTTCTTACCATGTCCCACTCTGCACAAATATAAGGCCCTGGTCGAAGGATGACCAATAGGCCGATATCCTGAGCCAGCTGAAGGAAATGTTCCAAATCTCTGTCTCCGCTGAAGTCGTAGCTGCCTGGAGAATCCTCGTGGAAGTTCCATGGAATATACCTGGAATGGAAAAAAATTGCAGCTAAAACATTGCAAATATATCACAACGCGGATCTAGAACGGCACATGAATGCCATATCAAAACAGGTTGTGTCTTTTTTTTTTTTTTTTTTTACGGTATTCATATTTATATATTCCGGCAGCATTGGCACATGGGACGTTGAAACAGTCACATACGTCTGGATGGCATTCAGGCCTGCCATGTACATCTTGAGTAGCCGGTCTTTCCAGTAGGCCCTGGGGATCCTGCTGTAGTGGATGCTGCCTGAGATGTAGCGGAACTTCTCTCCATCTTTGCGGAAGCAGTCGTTCTGGTAGTCCACGCTGAAGGATGGAGGTGCGGCCCCCTGTGAATACACAAGCAAATTCATTTTATTGAAGTTTTATTGCCACACACGTGCTCACTGGAGGAAAGACAACCGCTTTGCTTACATGTTTTTTTTATTTTTTATGGCAGATCAGCTGACATTAAGGATGCGTCAGCTGAGTCAGGCACTCGATATGAGTCAGTGAATTATGACTCGGTTTAAAGGGGACATATGGAAAATTGTCTGTTTCATGATTTAAATTGGACTGACATATCCTCTATCCTCGTTGTAATGAATGAAAGTGCTGCAACTCACTTCCAGCACCACCAAAAAACAACACAAACATTCCTCATTCCTTTTTCCCAACTGCTTATCCTCACAATAATTTTTATAAGAAAAATGTAATTCTACAGTACTGTACTTTATAAAAACAGAATAAAAATGAAAAACATTTTTTTGCCTATTTGCACGCTTTAATACATTGTGGAGCTTCTTGTCTGCATGCCTTAAATTGTCCACAAGGGGCAGTACAATTTATATGTGCATAGAAGTATACAGTACATGTACATGAAGATGGTCACTACTACTCAGAAAGCTGCAGTAACATTAGTCCATGAGGATAAAAATATATACCTATTGTCTGCCTACATGGTGTTGCTTCGCTATTTGTATACTTCCTGAAAGGATTATAAAACCACATTATCGATTCTAGTTTTGGTCGCCTGCCTGTAGTGTTTGGCATGTGTGTTACAAAGTTATCGTGTTTGTTTAAATAGACAACGTGTAACTCTCATTGTGTTGCATTAATTTCAAAACAGAGTAGCAAAAACAGTTTGAACCAAACATTTGGGGAGTTTTTTCCCACGATACGCCAAACTAGTAGTTGTTAAATTCGCTGGCACCATGCGCTCGTAATGCTATTTTTAGCTCACAAAGACAGTACACACACAAGAAATGAACGAGGTAAATCGGAGCAAATGTACATTGATATTTTCATATTGAATACGAATGAAAAACCCATCCGTTCTGGTTTTGACCAACTAGGATTGGGACAACCTGAGCATCTCAAACCTAACTTACTTTTGTATCATACAAATCTGATACGATGACTGATTTGACTGTCGATCCATCATCCGAGGTCATATATATAAATATACAATATAATTTTTTATATTTGAAAAAAGTGTGGCATGAGACCTGGATTTTTATTGTGTGAGAGCTGAAAAACGATTTGATTCATTTAAATTATTTTAGGGTCAGGGTTTCAAACAAATAGTTAGTGTGGCTTGGAAAGGGTGGTCGTCGTGTAAACCTTTAGCAAAGTTCTTTTCAGTTAAAGTGACATGTGTGCTAATATTTCTGACGCGATAACACTATCGAAAAATCATGAGGTTATTTTACCGTCAGCCCGAGGAGCAGCAACAGGCTTCCGAGACCAAGCAGCGACATGACTAAACCTCGCCCAAAACCTTTCCGGGTTCTTGTTAAACTACATAAAAACGTACGTGTTTTTTTCTTTGTTCCGAGTCTTAAAAGGGTTTTACTTTTATGTTCAAGCTAAAATGAGTTATAATACGGCATCTTGTGGTGCGGAAGTTCGAATCATGTGATGCCATCTTTAAGATGCTGTAATGACGCTTTTTGATCAAAGGACGGCAGCGTTGCAATGACGACTGAAAATTGGGCAGCCTTTGAAAGCGACAAAGAAAAACGAGCTGTTTTCGGAATAAGATTTGTTTTGAAGAGCGAGCGAAAAGCTATTGCATGTTGCTACCTGCGGACGTTTCTCCATAAGTACTTTTGTGTCATTAATTATTAATTTTATGAAGAGGCTATACAGTATTAGTTGCTGCAGCGTTCGGCGTTTCTATGCAGTTCGCCCTCCGACCAAAGGGTGGCGGTAATGAAAAGACGCGTTGTTTACAACAATACGGAAGTACGTCACCACGACCGAGTCAGCTCAGGGCTCACACGTGGGAAGATAGGGGCGAAAGTGGCGCTGAGAAACATGTCGAAAAACAAAGTGAACGGCGCTTCTACAGCGGGACAATTAGCGGACGACAACCAGGACCCACTCCGCATGACCACGCGGACCCGCAGCGGCCGCATGGTGCGTCGCCCATCCGGACTCCAGAACTGTGAGGTCCCGGCGAGGACTCCCGTCAGGCGGAGCAGAAGGTCCATCATACCGGAGCAGAGTGAAGCGGACCAACAAGCACCGGAGCCGGACGAAGACAATCCCGCAGTGAGTGTCGGCCAGGAGACGGTGAAGGAGAAGTCCGCAGTGAGTGTTGAGCAGAGTGAACCGGAGCAACAAGCGCCGAAGCCGGTCGAAGAGAATCCCGCAGTGAGTGTCGGCCAGGAGACCGTGAAGGAGAAGTCCTCAGTGAGTGTCGGCCTGGAGACGGTGGAGGAGAAGCCTGCAGTATGCGTTAAACCGGGGACTGTTGCGGATAAGCCTGCCATATGTGTCGTGCCAGAGGGGCCTCGCTCAGACCCCGCAGTAGAGGTGGACAAAGCCGGTCAAGTGTCCAAGCCTGCCCCTGTCGAAAGACCACCAGCCATCCCAGAGACGGAGTCGCATCCTCCCAAGAAGAAGCGCCGTCTGAGAAAGAGTGTCAAAGCGACTGTTGCTATTCCTCTGGGGAAGCCAAAATCAGGACGTGTGTGGAAGGACCGCAACAAGCAGAGGTGACATTACATGTCACATTGTTGTTATAGTGCATTGTTTCAATATGGGTGTTTGACACATGCAAATTACCACGGAAATGAGAGAGAGGACCAGCGAACACATCTTCACATTCTAAAGAACCGCTTACGTTCTCAATTCATAATAAAGATCGAGAAGATTGGATTAGTTGTACAGTACTACATTTGAATACTTGAACCCCCTTTTTGTGGAATACTTAATGCGGCCCAGACTCTTACCTTGAGAAACCCTGACATAAATTGAGTTTGAAACACCTGTTTTTAAAGATTAAACACAAATATGCTGAGTTAAATACAACCAAAGCACACTTGGGGAGTGAGTCTTTGGCGTACAACTGGAGGGAAACCGCATACCACACTTTGAGAACGTCAATAAACACCTGGTACTCACTGGATAGCAGTTGAGTAAATAAATTCATAGAACTCACTCAAGTTATAGCAAATAAACACCTCCTCCTGGATACTATTAATTTATTTGAGGATTTTTAGAAGCTGACAAAGGCTTGTTGTTTTGTGGACTAACCTACCGATTTTAGTGTGTGTCAGGGTTATAATAGTTTTGGATTTTTCATTAGTTGCTTTTTAAATGTAGTTTTTAAACTATTTTAAAAAATGTTAGCTTGAATTAGTTTTTGGAGACGTTATGTTTAAATGCTTGTTTGTATTAGTCATAGTATTTGTTTTAGTTTTTTTGTAATACAGTATATATGGCGTATTCATCGAATTCAAGAAAAAAGGATGCAAGAAATATTCAGTAATAAAGTAAGCTAATGGCTATTTGACCTCGTTTCTAAACCCAAAATAACACCAACCCCGAAAGCACGTGTATGGAATTAAGTGATGACGACAAAGGACATTTTCGCAAAAATTAATTCAATAACCTTGGCGCGCTTGTGTATGTAGGTTCTCTGCGCTGGTACGAGACGCATCACTGTGTACTTCCTGGAAGAACAAAATGCAGGCGAAGCGAGAGAAGCAGCTGGTACAGAAGTACTCATCGCAACTGAAAGAGCAGAAAGCCCAAGCGAAAGAGGTATACAAAGAAAAAAAACCATTAACAACAAAGCATTTGTGCTCCACCTTATTCACTCCCCATGTGCTCCGCCGCCTCCACAGGAGAAGCGGAAACGGCGAGAAGACAACTTGAAGCGGCGCGAGGAGAACGAACGCAAAGCGGAGGTTGTGCAAGTGGTACGTAAGAACACCTCTCACTGTGACGAAGTGTTGATGGTTGTATAGAATGAGTTTAAAATGAGCCTTGTTGTACAACATAATGAGTGCCTCCCTTTTTTTCCCCCCAGATCCGAAACACGGCAAAGCTCAAGAGGATGAAAAAGAAGCAGCTGAGGAAGATCGAGAAGCGCGACACGCTCGCGCTACTGCAAAAGTCCAACAACAACAACGACCAGAAGAACGAGAACCAGAACAACAATAACAAAGCCAAGCGAGCAAAGAAAAGCAAGAGTGCAAATTTGACTTGAAGACTTCTTTGTCACCAGGTTGTTTCTATTCACAGAAGATTTACGAATAACAAGAGCTTCTAAGCTTTCCTCCGAGCAGTGGGAAGCAAGACGTTTCAAATATTCTCCATGGATCATGCCATTGTTGCCGTACAGGTCCCTCAAGTTTGGTTTCAGCCTGTGATTTTTTTTTTTCCATTTGCAGGACTTTCTATTAAATAAAGTATCCCCTGAAAATTCATGAATGCTTTTCTATTTGTCAGAGTGGAACATAAATGCAGAGATTTCAGTTTCGCAATGAATTATGTAACTGCCGAACGATTCGATTAAAATCTATTGCACCAAAGTTAAAACATTTTACCTAAATGTCTGAAAACGTTTTGGACTTAGAAGTGAAATACAACTGATCTGTATTAGCAAACGTAATATAATGCGTTTTAAAAAAAAGTTTAAGCCACGATGATGTAACATGCTGGAACAACTTTTGTTGGTCTCAGCTGGCACATAACATTGTGCTGGTGTAGCTAATCAATCAAGTGTCCAATCATGGATTGGTCGCAGTCATTGAATGAACCCGCATTTGTTTTGCTTTTCGGGGATTTGTATGAGCTGCTTCATCAAGGGTTGTTTAAACAACAAGAAGAAAGCATCCAGGAAGTTTCTTGAACAAAGCAGTTTCGCATTCAAAACAGACACTTGCGTCACCAAATGAATCACTGTGATGATATCGTCTTTATCCCCCCTAATCTCCCCCCCCCCCCCCCCCCCATTGACTGGCAGCAAACACGTCAACCACTTATGCAATAACGGGAAGGGAGATAGTAGTTGGGTCAGTATCACTATTCAGTGCCTTTGGTTTCTCATCAGAATCAGTCAGTTGACATGAAAAGATTTGCAAACCAGGACAATACGTCTCTTAAAATGTGTTTAAAAAAAAATATATTATTTTTTTTAACGAATGGACATAATGTCCCACCAGAGTTGTGTATGTATGGAGTGCTTGTCAAGTGTAACATAAAAATTAAAAGTTCACAAAGTCTTGTGTAACCAAATAAACTACGGTACAATTGTGAAACAACAGTTTGACCTTCTTCCATACAGCAATACCGAAACAAATACTTGTAAAATGAACCCCAAAAGCTAATGTATGATGTTAATTGCCAAATTATCGTACGTTTTATGAACGTAAGATGTTGTTTCAGTTAGTGTTCATTTTTGTTGGGGGGGGGTGGGGGGAGTACTTTTATTGTACTGTATTTTGTTAATTAATAAAAAAAAATCCATTTTTGTTTAAGATGTTGTTTCAGTTAGTGTTCATTTTTGTGGGGGGAGTACTTTCATTGTACTGTATTTTGTTAATGAAAACACTTTTTCCATTTTTGTTTTATTTTGTTATCGATCAAGTCCTCATGTCCCCATCGCTTTGCTCATTACCAAGGGTGTAGTGAATGCTTCAATTTTACTACATTCATTTTTTTAAAAATTAGTTTTATTATCCACCAGAAGTCATTTGATAAAACGAGCAATTTTGATCTCGGAAAATGACGCTAGGTCCTACCCCTTAGTCAGCGCATCGAAAAAGAGGCTTCAAAGCTGTTCAATGGCACTCCCGAATGAATTTTACTGTCAAACTAAACGGGCACGCCAGAAGGAGCAGCACCATGAATTGGATTGCAGCATTAAATAGTGATGCACAAAGTGTTGACTGTAATTCTTAAGATGCAATTTAATAATGATATTGCTCTATGGTTCATAAAGTACAATATTATAGCGTGCTATTTTTCCTGATGAACAACATGGCCATTTTTGGGGGCGGGGGTGTTTGTGTGTGTGTGTGAAAATACATTAAACTTAAATGCCATTTTGGTGTTTATTGGTTTACTATTTAATACAATAGTTGATGTAAAAAAAATCTCAAAGAAGTTGAGCTGCAATGGGGTGAAAAGTAGGAAAAGTCACCAACATCCCCTGACCTCAACCCAATCGAGAACCTCCAAACAGCAACCGTGGGAGCCCGACGCAAGAAACGTATAATTTCATATGCCAGTTGGCATTTTTTTTTTTTTTTAGCGACAAAATTCCACCAGAACACAACGTAGATGGTGCGACGAGGAAGTTTCACTCCGACCTGTGGACAGCGACGTGGTGACGTGCGTGCAAAAAGGATCACAAGGTGTGGACGCATAAAAGTATGGATGTGTGAAATAGTGCATGACAGGTGCAGACAAAGGCGTCCCCACCTTTTCGCTCATTCGGCAAATGTCTTCTTATGTGGACAAGCGCCGATGACGCAATTGTCAGCGACGTGCACGTACACAGTGGCGTCTTTGTGCACACTTGTTTACTTTGCGAGCGGGCCACACCATAGTGATGCGATGACCCTGAAAAGAAAAGCGCAAAAGGTGAGCAAGGTGGAAAGAATGATCACCATACATACGTCTTGTCGTGGCTGTCACCGGGCCTATAAAGATGCAAAAGTCACACGCAACGAGACACACACGGGGCCTCAACTCATCAAAGACGCAGAAACTCAATCAAGTTGACAATTGGTAAGTACAAGCGTTTCACGCCACCCGATGAACCAATTGGAAGTGGTTCATTTAGCTTTTTTTTTTCAAAACGTGTAGCCATATCCTATTCATAATCTGAATAATAATAATAATAATGATTAGCACTGCTCATCGTCATAATAAAGAAGCAACGAATATCAAAGCAAGTAGTGAAACCCTGAAAAGAAAAATGGGTAGAACGAGTCCCAAAGTATATTTACAATCTGATTCGTGTATTCTTGTGAGATGAATACATTGCGATGTTATTTCCCCGGTAATATCAAAATGTTACACTTGTATTTTATCAATTTTTTCCATCTGATGTTTATTGTCAAATGTCGATTTTTTTATTCATGATGTCACGGCTTGTATACTCCTTCCCTTCATAATATTACAAACATATTTGAAAATTATTTTGATGATTTTTTTCCTCTCGTAATATTGTGGATCTTTTCATGGGGTGAATTTTTTTTTCCTCCTAAAATTTTTATCATGCTGGACATATTTTTCTCACATTACTGCCATAAAATTTTAGGTTGCTTTCGTGTCATATTTTTTGTAAGTCTCGTATACTTTTTAGGGGGGTAATATTGAAACTTTAATGCTGCTTAGTTTTTGATTTCTTCTAATATTAATGCAAACACATTTTCCTATTTTGAAAAAAGAATTCATCCATTCATCAAAGGATTACAACTAATCCGCTTGAATTTTTTTTCTTAAAATGTTTGGACTTTTTTAAAAATTAAAAGGTTTTTAATTTAGTTTTACGATCACAAATTACAATTTATAGAATTGTGTTTTTCACCGATATTTTTCTTCTCATAAAATGTCATCTTTTTCTTGCAATATTCTGACTTTATTCTTGAAAAATTAAACTTAAAATAAAATCTGTCAAAAAATTCAATTTTGTTTTTGTAATTGTGCAACCTTATCCTCGTTTAACTGAGAGACTTTTGTTCTCATCGTAAATAAGTTTGTAGGAAAACTAATAAACAGCATTTTTCCTTTTTGGTTTTTAGATAGTTTGTGAGCTTTGTTTTCTTGGGGAAAAAAAAGAATGCTCTGGCCAATCCTGCTCCAACTCCTGATCATTGGTAAGCATCTCATTTTTATTCCTGTTCTTCACATCTATTGAGGACGACGCATAAAACTCATGACAGTTTTTTTTCTCTCGACCACCCGCCCCGATAGCATCCATAAATGCTCAGGATGCTATGCCCACAACAGCTGCCCTAACCACACCCAATGCTGCCACCGGCAATGCTATGACCACAGTTAACAATGCTGCGACTGGCAATGCCGCAACCACAGCTGTAAATGCCGCAACCACAGCCGTCAATGCTGCGACTGGAAACGCTGCAACCACAGCCGTCAATGCTGCAACCACAGCTGTGAACGCTGCAACTGGAAACGCTGCAACCACAGCCGTCAATGCTGCGACGGGCAATGCTGCAACCACTGCTACGAACGCGGCAACTGGAAACGCTGCAACCACAGCCGCCAATGCTGCGACGGGCAATGCTGCAACCACTGCTGCGAACGCGGCAACTGGAAACGCTGCAACCACAGCCGCCAATGCTGCGACGGGCAATGCTGCAACCACTGCTGCGAACGCGGCAACTGGAAACGCTGCAACCACAGCCGCCAATGCTGCGACGGGCAATGCTGCAACCACTGCTGCGAACGCAGCAACTGGAAACGCTGCAACCACAGCCGTCAATGCTGCAACTGGAAATGCTACAACCACAGCTGGCAATGCTGCAACCGGTAATGCCACGCCCACAGCTGGCAATGGCGCAACTGGCAATACCGGAACTGCAACAACAAATGCAAACAGCGCAACGACAACAAGCACCGCTGTTACGTCCATCCACGTGAGTGGCGTCCTCTTTTGTCACCTCTGCGTGGCACTCCTTAAACTGTCCGCAATGTAAACTCGCTGGGATGGTTGATTTAATTTAAAATGTCACTGAATGTGCACTGACAGGTCGAAACAAAGATGTGGATGTCTTGTATTTTAATGTTGTCATTTTGAAAAGTAAAAAAGAAAAAAAAAGTAACAATTATTTAACATGTTAATTATGACACTGTGTGTGCGAGTATTTTTATTGTTTTAGTTCCCACTGCCATTTTTAAATATGTATGTGTAACTGCAAAAGTATGGACTTGCAATATTGTACAGACTATGTAATTTATTGAATTGGCATTCATCAAGTGACAAATAAATTTATTTCAATAGATGTTGATTGTCATGACACGTTCAATGGAAACTATTTCATCACATGCATGACATCAATTAATGAAACGGTGACATATCCCCCCCCCCCCCAATCCATTTTAAATACTTTTGAGTCGAATTTGACCTGTTTTGACATTTGAAAACAATACAAATAAATGTTTGGGGGTTTTTTTTACTATGAAATTCAATGACTCTTCTCAAACTGACCCAACATTTGAATATAAAATGTCATTCCTCAAGACAAATCCTGTGTACAGAGCCTGATTTGAACCAGACTTCAACTAAAATAGATTTTTGATTTGCCGGTATGTTGAATTATGGAAAATGTTGGTAGAGGTGGGAATCTTTAAACTACCAAACTAACTGCATTCCATCACCATGTCTATTATAATTTTTATTTGATTTTTTTTGTGGGCGGGAGGGAACCTGAAACAGTCTGGAGAGCTAACTGTGTTACACAGTTAGCATGAACAGGTTGGTCTTTTATGGCTCATGGGGGAATCTTGAAAGAGTAATTCAACATAAAAATGATCATACATACTGAACACAAGGAGCAGAAGTCATACGTTTCTTTGGCTTGGGGAGGATGGGCCAGGAGAGTCTGAATGGACAAGTTCATCATTGTTCCTACTCGGACCTGAAAAAAATCAATTATGTACTCACCCAACCAGCAGAGGATGTGTACTTGTAAGCCACTGGACCGGCACAGAGACGTCTACCATGTCCAACTGTCACGGCAAATTCAAAGTCCAATTCCTGTTCTTTACCCCTTTTTGGTTGCATCAAGAAAAAAAATTCCACAGATCAAAAACGCAGCAAAACACAAAAGCTCAAACCTGTTATGAGCTGCAATTACACGATATGGCCACACGATAGCCCTATAAGACAACATTTCCGGATACTGTAGCTGGCCAAATTGGCAGCAGTCCAGATTTTTGGGAATGTGGAGGGAGTTGTAAAAAAATAAAATAAAAAAATTGTGTGCGTGTGTGTGTGGGTGGGGGGGGGGGGGGATGATATATCCGAGACTGGGAGGGTCGCTGAACCGCTGGGCTGTGAGCCAGGGGCGGTTCTGGATCAATTTCACTGAGGGGGCCGGGCTGGGGCCAGGGGTTTTGATGGGGGGGCACATTCAACCCAGGGCTAAAAAGACAGATTCGAAATCTTATTTGACCTTTTATTTCTTCAGACTTTGAAATTGTAGTCATAACATTACAGTGATGAGAAAAAAACAGTATTAGGAGGGCTAAAATGTCTGCAAGCGTAACAATACGTCTGTTGAGAATATTCAAGCCAGGGGATGATATGGTACCAGCCTGCCGGGGACAAAAATTGCAAATACACTGAAGCTAGATGTTTTACATGCATATAATTATCCACATTTTAAAAGGCAATGTCTTTGATCCTGTTAAATAAAAATTAAAATAAAAAGGGAGACTAAAAAAGTTACACACACACACACACGCGCGCACACACACACAAACACGCGCACACATACGCGCACACACACACGCGCACACACGCAAATAGCACTCGTGTCGTGGTAATTTCCTTCTCTGCGGACTGCTTCTCATTTTCCCGCTCATTTTTAAATGGCGCAGCGCACTAAAGGGTGCGACTAGAATGTTAAATCACGCACTTTGGTTCCACCTTTCGCGTCGGCGACTCGGCACGACTGCGTAATCTGCGCTCGGAGGGGGGGGGGGGGGGGGGGGGCACAGGGGTGGCCAGAATCGGTGCTACAGGGGCACTGGCCCCCGTTGGCCCCCCCCCCCCCCCGAACTGCCACTGCTGTGAGCTAGACGCGACAACCAATATGTTGTGGGTATCGCACCGCTATTGTTTATTTTCCCACAGAAGCTCATCAATATTAGATATCAGATTTGTCAGACAAAAAAAATGACTCAAATATCAGAAACTTTAATACAGTTCAAGTCAGTCACATGCAATTGTTTTCCTTTGAAAACGAATAACCATGAAATTAGCCCCCCAAAAAACATGAAAAAACAAACAAACAAATCATAGTATTATTTCCCTCTCAAAATAGCAATATACAAAAATAGAGCTTACAAATGCTGTACAGCTATTATTATTATTTCCAAAAATATTCTGCTGCAGAATTCTTAGTTTTATAAACAATGTCTGTGAAAGCCCACAAACAAAACATCTGTGTTAACAACAAAGGCAGGGTTGTTATATTGGACATTATTATTATTGTGTTTTTTCTGGGCACCACAAAGCTAGAGAAATAAATATAACGAGTGCGCTTGTGCTTAAACATCCACAGAGATTCAAATGAAATTCTGATTTGATTGATGAAGCATTTCGAGTGTAACTCTCCTCTCGTACTCGTGCAGACATCACTTTGCTCTCTTTGATCACTTTTGTTCAATATTGCAAAAAATGTTCTGTCTCCGTTGGCACTTGGACTGGAATTAGGATATTTGACGTTCACAATATAACACGCAACATTTTTTGATGGCAGGAGATGATCGCTTAAAGCAGGGCACACAGACAACCTTAATTGGACCTAATCTGAACACTCATTCTGATCAAAGTCAGAAATGGCCCAATTAATAATATTTTTAATATTATCCAATTGCATGGGGTGCATTAAAAGTCATTTTTTTCTTCTCAATTTACTCGGAAAACAGTCGGGACAGACAACCGCGAATCAGGCTAACACACGTACAACTCACTGGGCCTAATTTGAGCCATTTCCTCCCTTTCTGATCGAAGTCAGTACAGTAAAAGCCAAATTGTCAGATGTCTCTGGAAGATTATCCTGTGGTGAGGAAAGTGAACTAGACACATAAAAGATACTCAAACCTAATTTGAGCCATGTCACCCCTTCTTCATCAAAGTCAGCAAACGGACGATTATCGGTAAAGTTTCAAATATGATCATGTGGTGTTTTGTTTAGTTTTTCTTCCCTTATGGTATGTGGGGTCACTCACAAAAAAAAAAAAGTGGTATGCATGTACCCCGTTTCAAGATCATTTTATGGCATCAGAACACTACCAATGCAAACATGTTACAATGGTGACGATCAGTACGCACGCAGAAGTCAGCATGCGTTCACACTGAACCAAGCAGGATACATTCAAGGACGTAAGACTTGCGTTGCTACCAGTGAACAACAAATACTCAAACACAAAATCACGTTTCAAGGGAGTATGCCTAACATTTGTTAAGTGATGCAGCCTTTCAATTAAAAAAAAAAAAAAAAAGAAGACAGTGAAGCACACAGTGTCACAAAAACTGCCATTTTGTTGCTAATTTTGTTCATTCAATAATGTACTGCCATTTCATTCGGTCAGGCTTTCCCAAACTGTGGGTCTGTGGGGACAGTGGCTCGCCAATAGTCAGAATAACCATTTTAAGCAATTTAATTCCTCAAAATGTGTCTCAAGTACTGGTGTCAAACTCCGGCTCCTCGAGGGCCGCTATCCTGCATGTTTTAGATGTTTCACTCCTCCCTCCTCCAGCATAGCTGATTCAAATGATCCGGATCGTTATCAGGCTCCTGTAGAGCTTGCTGATGAGCTGCTCATTTTGAATCAAGTGTGCTGGAGGGAGGGAAACATCAAACTTTTAGATTGTAAAACAGGTAGGATAGTGGCTCTCGAGGGCCGGAGTTTTGACACCTGTGGCAACGGTGAAAGAAGCAATGGATGCGGTTTTTGTTCTGGAAAAAAAGGCCAATGTTGAGAAGAACTTGTTCCTAAGTTTCGTGGATGTGCACCAAAAAAAAGTTGTGTCCATATAATATGGCACCTTGTATATATAACAATGCATTCTAAAGCATGGAAGCGTGTTGTGTAACTCTGACAGAGTGTTGTTAAAGGCACAATCAATAATTTTCCCAAAACAGTTCAGAGACACTTACACCTCAAATTAGCCATATTGGCCAATTAGAGTGGTTGCTTGAGATCTGAGTCAAATCATCAGCAAACGCATTTAAACCTGTACCAGACTCCCCACTAAAAAGAAAACAAGCAATTTTGAGGTGTTTCAGAAGGAAAATAGCACTCTAACTTCATCTATCCATCCATCCATCCATTTTCTAATCCGCTTATCCTAACAAGTGGCGCGAGGATAAAGAATATCCAATACCTGTGAATCTCATTTTGTCAGTGTACATATGTTGCTGCACCGTTTGTGTTCAAATATCACACTACAACATAGATGCTATTTGTCAGGCGGTTCAAGGTGTCTACCATTATGTGTTAGCATTAAGCTAGCAAACATTAGGCTAAAGTCATGCCGTTGTTTTAAAGACAAAACATACAATTCTCTCCGTTTTCTGTTTAGCTTGACTGTAAAATTGCAACAAATTTGCAATAAACTGAGCAATAAACAGCTCAAAGACATGTTTTTATTCAATTCCGTACCATCTAACAAATGGGTACTTGATGTAACGTGAGTTAATTGAGTTCACAGCCACAATGCAATGCTCCCATTTCGACTTTTTGCTCGCAAGTCAAAGCACAAAATTGGCTAAACAGCAGCTTGTGTCTCGAAAAACTCATCAGTCGGGGTCACTCAAATCTCAAGGCACTACTTTACTATTGAAAATAAAAAAGCCATTTGTGGCATTTTTTTGAATTGATATTTGAATGGAAATTCTGCTTCATTTTTCTTTTAAACATCTGAAAATACTTGAGTAACTCACAACTTCAAATACTCACTTATATATACAGTATAATAATCACTTATATCATTCAAAAAAGTATTTCTGCACAGGTTATTTTTGAAAACAATTTGTAGACAGTCAAATACTTATTAAAGCAAGTTTGTGTGTTATTTGTTCTGGGTATAGACATGGTCCAATGGAACTCCAGATTGTTTTTTCTTCAACGTTTATTGCATTTCACCTTTTGGGATGTTACTGATTGTGCCTTTACGTGTTGTTTTTGTTTTGTTTTTTTAAACTGCTGCTCTCGAAAGTGATCAGCACTTTTAGCGAGTGGAGCTCACAACCAGGGACACAAAAAAGCAGGGCACAGTGGTCCAAACAAAACGTTAGAGAAAGAGAGTGAGAAGCGAAAGCTCGAGAAAGATTCATCCCGCGTGTGAACGTGTGTGTGCGCGCCTCAGTGTGTGTCCTCAGTGTGTGTCTGCGCGTGAATAGAAATGCTGCTTCATTACATCCAGTGAGCGCTGACTCTAGCAAGGGGGCAACTCCCTCTCAACCATAAATACACACGAAAAGTCAAAACTTCTGATGCATTTTTAGTGCCGCTTTAACACGTTTCGGTGAACTAATAACAATAAGTGGCATTCATGCTCATAAAGTGTTTTTTTTTTGAAAGCCCCGATACTTTATAATGCTGCTTTAAAATATTCACACTACGTGAAGTTGTGTTTCTACATTTAAGGACTGCAGTTTTCATTTTCTTCAAAAACAGTGTATCATTTTCAGATATTACCCTACAAAAGTCGTTAAATCAAAATGTACCATATTTCCTCAAATAATGACCGTCACTCTAATTGACACCACTCTCTAATTAATGAATGACAAAATAAACGCCACATCTCAAACACCTCCTTCGCTCCCCGGGTATGACCTTTACTAAGACATGGCACCTGTAAAGCTGACATTTCTGGCGGGGTTTAAAGCGAATGTGCTGCCAGATCTAGCCCAGAAATTTTCAACAGTGAGTCAAAAACAAGACTAATAACATCATGTTAAGTGTTGCTGTTGTGGAGAAATCCTGCATGTCCAAATATAATCAATTTAATAATTTTCCCCCCCTACAAATATTAGTCTGACTCCACATTTCATATTGACTACCGTATTTTCCACACTGGAAGGCGCACTGGATTATGAGGCGCACGTTCAATGAATGGCCTATTTTGTAATTTTTTTCATACTTTGGGTGCACCGTGTTATAAGACGCAAACTACAATGCATCCACTAGATGGCGCTACGCTCAAGGAAACACCAACAGAAATAACGATCGGATGTCAGTAAAACTTATTTCATAAAGCAGCGACACAGTTCACTGAACCAACAGCAAGTTATAACATTGACTCGTTAACGTTGAACTCTCTTGCCGCTGCTCTATTTCTGTGTTCAACTGCGTAACAGATTGACTTAAGTTTGAACGCTGCGTTGTCAGCATGTCTTGAGCAAGGAGCCATTTTGGAGTTGAAATACTACCGTAAGGCTCATGGGATTTTAAGGCGCGCTGTGAGCTTTTAAGAAAATGGAAGGCTTTTAGGTGCGCCTTTTAGTGTGGAAAATATAGTAATTAAAATTTTGAAAATATTTCGAATGTAAATTTATTAAGTCTTTGGAAGACTGTAAGGTTGTAAGGCTTGGCGGACAAAGGAGCACATCAGCCATGAAGGTAAATTGCCTACAGATTCATTCCTGCATATCGGTACTTCACCCCTGACTCGGCACATTGTTTATGTAATTGCCTCAATCATGGTTATCAGAATCTGTGAACAATAATTTGGGAAGATGATGTAACAGACTCATACAAATAAGTCTTACCGCTAATTGGTGCCCAATACTCTCTGCAGTATAGTAAATTAGTGCCGCCACCTTCACCGAACAGCCGCTATATGAGGAGACATTTAGTGAAACCCTTATTGACTCGCAGGATACAAAACCATCAAAACAGTTGCATAATAATAATAATGACTAAAAAGACGGCACTTCAGATACAGTTTGGCATGTGTAACTCATTCATTTAAAATGAATGGACTGTGTGTGTGAAGTCATGAAAATATCCGACTATTTCCAAATGTTTCCCAGAAGTATTTTTGGGTCCCTTTGGGAATTATGTTTTGGATCAAAGTTTACTGATGACAAAATGAAAACCCGTGAGGCGATATGCTGAACATGGAAGTAATGGTCAAAAATCAGATATAAAACATACCTTTGCTACCACAATGGCAAGGGATTAGGTTTTGACTTCTTGTAAAGTGCTTGTTAAATTAAAAAAAACAAAAAACAAAAAGAAAGAAGGGTATTTTGTGTATTATAGATCTTGGCTGCTGTGTTCGTCGTCATCACGATGTCCACAGACAAAAGCGCGTTGGTTAAGAACCATATCAAGGTTCTTTGCGTGTCCATGAAGAAAGAAAAAGGGTTAATCCAGCCGATGATCAATCCAAGCGAGCTGAAGAAAAAAACTTTTTATGAGTCCCTGTGAAGATAATGTACTGTACTGTCTTTTTCACCAGGTGGGTCCGCCGAGCCACAACAAACTGGACCTGTACAGCCAACTATTTTACTTATGTGTACATACACAAATATATATATATATATATATATATATGTATGTTTTATAGTGTCACCATTATGTTGGCATCAGGTTCACTAGACCAGGTTCTCGACACCGGGCAGAGGCTGCTGGATGGGCACGGGAGGTTCCGTGGTGCCGGCCTGCTGGGCAAGCTGTAAGACGGGCATGTTGCACAGCGGGCACACTTTCCTCACCTCCAGCCACTTGATGAGGCATCTGGCAAATAGGGAGAGAAGGTCATGAAGACTTGGTTGTAACTGTAGGGATCAACGAGAGGAAAGTACAAAGCCAGCATGATCCGAAACGCCTGATTCGGTGCACAGGACATTTCCAGTCCTCGGTGACCCATTGCAGGTGAGCTGGAGCCTATCACGGGTTACATTGCGGACTGGTCACCAGTCAATCAAATAGAGACAAAATATTCATTTACATTAAGGCTAAATGATTATGGAAAATAAACTAATTGCGTTTTTTTTTTTTGCTGCTCATATTGCGATTATTTTTTCAAGGAAAGTCGTCCTCATGCATTTTTTTTTTAACAAACGCAAGCAAGACATTCCTCTGTTTTACAAGAACCAATTTCAGATTCATCATACAGGAATAAAATAATTGCAGATGAACTGTGAATTAATATGAAAGACACTTTTCCACTGCACAAAATGTTATTAGCCAAATGATGTTTTGTTTTTTTAATCAGATTTCTATAAATAGTCTTTGCAAATGGCATTTATTTCCAAAGTCATCAACTGTTCGAGAATAATTAGATTGTTTTGAGACAATGATAACAGCATATTTTTTTTCAAATAAAAACAAATCCAGTGCACCGTTTTATTATGCGCAGTAGTGTCTCAAGATACTTCACAGGTTGGAAACAACTGAAAATAGTCCTTTGTTGAATTTGGAGCATCGTGAGGTGATATTTGCTGAAACGCCATTTCAATTCATAACAACTAAATAGGTCAAGTTACATTTTAACACGGGAGATCTTGTTTAATTAGCGGCCTCCAATGAATTTGGGAGTTTTCGCAGATTCTCTGATTGAGTTTCTTTGTAGGATGTCAGGAATAACTTCCCTGAGCTGCTGTTTGGACACATTTGTTGAGTTCAGTCTCAATAGATTTGCTAGCTCTCTGAGGCCGCTTTTGAGGCATACACTCACCCACGCACGCACACACGCTTATAGTAAGTGGCGGTCATTCTGGAAGCAAGTGAGGAGAAACTAGGCCGGGGTGGGGGGTGTCATGCTGATATAAACAACTCAGTTGAAAGGGCGCAGGCTGTGTGTATGTGGGGCAAAGTTAGCTCGGTCAAGTGGTCATGGACTCTGCAGAGTTCCCTTACACATTTATCTGTGAAAGTTACAATTTGCAGGAGAAACTACCGGAATCATTCACTTGTTTATTCCTCGCTAGTATAAGATGCATGGGTTATTTATTTATTTTTTTTTTTAGGAGGCAGATGACTCATTTTTGGGGCTATTTTAACTTAATCCCAAAACCGCATGAAAAATCAACAAAGCGTTGCACTTACTTCCGATGAAACGCATGTTTGCACGGACAAATCCCCAGCTCGTCTTTCTGCTTGAACTCCTCCAAGCAAACCGCGCATATCTGCAAGACAGCAAGAAAGGCAACTTTATTTGTTTTTATTTTATTTTATTTTTAGACAGAATTTCTTTTCCAAAGGACATCAAACAGCTTTGCACTCTCCTGATTGGCAAGATGAAATAATAAGATAAAGTAGGGGCGGGACCGCGTGATGTGAATTCTCGACAGAAAATGCGGCAATTTCGGCAAATTGTGCGGATAATGACATTGTTTAAATGCGCGTTCGTGTAAACAGATTCCTGTGGGTCACCATTCCTTGAATCAATCGAAACAAAATATGTGGGACCAAAAAAAGTAGGTAGTTCACCACCGCTGTTTGTGTGCGTGAGTGTGCGCCGTGCTTGTAACATCACATGACAATGTCAGATGCCATCTTTCTATTTGCAATAACACAAACAAGAAACTCCTGACGCTTGTTGTGACACAACAAGCCATCAAATATGTCTCCATAATGCCCTGGGCCAGATGAACAAGAAATGCTTTGAGTGAGAGCACTCTTGGCTGCATTCAACATGTTATTTCCAAATTCTAAATAGATAGACTCCCTTTTGCCAGTTAGGAAAAAAATGGGTAGTCAGTCTAATTATGCCAGTTCATAAATAAAGGCGTCCACGTATCTACAACAGAGTAAATAAACTTGCAGAAATATGGTCAGTAAAACAATGGGAATATTGTTTTGACAGGTCATGGTTTGACAATTATGGTCAGCAGAGTACTACAGGGAAGCACAGCGCTTGTTTGATATTAATGAATAACTAAGTTGGCACAACAGAACAATTGACTCTTGTGATCTACATTGGCAACTTTGCTCACAACACAAAGTTGTTTTTGGGGTACTGCGGTGTTGTTCATTTCATAGGCCCCTTTGTGCACAGATTCTTTTTTTTAAATTATGATTATTAATATTGCTCTCTTAAAATGATGTGCAACGGCTTCTCTCTTAAAAAGCATCAAAGCTATTCCGTGCGTGGTGAAATGGTGACATGACAGGATGTTTTGACGACAAGCCAACTTCTTGGTAGTCCGTTGTTAAAAATACAAAAACAAAACAAAGCATTTTGACAGCAAAGACAGTATCTTCAAGTGATCGAAGATGATGAAGAAAGGTGAGAACTGACCTCATGCAAATTTAACTCTTTCACCTTTTCCTTCTGAATGACCTTGAAAGGAATATCAGAGAAAGAAAAGCATTAGTCACGCTAGCATTGTATAAAAAGCAAGTTATTTGTCAAGGCTATAGCGAGGAGACAAATGTGTTTTATATTCATAATTGCTCCAACTCAAGGCTAGCTTTACCTCGGCCAAGCAAGAGATGCTGTATTTAGGGCTGTCCCTAATTCATCTTTGTAGAATCGATTATACAATTGATCATTCCAATGATTGCCGTATTTTCCACACGATAAGGCGCACCTAAAAGCATTCGGTTTTCTCAAAAGCTGACGATGCGCCTTATAATCCGATGCCCCTTATATATATATATATATATATATACATACACAGTATATATATGGATCAATATTCTCCTTGCTTTGACGTAGTATTTTAAATGCTCTGTAAAGCGCTTTGTTACAGTTGCAGCCGCTTGTGACAGCTTTAGATAAATAAAGCTGGACTGTATTGTATTGTATTGTATTCCCCTTAGCGTAGCTCCATCTAGTGGATGCAGAAGACAACCGCAGCCACTATTGTGGCTTCTATTCTATGGGCCTTATAATGCGGTACACCCTGCATATGAGAGCAGTTTTAAAATAGGCCATTCATTGAAGGTGCGTCTTATACTCCCCAAGTGCCTTATAGTGCAGAAAATACGGTACCCACCCAAGCGTGGTTCCAGGTGGAGCAAATATATGGAGTTTTATCATGATTAATTATAGGTTCGAGGCAGAAACCCTTGTGGTTAACCCAGCTAAGTTAGCCGATCAACCTTAATAGCTCACAAAAACAGATGTGGAAGTTGATCTACCAATTATGTGCAAAATGCGCTTAATTGCCACGCAGTTCATTTCGTGCAGCGTTCCGCGACCGTCTTGTAATTACAGCGGTCTCTGTCATTTTTACAGTTGTCGCCAACGGTGCAATCTGTTTTAGTGAGTAAACACAACATCGCATGCTATTTGGGATCTTAGAAAATCAGAGCCTCTCTTTTGGCTTTCGCAGTGAAAGCCGTCAACTGCCTCGTGCTTGTCAGAGCACATGCTGATGATTGCAGAAGCCCCCCCCCCCACCCTCCCCCTACTCTCGTAACAAATATTGCCAGACAGCTGTGTGTACTGTTTTCAGATGACCGCAATTCTTACTTGTTTGTATGCATAGAGCTCTTTGTGCGCCTGGTGCCGTAACCTGGGTAGACGTAGAGACAAAACATCTTTCCGATTAGCAAGTTACTTCCACATTCACCACATAATTACTACACAGATCATTCAGAGATCCTTGGGGGTGTGGGGGACAGAAAAAAACAAACAAACATACTTGTCAAATACTTGCCTCATGACACTAATTATAAATATGCTACGGAGATATCAGATGATAGCGAGATGTAAAAGGTGCTACATTTTGCATGAGATCACACGACTATGAGAGGGCATTTGAGGAGGTTGCTTGTGTTGGCTTTGTCCTACTTGACTGCCTTTGCGGTCATGAGACTCATCACTGAATCATTGGCACTGGACTAACCAATGACAGGTGAAGTCAAACGCTAACTACTGCTCTCTGAGATCTGAAAATGCATTCGAAGCAGTTGCATGTATGATTTGATTTCCTACGCGCACAAATAGCTTTTACCAAAAAAAACAAAAAACAATTGGAACTAATGCAAACGTTATGGGGCAGAACCCAGTTTTGCTTGGACCTCTCCATGTAGCTCTTTGTAAACATTGCCAAAATGAAATCACCTGAGTGAGGAGAGAACAGGCATAGCACTTAAAAGGAGCGGCTAGGCTACGAGAGCGACAACAAACATGGAGGACAAGGGGGAAGGATGAGCGAGAGAAACAAGAGATATTCATAGGTTTGTAAGATTTACCTCCATTACAAGTAACCTTAACCTCTCGCAGCAGAGTGAGAGGGATCTGTAAAACAAGCAGCACAGTCTAGGAGAGAAACTGACATTTTTTTAATGAATTAAAAAAACAAACAAAAACAAAAAACGAAGTCAGCAGGTAAAGATGCAGAGACTCCCAAGGGTCGGAGACGGGGGTTGAAGCTGACATTCCCACTAGATGCGCATTTTATAATTAGACTTCCAAAGGTATCACAGGTCTATTTTCAACAACCAGCAGATTTGTGTTTAATTCCGGGGTTTTTTTCCACCGACCAAAACGACTGATAAATTAGGCTTTTAAAAATATATAAATATTCCCCTTTCCGTTAGTACTGTATGTTTGTCATCGTTGTTCCAACTAACAGGGTGCAATTAGACAGATTCTACTGATTGGGGTGAATTATCTCTTCATGGGAAGACTACAAGTTGTAAATGATGTGTTGTCTTATGACAAGGAAAGAACAACATGCAAATGCCGAATGGACACTGTTGAAGTGTATTCATGAATTCACGTTTTTGTTGAATATACTGTTATGTTGCACTATCATGCTATTTATGATTTTCAATTCCAGTCGTGGTGGCAGAACTGAACAGTCCTGTTTGGTAAAGCCTGGCCGCCCCCCCCCCCCCACGTCTCTCTTTTAATTAGTGTTTGAAGACACCTGCTTAGTGTGACCGTGATGTAATCCAAGCAAAATGTGCATATTAATTAAACATAGATCATCTTGGTCTGGCTGTTTCAACAAATTGCAGGATGTGGTTAGAATACGAGATAACCAAGAGCAGTATTGCATTCAGTTACGAAACCTTGCTGGCTGGCGCACACTTGGACTTGTTTGAGCTTAATTCTGGGGGGGGGGAAGAACTATAGTTGTTAAATCTACAAACGACCACTGGCGGAAAGTCGAGTATGGATGTGGCCACAGTAGCAGCCACAAAAGATGCTGTAATGCTAGAAATGACATTAAAAAAAGGTTTAGTGCACCTAGACAGGGATGCTAACTTTGGGAGACTGCATCTTTAGATGCTTTGAAATGAGCAAAAATGCTATTTTTGTTTGCATTTGAAAAGGTCTAATTTTTTTTTTTTTTTTGGAGGGGGGATAAAATCATGGTACTGCATCAAAGTCACATGGTATACTCTTTGCGGTTGAATTAGAATAGTCTGTGGCAGCGGGCCACACTGATATATTTCAAGGTGTGTGTGAGTGTGTATGTTACACACCCACACACACACAATTTTTTTGTGGAGCGTATATTGCACATACTGTACGTACAGTACACATTATCACCCAAGAGTGAATCATCGGCACCTCCACAACATCCCACACACCCTTTTTTTTTTTTTTTTTTACTGGACCACCCCCAAGAAACTAACACACTGGGGCATAAATTCGAAGACACCACACTTAAGAAATTTAGAAATTAAGAAGTCTTGAGTAAACATTGACTGATTCAACCTTTGCGGACATACAATGGTACCTTGTGTAATCTGGGAGTACCTGCTTTTGCCGATGGCAAAGCACCAATAGCGAGTTGCGTCACATCAAACAGAGTAGGTACTAAGTAGGGCAAAAGTGGCAATAGGTAAAGATTAAGACGAGATCCTTTGACGCAAAGTGCCATGATTATCAGAATGCAGACAATGGATTTTGATGGTTATATTTCAGTAGCACTTTCAATTCAGATTCATACCTTATCACGATTGGAAAAAAAAAACTTCTCCAAACTGTGCTGTTGAAATGATTTACACCTACAAACACAATGAATACAACACGTTTTTTATTTTTATTTTTTAAATGACCAAAATCTTACAGTTGACACATGACTCCAAGCGTATTTGCAGCACGGTTGCTGCTCTGGCTAACATTGTCCTTGATCTAATATTCTCCTGAGATTGAAAAAAAGTTATTAGGCATGTTTAGGATTTTATATCAATTAGTTATGTTCAAAGTTGTACTACACACTTTTCGATTTAACTTAAAAGGCCAGTAAAATCTGGACTACACTGGATCCCTCCAAGAAAAACTAACAACGCTGTGTCATATGTTGCAATATTTGTGGAGGTGGTCGGCCTTGCGGTTGCCTAGGTTGACTGTTTTGCAACATTTGTTTAGCTATAAATACATTTCAAGTTCTATTCTCGTCGAAAGGCGCACATGCACTCCGTGTAAAAACTGCCGCATCTTAATTTTCTTTCCGGGGCAACTCTAGTTAACTGTGTTTGGCCATTTGACACACCCGGCAGAATGACGGTGTTTTCTATTACACGCACCCGGCGCACCTGACAATTTGGTGACAGAAAGTCGACGAGACCTTAGACCAGCTAAAAGCAAGTCTTATTTGGGACACGGATGTAACATGATTGTGTTGGATTTGATCGAAGCTCAGGCAGACAATTTCTGTGCTCCACTGATATGTATGGTCGATGTCACGGCATTATTGTCATCGCCTTTAATATATTTTTAAAAGCACCCCCCCCTGACCATGGCACAACTATACGTGGGGTGTGTTCGCTTGGGAGTGGAAGGCAGTCTCAAGTCACCACTTTACAGTGGCCACCTTCTCATCATCCACAAGTGGAGATCTTGTAGTTCTTATAAATGTACTTTGCGCCCGCCGATCTCCTGCATTTGCGAGTTCCGTTATGTCGACTGCGTGCCTCTCCTGAGCCAAATTTAAAGGGAATGAGAGGATCCACTTCAAATGGCTGGGAATCAAGTCAGCTGTGTACACACCCACAATGGCGCAAATACCCATCTCTACATGCACGCGTCCGTGAAGTTACCTTAAGAAAGTAATCTCCGCTCATGCGCATAGTTAGACCATGCTTTGCGTCAGACTTGCGCAAAATATGATTTTTTTTTTTTAATGTATTCCATTGTGCATTGGAATGAGGCCATGTAGCGTACAGTCCACAATGTCCAGTTAAACTGATCAAGCTAAAAAGGTGTAATAGTGCTTACCTTATCAAGTAGCAGCAGAAGAGGAGGCTGAGGATGAAGACAAAGATGGCTGTCCCAAACACAACAATGTAAATATTAAGAGGCAGGTTCTGGAACCCTATATTTGGCATCCTGAAACTGTAGTGTGACGAATCGGAGCTCATGGATGTTCTGGAAAGCAAGAGAGACCACGATCAGACACCTTATCATGCACGCTGCGTAAACGCAGACCAACACATCATAAAAAAAGAAGTGAAACGAAAAGGTCACCGAAGAGGGTTTCACTTTCAAAATGACTTGACTCACTTCTTAGCACGGTGTGTTCGTACTGGAAGTACTAGACGGTGCCGGTATTTAATTTCAAGAGAGCCGAGCATCAATAATCAATATCAGTAAAACCCTTCATTTTTGGTTATTGGCTATGGTTAAACACACACAGATATCCATCCATTTTGCGAGCCGCTTTATCCTCACAAGGGTCGTGGGGGCTGCTGGAGCCTATCCCAGCTGTCTTCGGGCAGTAGGTGGGGGACATCCTGAACCGGTTGCCAGCCAATCGCAGGGCACACAGAGACAAACAACCATCCACCCTCACACTCACACCTAGGGACAATTTAGAGCAGGGGTGTCAAACTCATTTTAGTCGCGGGCCAATATGGAGTTACATCTTCCCTCGGAGGGCCGTTATGACAGTGAAACCACAAAATTATTACTTGCACACAACAAATTAATAGGTTACTAGTTTTGAAAACAGTCAAGTCAATTCTAATAGTTTATTCAATTATTGTTCAAGTGAGTATAAACAGGAGAACAAAATTATTGCAACAATCTCAACGTGATTTATTACACATGACAATTTGATATTTCGGTACAGATCTTTTGCAAGCAACACATGATTTGCTTTCGCGGGCCACATAAAATGACCTGGTGGGCCAGATTTGGCCCCTGGCCCTTGAGTTTGACACCTGTGATTTAGGGTGTTCAATCAGCCTGTCATGCATGTTTTTGGAATGTGGGAGGAACCCGGACTACCCGGAGAAAACCCATGCAGGCCCGGGGAGAACATGCAAACTCCTCACAGGGAGGCCAGAGCTGGAATTGAACCTGCACTTGAGGTCGATGCGCTAACCACTGGACCACCGGGCCGCCCCACACGGCTAATTGTATATGTCAAGAGAAACGGCAGCAAGTGAATAGAATTACACATAATTAAACCTAACACAACATGAATAATACATCAATGACATCCTCGAGGCAGGAATATTTTATTCAGGGGATAAACTGATGCTTCGTTTCTCCACACATAAGCTCGAACCAACATAATCCATAAAGGCTGGACACAACAACAAGAGCGGTTGTAGTCAAGGGGCTCTTCCAGAATCTTGGAAAGGGACATGACTGGACATGTCTCAAGGAAGGAGGCACGCAGCCCAGGAATAAATCACCTTTACTCCTTGTGGAAGTGAGGAAAGACACTCCCCATTTGCAAACATCAGAACAGAGGGAGGTTTTGTCTGGTTATCGACGTGTAATGTGAGATGATTTTTCCGAGCGATTTCACTTGCACCCAGTGCAATGAACCACCGACGAGGTTTCCATCTGTCCTTCTGAGGGCAACTTCATTCCAACCCAAAATAAATAGTTTTGACACTGGAAACTTAATCTTTGACGTCATTGTTTTTTTTGTTTTTTTAATTGAATCATTGACAGAGAAGAGGTTGGAAAGCTCATGGACTGGTATGGCAACTGGATTTATTTTGACAAGAGACCGGAAAATACAATAATTGCTCATAATGCGTGTGTATGCTTCAGGATGTTCTGCACTGACCAATGCCAATAACCCAAAATGTAGAAACTCTAGACTTAAGGACGTTCCCCGACACCACGGTGGCGAAAGTAGACTGGGAAATGTAAACACAGGAAGGCACAGTGATGTTCTCGAGATGCACTACTGCGACTCTCCTGAAATTACGGGGATGGGAATCCTTTCTAAAATCGGTAGCTGAAGCCGTTCCTAGAAAAGCAGGTCAGTCTGATCAGAAGAATCACGGCCAAAGTTCAAACTGAAATTGAGCGAAGGGGAACTTTTTTTTTTTTTTTGAGTCTGAGACCACAAAATGGCTTGGTGCCAACCTTGGAAGAAATTTGACAGCACTATCATATTGTGCTTCCTTCACGTAGAAGCACAGGTTGTAAAAATCCATATGAGAGATCATTGATTTTATGTTTAACATCAGGACTGAATGATATCGAGTTAAGAGAAGAGAGGACCTTGTCAGGGGATTCATCTTTTGACTTCTCTGCCCGGCCTTTGCCACATTTATAGACTCCATGACAGACATAACACCTGTTTCACTATTCTGAACAAAGTCCCCCCTGCCCCCCTCTTATCTACACACAGTCAATGGCAGCTCAATTTTCTTGTGAGCTCAAACAGCACTAGGGAGACACGTATTGTGTCTGAAAGAAAGAACACAAAAAGAGTATTGAGCAAGCTACATTTTGCAGTTCCGTGTTTGCCCTTGACACTCCATTACTCCGTTCAGAGTCGGCTAATTGTTCATTTTTCTGTGATAATAGAATAGGCCAAAGAGAAAAGTAACATTCCTGGCAGGGGTGAGCTCAAGATCGTGGGGGGATGCCTTTACTAAGATATGAAGATGATTGCGTATTCTAATGTCAATCAGTGTTAGGGAAAGTGAAACAAGTCGGGTCCAAAATGTCTCACGTGCTATTGGGTCACTAGGGCAGTGATCATACTTCAAAAAGTGGCAATACATCTTCGCTGGCATGCTTGTCATTGCCGGCTCAGCGCCAGTGAAGGAAAGCCATAGGGGGTTTACATTATGAGGATGCAACTTGACCCATGGAGCAGTATCGGTTTCGGGCATCATCTGGATCTAGAAATCCAACCCTTGCTGTAAGCAAACGGAATGCTTTCAGGTGTCAATTCCATCGTAAAGAAAATGGCACCTAATCTCCACCGAACGTTATTTCCACATACAGGAGAGGGGTTGCAAATATGAATCCTGTAAAATGGAATAAAAAGCTAAAATGCTCCACTGAGAGCTAATGTTTCCTTGGTGAGAATACAAAGCTTTCACAGCACATTTGTTTTACTCTGCGTCCACGGGGAAGATCGGGGCAGGGCTGATTAAGGAGGCGGATGACGGTGGTGGGAAACCGAGTTAACTGGTCAGACGAGGCGAAGACAAATAAACACGAGAACAAAAGATAAACATTGCACAGACGGAGCTCGGTTGAAGGGCAGATTTAAACTCCTAAAAGTACTTTCGGTATGACCGCAGCACTTCTGCAATGTTCCGCGAGTTGCATCTGACCACGAATTAACCCGCATGTTATCCTTTTATTCCCTCAACAAAGCAATCACCATGTAGCTTGACGTGACAGTATCAGTATGTCTCGTGGCTGGAAACGCTTCTTCTCGTGGTTTGTCGCCGCTTATCCTCTTCCCCGTGATTTCTACCACCTTGTGTTTCTCTCGCTCCAAACGTTTGACATTGTTACATAACCACACTTGTGCATCCCATTCACTGGCACGAGCAAGTGCAGGCACAAGACTCTTCACACGGTCATCCAACACCCGTACCACTTCTTAAGGTGCCTCTGCCAAGGTTTCATTGTCATGAAATCCTCCGTCCTTTCCACCAAGTGTCTGAAAATAGCGACGCAAGATTGAATCGCTGACTGGTATCAAACTTGATAACAATGACAGGATGGAACTCAAGACACACCCTTGTGTGACTCACCGTGTCACCAAACTGTCAGGATGACAGCCAAAGACCTCAACACAATGAACACGACGACTCGCCAGTCGGAAAACATCTTAAAGGCTCCCCCCCAAGACTCGAATCATGACCCATTACTCCAAATTGATCGATCCGAACTTATGGATGTCACATTATCACTATAGAATGGGGAACTGCACAGTCACGTGGTCTGAATTAGTCATTTTCCAAAACTCCAAACATAGATTTGTAGGAATTATCCACCAAAACACAAGTGCTGTTTCCACCTACCTCCACAGCATGAAAATTCAGAAGTAGGAGCTCCAAGGAGAAGTGGAAATTTCCACTCGCAGCCATGAGCGCTATGAGCCATGCACATCTGAAACCTAATATGCTGAAGGGCCGGACTAAAGACCGGTGCCTCAGAGCCAGAACGAGGAAATATGCAGCAGGTCCCGCTGTTTATTTGACATGTCCGCACTAATAGCGCGAAGTGGCTTTGAGCAAAAGGCAGTCCAAAGGGTGATTGCTAACTTCTCATTAAAAACAGATTTCGGTCACGCGTGGGCCGACTCGTCCTACCCAAATGCCAGTAAAAGTTTTAGGTGTGGATGTTGATTCACAGCAGTGGCAGTAGTCAATTCATTTGCCATGAATCAATTGCACAGAAACGATTGTTGGTTAATCGTGTCATGAAGAACGGAGGAAAAAATAAGGCTCTTCTTGGCTGCGACCAGAAGACGCGCTGCTTTTTCGTTGAGCCAACGAGGTCTGATTTGACACGACATATGCCATTGTTCATGGGGGGAAAAAAATAAAATAAAATCGAACAAATAATATGGCATCACCTTGAAAACGACATCTTTTCATGGTTGGGTTTTTCGTAAGCTGAAAATTAATGAATATCCACCTTTAAAAGCCAAACAGGCGAACCATCTAGGGTCTTCAATTATGATAAAAATATTAATCGCGATTATTTTGGTCCTAATTGAAATCATGATTATTCAATGGATCTTTTAATGTTTTGTACAAAACAAGAAAATGTTTCAACATAAAAAGTATCCATCCATCCATCCATCTTCCACCGCTTATCCAAGGTTGGTTCGCGGGGGCAGCAGCTTTCGCAGGGAAGCTAAAAATTATTACCAATCAAATTCTTTGAAACACTAACGATGTAAAAGTTGCTTTGGGACCAAACAAATTTGATGACAATTGTTATTTCATTACACTTCCAAATTGCCATAGAACCCTAACATTTAAGTCAACAATTTCAATAGATCCCACAAGTGCAAATTTAGACATGATCAAATGGAACACTATCTCGGCAATATTACATCTAATTGAATTCCGATGAACCGCACAGCTCTCGAAACAACTTCAGCTCATGAGTGAAAATCTGACGTGCGTGGCAAAAAGAGGCTAGCAAATAGCTGATGAGAACCACCGCTAAAAAAGAAGCGATGACCTTTTCTAAATTTGCGCTTCTGCTCACCCCCCCCCCCCATCCCCTCTTCTCACAGCAAAGTCCACCATTCCGGCATAGCCCCTTATAGCAACACAAGATGACACAAACAAGAGGAGCTGACACGCACAGCTGTCTCTCAGCTATTTTTTCTATTTAGTTTTTTTTTTTTGTGGTGGTGGTCCCCCGGCTTCCACGCATATCAGGTTGCTTATCTTACATCATCAATTACACAAATCGTTTAATGTTTCACTGCAAACCGTGTGGCTGCTTTAGTCCGCAGTTGGCCTACATTCCCTGAATGTATTGTGGCCTGAATGCAAGGTGATCGCTCAAAGTCAAATCTGTCCCGTTTCGACATTTCCGTGGTTATCTGCTAGCGAGAAGGGAGGGAAAACAAATTGACAAACTTGACCACTTGCGCAACTTTCAACTGTCGTAGTACATTAGTACTTCCAGGGTCGCACTCAGGGCCAATAACGTCATCACTACTAGTGGAGAAACCTAAAAAGGAACCACAGTAAACCGTACAAAAGTGTCAAGATAAGGGGGGGTTGGAGGGTGTTGATCAGCACACATGCGCGTGAACCTTCCTGTATATAGCGAGTGCAAAAGTAGAGGGAAATTGATTTTAAAATAAATTGTACATGTCAAAGCATGTAGGTAACGTATCAAGTATAAGGTTAGGCAATACAACCGATTTCCTGAGCTGAGTAATTTTGGATCAAACCATATTGGCCAACAATTATTCAGTGGCGCAACATTATAGGCGTATGCTGTATCATTTCTGGGCTGACTACTCCAATGCCCGATCCTCTAAAATCCATCGCGTTGCCACATCATTGTGAGAACGACCTTAAACAACAAGCTGGGAAGCACGATGATACAGCCTGGGGAGTGCTCATATTGTTTAGGACTTACAGTATCTATCGTATAGCCCAGGGGTGTCAAACTCATTTCAACAAATGCGAACACTGGTCAACAGCAAATTTTAATCACAGAGAGTTTAATGTGTCCAAAAATGTATTTTTGATGCAGCTTTAAAAAATATCTTTACTTTTTTCCTAGCACATCCAAATTTTGATGTTTTCTTTTTTAAGTTTGACCTACAAAAGCTTGCGCCATGTGGACTTTACCATGTGTAGTAATTTATCGCCATGGCATTTCAGATAAGAAATTTCCACCTGTTGCTGAACCTAAAACTTACTTCCTAAATATCACAAAATATATTTTACATTACATACTATTATTATTATGAAAACTTGATCTGCTCGAGAAAACAAAAAAACAAGGGCAGATTCAGTATCAGCTCAACAAATTCATCAAGAAAAGTTTAGCATTGTATTGGGTAAATATGCTGTTTTCGACAATTTGGAAAATGTATTCATCGTTTAGAGGCCTTGTTTAAGTCAGCAAATTGGAATTTGCTGACCACTTGTCCAACTGTGCCATCTGAAAACTGTGCCGTTTTTATCAATTGCCTCTGGTGCAAAACCGTCTTATCGCTCACTCCTGAAAACAAATGTCAAATATCTAAAAGTATTTGTTCAGTTTAATGTCTTGAAGATCAGCCCAGGGCGCACGACTATCACCCAAAGTGGGACAGGGTCCAACTCAACAAGGAAGTGCTACAGAGAATGGGTGGATGGATTGATGGTATTATTTACTGAGTGGCTCAAAAAAAATGTTGCCGTTATTTCCGCAGCACCAAGATACTTGACAGGAACCCTCAACATACCAAAGACACATTCGCGGTAGTCTGCTCGAAATGCAACGCGCTCTGACAAAAACAGCACCTTACTGAGACACTATGTGGCACCCACATGATTCCTTCTCAAAACGAAACCCTTTTGACGAAATCACTGCAAAGGTACGAGAAAAATGACTTCATTAGTGTTATTGTGACAAGAAACCCGAGTCCCAGTGTAACAATTTCCATTCCTCCAAATGTTCTAATTAAAACAATTATACCATGTCTGTCATAAAACTGTCATTCATCTCCAGGAACACAGGGTGCAACATTATGCAATAGTAAGTTGATATTGTTGAATTAATGTCTAATGTGCAATGTTACACCCATCAGCAGGTGCGACATGTCGGGTTACGTAATATTGTGTCCCCTATGTCCGCACAAGGGACACAAGCTAAAGTGCTAGCTTCTTGTCCACACAAATGCCGAAATGTGTTTGACTGCCGTGATTAAAAACAAGAGTAAGTGACACAAACTGGGGCAATAGTGAAGTTCAAGTTTTTGCTTGGGGACTGAAGGGAGCCTGGTATAAGCTGACAAAAAATTAGGTCACAACTGCATTTATCTGCATAAGCATTCAAAATACACTCACAGGTTGCGATGTCAAGTGCAGTGTCTCAGCAAAATCTGATTTGATTCATGTCTCCCGCGCAGTTAGCTGGGATCGGCTCCAGCTTACCTCTGACCCCGAATGAGGATAAGCGGTACAAAAATGGACGGATGGATAAATACGCAGTCGAGTAGAGGTTAGCATTTCTGCCTCACCAAAGTTCTGGGTTCAAATTTTGGATCAGGCCATCATGTGTGGAGTTTGTATTTCCTCCACATTCTTGCCTAAATTTTCTTCCACATCCCCAAAGCTTCCATGTTCGGTTCAATGAAGACTTTTAAATTGCCCAAGATGTGAAACTCCACATGAAAGTGACCACGTTTCCAACCTCAAGCATCATAAACGTGAGGCAGATGTGCTGACAACTAGTCCACATTGCTGCCTTAACACATAGGCTGCCAAAAGCATGCAGAATTGTGAATACAAATACCGAATTGTACCCCACCATTTTGTGCAAGTGTGCCTAATATTGTGTCCAGTTTGTGTGTCGGTCACTGTGACATGATGATCAAAATGACATTCAGTCACGTCGACAAGAATAGAAACGAAACCGTTTGACATTTGACCAGGACAATGCCCCCGCGGAGGAATGTTACACACAAGGTCGCCCGTCAATGTATGCTGACATTTTTAATTAGCACCCGAGTGTGTCAGAATCTTGTCGAAAAGGACGAGAGAGAGCCCCCGGGGCGTAGGCTCGCTTGCTAGCTCAATCAGCCCCTTGTGGTCAGCATCTCAGAAAAGCAAACGCGTGGTTACGGTCCACGTCAACAAAAACACTCGAATCAAACACAAAGTCATTCGTGGAGAGGAATAGGTGAGCGTTTTAATGACGTTTAGTGGCCTCGTTTTAAAGAGCTTGGTAGCATCGCTGCTCGTTGCCAAGTGACGTTAGCTAGCTTGTATAATTATGTAAGTGAATGGGGGAACGAGAAGAAACGTTCAATCACTCACCAAGCAGGCACGTCCCAAAACCTCGTTGCCGTCTTCTCGTTCAGTGTCTTCCGAAGTCTGGAAGTTGGAAAGTGGAACTAAATAAATAATAAATAAAAATAGAGATCCTTAACTGAAATTGACGTCGCCCGATGCTGCGGCAAGGGGGGACTTCATCACCTACACCCGCCTGTGGTGATGTTGTTGACCGTGACTTAAAAAAAATAAGACACACGCGCAATCAAAAGAGAGTGTATCTCAATAGCCGAATACGACTCTGGAGGCAACGCTATCGCGAAAAAAGGGTGCATAGAATTAGAGGATGAGTTGTTCGATTTGATCAGTCGTCTCCGTTGTGGGAGGGTGCTTCCTTCAAATTCACGCCAGGAGGAGAATGCGAGACAAGCAGCACGGTCCGCACGTAAACGTGTGTGTTGTTCTTTTTTTTTTTTTGGAGCGTCCACCACCACCACGAGTGGCTCAATGCACACGTCCCCCTCTCATTAAGGCCGGATGACAACAAGAGAGCTGAGCGAGTGAAGTTACTGGCTCTTTTGGAGGACGGCGTGTCTGCGGGGTACGATGCCAAAGGTGTAGAATGAGGGAGGGGACGCGCTTTTTAAGAAGTGGACGTAGCGTCGGTGTTTTAACGAGGGTTGTGCAGATCGATCCAAATATCGATAGATTCGATACTAAATTGAGACTCAAAATTATGTCGATACCAAAGTGCTCGTATATTGTATACCCTTTACATTTGTTTCTTTTGATTTCTCATGGGTTCCTCACTCGTTCACTTTTTAGTGACACTTATGCCGCTAACGACACAGCGGTGGCGGCACTGGTGGTAACAGCAACCCGGGAGGATAGTTGAAGGAAGAATGTGAATATGAAGATTATTGCTACATATACAGTAATAATTTGACAGAAAATAAGGTAGATAAAAAAAGTAACTTGTCACTTAACCTGAAAAAATCGAAGTTAATTGTTTTTGGCACAAGACCAATCAAACACCAAGCTAAAATTATGGTAAACTCAATTGAGATAGAAAGAGCGTATGAAACCAAGTTTCTCGGATTAGTAATAGACTCAAAACTTGTATGGTACTATGTTGGAAGCCACATATCGATAACGTAAAAAGAAAAATAGCCAAAACCGTAGGGATCCTCTACAAAACCAAGGAAGTGCTAAATAAGAGATCTTTGTACACATTATACACTTCATTATTATTACCATATATGACCTACTGTGTGGAAATATGGGGAAATGCCTGCAAAACAAACACACTCCCTATTCTCAACCTACAAAAAAAAGCAATTCGAATTATTAATAGATCAAAATATACGGAACCCACAAATCCACTATTTATCAAATTAAATACGATGAAATTTTATGACCTGGTTGACTTTAAAATCGCCCAATTAATGTACAAAGCACACAATAACCTGCTCTGCCAAAACATTCAGAAGTTTTTCGAAATTCGAGAAAGCAGCTATGATTTAAGAGGTACCAACTTGTTCAAAAAACTCAAAACAAGAACAAACATCAAGCAAAGAAGTGTATCTATCAAAGGTGTTAATCTGTGGAATAATCTCGAAACGGACCTGAAAATGAGTAAATCGCTTGCTGAGTTCAAAAACAAATTCAAAAAAATAGTACAAACAACCTACATCAATCAGAGTTCAAATGATAAATTCAAAACATTAAATATAATGATAAATCAGAACTAAGTTGATAAATAGAGAAAGGTATATAAATATCCATTATGAATACAAGAGAAAATTGACACAAGAGTGTCAGGGTGTGGAAGTATATAATCCCGATACAAACCAAAAGTTGTAAAAATATCATGGTTAAGGGTAAAGTATGAGCCTTAATGGAGACTTCTTTCTTCTTACTTTTTTCTTTTCTGATTGATATAAAAATGATTTATTAGATATAAACACATAACGGGGTAGGACTAGATAAGTTTTTTACTTCTTCCTACTCCCTTGAACATAATAACTGTGTTGAATGAAGATTGATTTCTTTCTTTTTACTTTTTTTATCTACCTTATTTTCTGTCAAATTATTACTGTATATATGTTTTATGTTCAATAAACAAACAAACAAACATATGCCACTTTAAGGTACAGGTATGTTTCCATTTAGGATACTATATTGTGGCATGGTTCAGAACCCAACAAGAAAGTTAAATCTGCATGAAACATGATATTTAATAGGACAAATGACATAGAATACCATAATATTTTGGGAACCTAAAAGTACTTCGTATCGGTGATACTGGCTGCAGTATTTAAATGGTGTTGATTGATACCAAAATCTCAGGTATCGCACGGCTCTAGTTTCTAGTCGATCAGGCTGAAGGGGGCGAGCCTGTAGTTTGGAACCAATGTTGCCTTCAAATTTCCTATGAAGTATAAGAATGGTAAAAGTGACTAAAGCAATTCCACTGAAAATTTTCAGTGGCATGGTCAAGGTGACACAACACCTCACTGAAGGGTGAAAGTATGCACATGCACACATTGTTCGCATTTTTGCAACACGCTCTGTAACCGAGAAATCAATGTTTATCATATCATCCACAGTCAGGCTTCATGAAATAAAATGTACACATATTCTGAACCTTAGTGAACACACTCATACTGTGATACTGTAATAGCATCAAGAACAAGCCTAAGAAAAAGCAATGTTTTGCTGCACTTTAGTAGCCATTCCTTTGCCGTAGCTTTGCTTTTGTGTACCCTCACTTCGGACCAATACCAATCTCCACACTTCTACCCTTGTGCCACTCAACTGCATGTTCCCATCGAGGCTACAAGTGTGTAGGGTCTCCCAATTCTCAAAAGTGTCGTGCACTTCAGTTGAGCAAGCATCCATGACCGCCCAGCTGAAGCACTCATTCATTCATTCATTTTCCGATCCGCTTATCCTCACAAGGGTCGCGGGGGGTACTGGAGCCTATCCCAGCTGTCTTCGGGCAGTAGGCGGGGGACACCCTGAACCGGTTGCCAGCCAATCACAGGGCACACAGAGACAAACAACCATCCATGCTCACACTCACACCTCGGGACAACTTAAGAGTGTTCAATCAGCCTGCCATGCATGTTTTTGGAATGTGGGAGGAAAGACCCAGAGAAAACCCACGCAGGCCCGGGGAGAACATGCAAACTCCACACAGGGAGGCCGGAGCTGGAATTGAACCTGGTACCCCTGCACTGTGAGGTCGACGCGCTAACCACTGGACCACCGGGCCGCCCAGCTGAAGCATATTACCCACAATTCATTGAGATTCACTACTCTAAAGCTATTCTTTTTAGAGTGACTATAATACTCTTTGCATCCACGTCACATGAAATGACATTTGAAGGTGTCGAAACCGCTCTTTGCCAACTCCCAATACCTCACCACTTCCTCCTTCAAAAATATGAATGCGGTATCCAGGAAGTCACATTTTGGCCACCCAGCCCGGCACTTTATTCCCTTTGACTCAAGTGGAGGAGCGCGCCCATTGCCCAATAAACGTCACTGTGAGCGCATGTGAATGAGATGCGAGTGACAGGGTTGCTTTGTGAGATGTGTGCGGAGCGGGTGTGCCATGTGACACTCTTGAATGGGTTGCCAAGGATTGGTCAGGGGGGAAGGATGGCAGCGTCCATCCACAAAGGCCCATTGAAGGAGCACAGACTGCCTCTGCTCTTCCTTCCCCTCCATGGAGGAGGCTGCTGCTTGGTACCTACTCAAAGGAGGGATTATTTGTAAAGAATTGCAGAGAGGAGCACTATTATCACCATGTTACACTTCCTTCATTCCCTTTGGTACTGCCTATCCTATCCGATAGTCCAATAACAAGTATTCCACAGATGATTTATGTGATTAGCTAATATTGATTTAGTCATGTCTGGAGTGAACTGAGCTTCCTTTGTCAAACATCCATCCATCCAATATCTAATCCGCTTATCCTCACAAGGGTCATTCATGGGCGTGCTAGAGCCGATTCCAGTTGTCTGCCAATCACAAGGTGCATATAGACAAACAACCATTTCCGCTCACAATCATACCTAGGGACAATTTAGAGCCGGAATCGAACCCTAAATCTGAGCACTGTGAGGCCGACGTGCTAACCCAGGGGTGGGCAAACTTTTTGGCTCGGGGGCCGCATTGACTTTTAAAATTTGACAGAAGGGCCAGGTCAGCACGAGCTATGGTAATTTAAAAAAAACTGCATTTGTTGACAGTCCATATCAAACATCAACAGAACAAAAGCATGAAAGTACGGTATTAATATACTTTTTTTAAAT
The DNA here is from genome assembly GCF_054856545.1 of Hippocampus guttulatus. Lineage (NCBI taxonomy): Eukaryota > Metazoa > Chordata > Actinopteri > Syngnathiformes > Syngnathidae > Hippocampus > Hippocampus guttulatus. Next base: position 6,562,872 of record NC_141269.1, on the reverse strand, counting down.
GACAAAAGTGTTGTTGATTACCTATTTTAGCCTGTGCATCGCTGCAGATGGGTTGTGATCAGACCAGTAGAAGTAGAGCGATACAGAGGTACTAGGTGGTCGAAAAGATTGCCCCGCCCCCCCCCCGTGTTCTGCAACTTCAAGTCAATGCGCCACCTGTCGGTGAAATGCCTGTCATTACAGGTCCAATTGAAATGAATGCAATCATTCACATCGAACCTTAATTGTGGACCAACCTTCGGCGGGCCGGATTAAAAAGACCAACGGGCCGGATTCGGCCCGCGGGCCGTAGTTTGCCCACCACTGTGCTAACCAGTCGGCAGCATGAAGTCTGCTATTTAATAAAAAGTAATAATGCATCAGTTTTATATGGTAATTTTCTGTCACACACTCAAAGCGTCCACAAAATGGATACATTGCTCATGCACACGCTGATGGCGGTCAACTATGTGTCCTACTCCATCGACACATGAGTCGGACACAGCGGGATTGAAATTCTGGGCCCTTTAGTTATAGGACGGACCTGAACCATGGCAACACGTATTTTGAAGTGAAAAAAGCAGTCTCACCAATTAATTTTTGGCGACATAAGCCTGATTTTGTCAAAACACGTCACACACACACACACACACACACACATACAATATATGTATGTATGTATATATATATATATACATATATATCGACAGTATTTATTTTTTTTAACTTGTTTTTAAGTGAGCTGTGCGTGTGGTTGCGTCTCAAACTGTGCACCCACTTGGGCTCTCATATTTATGTCTGTTTGCTTCCATCTAGTGGTTAATAAGAATACTACATGTCCAGATATCTAAACTGTTGTCTTTTACCACTTAATGGTTTTCCTCAAAGTGGATTTTTTGGGGGTAGTTTTTACGATTTTAATACAGCGCCGCATTGGATTTAAGACTTATCCCCAGGCAATCACAAGGCATGAAATGAAAGAACTTCAAAGGGGAGCAGTTTTAAACCTACAAGTAAGGTTTCATGAAGTGTGGATATTCCACCATTGTTTCAGTATTAGGTCAGCACAATGCTTGGGGACTTCCCTGCTATGTCCCTACGAGTGCACAACAGGTTAAAAAAAAAATCTCCCTACTGACACTTTGTGTCGCTGATTGGTTGTTTATCTTAAGGTAAGATAAGATATCCTTTATTTGTCCCACACTGGGGAAATTTACAGCCTCCAGCAGCAAGAATGTAGGTAGAAAGAAGAAAGAAGAAAAAAACAAACAAACACCGTTCAATTAAGTGCAATATAAATACAAAAGGTGCGGTGGCTTCTTAATAAGCACATTACAAGTGTGACGTCACATCGAAAAACTGTGTACAATGTTTATTCACTGCGCCGCACTTTCGCCGTTTTCTTTGGCAATATGGTCTCAAACAGTAAATCCATTGGTGATTTGTGACGCAAGGTGAAACAGAGCAGTGGGACAGCAGCTAGCTCCATTATAGCAGCTGAGACTGCAAAACTCTGACAGGTCAAACTTATCTTTGTAGATGCTAAAAATAAATCAGCCCTTCAATGTCTTCGTCCCAAACAATGAAGAGCGGTCATCACTTCCTCTTTTGATGGCCCTCATACTTGTTGCTTTCAAACTTGCCGCAAGTGTGTGGAGGTGAGGAGGACATGAAATAGGCAGTCCATCTCCCTTCTCATGACTGTACGCCCATTTGCGAAATAATGCCAATTTTTAATAAATGTACCTATAACCTGATTACATGTTTGTTTTCTGTAATTGTAACGGAATACCATTAATTTTTTTGTCATCCTGAAGACGTAACACGGGTACAATGTATTCCCGTTACTCCCCAAGCCTCAATACACTTGAACGATAAGGTGGCCTCTAGAGGACGGTGTTGCTTTTCAACCGTGAGAAATTAGGGTAACCAAATCCCCGTTCTGGTCAAATGTCGAGTTTTTGTGACATATAAAAATGAGCCCAAGATGAATCCTTAGAAAAACATTCCATTATTAATGTGACATTAATCCTACTCCACATAAAAAACAACAACAACCCCTGCACTTTGAAAGGGGATGTACAAACAGAACTGAGATAATGTGGTTGCACAAGTATGCAGATCCTCTTGGGATGAGGCTATGATTATTGGAGAAAGAACCAATGTTTAACTTGGGCCCAGTTAGACGAGGGTATGAGCAACCCCTGTGGTCCTACTGGAACGCGTCAAAGATGACTGCCGCCAGCCTCAAGGGTGACTGCCGCTTGGCGCTCGAGTAATGGCCATCCTTGTACATGAGATAAGATGTCTCAAGTGCAAAAAAAAAAAAACAACAAAAAAACCCTGTGCTTTCAGCAAGCATACTGAGTCCCCAGCCTCACAGTCACCGTGTCATTTGTGTTTAGTACAAGACTTCTTGTCATTTATAATAATTTTGCAGCCACACTCAGAGCTGGGAGCAGTGAGAATTGTCTAAATTTCTCTAACAGTCCAAAAGTGTGTCCTGGCTCCCATGAAAAATCAATTTGAATGTGATTGGTTGATTCTGAATGCAGCCACAACAACATCTATGAGGGTGTGCACACTTGTGCAACCACATTATCAGCGTTGTTCTTTTTTTTTTTACCCTCCCCCCTTGAAAATTTTTTGTTTTTTTTCATCGATTTCTTCATCATTCTTCCAAAGTGAGTAACCTAGAAATTTGTGTGCAACCACCCAAGAAGCATGACTCACTGAAGTCTGACACTGGTAATGGACCGTGGATATTTCCTGAGACTTGTGAATGTCAAAATAATCCATTTTTAAAAACATTGCACACTTGAAATATGAAAATAATCACATCACATGCCTACCACATTTAGAATTAGAAACATTTTTTTTTAAAATTCTGTATGAAATAAATCCAATACAAGTACTTTAATTGGAATATTGTGCTTATGCGTGAGTGGCCAAGTCACTTTAACATATTTGACGACCGACATTGAAGCAAATCAAAACAGATGATTCAATATGTACCAAGTACATTTTTCATCTATTCATTCCTGTGCGACGAGTAAATTTGCAAATTACTATAATTAATTCTTGAATTTGGCGGCCCGGTAGTCCAGTGGTTAGCACGTCGGCTTCACAGTGCAGAGGTACCGGGTTCGATTCCAGCTCCGGCCTCCCTGTGTGGAGTTTGCATGTTCTCCCCGGGCTTGCGTGGGTTTTCTCCGGGTGCTCTGGTTTCCTCCCACATTCCAAAAACATGCATGTCAGGCTGATTGGACGCTCTAAATTGTCCCTAGGTGTGAGTGTGGGCGTGGATGGTTGTTCGTCTCTGTGTGCCCTGCGATTGGCTGGCAACTGATTCAGGGTGTCCCCGCCTACTGCCCGAAGACGGCTGGGATAGGCTCCAGCACCCCCCGCGACCCTAGTGAGGATCAAGCGGTTCGGAAAATGGATGGATGGAATTCTTGAATTTTTATTTTTTTTGTTGCTAACAAACTTCTGCCTCACTTTTAAACATGTTAATCAGTAATGTAGTTAAATAATTGCACTACGAATAGACACTTACAGTGTGCAGCCATAAATGTTATCCTTGTGCACCTAAAAATTTTGGGTTAGGGGCCACTGTGCTCTGAGGTAAAAAAAATTAAAAAAAATCAGCCAGGACCCCTGAACCAAAACCTCTAAAGATCCACCCTTTTGTGCACCATCAAGTGTCGTTGCGTTCATTCTGTTTGACTGTGGATAAACGGGTTTCGCATCTGCACCGTGATTGCGACTGCCAACGTTTTTGACGGTTTACAAATCTTGCCAGGCATCCGCGGCAATCACGGCCTGTCATATTTTTTTTCCCCATGGTGACCTGAAACGTGGTTTCAGTGGGTGGGGAGACATTTTGTAAATGGAGCCTTACGACATGCCTGGCAGCTCACAAGCGTTGCAAATAAAATTTGGCAACATGAACATGCACGTCACCCAGCCCGTGAGACCGTTCGAATCAACAAGTTAGTACAGCTGCACTGTATGTTGTGAAACAGGAGACGTGCATGTGCGCATAACTGGGCCAACTCCCCCACAGAGACACATGGCGAAGTGGCGAGGAACGTGGTTGGCTATCAGATGACAAACACAAACGACGAAAAGAAGAGCCCAGTTTGCCGACCAGACAAGGAGCAAAGTATGGAAATGTGCCGCAGTGACAACTTACGGTTACACATGAACTTTGAAAGCAGAAACAAAATATAGTGAAACCTCCAAAGTCTCTAATGTCATACTGATGTCACTCTAGACTGCAGGATCGTGACAACCTCAAAGGAATCATTCTAGATTGCTTGCATTTTATGTGGCTTTTTTTTTTAGGTGTCAACATCACAAAAGGATACAAATGACAAGAGGACTCGTGAAGGCTCCCGATACCAGTCACTGATACACAAGGGGAAAAAAAACCACCCTGCGGAGGTTTGACTCACTGGGGAATCATCATGGGTGTCAGTCAGAAAGAAAGGTCTTCCTTCACAATTATCTGTCAATGTGGAAATTGTAAATTTCTATATCAAAACTACGAATGGTATCAGTGAATACTCAGAGTGGATACTCGGATTGGCGCTGGTCTGGAAAAAAACGTCCATCCATCCATTTTCCGATCCGCTTTGTCCTCACAAGGGAGGGCCGCGGGGGGGGGGGGGGTGCTGGAGCCTAACCCAGCTGTCTTCGGGTAGTAGGCGGGGGACACCCTGAACCGGTTGACAGCCAATCGTAGGGCGCACAGAGACGAACAACCATCCGCGCTCACACTCACACCTAGGGACAATTTATTATTTATTATTATTCACATTTACCTATTGAAAAAGTGTTTTGTCTATTTGTAACTGGTATTGCTAATGATTTAGATGTGTGTGTGTGTGTGTGTATGCGTGCGTGCACACTCGTGCAATTTTTTTTCCAATATAAAAATGGATGTCCATAGTTGATAACATGTTATTTTCTCTCTGATATAGCCTTGGCCACCTCACGGACCACCCAAGGATAAAATTCGAGCTCCGCCACTAGTTGTGTCTATAGAAAGATTTTCCAAATCTTCGGTGCCAATACCCTCAGCTTATTTTGCTTTTGGATCATATAAGCTTGAAGAAAGAAGGCGCATTGGTAATTTAACAGGCTGTTAGTTGAACAATTAGGAGCCTCAGAAGTCCTGTTCAAAGTTACGACAGCTTGTTCTGCTGTGGGATGAGGAAGGCATCTGATTCTTGAACCAGGTCAGCCAACATGGCTGTGTTACAAACAGCACATTCATTGGCATTTAACAAAAATATTTTGAACCTTTTTTTTAACCTGCATGCTCAGCTCTTCTGATTATTCCACCAATGTACTGTATGTCCCTTACAAATATGGCACCATTTGCAATCGTAATAATCAGGCTCCTCTCTTTGCCCCGGTTTGTATACATTTTATCCAGCTACATGTGTTCTGTTTATTCAATTATGACTTGCATTGTCTGCGTTTATTGTCGGCACCGGTTACAATAACAGCACCAGGGAGGTGGCCACTCATCCCTTTCCTGGACTTCTAAAATAATCGACATTTACACACACAGCAGGCGCTGATGTCCTCTTTTTTTTTTTTTCTCCGTATCTCCACTGTCGCACCACCGGATGACAGAATAAAGTGAGCCAGGGCATATTGTGTAATTTTTTCCCACCCATTTGAGGCCAAAGTTAAGGCAGGAAGCTATATTTATTATTGCGTCCTCTTTTATTTTATGTCTATCTCTGTGCTTGCTATCTACTGAATAGCTACGCCACATCCATTATGCCACTTCCTTTTTCCTTTGCTCTATCCAAACTCGCTCCTTTTGATTTTGCGGGCTCCAAAAATAAACTGGTTTTGTGTGCTTCTGTGGTGAGTGACTTTTTGTTGAGTGCAGAGAAGTAATGTGAATGTGTTCGAGAAGCTTGTGTGTGCAGAAATAGGCACAGGTTTGCCAAAAGAGAGGAGGATTTGGCCAAATAAGACAGAATCTCAGAACTCTGAGATATGTGTTGCGCAATCGGTGGCCTGGCCTTGAGCACAAAGTGGGTTGTTTGCAGCAAGAGGAAGGGTCAAATAAGGTGACGACATACAGTAAGTATTTGATTACCTCTCAGTGTTATGTATAAGCTTGGCCGGCTTTACAATTATACTGGTGATCTTTTTCCAGATATCATGTTGAAGTGTGCGCAACGTTTTTGGCAGAGTGTTCCAGCTTGTGGTGAGGTCATGTTTTTTTCCCCCCCTCAGGAAGCCAAATGACAATCTAGTTCAAAGAGATCATCTTCAATGTTGCATAAAAAGACATTCAGTCTGAAGCGCAGGAAACCGCTGTCATTTTGATTCACCAAATGCACTGAATTCAATGCAAATTCGAGTACAGTGGTGCCTTGAGATGCGATTGACCCGACTTACTGGTGTATTGAGATACGAGTGCCATGGGATTTTTTTATTTTTTTTGCTTTGAGAGTGCAACCACGAAATATGAAGGCTTTACGGTGGCAGTGAACTTAAATCACTCCACAATAAGCGGTGTTTTTGCAAAAGGCTAATAATTCTTAAAACAAACCAAAACAACGGAAACACAAACACAGTGTAATCCTTTTTTTTTAAACAGATATTGGAACACAAATGGTGCAGTAACATATTTAGACATTCAACATACAGTCATATATTCTTTATCCTCTGAGGGGAACTCTGAGGAGCTGAGATATCTATGCAGTACAGTCATTTATGTACAGCAAGGGTGCCCAAACTTTTTTGACCGAAGATCTACTTTTCAAGCAACCAACTTGCCGCGATCAACTCGCTACTGCACGTGCACGCATACGCATGAACGCACGCGCACACACACGCATGCGCATGAACGCACGCGCACACACACGCATGCGGACAAATGCATTTGGCAACACCTCACCCGCTGACATCTGGATTTTGGCCTGTTTTACTCTCACTTTCTTTCTTTACTCCCCACCCTCCTCTTCAGGTTGGAAACGGGGCAAAGAGGTGAGGCTTTTTTCTGTGGAAGATTTGACATTCACCAACCGGGACAAGATCTCAAAAGAACCATTGCCCAGGTGTTTTGGTCTATCTGCGGCATTTCACTTTATTAAATGAACTTCTGTTTTTCAGTATGGTATACAAGCGTTTGGAAATACAGCGCATACTCCCCACATCTCATACAGATACCTTCAAAGTGCTTTGACACTGAAGAGAATGTCACAAGAATGAAAACTTCCACCGTAATAGAAGCCCCTCTTGTTTACAGGTAGCGGTGGTTCACTTAACGATCCGCTCTGGAGTTTCCGTGCAAGTTGCTGGTTGCCGGGGGAATATGAAAGGCACTCGGAGCCAGCTGACTGACTTCCCCTCTTCTCTGTGCAAACCAAAAAACATCAATGAAAAGCTACTTTCTTCCCTGCCGCTCTGTGGTGCAACAGGGAGGTGGGAAAGCAGACGGACAATACAGTCAGCCAGCACTGGGCAGACTCACAATGTGAAGCCTCTGTCAAGCGACAAACAGAGAAGCCTTTCTCATGGTCCAAGTGTTGCACCAATCACGCGTATGCGTTTATCTCCACTCTAATTATGTGGACAACACATGCAAATTCACGTGCCAGCCACATCACATTGGATGTGAAGTAATGGAAACAACAAAGAAGCATGTGATTGCAACTCATAAAAACAGGGGCAACACAGTGTTGTGATTACATAATTGCAGCTTTGAAGAATTGCTGACTACCGTATGAAGGGTAAGTTGACATGGCGCGACCTTTCGGAGCCTCAAGGTTAGGTAAACTGTAATTAGTAAGTAGGATCAAGTCGTTTGATGGGTCTGACATGGTACAATGAAAATATGAGATAATACAAAGGGACAGACGGATAGATATGAATTGTATTAACTGAACAGTTAATTACACTTTATGATGGCAAGCTTAACTATTATACCATTGCAAACGTTTACAATCAGAATCAGAATCTGAAAATGTAAAATGTAGAAAGCTGGAGCGACAACGATCAGTGTGGTAATACTGTCACACAGGGGTGTGAAAAAAATGCAAAGAGACACTATAGATTTGAGTTACTGCTTAGGGCGTTAATGGCGAGAGGGAAGAAGCTGTTTGAATGTCTGCTGGTTTTGGTGCGCATGGTTTGATCGCGCTTACCTGAAGGGAGTAGCTGGAAGAGGGTGGGGGGGGGGGGTCCAGTAGCATTTTCCGTGCCCTTGTCTTGGTTCTTGCAGTGTGCAAGTCCTCGAGAATGGGTAGGGCGGCGGCAATGATTTTTTTTCCTCAGCCCTAACTGTCTGTGGCAGTCGGATTTTGTCCTTTTTTTGTGGCGGCCGGAACAAGACTGTGATGGAGGAACACAGGACTGATTCGATGACTGCTGTGTAGAACTGTCTCAGCAGCTCCTGTGGCAAGCCATGTTTCCTTAGCAACCTCAGGAAGTACATCCCCTGCTGGATACAGTTAATGTTGGCCTCCGACTTCATGTCCTGAGAGACTATGATTCCCAGGAACTTGAAAGTCTCGACGATTGACACAGGGGCAGCTGTGGGGAAGGATGTTTCCTGAAGTCCACAATCGTTCACCTCCACGTTGTGTTGGCTGCACCAGAGCGCCAGCTGCTCGACTTCTTGTCGGCACGCAGACTCGTCGCCGTCTTTGATTAAGCTGATGACTGTGGTGACGTCTGCGAACCTTCTGGGTTTGACAGTTGGGCCGGTTGAGGTGCAGTCGTTCATGTAGAGGGAGAAAAGCAGCGGAGAGAGGACGCATCCTTGAGGGGCCCCAGTGTTGATAATGTTGTCCTTCCCAGCCTCACCTGTTGTGTCCTGCCCGTCAGGAAGCCGAGGATCCACTGAAAGATCCACTGAGATGGAAAAGCATGGAGGTGAGGAGTTCCGAGATGATGGTGTTGAACGCAAAGCTGAAGTCCACAGACAGGATCCTTGCGTAGGTCTCTGTGCCGTTGAGGTGCTCCAGGATGTAGCGCAGCCCCATGTTGACTGCGTTGTCCACTGAACTGTTTGCCCGCTAGGCAAACTGTAGGGGATCCAGCAGGGGGTCCGATGTTCTTCTTCAGGTGGTCCAGCACAAGGCGTTTGAAGGAATGTGAAATGTAGAAATGTGCAAATGGAACAATCTGCTTTGGGAAAATTGTACCTGCAACACTGTTGGAATTACAGTGCAGTCGTCCTACTTTCCTTTGGGCCACGAATTCTCATCCACGACACAACAATTATTGACACTTGCTCAAAAAAGCTCATTTCAGTTATTTGGAGGAAGCCGACCAAGCTGATTTGCTTTAGGTCTGCACACCGATGATACGAAAAACAAATAATCTAATACAATCATCCCAAAAGACAATTGTTTCACCTGGATGGCTTGCCAACAGAGCCTTTTATTTTCTGGACCATTGTGCGTCCTTGTAACAAAGGCCAGACTATTCCCAGGACAGGATGGGAGGCAACCTCGTGAGATAAACCTTTATTGAGTTACACCCAGACCAACTCTGATGACATTTGAGAGGTGCAACGGTCCAATCATGACCTCCTGATGACGAACGGCTCTGAACCTGTTTAGACAAAACAACTTGGGATGGCCTTTAGGAGAAGCTTAAAGGGTTCAACAAAAAAAAAAAAAAGGCGTCTGCTTCCTGGAGGATTTCCTGCTCAACAACACAAAACCACCCCTCATGCAAGCATCATCAGTCTATTATAATACTGCACATTCAACAAAGAGCTTTGTTGCAAAGTTATTGCAATTATTTGTCTGTTCAGTTCAAGTGTTGGTTGTCAGTGAACATGCTTGGAATGTTTATCATGCAAAATGGTACGCCCAGTTTGCGGTGAGACTGAAATTCCAATCTTGTTGACGAGGTTTCAATTGAACTCTATGATTTGGTTGCTTGCAAATGACAGCTTTGTTATTAGGCAGGATAGCAATCACGACGGTCACACCAGGACACACATGTGCAGTACATATTCACAAAAATGCAGCCAAACATCCCATTGCAAACACATTCTGGGAAGCTCTTCAAGTCCAAATCTGCTCCAAATTAGAATTGAAAGGTCAATGTCTGGTTAGCACTTTCGCCTCACAGAGCAGAGGTGCAGGGTTCGATTCAGGCTCCGGCCTTCCTCCGTGTTTGCATGTTCTCCCCGTGCCTGTGTGGGTTTCTCCGGGTACTCCCGTTTCCTCCCGCGTTCCAAAAACACGCATGGCAGGTTAATGGAACACTCTAAATTGTCCCTAGGTGTGATTGTGAGCACGAGTGGTTGTTCGTCTATGTGTGCCCTGTGATTGGCTAGCAACCAGTTCAGGGTGTAACCCTCAGACTGCCCAAAGATAGCTGGGATAGGCTCCAGAGGTTGAGGCATCCAATGGCCGCTCAGTGAGTTGAACACTGGAGAGAAATGCTCAAGTCATGCGTGTTAAGTGACGGCGGTTCGAATTTAGTGACCTATCTTTTGCCTGAAGCCCAAATTCCACTGCCACAAGGGAATTCAGACTTATGTAATAGTTCATGGACTATAAAGTGTGGCTGATCCAATTAAGAAGACTTTCTATGAACACACTCTAGCTCGGGGTGGTCAACCAGTCAGAGCCTAAGAGCCAAATTTTTTACTGTGTTACTGCAAAGAGCCACACACGGAGGCGTGTGCACGCACGCACGCACGCACGCACACACACACGCACGCACGACCGTGCACATTTGCATACACGCCACGACGAGCAACAGCCGCAGCGTCCAAAAATAAATGAAACCAAAAGTGACAAAAACACATCTTTTTTCCCCCCATTTCTTCCTCCCACCGCTCGTGGTTGACTTGGGACCAGTCCGCTGGCTCTTGGTCGATTGTGATCGGGTATTGGGCACCCCTGCCTTAAAAACAGAGGTAATTCGCTGACGAGCTTAGCACTTAGCCCCGTTGTCTGCGCGTGAGCGGTGATTCAGTTATCTGATTGGTTGCCCTCTATGTCAATCAAATAACGGGATTGCTGATTGGCTGACGTAGTACGTTCTGTGTATTAAGCACCGTTGATTGAATGGCAGCGCCTTCGCCGAGGCATTTTCCACAATTGTGTGAAAGCCCGAGAGCCGAATTGAACCAGCCAAAGAGCCGCATGCGGCTCGCGAGCCGCGGGTTGGCCACCCCTGCTCTAGCTGCTGCCCTGCAGGTTTTTTTTTATTTTTTAAAATCTTAACAGTTTCAGTTCACACTAGGTCTGTATGTAAATGAGCTGGATAGTATTTCGGCCATGTGAGGTTAACTAACTCGGAGCTAAGATTAGATAGATTACATACATAGATAGCGAGAGAGAGAGAGAGAGAGAGAGATGATGATGATGATGATAGATAGATAGCTAGAGTTCTACATTTGAGTGTAAAACGGTTGATGGTTGAAGACCTAAATCATAGGTATGGGAAAACGTTTTTTAACCTGAAATTAAAACCACTTTATTGGTATGTTTTAAATAATTATTCATTCATATTATTAATACTGATAATAAGGAAAGAGGGGGGGAGAGACTTAATGATTTTGGGTGGAGGGCGTATTATGGACAGGTGTGTGTTATTCATGATAGTTTGAGCCTTTTAATCTGTTTTGAAGCACCTGACTTGCTAAAAAGTAAGAATTACTTTGAATAAAGGAAACCATATTCAGTTTTCATGAAACTTTTAGGGGTCCCTGGAAGTTTCGAGGCACCATTTAATTGCCTGGGCTTGCCGAATGGTAAATCTGCCTCTGGTTATCACTGTGATTTTTAAAAAAAGGGCACACGCGATTGTGTGATCACACATAGCTTCCCCTGACGACCGTCCCAAAATAAGAAAAAGAAAATTCCTCGCATGATCTGTCCCGTCTTCCACCAAATTGCTATTATTTGCCAAATTCAGACAGGTTATGTAATTTACAACTGTAGCTTGATATGCAAAAGAACAACAACGACATAATAGCAAGTTAGAATCCGTTTTTTTTTTTTAATGTTCTTCAGTCATATTGTCTGCAGTTCTGCCCGACATGTTCCTAATGTCATCCATCTAGAGTCCCCAATCCGGGGTTTGTTTGTTTTTGCTGCGAGCACATCAGCGTGCACGCGGTGGGCCGGTCCGTGACGTCACGCCTCGCTCATGTAGAACCAATGAGGAGGCAGCGGCTCTGCACAAAACTGGCTGCTTCTGGTTTGCACGCATACATACAAAAGCTGAGCCGGTGTGCTGCAGGCGAACCATTGGCACAAAAGCGAGCCGGCGGTGCCACAGCGTGACGTTTTAGCGGCGTGAAGACGACGAGACACTCGGGGTAAGTGCGGCTGGAGACATGACACGAGGGCTCGTGTTTTTTTTTTGGGGGGGGGGGGGGTGGGCTAACAGCACGTCACTTGAAAGAAAGCAAAACAGAACCCCCTCGTTTTGTTTACGGCTGGTCTCGTTCGGCCCCGTCCCGCAAACACTCTCACACCGGTGTCACGCAAACACACAAAAAGACTTCTGAGTAGAGAACAGATGATACGCTCTCGTTTGTTTGCTTTTGAAACGAGTTATTACTGTTTGGTTCCCTGTGCGCGCGCGGTATATTTCTCTTATTGTTTGTCTGCTTTCTTTTATTTGAACAAAATGGTCTTTGTATGCTGATGATGTGAAAACTCACTTGTGTTTGTGTCCCGCTGCCACTGTGGCATCGCAGGTTCTACGTGACGCACAGGCGTGCGCAAACACACACACACACACACACACACACACACACACACACACACACACACACACACACAAGTTAGATCACCTAACTCGTCGACCACCCTTTTCTACTAACAACTATTAACAGTCTGTAACAATGACAAACAAGTTCAGATTTGGGATTGATCCAGGACACATGATTAAGTACACTTGCATAGACTCTGATAAGAATGCCAGACAATTTCATATTTTGTTTTATTCATTCATTGACTTATTTTTACTGTGGCTTTAGTTCATATTGGCGTCGAAGTTACGGTAAACTGGATTATCCACAGATCTGTTTCGAGTGGTTAGTTACCGTATCTAATTTCGCTCCAAATTAGTTAAACCCATGTGATCAATCCAGCTCCTTTACATACAGACCTGATGTGACCTGAAACCGTTAGGATTAAAAAAAAAAAAAAACCTGCAGGCAGCATAAACAGTGTGTTTATTAACCAGATCAGTAAGACTTTGGGGCCCATTTTAGTAGACTGGCACAGGTGCGCTCGGCGTGAAAATGGGTGGAAACGTATGTGCCAGTGCAAGTCTAGTTTTTGCGTGTTTTGGGCCATGTTGTACATGAAGCAGCCTCACCCATAAGACACCTGATATTTTGGTGACAGAAAGTAGTTTGTGCCTGGCGTAGAAGCGGGCGCATCATCATTTTCATGCAGGGACAATGGTTTAGTTGTGAATTTGGTATAAACACCTGACCCCCAGTGAGCATTTCTGGCTCGACTCCTAGCACATCTGCAAATTTAGTTACAAAAAGTAGACTCCGTTTTAGACTCACAAAAAGCAGGTCTAATTTGAGGCCCAGGCAGTGTAACTGGATTTTGACCTATTTGATTGGCGCGGCAGACAAATAGGCGCCCCTCGGATTTAAAGGGTGGACGTCATGTATTTGAATCATACATATGACATCAGTGTGGGACAATACCTATGAATCATTAATTGCATGGATTGCGCCGATGCGTCAGGCAGTGGTAGAACTGGAAACAGTTCAAGCACGAGCTGATTGGTTAATAACAAAGGCCGCATTCTGAAATTAATCGCAGCAGAGCGTGTCATCATCTGCCTTTTCAAACACACTCTTAGTATGCCGTCAGAATGCGCCCTGTGCAACTTTCCATAACATCACTTCTGATACAACTTAGGAAAGTTATTCTTTTTGGATGAAAATGGCTTACCTTAACTAGAATCTTGGCGATAACAATTGTAGCCAAGAGGTGGATTTCTGGTTGGTCTTTTGGTGCTGTAAATCCTTGTTGTAGTGTAGTAACACTTTTGATGTCATGACGACTGCTTCTTGTTTATTCTTCTACTTTTGTTTGGTGATTGGCAAATACCGCATGCTATAAAGACTTATACTGTGACTGCTTCGTTTTTCTTTCTTTCTTTCTCCAATAGAAACAGCCATCCCCCAGGAAATCCGCGCGGAGGCTGACCCATTTCCTGGGAGATGGTAACATGGCCACGTCACATGTTCAGATTAACGAGGTCAACACATTAGCGCGTTTGCTGATGGGCCATATGAAAATAATGTCAAACAGGTGCTTCTACGGATTGACATGGCTCTGTGGTGTGACACGGGCTTTTTTGTCTTTTTTTTTCCCTCTGACCTCACTCAGTAAGCACATGTTCAAGCCCGCACTTGGCATGCTAATGTGTCTGCGTCGCGACTGACACTTTTGGTCTGTCTGTCTCACGTCTTGGAAAGAGACAAAATGTTCGGACGGTCTATCGAGTAATAGCTATTTGTCACACACAGCTGCTCATGCTTTCAGCCTCGTGCGCTAAAATAATACGCTTTTTTTTTGTGCCAATGTCCCTTAGCAATATTATGATGTGAAATTGTTTTTTTCTTTTTTTTTTCGATTTGTGTCCAGTCTTGGGGTCTGACTGAAATAGAATAAGGCTGTGGGTCGTTTCAGGACTTCTCACAGAAAAACAAGAAGTTGTTGAGAAACAAAAAGAGTTGTAAATGCGGGTTACGAGTCAAGCCAAGTGGCAGCGCGTTTTAGTGGTGTCATGCATCATTTCACTACTCCGTTACAATCGAACTGCATGTGATTTCTTTTATTCAAATGACAGACTTAAGTCTTGTGATAGGCATCTTAATCAATTAAAGACTCAGTCATGGATTGCACGACAGCCCTAATCAAATGTTCATTTTTGCCAAGACATTTGGGACAGTCATATGCTTTCCCAGTAGCAACATGACAAGTGGCCACCATCTTTGTCGAATTTTCGCTAAAAACACGGTCGGACTTCAAATGCCTCTAAAATCCTCCAGAACAAATACATTCACGAAAAACCGTTGACCGCTCAAGTACATGGCGTATTTTCCTAGCCCCATTGCTGTTCTCACCAATCATCTTCCATTTGCGCTTGAGCTCCCAATTCTTGAATAAGTCTTAAGACGGCTACAAAAAAAAAACGCCCGTATTTTTTCACTTTTTCACATCCCTTTGATCAACTAGTGACCCAATACTTTCACACATGCAACCAAATCTGACGTGTCATCAAAGAATGCGCACGTTTGATGACAGGATGTTTGGATTGTGTGTTGCATTTACCTCCTGACACCCGCTGAGTCAGTGTGGCCGCTTCCCTTATTGACCAACTTTCATTCGTCCTTTCCAAACAGCCCAAGTTGCAGCGGAGCTCGGACGGCATGCAAAGTTGTGAAATCTCCTCAGACGGCGCTGATGATCCTCTTAGTAGCGGCCTACGCACTCCTCAGCAACCTCGAGTAGTTGTGATCGGTGCTGGCGTGGCTGGCCTCGCTGCAGCCAAGGTCCTGCTGAAGAGGGGCTTCACTGATGTCACAGTTCTAGAGGCCTTAGACCGCATCGGTGGGAGAGTTCAAAGTATTGACCATGGTGAGAAAGTGACGGGGGGGGGGGGCAATATAGAAAAACTGGCGCCATACTGACAGACGAAGGTCTTGTCTAACCACTCATTGCTGCCAGATAAAATAACCTGAGGTTGTCTTTAATTGATGACAATTTGGCAAAGTACAAGATATCACCTGACTCATCAGTTGGGGCCAAGTTCTTATCCGAAAATATCTCGTGGCACTACATTTACAGTACATACTTTAACTGAAGGAAAAACAATATGGCATGAGTGTCAAGATAGAAGTGGATCGCCCTGGCCGGTGTAGCTATATTATAATATTACAAAGAGCGGAAACGTGACAAATATCGGAAAGAGTATGAATATTTGAGAGCCCGTTTTCTTCCATTCACTGACTGCACTCGTGAATTTCTGCAACTCTTCACACTTTGCTTCTTTTTCACCTGCAGGTAGATATAAATATATTGAAGTAATATTGTAAACCAATATACTGTATTTACTGGATATACTTTCTTGGTACGGCTGAGCGAAGGCTGTCTGTCTGTCTGTCACTTTATATCTGTAAATGTATATTTTTGTTGTTGCATTTCAATGACACAGACTCTGCACGCTTCACTTTTTCCATCTACAGGTACATATACAATTATAGCTACAGTTAAGTATTATTGTAAAACACAATATATGGCTGGATTTCGCGTTGAAGCGATTCCTTTTGAATTGGCCCCTTGTAATTCCGATGCATTGTCTCGCAGGTGAAACAGCTATGGAGCTCGGAGCGACTTGGATCCACGGCGGCAATGGGAACCCGGTGTACCACCTAGCCGAGGACAACGGCCTGCTGGAACAAACCACAGATGGCGAGAGGAGCATCGGGCGCATCAGCTTGTACAGCAAGAACGGCGTCGCTCACTACCTGACCAATGTTGGCAAGAGGATCCCCAAGGACCTGGTGGAGGAGTTCAGCGACCTTTACAATGAGGTGAGAGGACAGCAGGAGCACATTATTTAAGCCCGACTGCCATCATCATCTTTGAACGTTGCATCATCTAGTGAGAGCCCAATCAAACATCTTTGCGGGACAAGACCTTAGTGACAGTCAAACGCTTTGTGTTGTGCAAATCATAGAGCCCTTCATTGTGCATTATGAGCACGGCGGTATAATGCAGACATTTGTAAAAGCGGTGTAAGTGACACACACAAACACACACACACACACACACACAACCCTTGTTTTGTTGTTGTTTTTCCCTAAGCGCCTATGGGATTTTTTTTTTCAAAATATCACACACCAGACGACCAAAACTGGATGTAGCAGATTAGGAGTCAAGCATGTTATTAAAATTAAGCGAAGAAGGTCAGCACAGTAGTAGTTTCTTTTCTTGACTATTTCCATTGCAGTCCCAGAAAAAAAAAAACCTGAATTACAGACCCCCACCCAACTGGACTTGCAATGCACAAATAAGAGGGCCGTGTATGGAGAAGGCATCCCGAAGACCAAAGATACGCAATCCACCTTAAATGACTCCTCTCTGCATTGGGGAGCAAGTGGGATCTTTTCACTGTCCGTCTGATCTCTTGCCAGAGTTGACGTCCAGCGGCTTGTGTGGCTGCAAACAGTAGAATCATATCTGGAAAGCTTTCAACTCTTCATTCAACTCTGCCACAACCAGATCACATTGTTCTTCCAAATTTCCCTCATTTCAAATTGCAAGAAACCTAAATTGCCCCACATGAGGCACGACTAATCTCTCCAACTGAAAAAAAGGAGTGTGACCTCCACGGCTAAAATTCACTCTTTAATCCGTTGCGTGCAAAGACGTGTTTTACAGCGGCATGAGTCAAGTAGAACTGGAAACTGGGAACTCAGGTTTTTTGGGGGGGGTTTTTTTTTTTTGCAGTCAAGTGACTCAAAGTGGCACCAAAAATTTCAAGGAAATTAAGGTGTACAAGACAAAAACAAAACAAAGAATGTGACCAAAATGAGACAAAGACGCTCAACATCACAGCTGACCTGAACTTAGCTTGCTCACTTCCCCAACCACATTCTCAGTAGTTTATTTTTTTATTTCTTCTCTCAAAGACTTCTTTTTTTTTAACTCAAGTTCTAAAGGCTCTGGGTTATTCATCTTGGTCTTTCCCCCCTGCCCCCACACATAAAAAACTGGAACATCCTGGCATCTGAAATGGCCGTGTCGACGTTTTACATCCAATGTGGGATGTGACCCATGTTTTGACTAAACCGTCCGAATTCAGCTGGGAGCGACTCCAGTTCACCCGTGGAGGCTAGGGTGGATGGAGAAAAGGTCGCGCGGTCTCCTGAAACTTCTATTCCAGTTCACCGCTGTGGCTGTCTTCCTCATTTGACCTCCGTCGTCGGCACATCCTTCTTCCTCTTTTCGCAGACTGATGACGGTCCGTCTCGTTTGCCTCTGTTGCCTTCCTTTAGGTGTACCAGCTGACTCAAGAGTTTTTCCAGCATGGGAAGCCCGTTGGGGCCGAAAGCCAGAACAGCGTTGGCATCTTTACACGAGATGTGGTGCGCAAGCGGATTATGATGGATCCTGATGATTCCGAGAACACCAAGAAGCTCAAGTTGTCCATGCTTCAACAGTACCTCAAGGTGTGTGTGTGTGTTGGGGGAGGGGGGGGCATCTTTGCGGGCGTTACCCCCTGCGGTCTTCCACAGCTGCGGAACAAAACACAGCTGGTGCACACTAATTGAAAATCTATTTTGAATACATCCATCCATCCATTTTCCGAACCGCTTTATCCTCACAAGGGTCGCAGGGCGTACTGGAGCCTATCCCAGCCGTCTTCGAGCAGTAGGCGGGGGACACCCTGAACCAGTTGCCAGCCAATCGCAGGGCACACAGAGACGAACAACCATCCGCGCTCACACTCACACCTAGGGACAATTTCGAGTGTTCAATCAACCTGCCATGCATGTTTTTGGAATGTGGGAGGAAACTGGAGTACCCGGAGAAAACCCACGCAGGCACAGGGAGAACATGCAAACAACACACAGGAAGGCCGGAGCTGGAATCGAACTCGGTACCTCTGCACTGTGAGGTTGACACGCTAACCACTCGACCACCAGGCCGCCTATTTTGAATACAGTCCTCCTGAAAACCCGGACCAGATGGTCAATGAGGAAACGTCCACAGCAAGCAAGGCCTCCTTGACCGTTTTGTCTCATCTTCGACTCAGCGAACTCCCTTCTCTGATCGGCTGACAAGTTTTACTTAAAAATATCCAGTAAGTGCTCGTACGGGCCAAATTCTGAGACGTCGAAGGATCAAAATTACCGTGACGTTTCAAACGTTGACACACAGTAAGAACTCGACTTCACTAGTGTAAAATGGAAGATTATCGGTGAGAAGCGCAGTGTGGGCATAGGTCATGCACTTTGGAGTCAGTTGTTATTTTAGGGAATTTGTTAGGGGGGGGGGGGTGAGTTTAGAGGCATTTGAGGTACTGATTCAATTTTGTATTTTTTTTTTTCAAGAAACTTCCACAGAGACAGCAGCCACCTGTGAAGTTGCTAACAAGGTTGTCACAAATTTAAGGAAGGTTGTCTTTCCTTAGGTCGAGAGTTGTGAAAGCAGCTCACCCAACATGGATGAGGTGTCTCTGAGTGACTTTGGCGAGTGGACCGAGATCCCCGGTGCGCATCACGTCATTCCCGCAGGCTTCAATAAGATCGTGGAGCTCCTGGCCAGCGAGATCCCCCCTCATACCATCTGCCTTAGAAAACCAGTCCGCTGCATCCACTGGAACTACTCTGCCCAGCGTGACGAGTCGATCGGCAAGCGTGACGACTTCAACCGGGACAACAACCACAATCGAAACAACGCTGGGCGCCACGGTCCCCCGAAGGCGGGGAAGCCCATTTGGGTGGAGTGCGAAGACGAGGAGTGGATCATGGCCGACCACGTGATCGTGACGGTCTCCTTAGGTTTTATGAAGTACAACCACGAGGCCATGTTCTCCCCTTCTCTACCAGAGGACAAGGTGCTGGCCATTGAGAGGCTGGGCATCAGCACCACGGATAAGATTTTCTTAGAGTACGCCGAGCCATTCTGGAGCCCCGAGTGTAACAGCATTCAGTTTGTTTGGGAAGACGAGGCCCAGCTGGAACAGCTGACTTACCCCGAGGAGCTGTGGTATAAGAAGATCAGCAGCTTCGACGTGCTCTACCCCGCAGAGCGCTACGGCTACCTGCTGAGTGGCTGGATATGTGGCGAGGAGGCCGTCTACATGGAGCGCTGCGATGATGAAACTGTCGCGGAGACGTGCACAGAGCTGCTCAGGCACTTTACAGGTCAGAACAGCCACAAACAAAATGCATTATGAGCACGTGTAAGCTTGTAAGACATCTCGTCGTCGCCATCGTGTAAAATCCCACATTCCCAAACAGGTTTGGTTCAGTCGGTACACATTGTACTGTACCAACCCACTTTTAAGCACGCCTTTATACCAGTCCCAGTAGCTAAGCCCACCGCTGGTCTTTGATTGGTCTCAATGTCCACTTCCAAGAGAAAGGAGCAGAACAAATCGTGTCATTTCAAAAAACGGGATTCACATCAGGGAGAGGAATTTACGCTATTTTGATGTTTGTTTTCTGTTAGCAGTGCACAGCCCTGTACCATGCGGCATTTGTTTATGTAATTCATTGACAGAGACTCTACATTCTTCCGGGTGGTATCACGTTCAGATGGTATAACGAGTAAAAATATTGCGGCTTGTTGCTGGGTAGGTAAATTAGTAAATGTAAAGAAAAAATAAAGCAATTGTCTAAACTGTTGTGCAGACAATCAAACCATGTCGTACAAGAGTAAAAGAACTTATTTCTCAGGAAAAACAGTAGCTAGCTATTTCTCTGCTTTGTAAAATAATGGATATGAATTGATGTTAGCTATCTAGTTAGCGAGTTATTCGAGTCTGTATCAAGTCCATACAGTGGAGACCCGCATACTCGCGGATTCCCATAATCACGGATTTCTTTTCATTTTTTTTCCCAATGTTTGTTTTGTTTTTGAGGGGTTTTCTCCCCTCCCCATTTCCCCATTTTGGTTGTTGTTGTTATTGTGGAAAACGCATGTTGAAGGTTGATCTGCGTTTTTTTTGAAGATTTTTTGAGTTAGAAATAAAATAAAATAAATTATCCCAATACTTTTCAATGGGCGTTAGTAATGGAGAGATTGTTGCTCTTTGCGGGCCGGCCCAGTCCCTCCGAATAGCGGGGGCCCACTGACTTATTTATTTTACCAATCGTAGACACGCTAACTCCCATAGTTGGCTGCCAATGTTGATTTAAAGCCAGCATTATAAGATAAGATAAGATAAGAAAACCTTTATTAGTCTCGCAATGGAGAAATTCCCAATTCACAGCAGCAAAGTTATGAAAGGAAGAAGTAGAACAACAAAATATAGGAGCTGCTGGAAAGGCAGCCACTCTCGCGGCGCCATTTTGAAGTCAAAATAACACAACACAACACAGGACACAGACAGTCGTGCAATCTTTACCACTTTTCTGCATACATTTTGTTGTCTGAAGCAGTTATAGATGAAAGAGGAGAGGATCAAAGTGTCCTTTCACCAGTGGATCAGAGACATCATGCTGAAAATGTGCACACGTCTGCTACAAGCTTAGTTTTGAAAGCAAACACGAAGCTGTAGCGTCCATTGACGAAAAGAGATTAGTTCACTTCTCCTGTCCCACGTAATCCGCTTCAAACTCCAAGTCGCGACTCCCAGTTCCAAATCCGCATCGGCGCTCCGCGCTAACGCTCCTTTCTTCTCATCGTCGGCTCCTCAAGACTTACATCCATCCAGCCGCAGACCGTTCAACAGCACCGATCTCTCCGCTGAACAAAGCGGGGCTGTGAAAAATGCTGCCCATTCCAGGCGCAAGACACAAGCGCCTCGGGACTGTCCAGCAACGACAGTCAAATGGCGCCGACATTCCTCCCAGTCAAAAACAGTGCTGGTATACCCATGCTGCCGAGAAGGCGCAACCACCAAGCACAGAGTCTCCTCCTTGATGAATGTCGTGGCCAAAAAATGCTGAAAAAAGTCCACATCAGGTCCACGCGACGTAACAACAAACACAAAGTGACAAAACAAACACAAAAACAAAAAAAAAAGCAAGGCTCATGAGAGCACTTGCTGACGGCTGCCTACTCGGGCGCCATCTTGACTTTTTATTTTTACTCTTGATTATAACGCTATCTTTACCTTGAATTTGTCAAAGGGTGACGGTGACTGCTCGCACGCACAACAAAAGTTGCGACGTTTCATGCAAAGAAACAAACACAAAAACAACAACAGCTCAGACTGACGATGAAATTGTTTAGCTATTCCGAATGCGTGTCTAGCTAACTAGCCCGTGCCAACTGGAAATGTGGTAAAGAAATACTGCCGCCTCTGATAGGCCAGATGAAATGACATTTTGTCCAGTTTCATGTTGCCATCCAATAGGCATTCATTCTTTACTGATCTTCAACATTTGAGAGTAATTGTCTCCAAATATACACACGGTAGCCGAGGTGTACAGTTAGAACACCACGCGCCATGATTTTGAATCAATATTTTCACATTCACTGTGAAAAGATATTCATTCCAAGGCTGCTTTCAGATCATCGTATCAAAACAGTACAGTTGCAGAATCTAACTACAGCGCTGTGTGCCGATTATGGTATGTGAATATGAGCCAAGGCAGCTGCTCCAGTTCTGAGGTTCTGGGTTTGACTCTTGGCTCCCTCCTTCCTATGTGGACAAGTGCTTTGAGGAAAGGAAAAAAAAAAAGAATGGACCACACACTGATTACTATCATCAGCCATCTAAGATTAACTTCATAATTGAAACGTAGGAGGTATCATCTTTCAAATCGGAGTTGAACCGAGCTGCTAATGCCACGCGGGTTCATCGTGAACTCACAGAAGTTGGTCAGCTTTGTGACTCTCTGTAGCACGAAAATTTGGCCGCATCGTCAGTGACAAAATCAGGTTTGGACCAATGACATCATAAAATACACCAGTGTTGACTAAATGACTCATTTAGTGTTAGTCCAGTAAGCAGTGTGTGTCAACAACTTCAATAACTCGCCGTGAGTCAGATAAAAGGCAGGTTTGGCTTTTCTTGATTTTTGATACATTCACTACATAAATATGCGCATGTTTGAGAGATTATGAAGAATGTAAATAGAAATACAGTGGCCAAACTGTCATAAAATCTTGACGTGCTCTGACAATGTTTTAAATATTTTAACACTTTACTGTCATAACTGCTCATATTCTGAGCATGATGAGATGATTTGTGTACACTAGTTTTGTCAAAAGGGGGTGGCTAGCTGTAGATGAGTTGACTCCGTGCACCAAACTATTTAAGAAACCTAGAATGGGTGTACGCACCATTTAATACGTCACGAGGGCCGCAGGCATGTTGGAGCCTACCCCAGGTACACCCTGAACCGGTTGCCAGCCAATCGCAGGGCACACATAGACAAACAAGCATTTGCTCTCACAATCACACCTAGGGACAATATAGAGTGTTCAATTAACCTTCCATGCATATTTTTGAAATACATGAGGAAACCAGAGTACCCACAGAAAGCCACGCAGGCACGGGGTGAACTCCACACAGGAAGGCCGGAGCCAGAATCGAACCATGCACCTCTGCCCTGTGAGGCAGACGTGCTAACCAGTCGCCCATGGGCTGCCAGAATGGTATTTCGTTTGGATTCGTTTCTTTACTGTGGTCTATAAGAACCCAGACAATAACCACCAAAGCATCAACACCATGCATTTAGCATGTACACAGTCATAACCCCATGTTACTGTACATTAACGACGGTATTCAGTCGTGAAATCTTTCAACACATACAAACCACCGACAAATGAAGCTCGATGACATTCACTCCAGATTCAACACGCACTTCTACCATAACAAATTTGAAAGGCAACTCGTGCCAGGATGCGCAGATAATGGAGAACGACCGTGGTTTCGACTCCGTAAGCAGCAGCAGGAATAGGTTATTGTCGAGCGTGGGATGAAGTGCTTCTTGTCATGAGGCCAGCGGGAGTCGTATGCTGACTGTCAGCTGCACACAGTCTGGTCAACGGGGTTTAATCCCATCACTAGCGTTTTAATTACACATCTACTTACCAGTGGTTTGTCGCAGATTAGGAGTCGTGGTTACACACTCCGATTTCCATCTTCAGTGAGACCCTGTATTAAAAGTGCAAGGATGACCGTAAGGCAAGGCAAGGCAGCTTTATCTACACATTGCACATTCCGTAAAAGAGGCAACTCAATGTGCTTCACAGAAACAAAACCAACACCTTAAAAGCAGTTAGAAAACACAACAGCAAACGACATTTAGAAGCAGAGGGAAAAAAGGTACATTGACATCATTCAACACATGAACAGAAAACTTTAAAAAAAATTAAAAGTAAATTAAGGAAATAATATTTAATAATATTATTTTAGTATTTTTATTTTATATATATATAATACAATATAATAAAATAAAAATGAAAAAAAAGGAAATAAAAGTAGGTTTCTAAAAATTACTAAAAGACCATACTGTGAATTTGATTTAAATTTTTTTTTTTTTTTTTAAAGCATTGTCAACGGTATGCGGGGCGGCAAGAGTTGAACCTGGATTTAAAAGCATTTACTTTCGGGGCAGACTTCACTTCTGTTTGCATCTTATTGCATAACAGCTAAATGTGGCTTCACCGCGTTTGCTTTCAACTCTGGCCTCGACCAATTGACCCGAGTCTGCAGAAAGTGAATTAGATAAAAGGGATTAGGCTCCCGATAAAAATGTCAGTTTGAGTAGTTCACTCGCAAGCTGTCTGGGAGGTGCAAGTCAAATCAAGGCAAGAGAAATGACAGTAAAGACGACAATGTGCAGGATGTCAGCGAATTCTGTGACAAAGTCAGAGCGTGAAGATTTTTTTGGACGGTGGGGTTGTCAACGTCTCCTCCACGTTTATCATAGTTGTGGATTTTTTATTAGCTTTTAATTTCATTTTGATTTTTGTTTTTAAGCTTCTGATAGTTTTAATTAGTTTTTAGAGCAAGTTTTTGTTTGTATTTTTTCACGAATGCCGTGTGAATTGTCAAGTGCTGTATAAAATAAAAAAAGGCCACTAAAGTATTGTATACTCCAGTAAAATACAATTCTCAAATGACCGATTGACCTTTGTTCTTCTGTGCGGATGCACAGCAACGCTGAAATAAATCCATTTAAAATGAACCCGGAAAGCTCATGAATGCCGTTGACTGACAAAAACGAGGGACATTTTCAATGTAATTGCAGTTAGTCTTAGTTTTACAATCCTAAGATTGTCGTTTCAGTTTTTCATGAATGAAAATGTTTTTCCGTTCAATGTAAGTGATTTCATTTGTTTTCGTTAACTCGAATAACCTAACTATGTCTTCTTTGATATTTTTTGAATTGCCCCATGGTACCGACATGTTTGCACTGCAGATGATCAAAAACCTCGCTGGTAACGGGAGCCCTCTTGCTCCTCGCCGGCATAACAATACGCATCTTTGTTGGCCAGTTAGGAGCAAACAAGTTGTGCATCTGTAATTTCATTTGATCATTCGCTGTGCTTACTTTAGTCTTGGGGCACTGAAAAATGTACTGAAGGTCCATTGTCCACTTTAAAGGCCCTTGCTCTTTGTCCGGAAGTTACTGTATTTTTGGTAATGTCCTGTTTGTCGTGTAAAGATGTCGTGGCAAAAATGCCCAAAGGCAGGTGGTGACTATAGGCTAACAAAGCGTTCTGATAGGCTGAGGACAGAGGTAGAGGTACGACATTACACCTGCACTCCCATTGTCATGAAGAAGTACATTTATTGAACTTCCCATGCTCGACGAGCTCAATAATGAATATACACCAGCATGAGGAGAGATTAAGTTCCATTTCTTCTAGCGCTCCAACGAATGATTTTTAAGAAGCGATTCATCCGAGGCTGATTTTGTCAATGAACCGGATCAAAATTAAATCTCCATCGCTTTTCTCAAAAACTTGACATTTCAAAGTGACAGTGCGGAAAATACACAAACATGACTTAGGATTCGGTAACTGGTTTGGCTTGTAACGTGTCAGAAAATAGGCCCAGAAAAAATGGCTTTCTTAAGTAAAAGCAAATGTGTTTTGTTTCAAGTGGTCAATAGCAAATTTTAATCAGAGATGGCTTGATGTGTCCCGAAACGTATTTGACAGATTTTACAAAAATATCTCTACTTTTTTTTTCCAAGCAGATCTGTTTTTTGAGATATGATCTTTTGTTTTTAAGTTTAATAGGTTGCGCAATATGGATTTTACCATGCAATGTAATTTATAGCGATAACGTTCCAGAAAAAAAAAAAACACCTCACGTGAGCTCCGTGATGTAAACAACAAGAAGAAAGCAGGAATGACATTTGCGGCGTGCACTTTTAGTAATCGATTTGTAACAATTTTATTGATTCGCTACTGCAGTCCTAGTACTGTACTTAAAAGGTAAATGTACATAATGACTGCTTATCTTACTTGATTAAAAAAAAAAAAAAAAAAAAGACAATTTTTAACATTATGTACATTTAATTCACTGATTTGTGATTAGCATAGCGCTCTTTGAAAAATGCTGTCATAGAACAATTGTGAACAACCTGTTTTCCCGGTGTAGCAATCGAATGACGTCAAACAACGGGAAGTTACGCTTGAGGTTTCTGAAATCAACAGGAAGTGAAAATGTCACCACTTGAAGCAACCGGCCACTGAAAGAGGAACTCTGACGAACACGACGTAGTAACAGGCCTCAAGCAAACCAAGTACGAGGCATTTAAATCAAATCGGGAGAACGTCATTCACTCAAGACGCAAGTCCAGTCTCATGGAAGTCTACCGAGACTGCATATCATGTAAAATGATGCTAATCGTCTTTTATCTACAGGGAACCCCGACATTCCAAAGCCCCGGCGCATCCTGCGCTCCTCCTGGGGTAGCAACCAATACTTTCGAGGGTCCTACTCCTTTGCCAGGGTAGGCTCCAGTGGCGGAGACTTTGAGAGGCTGGCCACGCCGCTGCCTGACGCCAACAGCACCAAGGCTCCGGTAACTGTTACGAGACTTTATTTTTTTAATGAAAAAAGTGTATGCGTGACACAACCTTTTGTCATTAGTCTGTCAGGTGAACTCGTTGTTTAAATAATGTTTAAATGTTTTTAAAGTTCTCGACTGGTTCAGTTGAATGGTAAACAATAAATTGCCCTTAAGTGCCAGCAGACTATGTTGCGAATCAAGGAAAAAACCTGCACCGTCATGTAGATTATAAATATGTAAATATATTAAAAGATATGAACCGGTTTGATGATATGTGACTAAGGCAAAAGTC
Source organism: Hippocampus guttulatus (assembly GCF_054856545.1). NCBI lineage: Eukaryota > Metazoa > Chordata > Actinopteri > Syngnathiformes > Syngnathidae > Hippocampus > Hippocampus guttulatus. The sequence goes on along the minus strand of NC_141269.1, from coordinate 6,535,891 downwards.
AAACAAACACTACAGTGCCTTTTTTTAAGAACCATTGCGCGACAGAATGTATGATGGGGGAAAAACAGATAGCCTCCCCTACCCCCCAAAATGTCACAATGACACAGACGCCATTTTCACCTTGAATACTGTATCTCTCTTGCTTCCTCTCGTCAGCCCCTGCAGCTCCTGTTCGCTGGCGAGGCCACCCACCGCAAATACTATTCCACTACCCATGGTGCATTGTTGTCCGGACAGCGAGAGGCCTACCGTCTGGTGGAGATGTACCAGGACTGGCACACCACTGAACACCACAAAGCCTAATATGTAAATATAAGCAAAAAACAAACAAACAAAAAAACCTTTGATTCATCTGAAAAACAAACACTTTTTAAAAAATAAATCTTACGGCTTAATTTATATTATATAATATATAGGTGGTGGGCATTATTACTTTTGGTAATGTTTTTCTGTACTGTAGATGCAAATCACGCCACATTTATGTCAGGTGAAACACTGAAAGTTTGCCAATGGTGCTATGTCATTTCTTTTCTTGACCACTCAAAAATTATGCTTTTTTTTTAAATGCAAAAAAAAAAACATTTAATGTCTTTAATAACACAGTAACTGTGGTTTAACCTTTTTTTAATGTCAGTGCCTTCTTGATCTAATGTTTTAAAAAATATATACATAGAAAAATGCTGAACTTTTAAACAAATTAAATGGTTCTACTGTCATCTCACAAGACCATTCTGTTGTCATTGTCCTGTTTTTTTTGGGGGGGGGGGTCACGGGACAATTTGGAGAGGAAACAGAAGAGAACGTGCAGACAGCTAAACTTTGATGACGAGATGATGGTGAGTGGCCAAAGCTTTGATCAAAAACTAGCATTCCGTTTTATCGGCATATTGATAGGTGGACGGGTTATCTCGGCCAAGTAAAAGTGCCGATAGAAGCGGTGCGTTATCAAACCCTACGTAATTGAACCGATCAGGACATCTGGGCCGGTCAGTGGAAGACAAAGTGCGAGTGATGACTGTGTCAACGCCACCGAGGAGCCTCGATGAGAGTCGACACAATCCCACGCAGAGCGGATTGGAAGTACAGACTGTTATGTTTGTGTACCCCTGTATCTACATATATATTCGGTATAAGGACTTCGAATGCAGATAGAATCTTACTTAAAAACAACAACAAAAAAACATTTCAAAGTAGTCTCCCAGCACTGTCACCAACTTTTCCCATCTGTGCACAAGCTTCCATATTCCCTCAGTGTAAAAAATCTTTGGGGGCTAAGAAAATGATTGATTAATATACAAGCATACCTCGGTTTTCGACCATATTCCGTTCCAGAAGGCTGTTCGAAATCCAATGCGATTTTATTAGCTCATGACGAGGGGCTAATACACTATGCAGAAATAACAACCAAAAAAGGTTAGATTTGCGTAAATTACAACAAACACGGCTGCTCACAATGAACGAACGTTATACGAGGCTTCCTCGTGTAAGGAAGCCGAGAGGAGTCGAGTGGCATGTTCGGGTTTGCTCAATTTGGTCGAAGACCAGTTTTCTGTCGTAATCCAAGCCATAAAAATCCCGAATTTTATGGTTGACATCCGATTTGGTCGATAAAAGAAACGTTCTAAAGCCGAGGTTTGATTGTGTTATAAAATATAAAATAAAATGCTGGAGGGTTTAGCCGGGGCTCCACGGAATTCTGATGGGACTACAATATTGTTAACATGCACCCATAAAACCACTCAGGTCCATGCAGTCATTTTGGACACCTGAAAATAGGGATTCCTAGTTACTTTAAAATATCATTTCGGCTTTCTCCCACCAAGAGGAACTCAAACAAAACCCATCTTTTGAAGCAGGTTTATTGATGACAAAAAATGAGAGATAAAACCATATATTGCAGTCATCGTCAGTTTGAACCTTCAACACCATTTTTCTTTTGTATTTTGCCGTCACGAGTGAAGTTCGTGGATGCCGTTCGCATTTGCAAAATACACACAAGAAAAAAACCGTCACACTTAATCACTGGGATAAGTGTTGAGATAATATGCAAAATACGATTCAGATAAACGGGTAGAGTAGAATCGTTCATACGTGAAGTACAAGTATGTACAGTGTGTACAATTTGAAGAGACTATCGATGCACGACGGTGACATTTGCTTAATCGGTTAAAGAAACAAACAAACAAAAAAAAGACTGACACCTGCAATGGCAGAATTCACGGGTTCATTTGGCACCTGTCGTCTGCTTCTCGCAGAGCATATTCAGCAGGACTCACGCTCGTGTATTCCGCTTACGTGATGCAAAACTCCCCAACTAACGTGTTTTATCATTGGGTCACGATCTGAAAAAGCAATCGACGCAAGATGCTAACTCGGACGATGATTCGCTTCTCAGCGGGCTTGATGATCATTCAAACAAAAGTGCATCTTATTGAGTCAAATACCTAGAAACAACCCAACATTTAGAAAAAAACAACACTCTTCAATAAACATCTGTAATATATTTGTATGTATATACTATATGTCTCTATATTTATTTATATATTTTTTTCTTTTACTAGCGCAACAACAGACGAGTCAACTCAAGTGAAATGTTATCAAACGGCAGGCAACCGAAGCTGTTGAACGTCACGTTTCTCGCCACAGTAGCAGAACATTGAAAAGGCAACTGAATGATGCGTCAACACAAACATGCCAACATTATACATTTTTTTCTTTTATATATATATATATATACATATATATATCGAAATAAATAGTGGCATTGTCATCTTTATCTTTAAATAATTTCCTTCTATATGTCCATGGTGCACATTTATAAAGTATCTTAAGACACAATTCAAAACACGACTGAGATACGTCATATAGTTCTCCAACGGCTTTCCCTCAACTTGAGAAGGCTCGGACAATGTAAACATCCGGAGACTTCCACCGGTGATCAGATTTTGCGGCTCTTCATTTTTTATTTATTTTTTTCAAATCAGATTTTTCTCTTTTCTTGTCATCAACATTATGTACAGAGTAGCCGACAGCAAAGGCAGGATTGTCGAAAATGTAAATGCAAGTCTATCATGTTACATCGTCGATTGTACAGCTTTAACCGAGAATGAAAAGCTGGATATATACAGTACACGTGTGTACATTCGCTGAAATTTGTGAGGAAGTGTAACGGGTTACATGTACTGATTACACCTTTGGACCTTGAACCACCTTCCCCGTGTAACACTGATAAATAATAAGATTAAGATATCCTTTATTTGTCCCACACTGGGGAAATTTACAATTTTAACAAAAATAATACTGGGGGGCAATCAAAATGAATAAAATTCCGATAACCGATGAATCGGTTGATGAATTTTAAAAAAAATCATATTTTTTCGTCCCTTAATGCTCGCAACAACAGAAATATGAATTACAGATAGAACACAATACTTTGTCCTTGGAGCTGAAAAAAAAAATCTGCAAACAGTGGCCTATTTTTTTGCCAAACAAACTTGATCATAAGACTACGATTAAATTGCCCAGCCAATTAATCAGTCAGGCCCAAAGGACCACGACCACATTTCCTCAAATAGTGACCGCTGCTCTAAATTTTATTTTTTTTGCTCAGGCTGACGGGTACAAATACAATTTTTTGCGCGGTACTAGTAAATATTAAAACATAGTAAAACATTTTCTTCAATTACAATAGAATTTTGATTTTAAGAATGTGTCTTCATTTAGGGTCGTGGGTTGGCCATTTCCTACACCCGGGACTGGTCGGGTATATCCAGTTGCAGTTCGTTGAAAATGAATAATTAGATGATACTAGATTGCATTTGTACAAGTACAATTGATTTCACTGCTGTGTGAAATTAGCACAAAAATACTGGTAAAATAGTGACATTGAAATGAAAAGGTAAATATATTATTTTATGTAAATCCATTCATCCATTATCTGAGCCGCTTATCCTCATGACGGTCGCGGGCATGGTGGAGCATATCGCAGATGGTCAGGCATGAAGCGGGGTACACCATGAAGTGGTTGCCAGCCAATCGCAGTGCACACATCGACAAACAACCATCCACGCTCACACCTCGGGACAATTTAGATTCTTCCATTAGCCTGCCATGCATGTTTTTGGAATGTGGGAGAAAACCGAAGTACCCGAAGAAAACCCACACGGGCACGGGGAGAACATGCAAACTCCACACAGGAAGGCCGGAGCTGGAATCGAACCCTGCACTTCTGGACTGTGAGGCCGACGCTCTAACTAGTCGACCACCGAGCCGCCCCATTTTATGTAAGTATGTATTAAATTATTTGTAACTCAAAAAAAAATACAACATTGAATTTGTAGAGGCCTTGTGACTGCTTCAACGCCTGGCGATCGCTACATTTAGTCAATAAACATCCCTGCCAACTATTTGAGGAAATAACACAATTTTCAAGATCCACTTAACATTGAACCCAGCAGGGGGGAGGCAAAAAAAAAAAAAACATCCCTGAAAGTTTGAAGATGACTTCAAAATGTTGGCCTGTAAAACGCTGATAAGGAACACGGCATGATTTGATGATGAGCTCCCCTCTGCGTGTAACAAAGCGGGTGTGCGAGCACGAAAACAAAAGTTCCATGCGCTAAATGTGCCACCTGCGATTATGTTTCCTGCTTTGACATGTCAAAGGCGTGTGCCTGAAAGCGAATGTGAGTTGCTGTCAGAAGCTTTTGTTCTGAGGCAAGCTTCTCTCACGTCATATTGCACGTTGAGCAAATCCATGGAATGCGACGGCTCTAGCAGCACAAGAGTTTGATTCTTCGTCACCTCCACAAATGCAGTTACGATGTACTTCTTCATTTAACCTTCACATCCTAGAAACAATGTGATCTCACAAGGAGAGTCGTGTCCACAGTTACCCGATTCTAAATCCGGAGTCATCCCTTTTATTTGCACTATCGATGGATTTAAGTATTGGGAGCCTACAAGCTCAATCGCATTCTCTTGCCACTTTTCCATTGCATGGTACCCACTCGGCTCAGCGCAACTCTACCGGTACTTGCTGTTGGAGCTTTTCCAATGGCAGAAGCAGGTACGACCAGGCTTCTGTATCGCCACCCTCCGAGAATATTGGCCAAAGTCATTTAATCAATTTTTTCCAGAAAACAAAAGCAAACAAACAAAAAAATGGACTGTACTTGTTGTGATGTTCATGTGAAGTGCAGAAATGAATCTGGAAAGGGCTCAAATTTAAACTTTTTTACATACAGGCAGCAGGCCATTATTGCACTTAGCCAGATTTATCAGAACATCCAGAAGCTGCTCGTCAATAGAGGGCGCTATGTGTGTGTGTGTGTGTGTACAGAGCAGTGTAGACATATCAGCAGTACACACACATATTAACTCATTCAGGACTAGCCAATTCTGGACCAAGTCTGAAAAGACGTTTAAGAACGTCTTTGGGAGTGAATTAGTTAACATACATTGAGAGAGAGAGAGAGAGAGAGAGAGACACACACACACATACAGACAGTGTCCCTGATGGCCCCTTACGCATCAAAATGCCGAGTTGACATCAGAACCACAACACTGTTTGCCTCATTTAACTCCTGATGACTCTTGACCACAAATGACAAAAAGTAAACACATGCGCTAATAATAGCTTGGCAGTGCCTCACTGCTTTACAATGCAGTTTTAGACAACCCAGTCTCCATTTTGATAAAACGTGGGACCTAATGCTGTTAATACAGAAGACCTCCTCCGTTCCTCCATTGTTCCTCCACATTCCGACTGATAGATTCAATAGAGTGCAGTTTTCCCAGTATGCTGAGAAGAACAAACACGTTGAAAACAACGGAAATGAGTCGAGCCAAGCCGAGCTACATTTGTGCAGTGGAGAACTGGGCGCCGTTGAAAAGTAAAATAAGTACGATTAGAAAGGTGCTTTTTGTGGCAATGCTGAGAGACAAACACTCACACATTCAAACATTCCGATTTTTTTAAACGATCATATCCAGCTATCAGTTTTCTTATTCCGCGTGCTGTCATTAGCTGACTCTGGGAGTAAGGCCAATAATCGGATGTTTTGTTGCACACATTTCCCTGCGAGTGCACAGCAAATGATTCAGACCTCACACATTCTGTCTCTGATTGGTTGATTTTCTTTGGGCGCTGTGTTGAAAAGAAAATCTCATTGGATGTACAAGATGAAGCCAAAGATTTAACACCCCCCCCCCCCCCTCCCAAAAATATTTCAGTCATGTGCTTTAACAAATATGACAAAAAGTGTTTTTCTTTAATTGCAAAGTTTCTCTTCAATTGATCATTAATTTTGATCAAGAAAATGTAATGAAATGCCCTTCCATAATCGGAATGGCGACGGTATCTTGTAATGCATTAACCTACATTGACCTCCCTATTTCTTTGGCATCTCTCAGCATTCACGCAATTTCTTCGGCCATTGCACAAGGGGCTTCCACAATTTAAGACTACCGTACCTTGGCGACGTAACCCGAATTCGTACACACTTTGGCACGCGTCGTAGCCCATCACAAAGCTACGTTAACGCAATAGGAGCGTCGCGTTGGTTTGAAAAACCGTTCGGGGCCATCAATATCAAACGGTAAGCACGGCGGTAAGAGTTCTTTGAAGCGTGGCGAAATCACATGCTTACGGCGCTCTGTGTCGTTAGGAATCCTGCCATCCGATTGTGATGACGGTCGAAAAAAATCCATCAGAAGGCGCCACCAGGAAGAATGAATTAACACCGTGACGACACTTGCGGTAGGAGCCGACCAAACTAGAAGGACATGAAATATTCCCACATTAATGGCACAACGGATTAAAAAAAAAAAAAAAAAACAATCTCACCGCGATGAGGGCGGACATGAATGGCACTGCTTTGGATTCTGCGTGCTGTTCTCTTTGTTTGCCTGATACATTTTTTTTTTTTTTATAAACACCATCAGGGAGGGAAAAAAAGGAGCAAAGGACGGTTGAGGAAATGCATGACTGCCAAACCTAGGAAGTAGGTGCAGCACGCTTCTTGTGCAGGAAGTTGAAGCATGAAGTGTAAATTCGGTCACAAGCCTCGGGCGTAAAATTTTGTCTCAAGCGGAAGGCTTAATGTTAACCCCACGCCCCTCGGGTCCACATCAGTTGCGAGTATTTCGACAATGAGATCCCACTCCAAGAAGCAACGTGATCCATAAAAGAAGGAATCAGTGCTTTTTTTTTTTCCTTTTGAAATAAATGTCATCCGGATCCCGCCATGAGACCACATCAAGTCACAACCATCAGAGCAGCGCAGCAGATGACGCCCCCCCCCCCCTCCCCGCAACAAACAACAAGTGTCTCCTCATGCATCAATGTGCACATTGAGCCTTAGTACATGTTCATCAAGGCGGCCCAGTGTTACACCCGTTGCAGCCGGGATGTGTTCACTTACTCTTACACACACACGCGCGCACGGAGCAGCGTCTTTCTTTTTTTTTCTTTTTTTACTTGAATGGCGCCACCATAGTGGGCGGCGGCGGCGTCTCTCAACACAATCGGCATGAAATGATGTTAGCACAGACTGTCCGCTTTCACATGGAGGATTTTGGAGAAGCCGGGTCTTTTCTTCAGTGCCTGCGAGGGAGAAAGAAATGAGTATTTATTCCTAAAAAAAGAAAGAAAAAAAAGATTTCTGGAGCGCAGCATGAGGAGGAATTGAATTCGCTTGTTGATTTGTCGAGCAAGTTAGCAGCCAGCGCACTAAGATGACTACAGCGGAGCGCATTGCACTCTGGACAGCGTGAAGTCGGGAGTAAATATAGACTTATTTTGACCCCTAGCAGGGTACACCCGTCAAAAACGGGGACATTTCAAAGATCTTATCGCATTATTAAGACACCTGCACACTGTTTTAAAAAGCATCCCCATGTCTCCTTTGATCGGGCTAACATGCCCATGATTCAACTTAAAACCAGAAGAACTTCGTCAAGTACAATCAGAAGGTAGCCCCCCCACCTTCCCCTCACGAGACAGGTGCAGCTTTTGCCAGACCATTCCAAATCCCGCAAGTGATTCCGCTGATTGTTACCTGGAGCTTGTTCACCATCTCATCAAACAGTTTCCTGGCTTCTGGGCTGTTGGGGTCCTCAAAGTAGTCTTCGATACCAATCTGCACCACGATGGACTTCAGGTTGCGGCACACACCTGCGCGCAATGGAATGAATGAAAACCGATCACGACTATTAGTTGATATGCGTTCCATTCGAGTGGTTTTGCTGCATATCATGCTACTGGCTACTCTTGCTGCAGCTCACATTCACTTCTATGTCAAGAAACTCATTACGCAAATAACATGGCTACCTAAGTCATATTTGAATGTCTTCATTGCATAAGAAAAAAAGGCCACAAAGTCAACAACAGGAAAAAAAAAAAAGTCTGGTTATCTCAATTCAACTTTTGCACATTACCACGACTTGGATGACAGAACAGACACAAAGGAAAAAAAAAAGGGAGATTTTTAGAAAGCACATTGCAAGCACACTTAGCCATTCCCTTCGGCATATTTAGTATTTGTACAATAGGCAATTGACAAAGCTCCTGCTCAGACTTGATTTTTAATTCGACAGTTTTTCTGCTTTCTACTGTCTTCGTGATGAATGTAGTGTTTTCTCGTTTGTTGTTGGATGCTCTTCTTTTTGCTCCATGCACAGCACTTTTGTATGCAGTGGGGGTGGTTTTAAAAGTGCTCTATAAATACAGCTGAGTTGAATTGTGCGCTCACTCTTCATTGCTTGCTGCGGCAAACGTGTACATGATACTTTGATGTTATTCTTCCGTAACCCTCGTGAGGATAAGCAGTTCGGATAATGGAGGATGGATGGATGGATGGATGTTATTCTTGTATGTTGCACTCTCCGCTCTGCTGGTGTAAAGCTGGAATTTCAAGGCTGATTCATAGCACTCACATTTAGCCATCAAATGACAAATATACAAAGGAACTGCATTTGTATGTAGTCCTCAATATAAATAATTGCAATGTGATTCAATTTGATGACGAAAACAGAAAGAAATGGAAGATTGACCAATCCGAGTCTTTGCTACACTTGCCCTCTACCCACTTGTGAAGGGTCCTATAAACGTTGTCCAATACAATAGCACACCCGGTCGACCATGTGGGATATGCTGCCGCTGACTCACGCCCCTGAGGAAGACAAGCGCTACAGAAAATAGATGAATGGAAGCTAACACAGTTGCTTTCCGACTCACTGTTGAAGTGGAGCAGAGCTTTGGGGGTGACTGGCGTGGAGGTGAGCACCAGCATCTCCAGGCCCTTTAAACCTTCTCTACAGACCTCTGCTGCCACCTCCTGGTTGATTTCACTCACATGGTCCAACTCCAGCACTTGAAGGCGCATACAGTTCCTTGCTATCAAAAGAGGGGAACATCAATTTGTACAAGCATTATCAATTTTCACCCCGTGATGATTTATATTGGAACGATTAAGTGTGGTCCTATACTGTGGCTCAGGGGCATCAAATTTGTTTTCATCACGGGCCAAATTGTAGTTGTGGGCGCCCTCAGGGGGCTGGTTCGACTCATGGTGAAACCACGAGTGCATAATTGTCTTTTCTGGAAATGAGAGATTGTAGATAAGCGTAGCTGTAACTGTCGGAACCATGTGAATTACGATGCTAGAACATGACTAATAACGGCATTCCTCATTGCTTTTGAGAGTGCTTAAATTCCACGGCAAGTTACAACCGACATTTGAAAACAAATATCTGTACTCTTTACTTTTTGCGTTGTCAAAATTGGTTTGTTACTTTTTTTTAACCTCGGGCATGATTACACCATGGAGAAAAAAAAGGGCAGAAATAAATGTGACATGAATTTGCACATCAGCTTCTGTTTTCCTGGACAGCTTCCGTGAGGTATTGGCCTTTCCTAGATTGGTGTTTCTTATCCTTTCAATTGAGGGGTGGCATTGTCTTCTAGAATATGATATACTCCACTTAGGTCACATCAAAAAATGGGTCAAGTCAACTGCGGTTAAGATCTTGACCTATGATGTGTGTGGGGGGGGGGGGGCATGGAGAGCAGCATCTTTTTCAGTTACTTGTAAGCTAATTCATCATTTATTGTTAACAGGTCACTGCGTTAGCATAGCATTAAAGTTGAGCCAATACTAGCCAGCTCTTGTTTAAAAAACAACAACAACAACAACCGACAAGGTCACGGTAGAGTTTATAATCTTGAAGCTGCGAGCAAGATTTGAATGGAACCATCATGTCACCCCCCCCCCCCCCCCCCACGTCCCCAGCTCACTAACTTGCATGCACGCCGAGGAGGCTACGTTGCTAGCATGACTTGTTCATTTTAACTTTTATTACCTCGGTCAGGCCTTCTTCTTCTCGACGGTGTCTAATTGGTTAGTTTTATTCAAGACATGGTAAGAAATAATTAATAGTTGAATTAGCATAGCATAGCAAGCATAACATACAGCCGGAGAGGGATAATTTTAGCAAAAAAATATACCTATGCATAATATCCTATTCAAACATTTTAACCTTGTTAGAGGTACTGAACCCAAACAGTTCAAACGTACTGTATATTCACCGAACCCTTCATTAGTGAAAAATAAAAATGAGATTTTTTTTTTATAAATTCAAGACATAAAAAAACGCATTTATTAAAACCAGAAAAAAGTAAATAAAATTTCAAGACATAAGTATACGTTTTTTAAAATTGTGCACAAACTGAACCGTGCATGATGTACTATCAAGACAGTCACACGTTGACTAAGGAGCGAATTAGATTTCCCGCAGCACTGATTGGACAAGCAATGTCATGTGATCATATGCAGCCAGTGATGGCCAAGTGGGCGTATCATAACGAAATGACATGTTGAGTCGGGTGTGTCTTAACCTCCATAGCAGAGGTTCCGTTGAACCCAGGTTAAGAACCACTGCTTTAATGTCACGTGACTTATTTGTTCTCAATACGAGCATTATGTAAGTTAATAAAAGAGTGAAACAAATTTGTGTGCAGAGAACCTTTCAAGGTATCAAAAAAAGGTGTACCGTTCTGAATGTAATTGACAAGTATAAGAGTCAAATCAGTACTTCTACTTTCACCCAAATCTGTATTTCGACTGAAACACAGCATGTGAGTATTTTTGCCACTTTTGTTTTTCATGATGGAATCACTACATTTAACATCAAATGTTGTGGCCTTGTGTCTGACACCTGTGCAGTAGCCGAAACAGCGACAGTAACACTTACCCAGTGAGGCCAGGCCCTGAATTCCACATCCTGCTCCCCCGACGCCGAGCGCACGGAGATGTGGCCAGCATCTCCCGATGGTCTGCAGGCATCTGTTGCTAAAACGAGCCGGCTGTTGGCTGAAAGTGGCGATAATCACAACAATGTCACTTCGGGTCATTCCGTAATGTTGTAACCTCGTTAGTGTCCCCAATGTTTTTCAGTGCTATCAATACCATGGGTGTAGTGGTGCCACCTGCAGGGAGATAATGTCTCTACAGCCGGCTCCGAGGGCCCAGATGACCTCCTGGCCAACTGGGTCTGTGGCACTCCTGAAACACACAGCGATACACATTTTACAAGGTTTGAAGGATTGATAGTCCAAACCGCGCAGCATGAAACAGGATCCCTCCCTCGCAAAGACGTAAAATAACAAAAAAAAATACGACAGAACACATAACATAAAACATGAACAGTAATACAATCATAACTTCATCAATTGATGTTATACCTCGCTATTTTGTGTGTGTGTGTGTGTGGGGGGGGGGGGGGGGTTCCTTTTAAGACGGGCCAGTCAAAAAAAAGGTGACGCAAAGGCGTACCTGTAGGTGACTGCTTGCAGAGCTCGGCAGTAGCAGCTGGCCAGCCAGAGGGAGCGGTCGGTCAGCAGGTTAGGACAATGCGAAATCTTGAGAATGAGCAGGTTACTTCCCGTGGCTTTCAGCAGCGCCTCCAGACCCTCCTCCAGACACCCACTGACATGGAGACATCAGGTTAGCGGACGCTCACAATTTGTATTCCTTCAGGAAAAATCTGGATCTTAAATGTTCCTGCCGTGCGTTGAATATGAAAACAAGCAAGAGAAGCTGTACAAGAAACTCTGCCAAAGCGTTCAAGGTTTGAAATTCTACCCTGTTCCATCACTGCGGCTCACCGTGTGCTTTTCAGGTACTCCTCTTTGGTTTCCTTCTTGCCGCGCTGTCGCGGTTTGAGGTTCTGCAGGATGAGCGAGTGCGTCTGAGTGCACCACTGAGACAACGTTCCCAGCAACTAACAAACAGAGAAAGACAAAACAATTTCCATGCATTGGTGTTGTGGCATCCTTGATATTAAAATTTCAATATGGACACCTGGCTTTCAATGTGGTCACTTGTCCACCAAGTGGTGCAACCTTTCCCCATTTAAAACACGACTTTTAAGCCCCTTTTCACACTGCGCTTAGTGGAACGCCGCTTACAGCTGACGGGTTCAGGAAGCCCCTATAGGGACCCTCAAGGGTTAAATTGGCAACCAAATGCTCTTCACCTTGGAGGAAATGCGTGCGTTCTCCAGCAAGACTCGCGTCCATACGGCCGGGTGGCGGGCCACGAACTTCCAGTCTCGGCAGACCTCCGCAGCTCTCAGCAATGTTTTGGTATCCAAGTAGGTGAAGATGCAAAACAAACTGGCGCGCATCTTCAGGATCTCCGGACTGATCACCTCATTGGATTTGGAAGGGCTCTTCTCGTGGCGACATGGTTTGCTGTAAACGCCTTCACATCGCCCTTCGGATAGATAAACAGTGGAGGAAATGATAAGAAGGGCAACTTTCATTATCAAATTCAACGACAGAGATTTTGATAGACCGTGATTAGCTTAAACGTTTGTTCAGAGACATTATCAGGCATAAAAGATTTCAACTGTTGTCGCCACTACAACACCAATCTCACGAACAACAGCAGTTATTTTCCCTTCAAGAACCGGTGAGAGTTCGTTTGAAGCGACCGAGGAGTTGCTAAATTTGCGTCCTCCAAAAGCATGGATATATAAAATGCTTAATCGCGGTGGTGAGAGATGGGGACGTACAGGCTCTCAACTTGAAGCAAGCACAAGTCTCGCCTGTATTGCGCATTGACTGATGCAAACGACGCTCATACACTGAAAGGGGAATACTCATAGTTTGGGTTTCACATATCTTTTGTGATGCCAATTCTGGAACTTTACTGGCATACCTCACTTTTTTTCTTTTCAAGCCCAGGCCCATAATCATACAGTTGACATGTTCTATTTGAGTCACGTAATTGGCCAGTGTGTTGCCTGCACCAGATTGAGCCGCATTTGTAACGGATGTACAGACACGGTCGATGTCTATAGGTGTGAAGGTATTCATTTGGAGCGCCATTCGAACAGCTTTGTGTGTGTGCAGCTCGTGAAGAGCAGAACGAAAATAAGCACCGGCGTTGACGGGAGATCGCTCGGAGGTGACTCATCTTCATCTTTGGCGTCCAAGGCCGTCTGCTCCAAACCATCAGGCCCGTGAACCGCCACTGACACTCTCCTCACATACACACACCACCTACACTTACAACTGCCAAATGAACTAAAAAAAGAAAAACAAAACCCTGTATGTGATATGCTATGGAAAGAAACGTGCGTATGCGAATATAGATAACATATGATAAAGACAGCTCCCAGAAAGGGAACGTGAGTAAAATGTCGAGTATGAAATGCTGTCATACAGCTCCTTTTCCCTCCAGAAGGTAGCGCATTTTGAGTCATGATATCGCATTGAAACTCAACCCAACCTGACTGACTTTTCCACTCAGTTGAGATGTGTTATGCTGGAAATAAATCACTAGGTGTCACTGTGTCTTTAAATAGGATAATATTTAATTTTCCCTTGAAACAGGAAGTTGTAAAAAAATATATATATTTTTGGAGGAATTTGCAGAAGGGGTATATCCTCCGTTAAAGCTCACACTTATGAAAAATTCAGAATTTTATATGAACCTAACACGCTTTGGATATTCTGGGAATGGTGGAGGAAGCATGAATAACCAGAAAAAAAAATAATAACATGCAAGCATTGGGAGAACATGCAAACCCCCACACAGAAATGCCGAAACCGAGATTCGCCTTGAGAACTGTGAATGCTGACATGAAATGATTGATGAGTTTTTGCCACCTCTAATAACCTTGCTACACGGTACCTGTGTTCGCTCGATATCCAGCCCTGCCGTGGTAAGGATAGGGGGAACACGACTGCTGCACTTCCGCCACTGCCCTCCTCTCCTGCTCCCACATGTCCACTTCGGATTCAGTTGTCCGAGAGCCCACGTCGGACAAGTCTCCTTCCTCGCCCTCGGTGCTGTTCCTGTAAGGCCGCCGCTGCCAGTTCTGGATGGCCTGTTTGCGGAGACCCCAGTTCCTCCCTCCTCCGCCGCATCCGGGGGAGCGCTCGTAAGCCACCTCGTTCAGGCGGCACTGCATGTGGTAGTACTGAGCCTCGGGGCACTCCTCCATGGGGTGCATCTCCACGCCGTCGCTGTCGTATCCGCCGGAACCCTGCGAGACCGACTTGATGCGACCCGATGCGCTGAAATGACAAATGACAAGAATATACTGTACTGTGAGAATCATCCACATATCCTGAGATCTTTAATACTGCGTAGGGAACTGGTTGTCAATATGTAGTATGTCTCCACCCTTGAATTCACCTGAGAGGCTTTCATTGGTGCTGCTGTTTAAGTTAGCAAAAGAGCTCAAATGGGATCATCTGTAATATATAGTAAGATATCCAGTAATATTTATGAATTAAGAGTTAGGTTCAGCAATTACAATGCAAGGTAAAATCCAAGGGTGGCCCGGTGGACAAGTGGTCAGTGCGTCAACCTCACAGTGCCGAGGTACGGGGTTCAATTCCAGCTCTGGCCTTCCTGTGTGGAGTTTGCATGTTCTCCCCGTGCCTCTGTGGGTTTTCTCCGGGTACTCCGGTTTCCTCCCACATTTCAAAAACAGGCATGGCAGGCTGATTGAACACTCTAGATGTGATTGTGAGCGCAAATGGTTGTTCGTCTCTGTGTGCCCTGCGATTGGCTGGCAACCGGTTCAGGGTGTACCCCGCCTACTGCCCGAAGACAGCTGGGATAGGCTCCAGCCCCCCCCCCCCCCCCCCCCCCGCGCGACCCTTGTGAGGATAAAGCGGATCGGAAAATGAATGGACGGATGGATGGAAAAATCCAAATTGCGCAAATTTTTATAGGTCAAACTTAAAAATGAAAATATCTCCCAAACCTGATGTACATTTTTGAAATCTGCATCCAAAGTACATTTATGGACACAAAAGCCAAATCTGACTAAAATTTGCTGTTGACCAGAGTAATTGAAAAAAAAAAAAAAAAAAAAAAAGCAATCACTTGCGGTGTTAAACTGACGCAAGACGGGCTTATGTTGGTTGTATAAATAGCTGCTGAGGTCACAGAACAGTTGTACAGTTAGTCCAAAACGAGGAGCTCATCACTGAGACAGAAGGCTGTCGGACCGACCGTGTGTCGCCGTGACTAACTCTGTGTATGACGGGAATGGTGTGACGTCCCAATAGGAAACATTTGCATCCCAACTGGCGGTGAAGTCGGACCTCACGCAGTGACTGGATGTCAATGTGTGAAATAACGCAGTACTTTCCCAAGATATCCGTTTGTACAGTCGCACTCAGCTAGCAGAAGAAGACAGGTGTTAGTGAGACAGATCAAGCATAGTCTGTCCCCGTAAATCACAGATTGAGTTGCGCTCGCAGAAAGTGACGTGCTCTCCGTCTGATGTCACATTTGCTCCAGGCGAAAAGCAGACACTGAGCTCAAGCTTCTTTATTGATGTTATTTAATTAAAAGGGCACACATAGATGAACAACCATTGGCGCTCACTCTCACACAGAGGGACAATTTCGAGTATTCCATTAACCTGCCATGCATGTTTTTTTTTTTTTTTTTTTTGCAATGTGGGAGGAAACCAAAGTACCCGGAGAAAACCCACGCAGGCACAGGGAGAACATGCAAACTCCACACAGGGAGGCTGGAGCTGGACGACTACCGTGCCACCCTTTTATGATTGTTATTACTTATCATTATTTTAATGTGTAGTGTATTTGCATTTTTGATGGGCCGTGAATCTGCTTCATAAAGTTGTTTGATTTCACAAGAATTAATTTGTAATTTTACATGAATAAAATTCATTGTGGCCTCGCCAAAAGTTTGTGTTCCAGCAACACTCCAGTATGAATTATGGTTTTGGTGTAACAAGGTCAGCACTAGGCCGGGAGAGTTTGCAGCCCCTCAACTACGCGACAAATGATTGAGACCTCGTAAGTCCCACCTTCTTTCTCTGATTGGTTGTTTTTCCTCAAACGCGCTCAGCTGGCTTCTTCTTTGCCTGAGCCAGAATTGGATGTTGTTTTTTGTCGTCGTCCCCCCCCCCACACACACACACACAGCATATTTATCATGGAGGCGATTGCAAACAGCTGCACCTTACCCTGTACTGGGGGAGGAGCGTCTTTCAGATGCTTGGTAGATGCCTCTTGTGCTTCCAGAGATGCTGGAGTTTCTCTGCAGACCAACATCAAGACGTCTATTATTCAGAAAACATAAAAGTCTGAGGAAAAAAAAAGTTGTATTAGTCACATGGCAACGTGTATTTTGCGGCGACCTATGCTCATGCATGACGGGCTGTGTGTGGGCGGGAGACACCTTTAATGCTCCTGCTGTGTCTTTAATTGCTTCCCCAGTGGCGAGGACGCTTTAAATACAGCAAAACATAAATTCATACTGCTGCATGATAATGAACAGCAGCCTCATTTGCAGTTTTACATCACAAACTGCAGGCTGTGATAGCTCATGTCCTCTATTAGAGCTGAGCAGTGTTACAAACAAAAATGTGCAATTGCATAACGGTGACTTAATTGCAAAATTGATTCCTTTGATGAGAATTAACCTGAAGATGGTGCTACAGGAGCATGAGTGCGGCGTTAAGAAGGTTTCATCTGGCAAGACTATTTTTACTGGGTGAGCACAAGCTGACCTTCACTCGCTTGCCCCGAAGCTGTTTTCATGCTGCCGGAGCTTTTGGATTCGGATCCGTTGTACAGTACGCGAATGTGAACTGCTGCCAACTGCAACAATGTGCAAACATTAAAAGAAAAAAAAAAGAAAAAGAAAAAAAATCCCTCTCTAAATGTAAAACGTAGCCCTGCCGGTGGCCTCGCGCCCAGTGCGGGATAAAGAAAGCTGACTCCAGGTCAGCTAGCAGCCACAGCAGAGCAGGTCGAAGCTTTAATTAGGTGGCTCACATACAATAAGTCACGCTTCAAGCTCTCCAATGGTCCACCTGCACCATTTAATGAAAGAAATGCATCAAAATGTCTGCCTTCGCAAAATGATCACATTTGACTGAGGAATTAATTCATCACAGCTTATCATCTTCGAACCGCAACGCAGCACATATATGAGAGCCCTCTCGAGAAGGTCGCGAGGTATGCATAAAGGCGTGTAAATACGTGATGTAGATGACATCAGCCAAGAACAAAAGCTGATCTAAGCGTGTGAAGGAACACAAATGCTTACACCAGAGATTCTTGAAATTCTTACATCAAGGACTACTTGGAAAAAAAAATACTCTGCTAGGTGAAATAAAAATTGGACTGAAAAAAAAATCAGGATGATTAAATGCAAATGTATTGTACTGAAAAGTGAAATACAGCTTTAGTGTACTGAACAAATGCACTGCAGTGGACGAAAACAAATGAAAAATTCCAAGACATTGCACATGGTATGCGGTTTGAACATTTAATTCTTTTGTGTACCGCCAGAGGGAGCCTGCGTACCACAATTTGCAAACCACTGATTTACATGATGTTGTGACGATTGTATATTTCTAGATTTAAATTTTCGTTAAAATTACATTTTTAATCTTGTAAAATTACAACCTTACATATATAAATATTCTTAGAAAATTGCAACTAATTGTAACAAATTACATTTTTCTCTGAACCTTAGTCATACCACGCTCGACCATGTCTAAGAAATGAGTGTGGGCGTGTCCAACCTTCACCTCTCAATTACGTTTGTTGGCACAGTTCGTGCTTAAATGTTTGCAGTCGGCTGCTGCAGGCTGAAAAACGTGTGCCGTTGTGTTGAATAAACAGTTCACTTTTCCCTAAGTGTCTCCTTAGGCCTAAGGCCCAACACCCAAAACCACGGAGCCAGGTACTAACATACTTGATGGTTCATCCAACACCCCCACCTCACTTCCCGTGGTTGTTTCAAGCTCGCTAGCTCATTAGCTTGCAGGCTAGCCAACCCCGATGGGGTGAGACTGAGGAGTACTGGATGGAGCCAACACTGGTCAGCCGGTGCACAAGCCCGCAAGCGGCTAGGCTAATTGATACTAGCGGCATGCCAATTTGCAGCTGAGGCAGCCAACTCGGCATAATCTAGCTCCGTGCATCGCTTGCGACATATCAACTCGGGGGTAAATGCATTTTGGAGGGGGTTTGTAGGCATAGCTTGATGGCTAACTGTGCACCGAGGTGGTGAATCTTGGAATGCTGGAATATCTGACCCTGCACGAAGCAATTCTTTTACGCAGGCAGATAAATCTTTTCTTGTATTACTGCTTGGATGTGACAATTCACGCAGAGTCTCTGTGTGAAAGAGGCTCAAGTTAGACACGCTGTTTAGAGGATGGCAGATCTGTAGCATGTTGCATCACATCGAAAACCATCTCAAAACCTTGAATGAGAAGCAAGAACTGGTTTCCATGGAAACGCATCCATCTGTGCAATCGAGCAGGTGGCTTCTCTCTCCGTCTCTCCAGCCCGAGATTCTGGATGATGATCTAAATAAGCGACATGCTTGGCTGCTACGTTTTTATTAACGTAGGATGAGATCAACAAGGCTATTTTGTCTCTTTCTGGTAAGTAGTACAGCAGAATTCTACAATTTTGACCCTTTCTCAAAATATTACTCCTTTATTTTAGAAACATACAACACTGTGTGCATATGTAAAATTAAATTTTTTGGGCAATAACATTGATGTTTCAGGGATTATTATTTGTGATTTTTAAAAAGTTATTCTTGTCCAAAAAATATTCTGGTAAATTTATTAATTTGATCGGAATCTCAGGGCACGTGCTTAACGAGAAAAAAAAAATCAATGTTGCCGTGTACAAATAATGTAAAATACAAAAATAGAAATATGTTAAACACAAATACAAATAAAATAAAAAAAGAAAAACATAAAATTGTGTTGAGCTAAATTGCATCTCATAATACCGCACAGAAGTGGTAAAACAAATGACTTAAGCCTAGAATTGTAGTACACCCTGGACTGGTCGTCAATCAATCGCAAGGTACAAACAACTCTTGACACACACCAATAGGGATTCGAACCCTGCGGGTCAGAGCGGTTAACCGCGATCCAACCGTGCTAGTCATGCTAATCTTTCCTTACCTGGCGTCCGTTGCCCTTGCCCTGGAGACTACAGCGACCCAGGCTTCCGTTGGGCGTGGTGCCGCAGCTGCTGATGATTTGCAGCTGCTTTTCGGCACGGTCGGCTCGGTCCAGCAGCTCCTCGATGAACTGCTGCAGGCGAACTTTGGCGTTAGCCTCGCGTGCTGCAGTCTCCTGCAGGAACTGGTCGATCTGAGCCACCTCCCTGAGGAGAGAGAAATACTATAGTTCACACTTTTTGTACTTTCACGTGACAACTATATCTTATTTGTAGAGCGAACTGCTGTAACTTTGTTGGCAGATTTATTTATAAATTGTTTACTTACAAGCAAAACTCAAACAAAAATCTAAGCAAGCTTTTAAGGCAAAGAAGTGGAAAATTATGCAATGGCCAACTTCATTATCTGACTTGAAGCCGATTGAGCAATTGCTGAAGATATCACAGTTGCCCAGGGCTTAGGTAAAAACATATTAAAGATGCTAATAATAATCATAATTAATTCAGTTCTAAAACGATTCTGAGGATTTGATGCATGCTGATGTCATATTTATGAACGGAAGACGATGACACCCGCCCCACATTTCAGCAGAGCACAGTCTTCCTGTGCCTTGACCAAATCCACCAAAATTGGATGTTGCCACCTGCGCCACAACTTAGACTTGGTTTCACCGGGTCTAATGTCTTGTCTACTTTCTGTCACCAAAATGTCAGGTGCGCCTGTTTGTGAAAATAGGGCCCCTTGACACACATTCAAAAGACAAACAACTTTTGAAAACTTGTCGACACATTTCATTTAGTACGTTATGAATATCGGGATATACTTTTTTTTCAATGATTTTATGTTATTCAAGTTGATAAACTGGGGCCAACTTTTGGAAAAGGAGCACACTCAGTTTTTAGTTTAGTTTGCATGACTTGACTTATGAAGGTCTGAAAAAAACGTTTTCAGCAAAATATGCACTGTCTCGGTGAGGGCTCAAATGTATGTTTTTTGCCTCATAGATATATTTCAAAGTAGTAAAGCCAGAAAAGGTACACATGCCTTTTTGCCATTGAACATTGCAGTAAAAAAACACATTAAGAACCGAATGTGACCTCAAAATTGACCATTGTGATCTGCATTCACTACCAGACTTTGGCACTGAGAGACGAAATGTTCACCTTCTTCCTCCTTCTTCCTCATTGGTTCCAAAAAAACAGAAAATCAGCTTCCGAGTATGGCCCAGCCTGATTGGAGGGCTCACTTATGCAAGAGTCACGCTAACATTTCTTGAAATTGGGGCGCTCTGGGCTAAAAATAATGTGCCATCAGGCTCAGATGACTTCTCTATTGTCGCTCTAAAAAAGGACTACTGGAAATCCATTGACACCAAAGTGAAGGAAGTGACAAGTGAATCTGCCAATAATTGCACAATTGGCTCCGAAGCCATCTGCATAAAGCGATAAGATCAACGCGTATGTCGGCTATTTGTTGCTAACATGATTCATATCTATGTATGAAGACTTTGACATGGCAACAATCGGTGATTAGAATTCATGATTCTGTGGCTGCACTGCTTGAGACAAACGTAACTGGCTGCGCGCGTGCGTGTGCATGTAAGACAAAGACCATTTTATCCATCTCAACTGTCTTCCCCCATCTGCCGTGTGCGGCTGACACTCTGGTTCAGAGCCCTGTCAAACAGTTTTTAAAATAGACTGGGCAAAATATTAGGCACAGCTGCACACTACAACCAGATCCGTTACCAAAAGTCTTTTTCTGTCACTTTTGATTGACACCGCCGGACGTATTGGTATGTGCGTCTTCAAGGTAATTCGTACCTCATTAGCAGCGGGAGTCTTGGGAGCGTCAAGCATATAGCCATTCCCTTGGGGCCATGTTTGCATGATATACACGGATTGCTATGATGTTCAGTGATGTTTTAAAACTGCATTGTCCTACACATCAACACTCCAGCTGGTTGACCGAAAATCGACATCATTTCTTGTGTCTTTGTGATAGCCGGCAAGAACATTAGTTATTGGGTCCTAGTGTTCCCATATTTACACACACACATGCACACGCACACACACACACACACACATCTATGATGAAACATGACCATTATTGTATCATGTGACAACTAGTTAAAAAAAAAAAAAAAAAAACATTTCCTGTTAAAAACCCATTGAAAGTGTCTGACGATTCTTACTGAAATTGTCCAATAAAATAAATATTGTATACAGTCTCTCCTTTCTTTCCCTTTTTTTTTTAACAGAACTTTGTAGTTGAAGAACAATTTGGCAATTTATAATGTTACTTAAAACACTGACTGTAAACCAAAAAAAGGGTTTAAAAGTGTGATGATTTGACCCTGGAAGAGATTAATTTATGTCAATTAATTTTTCATTATTGGTGTAAAAAAAAAAAACACCAATTGTTTGCAAACACACAATGTCCAGTATGATTGTAAATCACAATTGTGTATCACCACGTTTTCTGTCATGGAAAAGGGGAAAAAAAAAGACAAGAATTGACAGGACACACACACACACACACACACACACACACACACACACACACACACACACACACACACACACAAACACACACACACACACACACTATCACCTTGGACATAAACCCTCAAGGTGAAATGTGTTTCCATGGACAATGGGAGATGAGGAAGGCGGGCCGCCATGTTATTGAAGTGTGTACACCTCCAGGTGCACATTTTATGAGTGACTTTGTAAGATGTTATTCTTTGGTATGGGAGAGGAAGCTGAAGCACCAGGAAGGGGGGGGGGGGCGGCCACCCAAGCACGGGGAAACCTTGTCATCACCACATGGGAAGTTCAGAGCCTAGATTTGAACTCAAAACAGTGAGGCAAATGAGAAACGTGCTAGCCGCTAGTCACGGAATGGCTACATATTGTTCCCAATTACAATGAATGTTTATAAACATTGTGGTGCAAAACCTTAAGTTCCAAGAGTCCTTAATTTACAATTCAATATTTCTGTCATGAGATCTAAAGCCGTATTGATTTTGAAAAGCATCCAGTTCTCATACGTTGCTAACAAGCGCTTCGTTCACTGTCCCCTTGTCAGATCAAGCTCGTCCGATACAGTGAGACACCTCGCTGGAACAGGCCTGAATAATCATCTGAAGGAGGGATTCTCTTTGAATGCAAATTAAGATCCTTTTCACAGGTGTCGCAGAGGATTTGAGCAAATTCACGACGCCGCCTCATTAATATTGAACGAGTGCAGATGATTGACTGTGAGGGCCCGAATGAGAGATGAAGCTGCGTGAAAAGGAGATTCAAGTACAGCAACACTAAGGCCCGCGGTCACCGAGCGACGTGGTCAAAGGCGACTGAGATGAACAACGGCGAAAAACAGACAGTCGCGCCCACACGTCAGGCGACTGACGTTGTGCTTCTTCAGACATAGAAGAATAGACACAAAGAAGAGTTTCACAAGTTGGTGTCCCAGTAATCCACAATCATATTTGTCATATTGTGCAGAGATAATACAAGCCTGTGGGTATTATATTGTGTGTCTATATGTGTTTCTGCACCGATTGTGCTTAAATAGCTGTTGCTTAAAGAGTCATAAATACTGCAGCATCAATGAGAGTTTCATTATCCCCCAATGGCTTTTTGTATTGTGTGTTATTATCAAGCTAGCAGGCTTTTGTAACTTGTGGGGGCTGGTTAAAATACTTGACACAATGTGTAACTCTCTTTAAATTTGAACTGGGAATGGGAATAGGAAGCAAGCACTGGTCCTGTTTTTTTGTGTGTGTGTGTTTTTAGAACACTATCTGTTGCTTGTTGTGAAGTTCAATGCCGCTATTTAGCACATGTAGCATCAATTTTTGCACACTCAATCTGCCGAGTGATGGCAAGATAATTCAGTAAGTTGAAACACTACCGTATTTTGTAAAAAAATTAAATTAAATTTAAAAAAACATCCGCGCAGGTGTGAACAATGAACCACAGTGAAGGGGGGAAACTGTGTGTTTGTGATGTACTTTCCTGAACCGACCTATTACGTTTAGCATACACTGCAATCCAAAATGCGTGCTTGGGAATTACCGTTCTTTTATTTACACTACCTCGGAGTAGAAAATCAATCATCTGCCTTTAGTTTATTTCTCACATTTATGGATACCGCCGCTAAGTGTCCCGTCGTCGCCTAGCAACTCACATTTTTCATACTTCTCGCCTCTGATGGACCAACAAGATTCTGTTCAAGCCTCGTGACACGCAGTGACTTTGAAAAGGCTGTGTGTCCGTTAAGGAATGCTTAGTCACGGGTTCAGTCGGACGCACACTGACGGTGATGCTCTTTTTCCCCCCCTATCTTTGCTTAGCTGTTCTGTACTTTAGAGTGTGAATGATCTCACTGGTTGACTGCCAGCTTCACCCCAGAGAGAAACAGACTGAGAAACTGCGCGCAAAGAGAGGCAAAACGAGAGAACAAGCACGGATTATCTTGGAGAAGGCACGATTCAGTGCTTTGGCGCTCAATGGTAAAATAATAAGTGTACCTAATAAACTGTCCAGGGGGAGTAGGATTTAATCAGCAATATATATATAGATATATATACAGTATATATACATATATCGCCCCCCCCACTACAAATCCATTCGTCCATTTTCTATTGTACTTTTCTTTATTATGGTCAAGGAGCTTGAGCCTCCCACCCTGTCAGTAGCAGGGCACATACAAGACACACACACACACACACACATGCGAAATAGACAAAGAGACAAACTAACAAGATGTCCTCCAATTTTGAAACAGAACCAAAACTTTGGATACAAACCTCTCTGTCCTGGCTGCCCGGAAAAATGTAGCTCAAGTTTATTATCCCAAAAAGCTTACTATGCTGTCATTGATTAAAATGTTGTAATTTGGCCGCTGGGTGCTCGCGGGAGAAGCTGGCGCTCTAATTTACATTTCAATCAATGACAGCGTAATCATTTTTAAATTTTAATTTATTTTTTTAGGTGTAATGAATTAGTGATTGTTTATAGCGTATTAAACTAGCTACTGAACATGATTTTCAGGTTGTGTTGATGTTGGTGTGCAATGCTATATTACAGCAAAGTAAAACACAGATAATGCCAATTTAAACTCTGCGGTGTTCGGTAATTCAAGCAAGCCGTCATTTTGAGATGTCATGATTCCGTCGGACAGCGACAATATGTAGTGTGTAGTTGCTGAATATTTAATAACCCTGTATGGTTTTTCTATATGTGGCTGAACTGGCCAATATTTGTCACAATCACCTGAATTAGCACTCTTGTGAAAGACTGAAAAAAAAATGGTGCAGATGCTTAAGTAGGTCGCTGCATCGTTTTAATCTTTTTTTTTAAATAAATAATTTTAGCTGATAAAATAACGATATCATCTTGAGTTTAGTGTCGCTTTCATCCCCCTCGGCATGTCATGTGAACATGGACATTATTATGTCTACCATACACTCTTGTTTAATTAACATAGATTCTGTTCTGTTTCTGGGCAACAGTAAATGCTTCTTTGGATCGAATTCAGTCTTAAAAAAAAAAATCTTCAAAATAGTTCTGGTCTTACTTTGTCCATAGCCATGTTGTGGGAGAACATCAAACACACTCATCAGATTCATGTCCAGAAATGACATCCATCACCAGACTGTGCGCTTCATGTCCAACCAAGACTTCTATTTATAGAATCGGAAACATGAGCCAGCTCATGAAGCTGCCTGGTGAAAAGGACAATCAGACAAACGCCACGTGGGCAAAAGTATCGGGACACACTTGACCATTATGCTGACATCGAGCTTCCACGCCAAATATTGACCTCCTAAGTGTCTTTAAAGAAGAAAAAAAATGCGACATCAGCACATTTACCTCAACTTCAGCTCAGTGAGTTTCTAAAGCAGCGGTGTCAAACTAATTTTTGTCGCGGGCCACTTTGGACTTACATCTTCTCTCGGAGGGCCGTTACGACAGTGAAACCGAATAAATGTTTAATCATCACATTGTCTTATTACTTGTACACAAAATAAATGATGGCTCACTAGTTTTGAAATCAGTCAAGTATTTGTTCAATTAGTTCTCAAGTGAGTGTCAACAGGGTAACAAACTTATTGCAAAATGTTACCGTTATTTATTACGTAAGACAATTTGAAATTTTGGTACAGATTTAAGCAGGGATCATGGAAGTTGACACCGATGATTTGCTTTTGCGGGCCACAAAATGACGTGGTGGGCCGGATCTGCCCCCCGGGCCTTGACTTTCACACCTGTGTTCTAAAGGATTAATTTGACTGGATTGCTTTTGCTTTAGTGAAATGTCATGATGATCGCACGACAGCAAATGTAACTTTTTTGCAGGCACAAGCAACTGTTTTGGTGTTGAAACCCTCTATACATTCAAGTCATACTTCTGCATTGGTCTTCACCTTCAATTGTCATATTTTATTAGCAGTAATGCTGTTTGGCCTCACTCTTCCAATATTTCAGCCTGCAAATGGGATTTTTGATGGATTTTCATTTCCTACGGTGAAAGGGACACAGTCTAGGGTTGCAAAAAAAATAAAAAATCAATTTGCTAATGAAGGCTGATAGAAAAGGATCGGGCCAATTTCAAGACAGTAACCAGAGATGAAATATAATTTTGCGTCAAATCCCTCTGTGATACATCCAAAACACCGAGCCATGAGGTTTGAAAAGGTTGTACAATTGAGATGATTTGAGTCGGACTATCGGCCTTTGAATGTTAAACGGGGTTTATGCAGACTATAAGTGGGGAAGGAAGGACAACGGTGGTGACGTTTTCATGACCAAGGCTGTCACTTACTGCTGCTTGTGGTTGAGCTCCGCCTCCTTGTTGACCAGGTCCTGTTTCAGGTTGGCCAGCATTTCCACCGAGACGTCCACCTGCCGGGAGAGCTCCAAGGCCTTGTCCTCAAGCTCTTGTTTCTCCTGGCTGAGCCGCTCGCTCTCGTGCTTGGCCCTCTCCAGCTCGGAGCTCTTTCTCTCCAGCTCGGCCTGTAGACGGCCTACGCGGGCCGCTATTTTCTGCTCCACCTACAAGACGACGGATGTTAAAGTCACGCGCTAGTATAGGAAACCATAGCATTGTACATCTTACAATCATGTAAGACATTATTAAAACAGATTCTGTCATTTTTATACCTGACGGCACTTCAAATTATGCTCCGTTATTCACTTAAAAATTCTCGTTCTCGCTCGGAGCATTTTGATGATGACCCGATTGGATGTTGTCGTGCGGATTCTGTTCCGATTGAATGTGGACATGATTTGCACCGACGGAGCTGGACAAGAGACCGCTTAGAGGCGCTGTTATGAAGATTTTTCTTCATTGACCAACTGGGCCGCATTCAGAGGCACCTCCCTGCATCTTAAATGGACTTTTATATCATTCTAGCTAACATGTTACAGTACAATATTGTGTCAAATGATGCCCACTCGGCATCCATTGCAGCCTGGTCATCCTGGAAGGGGGATTCTCCCATCTGCGGCCCCTTCTCAAGGTTTCTCTTTTTTTTTCCCCGGATGGTTTGTTTGGCGTTTTCCTTGCCCTCCTCGGGTTTAGGGGATGTCAGTAAGATTTGTCAACTGTGGGCACGTGAAGCCCTTTGGAGACTTTGGGATTAAGGGGTGTATAAAACAAATGTGACTTGACTTGAAGTACAACAATACATTCAATAAGATCTAGTTTAGAGTTCAATCATACGTGGATTAAAAAAAAAAACTCTGCCATTTGCCATAGACAGATTGGATTAGGGGATCATTTGAATCGCGTTCCTCCATTTTCATGCAATGGGCTGTTCCATCCCATAAGGTTTTAAGCTTTTTCACTGTGACGGTAAAGCTACGTCACTGACGGAAACAGTCAAAGGTGCTTTCCAGTAGCACTGCTGTAGGGGTCAGCTGACAAGAAGACAATAAAGATGAAGTGGAGAGTAATACGAGTGATGCTGTTCATTCTGAAGATATGATTACTAAAGCGATCAAAAGGGGAAGCTACATTAAAGGACGATTTATGTTCTTATCAGTCACAAAGGCTTGGAATAATTTGCGTGTTAATCCTCAAGAAGGATTATTGATCTCGTTGATGATAAATATTCAAAATCTTTGCCGCACACTAATGTGGGGGCCGGAGGGCCCCAAGAATGGGTTAGCATTGGGCCCCCAAATGACAACATTGGACGTATCCTGTCCCCATCAACTGACTGGGTACTGGAATATAAATGATCCTATTTACCTCTTCAGAAAGCTTCTCCATCCTTTCATCCAGCTCGAGACGCTCAAAGGCGCGCGCCTTCAATCTGGCCAGGCCTTCTTCATATGCCGCCTCCACTGCGCTGGCGGCGACGTTAGCTGCTACGGCCACGGCTGTACTGGGGTTCCCATAGGGGCCGGGGTCTGTGGATGTCATGGCCGTCTTCATCAAAATCTCCCCCAGAGGAAACTCCACATTGGGGATGTACCTGGCCGAAGTGTTGGAGCCCGCCGGCGTCAAACTCAGGTCGTCCACGCACGGAAGCTCGCGACAGGGGAAGCGGCGCTCTTTCAATGCCGACGGCTGCAGCGGCTCAAAGGGGTCGTTATCGTTGGGAGGCGGCAGGAGGGCTCCCTCCGCCACGAGGGGCAGCAGGGCGGTGGCGTCGCAAACGCTGTTGGACTTGGAGAGGACGTAGAGGGTCTCGTACGTGTGGTTGTACTCCAGGTGGGCACGCAGGGACGACAGGCTTCGGAAGCGCTTGTGCTCCCCACAGCGAGGACAGCGATACGGCAGGTCCAGAGAGGCCATGCCGTGCGAGATCTGTGGGGGGAGAGTTGGACGGCGCTCACGCAACCGGACGGTGGCGCCGGCGGGTTAAGAACCCATCGGATGCTCTCATGGTCACAACAGCAGCCGTCAATCAGCAGGGTGAGGACAGATCTTAGAAGTTCACATCATGGCAACTCTCGCTTGGTCTTTTCATGCCGCCGTCACTGCCTAGAACAGAAGAAAACACAATAGGAGCTTGAGAGAATATAGTAAAAAAAAAAAAATCTTGATTTTTTATTTTTTGTACAGATAATAACTCTATTTTAGCTTAAATCTTCATCCCAATTACCCCATTCATGATGCTTTGGTGTGAGTGTGAATGATTGTCTGGCGACCAGTCCAGGGTCAAACCCGACCCTTTACAAAATCAGCTAGGACACACTTCAACTTAGCTGCAACTCTAACGAAGATAACCGCCGTACAAAATTGATGGATGGAACTTCTACACCAACATACGGCCCGCGGGCCGACGCCGGACCCCAAGGAGGTTCGATCAGGCCCGCAGGATCATTTAAAAGTGAAAAATTGCATAAAATACACGAAATGAATATTTTTTAATAAAGTGCAATTCATGGAGTATCCGCAAGGGGGACACACTGTTTTGATCAGAGTAGAAGACAATAGCAGTCTCAGTCTGTCACTGAGACAGGCCCAACACAGCAGACGCTATCAAGGACATGTTCTTGTGCTTCTTTCGATCAAAACAAAGGAAAGACATATTACTTTGGTTATTTATAGCAGAGTATGGTATAATTTTAATGGTCTGGCCCACTTGACATCTACCGAGGCCGTATATGGCCCACAATGTGAAATGAGTTTGACACCCCTGTTCTACACCTTTCGGTCAATTACGATGTAACACTTGGATTTGTACAAGCTTTCCAACAACTGTACGCCTACACTCTGTGTGGAGCGACTGATTTGCAAGTGAGGTGGTCATGAAACATGAAACTCATGTTTCACTAACCCGTCTTTTACTATTACGATCTGTCATGTATGCTAAAGTACTCAAAGGACAACCAGGGGAAGCAAGAGGAAATGGATCCATTATCGAGAGTGCTCATGAAGCACCAAGAAGCCTTGGTTGGCTTGAGAGACTTAAGGCCACTTAATCAAAATAGAATCCCCTCATCAAGCACTGTGTTGATTAATAGGTCAAAGCCAGTCTTGGATGCCAAGGTACTCAAAATGATTGTTGATAGAATTAGCGGCTGTGTGTGGCGCAAGCCTAAATGCTGGCTTTGTTTTTCCTACAACATGGATAATCAGTGAAACCGTATAAGCATAACCAGACTATTGGAGCTCAGACCGCCGCCAAAGGATCAAGTGAGAATAAAAATGGTGGGAAAACAACGGTTTGTTTGCATTTTCTGCAATCAGAAGCCTGGACTCTGACAAGAACAAAGCACAATTGCCGGAAAAACAGTTTCATACTGTATCTCCACAATTTCGTAGTCCTCAGTCTTTATTTTGCACCCATTTTGAACAATAAATCTTCAAACGATATATTTCGTAGGGGTGTTCAATATCACTTTTTTCAGACCGATACCGGAATGAGTAACAACTCTTTGAGTACTCAGCAATACCGAGCAATAATATATAAAATTTCATTTCACACATGGAGAAAAATGAACAAAAACTTTTCTTTCTCCAGCCGATGATGATTCGCCAAGGAGGACTTAATCAATTTAATACTTATTTTCCTGCCTTTAGTATCGCTGCTTGGTATTGGCAGCGTCTCCGACTACCCAATACCTTAAAATCAAGCTGCTATTGGAACCGATACCAATACCCGATAGCGGTACGCTACCATCCTTAGTATTTAGACCAGGGGTGTCAAACTCATTTCACATTGTGGGCCACATAAGGACTCGGTAGATGTCAAGTGGGCCGAACCATTAACATTATACCATACTGTGCTATGAATCACCAAAATCTCATCGCTTTCCTTTGTTTTGGTCTCAAGAAGCATTGATTGGCGCTTTCATATAATTTGCTGCGTTGGGTCTATCTCGGTGACAGACTGAGACTGCTATTTTTCAATGTTTTCTTCTACTGCGATCAAAACAGTGTGTCCCCTAGTGGATAATCCACGAATTACATGTTATTTAAAATAATCATTCTGTCTTCAATGCACCCCCCCCACTTTAAATGATCCCACGGGCCGGATCGAAGCTCCTTGGGGGCCGGTTCCGGCCCGCGGGCCGTATGTTTGACACCACTGATTTAGACACATGTTTATTTCAATTTACAGTGACTTTAACATTGTTACCCGTATGATAATGTACCGCCATAAATAGTGATTCATAAGCTATTGACACCGACCCCAAAAGGTTTATAATTGCCTAAAAATGCAAAGCACTTTTTTTTTTGCATTGGACAAGGATATGTCCTGACAAAGTAAAGCTCCACCCCTCACTTTAACAAGGTTTGTTGGCCCCAAGATGCCACCAGATGGCGCCAATGCAATATCTTTATATGACAATCGGCTTCGGCCTGAGCACAAAAGCAACAGATAGGTGAGTTTTTAAGACCGTCCACCATCCACTATCCTGTTGTGGTTAGCAACAACGTTCAAACGGGTTTCGCATGAACAATTCAACATATGTCCCTTCTGTAAACTCTGATGACAAAGAGGTGTCCATTGGAAGAACAACGGCAGTCCACGTTTTCAGATGACCAAGCATTAAAGATGTGAGGGCCACCAGATGTTAAAGGTGTGAGATCTTCTTCTCACCAAGCGCCCAGAAGCCACTTGCAACTATTTAGAAGTCTGGTGAGGCTGCAGAAAATAATGAAATAAATAAGAGCGTACGGGCAAGCTGTGCCCACTCACCAAAGAGTTTTTCCACAAGCATGACCACGATTTCTGCAGGCAGTTGGCGTCCCCGTCTGCTTCGCAACAATATCCAACGAGGTAGGATAATGGAAGATGATGGAGGATGGCCTCGTAGCCACATGTTGCATTTAGACATTGTCAATTATTTTTCGTTAACGTATTTAATTTCATACGTGTTTATCTGGGCCTGGTCACCAAGCTGTGCAAAGGCCCTCTTGGAATTGCTGTAATCGTCGTTTGGGGTGTCACGACATGCCCAAACATGAAAAAAAATAGAGGGGGAGCCCTGCATTCATTCGACGGGAAAAACAACATGTCAGTCATCAACCTTCAAACTAGTTGTGTCGAGTTTTGCATGATAGTAGGTGGAGGACCTTAAAATGCAGAGAGGCGGGAAGAGCAGGGCGGACTGAGCAAAATATATGAAGAAAAAATATGTTTTTTCCGGGTCATGCATGGGGTCTCTGACGTTTTAAAACACAAAGGAGAGGTCAAGTCAAAATGTGTCTTTACAATAATAGCTTCTACGTGGGCTCCACTAATCCAAACATTGTATTCAGATGAATATTGCATTTGTGGAAAATGAATATGAATTCGAATACTCTGTTTAGACTCGTGGGTGCACTTAGAAAATACTCTTGTCAAGAAAATGTTTGACTTGACTTCCCATTTAAGTCAGCAAAAGCAATAGTTTGTTCCTTTGTGCCTGGGGTGTTTCGTGCACATTTGTTTTGCTTGAATGTGTGAAAAAGAGAGCGAACCACGCTTGCCCTTTGTCACCCTTTTTTTTTTTTTTTTTTTAAATTTTAGCCAGCGATATTGCTCCATCGTGGTCAAACAAGCAGCCTGCTACCATGCACATAATAAAGGTGCCGAGACTTGTGTTGTAAGAGGTGTGACACGAATATCAGCCCACAGTTAAGCAATGAAGCTTTTTTTTTTCCCACTGCGCTCCCGCAGTATATTCATAGTCCAGACTGACATTGAACTGCACGAAAGTAAACAATAGTGTGGCGTATGCACTTAAAAGCAATTTGACATCACAAGCCCTTTGACACGTTGCCACACTCTAGTATAGAAACAGACAGTGTAAGCTACACGGGAGCTTAGCTAAGACCTCCGCGAGGCCTGTGGGCCCCTGCGTGAGCATGTCAAAGTGTTTTAGCCCCGCTGAACACAACGGGACTCCCGTGACAGGACAAGTTCACTACCTGAGGCTCCTCAACTGACAGCCAAGGGCGCAGCAAAGGCACTTGTGATAAATTTGATCACACGGGGCCGGTTACTTTGCTTTCCGACATCGTTTTGGGCGCACCATAATAACGGCACAAATAAAGGTTGACAAGAATTACCCATTGCACTCGTGACTTGTAAAACACGCAACGTGCTAGTTAATTTAGCAATGGTCATCGATTGTCATTCAGCCTGCCATGCATGTTTTTGGAATGTGGGAGGAAACCGGAGTACCCGGAGAAAACCCACGCAGGCACGGGGAGAACATGCAAACTCCACACAGGAAGGTCAGAGCCGGGGATCAAACACACGACAACTGCACTGTGAGGTCGACGCGCTAACCCCTGGACCACCGGGCCGCCAACAAGAATCCCTTAAGCCCACTACCTCCACATGTTTGAGTTTTGGGTACAAAGGCGGAGAAAAGGTGAAGAGAAGCCCATTACTTGGCTGTTTTATTTTAAAATGTAACATTCTTAGTCCACGCACGGCGGGAACACTTTCTCCCTCTTTTTCATTTGCTTTGACAGTGAGCAATAGTTTGAAAACCACACTAGCGAGGCCCTCAGGACTCCGTAAGGTGTCACTTTTTGTACAACACAACAAGAATGCGAAAGCAGCACTTTCTGCGGCTCTACAGAATCATTATTGGCAGCGAGGTCAGGGAGAGGATGGGGCGGTGAGACTGAACATCTTCCGCCAATGATCGCTGATGGCCACACAAATAACAACCGACACCCGCCCGCAACCCACCACGTCTGCCACTGTCTACTATTGATCCACAAAAGGGTCTGACGAAACAATTACACCCTCGCGTGCAGACATCATCAAACAGAACGTAACAGGGGGAGCTCACGGGTCACCGCAGTGTGAACTGGAGGTACGCTGGATACAGGCGATGCCCAAAGAACAGTCCACAGACCACATACAGCTTGCTCCGTAGCCCTCAACTCGGACCATCGGATTACAATGCGAAGAGTCTTTTGGGTTGGTTTTTTTTTTTTTCATAAGGAAAAATAGCACTCTAATATTGTACTTTACGCAAAATAATGTAAACATATTTGAACTGGATGATGCCATTTCTGAGTAAAAAGCACGTGAATGCAGACATGGTAAATGGGAAAATATGGAAATGATCGTGAATGAGGCGGAACGGTGAAAGATGTGGAATGATGCGAAATTGTACTGAAATGTGAAAAAATGTGCAATAAGTCACTGAAAAATGTGGAAGAACATTGATGGATTCAGAAATGATGTGGAATGGAATTTGAATGGTCGGTAAAGTTAATGAATGACACTGAATTATGCAGAATGATATTGTAGAATATTAGTTGAAAGATATGGAACGCGGTGGTATTTTTTTTTCTTATGTTTGTTGTATATGTTAATTGCTCCATGTACAGCACTTTGTATGCAGCGATGGCTGTTTGAAAGTGCTCTATAAATACAGTTGAGTTGAGTTGAGTTATGTTCATACTGAATGATACTGAAAGACATGGAATGTTGTGGAATGCTAACACGTAGTCACTCGGATGGGACAGCCTGTAGAACCTCAAACATACCACAGGTACAAACTGTGTCCTTGAAAAACACACACACACACACGCACACACACACACACACACACACACACACACACACACACACACACACACGCACACTCCAGATTCTGTGTTTAAGATTGGCGACGCAGCCTCCAGGAAGGATATGAGAAGCAAATGAGCCAGACAACGGCCGCTGGGATAAGTGGATGAATGGCTGAGGTCTTCTCATGTATATAGCATATCTCAAGCCTGAGAAGACGTGATATGCAAGAGACGGTGGGCCATTCTACTGAAATGCTGTGCATTGCTAGATTCATATTTTTGGAATGAGATGCTAAAGTATTTATAGGTCCAGCAATTTATGGCATTTTGATCAGCAGTTATTGACTGTAAGTAAATATGTAGAAAGTATACATATACACTATATCCATCCATCCATTATCTGAGCCGCTTATTCTCATGACGGTCGCGGGCATGCTGGAGCATATCGCAGCTGTCATCAGGCAAGAGGTACACCGTGAAGTGGTTGCAGGCCAATCACAGGGTACACATAAACAAAGAACCATTCGCGCTCACAATCACAACTAAGGACAATTTCGAATGTTCAGTTAACCTACGGTGCATGTTTTCGGAATGTGGGAAGAAACCGGAGTTCCTGGAGAAAACTCCAGACAGGAAGGCCGAGGCCGGATTCGAACCCACGACATCTGCACTGCAAGACGGACTTGTTAATCGGCCCGGTTCCTATCCCCAATCGTCACTGTACATCAACAATTTGGAGGAAAATATTTTCCTGATGACTGTACCATTTGGGTCGAATAACATAACACTCTGGAACAAGAACAGGAGACATCCAGTCAGAAAACCCAAGATTACAGTTGTAGGTCATTCCCCCCCGCCCCCCCCCCCCTCTCTTGCATTACAAAAGGGAAGGCTATTCAACACGTTGCATAAGTGACATTTCCATATTTTTCTATGCACAGTGACTTTCAGATGGTGAGAAAAGTTGACACTCCCAAAGGCCAAAATCATGAGCCACATCTTTGATCCATAAGGGACGCTTGAATGAACAGCAATGCACAGGCGGCCCCAAAAATATTACAACGGCTATGAGCCAAAACGCGCATCGTCTTTGTTGGTGTGAGAGAATCGATAAATAAAGATAGTGTCAAAGAAAATTACAATTAAACTTAGATTATTATGTCAGGGGAAGAATTAGTATGACACGTTTTACCTATTAAAACAACTCTCGTGAAAGATTGAAGGTGGCAAACCATCAATCCAGCGAACCATTATTGTGTTTATGTACCGGTACATCTACTGCGCATCGGTGCATGTGGTCCTTCACTGTCATGTGGTAAAAATGATGGACTCTTCATTTTGTGGAGTTAATGTCACACACACACACACACACACACACACACACACACACACACACACACACACACACACACACACACACACACACACACACACACACACGACTTCATGGATTCTCCCATAGCACACACACGCTCAACGAGCGCATCGCAGCAAGGAGAGGGCAATCGTATTTCTTAACAGTATAAAATTTAAAACTTAACACTGTCAGGGGTTTTCAGGCCTGTCAACAATTGATGAGATTCATTTAAAAAAAAAAAAAAAAAAAAAAAAAGATCACCGATCACTGGTAAGTGATGTCGCTAGAGATGAAACTCAACAGAGCTTTCCATTGCACATCCTGGTGCATTTTCTTTTTTTCTTCTTGTATCGTACTGAACAGCCAGAACAGACACATTTGTGTTTGTTTGACAGCATTGCAAAATTTGCGGTTCTCTGGTCGCAATCACAGTTTTCTCTTTTTACCCTTCTGTGATGTCATCACCTACATTCAATAAATAAAGACAAGACTTTACTTGACCGCTTCTTGAGGGAGGCATTTATTTAGCTAAAGCAGATGAAGCAGCGAGTAATCCAGGCAAGATGTCTACCAGAGGTACAGTAGTACCTTGAGATACGAGTGATCAGGGCAAAATGGTAAATAGTGATCAACATAACGAATAGCCTGTACTAGCTTGATGCTAACATATTACGGCCACTGCCAACGACATGTTAACGCTTATCACCAATAGAGTCGTCTGAGAACTCTATAAGCAACTGAATAGGACAGTAATCTAAATGTTGGTCTCAGGCTAGTAGAACGAAGGACTACTTGACTCAGATTAAATATCTGTGGGACATTTGGAATACAGATTCTACTCCAGTCATATAAACAAACATCAGCTGTCAGTCAAGAAGCCAGTGATGGAGAGTAAGGTGGGCAGACGGAATATTACACTCCACGGATCAATGCAACAGTAAACAAGCACTCGCTTCTTATCCATCTCGCAATTGCCTGACTGCCAGCATGAAAACCCGTTTACATCCCTTTTCCGATCAGCTTTATCCTCACAAGGGCGTGCTGGAGCCTATCCCAGCCGTCTTCGGGTAGTAGGTGGAGGACACCCTGAACTGGTTGCCAGCCAATCGCAGGGCACACAGAGACGACCAACCATCCGTGCTCGCGCTCACACTCACACCGAAGGATAATTTGCAGTGTTCAATCAGCCTGCCATGCATGTTTTTGGAATGTGGGAGGAAACCGGAGTACCCGGAGAAAACCCACACGGGCACGGGGAGAACATGCAAACTCCACACAGGAAGGCCGGAGCTGGAATCGAACCCGGTACCTCTGCACTGTGGGGTTGACGCCCTAACCACTCATGACTTTTTTTTTGCATGGGTTTGTACTTGAGAATGCTGCTCCATTGGAAAATTAAACAAATGCGAAAAGAAACAATCGTGTAAAACAATCAGCCTGTAATTCATTCAACCATTGTTGTTGGAAGCATTACGGGACCAAAAGATTTTTACAAATAATCTGACGATTAATCGGAGATTGAAAATATTGGAATCGGCATTGGTCTCATCGGTTGGGCCCTAGATTTCCCAACAACTGTCATGCTGTACACATATGAGTTATAATACCGCAGTGCAAATAAGGCAAGTCACAAATGTGTTCACACAACCATATTGGAGTATGCTCCATCCCATCTCAGTATGCTGACAGCACCTTTTTGTCGTTTCCCCCGTTTTCTACAACAGCAGCAGCACAGTATGCACATGAGAGCACCGGTCCAATTTGTCACGGATTGTAGTCACACGAGTTTGCTCAAACTCTTGCGCTCTTCCTGCCTCAGAGTCAGCATTGACATTTTTAATATTTAGGTGTCAAAAGGGTTGCGAAATTACACTATTTTCACAAATGAAAGCTTTCAGCGGGAATTTATAGAGATGACAAGAGTAAACCAGGAATTTCAAAAAAATGGAAGGTTCACTCCAAAGCTTGATTTTAAATGTTTCATGCATCTATAGCATGCATCTAGTCATCACCCAGTAGCTCTAATGATACACTTCCAATACATTCTCCGAAATTCCCATGGGAGCTTCCTATTTACAATATATATATATATATATATATATCCCCATCTTGACTTCTTATGTAAATTTCCTCGAAACTTTCCACTTGCCCACCCCTTCGCCACAGTAGTGCACATAATTATCATCCGCTTTAAAAATGGATGCACAAACCTCAGCGTATTAATACGTATGTGTGCTCGCCCATTGGCCGTTAACATCTCCTGTAGCAGCCTTACATGCAGGCCAAGCATCGGCTGCCCCATTGATCACCATCACACATGGCAGCCAGGCAGGTAGAGAGCACAGGCTGCAAAACATCTTGTGGGCGTGGACCAGCCTGAACTAGCAGCACATGACATTTTCTCGTAGCGTAAACGGTCGAGTGGCCCGCGAAGGTGCGCGGACGTGGGATGCAGCTGCAGAAAAAAAGCCATGCTCAGTTGAGAACCCTCCCATCTCCTCCTCCTTTTAGCTTCACACCGCTAATCCATGGGACGTCAATTAGCCGCACGGGAAGCGCCCATGACGCGATGGATTAGCCGCGTGCGCACACACACTCACACACAACTGCACACGCACTCTCACACGAATTCATGATTTTTTTGTTTTGTTTTGTCATGGTGAAGGACGAAAAGACTCACCTCGGAATGTCAATCTTCTTGTGCTCATTTTCCCTCCCTTGGCCGCCACGGAGCAAGGAGGAAGCGCTAGAGCCTTCCTTGACGTCACAAGGCTGCAGCACTTGAGAGAGAGAGAGAGAGAGAGAGAGAGAGAGAGAGAGAGAGAGAGATATGCCAAAAAAAAAGAAAACAGAAAAAGACAAAACTGAAAAATAATACACACATCCGCCTCCCATCCTCCAAAGTGAATAGTGAGGTGCACAGTGCTAGGTTCTCAAACTGGGGGCTGCGGACCCATGGGGGTCCACAAATCCTAGTTTGGGAGTCGGCAAAATAATTTGCAATACATTATGCTGTATTAAATGTATGTCTTTCTCAAGTGAAATGACCAATAAGCACTCTATAATCCTATTCTTCATGGGGAAAAAAAAAGTCATAACATAATTTTTTTTAAATTGAAGAATTCAACCGTTTTTGACAAATTATATTTTGTGCTTCAATTCAATATCCAGGATGTTCCATAAAAACGTACACACACTTAAACAGCTGATAAATATTTTTTCCCCCTTGCAAATTAAATGATGGCAGCCAGACTGAACTTTGAAGTAAGAAAATTCATCCTAAAATGCTACTGGAAGTATCAAAACACAGCTAAAATTAACCGACCGAGAGAAATGTTTCGTATTGTTGCTTTTATTTCAATCTGTAAGCATATTACTTTCATACTAATTTTCTTCTGGTTGTTCTTTCAAATTACAGTATATTGAAGGTTGACTTTGGACAGGTGAATAAATACAAAGTTTTAAAAGAATGAATAATCCTGTGTATTCATCGGGATGTCAATCTCAATCCAAATAATCCATATAATTAATTTTTCCATCACTGGACAGCCGTACAACATACGTACTCACTATCACTCCTCTGGATGCGTCCAAACTCTTCTCTCTCTAATTTGGTCTCCAAAAGATCTAACCTTGGCTGTCCCTCTGATGTTCATGAACCAAATAGCTGGAGCAGAACACAATGTTATAATGTCTGGCAATAAAAAAACAAGGGATTGGACAGGGCCAACAGCCAGAGAAAAGAGGAGGAAGACGAGTGAGGCTGCAGATGGGAGGCAAAAAAGAGAATCAGAAGAGGCCGAAGACAAACGCGCATTCTTGATGAGATATGAGCCTCAATCATGGATTTGGATGTAAGAAGACTTCACTGTAATTCCTAAAGCATTGCATGTACACTTTTCACTAAGGAGACGGTCCTACACTCCCACGTCCACATTTTGTGCTATGCGGTGTTGTCTTTTCCTTTCTGTATCGCAAAGAGATGATATTTACTTTTGAGAGACCAACGACAGATTTTGAGCCCAAAATTGGCTTTCGTAGGTAAACCAGGGCGTTTGTCTCCTGGGTGTGCTGTTGCTATTGCTGGCTCATTGTGTACGGTATTGAAAACTGCACTTACTGTTTTGTAAATGTCAAATATAATTTTGAGAACTGTGCTCAAATGACAGAAAAACGGTGAGTTGTTGTCTTCTTGTGTGTTTAAAGCTAGAATTCAGGTACTGGATGTCATGTAGACCGTGCAGGTTGTGACTGATAAATGCATGTTGCACCATCCAGTGCTAGCAACCCACATGTTAACGAGTAATCCGGTTCACCGGGCTGCTGCAAGCCAAAATCACCATTTAAGGAGAATGAATAATTCATGTAAATGGTGGAACGGAGCAACACAGACTTCCTTCAACAGTCCACTCGTGTCCTTGCTAAGTAAATTTCACAATTTGTGTTCAGGACCACGCATTCAGTATGCACTGAATCCAAATGAGAAGTACTGGACGTTTTCGACTCAGACTGTATAAAAGTGGCCAGCAGAGGGCGACAGCACCGTTTGAAACGAGTGATTTCGAACGAAAGGGAGGACGCGTTCTCTCACCTTGAGCAGGCGGTGCCCATGTCCGGTCCACCAAAGCCCCTATCCAGCCTGTTTTCGATGTCTCCCTCCGCCAATACACTTGATTTAAATGAGCAGCTCATCAGCAAGCTTTGTGTAACCCTGACAACGATACTGACCATTTGAATCAGGTGTGTTAAAGGAGGGAAACATAGAAAAACAGGCTGGATAGGGGACCTCGAGGACCAGACTTGGACACGCCTGACCTTGAACATGTCGTCTCAGAGATTCGAAGTCAAATTGAACATTGACTGATATATTGATTGATAGATGGATAGCAGGAATGTGAAAAAACAGAGAGAGAATCAGAGCTAGCTAGCTAGCTGGATGGACAGACTCGTAGATAGACAGATACAGTGTGTGTGTGTGTGTGTGTGTGTGAGATATACACACACACACACATATATATATATATATATATATATATATATATATATATATATATATATATATATATATACACACACACACACATATATGAAGAGAGAGAGAGAGAGATGGACAAATACATCCAGACAGAGAGATAGATAGGTAATCAGACAGACAAATAGTGCGGCTGGATGGATGGGACAGAACAGGAACATAGAAAGAAAGACAAATAGACTGACATACAGACAGGTGTGTGACTGATGGATAGAAAGATGGGTGTATGGGTGGACGCCTGGACAGATGGCTGGACGAACAGATGACAGACTACAGACGACGGATGATAGATAGCAGCATGTTGTTACACTTCACTCGTGTTCATATTCAAATGCACTTAGAGTGTTCAACACCCCGCACCCCGCCCCACCTCAAATTCTCTAGCGTTTTTTTTTAAAAATCGATTCACTTCCACCTTTCTGCAGTCCAAGTGATTGCGAGCAGCTGTACAGAACATTAAGGTGTCAAACGGGCCCTAATTCATCACGCCGCAGCGACTCTAATTATTCATGCCAAAATGCTCCATTTCCTGTTTCCCATAACCCCTTTCCCAATTTTGCAGGTAAAAAGTGTTTTAAAGCCGACACACGGTGGCAGGCAGATGTAAAGCCATGACAAGTGATGAAAACAAGAACGAATTAGTTTCAGCGCGTTTTCTTACATTGTCATTGCCTACTTATTAATAGCTACCGTGTTTCATCTTTAAATGGCCAAATACTTGGTTTAACAAGTGTCAGCATTGTGACAGTAAAACACAGTATCGTAATATGCCAACGTTTTCATCAAAAACAAGGCAGAGGTTGTATTCATAAATAAAATTATTAAACCATTTCAACAATCCATTTGCCCAAAATCATGTTCTTGCGCTGGGCGGTCTTTTACTAAAATGAAATAAAATGACTCAAGTGGCTGTTAACTCTTGAATGTTCTTCTTACACTCCCAATCGGGGGTGTGCGTCTCACCAGTGAAAGATGATTTGATAAATACCTCCAAACATGGGGTGCGATATGATTCAAGGATGGTTCATTGTGAAGTGGAACCATTCAAAGATAGGCTGGGGATTTCGAGGCATGCCATTGTTGGTTACCAATTTGTTCTCAAGTTTGGCAGCCAAACACTTCAGCACCTGATTGTTGGCGCCAGGTGTATCTTGCTTGAGTCAGACTGGTCTTGTACCCCCACAAAGAAGTGTTTGAGGCTTGTTGGGACTGCACACAGAGGACAGGCTGTTTCTTCTCCATACCATAGATGTACAGTAAATTGGTTGGGGGAGGACAGGACATCATACGTGGCACTAATGATGACGGTTATCCTATTAGCTTCCATGCTCCGCAACTCGTGACCGCATGATTTTCCTCCTCTCCACACCCTACCCTCCTCATCCAACGCCCTCACATCTTTGAACCAATTTTACAATTCGGACCGTTTTTATGTGATACTTTCTTCCCTCCTCCCACACTACTGGAAAAAAAAATACATCCACAGTCTAAAAGCTTCCTGCACAACTCTTCGCTAACTTTTTCTTCAGCTTTGCAGATGCCATGCGGGACTGAGACTATTTAACACAATCAGTGCAAATGCTGCCCAAATGACCTTTTTACGATTAAATTTGCACTTGGGTGCCCAAAAGAAAAAAATAAAAATAAAAAGAACTTGGTTGACACTGAAAGGACTTTTGACGAATGCTAATGAATCATTTTACCGGTAATCACTTTAACCCAAGCATATTCTTTGATACGTTGTAATATTTTTCGGTAACAGCTGACACGAAAGGAGTTAAAAAAAAAAGCATTATCCATCTTGAAATAAAAAAATAAAAAAATAAATTCAAAGTTTCTCCATCAACGTGCACTCCGTCGCCGCCTTCCACAGGCTGCACTCATGCAGTCGTGACAGCACAAGAGTGACACACAAAGGCTTTAAAAACTCTTTGCCTCAGGAGGTTTTGATAGGATGAATATGACGCGGGGCCACGTCAAAAAAAAAAAAAAAAGCAAATTTAGACCCAACACCTTCCCTCCATCCCTCCCTCCTCATTCATATTTATGAGCGGTGACTGGCAAAGTCATTGTTGGCTAATTACAGTGTGGTGAACCTTCTTTGTCTTTAGATTGGTGGAGACTGAGACATGCTGTGCTTTGCTTTGCTGCACTTGTGCAAACCTCTTGCTTCCATGCCCATATTATTGTTAGTGCTTGTGTGCATGTGACGGCCTCTATACATCGTAAAGACGGAACTTTCCGCTATTTACTCAGAAAGAGGATTTGTTCAATTACTCGGACAGTAGCACCCCCCCCCCCTCCAAAATCGACTTTCCAAGTACTGCTATAATGAGCAACATTGAAAAGCATGAGCATTGTAGGCCAACCTTTTGATCAAACAACAGACTGTGATTATTACAAAAAAAAGACTGAATTTTCCAAGACAGTCCAAAGTGAATGTCATAAACTTAAAATCAAACATAAATAAAGTCATCAAGGGGAAAAAAATATTCATATGATAAAACTGTTTTAACATGGGGGAAACAGCACTCTAAAAATGGGGTGAAAATATTTGGAGAAATTTTTTTTTGTTAATCCGAGATTAAAGGCAGAATGTTACAAAAAATTTAATGCTACTACTACTACGAATAATAATAATAATAGAATACGTTTTTTTTACGTTAAACTACAATTAAGTTGTTATATTACATGAAAAATATTTCTTATTCATGTCAATAAAGTCAAAATAAGATTTTTTTTTACAGGAATAATGTCAAAATGCCATAAGAAAAAAACCCCTCCTGCAATTTAAAACGATTAAAAATGAATAACAAAGCAATCACCCCACAAACTCCAATAAAAGAGGTGCTTTCGCCTTGTGGCTGATTCGACCGTGGGAAAAACTGTCTTAAATGAATAACCCACAAAGTTGGGTTGGTGACTTTTTACCCAAACTGTTTTCAGAGTGTTTTGGGGATGTGGCATAATTTGAGGGTTGTTTGGTGGGTTATTCATTTGACCCAACCTTTTGGTGACATGAACATCCCAGTTGAGTCGGCCTTTTTTTTTTTTTTATAATCCAATTTGGGTTATTTTTGACCCAACTGTTTTTACAAAGGGGAAGCTGGAGTCCCTACAGAAAACCAACACACGCATGATTGTATCTTAACGTACCTATTGTACTGCATAACTGCATCAACATCAGTCAAGATGTAAAGCAGTGATGGCTATTAACAGCAGGGGGCACTAGAATAATGCAGGGATAATATGACTAAACCTGGAAAAACTCAGTGGGAGACCTATTTCTTTTCATAATCACAACCATCATACCCCCAGATATGAAATATGAATTATTGTAATTATACTTACCGCAGTTTGTCCCTCATTGAAAATAACTGTAACCACATATTTTTCTATTCAAAAAGTACATCGTTGAAAATCAGCATTTGAATGATTCGCAACTGATGCTGAGGTACGTTCACTATTCGAACAAGTTACAGAAAACCTGAAAGAATTGAAGTCCATTTCGGCTTCCCACTACCTCGCAACAACAAGAAAAACAACAAAATGTCATCTTCGGTGACAATTATTCTGATTAAGT
This sequence comes from Hippocampus guttulatus, assembly GCF_054856545.1. Lineage (NCBI taxonomy): Eukaryota > Metazoa > Chordata > Actinopteri > Syngnathiformes > Syngnathidae > Hippocampus > Hippocampus guttulatus. The sequence goes on along the minus strand of NC_141269.1, from coordinate 6,491,930 downwards.
GGATAACAAGTGTCGTGATTTGGGCTTAAAAATCATGAAAGTCATCAGTTGCTGTGCGTCACTAGAAATCCGAGCGAGCATGTGAGCTAAAACTCCAAACATTCCAAAACCTATGAAAGCATTTGTGTCGTTATGGCACTTGACAGAGTAAAAAGAGATTAATGCTATTATTATTACCATTTAACCGAGTGGAGTGAATTCCATGTGTGCATTTTTTCCTCTCAGTTTGGTCCCAGCCCTGCTGCCGGAACGCGCCAGCTTTTATTTTCACTCGAGCAGCACAGTTGGAAGTAGATGTTGTGTTGGCTGTATCTTTTTTTTTTTTATGTACTTGTGAAATTTAAACGCAATAGCCAAAGCAAAAATGTGTTTAGTTAAATGCCAGTGCATCTAAGGGTAACGTGTTTTTAATGATAATAATAGCGAGTGCCCGAAATCCTTTTTACTTTTTTTTTTTCTCATGTGCAAAGGTTGTATTGTGAAGAGATGGATGGAGACCTTTCGTATTGCACGCTGCTCAGCATATGCATTCAAAGCTATTGTTGATATTACCACTGAATGGAGCCATTAATGTGCCAGTGTAGTATAATAATAACATGCACGCCTGTTAGCGAAACCCACGTTAAAAAAAAAAATACAAACATGACAACATTTCTCTCTGCATTCTTCGCTTGAGCTACGGATGTTGCCATAGTAACACAAGTATGTCTTATCAAGTACAGCCCTTGTCACTCCCCCCCCCCCCCCCCCCCCCCACACTGTTCACTGTAGGTATGACAACACACAGGCCGTGGAGCTGTTGCATTCATTTCCATGTTTAATGGAGCTCGTAGCCTTAACCTTCGAACCTGCCCCGTCACGCCGCTATTAGCTCATGTTAAATTAGCCTGGTAGCACTGTCAAGGCTTTCTATGATCTCCAAATAGATATGAAGGTGAGAGTTGATATGACGATGGAGCCAAATATCGTGGAGCGTATCCAGAAAATTTGATGCTGAATGATTAAACACCAGTATAGTGTATTTTATGGATTTTTGTAGTGTATACTGGTGCACTATTCAATCGGCCAATCCCAATCTTATAAAGATAGCTAAAAGTGATCTTGTCATTTTGTTTATGTTGATACCTTTTGGATTTTTGTTCGCTGTAAGCCTGGGGTGTCAAACTCATTTTTGATGTGGGCCACATTTTAGTTACCGTTTCCCATGGAGGGCCATTATGACTGAAACCAAATTTTAAAAAGTCAATAATAACGGTTTATTCAACTATTGTTTAAGTTACTGTCATGAGGGGTTTGGTTACAAGAAAATGCTCTTTTATTTATTACATATGAGAATTTGAAATTTTGGTCTAGATTTTAGCAAGCATCATGCAAGTTGACATGCTTGATTTGCTTCCACGGGCCACATAAAATGATGTGGCGGGCCGGATCTGGTCCCCGGGCCTTGAGTTTGACACTGGTGCTGTAAGCTATCAACCAACGGATATTTGAACATAAAGTGGAGCAACCGTAGACATATGACAATAGTCGTAGGCATTTATTTATTTTTTTGTCTCAAGGCACCACTGTTACATGAGTTTGCTTTTTGAATTATACATTACAGAAATAATGTTTTCCATGACGGTGACTTGTTGTAGAAACAACTTTGTATTGTGTGTACAAGCACATGTTAATATTTATATAATGTGTTGTTGTGGGTGCGATCATTAGTGCCCCATGCATTGCCCTCATTTAACTTGTTTTTATTTATTAATTTATTTATTTTAAAGCTGGTTTGGTTGTTTCCTTGGCAACTTAGGCTCAGTTGCCAAACACAGAAGACTAAGGACAGAGAAAGGCAGTAGTGTACAGTTGAATCGCTCTTTTGCATTTGGATTTTGGGGCAAATAACATACAAAAGTGTGCAAGTGTGCAAGCACACACACACACGCAAAAAAACAACAACAAAAAAACAACCCATATATATATATATATATATATATATATATATATATATTTTGGTCGGGACAGCTGAGCCGAAGTGCCCAAGGAAAGAGTAGGTTTTTGTCACCGGTATACTTTCCAATTATATTAAAATTAAAACAAAATGATTATGATGTTGGATAAAAAAAACAATACATTTTAAATAAATTAACAACTGCATGAATGAAATTTATATTAATAGAAGGTTAGACGCCATTATTTATTTCATCATTTATTTATTATATAATCACTTTTCTGGACATGACTTGGTTGGCCTACAAAACGATGAATAATTCATGATCGTGAATTTTTTTTTAAAACAAAAACAAAGAATAACATATTTCCATTTAATCAACATCTGTCCCACTCTCAAAAGTGGTTGCTGAAATCAACAACCAAAACAACAAAACAACCAAAAACACAGCTGTGCTCAGACCCTTATCACATAATCAATCATTATCATCATCATCATCATCACCATCATCATCATCAAAATGTTGAACTCCTTTCTCACTTTCTTTCCACTCTATGCAGCATCATCTTCTCTTTCGTCTGCACCCTAAACATCAGCTTTATATGTTTGGTGCATGTTGTGGACGCGTCTACTGCGACACATGCCCCTGTCAGTCATAGTAACAGTCGAGTCACACTGTCTGTTTGTTTGTTTTTTGAGACGTGAGGGTGTTTGGGGGGGGGGGGGGGGCGGGGGGAATGTATTTGAAGTGTGGCTTTAGTCATTCATGTGGATGACACACCTGGAGGTAATATAAGCACCCATTTGAGGAAAGACGATGCAACGTTGCGTTCGGAGTCGCTATCAGCAAAATGCACGATTTCATTTCAACTTGGTCATCACTTTGTGACTGCGACTTGTTTCTGCGCCCGCTGACTGGCTAGCTCGCTTGCTCTTGTTGGAATTAATGAAGCTGTTTGATGTGAGGCCACCGTGAGCCCAAACGAAAGGAGTGGACCATCCACGACACATGAAAGCTCTTCGGTGCATTTGGGGCTAGACGCCATGGGGGGGCCTGCTCAGGCCATTTAATGAAGGGAAGCAACAGCTAAATACTGTAATCATGCATCCATCTATTTTCGATCCCTTCATTAAGGTTGCAGGTGAGCTCGAGGCGGAATACACGTTGACAGGTTGAAAATCATTCGCGCTAGAAAATCCCATTGAATGCATCCACATTTAATACACCGTGCGGTATTATTATTATTTTTGAACCATAAAAACATGGTGCGATTGCCAAGGAATATGCCGATTGACACAAATACAGGACAAGGGTGACATAAAAGGAGAGCGTGTGGGCGTTTTTCTTTTAACATTTTAAATCAACCCTGACAGCTCATGCATAAAATTAATTAAGAAAGATGAAACTGAGGGGCATTTTCCCTTTAATTACAGCTTAATTTTCGACTCTTGAAATGTAGTTTCGGTTAGTTGTCATTCTTTTAAAAGCACTCTTGTTTTCTTTTTCTTTTGTGAACAAAAATGTTTGGTTTGGTTTTTTGTTTTTAATTTTAGTGATCCAATTACCTTTTGTAAACTATAAGAACCACGATGTAGACACCGATTCACACTCACGTCGTCAACCTCGGACAAGTTGGACTCTTTAATGAACCGAACATTCTTTTTTTTTTTTTTTTGCAACGTAGCAGGACACCATTATAAGAAAAAGAAAAAAACCTTTATTAGTCTCGCAATGGAGAAATTCCCAATTCACAGCAGCAAAGTTATGAAAGGAAGAAGTAGGACAACAAAATATAGGAGCTGCTGGAAAGGCAGCCACTCACGCGGCGCCATTTTGAAGTCAAAATAACAAAAATACATCGATCCCATGCTCATTCTCACGTCTATGAGGTGGATGTTGTAACAATTACTTCACCGGGCAGCCTTAAAAACTGTATACCACCTTGAATTTTGTAATATGCAGAAATGAACTCTTTCTCCGTGATTGTTCATCTTCGTTTGTGAGGATGAACTCAACTATCCATAAATTGCCTTTTTTTTCTCATCCAGGGGCAAGAAAGGCAGCGCATCTTTCACTCATCATATCCATCTCGCTTCGGCTTTTTTTTTTTTTAACAAGTCGCCTGCATCAGCGGTGCCAAGAGAGACACAAACAGAGAGCGGATGGATGAGTAGGAGGAAGGAGGAGCGCCCAGTGATGGAAGGATCGGCGGCTCTTCATTTATCCGTGGGACGATAAGAGGAAGAGCCCCAACTGGGATGGGGTTAATATTTCCCCAGCCTGAAATCACGAAAGGGAGGGTTTCCGCTAGTGAGCCACCAGTGGCACGGCTCTGGTTAGTTAATGGTTACACGCAGCATCCTGCCACTCAGACGCCATTTTGGCGAGATGACAAAGGAAGGCCCTGCCTCAGTGTCCGAACGCCGTCGCCATCCATCCCGAGGGGCGACGGGGAGCACAAATGCACAAATACGCAGACGGCGGGAGGCCAACGCTGATGCTGTAAACATGTCTTGTTAACAGGAAGTAGACCCTATGCAGCCGCCGTCGCCGCCTTGACTGACAGGACGGCCGAGCGCATCCCCCCCCCCCCCCAACCCCACCTCCTCGAAATCGTCACTAAATTGTCTTTTTTTTTTCCCCTCACACCTCCTGAATAAGCAAGTGTACTGCTGACTCTCCGAAGCTGAAATGCACACAGTGCTTAACACATTTCGTAAGACCACCTGTTCCTATTTGTCTCTGTGAGCATCCGACATAGCGGTGTGCTTTAATGCAGACTTTCGAGTTCGGTCAGATCTCAGAAAGCGGAGCCATTCAACCAAAGACCTTTCCGCGTCTCAGGAATTCTTCCAAATGACTACAATTTGTACAAATTCATAAATAACATGAATACAAAGTATTTGAAACTCTGCAGGGGGTGCTACAGACCCATTTGGGCCTCCATTTAAACCCCAAGTAAATTTCAGACATTCTAGTTGGCATTCCCTGACATTTTTTTTTTCTTTCTAGCCAAAGCCAACAGTTTTTGTCTCAAAATTGACACTTCTGAACTGTTCTTTTTCTTTTCACCTTGTTTAAGATCACAGTTTCCGGCTGTATAAAAGCAACCTCAGAGCATTATGCTGCCACCACCATGCTTCCTTGTATGTCTGGTGCTCTTTTAGTGCTCCAAATACAGTGAGCATATCATTTGGAATAATGGCCACACATTCTCCCATGGTCTGAAGAAACTACGGTTGAAACAAACACAGGCTTGCAGAAACTGAGTTTTTTGACATGGTGATGCCCCCTAGAAGTGATCATTATCATCAACATCATCATCAATCCATCCATCCATCCATCCATCCACTTTCTAAGGCGCTTATCCTCACACGGGTCGCAGGCGTGTTAGAGCCTATCCCAGCTGTCTTCGGGCAGTAGGTGGGGTACACTATGAAGTGGTTGCCAGCCAATCGCAGGGCGAACGGAGAAGAACCACCATCCGCGCTCATAGTCTTCGATTACCCTGCCATGCATGTTTTTGGAATGTGGGAGGAAACCAGAGGGACCTGGAGAAAACCCACGCAGGCACGGGAAGAACATGCAAACTCCACACAGAAAGGCCGGAGCTGGAATCAAACCCGGTACCTCTGCACTGTGAGATCGACGTGTAACCACTCGATCACCCGGCCGCCCATAATCATCCATCCATCATAATTCGCTTTTCCTCAGATGGCATGCTGGAGCCTATGCCAGCTGTCTTCGGGCAGTAGGTGGGGGACACCCAGAACTGGTTGCCAGCCAATCACAGGGCCACCGTCCGCGCTCACACTCACACCTAGTGACAATTCAGAGTCTTCAATTACCCTGCCATGCATGTTTTTGGAATGTAGGAGGACACCGGAATACCCGAAGAAAACCCACGCAGGCACGAGAAGAACATGCAAAGCCCACACAGAAAGGCCGGAGTTGGAATCGAACCCTGCACCTCTGCACTGTGAGGCCGAAGTGCTAACCAGTCGCCCACACATAACAATAAACAGTGATTAGAGGAGAGCCTTTGTACTGCCTGGTGCAAGGCCCTAATAATAACACGTTTGGATTTTACTTCACCTAAAGTGACAAAAGCACCACACACTCACAAAAACACATTTAAATGTTATTTCATACGGCGCTGCCAAGACAAGGGAATTAGGCAGCTTAGAGAAAGTGTTTTGATTTTTAAATGTGTGCTGCTGATGTGACTCACGCATATGAAAGGCCCATTTAAAGAGGGACTGGTGGGGGGTTTGAAACGGGTCTCTTTAGGCTTCCAGCACTCTACAGGTTTGAGATCAGAGGCAGGCCTCATGTGATCGACGAACTGAGCTTTTAAACCTGCGAAACAGACTCGCTGCGAAACATCCAAGCCTGACCCCAGCGTGGCTCCCAAACACTCGAAAAGGAGGCTGGGGGGTGGGACGTCAGTCTCTGCGTTTTCTTTACTGTGACAGCGACAGGAGGCGATGGTGGCCCACCACAAGAAAATCTAAGAAGTGATTTTTTTTTTTAAATGTGTGGACTGATTAATGAATTATACAATCTTCTGATATCTGCTTTTGGTTGAGTGCGAGGGTGCAGAGACGGGAAAGTGTTAGGCCCACACTGAAAAGAAAATATGTCAAATTATGTGGAAAAATCACCTTTGACGGTCATCTCATAAAATATTGACGTTGATCCTATAATATGACTTTTTGGATTGAACCCCCCCCCCCCACTGATTTATTCTCATACTAAAAAGATGGAAAGGAGCATCAAATAGCTGCAGGTCAATCAGAACGCTGAAGCCCAAGATCAGAACATATTACTCCAGTCCTACAAACTTTACCCTGGCTCCGAATCAACTGTAGAATCGATTTTAAAAGCCTGCTGTTGGTCTATAAATAGCCGGAATGACACAATTCATCCCAAAAGTTACTGAGTAAATGCAATGGAAGGTAATTCAATGTAGCACCTTATTACTCACGTCTGACTACTGCTATCGATATCTTTATCCCAACCATAAGACATATGCTCACATACAAGATCAAAAAACATTTAACACTTACAGATAAAGACATACACACTTGGGACCAGCTTGCGGTTTTATTTAGTTTCTTACTTTTGATTCAAGTATTCATTTGCCATGACTGACATAACTGAAGACCCAAGAAAATGTCAACATTTAACGTCGCATTTTCCTGACGCTCCAAGCCTCTAACAAGGGCTATTCAGCATAATGTCAGGGTGAAAGCTATTCACCCGATATACATTTTTCGCCCTTAATACGCACATGCTTTAATTATAGTGGCGCATTTATGTAGCCTGTCTTTTTTAAAATGCTCCTTTCACCACCAAAGAAGTGAAAAAAGATTTTTTTTCCCCACCGCCAGGCAGTCAACAGATGAAAGAGCAATAGAGCACCGCAGAACATAAATGCAGTACATGATACAAGTAGTCATTTTCAAGGCTACTGTATAGTTGTCTGCGCGTGTCCATTAACCTGTTCCAGACACAATTGTTCGCATTCTGTCGCTTTTTCGAATGAGAATGCATGCGAGGTGCTAATATTCAAGTAGCGTCATTTTGCATACATTTCATGGCCAGGCTGTACTTGATTTCGATGCTTAATTTAGATGCGGCATTTGCATGAAGCTGGTTGAGCGCATGCAAATGGCTGGCCCGGCGCACTCTGTGAGCTGGATGCCTTGCAAGCCCACTCACTTCGCTGCGACGGCGGAACCTCGAAAGTCAAACGCCTCGCAGGTCCAACTCTTTGGAGCTTTTGAGCGTGTATTGCTCTATTTCAAGATTTTTGTGATTTCTAAAGAAAAAAAAATCGTATTCCAAAAGATGATCCTTTTTTTTTTTAATTTATAGTTTAAAAGAAAGAATTGAAAAATATAAATCTGCAAAAATGCGAACCCACGGATGCCAAACCGCGTACATGGTGGGCCACTCCACTGTACAGATTCTAATTTTGAATGAATATTAATGTTCATTTTTAATTAAGTTCTAGGTAAGCTACAGGACGTCCTTAAAAATCTTCTTGAAGAGGGCTATAGGAAAGGTGTATCCTCATTTTTTTTTGCGTAATTGATTGGATCACGGTCAACGTTTAAATGCCCTTACAATGAATCCACATATTTGTTTCTGAATACATTTTGTCACGTTTCAATATCATTGCTGATATGGTGTGAAAAGACTGAGGACAACAGGATGTAGAACTCAATTGTGCGGCAAAAAAAAAAAAAAAAGAGAGAGAAAAGAAAAAAACATTTCAGTTTTCCAGATTTTTGGAGTCGTGGCTAAAATGGTGAGCAGTGGCCCACTTTGGCATCAGGCATAAGGACCCCCCCAACCCCGCATCACACCCACCATTCTGATTAATACTGCATTTGTGGAATTAGAATGAAGCTAAATCAGGGATGGCTACTTTCCACTTGCTGTCGACAGAAATTGACATCACAGTGCTAAAGGGCTCAGGTAATGACGAATTCCGGCTCATAGCCCAAAAAACAAGTGAGCCGTGATTGGTCGTTGAGCCTTTAGGCACTGCGATGTCATTTTCAGTGTGTGTGTGTGTGTGCCAGCTAGCTTGTTACCAGGCTTCCCATCGAGGTGGCTGCTTCAGAGCGCCACGTTGTCAGCCACGAGTGCACAAACATAATGGAGAGAAAGGCTTAAAAAGGAGTCAGCAGGAAAAAGTCTGATATGGACTGGGACTTGTCAGTGGCATGGCCGTTTAGAGTGCCTTGTTGTTGTGGTGAGGAAAAAGACCAATCTGGTGGGACATATACCGGCAAACAGGGGATTTATGTGAATCGAGTGAAGGCATAAAAAAGATGCAAAATGAAGTTGCATCCATAATGAAAATGAGCTAACATTTAAACATGAGGGTGGAGACTTTTTATACACACTGTATACATGTATACTACAAACTAACACATTGGAAAATAACCTCAATCAGACACGCTATGTCACTCTTTTCCGAGGATCGAAACAGAGATGCACAGTTCCCTCAGATTTGTCTGCGTTGCTACAGGTGAGCCGTCATTATGGGGAGAGAGCGAGAGCGTGGCTGTGTTTGGCCTCACCGAGACTCCCTTCCCATGCCGGAGTGAGCCGCCAGTGAGACGCAGGAGGAGGCTGCTGCTGCTGCCGGTGACACGGCTGTCACGGGCGCGCGCCTCATTACCGCCGCCGCAAATGTCAAAGCACTAAAGTAGTCACTCACCACTAGGCCGGACACGCGGTCACGCCGCCACGTGTTTTTTACAGGGAGAGGGTTAACAACAGTGCGCGGAGAAAGGCGTCCCTTTCAGTCGTCTTTGGTGTTAAGGCAGCGTGCGGGATGGCCGCGTGCTCGCGTGACAGCAGGCAACGGGTTTCTGGAGCCAACTTCCTTCAGAGTCATTACTGTCAATCCCAGGATGCTTTTAGTCACATGTCACCCAGTGTGCCGTACGACGTCTGCGCCCAAAGTAGTTCCCCTCATTATATGTTCACGCCGTGAAGGGAAACTTCATTGAAATGGGTTATATTTCGACTCTAAACAACCAATTGACGTGTATTTTTGGACACAGCAGCTATCAGCTATTACAATATTCTGCCAGCGTCAGTTATTCAGTGGGGGCCTGGAAGAAAAAATGTTTTGGAATATTCCCCATTTAAATTAGGAACATAAAGAGAAAGTAAAGAATTAAACGGCTCGCGCATTATGATACGTTGATTGCGGCTCCTGGTGTGTGTGACTTAATACAGTCATGCTGACAGACAAAGAAAACTTTCACAACTACTGAAAATGACTCAGTAAGCTGCACGGCAGCTGGCTGGTTAAAGTGTTAAAATGTCTCTGGGTTTTGTGCTGTCAAGCTCAGCAGACTTTCAAAAAGTGTTGACTTTTTTTGTTTGATGTTTAGTTTGACAGTAAACTAGGAATGGCATTGTTTGCGTTTTTTACTTTTTGCGTAAAACGTGGTTCGCACTGATTTCAATGCTATTTCCTGATAATGCCGTTCACAAGAAAGGAGAAGGCGTTTTGTGTCGTAGAGTTTGATAAGAATGGATGATCTGAAGAGCCGGATAACTGAGGCCTTGACAACCATCGATCCCGATTGCTCGTTCACGTTTGGCAATAAAAGGAATACCGTTTCAACGTGTGCCGTGTAATCGAGAGCTCGCATACTGAACATCTGCGAACAATTTGAATTGTATTTTATCTTCACGTAAGTGTGACTGTATAGGCCAAACTGGGCATAGCAGCAACAGCTACAGTGTACTGTATGTATTATGATTATGCTTCTTACTCATTTTATTTTATGGTTGTTCTTTTAAGTGACATTTACAATTGAGTTTTGGGAGTAGAATAGAAGCTAAATTTTGAAATTAACACCTGCCCCCCAATGTCTGTGCAAGTGCCTGATTGCCAGGTTATCAGGCTGTTCTTGCACCGAAGCACGGCAAGAACATGCTAGCTCTCCGCGGAACGGAACATCGTGTTACATTACAGCCTGATTACTAGTGACTTTCAACAGAAGCACGTGTTATATTGCTGGCTTTTGCGCGCATCACTTAAAAAATAAAAATAAAAAAGATGTCCGTACACAACTTCCCCACCGACCATACCCATCTTAAAGCGGAATGTGGATGTTCCAAGGGCAGCTGTAAATTGTCCGGTGTAATTGGTTGCCAAAGAAGTCATTCAGTGAGCAAGCCGTACACCGCTTCCCGTACACATATACCGTGAATCCTTTGACTCAGTTGCCATAGTGATGGGCTCCTTGACCCCGGGGTTGACTTGGAAGGAAAGCGAAGACGCCAAAGTACTTTCCTCTTTGTTGTGCTCGGCCTCATCACCAACACAAATGAAGAATTGGGAAAGCGGAACAAGGAGAGATGAGGAATTAAGCACTTTGAAACTGTTTGCATAACGAGCTCCTTCGCCATGCGGCGCCTTCTCCGGGTTTTAATCACCTGCGCTCTCCAGACCACCTACACCCTTCTTCATGGTCCGAAGCGGGACCGAAGGCCTGACGTGTGATCCGAGGAAAATTAATTCGCCGAGCCTGATTGCCATTAGCGCCGTGCGATTATACACCTTGATTACTGTGCCCACCCCGAGGACCATGACGGGGCTCCTGGCGCACGTTTCGAAAAGGTGCGCATAACATTAGGTGATTGCCCCGCAACAGATCCATCCAAAAGCCCCCCGAGACCGTATAGACTGTCTCAAGTAGGACTGTGATTATTAATTGGCACTTGAGGTGACCTGATACCCGGAGCTCCAAACACAGTAAGTGCCTTCAATCCGGTCGCACGGGCAAATGAATTCAGTCTCATTCAAAGTCATTATTGGATTATTATTGTCGAGGGAGAATTGTTTGGAGTTCAAGCATGGATAACCGGAATGTTGGACTCTTGAGGGAAGACAGGGGGGGCCGCACTTGCTCCTCTCGAGGTGGGCTTAAGATGCTGAATGGCCCCCGAAGATGACAAATACTTTGTCTTGGAGATGGGCCACTTCACTACCTTTGGTAAATACACCGAATGAGAGTGCCTGATCGCTCTTGACTGATTGTTAATGTTAGAAAAACAGTATACGCCGACATCTTAATCAATAATTGTGTCCTTGAGGAATAGTAGGAAGTCATGATTATCGGTTTGTCGCAGAGATTCTGTGGTGGGCATCGAACACAGGTCACAGTTTTAACCCTTTCGGGGACAGCGGTTACTCCATTGGACAGCTTATCAGGTGATCAGGGTACAGGTTATCATTATTTGTCCATGAAAGGGTGATGCGGCTCTCTTTCAAAATTTTGTGTCCATTGGTGCCTTGAGTAACCCAATTTATGCCATTTTTGAGACCCGAGCCATCATTGAGCCGATTCTTGGACTTGTGACTCGTTTCACACCAAGCAGCAGTTTGGTAGGTAGTGAACAATTTTCCCAAAAGAGTTTTCACGCTGTCACGTCAGTCGATCCATCCATCCATTTTTAACACCACTTATTCTGAACAGAGCGACGGGGAGTTGCTGGAGCCTATCACAGCTGTCTTTGGGCGGAAGGCAGACTACACCCTGAACTGGTCGCCAATCAGTCGCAGGGCACATATAGAGACAAACAAACATTCACACCACCACTGAGTGGGAACCAATCCCACGCTGACCACACACACGTCTGGCGTGTTTCCCACTACATCATCAGGGACCTCTCCAGGTCAATGCTCCCTCTAATTTTCTATTCGTCTGAGCATTTACACAAACTGCCTGTGCTTTCCTTGGACCACGATGAGCAACATCAGACATTTACCCGGGTGCTAAACCAGTATCACACCTGTCCAAAACCCATCCATTTTCTGATCTGCTTTATCCTCACAAGGCTCACGGGGCGTGCCGGAGCCAATCCCACCCTGAACCGGTTGCCAGCCAATCACAGGGCACACAGAGACAAACAATCATCCGTGCTCACACTCACACCAAGGGGCAATTTCGAGTGTTCAATCAGCCTGCCATGCATGTTTTTGGGAATGTGAGAGGAAACCAGAGTACCCGGAGAAAACCCACGCAGACACGGGGAGAACTCCAGTCGAGATCGAACCCGCGACCTCTGCACTGTGAGATCGACGCGCTAACCACTGGCCCACCGGGCTGCCTGTCCAAAACCTGAGATCGTAATAAGTTACCCGAGAAAAAATTCAAACCATGTACTGTATATATCATAATAGAGATTAGTGACATGGATACAGTGTTTGAAACAATTGGTTCAGGATAAAGGATTTTATGCCACATTCTATGTCGTGAATCAGCTCAAATTGTATTGAACAGTCCAGGAATGCTGAAAGCACATTCTAGAATAATCATCATTTTTAAGCCTTTCAGGGACAGCGGTTACTACAGTGGACAGTTTATCATGCTATCAGGTTACAGGGTGCAGGAAAGGGTTAACAAATGACGGCTTCAATATTTGCTATTTTCTAATGCAAAATACCGCATACAAAGTGAAGAGTGACATGAGAGACGCTGCTCATCAACAATACTTGAGTATAATAACGGCATCATATCGTGCTTTACTGCAGACTCTTCCGGTTACAGTCAGCTCTCGACATCCTCCAGAATTCCCTGGAGGTGTCGGGGCCAAGGTGTCCCAATACATTTGTCCAATACATTTGAAAACACCGATTCAGTACAAAGCATTGTGCTGTGACACATATCCTTTGGAATCTGGGCCAATCTAATCCCTGACTGTCAATTCTGAGGGTTTTCTTAATCAGGAGCCAAAGTACTCATTTGGCGCGGCAGATAAATGCTCCGTATTGATTTCTCCGGGAGCAATCCGGCATCAAGCGATTAATTGGATGAGGCAATGAAGACGTAAGAACACATCTGCACACGGTTTACGTTCGGAATACATCAGCAGCACAAGACGCGCCACCTTGAATAACCCTCCTCGCCTTCCCCCCCTCCTCCTCGTCCTCCTTCGGGGCCACATCTTAACATGTTTGCATTTGTAACACCTGGCGGGGATTTAATGGACTTGATGTGCTACCATTCACAGTGGAGGTCCGCGTCGTGAGAAATCTCAGCGGCAGACATATGCCCTTCTTGCGCGATTACTTAATGGCCCCTGCAATTATGCGTGTCTACCAGAGCCGGCGACATAAATGTCAGTGGCGAGGAAAGAACTGATTGATGTCTTTTTCCTTCTTTTTGTTCTTTCTCCAAAGCTGGGACAAGCCATTCGATGAAGACGACATCGGCGATACACGACACCGTGCTATATTGAGCACCATTTACAATATGCAAATGCGATGCGAGCGCCCAAATGCAGAAATTTCATCCGTGGCCAGAGTTCAACAACTCTTCAGTCTTCAAGTATTGGGATAATGGTCACAGTGACTGCACATTGCTGCAATTCAAAAAGCTCCACTATCCATCGCTGGACAGCTTTTGCCGCTAAAACAACACGCATAAATGAGTATGTGCGTGCGTGCTATTGTGCGATAGTGCGTGCGTGCGAGTGTGTGCCTGTGTGTGTGTGTGAGGTCGTGCGTGCATGTGTGTGTTATTGTAAGTGTTGATAGACAGCAGAGGATGGAATGTACAAATCATGGTGCTCCAACTGCACCGGTGAGAAGAAACCAAGTACAAATAGCCTTTGCAGGTTTCGAAAACATCTTTTTCACGTTAAAACTGTCAGCATAACCTGGCTGATTTTGAGATGGCTTTTTTTTGGGGTGGGGGTGGGGGGGGGGGTTGAAATTCCTCACTGGCCCCATGTTGTACCTCTACCGGTTATTTGACTTTTAAGAAATACGGCTACAGTATGTTTGACACTTACAAGTCGCTCGGGGCAACCGGGGTTGTGCCGTTTCGCTGACGCTGAACAGCATCGCGGGAACGTGTCCGGCGTACCCAAGACTTGGCTGCTTGCGTCATGTCAATACGTGTTGGCTTCTAGAAGGACACAGAGAGATGAGGAAGTATCAGCAAACGTAAGCGGGGGCACAGCATTTATGTGTGTGAATGTGAGTAGTTTGTCTGTATGCGCACGGTGGTTGACTGGTGACCAGTCCGGGGTACACCCTGTCTCTTTCCTCAAAGCGAGCTGTGATTGGATCCTGCGCACTTATTGGATATGTTAGGATACTTATTGGACAAATAGGGCATGTGGGGTTGGGGGGGGGGGGGTTAATTAGGGTACAGTGGAGCTTCATCAGGACCCTAACATAATTGGGACCCCAAGAAAGGCTAAAAATCAACACCCGTGCACACAGGACAGAAAAATAAGCATTCACACAGTAAGGCCAGAGGAAGGATTTGAACTAGGGACCTCTGAACTGCAAGGCATTCAAGATAACCACGAGTGCACACCATGCTAAAAATCATATTTTAGGATGCAAATGACCACTGATTGGAAAAAGGTTCCATGGAAATGTAAAATTAAATGCTTAAGCATGTATATTAAATCATTCAATTTCCTTCACTATGTCTTCCACATTATCCTCCACACGGAGCCTGAAGAGCGTTAACACCATTTACAAAGAAGCATGAAATTGGTAATAATCCTTAGAAGAAGAAGAAAAAAAAAGATAACAGACCATAATCACTTTCTGTAGTTAAGTGGGAATGAATATCCCTTTCTGTTTGACTGAAAGTGCAAAGCAAAGAATAGCAAGAGGGGATCAAATTATCACACACACACACACACACACAAAAGTGCTCTCGATGTCGAGTTTCTTGAAAAGAGGAGAAATGTCATCTATGACGTTGAGGACAGTTGGAATGGCAGCCCCAACTAAAGTTTCCTTTCATGTGTTTGAGTGAGAAGTCCATTGCATTCAGACGGGGATTACTTTGGGTTCAAAGTGTGGGGCCACAGGTGTGCGTATTAGGGCCCAACCGATTTATCGGCCAATTTTGAAATCGACAAACATCAATCGATATTTTTTTCATGATTTTTTTTTTTTTTTGCACAGCGGCACAAGACAACATATGGCATTAACTAACCACCCCCGTCTCCCCCCTCCAACGCCCATCATGGTGCTGCAGAAAGTGAGGGACACATTTTGGTGATTTCAAATGATGCACGAGGAAAAATAAAAAATAGTAACTGGCAGAAAATGTTTATTTTGTTCATCATCGCCATAAAAATAACAACATCAATATCAAGTTCATGTATTGTAGAAACTGTGTATTTACACATTTGAACAGTTAATATAACTTAAGGCGAGTTAAATTACTTTTTTTTGTGTCTTTTTTTTTTTTTTTTGCAATACCCTGTTGGTGACAATTTCACCAAACTGTCAGCCTTTTATTTTTTTTTCAAGTTTCAGCATCGTCGAAGAAAAAGACACATCACGTCAAAAGTCCTTCATCGCTGACCCCGAACCTTGCGGCAATGTGTGCTACCTGATTACTCAAAAAATGTGCTAGTCGGTCCTAGCTTGATTCAACACACTTTTCATTTTTCAACAAGTGCACATCCAGCGCCCGTTTGTAAAACCATTCGGTCTAACAACGCTCGTCGGATGAAGTGCGAAAAAAGTTTCAGATATCAAACGGTGACATTTCAAATACTAAGTTACTGAACAAGATAGCCCTCGAAAACCAATACATTATTACGGATTATTGAATACCCCCCCCCCCCTCCCAGAAAATGAGGCTCAAATGTCATAAATGTAAAATATACACTCAGCTATAAAAATACAAGGAAGTACAGGAATACAAATATATTTATTTGCCATTAATTATATATCTTTCACAATTTTAACAACACAAAGTCCAATGACAAAAAACACTGACGGCTAAAATGATAAGCAGTATAAACAAACACTCAGTTTGATCCAAATGGACCATTTTGTAGCGGGAACCCCCCCATACGTATATTAGCTTACATTCATTTGAATAACCCCCCTCCCATTGTGGAATGATTGGAGGAGGGGGCGTTATTTCAGGTATTCAAAGGGAAAAATAATAATAATTCCAAACATGCATTGAGCAACATAGTCTAATAACTGGAAAAAAGAGGAAAAAATAGAACATTCTTAGTTGAAAATCTCGATAGAAATCTGTAAGTGCAATCCATCCGTGGGCGATGAGAGGCGGGATGGGAGTGAGGAGCTGTCCGGATGAAGAGGTGCTGAATAGCAGTCACGCACCCAAAACTCAGGCTTTGCTTCCACGAGTGACGGCGACACGTCAATGTTCACCTGACGTCTGAGCGACCCGTGGGTCAAATCGGGCACAGCAGGACCTCCGTCCTCCATTTTTTTTTCCCTCCAGCCTATTACGCTCCCCATCCAAACTGACACGGCGTCGCGTCTTCCGAGACGGAAAGATCCTAAAATGTCGTGCGCGTGTGCGTGCAATATGCGTTGGGGAGGGGGGGGCCTCGTCTTCAAATGCCCTCGGGCAGAGTGAAGGGCCACGCGTTGGAGGTCACTTGCGGCTTCAGCTCCATTTTCTCCTTCTGCTTCTGGTGCACGCGCCCGTGCCGCTTGCGCTCGTCGCTGCGGGCGAAGCGCTTGCCGCACACGTCGCACGAGAACGGCTTCTCGCCCGTGTGAGTCCGGGTGTGCGTCGTCAGGTGGTCGCTCCGGCTGAAGCTGCGCAGGCAGATGCGACACTGGAAGGGCTTGTGGCCCGTGTGGATGCGGATGTGGCGGTTGAGCTCATCCGAGCGCGAGAAGCGCCGGTCGCAGCTCTCCATGGGGCAGGTGAAGGGCTTCTCCTTGGGCGGGCCGTGCGAGGACGACGCGGCCGTGCTCTTCCGGGCCCTGGGGGGCTTGGAGGGGGTGGCGCTGGAGGTGGAACTGACGGCGGCACGCGTGGTGTAACTTTGAGCGAAGGAGTCGGGGAGCAAGGATGAGTAGAGGATGGAGTCTATGGTGCTGGGTAAAGTCGGGGAGGCGTAAATGGAGTCGCACTGATTGGAAGCAGGGGGGGCTTCGGGGTATGGCTTCAGGCCCATCGGCGGGGGGAGGTAGCCGTTGTACGCGTAGCCCTGGGAGCACGTGTCGGAGAAACACTGCTCCTGCTTGATGCCTCCCTCCACTTTGAACTCCACGTCCGGGTTGGGGCACATGGCGGGGAAGGTGTCCAAAAGTTCCTTCACGTCCATTTGCTGCTCGGGCGGGAAGTCGTTTGACAAGGGGAACGTCTCCGTGTGGAAGCCGCTCTCTAAGCAGTCGGATTTGCAGAACGCCCCCCATTCGTAGCTTTCGAACTCGTTCTTGACCACGACGGGGAAGGAGGCCGCTTCGGACTTGGGCTCGCTCTTGGCGAAGCCCAGATGGGAGGTGGACGGCTCGGCCGAGGGCGGCTCGGCCTGGTCCTGGGTGAATCCCGTCGGGTGGTCGGAAGAGGAGGAGGAGGAGGAGGAGGAGGAGGAGGGGTACGCTGGCGGGGTGAAGGGTTGCCTCTTGACGTCTCCAAAATGCGCGCTGTCCACTGGGGGCGTGTATGAAGCCCCCTGGCTGTTGCCGTTCTGCTGCTGGGTCTCAGAGAGCTGCATCGTGGATATGCCCACGATCTCGGTGATCATGTTGAGGAGGGTCTCGGTGGTGCACGGCGCCCCCTGAGAAGCCTCCACATAGAAGCTGCCGGAGTAGGCGAGCGAGGAAGGGGTGTAGGCGTCCTTGGGGCCCTCGCAAGGGTTAAACGCGTATTCCGAGTTGGAAGCTTCGGTTTTGAGGGTCGCGGGCGCTCCTTCTGTTGAATCAGAAACGGAGAAAACTTTGTCAAACCCCCGATTGTTTTGCTTTCCGAGAAGGGGGGGGGGGTGGAAACGCGACGTTATATAAACATGCATATGCGCATCCGCCGCGCTAATCGCGTCGACGCCAGCGCCGCAAGTGTCGCCGTTTTTTTTCCCGCACTCGATCGTCCGCTTTCGACATTCCCTTGCATGCACTATTTCGTCCCCGTGCAGCGGCGGGACTCACCGTGGCCGAACTGCGCGTCGCCGAACGCGTCTCGGTTGTCCTTCCTCGCGCCGGCGTCCATGCCCAGAGAAGAGCCGCTGCAGTTGTCAAACTGAGGGTAAAAAGAATCTTTCGCGTTCAAATCCATGTTGTTCAACATAATGGTGCACTTCAAAGGTCCGCCTCGAGGATAAATATATACGCAGGGAAATCGGGGTGTCTTGTTTTCCTTCGACCCCCTCTTCGTTTTTTGTATTTGGATGGTGTTCGACAAATGATCCCCCAAATGTGCTTGTTTAATAATAATAATAATAACCAAAAAAAAAAAAAGAAATGCAATATATTCCTTCTCGTCTGTTGCTCCGCCGTTATTTGCTTGCTGTGGCTCTCACGTCGCTCCCCTTATATACACTTTGGCGGCTCCACGGCCCTCCTCCCCATTCATCAGCTCCAGTGAGAGGATTCCCCGCTGCGTGTAAACTTCATGCCCATATATGGACAGAGGATGTGACGAGGCCGTCCTCTTCCTATCATCTCCCCTCCCGGCCCTCCCCTCCTCGCCCGAACCAGCAAGGATGGAGACTGACGTTGCAACAAGTGGCCCCCCTGTGCTGCCCGGGAGGGGAGCAAGCCTTGCGTTAATCATCCCGAACATATGGCCGACATCCTGACTATAAGTGACTATAGGAATTCCTCCAGAAAAAAAAGGGGAGAGATGATGCCGTCAATACTGATAAGAGGTGACAAAAAAACAAATAAAAAAGGAAGACAGTGAACCCCCGTTCATCGCGGGACCCACCCGCGATGAGCCAAAGTCCGCCAGAGACCGTAAAAATATCGGTATAGTTATACCTCAAATGACTATACATAAAATTTTTGGGGTCTGATAGGTTAGGCTTATGCTAAAATAAAGGCAAATGAACATCCTAACATCCTATTTTATTGAGTTACTTGTTGCAGTAATAGTTAGTGGCTGAAAATACCAGAGACTTGTGGTGTTTGTTCACACGCTTGGCCAATAAAGATGATTCTGATTCTCATGAGCCATGAATTAAGACGAAGCACTGTTTATGTATCTACTTCCATGAGAGTTGTTAACTCACTAAACATTTTGACTTGCAGTCTTTTAAGCGTTCACACTGACGACTTCATGAAATTCTAACAAGTGTGGCGTAATTCAAATTACGATATTGTTAACCAATCGGTGGCTTTATCACTTCAACATGTCATGTTTCAAGAAACAATGATAGGTCAACAGTTTTAAGCACTGGACTTAAGTAGACATTATGTAAATAAAGAAAGAAATATAATACATATAGATTTAAAAATAATAATAAAACGGGACACCGACCAAAAGGAACCTCCCCCTTGCCCCCAAACTGCAGCCTTTGCAATAAGAAAATTGTATTCTACAATGCGATGTCCATTTGAATTGATTAATTATTCCGCTTTACTTTTTCATGTAAATGTATTGAAACACAAAAACATCAGGCATAAAACACTGGATCTCCTTTTTTAAAATCAATTACTGACTGTAAAAATTCTTACGGAGGAGCAATTTACTTCCCTTCTATCTTTTCATCAATGCCCTTGAATAATAACTCAACAGATCACCAAAGGTTTACCAACTGCGTTATTTCATCAGCCCCTGGTTTTCATGCCGTAGTTATTCCTGCGCACGCAAAAGTTTGTCAAGCTGTTTTAAGTTTTGTTGGGTGTGCTAACAGGTACGGATGGACGGAGTAATAAATGATAGATTGGATGGAAAGAGAGAGAGAGATGGAGGGATTATTTGGATGGGCAAATTAACTGCAGATAATCATGAAGCATGATTATTAGCGTTGATATTTTATAAAGGTGACCAAAATGCAGATAGAGAGCAAGCTATTCTGCCAGACGTCTGTTGCCCATTCTAGCCATTTACTCTCTTCTGAGGATCGCTCTCAAACTGAGGCCAGACTGCACATTTTCAGCAGTTTTAGTGATTGACTCTCTTCTTCCTCCCTCTACTGTGTTTGCCGTAAATTGCGGGTCGCTCACACCATCACGGAGAGGCCCCATCCGAAAACGAACCCTTGGCCTTTGAAAGCATCGGAGGGAGTCGATAACACCCCTGATGTGTTCAGTGGTTGAACCTAACCGTTCACGTGACATTTCAACCCCCAAAGCGTTTTTATTTTTATTTTTTCGCCGTCTCTCTTTCGGCAATGGTTGCCGGGTGAACTAGGCGGTCACGCTTCCTGCAACACAAAGTCGATACTCTTTGATAGGGCGTCGCGGTGTGCGGAGGACCTCTCGTTCGGGTTGCCGCATCAGGATGGTGAAGAGTGGCCGTGCTGACACATAAAGACACAGACCCGATCATTTATTCTTTATTTCATGAACAAGAAAACGCTTAATTCACGGCTGTATTGATATGAATGGGATGCTCTCTTGTCAAGAAATCCATCCAATCACACCTCAGAGGATGATGTTAAATTATAATCACCACAGAACAGACTGGAACTCAATGACCCAGTTAGCAGATATGGTTGAGTTTTATATATATATACATATACATATACACACACACACACACACGCACGCACGCACACACACATTTTCTAATCTGAAAACCCAGTTGACATATTGAAGGGGGGGGGGGCAACCCGGGCGGGGCCCACCTGAGTCTTCAGTGAATCTTTTGGAATGAGGGAGCACAAGTATAGGAGGCCTGAGACAAAATTGTAAGCCAGAACCTCTTGACCAGGGTTGTCAAACTCATTTTAATCATGGGGCCTATTTGGAGTTATGTCCATCGTATTTTCCCCACTAAAAGGCGCACTGGATTATGAGGCGCACCTTCAATGAATGGCCTATATGTTAATTTTTTTCATACATTGGGCGCACCGCATTATAAGACACAATCTACAATGCATCCACTAGATGGAGCTACGCTCAGGGAAACACCAACAGAACGATCAGATGTCAGTAAAACTTATTTAATAAAGCAGCAACACAGTTCACTTAACCAACAGCATTGACTCGTTAACGTTGAACTCTCTTGCCGCTGATCTATTTCCGTGTTCAACTGCGAAACCGATCGCCTTAAGTTTGAACTCTGCGTTGTCAGCATGTCTCCGGGAGCCATTTTGGGGTCAAAATATTACCGTAATGACCATACACAAGGCGCATCGGATTTTAAGGCGCGCTGTGAGATTTTAAGAAAATGGAAGGCTTTTAGGTGCGCCTTTTAGTGGGGAAAATACGGTACCATCAGAGGACCATTATGACAGTGAAAGCACAATATTTTTAATTGTAAACTTCAAATGAATAGATGGCTAGTTTTGAAATCAGTCGAGTCAATTATCATAGTTTGTTGAATTTTTGTTCAAGTGAGTGTAAACTCGGTAACAGAAGTATTGCAAAATGTCAACGTTATTTATAACACATGACAATTTGAACATTTCGGTACAGATTTTAGCAAGTTGACACACTTGATGATGATTTGCTTTCGCGGGCCACATAAAATGACCTGGCGGGACAGATAGGGCACCCGGGCCGTGAGTTTGACACCAGACTGTGAGCTGGCTGTGCTAACCTTTAATCATCATGCTTCCTCGTAAGGCGATGAAGAAACATCCACGAGGGCTGAAATGTATTAAATTATGAATCATTTCAATGAGAATAAGTCACATGTAGCTGCCGAATCTGAACAGAAGCTAAATGGCCTTAAAGTAGTTCATTTGAGGGGTGGGGTGGGGGGACACACACACACACACATAAAGATGTAATCAACAATGCAATGTCTTTGTGCCGAAAAGGATTGACATAGGCAAATAATGAAACGCGTGAGTCACACGGAATCAAACACAATACACATCATAATAGACGTTCACTCAAACCGTGTCATTTCCCTTAACGCTGAGAGGTGGACGAGGTATCAGGGTGTACGAGTGGCACAATGCTGTCATCTTTGGAAGGT
Organism: Hippocampus guttulatus; assembly: GCF_054856545.1. NCBI lineage: Eukaryota > Metazoa > Chordata > Actinopteri > Syngnathiformes > Syngnathidae > Hippocampus > Hippocampus guttulatus. The sequence continues at coordinate 6,469,606 of NC_141269.1, read as the reverse complement.
GGCGTATGATAATAGCCTATAAGCTCTTTCGCTGCAGCGCTGACATTCTCCGGAACAAATGGCTTTCACCCTCAGATGTGTGCTCTAATTCCAAGGGCCTGCAAGATGTTTCGCTTGGAGCGAGAGGCTCCAAGTCATCCCAAGTCTATTCAAACCAATCTGATCACTCAAGAGTTCAGCTCACAGGAGGGCTTGGAGCAGAGCAGCAGTTTGGCTAACCTCGCGCGACTGCATCAAAATGCCGCGGCGGAGGGAACGGCGTAATGGATTTATGTAATGTTAGCACTTACTGACATTACAGTATAGTGCCAGGGTTGACTCCGTACCTGTGCATTAATGATAAATGGAAGCTTTTTGTTTATTAATCCGCTGGCATCTATTCGACCAAATGTTCCCTTTTCTTAAGGCTGCTTTTGCGTTTTTAACAGGAAAGACTTGGAACAAAGTTCCAAATGTACTGGCCAGGAGGAAACGTTTATTAATGAACGCATCTCTTGGCACTTTGACTGCAAGGGGATATCTCTGAAAGCAAAGTCTAGCTAGGTGTAAATTGTCTTTTGTGTGATCAAGTCTCCCAAAATACAACAGATTTTTTTCTGCAGTGATGTAAAAAAAAAAAAACATGTTCATGTATCTGTACTTTACTTGAATATACAGTACTTGCTACCCCTTTGTCAAAATCGGCCAGAAATGAGTAGTTAAGTGTACTAAGTACTTCATTACATTTACTTGAAACTGTGAGTTTGACCTGACAGTAGTACATTTGTAAAAAGTATATATGGAAAAAATAAAACAACTCCGGCTCCGGCATGATTTTGTGAGCCAATCTCGAATGTGGGCCAATTCAGTTGTGAGGATATGATCAGCTTCCTTTGCATTTCTTTGCTGGGGTGTATATTACAGCATTGTTCTCATCCATTTGTTTTTGCATGCGCTTAGAAGGAGGTCACTGATGTAAGGTGAAAAGAGAACTGGTCCTACAATGGAACCCTGCGGGACACCCATGGTACACACCGTATAAGGCGTTTAGAAGGTCACTGATGTAAGGTGAAAAAAGAACTGGTCCTGCAATAGAACCCTGCGGGACACCCATGGTACACCCCCTATAAGACGATTTGACACTGTTCACCACAACACCCTGCATTCTGTTGGTGACGTATGATTTCTTCCAGCTAATGGGTTTTTCTGGAAAAAGTAAAGCGACTTAGTCTGGATAGTAGAATTTTGTGGTGTCAAAAGCCTTCTTTCGGTCCAAAAAAATACTGCGCCTGTCGCCTTCTCGAAGATGCTTCTGCAAACCGCATATTAAACCCACATTTATGTTGATTTCCGATTACATAACCAGTGTTTTGTTGATGATTGGCGCTATGTTCCATCATATTTCCAGAACTTGGAGGGGTTTGCTTTGTGCTCCAGAGAAAGGTAAATATATATATTTTTTTCTGTGCGCTGCAAATGTAGACCTGTGTTATTTTAAGGCTCTCTCCTGGACAGGGTGTGGGCGTTAGCGCTTGCAGGTGGGTGCCTGCTTTACACTTGAAGAGGCATTGCGGAGTGACTTCCCTCAGGGATCTCTGCCTGTGAGATGAAGTACATTAGATGGACAATACTGCCTTGTCAGATGATTTTTTTTCCCGTCTCCAATAGCAAACAAATGAGTGATGTTTGTTGTTGAGCCTCGAAGCGGCATGAGGACAACAGCACAATGTTGAGCAGCGTTCCACCTTCTAACTCACATGAAAGTGCCAAACATTAAAGGACGAAGCGCCTGAGTGATGCTAGGTTGATGGTGTTGCACGACGATGGGCAACGACCAAACTATACTGACACGAGGCATAATAATGAATCATAAAACGCATCTATTTTGAGTTCTACACCAACTCGCTGCTTTGACTTCTATTTTTTATTTTTATTTTTTTTGGGTGTACGTGCGCTTTGTGAATGTGATTCTTCCCTAAGTAGAAGAACGTCAAGCAACCCTGTTCTGTTAAAAATCAGTAGCCACTGTGTCCATCCGTGGATTTGCAACAACGTTCTAAATTTAGAGGGGAGGATGTCACAAGTGAATGCTATACACTTGGGATATTTTTATCAGTCATTTGGGTGAAATCTGCTACTCCCAAAACATGACTACATAACCATTCCATTTTTGCAATCCTTTAACGACGATGCCAGTCCTGTAGTTGTCTGAATAGCGCGATCGGCCGTGCTCAATTTATTGTCTGCTTCAATAAATAAACTCTACTGTAAACAGAGGCTCATTTTAGACGTCTTTAGAAATGCACGCACTGCCTGCAGAGCAGATGTGGCATCTGTAACGCTGATAAAAACATGTCGTTATAATATGTGAACATTCACATATTAATGTGAAGAGTGTTTTTGCAATTCGATCAGACCAAAATCTCCCAAACACATGTTGTGAAAATGTATTAAGATCTGATGAGACCAAGGTTGAACCTTTTGGGCATAATTCTAAAGGTACATTTGGCACAAACACAAAACTGCTCAGGGCCGCCGCTTATACATACAGCACACAAAGTGCATACTTAAGGTGTTCCCATTTTTTGTACAATCCAGACTATCTGTTGGGGTAGGACACTCTATAACCACTTCTGCAAGTAAGAGGCAAATTGTTCTTACTTCAACTTGTTGATTACACACTCGAAGCTGTTGTTCCATAATAAAAAAGCAGACACCCTTATCAAAATTAGCACCGATGTTATGTCAAAATCATAAACCTTCAAAAACCAGACAGTAAGGAGCCCAGGTTGTTCTATACTTATTTTCTTGCTCGATAACTATTAACGAGGGCAGGTTAAACAACAGCAAATCTGCGTTTATGTGAAGCTGTCTCCAGAATGCTATCCGACGATAATGTTTGTGGCTTGCAGCCATAGTCGAACAGCAGCACTGGGGCCAATGATGATACACATACATGGCATGACAAAAGCAAATTACGCTTTATTATTGAGGCTTGCCTTTCAATATATCCGTCGGCATTGTGGGAAATGCAGAAAAACTCGAACCCCTCTCTTGGTTTTTGTTGGCCGACAATAAAATGACCGAGACAGGTCAGGGCTTGCCGGATCCATGGTGATTTTCGTTCAGTTACGTTTCAAAATTGACACAAAGCGAATAGATGGTAATTCGTACTCACTGCAGGACTTATTCATTTTAAATAACATTGACAAAGAAACGTGTGAGCGAGCTGTCAAAATCATCCAGATTGTTTCTTAATATGGAGAAGCGTTAAGCGCTAGCATGCTAGCTGTATGCCTGCAATTTGTGAGTTAAATACGTCATCCACGGCTTGACTATTTAAAAGCCATATTAACAATATCCTCTGCTAAATTTGTCATGAAATAAAAAAGTAGAAACGTCCCCCCCACCCCCACCCTCGGCTAACGTTACGTATCAGTTACTGAACGTGTTTGTATGAGACGGGCGGTGGTGGTGGTGGTGGTGGTGGTGGGGGGCAGGGGGGGGCAGGGGGGGGGGTGAAGCAAACTTCTCTTTTCTACCTTTTACGAGTTACAACAAACACTGGCCATGTGGAAAGGTTTTAAAAACTTTAGGAAACTACCAAATCTACTTTCCGTCATCAGATGAATCTATCTCGCGAGCTAGCTACCTAGCTAGCGATTTACTTTAAGACTTATCAACTTCCTTGTATATTCCATTAAAAAAAACATTCAAATCGGCATTCCTGACAACCCTCAGAAGATGAAAATAAATCACAAAAATCTGACCGATCATGCCACATAAAATAATTATTTTCAGAAAGCCCTTTATAAGAACAATTTGGGAAGGTTTCAGGAAATTCATTCATTTCAGGAACAACGCTGCCTGGATCCACAGATCAATCAAATACCTCCATATCAGCCGACAAACACATTAACATTCAGCCTTAAGTGTTTTTGAGGAAACCCTTTTTGATTTTATGGATGCAAAGCTGTTTTTTTGGGAGCAATCCTACAAATAAAACACACACACACACACACACACACACACACACACACACACACACACACACACACACACACACACACGCATACCCGTATCTAGGATTGCACAAGAGCCGGTGAAATCCATCCGCCTCCTCTGAACCACATTGTGACATGTCTCACATAGAAGTCTCACCCCTGAGGCGTTAGCTGAGGGAACATCTTCAATCTAAACCTGGATACAATGGGGCCTGTAAGACACCACACAAAATGGATTGGGAGAGTTTAAAAACCACAGAAACCTCTGCCGGAAACACGACTTTCTATAAATACGTGCTATTTCGCATCAGCTGCCAGATTCTCTCGCTCACACATATACATCCTTCCCCTCTCCCTGTCTCTCTCCTATGCGTGTGATGGGCTCCTCACAGTTACATATACTACATCATCATTCAAATGTTGGGCATAAATAAGAAAAATAAAAGAGACGGAAGCGTGGTGCTTCTTTTGAGAGAATTCTCACATCCTGCACTTCCTGTGAGAGTGGGAGTGGGTTAGGGAAGCCCGGTCGGTACCAGGCCCCAATGCCACTGTTTCTGCTGCTGCTGTTACAGTCGGTGCGGCAGGTTTCCCGCTGCTTCCAAAAATACTTTCCCGCTCGCCCACTACAGTCCCCAGCTGCCTGTACTCTGTGGTTTCTACAACGCGGATGGGTGAGGTTGGCACACACTGAACGCTCCGATTATGATTGCGGAATGCCCCTGGTGTTTCTTTAAACATGCCCCCAGACTCCTCCACGCATGGCTTGCACCTTGCCCTCTTTGCTGGATCCATTTTCCCAGCAGCAGCAGCAAGAGCAGTTCTCTTGGACCCGATCCAAAGCCTGCACCTGCTGTTACCTAACTGTGAGGTTGCAAATCCATGACACACAACTCTACGCTTGTCTTAATTGCACTCTACGCTAATTGCAGATGTTTGGGGCACAAAATAGTTGACTTTGTGCTGGAGTAGGTGTAAGAAAAAAAAAAAGTAAGTTGTGGGAAGGGCCAGTGGTGGCCAGTGGTTAGAGCGTCGACCTCACAGTGCAGTGGTCGTGGATTCGATCCCGGCTCCGGCCTTCCTGTGTGGAGTTTGCATGTTCTCCGCGGGCCTGCGTGGGTTTTCTGAGGGTACTCCGGTTTCCTCACACATTCCAAAAACATCTATGGCAGGCTGACTGAACACTCCAAATTGTCCCTAGGTGTGAGTGTGATCGCGGATGGTTGTTCGTCTCTGTGTGCCCTGCAATTGGCTGGGCACACAGCCCGAAGACAGCTGGGATAGGCTCCAGCATCCCCCGCGACCCTTGTGAGGATAAAGCGGATCGGAAAATGAATGAATGAATGAAAGTTGTGGGGAACCTACGGCCTGTGGGTTCACAGCACATGATCCAACCGCGGTGCAATTCTGAAACCAAAGTAAAGTCCCAAGCAGGCCATCAACAGTGCATAGCACCACCTGATGATAAGTAAACTTTGACGTCATGCTCCGCTCACATTCGAGAGGGGAGGCTAAAAAGCGTAACCCTTTATCTGGGGAAAACTGCTTCCGATCGGGTCTCATTTAGTGCAGAGTTCCACATAAACGCAACCAAAATGGATAGTTTGAACCAAAATGATACTTCCTTGTCACTTATTTGTATGTCCTATCATGATAAACATGTCCATTGAATTTTATTCGGAACGGTTCTAACTTTTAGGGGTGTTCATACTTCTTATGACATTTTTGTTTAGTTAGCGTACCGTGACTTTTTATTTTTAAGTCAAATGTGTGCCTTAGTTAGGCAGCCATTAGCGGCAAACGTCTGGATGCTCCGAAGGTATCCCCCGTTTTGCCCCAGACAATAGAAAGGTTCCACCGGACTTAAGGATCAATAACCACATGCAATCATTATCGTGCAATGTGGGGCTACTTGCATGTGCTTTTGATTGGCATAAGTTAATAGGTCTCGGCGTTGTGGTCTCTGACTCATCGGCACCCACATTGATTTCTATTTGTTGCTCTTTCTCCCATGCAGCGACGCGTATGCGAGCACATGACTGCTGATAATTAGAGAACGCCTTCATCTTCATCAACCACGCCACTGTCGACACAGTCATTAGCGAGGACGGCGCAACGCAAACAGGTCCAAACAAATAGCCCGACGCGGCAGACACGCGAGGAAACAGATGAAGAATGTTAAGAGCTCGCAGCTAACAAAAGTAACTATGGAAACGGGCAGCTCTACATGGCACTAGCATCCACAGCTCTCTCCAGAAATAAAAAAATAAAAAAATAAAGAGAAATGTTGGGCCAAGAGCGAATCAGGTAAAGACAAAAGATCCCGGGTGAACCTATTTATAGTGGGGCTTACATAACATACATAGACCTATGTTGGCTCAGGCAAGTTTGCCGCTCCACAGCAAAGCCTGTGTGGGGCAAAGATTTTCATAGAAAGCATAAAAAAAAAAAAAGAGTAGAAAGACATGGAGCGGCATGCACGACGACGGCTAATGCAACAAATGGAGGCAGGAAGGCTTGCTCATTTTGATGTCAAGGAGAATATACACAGTTGTCTGATTCAGAAAGTGCTCATGGCCGCCAGCCCCAACCATTAAGCGGCGATATAGATTGCATCAAGCACAAGAAGCCTCGTGTTTGTTTTCGTGCAGAACATCGGGTGGCTGCAGCTTCACATCGGATAAACATTACAGACCTGAAAAGCCTGTGAGAGGAGCGCCAAGAGCCCACCCACCTCCGGCCGCCAAAAAAAGTCCCTCTAAAAATTACAGCCTGTCACCAGATCTTCAATGTAAATTGATCATTAGCATAATTATCCACTTACACTGCTTTAATTCTAAGTAGCCCTCCATAGTAAAGTAAAATGGGAGCCAGGCTGTACTGTATTCAAGAAGCCTCTTGTGGTGAATGCCTTATTAATTAGCTCCCCTGAACATAGATTTTTGCACAGGACTGTCTGAGTCAAACAAAGTACAGTAAATCAGAACTGAATAGGAATCTTTCCAAATGGAAAAAAAATCTAAAATAGTTGTCTTTTACATTTTACAAACGAAAAAAAAAAACAATTCTGAGAAGGTTCATAGAAATTCAGAAAAAGCCTCTGCCCCCCTGATGAATGGCTTTATAATTACAGTAGCTCCCTCTAGCAAACCTTTTGAGTAACTGCATGCAAAACTATCATCACTTTGCTCCAATTGCTTTTTGCTCCATACATTTAATGGACATACACAGGAGATGGATTTTAAAAAATATAATGCAAAAATGTAATTCATCATTCACTGCAGAAATTCACCGTGAAAGATTTGAATCAAAAATAAAATCACTTCATTGATTGACAAAAATGACCCCGCCCCCCCATACATTGAAATAAAATCATTTGTATTTGTAAATGCAGGAAAAGTAATTAAAAAATTAAAATGTAGAATGGTAAGAGCAAATAAACAGACTATTTTGTTTAAATGAAATATTAAAATTATTTGTTCTATTATTTAGTACCACTGTCGTTCAAAATTGATTCAAATGACTTCAAAAGAAACATTAGTCCTGATTGTGATCATTTGAAGCTAGTTAAATTAAATAAATACATTTGCTAATTGTACACATTCAAAAAAAATAATTATATGCCAATTATGATTTCCAGCAATGAGGCTTCTGTCTAATTACGGATTTTCATGACTGAAATCAACCAATTAGGCCACTCTACTCCCTTACAATTACATGACTACGTGCACTACATTTTTTTTTGATCAGGACTGAGCGATCATCGCTTATAATCAATATATCGCCTATAGACCATGGCAAAGTTGAAATTAGATGCAAATGACTACATTCTGACTCATCTGATTATTATGCAGTCACATTAGTTAGCTCTGATGCTGTTTTCCTATTATCCCATCACCGCGCTGGGGGAAAAAAGGGTCTTGGGTGAGGGGGACGGATGGCACACTGAGTGCCTTAGTCACACGCATTGTCTACACCCTCAAAGAAATTCATGCATTTTGGAGCCGCATAAAAGGGATCGCGGAATCCATTTCCTCTGCGAGACACTGCAAAAAGGGACAGGATATGGCTCATCTGCGTTAAATGCTTCACTTCCATGTTTTGCCTTCGGAGCTAAAAAGGTCAAATGATAGCCAGCGCGACAGATCCCACCGGCAATCATTGGACATGGACAAAGTCATTTGACAAGTTTCACAATCCAAAGTGCTGAATGCATTGGAATAAAAAACAGCAAATATTCAAAAGAATGTACTAGAGTTGAATAAATTGGAAAAGGTACGTGCCTCTCAAAAAAAAAAACTTCACGTCCTGCTAACTGTCAACAGAGACCTGAAACGTAAAATTATCAGTAAAAAAATGAAAAATTGCCCACTCTGGCTCACGTCCATCCATCCATCCATTTTCCGATCCGCTTTATCTTCACAAGGGTCGCGGGGGATGCTGGAGCCAATCCCAGCCAGGGGGCAGCTGTCTTCGGGCAGTAGGCGGGGCCACCCTGAACCGGTTGCCAGCCAATCACAGCGCACACACAAATGAACAACCATCTACGCTCACACTCACACCTAGGGACAATTTGGAGTGTTCAATCAGCCTGCCATGCATGTTTTTGGAATATGGGAGGAAACCGCAGTACCCGGAAAAAACCCACGCAGGCCCAGGGAGAAGATGCAAAGTCCACACAGGGAGGCCGCAGCTGGAATTGAACCCGGTACCTCTGCACTGTGAGGTAGACGGGTAAACCACTGGACAACCGGGCCACCCCTCTGGCCCACATTGTATCTCTAATTTAACTTGAAAGAAATCACTGCACCCGAGGAAAAACAATCAACTTGACAGAAAAAGGTGTGACTGACACATTTTTCAGTCCATTAAAACTCATATTCTCATTGGTAATATATTTTGTCTTACATACACGTCACTTCCTGTAATTTGTCAACCACAGTCCAATTAAAAGCTTTTAATTAACGGCTAATTAATAAACGGTCATCTTCTGCTAAATGTGTAAACTGCAAATGTGCATTTTTCGCAGTCTGCATGCTGGCGCGCTACTCGACAGAGGCCACAATTTATAGGCGATGCAACCTCGCTGCACCGCTCCAAGCCTCCCAACTTCACAACCGCATTCAGTCTATTCGATGGGTTGCTCGAAGTCATGAGGTCGGAGTCACACGCGCGCACAGACAGCCAGCATCGCCGCTCTGACTTGCGGGCTTTTATATGTGGGGTCAAAGTATTAATAAGAACGTTGCCACAAGATGCATCCCAGTGTGAATGTATGTCACGTTGTCGCAAAGAGCGCACAGGAGTCAAACTTGATGTCTTTTGATGTCAGCTAAATAGGGAGCCCTCACAACAACCAGGCTCCATGGAAACCATGCCAAGAAAAATTTAAAAAATAAATCAAATGAAATAACCTGCAAAACACTGACGTCAGTTGCGGGCTCAAAAGTGACAAGAGAGAGAAATGCTCGGCAGGCTGTGCTTCAGGTCATGGTGTGCGTAAGCTAATGTGAGCTACGATAGAGCGAGTGCTGACAAATACCAGGTGAGGAGTTGGAAGGCGGGGCGAATAAAAACACACAACGTTCTAAACATTTATACTGTTGGTCGAGCTAAAAATTCCCTTTGGAGGTGGGAGAAATTGGAACGGCGATCGTACAAATTCAAAAATTGGTATGTTCTGTGTGTGGTTTTCTTTCCCACAATATCGTTCTTTCAAGCCTCCCAAATGGCTCAAAACTTGTCCCAAGTTGAGATAGGGAGCACAGGATTTATGCAAGCATATTGTTAAAAACATTTATTGTTTGCAAACATAACATGATCAATGCCAAAGTCGATTCTGATTCCCGCCAGTCAAAACGTCAAAACAGGTTACTCATACAAAACACGATTACTTTTACATCACATTAATTGAATGCTGATTTTATACATTCTTTTTCTTTGCCCTCTCAATGTCAAGTTTGGACTGCCGTCATTTTCTGATGAGATGATATTAATACTGTTCAGCCATCATTAATAAAGTTAGGGCCGACCAGCCAGTGAAGGGGTGGCTTCCTTGGCCTCTACCGGTGGCGTCATTGTACTGTTCCCACACGTAACCCGTTTCAGCGTACTGTCTGTATACATTACTGATAATGTTAGTCCTGAGTTCCTCGTACAGCGCGGCCGTCTGCTCCTGATAGGGTCCCTGCGTGTTACTATAGTGGTGGAGGGCTCTCACCGCCAGGTAGTTGATATTGATCCACACCGGTCCTCTCCAATAGGGAGCGTCGTGTTCCGTGTTTCGCTTCATGTACAACGGATCGGCTTTGGACAGAGAGCGCAGGCCGTAAGGTGTCCACAGCTTGTTGGGATCTTTCATGTCTCTGAGAACGTGCTCCAATTTGGGCGAGTCCGGCTGAAGAACGTGCAGTAGGAAGGGGAACAGGCTGACGTAACCCAGAGCGTTGACATATTGGAGTTTGGGAGCCTTGCGAACAGAGCGAACGAGTCGCGTGACGGGGAACTGGTGGCGGTGTTGTCCGGGGGGCACGTACACCTTCTCCTGTTGCAAGGATACGTCCTGAGTGTGATTGCCGTAGTCGCTGTAGGCGCGGAGTTGCTCGGACCAGTGGAGCTCGTTCAGGAGGTTATTGTCCGTCAGCACTCGGTGGGTGAATTCGTAGTCCCCGTGAGGTTGGCCTAAAAGCCGAGCGATCCGAGCCATGATACCCGAGGACAGGGCCATCCAACAGTGGAGGTCCACGTGGCGCTCTTGCGCCGACGGGTGCGAAGCCCGCGGGTAATCATCCAGACCCGAGGTCAAGGTTTTGGGATTGAGGAACAGATTGGAGTCCTTGTCACGCCCACGCCAGCGGTACGAGTTGGGCACCGGCCCTGACTGAGTGGTGTTGTACCACTCAAACCAGGTCTTGAGTCTGGGGTACAGTCGTCTGAGGAAAGGCAGAGTGGGATGCGACTCCACGCTGTCTGGATTTAACGACAACTGCTCAATTAGCCCCTGGAGAGCTAAAAAGAGCGTAGGCGGGTTTGCGTTCTCATTTCGCTGAACGACAAACTCGGCAGGGACCTTACTGTGAGCCTCGTCTCCGAGGATCTGCTCACGAGGGATCCAGCCCTCGACGTTCATCAGGTCTATCCAGTGGGAGACGGCTTCTCTCGTCACCTGGGGGTCCCACTTACTCAGCAGTAGCTGGTGGAAGCCCTCATCCCAAAGAAAACCTCGGGGGAAGAAAGAGCGCGACGGGACGGCGGTAAATAACGCGCCCTCGGGGTACAGGAGCGGGTATTCGTTGTAGACGGACTGAACCAGCGACTGGCCGTAGAAGTAGCCCATTCCGCCCAACATGTTGCTGAGCGCCGCCTTGCCAAACTTAACGTACGCCCGGCTGTAACCTTTTCGCTCCAGTTCAAAGGTCTTCTCAAACTTGGCATCGAACTCCGCCTTCCTCTTTTCCAGCTCCCGAGTCATCACGGGGCCCACCAGCTGGTCGTGGCGGCCGCGAAAGCTCGCCGACTCGAAGAGCACTTCCATTTGAAACGGTGTCTGAACGGTGACCTGGTGCACTACAAAGTCTCCCTCTTTCCTAGCGTCGGGGGGGTTCTTCTGTTGGTTGGGGTGATACGGGGGTTTGTAGGCATCCACGGCGATGTAATGCCTCCTCTCCCCGGACGGCGGGCTGAAGACAAACCTGTGGTTCAGACTGTGCTTCACAATGTCAGTCAGCTTCTCCAAGCCGGGAGCACGAGTCTGAAGGTAGTTGTAACTGCAAAGGCAGGAAACTTAATTAAATCCTTGCGTTTTCACAGCGTGGACCAGTGTTTTCCAACCTTTATTGAGCCGGGGAAACAATTCAAGATAAGATAAGATATCCTTTATTTGTCCCACACTGGGGAAATTTACAATTTACAATTCATGTTGGAAGTTTCTCCGGGCACACCACCAAACGAAAATATGGCGCAAAAAGTACCTGCTGACTGACATCATGATGAGCTCGTCTCAAATTGCTCACCAATTAACAGCGTGAAATCTCGGGGTTCTTAGTTGAACGCAGCGCTATTAGTCTGCGGCATGAATGGAAACGCAGATGCACGTGTTCATTGTGCATTCTGCCATCTAGTGTAGGAGCGTTGATTTTGTTCTGCCTGTCACTACGTGTTGCTCACAGAGATAGAGGAGCAAAGACTTATTTGGAGCATAATCAACACTTTGAGTGAAATGAGATCTCCTGTGGCAAACCTGAATGATTTCTCGCAGGGCAGTCACTGGTCAAACAATGGCGCAATCCAGCAGTCATTGAAAAATGTAAAAATAAAAAAATACCACCTTCTAACATGAACCACAGTTATAAGATAACCTTTATTAGTCCCACACTGGGGATTTTTGCATGATTATGAGACCACATATATGATATGTACATTTTATAAATTGCACACCAAACACATCTGACGGTTGCAGCTTGGTCTGCAGCCCAAATAATTTGGGGATTTTGAACGACACACAGGACAAACATAGTACCTGAAGCATATTCAAACTGTGAGTGAGATTATTTTTGGGGGGGGGGGGGGTGCATAAAATGAGTTCTTGCACTTAATGATGGTTTGCAGTTCAGCAGTTTTGTGCCATCCTTGAATGGGAATTTTGATACATGAGGGCATTTTGCACTGGGGAAAAAAAAAACACTTCACGGTATGTAGTTGATGTTTGATTGTTCAGCCCCTTTGTTGTTGAAGGCTGGATTTTTGATATATCCGGTAAGCATGAAATAGATTAAGATAGTGTGAAGTACATTGGTTGAATAAATAAAAAGAGATATGCTAATTTGTCCATGTTTCAAATGGCATTTTTGCCAGACACCAGATTGGGAAACGTGTGGTCCTATGTGGGCCCAGCAATAGCGCCGATAAAAAATTATGCCCCCCATCCCCCTCCATCATTTAAATTGTCCATCCCAGCTTTCGATTATGTCATGCTCTTATGTGGACTTCATTAAATGTTGAACTGATGTCGCTATTTGTCAACAGTGTCAGCAGCGTCCAAAGACTACGTTTTTAAACATTGGATATTTCCATCAATCTTTGACCACTTGCACCATTCAGGGATTGGTTTCTTGGTTTTAAATATACTGTTGGATGAAATAAGGCTAAGAACTGTCTCAAACACGGGCTGAAATACCTGCTGCGTACTGCCATCAAGTGGTTGCAGCTATGAAACGTGACTTCATGAAGTATCATGGGAGGGATCCGTTTTAAAAACTCATCATCATCATGTACTTGGCCCTCGCACATACACTCCCATTCCACAGCTATTGTAACACACAAGTGACCGGTTTGTAGTCAACCAATCAATATGTTGCAGTGCATCTGACAGACAGCCAAAGACTTATTTTGTGCTATTCATGGTATAGGTTCTCCTTTGCGATTACCACTGATCCTACCTTGTGAATTTTCACGCTTACCTGGCATATTTCGGACTCGTCAAATCCCCGGTAACTGGTTTTCGGAATGTGATCTTGAAATTGCCAAGCTCTTCGGAGACACCCGTGATGGAGGCGAGGCGTTTTTTCTCCTCCACGTGAGCCTCCAGTGAACCTTGGGTATCTGCCGCAGCGTAGAACATCAGGGAGATGACTGGAGCCTTGGAGGCAGAGCTCTGATGGGTAAAAAACAATAAAGACAATGATCAGTTCATTCGTAGCAGTTGCTATGGAAACACTGTCACACATAAAAAAGGTTTCTATTCACATGTTGCTTTGCGGTGACCCTCCAGGTCCAGTCTCCGCCGTGATCACCTCCCACCCTCTTGACAAACTCCGTGGTCAGTGTGAAATCGTTGTCTCGGATCTCCTGGACACCAAAGGTGAGCCCGTCGTGCATCAGCCAGCCGTAACCTTGCAAGCGATCTCCCTGCTCGCAGGTGTGCCTCAGGTTCATGTCCATGTCGGAAAACTGACTCATCCACATCATACCTGATGGCGCAGAAAGAGAGAGCATCGATTGAATACGCGCACCAGTTTATCACCCACGAGTGACATCTGCTAATACAGATTCCGAGCGCAGCGATTAACTGTGAATTTCTCGCTGTATTTATGGTGAGTGCTATTGGCTGGGGAAAAAAATTGTATAGTCACCTTAATTTAGACAAAAACATATTTATTTTCCAAAAGAATAAACACAAAACCCTTGCTGGCACGATGCCGCAACTATTCAGTCAAAAGTTTAGCTTCAATTTCCCATCTTTTAATTACACATTCTTTAACAGATTGAAATAAGTGCAAAAAAAAATAAAATGGCATCAAAGTCTCACACGGCAGGCACGTTTGTTTGTTTGACTTTGTAGCTGCCATGCACCTGCGCAATGTGAAGGAAAGAGGGGTGAGGGATGCGACACTGCACACAAGCTGGTTCTAGTGGTTGCGTGTGCCTACCTGTCACAATCGACCTTGGACTCCTTGTTTTCATGCCGAAGTAGACCTGAGGCCTGTAAGAACCCCAAAACCTTTCCGGAGAGACCTGGGCACTGCTGGAATTGGCATCCAGGACGCGAGGCGACGGGTGCAACGTCACCACGCGCTTGGCCAGACTGGAGCGCATGTACAGGGCATAGAAGAACCAGATGAGGCTGACAACGCAGAGGCCGATGGAGATGTTAATGAAGAGTTTGCCAATGTCCATTTTCTTCTTCTTCTCCTTGCGGTGAAACGCAGGGGGCTTCTCATCTTTTCTTAGAAGAGGGGGGGCAGCATCTCCGGTCACCACCCTCTTTCGCTGCCTGCCCATCCTGCCCGTGTCAACCTGAGCATGAGAAATGTGCAGAGTTCAGTGGCACGGATCAAACAGTGTAATCCATGATATGTCTATTTGTCAAGCTGAAGTGCTTTTGTATGTGCTCATACAAGACGTTTTTGACTAAACGAAGCACCGAAAGCAAGTTGTGCAGTTTTATTTTTAAAAAATCAAAAGCAAGTCGCTTTATACAATACTTCATTTGAACAGCCCTCAATGGTCAATTTTCCGTTCTGTTAGATGGATTCAGTCTGCTGACCGTTTTTTCTTTCATGTCCCTTCACAAAATACGACGAGGACAAACTGTCCAATGCTTCCCTTCAGAGACGATAGAAAAGTTTTGATCGTGTCACTTATTTATATTTCTTATGCACGATAATGACGACGGCAACGCAAATTGCTGGAGATAATTTTACTGACAGTGTAAATACCACACAACTGCCACCAGGGGGCTTACTGAACACTTAACCGCCACACAAAACAAATCAACGGTGTATAATTCAATCTAACAAAAAAATGAAAGTTAACAAATAGGTAGGTGGGTGAACAGACATAAATACTGCTAACATTTGGAAATAATGAACAACTTACAGACAATATTCCTGTAATTACTAATCATTTACACACAAAATAAACGAACCCCCAGGCATGCTGGGAATTACAGCGTCAACTCCTTCCAACTATAGTATTATGTCTGGTGTTGTGCATTATTTGTGTTTTTTCTTGTTTTGTATAATATTGCCAATAATCATGACGGTGTCAACCAAGCTTGCAAAGGTCGTAAAGGGCTCATTAATTACCATTTTAAATGCGTCAAATTTCGATATATTCAAAACGCCCTTAAAGCGTATAAATTCCTTGTTACTTAAGGTTTCTCTGCATATCACGTTTCAGTTGTGATGAATTGTTTTCCAAGCCCTTTCAAATTGAACAAGTTTCTTCTTTGGAATTTGGAGCAACTTGACATTTTCTTCACATTCTGTCGGTTGACACGCATTGACGTTGCTCATTCATAATTCTGGTCGTGACGACCATATGCGTCTTGTTGGTGTTTTGAAGGCGATAATCAATTTTTGATTTGTCTGTGTGAAAAGTACCGCGATTAAAAATAACTTGCCCATGAACCACTTGGGTCTCATCACACGTCAGTCCGTTAATGCAACGTTGCATTCGCGCCTCCTGCTAGTCCTGCCTTAAAGCTATCATGCTCGCGTACGGCCAGTAATCACAAAAGTACGCTGTTGAATTCTTCACAGATAATATTAAGATAGACTCGGATAATTGTTCATATAGTGCATGGTTACCCACCAGTCAAAAATGTTCAGTCTCAGCTATTCATTGTCCGTCACTCATTCGGCTGGCTACTTCCGCGTTCATGTCCCTGTTCGATGACGTTCTCGCGCGCTTGAATGTGACGTCATATCATTTTCACGGCTTTTTGTGCTTTAAAATTCAATTCAATTGTATTTATAGAGCACTTTCGAACAGCCATCGCTGCATACAAAGTGCTGTACATGGAGCAATTTAACATTTACAATAAACAGTAAAACAAATCGGTAATGCTAAATGAATAAAAATACCACTAATTAATTCGAAGTGTCATGAATACAGTGTATGAACTGTTCATAAGGTAACACATTATTCAATAAAATAATTTATATATTTCCACCACACTATACAATTTCATTAATAACTGATTTAATTGCCTTTGTGGTTTAAGTTTGGCAAGAGAAAATAAAAAGAAATAACCTCCATATAGGCGTTGGGTCATAATTTAGTTGAATTAAAAGTTGTGAAAGGGAATAAAATCATTTGACTTCAGAGGAAAATAATGTAATCTTATATTTAAACTTCATTTAAAAAACCATAACGTGCAAATTCTTACAGTGAATCTATCACCGCATATTTTTAGGTTTAGTGTGGCCCTCAGACTTTACAAGAAAGTAAGCGGAGCCTCAGAGGGGGATTGAGCCTTGTCTGTTGCCATCCATCCATTTTTAAAACTCGTTTGAAGAAACATCTTTATTCTTTGGCTTTCGACCCAACATGAGAGTGACTGTTCAATAAACAAACAAACAAACAAACAAACACTGTTCCATTATTTTCTGCTGTCTACTCTATATGTTAGCATCACAATTTTTAGTTTTGTCTTCACTTTCTTTTGTTGTGTTACTATTTTATTTTATACTTCCAAACCCCTAACATATTTTATTTGACTGACAGAGACTGCTGATGACTACTAGCAATAAATGTGATTATATGTGAGAATATGTTTTGATGCACAGCTTATACAGTACATATTGCTGGCAAGAACAAAACAAAACAGAAACCAATGTCATGTTGCCTTTTTTAATGAACGAAATAATTTTTTTATACATATTCAAACTTTGGTCAACATGTAAAACGGACAGAAAAGCAATGAAGTGTCAATGTTGAACAAAACCATCTCAGGAAAAACTGAACAGAGATGTCCATTTATGGAAAGGGTGAAGCAAAACAAGAGGCTAAACACCCCAATAGCAGGTCCACTTCCCCTCTCTATTTCCAGCTGTGAGGTTTTTTTTGTTGTTTTTTGAGGGGGGCTTGGGGGAGTACAAAAGCTAAGACGAAAGGGGTGGATCAACCCAAGAAACAATGAACATTCTTACAAAAACAACAACAGTGGTGACCAAGATGAAGGGAACTGGTGTCACTTTCACCACTGCTGCTGTGATGATGGTGATGTGAAGATGCCATCTGGGAGGGGAGGTGAAAACTGCCAAGATGTCCAGAAGAAACGTGGACACAAAACCAAACCAGCATGCCTCCTCCTGACAATCCTCTTCATCGACCATTTTCAGTTTTTTATCTTGCCACCGTCGCCTTCGCTTACCATACGCTTGCGTCCTCTAGTGGAGAAAAAACAACGACACGTTGGTGAAATCATGGACAGTGGATCCTGCATTTTACATGGGCAATAATGGAAGGACTGTGTTCCCTCAAATAGCTAGTGCAAAGAGGCATGGCGTTAATCATGGCCTTTATTTACACAAATGTATTTCTAAATGCTGTTTAATACGAGGTATATGCTGTAGCTCACCAATGACTGAACTGGAGAAGCAGTTAAAAAGGAATGAATGAATATTATATGCACTGGTAATTTTTTAAAAATTGCAATAATTAGGGCCGGGCCAATTAATCAGCCAGCCTATTTAATTGGCCGATATTAGCAGCCCCCCAAAAATAAATGAACATAAATCGCTTTTTTTACATTACAACATAAGACATTCAAATATAAACTCCGTTCAAAAAAATAGACCTTTTTTTGCCGCTTTTGCTCTCTGTTGTAAAGTTAAAGACTAAAGGCAAAAGGATTCTAAAACAATGAAAAGTTCTGCCTTTATATTCATGTCTTTACTTTTGTAAGCTTTAAAGGACCAAAAAAACAAGTTACTTCATTCATTTCATAAACAATTTGTTATTGTTTATTAATAATCTGACAATTAATTGGTTATTGGACTTGGAATTATTTTTGGGTTTGATTTGACCAAATATTGCAAGCTGCATCTGGCACAAGAAAATATATACAGTATAGCAGTCGAGCACCAAAAATTAGATTAATAATAAAATTGACTGCAATAATAGTATTTTACAATAACAATGTGATATAATATAACACATTCTCACGACCCAACAAAAATAGGACCATTCATAAAACAAAACAAAAAAATCTCTCAGGTAAAAAATTAAATAAATCATCACTTGAATCCATGATTCAGTTGAACAGGGACAAAAGCATATTACAAATAATAGGTGCGAGATTTTTCTATTTTGTATCATGGTCAGTATGTTGGGGAAATTTTGCCAATATCAGAAAAATATGTCATACAAATGTGATGTTTTGTGATAATAATTTGGTTGTGACATCTAGCATAATAAACGACAGCATTTGATGTCACGGTAGTTCGTTTACTGCAGGAGGGGTGGATAAAATATCTTAATTTGAGGTGAGGGATATTTTTGGTCAAGTGGTCACATTCTTGATGACTGAGCAGAGCGTGGATTTGGAGGAAATGGGGTGGAATGAATCACTTTCATTAATATTCAAAACTTGGTGAGGCAATATATGACTCGTTATGGGTGGAAGCAAGATGCCAAAATTTCCAAATGTTACATTTCCTTAAGTGAGTTTTTGGATAGCGTGTACTTGTCAGAGTAGTTGTAATGCTTACCTTTACTTGAGTATTTTTGTTAGGATGACATTTGTCTGCATGCTGCTTGCGACTGCTCGATTTAAAATCATCTACTATTGCTTGTGTGATCCCCGCTTTGGTTCTACCAGGTGACTCTTTCAACCAATACAACTAAACCACCACACGCAGAAACAAAATTTTCCAAAGTGACTAATTCACCTGAAACATGGCAGAAACAATGGTTGAAACTAAAAATGTCCACATTTCAGCCTACAAGAACTCCACTACGACCAACCTGGAGGGACAGGCGTCTCTTAGCTGCTTGGTGATGACAGACTCCTGGTAGCAGTGGTCCACAAAGGTCTCCATGATCGTATGGGCGTGTGGCACGTCGAGGTTTATTTCGGGGAGCTCGTCGTAGACCCGTTGGAAGCCCTGCAGAGGGAAAATTAAAACAAACAAGTCTTAGTTAACGGGTTGTGGTCAATTACAGTTATTATCGTTTTCCCAGAAAACAAAGAGGCCGACCGACCCTGTTCATCTGATCCACGGTGAGGTGACCCGTTTTCCAGAGGGACTGCAGGAGTTTGATGATCATGGGGCTGGCCGTGTCTCTTTTGGATTCCAGCACCATTACAATGGCCTGAAAATACAACACAAATGTTTGGGCTCACATTTGATTCTTGAAATCGACAGACAGACCAGGACATTTGTAGTCTGTGATGTAATTTAAGATTTTAAATTAATAATAAAAAAAAAAGTTATGTGTATATCAAATTTTGAGATTTTTCAATAAAAAATATTTCAGAGATTTTTAATTATTTAATTATTAGTAATTTATTTGATTGCAATGGACTATTCAATTACAATCCTTATGTTGATCGTGTTCGTAGTGTCTTGGTTCAATTTAGAAGAGTAATTTTTAAAAGGTTTTTTTGGCGCCGATTCCGAATCGGTCCTTATTTTCTCTCTGGCATGTCAGGTTTTCATCCTACCATTAATATCAAAACAATAATGTAATATTTAATAAGGTAATGTATTTAGTAATACAGCATTTGGGAATTAAGAGTTAGGTTTAACAAAAAACAAAAATGAAATCTCAAATCTTGATGTGCTAAAAAAAAAAAAAAGTGAAGAAATTATTATTCGGTTGTATTAGTAGGTTGCCTTCGATATCTGTATTTGCACGAAATTCCCCACCTAGCTTTCCACGATTAATTTTTCAGTTATTGACGTTACATTGTGCGGCGGATTATTCAGCAAAAGCAGTAGCAATAAAAGATATCCACATATGTTCAGGACACATGAATCCATCAACCTTATGTCCAGAAAGAGAGACACAACCTTAATTGAGTCAAAAATCTCACAACACACCAAAAATAAAAATGCAAAAACAAAAAACGCACAGGGGGTTAGTTCTGTACATTCGGCCATCACGTGGAACACTATTTAATGATTCTGCTCGTCACTATAAGTCACTGGCAAAAACAAATGATCAAAGATACTTTGCTGAGAAACTGTGTGGAATTGAATACTTTCCCACAGCAGACCCAAAGATCTCTCATGGAATGTGCTACAGCATCAGGGGTGGGAATTCACCGATGAACACTTGACATTTTACCTCGTTTCGATATTATTGACGCTGCTTTCTGCTTCAATAAGAAGATTGTGTGCATTGTGAAACATTTCATGTCATCACCATAGAAATTCAACATTGTACAAATGAATATTGAGAAACAGCCAGCTACAACGTGATCGTTCCAGAACCTGAGGGGGCGGGGACATTTATTTCTATCGAGGCTCTGCCACAAAAATGTTCTTATTCATTTTGGATTGATCGGTTAGGACTGCTACATGACAAATGAAAGTGTAGACCCTGCCAAAAACAGCAAACAGTCCTTGGCATCAAAAAACTGAATCAAAGGATATTTTATTCCAATTCTTGTTTTGCACTTGGCAGAATGCAAGAGGATATTTCCAGGTGCCTCTGTGAAATCCAATATTCGTTTTTTTTTTTTTTAAGCTAGGAAATGAAGATTGCCATGTTGCAACACACTCTATATGAGTGTCATTTGTCGATAGCGAGGGGCATGTTTGATACCTCATAGACGAGCTCATGGTGGAAGTGGGGGACCTCCAGTTCCCGCAGGCAGCGCTCGGCCTCCATCACGTCTCCTGAAGTCAGGTACTCCTTCAGCAGAAGGTTCATCTAGGATAAAAAAAAAAAAAAAATGTGCCCGGTGGCTTTATCGCGGGAGATTTTCAAGCAAAAATGTGTTTTTGGTCACGGCACGGTCACATGAAAGGAATTCGACAAAAACATTCTCACTCTGGGCATACCTCAGCAGGGGGATGCATAAGTCATACAAGGTTTGTTGCAAATGTTTTTTTGACCTTATTAAGAGTCAATTATGGGCTTTAGGAGCTACCGTAGCAGGTGAAAGTCAATGTCCAACTGGCTTTGACCTGTAAAAAGCTAAAACTTCAAATAGTCCAAAGAGTGAAGCTCATGTGATTTTATGGTCATTTAGTTTGCCAATATTTTCATGCAAAAAAACAAACAAACAAACAAATAAAATAAATAAATCCTGGGTCACCATGTTTAAATATGGGAATATATTGACAATTTAAACCCCCTCCCCCACCAACAGCTTTTTTCCCGGTTATTGTGTTTATTAGATGTGGATATCGCGTTAGAATATTAATAGATCTTCAAAACCCTCATCAGTGTTTTGTTACACACTGACCTTTCGATACGTCACTCATGAACTATGTTGGTCAAAGTCAATCACAGGGTCAAGAGTCTACATCTAACGATAGATGCCCAGTTGCCCACCAAGCTGTGACCTCTTGATACATCCAATGACAAATTATATCGCGAGAATAGCAAGGGCTTCTGTTTCAATTTTAAACAGAATACTTGAAACAAATGATTCTAAAGGGAGGCATAGGACCAATATGGGGAGTGATACAGAAAGAAAACGGGGAGGGAGCAGCCCAGTGAGTTCAAAGACGTGCAGATAGTAAAGTACAGCGAAATGCAAGGACGCCTGAAGCCTGGGATGTTACACAATGCTGCAATGAGTACCAACTGTCAAAGTGCTCTTTTTGTACAAACATCACTCTCACTCTTGCGTAACCCATCTACTTCACGAGGCAACACCCAAATTTGCAGCACCGAAAATTCGACAACACACAGCTCAAGCAGTGAGCAGTGAAAAAATAATAATAATACAAAACACGGCCACGGTGCGCGTGTGTGTGGGTGTGTACGCCCCCGCATTGAAAAGGCCCACATCCCTATGGGGAAGGCACAAAACAAGAGGCCATAACGCCTTCTGTTTGTCTTACAAAATGTTCACACACTGGACCGTGGCAGTCCGTACACAGACACCAAGGGTTTAGGGGCGTCCAAACCAGATTGGCAAACCAGGTAAAGGACTCGAGCCTCACGAGACAGCAGACTTGTTCCATTTCCTTGCCCCACCCACTTACCGGATATGTACCCCGCAACACACACACACGCACACGCACACTTGTACTTTCTCATTAGTGTGTGTATGCAAATTGGGAAACCCAAACCACTTCATTCAGGCTTGACAGCTTTCAAATATATTTAATTGGCATCCTGTTCGGGGTCAAGGGAAGGTTGAGCATAATTTGGTCATAGATAACTTTGGCAAGAGGTCTGGCACACCCTGGGCTGGTCGCAAGCCAATACCAGTTACTGGGCTGATCATACCTCCTTGATGAGATGTTTGACAGGTCTGAGGCCACCGCCCACGCCCCACACGTTATCCAGACGCACCATGGCGCTCTTCAGGGACAGCAGCACGGCGGCGCGGTCCAAAGCCACTCTGACCACAACCGTAAATCGGGTTGGAGTAAAAAAGCAGCACAAAATAAGACCAGGTACATTTTTTTGTCCCATATACAGTGTTTACTGCTGCACCATCTGCAAATAAAACCCCAGATATTTTTCATATCAAATAATAATTTGAAGAGTAGAATGTTCACCTGGCATGGTCACAGTCCACTTTGCCTTTGTAGCAGTCCAGGAATGACATTGGAAGGACGTGATCCGCTATGGCTCTGGCTATAAACTGGCCCAACATCTGGCATATGCAAGAGAAAAATAAAAAAATAAGTCAAATGACAAAGCAGATGCTCAAGCAGTCAATTAAAATTCAGAAATAGGTTAACTTTTTAATCACACACAATTAAACTCTTTACAATGCACTTCCTCCTCACGTACAGACGTACAATTTTTTAAAGGTAGGGTATGTGGATTTTGGTGCCATCTAGCGGTAAACTAACAGAACGTAACGACCTCGGCTCGAAGCGGGTTCATTTTGAAGCACTCGCACTACCACACCTCAGAGAGAACCAACTTCAGAAGCCTATTACCAATTTCCTCAGCAGAGGTGCAAGCAAAATGACAAGCGATTTTTAATCCTCCCTCCAGTGACGGACTAAGTGCATGGCAACAAAAACTTCTATTTTATGACTATTACTCTTCCTTCTTTCTATGTATTTTCTGGGGCGCCAAACTGTCTCTCACAGGTCAGTCCTGCTATTACACCAATATTTGCTTCGCCCCCACACCCCAGACACCAATGCAGGGCTCAATTTACGGGATGTAAGTGTACCTGCGGAGCGTCGGGCGTGTCCAGTATGAGGTCGGGCAACTCTTTGAGCATCTTGTCAAAGGCCCGCGCCATGTCGCTTTGGGTTAGCACCTTGACGGACAGGTCGGACAGCAAGCGGGAGGTGAGCTCTCGGTGGCTGGCTTTGCCTTCCAGGGACAGTGAGACAGCCACTGAGGAGAACTCGTACTTGTGGGGGCCCAAGTTGAGTTCCTTCAGCAGCATCTTTGTGTAAAATACATATCACTGTGTTAGCGATCCACTTAGACACAACATTCGGTACACTTGGAGGCATTGTGTTAAGAATCGGGCCTATACAAACGTAACAGAAGCAAGAGATATTCATTTAACGTTCAACGTCAGCCATTTTAGAGCCTTTAAATTTTTGTGTTATTGTGTTAATTGATTATGACACTGTATACAGCATATACACCAAAGCTACCAAATGAAAGTTCTATTGATCACTCAAATCATGTTTTCACGAACCTGAACCTCTTTTGTGTCGCCATGTTCAAAGTATTCCTGGACGATTGGGTTGACCATTTTCCCCAGGTCCCTCTCGTCCACCTCCGGAACAACTTTTGCATAAACCGTGGCTCCCTTTAAATGACAAAAGGGTGCAGTATCTTAATATCGCAAAATCAGAGAGACCCAATGCAACTATGCAATAGCAAAACACATTCACGTGAATATGAGGTGGGGGTTTTTTGTACATCAAATCCATAACTGTAAATTAATGTATTTACATATACATAATTATACAGTGGTGCCTTAAGCACCGACCCATCTTTCAGGTTTTGAACCGTCAGTCAACTGATTTTTTTGCCTTGACTTGCAAGCACAAACTTGAGACACGAGCACTTTATGGAGCCAGTAAAGACAATTCAGCTCACTTCTTCAAAAGCAGCAAAAATCACAAAAAGAGCTTTTAAGCTGTGTCATGCCACTGCCAGTTTAAATGAACTGTCAAACTAAACTTCAACAATGAAAATTACACATATGTTGAAAATACTGTATACCCAAATGTATTGCTTTAAAAACAGCGCTGCTAGCTAGCTTCATGCCAACATATAATGGAAATTTTGACTGACATGCTAATGTTTAGGCAGTGATAGTTGCAAATTTACAACCCTTTAAACAACAGGTTTATGAACAAAATTGGTGGAACATGTGCAAATATATCACATCAGTACTCGCAGGCATATATTCTTTGTCCTTTATGACTCAGTGACTCAAATTATAGCCACTTACTGTGTCACAGTCGTAGAAGTCTATTTTTTTTTTCTTGGCTATTACACAGTGCTGCCCCCAATGGCCAATACGGGTACAACAGAAGAAGCAGCACAATGAATTGGACTGCAGCATTAAATCGTGATCACCAATTGTTTTATGCTTTAAATTCTATTTATGTACGATATTACCCCATATTTTGATAAAGTATAATATTGTAGAGTGCTAATTTTCTTAAAAATCACAACAGAATAAATACAAATAAAGTACATAAATAATAAATTAATTGATTAATCTGTTCGCTTTGACCGGCCTTCCTTTCATACTTGGTCCTGAACTGCCTGAACTCTTTCAAATTTAACCCTGATGTTTATCTTTACTACTTGGAATCTTCCCAAGGACACTGTGACCTTGTGTGTCAGGCAATCCCCTTGCTCAGCGCGTTTGTCGGTTCCGGCATGTCATAGTTCCCCACTGACCCTGTTCCGGTTCCACTGTGTTCCAACATCAAGGTCGAAATTACACTGTTATCAACTTTTTTTTTTTCACTGCAGAAGCTTAATTCCCACTCTACTTTCTCTCCCCAGCAAAGTGAGCTCTTTGCTTGATAAGGAGGTTAAAGATTGAAAGGTTCGGTTGATTGACCTGTGACACAGCCATCTGGATAACGGGATCACATGGCATGCGCCGAGGAGGAAAAAAGATGCTTGGACTAAGGAGACACTGATACAACTTTTTTTTTCAGACCAACTACGAGTACAAGTGCTTCGATTTCAGTACGTGCCAATGCAGTGCACTGATACTTGATAATGCCATTGCGGCTTGCAATTTTGATGAAAATGTATTGTAACCTAATCAGATAACATTTAAATATTAACATCCCTATTGTTGTGTATGTTTGTGTTGTTTCCGTTGAAACATTTTTGATTTAAAGGAGAAGTCAGGTAACAATTTTTTTCATAACATATCTGGTCTAAACATGGTATTCTTTGGAATATGAATTATGTAGAAAAATCCATCTTTTTTTATTCATCTCAGGGGCAACCGGGACATTAATGCCATTCGTTAGCCTCTTAAACGGTGTTTTGCATTTGGTGTTAGCATGAAGCTAACACGAGAGGACTTCTGCAACACATGATTTTTTTCAAATATATGTGTATTTTCTCCTCATTAGTTTTACTGTAAACGTCAACTGGGAGTGGCAATACGCAGCTTTAAGTGACTCTTTTTAAAAAAACAGCCTTTCTACCATGGAGCAACTTGTGTGGCACACATTGATTTCAAGCATGGCGACAGTGGTACAACTTAATTCCATTCATTTGACTAATAGATTTGTACTACAGAGAAATATTATTAGGACACCAATTTCTGCATTTGCAACTAGGTGGGTAAGAGTTCCAAGACTTTTGCAGATATGCTGTAGTGTAAATACATTCATTCACGCTAACCTGAGCAGATTCATCGTAGTTGGGATCCTGCAAATCAGGTTCCTCGTCTTCATAAACCATCCCAGCGGCGCCCCAGACACCTTTACCGCCTGCTCCACCTGAGAAAAAAACAAAAACAACTAATGAAACATTGCGAGTTTGTGATCATTTACAGGAATAAAATGGAGTGTTTGCAACATGGCAGGCAGAGGTGTGTGGTAATGCTTTTACTCTGGTGTAAATGCTAACATTTAACTCTGTTAGATTTACTGAAGTCACTTTTTGGATACATTTAGATACAAGTTACATTTGTACCGTGACCACTATCGTAACTTAAACAACTAATCTCTCAAAAACATTTTCCCCCATTGAAATGAACAGATATGCCATTAATCTAATTCAGCCTTCAGGAAAAAAAAGAATGTGGTTTTAATGTGGATAAATAGCACTCTATATATTACTTTATAAAAATATACAGTGATGGCAAAAATAGAAACAAAAACAACTGAACAGTTTTTGTCACACTTTGTCACACACCGCCTTGGCCACCTGGGGGCAGTATAAGATAGGCAGAACAGACATCTATACAGCATAGATGTCTCAGCTCGCCTCCTTGCAGGGGATAAAGAATATGGGACTGTTAGTACTGTTACTTCAAATGTTTAAATGTGTTGCAGCACCATATGTGTTCAAATAATTTTGGGGCAAATCCCAAACAAAGTATCAAGTAAAAAAAAAAACACGAGATAGTCTGGTCCAAGATTTACCCTTTTTTGGAAGGCCTCTCCCTTTGCCCGTTCTGGATTTGCGGTCACTGGCGGTGACTTTGCCTTTTGGACTGTGAGGGTCCGCTCCGGCGGTGTCCCCCGACTCTGAGAGGGACTCGCTAGTGGAGTTGCGTGATGACTTGCGCAGTCGTCGCTTGGCCTTGGCCTTGAGCCTCGCCTCGTACAGGGCCTTCTCCTGAGGCGTCCAGTTGCCGTTCACCTCCGCCTCATTCAGCTCGTCGTCGTCGTCATCGGCGTAGGGACGCTCCGCCTCTTCCAGCTTGTCATCACGAGGAAACGTCTCTGTGAGTGGGAAGGACACCACGAATGTTATTGAGGTTGCCTGTATGGCGGCGGGGAGGCGGCCAACTGCCACATTTCAGTTAAACCATGGAGTGTGCAGATAGCACCGAAAGCGATACTGGCTGATCCAGCTTCATGCTGCATTTCCTCAAGTAGTAGCTGACTGCGGCTCCAACTGAGGCTGTTGCAGACTTAACCGCTAGGAGCCACTTGAATAAGCACCTCACCTCAAATCGAAAGCGCCTTCAATCACTCACATGATTTGTTTTACAATCCCACCTAGAGACAGTTTGGAGTATTCCATGAACCTGCCATGCATGTTTTTGGAATGTGGAAGGAAACTGGAGCACCCGGAGAAAACCCGCGCAGGCACAGGGAGAACGTGCAAACTCCACAAAGGAAGGCCAAAGCTGCAATTGAATCCTGCACTTCTGCACTGTGAGGTCGACATGCTCACCATTCGACCACCATGCAGTGCTGGCATCAAATTTAGAGGATGTTTATTTTAACTTTTCAGGGACTTTAAAACACCATCTGTGTGGGCCTACTCTATATTCTATGATGATTCAGTTTGCGCACTGCATACTGTACATGTACTGTACTGTGCACTGGCATTCAAGTGACCTGCGTGCTAATTAAACGTGTGAATTATGAGTAATGACTGTATCAGTGTGAGTTGCAACAACAGGAGGGACTGGTGTATTCCTGCAGGCGTAGGAGGAGGAGGAGGGGGGGGGGGCACAGCAAAGGGAGAACACATGGTAAAGAAATGCTGACGCCTGTTTTTTTCTTATGTCGCTCCCGTCCTTGCAACGTCGGCTCACAGCAGCGGACTTGACTACATATGGCATGGTTGCGGGTCACATGACTGGCTCAGGCGTGCCTGGAGGGGGTAATGAATACTTATGGAGAGGCCCAAATGACAGTGTGAGCCCTCACTGCGCTATATATTACTGGCGGGTGGGAAGAAGTCCAGACCGCAATCAAACTGAATCCAGACTCTCAACTCATCCCAAAAGAAATTTCATTGAAAGCCAACTGTGTGTTTCACAGAATTGTAGTTCCAGGAACAAATGAAAAGAAAGCAATGTTGCAGAAACGCTTTACGGCCACACCCGACGACTCAGACGAGCATATACAAGCACATTCCCCTTCGCTTGTTCCTTCCCTCCCATATGTAGGTCAAGCGGCCTGTCACTAGCTGTAAATTAGGACTCGACCAACTGCCCTGTGCCAAAACTTGTGGCCAACCAATCAGGCTATAGCGGAGAGCTGCGGGGGAGGAAGAAGAAAACGTTTTGCCTAAATGGGAGTTGCGCAAGTATTCAAGTCAGGCAACTTCTGCAGCTGTTAAAAACTTTGCTGTTGTTGTTGTTTAGCCTAAAACGGGAACAGGCAACGTGCAGCAATGTGGGCCATTGTAGGGCAAGAACAATTGATGTTGTTACACAACTCTAAAAATTATTTTCTCAAATGATGATCTTTTTTTTTTTAATCCTCACTTGTGTGACTCCCCCCCCCCAAGATCCTCTCCCCATTAACAAACACAAACAATAAATTACTCTGCATTACAATAAACAATATCAGATTGATTAAATAGAAATGTTTTTGATTTATAAGTGAGGCGAACGTTAAAATAAAGGCAAACGAAGCATAAATTAATATGAAAGAGGTAATCTACGGTACTTCAAATAGAGTTGTTAATTTACCAAAAACCTTGACCCACAGTCTTTAACGTGTTCACAACAGCTTCACAAATTGTAAAGATAAGCCAATATGTCCTAAGTCATTGTAGCACAATAAAGCAAACAAATGTGTGGCTTTATCACTTCAACTTTTCATGTTTTTTTATGAAACAATGATACGCAAACATGAGGACTGCAAACACATAAAGCATAAATATGTTAAAAATAAAGCCTAACGAGCGACCGAAATGATGCCTTTGTGATTTCAAAGTTGCATTCTACTACAGTGCAAAATTTATTTGAATTCCATTAATTGTTCAGTCCAAGTATGAATTTGACTGAGAAAAGCTTACCGACGGCTACCCACAAACACGAGTGCAATTTCTAACAGATAACATGTGACCACGTCGTATTCGTGTATGACCTCTTCCCCATTTGCTGTATGGCAGCCAGGGAGAAAGAGCAGCACTGTTGACGTGTTTGCTTTTTTTTCCAAACAACTTTTACAGTTGCAGCGCTGGGGAAAGGAGCAGAAGACACAAACAACTCCCCTTTCAAATAACATAACTGCTAGTCGACTCGACTATACGTCACAAATTTATGAGAGGTTGACATTTCAATTTAAACTCGTAAACTCCAGTGGGCTAATGGTACAAGTGTTGTGCAAACCCGACATCTTCGGTACACACGCTACATGGCCCGGATGCAAAGGCATTTATTGTGCAGAAGTAGTCACCAGTGACTGAACACAATTCAACTGTGACTTCATCCGGAAGACGGTTCAATTCCTACGTTCAATAACGAGTTGTTAACTTACTAAACACTTTGACTTGCAGTGTTCACCACGACAATTTGAATTTCCTTTATTGTTCATCCCCAGGATGTTAAATGGCAATGATGAGTAATGTTTGTCATTATGTGAAGTTGTGTTTTCTTTCATCCCAAGGATTCCATTTAGGTCATTTAAAGTTCACTTCAATTGGACATTGCTCAGGCAACCACAAATAAAATCTATGCACGCTCATGTCAAAATAAAAGAGTGCATGTTTTTGCCATTTCCCCCCATACTATAACATCTCCTGATGGTCTCAACTGTTACTTTCTTTATCCTTCAGATATCTATTTGAGGTAGGGCGGTTAGTAACGACTGCCCCTTGACAAGGCCATGAGGTGCTTCGTTTCTTTGATAAAGTAGACAACTGCACCCAGTGATCAGACAGAGTGTCCAATAAATAATTACAGCACATGCCAGGCCATCAAGTCAAGTTACTGGAATTGACATTTTAAACTTGAATTAGATCAAATGAATTGTGTTCTGCCCTTTTCTCCCCAAGTGGACAAGAGGGTCCTATTGTGAATCTGGTACAATAGTTTGGCTTGACATACATCGGAAAAAAAAACAAAAGAAACAAACAAAAACACCATACGGAGTCACCCCTGCACTATAGCGGCCTACAACAGGTTATGTGTGTGTCTCAGCGTTCAATATTGTTTTTAGAACATGCCGGGGTTGGCGCTAGCACCTGGGCTAGGGGGTACTCTATTATAGCCCCAGTTAAACCCCTCCATCAATTTCCTTTTATTTTGTAAAATACCGTAAATGTATAAATTATCTTCTCAACCCCCCCCCCCCCCCCCCCCCATGTGTCCGTCAAGCCCTCCTTGAGCCCCGGGAGAGAGAATAAAAATCCTGGAGCCATGCCTGAGAAAATGATTAATCAGTGTTTGATTAACCGCACAACCTGTTGGTTATGCTGCAAAATACTGCACATTCCGGCAGTTTACGTAACATTTCAACACACACACTAGCAACGCAGAGATTATATAAGAAATCCCTTTGGATACTATTTTAAGGCTACACTTCTGACGTCACGAGCACGCACGATGCACGGACGGGTCCATACGTGACGTAATATGTACATTAACTCGCAAAAAAACAGCGTTGTTTTGGCTTTCGGAACATCGTGGCGCGAGCGTGGCAGACATGTTTGTCAAGGCGGAAGTCAGCGCTCCGAGCTCGTCCAATCACGACGTGAGGACTTTTAAATACGGGAAAATCGCCAAACAACGTGGCTGAAGCAAGTCAATTGGGGCACAAATGTGAGTTGTAACGTAAAACGTGCAAAATTACGTCATCCAACAGCGTTGACTGGAAGCGTGCTTGTGGTGGTGGTCGTTGGGGGTGGGGGGAGTCTCCGGAGCACATGGTGCAGCATGTTAGCCGTCCAGCCCATCTCATGCGTGCACAATGGTGGTGGGGCGGATAGAGCATGCCCCGGCGGAGTGGAGGTCGAAACCCCGACCCAAGCACTGACTCACCGTCTGCCTGTTGAGCCGAAGACCGAGCGTCCACTTCGGTCGCCATGGCGAGAGTCTGCTATATAAGTGGGATAACAATCCCCTCACGCGGGTTCTATAGTCTATGTTCCTTCCTTAGTTTCACCAGGGAGAAAAAAATACAACTCAAGATCGGAAAGGAGGAACTCTCTTGGCGCTGAGCAGTGGCTGTGGCGAGAAAGACACCAGACGAGCAGGTGGGCTCTTCGAGGCCGAGCACATTTGAGCAGCAAGATAAACAAAGTCTGTTTTTAACTTGGAGCACAGCGAGCGCGGTCACGTGGGCGCGCAGAGGGTGGGGGCTGGGCCCTTCGGACCAATCACCAGGAGGGGGGAAAATGCTGTGTCGAAAAGAACGCACGATATTTCACTTTTACAGCCTGTTTGGTTTTAGGACTGTATGTCTAACCCTCCCCACCCAGTATTGTACGATAACAGACGTAGCATTTTTTCAAATATAGTTAACTGCACAAAAAAAATTGAGCGGCAAATTAAAGTGGGCTTTAATTGTGCGAGATGATGATAAAGCACGTTCGTGACGTGTTGTTGTAGTTCGACTTCTCGCCAGCATGAAAGCAAATTGGGTCTTGTTGATGAAGACTGCAGGTGGTCAAACTAAGGGCCGCGGCCCACATGTGTCTTGTTCTTTCGAACGGTCCAACAGCATTTTGATATATTCAGACATTTCCCTTAAAAATCCGTAATTTAAAAGGTATTATTACATTTATCTAATAATATATAATATAATATAAGTAGTTTGTGATTTCTGGCAATTAAAATAATATTAAAAATGAATTTGTTATTCTTTGCATTCTTTTATGAAAGAATGTTGTGTGATTACATTAATAATAATAAAATAAATGCAAATTTGAATGAATTCAGGATTTTTCAGTCCACTCTGTGCTCAGCCTGGCCTCGGCACCCGTCCTTTGTATTTGACAATCTTTTAAACTGCACAGATGTTGGGTATCCCAGGGGTCTACTGACTGCAGGTTGGAGGGAATGCGTATGTGTCTTTTATGATTTGTTTTGTGAAGCACTTTGTGTTGCTTTTAAAGTACGTAAAGTGCTATATAAATAAACGTGTGATTTATTAATTTATTGATTTTTAGTCAGAAAGGTGATATGGAGATTAAAATGTATATTCTGAGGATCGTAAATCCAAGAGTGAGCAGCAGTATTCCAGGCTGGCCCACAAGCATACATATTATCTATTATGAGTTGATTTATTTATAATAGTACATATTTATACAGCATTTCTTTTGGAGGACGGAGCACCAGACAAGTCACCGAGGCAGGGTGTATCAAAGGTAAATGTGTTGGTCTTTACAACAAAGGAACAATAGGACACACCTCATGAGTTCAGCCAAATTAATCTCGATTACCAGTAAGTTTCTTGTTGTCTTAAAAAGTGTTTCCTTTCCAAGCAGAATGATCTGCAAAAACCAACTTTTCAGCAAAAGAATACACACCTTTGCTAGTTAAGTTCACTTTATTTTATCACCAAATGCACAGTCGTCCTTGATCTAAAGTAGCGTAGGTGTCTGTATCCAACATGATAGGCTTCCAGAAGAAGCAATGACGAAAAAAAAAATGTCAGGAGAGGACGATATCCAAACCAACCTCCTGGAAAACAGCACCCAATAAATATACAAATGTATGAAAGTGTTTTAAAGTACGAGAATCTCATTTCACATCAGAGTATGCACCACAAGTGTCTATGCTATACACACTGCGATTTCGAATCGTTGCCAGACATAATAAACGTGCCTGGATGTTCATAGAGACAAATATCATGACAATCAACTTTGACCTCATGATAAACGACAGTGTTTTGTTTTGGGGTTTTTTCCAACTGCACGAGAGTAAGTCTCTCACACATGCTTACAACACAAGAAAGCAGCACAGATAGTTGATAGCTTAAAAAGAACACCACAGCTTGTAGTCATATTCGTTTTAACTAGTTCACAAGGAATCACGTATACTTCTACAAATCCTGCTTGCTGCGAAACACAAGAATAAATGTTGTTTTTGAAAGGATCAACAGTCTTAGGCGATCAGTCATGTGTTTTTGTATTCCTGGCAAGTTGCCCTATCAATTCCCTGCTTCACTCAAGTAAAAAATATAGAGGAAATGCTCTCTCAATAAGGAGACAATGAACAGTCCTTTGCAGTCAAAACTCAGTAACAGTCTTGGTGGCCCGTGGCCTTCGTTGAGGGCAGAGTTTGGCCATGTTTAATCTAAAACAGTTGCACAGAAGGCAAAATGAAAATGTCTTCTCTATGTACAGCGAATGAACGCACAACAGCTCGGCTTCAAGGTGAAATCAACGCTCGGTGGTGTTCATGTGTTACCATTACTGTAGGTAGGGTCAAAGGGCAAATGTTGAATTATATTCAGCATGGACATAGCCTGTCAGCCTTATTTGTACAGTATCTTGGGGGGCTAAAAATGTTCACCTGAATGTTTCATTATGTCCAAAGTCTTATGATGTAAAAATATATATTTTTAATGACAGGATTCATAAATACATCCAAAAAACATACCATCGGTCATTGATTCAAAATATATTTATTCAAGAAGACTCCAACGCCAGGTGTTACGTAGGGCTGCAAATTATTTTTCAATACAAATTAAAAAAATGTAAAAGCAATTATCGGCCCTCATCATTGTCAGCTGTACAGATGCATTCAAACAACATTAAATATTCACTGCTAATTTTCTTTTGTAATAATTTTTTCGTTAGATCAGAAATGAAAGTACATTTTTCAAGGGTATTTTTTTTTGCGCTGATTCCAAATCTGCTCTCGCTCTTTTTCTAAAGCACTCCGGATTTTAATAATAAAAATATTAATAATAATATGAATATAGTCGTATGTTTAGTAATATTTACAAATTAAGGGTTAGGTTAGCAACAAGATTTTATTTTCTAAAACATCATCGCTATAAATTACAACACTTGGTAAAATCTGCATTGTGCAGGCCTTTGTAGGTCAAACAAAAAAAAGCTCCATGTACAGCACTTTGTATGCAGCGATGGCTGTTTGAAAGTGCTCTATATATACAGTTGAGTTGAGAAAAAAAATGCAAATATCTCAAAATCCTGAAGTGCTAGAAAAAGTAAACATATGTTTGAAATCAGTGTCAAAAATAAATTTGGGGAAACATTAAACTCCCTCATTTTAAATTCTGCTGTTGACCAGAGTGTTAAATTTCAAGGTTGTCAAACTCGGATACTTTCCTTCCAAAGATTCAAACAAACAACAAATTTAAGGGAACTTTTTGAAGAAAATTTAGGAACTCATCATTTAAAATATTTCATAGTACGATTGACATGAATATTGGTAACACATGAAGGCCACAAACTGAGCCTCAATAAAGCCACTTTTTTGTTTGCACTTGGGAGACGCCTTTAAGCCAAAGGCAATTCAAATGCTTACAGTATATATACTGCGTATGTACAATCGAGGGCCTCGGCCCAGCACAGCTCACGGCTCAGTACGAAAGAGGTAAAAGTCTTTTTTTTTTCACAACAGTTCGTTTCCCATCAACCAGCCTCTACCAGAGTCAGGAAAAACAGTGTGAACACTATTGCTAAATACTACTTTCGCGAGTCTCGTGTGTGCGGAGTCTTCTCAGAGCGAGACCGCTTAAAAGCACAGCTAAAACCCATTTCAAGTACGACACACAACGAAAAAAAAAAAAACGGGCTCACACGCACACGCTCATGTAGCAGCAAGGAAATATATTCTGCCTAAAGAGTTTCTAGGCACCACAGGCTATTTTAAATCACACATAAGCTCGTGCTAATCAACGACATTATTTAAAGATGGCGGAAATGTATGATAACACTTGAAGCAGTTCGGTTGAGAAGGTTTGTACGACTTTACCTTTGCACACCACTGTAATGGATTTGAAGTGTCAACTTTCAGCTGCAATTCAAGGGGTTGACATTTACTATTTTGGAATTACAACTACTTTTTGCTGAGTACCTCCATTTCCCAGGGCTCAATAGTACTTGGACAAGGTGATACAAGTGAAGGAGACCATCACTACCCCCCCCCCCCCAAAAAAAAAGAAAATATAGAGATTTGTCGCCAAATTTACACCTACACAGACATTCTCTGTAGTGTTTTTTCTCATTAGGCTCACGGGTGAGGCAAAGTCAATCCCAGCTGACTTTGGACCAGTCGCCAGTCAACTACAGTACCTACCAAGTACAGTGGTACCTTGAGATACAACTAATTCCATGACCACGCTCGCCAATCATCTTTTCGCAATGAAATTTATAGAAATACCACGATGGAAACAGGTCAAGTGGCAAATAAATAAATCTGCAAATACTCAATGCCCATTATAAAAAGTCATCGGTGGGCGTCCACTGTTATCCGTTCCAAAACCCCTGACCCCAAAAAACCCTTCCAATTGTTGTGTTTCTGGATTTAATACATAATATTACTGTACAGTACTTCATGACAAACATAAAAAACGTAATCAAACAACTAAACAGAATGTAAAGCATTAAATAATGTCCAATTCATTTTTGCTGCTCATTCTGTTATGGCCGCCTTGTCCACGGGGCGTCAGTACTGTGAAATACAGTCATACAGACACAAACAAAGAGACGTTCTTCTACTACTTAGTAAATTGCCTTAATATTAGTCATTTCTCATAGAAGAGAAAGAATCTATGCCTGAGAGCAAGGCTTGACCTAAATTTTTTTGCTCACCAGCCACTCGTGGTTTCCCAGGCTTACGAGTCACTCTGCATTTTCACTAGTCACAAATGTGCTGTTGGATAATGTTAATAATTGTTATACGCAACCAACTTCTGCATTCGGTAAAACGGTTATTCTCCTATTATCTGTCTACATATGTTGTTCCACTACATGTATTAAATAATCGTTGCTGACAGGGTTGTAAAACCACCACTTTCAATGCTAACCGTTAGCATGTCAATGACATTTTCCATTCTATTAACATTTAGATAATGGGGGTCCGACTTAAAGCAATGAGGTTTTGTTGTTTATATACTTGTAATTTTATCTTTATTTTACAGGAAATTTCAACTAAGGGTGGCATTAAATCGTTTGAAGCCTCTTTTTTGAAGACATTTTCAGCAACTGCCATAGTGCTGCTTATTGTCGAGTTGATTTTACTGCCACCATACAGCGCGCAGCAAAAATAAATAAATAAATCATCGGCCAAATGACAGCTGCTATCTCGAAAAACATGTAAGCCCGAACGGCAAACATTTGTATTTCAAGGCACCAAAGTGTTAACGATTTTCGGTGAAATTTCAGTGTGAACATCAAAGCATACCACATCGGGTCGCATAAAATGGCGTGGATTCCCAAAATGACAAATGCCATAAAAGATTTGTCATGATTCGGTTTGGGACCAACAGGTGGCACTGTAGGGCTCTCCCTGCAGCTGCACACCTGTTGGTCATTATGTAATTAGTGCTTTAAAAGGACTCCCAGCCCAAACACTCAGTGTCGGGTCATTGCTGCTCTTTGCTACTGTCATGTTTGTTCAGTCATGTTTTGGTCATGTTTTTGTTATTGAGAGTTTTTAGTTTCTGCCATGGGTTTTGTTTGTTACTTTAGATTCATTTACTGTCATGATTCGGTTTGGGACCAACAGGTGGCACTGTAGGGCTCCCCCTGCAGCTGCACACCTGTTGGTCATTAGGTAATTAGTGCTTTAAAAGGACTCCCAGCCCGACTAGTTTAGTTTTCTCTGTTTTAAATACAATTCGTCAAGTACACCCTGCTCCTCCCTCCTGCCTGCTTTTTGGGGTCCACCACCACCTTGCATCGTGACAAGATCCATCCCAATGAGACACACAGTGTGTCATAATGGCCTTTAAAAAAATAAGGCCATCACAAACTTAAGTCAGGTTCATCTTCATGTCTTCCTGTAGCTTATGCTAATTGGTGAAAGCATCTCATGTTTTATGCTCCCGGTTGAGAGCATCACTTTCACACATAAAAACATCAAATCTGCCATTATAAAATCAAAAGTGGTCTCTTGTTGATAAACCATGTCCCCCATGGTACAGTTGCACAAGAATGTGCATTAGTTTGATCTCAAACACAGATTTTGTGTGTGAATGTGTATATGTGTGTGTGCTATTTCCATAAAATGGCGACACCACCAGGACAGTGTAACCTCCCTCAATCCCACGGGGGTACTTCAGTCAAGGGCTCCTTAGTCACCCACCCACTGAGGCGGGCATTCTACATGGTGACTGTACTGTACAACTAATGACTTTGAAGTACAAAACAACAGTGACTAAACCTCACATTTAAACTGCCTCCAAATATTTGTGAACACTGAAAAACTAAACACGTCTCATCAGCGCTTGTATTGCCTTGCTGCATACATTTCCCTGCATGTTTTTTTTTCCCGCGCTATAAAAATGTCCAGATTTCTTGAAGAAGCACTCCAGCTCATTGTTGTGCTTTTTACATTCATTATCAGTGTGTGAGAGTCAGGTGAAATGCTCATTGCCTTTGAACAGTAACAGCCTTAACACACACTTGAGAGCCAGTGTGTTTAACGCTGTTATGGTTTCTAACGATATAAGAGTGTTACCCATATAAAGCTTTGCACACCATGGACATAACAAGAAGCTGGTGAAAGGACACCTTAGTCTTTGAGTCACTTGTACAGAGGAGCTGTTCCTTCGAAAATCAGAACTGAGGGAATTTACTTCTCATTAGTCAATTTGTTGTACCTTCCTTCCTGCTTCATATGCTTATTTTCCCATGCACTTTATAATTGGTTCAGTCAAGGGATTTGATCACACTGATTTGTACTTTAACCGTGGTGGACAATATACAATGCATAAGGTCAATTTGCGACCTCCACCAAACTTGATTGTGTGGCGTAGGTTAGCATTTAATGATATGATGCAAACACATTAACGTATGTGAATATGGTGGGTTCTTGTTTTTCATCCATGGGGAGGAAGATGCCAAATAAAGTTGAATGGCCATCAAGGGCAAACGTTTTTTTTTCTTCTTCCATAAAGTACATTGTTTGTGGTTGTTCATTCAACTCTTTGCTAGCTAGCAGTCTACCTACTGGAGGATGATGTGATGATGTGTTACTAGTAGGTAAGTGGTATTATTTTTGTTAGTAGTAACTGTTGCCATTGTGGCTCAAACTATAGAAAATACTTCTTTTAAAAATTCAGATCCTCACACAATTTTTTTTTGGGACGTCACATGCTCATAGCAAAAGGGTGGAGGGGACTTCGCCAACTTCAACTGAGGAGCAGGTTTCTCAAAGGGCAAAACATGGGCCAAATGTACTAAGTTCTGGTCCTAAACTTGGCCTCGACCTTGGGGTTCTGGTGCTAAACTTGTGCTAGCAGAATTTACTGTGACCAAAATGACTAAAGAAGTGATTTTTTTTTGGAAGGACTTTACCACTTTAACCATGGAGTAGGGATGACTCAAAATGGGAAAATACTGGAATTCATGTCAACACGCTTCTCCAGTATTATAGTGCGTGTGTGTGTGTGTGTATGTGTGTGTTATCCTGCTAACTTTCAAAACAATACACTGATCAATTAAAATGATACCTCTCACCTTTGCGCTTTTTTTACTTGGTGGAGGTAACAAATCATCAAGGCTCGGGTAACATTTTCCCTCTGAGATGAAAACAAGAGGAGATAAAGCTCATCCTGTCCATCCACTCACCTCCAAGACTTTAACTTCAGTGACGCAACTTTTCACCTACTAGTCTTGTTCTACGAGGATGACGCTAACCATAAACGCTTCATATTTTCCTTCCATGTTTGCTCGTCAGACTAGCGAGGCCCCCACGATGACAACAGCATCGCCGTGCTGCTGGTCGTCCAGCAGGGGAGAGAGGACCCCCTGCTTGGCCCGCAGAGAGCAGTCCACGTTGTCGCGCCGCTCACTTTCCTTGAGGCCCGCTTCCTCTTCTCGGTCTCTGCGCTTGACCTGGCAGCGACACACCTCAATGCCAGAATCACCCGTCAGGCGCCGGTGGCGGAAATGATCCTCCTCGTCATCCTCCTCGTCCTCGTCCTCATCTTCGGGGCGCATTGCAGCAGACATATTTTTGTCAAGGACAGCCCGTTGAGAAGGGGACGGCGTTGAGCGTGGTAAGCCGTCTACCGCATTTTCGTTGAGCGTGGCACGGAGGGGGTCCAAGTATACGAGATGCTGGACATGCCCGGAGGAAAGGGAAGGGAGCAGAATAAGGGGTGAAAGAGGGAGGCGAGGGTGAGGTGAGGGGTGATAGCTACTGAGGGGGCGCAAGGGAAGTGAGAGAGGGGCAACCGGGCGTGAGATCCCCTCACTGCCATGATAGGAATGACTGGGAACGACATCCGGAGCGAGCACCGGTATAACATCCGGTGGAACCTTCGACGAAGGTGGCGAGGACGAGGGCGTCGATAAGCGGCTGCCCCCCACCCCGGGCAAAGGGGCTCCGTCGCCCCCCGCCTCGCTGGGCGTGGACATGCGGCTGCTGTCATACGTCTCGTCCGTCACCTGGACGGAGAAGGAAGTGCTGCAGGGCGAGGTGAGGGAGCAGGACTCGCAGGAACAGCTGGTGTAGTTGTCGGAGCTCTGGGATGAGGTGAAGCCACTGGGGCCCGGCCCCAGGTAGGGGGGGCAGGGGTGACTGTGGAGGTGGTGATGGGGGTAGGAGGAGCACGGCTCTAGCATGGCGCCTCCCTGCAGGGCGAAGACGGAGCTGTAAGGTGGAGGGGGTGTGGCGGGGTGAGCTGCCACCTCATCGTAAGAGGGTAACTTGAAGGCGGCCAGAAAACCTAAAAGAAGAACGCATACGTACTCAGGCTAGTCGACGCTCAACCGACGGACACCTTTAGCTTTGTGGTCAAAATGAATCTCTTTCCCTTCCTTGTATGTTAAAATCATGTCTCACTGCGTGACTACACGTTGCTTTCTCCAGGGATACTGCTAGCCATGTAATGGCTGACACATCCCACAATGCAATGCGGCTTTCATCAATGTAAAACATAACACATTTCTTCAAATGAATAAAATGAAAATAATTACATATACAGTGCACATTTTTTACACCATTATTCATTCATTCATTTTCCAATCTGCTTTTCCTCACGAGGGTCGCGGAGGTTGCTGGAGCCTATCCGTGCCGTCTTCGGGCAATAGGCGAGGGACACCCTGAACCAGTTGCCAGCCAATCGCAGGGCACAGAGAGACGAACAACCATCTGTGCTCACTCTCACACCTAGAGACAATTTGGAGTGTTCAATCAGCCTGCCATGCATGTTTTTGGAATGTGGGAGGAAACAGGAGTACCCGGAGAAAACCCACGCAGGCCCGGGCAGAACATGCAAACTCCACACAGGGAGGCCGGAGCTGGAATTGAACCCGGTACCTCTGCACGTAAGGTCAGCACGCTAACCACTGGACAACCGGGCCGCCCTACATTAATTATTGAACATTAAAAATGAGTGACTTACAGGTATGTTTAATAAATAATTTAGCATTGGTGCAATATTGCACTTCCTGTGTTGCATATAAATGTGTGAGAGCGATAACACCAAATTTGACACGCCTGCTTCCTATTCACGCCTCACATCATCATCAAACCTGACGAAACTAGTCACATGATACCAGACAGGGAAAATGTCCGAATTGGGTTGAATCTGGACATTTTCACGTAGGGGTGGACTCACTTTTGTTGCCACCTAGACATGAGAGTCCAAACTACAAATAAATATTAAAAAATCTTTCTTCCTTTTACATTTCCGAATGACTGCATACTTTTTAAACAGTTGTGTACAATTTAACTTCATGTCATCTCCTGTATGAATGACCTGGACCATCCGTCCATTTTAAAAATCAATGCCCCATCAAGTTCGCCCACCCCTAGACTATCCAATACTATCAAACAATCTGAAGGAAGTTTTGCATTCTTACAAATAGCTTTTCCTTTAAATAGTGGAACTGCTACAGCAAAACAATGAATCATATGTCATTAAAAAAAATAAACATACTTAGATCCAGCATGGAGGATGGGTAGTTGCATGCTCCATTATAGGCGATAAGATTGATTTCCCTCTGTCTCTGTTGCTGCTGGATCCTCATCTTGGCTCGGCGATGGCGGTAAGCGCAGAAGCAGCTGAAGAGGATCAGCATGGTCCACAG
This sequence comes from Hippocampus guttulatus, assembly GCF_054856545.1. NCBI lineage: Eukaryota > Metazoa > Chordata > Actinopteri > Syngnathiformes > Syngnathidae > Hippocampus > Hippocampus guttulatus. The sequence goes on along the minus strand of NC_141269.1, from coordinate 6,428,090 downwards.
CAGCCAGAACCCTGCCAGAAAGAAACAAGCCCGATCTTAAACCCAAAACAACAACAAGAAACATCACTTGAAAACTGGATACATCCTTTTTTTCCATATAAATTCCCGTCAAACAGAGGCTAAGACAAAGATCCAATTATTTAGACGTCTAAGCAATGTGGAGTCTTCACTAAACCCGAGAGATTCAAACACAGAAATTTCCAACGGTGAGGCAAAAGTGTATGCAATCCACTTTACACACAATGTTAACAAAAAAGTCGCTACAATGTCAAGTTATTGATATCATCTAACAAGGTAGAAAAGCACTTTAACCACGCAGTCCAGTTTCTTTTTATTCTGTGTGATTTTTTTCCCCAAACTTTGTTCAATGTGCCAAGAGAACTAACCAGTACTAATTTGTTGGCACCGCAGTAGTACGATACCTTTTGTCATCAAATTGACCCACCAGCATTCACAAAGACAATTGCCATTGTATTGTTTTCATATTTATGGTCTAGAAATATTCTTCATACAAAATATTCATTACTATAATTATGAAATGACTACTGCATAGAGTAGTTTCGTGATAAGAATATGTGGTCACCCAGCACTAAAAGACACTTGCTGTTTTTAATTTGATTGTTTTGTTTTTCTTTGCGTCAATATTTACTCCAGGTTTGACTTTTCGCATCGTGTTACTGTAGGTTTGATGGCGCACACAAATTCTTCGCTGGCATTGGAACAGAATTATAAACTTAGGCCCTTCTGCAATATGCGTGCCGGGCCACTAGATGGCAATGTCACTTTACTAGGTCCATGTGAGGAAGTAGTAGTTGCTCGAGAAATACTACCGAATGCCCACAGAAATCTGTTTCAAGAGATTACATGGAAACATCAACCGTTTTTAACATCCAACCTTGAGATTTTTCCTCTCAAATGTTTGCTTTTTAGTTGAATGCAGACTGACGAAGGCGGTTCGGTGACTCACACCAGAGTTCGTAATAGTAGGTACAGCAGCCCGTCTCTCCACAGCAGTGTCCTGTCTCACAGAGGTAACCTGGATTGTTGTTTACACCAGGACAGTACTTGGGACTGACTACAGGCTGGCTACCAGAACCCTCATGTTGATTCACCACCTGGTGGACAAAACAACACACTATGTTATCTCCAAAGTGCCAATGTTATTCCAGCACTGTGCTGTTGCATTTATGTTGTTCTCCTTTGATAGCTGACATTATGATTATGGGGAAGCAGTTTTTCATGAAAGGAGATAATAACTCTCCTTTGATTTCATTACCCAACGACTCAACTTTCTCCCTGGAGCTTTTAAAAAAAAAAGCTAACTTTTGTGTTTAGAATTTTTCATATCACCAGGAAGAATTGAGTGCATTTTATGGCATTTTTGGACAGTTGCTGCAAATAATAGATAGATTGCATCTTGTTTTCCTTTTTTCTACACCAAACTAGTTTCGAGTGAATCAAAAGAACGTCTGCAGCCAAATACACTCCATTTGGCCTCCATTGATTAATTCACGACTCTCACTTGTCAGTAAGTGTAAAAGTGTGCGTGAAATGGTTGTTTGCGATTGGCAGCCGGTTCAGAGTGTACCGCCCCTCTCATCGAAAATGTCAGTTCGCTTAAGTTCTCCCGAGGATGAACGATGAAGAAAATGGAGAGCTGGATGGATGCTTGGCTCAAGAGATTCCACACAATCAACCAAATTCTTAACAAGCAATTAATCCGCTATAATGCCCTTTCCTAACTCAAAATTTGTCAGATGAAATATGTAGCAAATGGAGTGAAATAAACAACTATTTAAAAGAAAAAAAATCAAGATAAAATGCGGAATTATTTTACCGTGCCTCCATAAGTGCAGGAAAGCCCGGAGTGAGCTGCAATGATATCTGCCGCGCACATGGTAACCACACGAGCGGTACAGACAAATAAGTGCGTCACCATGGCGACCACTGTGGTTATGCTCGGAGGCCTGATTTTTCATAGCGCTCTGAAATGAATAGTGAAGGTCGAGCTGCTCACCGTGGATGCCTCGGTGGTCCCATCCAAGTATCTCAGGGACATCGTCATCTAGTGAAAGAAAAACAGACAACAATTAAGGGAAACACCTCATTGGTGAATGTCCACTATTTTGACATGCCATAATACATTTATAGTCTCCATAACATCTAACCTTTGCTGTCCCACTGGTGAGGTTGTTTCTAATCCTACCCAGGAGAACCTTAACATGTTCATTTCTTCCACCTGCAGGTGTCTCTTCAGTGCCACTGTCTTTGAGCCATGCATTACATCATGGCTAGCCTCACCGCTGTCTTATAGCTCTTCCCCTTCATCCTAACAGAGACTCTTCGATCACATAACATACCTGATATGCTTTCCTCCACCAGTTCCAACCTGGTTGTATCCATTCCTTCTACTCCTTAAACTTGCCTTTTGTCTAGACCAGCATTAGAACAATCCAGATTATTTGAATCAGGTGCCTTGCTCCTGGGAGCTGGAAAACAGGCAGGACAGCGGCCCTTGAGGACCGATTTTGGACACCCCTGGTCTAGACTATTAACCTGAACCGAATTACAAGTCCTCCACTCTCGCTATCTCTTCTCCCTGTAGTCTCATTCTCCCATTTATGCACCCATAATCTGTTTAATATGGCTAACCTTCATTCATTTCCTCTCCAGCGCATGCCTCCATCTTTCTACATGAATTACAACATCATCTCGGAACATCATGGTTCATGGAAATCCCAGTCTAAGATCATTTATCAGCATATCCATCACTATTGCAAAGAGTAAGGGGCTCAGAATGGATCCCTGATGCAGTCCCGCCTCCACCTCAAACTCCTCTATCACACCTACGCACACCTCACCTCTGTACTACTGCCCTCATAGATGCCCCTCTGACTTTCTATGTACTTTTCCAGCAAATTTACTATCACGCTTATCTGATATAAATTCATATTTCAATTTTCCATCCAATACAGTAGCAACCCCTGAGTGTGTAAAGCAGAACAACACAGGTAACGAATACAAACTAAATAATACAGCACAGTGTCCGAACGTCTAGAATAATTCGTCTGAATGTTGTCTTCTCAGCGTGTGCAGAAATTCAGAAATGAGTGTATAGTTATGCCCGTGTAAATGTCATGGAGGACCACGGTGAGGAAAGTGACAAATTGCGAGTGAAAGTGAGAGGCCACAATGCAGAAACACCGTGGTTGGGTTTGGCAATCTTTTGTTAACTGCCTGATGGATATTTTGTCCTTATGGGTTGGAACAATGTATGCGCTCTGCTGCAGTGTGCGTACAATGCAATGCGCACAAAGACCTCGTCCACCCACGAAGTGATGATGAGCCAAAATCCAACTAGCAACAAGCCCCAAATGTCACGGCAACATTGTGCACTGACAACATCGAATGATACCCAAAACAATAACTTTTTTTTTTACATTCTGACTTTACAATGATAACAACGATTACACACAACTACGATGTGTCCCACACATCGTCGTCTAATATGAATCTGGTATGAATCTGAATACGTATAGTGTCTAACAAATACATTTATTAGGCCAGTGGTCCATGATCCAATAGTGATCTGCAGGCTGTTTGGTACCGGCCGCAGAGATTGATTGTGTGTATGTGAGTCTGTGTGTGTGAGTGGTGGTGGTGGAGGAGTGTGGGTGTGGGGGGGGGGGGCGGTAGTAGAACATCAACATCTCGATCAGGAATGTACGTCAGCAGCTCCCAACAACGAATGGCTGCCGGTACACAAAAAAGCTGTACTACCTGGTGGGCAAAAGGTTGCAGACCACTGTATTAAGCCACCACTATCTGCCTAACAGTATCTGTTGTTACATTGTTGTTATATTTTAATAATAAAATTTAAAAAATATGCAATAATTATTTTTCTTGCATTCCCTCAACAGAAAAAAATGCTTAAGTCATTGAATGTTATGCTTAAATAACTTCAAATTTGGCTATAAAAAAGCGGAATTCACTTCTGGTAAAACACAGCGAGCTCACTGAAGTCGAAAGAGTCCGCATTAAAGCATTTCATGATGCTGGACTGCCTTTTTGAGGCAGTTGGCAGGAACAATTAGATTTGTGCTTTTCAGGTGCCATAAAAGTAGTCTGAACGCAAACAAATGTCACATTATGTGAGCAAAAGAGATAATCAGAGCAAGCAAGTCACCGACAGTATCTACCAAACGTATTTGGGAAATTATGACATTGTTTGGATTTTTGGCACCATGCGGTTGAGAGCTTCAATTGGTTTCACAAAAATTTTAACGTGGCATTTACCATTCTTTAACGATCGACATTAATGCACAGTGTCTCTAATGCATATTCGTTCACTTGTTGCTTGTTTGTTCTTGCTGCCTTCACGTGTGTCTGCAGGAAGTGCAAAGCATCGGCTTGGCCATTGGAGAATATTCCATTTGACTTCAAAAAGCTTTCACTGACTGCAAAGGACTTTTGACCAAGGATTAGATGATGGTTAATGATGGTTACAATTATGTCACTTTATCCAAATGCGTTTAGGACCCTGAAACTGGAAGTACTGTCCACACGGCTTCAAAAAAACTAAAAACGCTGTAGGATAATTCCTTAATGTGAAATGCCCTATTTTTGCAAAACCTATGACAGGTAAAACTTAATACTTTACACTATTACACATCAGTCACAAGTTGATTCTTTTACTTCAAATTCATAGTGGTAGCTCGTAAAGGCAAAATATATATATATATATGTTTTCATGTCAACATCCAAATACTCATGCAACAAGGTGCAACTTGATTAGTGGTGAGAAGCTTTCAGCGCACCAACATGGAAGGTCATCCACAATGTGGAACTGTCAGCATCCTGAATCAGCAATTTAGTCACTTGTACAACTATTTGTCATGCATAAAGCATCGTTGGAAACAAAGCAGTGAACACGTACAGTACACTGTACACAGATGAGAGGCAGCAGCTTCGATACAAAACACAGCATCCATATTTTTCTTCACGCTCTTAAATCTTGAATTTTATAGCGTTTACTTTCATGACGAATAGGAGATAAACAATTTAATACACAATTCAGAATTGGGAAATCAATTTAAAAAAAACAGGAGATAAAGACATGAGTGCAGTCTAGTAGAGGCTGCAGTGTTTGTCAACATGGAAGCATGTTGCTCTGCAGCAATGCATGCCTGCTCTTTGATAGCAGTGCGTGTGTGTATGCGTGTGTGGGTGTACCTCCTCAGCCTTGAGCCCGAGACAGAACGTCAACGTCTTGTGGGGATCCATGTTAAGAAGAAGAGGACGTCCGATCGGAGTGACAACGTGCACAAAACGCGGGCCGAGGTGTGAGCTCTTGCTTCGGGCTTAGCGCTCCATCACAGCGGCCGCACCACTCTCCACAGACACCGCGGCTTCCCCATCCGCCATTCACACGGACCCACGGACAGACAGACGGAAGGATGCCCCTCCCGGACCCCTTCTCTCTCAGTGACTCTCCACAGACCCAGCTTATTGAAACAGACCCCTTCCCATCACCAACCCGCGCCAAGCAAAAAAAAAAAAAAAAAAAAAGGTTGTGTGACCTCGACTTAATCGTTGCGCAAGACGAGACGGTCTTCGAGTGACGTTTTATGTGGCGATGTAAATGTATGTTTTGGTTCCCCTTTGTTTTGGCAGAGAGGGTCGCGGATGCAGCGGGTGACGTCATGCTTCTCGCAACCCCTCCACAGTCTAAAAGCACCCACCCACCCCTCCTTCCATCCCCACGACCGACTTGATTGGCCTGAGCTCCCAGCAACAGTCCAACACACTTGATCCAGGCATCGTTCACCTTCAATTTCCAATTAAGAGCAGCGGTGGGAAGCAACTGCATTTTTGGGGGGGCGGGGGGGGGTGTATGTAGTAAGACACATGGTGACTTCACCTTGCGAGAAATGATCACACGACAACTTTTAGCTGAACTTTATCTGGGCAAATGTCGTTGGGTCAATAGAGGTAGCGGTTCCTTACTAAATCCACAAGATGGCGGCATTTCCATAGCAACTTTTCTTCATCTTAAATGGCCCTGGTGTGTGGTAGTGCTGACATGACACTCACTTTGCTAGCCAACAGTCCTCGTTGAATATTTCTGGGGGAAACGTCGTCGAACGGCTTAAAGCGCTGAAGACGACAAATTATTAATAGTGTAAGTTGAGGGGTTTCAAGTGACTTTTGACTTTTCATTGAATGACGTGGGTGAAACCAACAATAGTTTCACCCACAAGTAGCAAAACAGCTAATACAACTGTAAGTCTACATTCAAACTAAGAGGGAATATCCCCATGAAGGTTGTGAATTAACTTTTACCAAGTTTACAAGGTAGATGAAAGAGGAATCTCAGTAAAGGAAAATCAATAAATAATGTTTGCAATTTCCGCAGTTTAGTATAAATGCGATGACATTACAGAACCATACGGTGATTGTTGTTTGTTTCTTTAACTGCACTCGAAGAGTGATAACTCACTCGTAACTCAAATTTTGGCTCAACCCGAGCAATATTTTGTGTGTGTGTGTGTGTGGGGGGGGGGGGGGGGGGTGATTTGTTGGTGCACTCCGAAGTCAATCTAACAGTTTTCGTCAGGATTGAGCCCAGAAACCAGATCAAATTTGGAGAGAAATTGTGATGTTATCATGAAACATTCGATTCATGTAAATTCATTTCCAGGTCATATGAACTTGTTACTAAAATAATGATAGTAATAATAATAAGTTTTAAAATCTGATTCATATGTACAGTACTTCTAAAACTTTGATTACTTTTACAGTCTAAGACATGCAATAACAAACACAATACAGTAATTGCCATATTGTTAAATGAATGTATGTCTGAAAATGTCAATCAAAACTAACCATTCTTATCTTGCTATAAGCAAATTTGTATTGGATCTCATAAACGTGTGGGCGTGCCGAATATTGTAGCCGTCTTCACAAGAGGGCAGCAGAATGCAGTCCTTGGATGAAGGCTCTAGTCCTGAGAGCACAGATTACTGTATCACATTTAATCAAATTGATTTTATCATGCTTTCTAATTGTGCTGGAGACCTTCAAATATTGTTACATTTGTCCATTTCAGATTACTCTCCACTTCCTATCTCATGGTATGCTTCTATGAAAGCGTGTGTGCTTACTGAAGACCCGTTTGCCTGTCCCCACCTCCTTCCATGTTGTTCAAATTGACTGTGTGCACTTTTGTATGTGAATCAAAGCAGAAACTATTAGGGCCTGAAGCGCTTGCAGTTTATGCTGTATTTCCTATGTCCCTACTTGAAAACCCAGATGAGCAAGATTAGGCTTTTTATGAAACCAGTTTGGTAAATGGACAGATGCCACGTTGAAAATGCTAAATTTCACAAGACATTGCAATCTCTCTCTCTCTCTCTCTCTCTCTCTCTCTCTCTCTCTCTCTATATATATATATATATACATATACTGTATATGTGTGTTGATATAAAAATCTGAATAGAATGTGATTCATTTATTAAGTTCGAGCCTACAACTTTCAGTTCAAATCGATATTTGACACTCACTGAAGTAACTTCTTTAAAAATGGACTAAAGATGATGTAACCACACACTTCTCTATTTTTTCATCCATTTTTATTCATACCTTTTGTTGTTGATTGGATGGAAGAAATAACTGCTGGCTTTTAGAAATACCCGTGCAGTGTCCATTTCAACTTTATGTTAGCAAATCCGATTTCTCACCCTATAAAGGAGGACGATATAATAATTGTGTTGAGTGTCAGCCCACTCAACAGGAATTGGTGAGAGTGCTCACGTTCACTTGGGCCTCAAACATTTCCATTTAAGGCGTGTTCCCCGTGATGCCATGATCAGATTTTCTGTAAATTTCCCAAAAAGCTTGTTTGCGCAGTCTCCAATATGTCAAAACTTCCTCTCGCTGACTCATCGATGCGACACACTCAAACGTGTGTCTTCACGCACGGCACACAATTTAAAAATAGTGCACCGAGTCAATTCACTGTGATGTTTTGAGTTGATTCATAAGAACAAAATATGAAAAGTCAAATAAAGAAACATGCCAGGTGCAGCGTTGGTCAAATATTTTAGCTCAGTTTGTTTTAAAATTGGCACTTGGGCCAGGCCAGGAAAGAATAAATATCAACTGTTCTCATGGGGTATTTTGTTTCTCTAGTAGAAACCTTCTGAAGGTTTTGCGCTAACACTAACTGCTGTATGGAACTGTTGAAATTTTCCCCAGCTTGTGTGAGGCCTCAGTTCCAGCTGATGAAAATCAGCCCCAAAGCTTGACGCTGCCATCACCATGCCTCACTGTAGGTTTGATTTTCTTTTAGTGATGAGTTGTACTTGCCCCAAATGCACCTTATAGAATCACTACCAAAAAGTTGAACTATTCCATGCACCCTGTAACCTGATAACATGATAAGATGTCCACTGTAGTAACCGCTGTCCCTGAAAGGTTTAACCTCTGCTTAGTCAGACCATAACATATTTTACACACGTGTATTTGGGACATCAACTGTTTTATTTTGAAATGAACCCAAAGCCAAGGAAGATTGTTGTCACATTATCTTGCCAGAAATGCAGCTCCTCCAATGTTGCTGTTGGCCTCTCGGCAGCCTACCTGACCACTTTTCTTCTCACCTTTTCATCCATTTTTGATACGCATCCCATTCTTGATAATGTCACCCATGTGGCACATTTTCTCCACTTGATGATGGCTGGCTTCACTTTCAGCCGTGTGACATTTCGTACCCTGGAAATAGTTTTGTACCAACAATGAAGTCCCTATAACGCTCTGGACGCTCTTTGCAGCGGCTTGTGGTGGAAGATGCGACTGCAAAATGACAAGAAGAGGGCAACTTGAACTGCTGAACTTTGTTTCGGGTTATTCACAGCCACTTTACAAGGCGGCAGAAACATGTGTTTAAATGTGAGCACAGCCACATCCACAAGAGGGTGTATTTTCTTAAGTTAGTGGTACGGGTTAGAGATCACATAAAAAAATGGAAATGATTAATCTTGCTCTGCTTTTTTTTTCATATCACAAAAACCTGTTATTTGAACATATATATACATACACACACACACACACACACAGTGCACATACATGATTTCTCTCAAACATGTTTTCCCATTTCCAAAATATGATTTCACAAATGAAATCCCTTAACAATCTGACCCCACAACACAACACAACTGGAGTGTCAATCAATGAATAAAATGTATCGTCAGCTGAATGAATACAGCAAATTAAAATATTTTTCAGAGCTCTTGCTAACGAAAACGCCGTGGTGGTGCTTGGGTGTTAATGACTCTAATTACGAGAACTGTGGTCAAATTAGGCAGAAAGTCAAAACGAAACTTATGTTTTACAGTGGCATGCCGAGGCCAGTGGAGTTTTTTGAGACACACTCTGATTCTTGTTTTATGATTGTGAGTAAGATACAGTCGAAGGCCTTTTGAACCCGTAATGGACTTTTTATTGTGCAGTATTGCTGTTATGATTGGAAGCACGCTTGGCAAAATACAGCTCACTTGGGTCATCCATCTATATTTATAGCCGATGAAGTGCCGTTAAGGCTGTGGGTGGCATGACAAAACATTGCGAGATTGCCGAAAGCTTTGGACGGCAAAGAGCTCATACTTTGACAGCGTTGTCAAAACAGAAGTTCTTGTACCGCAAAAAAGGAATGTCTGCATGTATTTTGAAACCTGCCTGTCAAAATTACAGTCACACGCCTCGAGGAGTGACGTCATCTGGAAACTGGACTGAACTTCCCTACAATTTCCAAATGCCGAGCAGAAGGTGAATCATTGTCCAATGCTGAGAAGGCGTCACCGACTACCACGTAGTCACTTTACACCATATGTCAGGTAGACAAGGTGGCTTAAAATATGTTATTCACTGGATTTTATTGTTTATATGTTTATATCATTGTGATAACAGCACAGAAGGGTGCCACTGATGGCAAAGATTATATAATAGCGATTAAACTTTTCTTTGCACGTGTATTATTAGTTGGCGATATTAAGGTGTTACATCCATCCATCCATTATCTGATCCGCTTTATTCTCACAAGGGTTGCGGGGCGTACTGGAGCCTATCCCAGCTGTCTATGGGCAGTAGGCGGTGGACACCCTAAACCGGTTGCCAGCCGATTGCAGGACACGCAGAGACGAACACCCATCCGCACTCACACTCACACCCAGGGACAATTTCGCGTGTTCAATCAGCCAGTCATGCATGTTTTTGGAATGTGGGAGGAAACCCAAATACCCGGAGAAAACCCACACAGGCACGGGGAGAACATGCAAACTCTACACAGGTAGGCCGGAGCCTGAATCGAACCCTCCACTTCTGCACTGTGAGGCCGACGCTCTAACCAGTCAACCGCCGAGCCGCCTGCGTTACATTAAAGTTATAATTAATGCAAATTTAATAACAGGGACTTTTTGAGCTGAATTCATTTATTCCTCTAAGCAGGAAACGGTTCTAAAATGAAATCAACTCGGAAGTCAACCGGGGTCACGTGAAGGATTGTTTGATTCATACGCGACCTTGCAATGACTGTTTTACAAACAAGTCATATGTTAAAGCAGTAAATCAAATTGCCAGTCTTGGAACTTTGACTTACTCGCCGACTATAAATGTTTTAAATGCTATAACTGGCATTGTGGTGTAATAGAGTCATCCTGGGTGATATCAGGTCAAAGGCAACCTGAGAGTCAGCACTTGCGATACTCTGGAGGGGGTGTGAGTACCCGCTCAAGCATGTGTGCACATCTGTGGAGGCGAATGCTTAAAGTCACAACATGCAACATGATGCATACTGCCCACGTCTTTTTCCAGGCATGATTCCTGCAAAAAGTTGTTCTATATTTAAAAAAATAAACAAAAAACAAACAAACAGTAAACCATTAGAAGGAGGGCAGTCCGAGTGAGGATGTGCAATGCTTTGATGGGTTCCTCGCTGCAGTGGAAATTTAGGCAGAAGCACAAAAAAAAAGGCTGACCGTCGTGTCTGTGATCCATTTCCTCATGACTGCCTCGCTTGAGTTTAGTGACACACTTTTAAAAGTGAATGCGTCGATTCAAAGCCTCATAGTGACTCTTTCTCTTTGTTTATGTAAAACCACGGAGGACGGTAACATGTAAAACACATGACAATGCAACCATATGTTTTGCTTCCAAACAAAATGAAGACAGATTCCAGCCGTGAAAACTGTCATTGTCCGAAAAGGGAATGGCGAAAACCCCCCCAAAAAAACCAAACACTGTCCCGACTTGCACTGATGTGTGTCACACATCCTCTCGGGCAGTGGTTCTCAAACCCAAGTGCCACCCAAAAAATGTAGACTTAATTGACAAAGTACCGCCATCATGACCAACATTATAATAGAGTAGGATTGTTCATAAAAAAGGAGGCAGAGGTTTTTTTTTCATATTATTGTAATCAGCTGTAAAATTATGCCGTTTCATAATTAAAAAAATGAGATCAGAAGCACAGTCAAGTGCAAAATACTTCGGCCTATTTTTGAATACAATAATAGCACATGTGAAATCGAAACAGTGAATCAGAGAACAGCTTACCGTATTTTCACGACCATTCGACGCACCGTATGGTTGGGCGCAGTCTCATTAATGGGTGCTATTTCTGTATTTTACACATAGACAAAACACACTGTATTATTGGGCGCAATTTTAAAGTGGTAAAACATACGCCAGCTTAAACATACGGCATGCATGCGCGCACGCTAAAAACACGTTAGCTTGTAGCGTACGGTAGCATGCCAAGACATACAGATACAAGCTAAAAACACGTTTTTAAAAAGGCAACGGAAAACTGAGTTCCGTTGTATTTTATTTAGCCATCGTACAATGTACTCACATTTTTCGAGTTTCAAGTTGAGCCATGGAAAGCAGAGCTTGTACAGCGGTCCCCAACCCTCGGGCCAGCGACCGGTATCGGTCCGAGGGTCGTTTGGTACCAGGCCGCACAGAGAGAATAAATCATTTACTTTACTTCTGTTTTATTCATTTCGGAATCTGAAAAATGTTTTATTTTGAAAAATTACCGGATTCTCTGTTACATCCGTCTCCAGTATGCCACTCTTGCCACTCTTGACGCAGGTTAAGGTGCGCTTCTCGGCCACGTGATAGGTTACTGCTAAAATGAAACCCAGGAGCTAGCAAAATTTGTAAAAAACAAACGTCTTTGGAAAGTTTCTTTGGGAAGCGGAAAGGGCCAGGCCAGGAGACAGAAGAGGAGACGACGACTTTCAAGAAAAATAAGGCGAAATTTAATATACAGTATCAGGATTCCTACTTAAAATACGGATTTAACCCACTCTGCATAATATATAGTGATGGTGAGTCATATTTTTCACGCACTTTGTATTTACAAAATACGACAGTTTTCATGCCGGTCATATCATATTATTTTGATGTATTTATCCGACACACCTTAAAGGCCGGTCCCTAAAAATATTGTCTGACTTTCAATTGGTCCGTGGGGCAAAAAAGGTTGGGGACTGCTGCCATACAGAATGTAAAGCAGTGACCACACACACACACACACACACACACACACACACACACACACACACACACACACACACACACACACACGCACGCAAATCAGGTTGAATTGGAGAATTCCACCAATTCTGATCAAAGTCAGCATTGGCCTGATTATTCAATATTCATCCAGAGTGATTTTCTGATTTCCTGACTGTGAGGCAGATGTGCTGCGTTGGTCATCGCAAGGACACCACACACTTTGAGAGCTGGGGTCTCACATCTTAAAAATCGTTATGCGTGTATTTAGTAAGTAAGACTTGACTTTAGTCATCTGGTGCCAAGTTGAATCCCTCTCTCTGCAGTTCCTTGTATTTTTCACTTCTTCATTTACACCCCGCAATCCTGAGCCACAGTGACCCACTTTAAGTTCCGCCCACTCTGTAAAGCAGGGCGAGCGAACGTTAATGCAAACAGCTAACACCTCTTTTTTTGCAGGATTTTTGAAAAGGAACCCGCCCACCACCGCCAGCACCTGCACTCCACTTCTTCATTCGTCTTTCTACCTTCCACGGCCCAGGCAAGTTAATTAGGAGCGGGAAAAGGATAAGGATCTTTGCCACGAGTCATTACTTGGGGGGGGGGGGGGGGGGGGAGACCCCGAGTACTTGGCAGTACCCGCCCGTCCCCTGCATGCAAGGAATGCTGCTGACATGCACTTCCAGCCTTAATGAAAAGGAGAGGTTCATTCAAATGCAGAAAGCACACGGTTTTATGAAATTTGATGGATGCCAGGGACAGGTGTTGACAAAGAAAAGCAATTTGGGGAGAAAAAAACCCGGGGTGTTTTCTGAGTGTAACAAGAACAGAAAATTGATGGTTAGGATGTTTTTTTTGTTTTTGTTTTTTTTTTTAAATGAGATTTTTTTTCTTCTGTTTTAGACAGCTGCACTTTGTGGCTGTTTTACAGGGACATATGCTCTATTATTAAGTATACAACCTGGATCGTACATCGACTTGCACAACACACGAGGAAAACAGCATGGTGGATATTGTAACATAAAGTACTTACTCCATACTTTACTTTGGCATCATTTCATCATCAATCCTTCCTCTTGTTTTTCTTCCTGGTCCCCTCTACCTTCCCCCCATGGCTGCGTGTAGCAGGGCCACGGGTTCAAAGACGCGCACGCACCAGAATGTAGGTCAACCATCAGGGCTGAGTTACCGATTAGAAACAGCTGTACTTTAGTGGGCCGCTCTTTCACCGTGCCTGTCGAGGCCAACGAGCATCTGTGGGCAAAAACTTCGCCACACTCACGCGTTGAATCGATCGAATACGGGGGCGAGTGTTACCGCTTGTGTGCAAACAAATCTCATGAGTCATGCTCAGCAGTCCCGCGTTAATAAAATCGTGTGGTGAGGGGTCAGGGCCAGCAAGACCTTTTCTGCTGCAGGGCCGACACACACAAGCACTGACCTACATTTACAACCAAAATTCCAATAAAATGGGATGAGTGACCGAATTTAGAAGTTTTTCAACATACAGGTGTCAGTTGACTGATTTTTTTGTTGTTGTTTTGACTTGCCTGAGCGCTAAGTGCTATGTGGTAGCAGATGACTGAACTCGCTTCAAAACAAGCAGCAGTTAGGGAGATATAATTAGTAAATTCAAAAAAGAGGCTCCAGGGTTCCTGTCAAACTAAACATGAAACAATGACAATTCATGTTGTGACTTTAAAACATGGCCTCCGCTACCTTTACGTTAACATACAATGTGAAATGTCATCGGCACACAGGTTTACCATTAGCATCAACGTGGCATTCATCTACCCTATAAATAGTCGATATCTATACAGCAACAGGTTCAGACGATCATATCATACTCACAGGTATATATTCTTTATTCTCTGCATCGAATTGCTGCTGTACTGTAAGAAGATGAAAGAGGAACTGAGCTGAGGAACATTTTAGATTTTTATTTATTTTTTGGTCCAATCAGATTTCAGCCTCTCTTTGCCGCGATGTCAATCTAATTTGGGTTTTCACAATCAGTAATGGTGGCCCATGTCATTATATTAGCAATAGGAAAGCTTGCCAGCTAGCTTGCCCACTAAAACGTCAAGTATTTCTTTGTCCTCAGATTGGTTTGACGGGCAAAAGACATAACATTGTGATCGGCAACTGCTCCCCCTGCACTCACAACAAAGATGATGACTCATCTTTCATTTTCATAAAGACAGAAATAAAAAGCAAAACCATTACTCCTAAAATCAACCGCGCGTATCGTCAGGGTAGTTCTGTCTTTTGCTTTTCTCTGTGAAAACATTTCTCCAGCGCACAACGTGGCCTCCTCCTGTTGCTGTGGACAATTGCTGTTGTGCGCCAGCCAAGTGTTTGAAGTCAAGTCCAAGGTGACACTGATTCTAACATGTCTGGATTGCCCCTCGCTGGCAGCAACCGGTTGTTATAAACACACACATGCGTGTGTATTCACGCACACACATGCATATAGCACCTGGGGGTAATTACCTGATGTGGGCCCGGTGGACTCCACCTGTCTGGGGCCTTTTTTGGGAGTCTATTTTTGCAGGCAGGAGCACCGTAGATTAACAGTAACGACACAGTCATCTTTTATACTGTAGTTTTCGTCAACATGATAGGTATTTATTTGTCCTCTGTGTTCCAGGTCAATATTGGGTGGATAAACCAGGTTTGAAACGTGTTCGTTTTTTATGTTGTTCTTTTTTTTTCCCTCAATAACACTCCACTAATACCAGCTATGTTAGATTCAGGTGTGCTAAAATCAGGGCTAAAATGTTGACAGTCGAGAAACATTGAATGCAGCGACATGATGATGGCAATGGCAACGCGATTGTCATAAACAACTACAATTCTTACACATTTCAAACAAGCGGCAATAAAATCAAGATTATTTCACTTAACCACCCGTCATCGTTTATACCTTGGCCTACTTTAGCTAAAACAGCATTGACAGTGCAAATTGATTGCTGTGTAGCCTTTTACATATTACTGTTGAAAAATGCCTTGTAATTTTTTTTTTTAATATCAAAGGCTGAGGTTTCGAGTTTTCCACTGACTATTAAGGGTTAAAAACAGCACACACACACACACACACACACGCACGCACGCACGCACGCACGCACGCACGCACGCACGCACGCACACACACACACACACACACACACACACACGGTGTAGTACTGACACACAGACCCCTTTTCTGAAGCCACGAGACAAAAATCTCGGGAGTGGAAGTGAAGTTGTGGAATAGTACAGCAGGAAGGGAGCGGCGTGGCGACTTTTCGCACACCCTCAGACCCTTTCACAGCCCTCCCTCCACTGCCAGCTCAGCACCGGATATGAGCCAAACCCTGAGCCCTGCAGCTGTGGCTCTGAAAAGCCAGATGGGCAAAATAATGTGCACAGACACCCAAACACACGTGGCCGTTTTTCCCCCCTTTTTTATTTTTTTCAAATGTTCACAATGCAAATAATAAGTATGCGTGCCAGGCTGCAAAGTGCATCGCCAAAGGCGCAGGAAATCACTGAGGGAAAACATGTCGTATTGTATGTCGTGTCTCGAGAGGCGCCAGTAATTACGGTGCCGTGACGCCTCTCATGCCATGTCCCTTGCCACGCCCTTTGGTGCAAAACTGTCGAAAAAAGCAGACTTTTCCGCAAAGTACCACTCACAATTCACCCCGCTCACGCATATTTGAATGTACACACTTGCAATTTACTTGGGAAAAGATGAGCGAATGATGTATTTTTAAGCACACTTTATGTGGCTTTCAACTTGTGTGTGTGTGTTTTATTTTCTTACACTTGATTGAAGGCAGAACCACAGGGCGGTTGGCTTGAAAGGCCTTTTCCTGTTCATAAATCAACTAAATGGCTGATAATGGATCAGATTATTCACAGATTAAAAATGTTCTGGTCTAGTAAGAAGACATTTGCATTATTCTTTCAGTGCCCCCCCCCCCCCCGCCCCAAATTAAAATAATCAGGCATCAGCATTTTCTTTATAAAACGTTTATGTTGAACTCAAAGACTAACAGCATAGTTCACAAAATGTTACTCAAAATATGTCAGCCTCGGGGTTTGTACATCTGTCTCACAGTTCTGATGTTGGAGTTTCGACTCTTTGACTTCCTTTGTCGAGCTGGCAAGTTCTCCACTTGTTTGCTTGTGTTTTCTGCGGTGACTCCGGCTTCCTGCACCGGCTTCCCAAAACATGCTAGATTTATACAAAACTCTAAATTGTCCAAATTGGTGTGAATCTGAGCGCAAATGGTTGTTTGTCTAATATTTGCCCTTTTGCTTTGACTTGTGAGTTCAAACTTGACAAACCAGCACTGTACAGTGGAAATTGAATTCCAACTCAGCACACTTCACAAGAAGCAGCAGCACTTCGGCAAATCATGAACAATTCTTGGGGGGAGGAGGGGTTGTAGTTGTTTAATGCCACTCCCAGTTGAGTTTTACAGTAAAACAGAAATACAGTAGAATACATTGACATGCTAGCGATTCACATTGATGAGGGGATTTCAGAACCCTTCAAGCAACTGTTATTATTAGCATAGTGAACCTTTAAAATTATCTTTCGGTTTAATTTTCCTGTTTTCAACACCAAAAAGGACTATAAACAGATTTACTTGGAGGTTTGCTAGGGCGCATGTGATTTACCTTTTCAAAAGGTAAATTTAGACTTTTTGTTAATGTTTTAAAGACCGGTTCTTTCAGTTAATAACAATAATATTAACAGTAATAATACGAAGAAGAAGAAGAAATATTTATTTGACTTCCACACTTCAGTCAAGTATAATTACAAGCTTGCAACTGATGTGATGCAGAGTTGACAGCTATGGCTAATTCTAAATTCCAGTCCTCAGTTGGGCTCAACATTGGATCAACATAAAATGTAAATAGAATATGCTACAATTAAAAAGGCCAAACCACACATTTCCAAAGTCAATAATCCAATATTGCAATGAAATGATCAGACATAAAACCATCACTCAGTCACAATGTTACAAACACCGTATACGTTTATTTCAGTTCGTTCATTTGCAAACATTGGACTCTTCTTATATTTTGCAATATTGAAAAAAAAAGCAATTTTAGTCGTAGGGTTGTTCAGAAATTGTCAGCATAAAACTATTTTAAAAACAACTGTTAAGCCTTTGGCACAGGCCTGCCGCAGCTAATTGCATTGACGTGCACAACAGAGCATATCAAATCAGAACATGGACCTTGCAATAGTTCCTATTCATCTATTTAAAGTGTAGATTCACATCCACGGGTGGGTGGTCTGTCACTATCATTCTCCGCTTCCCACCCACAAATGAGGATAGGCCTGGTTTGCATATTTACAGGGAGAATGTTTGTTGTTCGAGACCCGCTGTTTGAGTGTATGAATTAGCTCAAGTTCGCCAGTTGTCATGGTCACAGATATGCTTGTTTTATTTTAGCCTTTTCAACCTCACGTCCATGCACAAGCCTGCCCCCCGAGGCTTCCTTCACCCTCAGTGGCTGTTTGTCTTTTATTTGGTGTTGGTAGTGTACAACATGGCAACCGCCCCCACCTCCCCCCTCCACCCTCACATGCACCAAAGTTCAACATAAAATGCCTCTGAAAGGAGAAGACATCTGCAAGCCTGCCTCCAAAAAGGGCGTACAGGATACAAGACATATGTCCATGCAACATGGTGTTTGTCATGTGCACAGGTGGAAGCAGGATGGAGCGACTGTGGGTTCACTGCGGCACCCTGACCTGAAGAGTAAAAGAGGTGAGGAATGCAGGGACTTGGAAGGAGGTGGGGGGGTTGGGGACTGCAGGAAGTCAGCGCAGGTGTTACCACATGGAGACGGGATCAGGATCCATATGATATAATGGGGACACAAAATAGTTGGCCTATTCAGGAGATGGGTACAGCGTGAGCAGACGTCAGCTTCGTCCACTGAGAAGCACAGAGGTAGATTTCATGGATGATCAATATTTCAGTTAAACAACCTTGATTTTTCACTTTGTTCTAGTTTATATATTGAAACTATTCTTCATAGCATTACTTTTTGGGTCTGTTCACGCTTGACATGTGTGGTTTGGTGAAAACCGGTGCAATCATTTCATACATAGCAGACACATCAGAAGATCCAACGATAAGCAGACTTGTGCTTTTCACACAGAACTCGGTGAAGGCGGCATGCAGATGAAAGAGTACTTAAACATAACAACTTGGAATCTTAAAGCCATGCATCAGTCGATATAAATTAAAAGATAATGTGCAAATGGGGATTAAAACAAGAGAATAAAGGACAGGTTCATGAGAATGCTGCAATAAACAATAATTTTTTCATGACAGTTTGAGCAGACCTCTGGTTTTTAGGAGGTTTTTGGGATCAGCTACCTGATTGATTTTTTTTTTAATATACGACCTGGAAAGACACCATAACAGTAATCTTGCCTACTGAAAATAAAAGCATGAACAAGAATATCTGTGCCTTGTTCAAAGAGAAAATTCTTAATTTGAGCAAAGTTTCTCATGTGGTAAAATTTAGATTTAGTAATGACTTCTAAGTGGTGGTTAAAATTCGAGTCTCAGCAAATAATTCCACCAAGACCCCGGGCTTTATGATTTGTAGCTTTCAATTACATAGAGTCAAGGTGAGCGCTGATTTTGGGCCCAAAATCAATCAAAATCACTTTTGTCTTGTCTGGATAGTGCTGGAGAAAATTCTAGTCCATCCACTCATTGATTTGATAATATATTTATTTCATGAAAGTAAGAAACTATAGTCATGTGATGACACAGAAATGCAAAATATGTCTCATCTGCTGAAGTCTGATAAGAGATGTGGTGCACCAAACACACAGATGAAGACTGACTTCATTTCAGAATATGTAAAAATATCATATAACAATATACCAGCATATACAATGCGTCCATTCAAGTTGAGAGGCTGGTTCAACATTGCTTCCAAGCTTTTTACAATACAAAACCTACGCAACTGGATGTTAGGCCTGTAAGCCTCGGTTTATGATGGCGTTCCATTGCTATGGTAGCATCGTAATACAATGTTTTATGAAAGTCAGAACACGCCCTAGGTCTGTCACCAAACATCAGAACAGTCGTGATTACAGTAAATAGTTATATAAATAACGCCTCTAGGCCATGAAAAAAAAATATATATATCTATATATATATATATATATATATATATATATATATATGCAGGTATATATATATATATATATATAAAGTACAGTCAGCCCGGTGGTAACTGAGCATGTCTTGCGCTGTGACAACATAATCTTATAACGCAGCACTCGTTCATAGCACGCCACTCAGTAATCTTGATACCGCATATGTCAGGATCATGGTAAACCGTGGGCCCCATGTGTGTGGGTGTAGATTGTCTCACTGTGGACAAACCTTGACTGACTCAGCCTGTGGGAACATTTCCAGACAGTTACACCTCTGGTATTTCTTTAGTACATGACCATGTATGAGACACAGGTTGCTTAAAAAAATCCTACGAGAGACGAACGGAGACGAACAAACTGCCATTAGTAGACTGAGGAAACTTTGTGGTGGATTGCATCACACTAACGCTGAAACAAAAGTTGTGACTTATTGATGATGTCAAGTGGGAAACTACACAAGCTACATCAGTTAAAGTGACATTCCCTTTAAGACCTGAGAAAAACCGTTCATGCTAACATGCTAGCACGTGGCCTTGTTTAGTATACGCTCATCCATTGACCAGAGGAATTACTGCAGATGGAAGAAATGTCGGTAAACAATTTCACAATGTCCATTCCTGAGGTACCTGAAACATAGACCGCACTGGAGTCATAAAGCAAACTGTACAGCGGCTAATTTTTCCATTCAGTTTTTATTTTTATTTTTATCCCAGCTGGCGCATACAAGAAACATAAGCACACATCTGAATTTAATGGCAGCCCACCTAACGATGTAATTTCAAGAACGCTCGTCCTCTTTAGGCTGAGCTGAAGCCTATCCCCACTGAATCTTGGCGAGAGGCAGGGTACACTTCAAGACTGGTAGCCAGCCAATCGCAGGAGAGGCAACCCAACTGGTTTAGAGGTAAAGATTGAACAACAGAAGGAGGAAAACAGAGACAGAGGGTGAGAGAGGGTGCAGTCCTTTCGCAGCCAGGCCCTGGGCAAGAAACAGTGCAAGGCCTGAGCCACTCTGATCAGAGTGCATTCAGATGATAAAGCCTATAAATAGAAACATTAAAGTGGGAGAGGGATAAAGGTTTTCCCTCTCAAATATTGCAAAAATTGCTTGGACTTCTGCAACCTTTTCAGAAAATTACCACTGCATTGGAACTCCTTTGAGCGCTTAAAAAAATCCCAAAATGGGAAATTTGTTGATAAAAACAATCATCCATGATCATCAACCATGATTAGAATTCAAAAATAACAACCTTTATCACGTACTTTCTTTTCAATTTCAGGTTCTCTCTACTTTACTTACTAATTTGCCTGTTGTGTGTCGATTTTAATTTCGCTTAGCAATTAGCATGGCTTCTCTGTTTTTCTTCTTCATCCGTAAGAACGATACTTGTCAAAAAATTTGCTTATTTGCTACCATGGAGGTGATGATAGCTGACGTTGTTGAAGTGTTTAGCCGCACTAGCGAGGCAGCTAAAATTTATTGCCAGCTAGCTGCTGCGACGTACCATCGAGCTTCCCTCAACTTCCGACACCCCGCACGTGGGTAATGTGAGCACGTTGCTCCACGTTAATGTGTCTGCGTTCAGCCCAGCCAAGCTTTTGAGGACCATCTTGGTGGTTGGTTCTCAGTTATGGTGGTCAGAATGTTTTGATGAGGCGCGAAATGCTAATTTTGACTCACAAACTGCAATGCTAAACTGCCTATTTGAAGACTTGTCTTTATCGGTTGGAAAAACTTGCTTCTAAATGGATCATTTCTTTAGCTCAGGAAATGTTGTGACTCTCAAAGAGTTAAACTGAGTTGAATACAGTATAGCATGAATTGCCATAGCATGAATATATACAGTCGTGAAACTCTAACAAAAATTGGAATAAATATGCCTCCAAAGTAAATGCTAGCATGTTAGCATTGCATTAACTATGCAAGATGAAATATCAGCATACATGTCATGAGTGTTTGGTTTTATTTATGTTTGCAGTTGTTAATTTCATTTGAAAATTCTGTGGCAATTAAAGATATGAATATAGTGAGTTGTGCGAGACACATCAACAACATGAATCACAGTGTGCTGTTGTTCATCCACCCATTTATTTCTGTGCCATTTATCCTATTCTGGGTTGAAGGGAGTCAAAATTACACCCTGGACTGGTCTACACTCAATCACAGGATAGATATAGACCAGTGATTCTCAATGGATGTGCCGCGCCCCAAAGCCGTTTACGATCATCTTTCAATCTGTTGGCCTCGAACTGCCCATGATTTTGTTGCTGTTACGGATGATTGCCGAAATCATTGACTTTGCCAATTCGTAGTCACGGCTATGCTTTGTCTGGGAGACTTCCTTTCGAAAGTGAGGGACAATTTTATCCTTCACAGACAGCGAGATATGCTTCCGTTTACCAGACATTTTTTCATACGCTGTACTCAGGACCGCACCGTGTCCCCGGGAGTACAACAATGTACGAGTGGATTAGTAGTGTTGCTAAGCAACGGAGGGGAATCCCGCACTGTATATTTTCGTCCATAAGCAAGGTCGCGGTGGCCGTTAGCTTCCCACGGTTCGTCGTAACGAAGGCCTTTTCACAATTTATGTGGGAAAAATCTGGTCGTTATAATGAAGTTTAAAGTTATAAAGGTGTCCATCCATCCATCCATTTTCCGATCCGCTTATCCTCATAAGCAAAATCAGCAAATGGAAAATTAATTATGTGAAATTGCAATGATGAAATGTGAATGTTATAAGGCTGAAAACATACACGGGTACATTGTAATGAGGTTCGACTGAACTGGTACCAATGGTGGTACTCGGACTCACTAAAGGGGTACTTGAAAGAATCACTGCCCAAGTACAGTTCAGTAGTATTTAACTTTTTAGTACGGTTTTCCTATGTTTCGGCAGAGTCTTAGACTGTATTCAAACTGCATAATGTTACAGTGACTTGCATAATTAATTATTTACATAAACACTTGGACCTGCTACACGGCTGTATTTTAATGTTGGTCATTATTGTCAGGCAAGTCAACCACTGCACTATCAGTGACTCTATCAATAAAAAATATTTAATGAATTCAATATAATTTCAATGGGAAGTTTGTGAAAGGTTCTGACTGAAGAACGAAAAGTTGAGGTCTCTTGTCTGCTCGATCAGCACTTGCTGACCACAAAAACACACTTGGCAATGGCTTCCACGGGGACTGAGATAATCATCAAAGTGTGTCTTCACCTAACTTCAGCACATGTAGCACATCTTGAAAAGAAGAAATCCAGCTTTAACAAAAAGAGGAGTGGTTGGCAAAAAAAAAAAGTAAACTCAAACAAGATGACTGCTTGCTTACATAAACAATCCATGCGGGGTCGATGCCGGCAACACTCGATTACGCTGAGGTCAGCCTAGCGCAAGACCTGGGAGGACCCGCGCCTCGCGTGACGCTGTGAACCTGTGGCCTCCCGCAATCTTAGAGGAACAAGGCATGTGCAGAGTTCAACGACACACTGTGCCCACATCACTGCATATGTGCGCCTTTGATAAGAGAGGGGTTGCGTGTTGCATAACTTGTCTATAATTACGGCTGGAATAGCATTTGACATGCAGGGCAAACAAATCATCTGGTTTGACAACTTGAAGCGCAATGAGTTTGGCAGATGTGCGCATATGCGTATGAGTGTCTCTGTTGCTGTGAGGCTCGGTTAAAGCTGAGTAAACCCATATTGACAATCAGAGAGAATTGGATCACTTTTCTCCCTTGTGTTCAAAGTCAGCAAAAGCCAAGTTATTCAACATCTCTGCAAGATTATCCTGAGTGATTGTCCTGTGGTATGTGATGTTTTAAGAACGGTTTGTGTTCCAGATCTACTTGGAAAATGGTTTTGGCAGACAATCGCGAATGCTAAACCTGTTCAAAATTTACGATCACAAATCCTGATGGATGTTGTTGACCGATTGTGATTGTGAACTGGAACTGAACGATCGTCTATTGCGAAGTGACCTGAATCGTTGAACTACAACTTTTTTTGTTTGTTTGTTGAGTGTATAAAGTGTTACACAAGCCCTTCACCCAAAAACTCAATTTGAAGAATTCCAATTGCAATGTCTTTCACGGAAAAAAAAATCGTCCTGTTGTAATCGCTACTTTATCATGCTAGCCAATAATAATAAGATACACTACTCACCCGGAGCTTAGATGATGTGCTAAATACAATGTGTGACGATACAAGTCGCCTTTTTTTAACTAGGCAAATAACTATAAAGATTTACCGCATGATTTCACACTTGACTGTTGGGAAGCTACTCCAGATTCCCAACTGTGTGTATACAAGCACATAAAAATCCATATTTCCATAGTAGTGGTCTCCTTTAGGGTTAATGCTATTACATCATCATAAATGCGGCTATATGTCATGTAGAAGACAGGCGCTGCATAGTTGCATAATGTGACCTACTTCTGAAATTCTGTACATTGAGTACAACGCAAATGACAGTGGGCCAAAAATGTCAGAGCCATGATAAAGAGATGCGGTTAACATTTGCACACCTCTCATGTTCACATTTATCAAGATTAACAACATGCAATTATCCCTGGCATCTGAACAGTCTGGACAAAAAGCCTAAAGCTACAATCTAAAAATATGTGGTCCTAATTTGTTTTTTTCTTGATCACTTTACACGAAGCGCTGAGATTCTCTGAGACAGTACATCAACAATGTGAAGCACCGCAAGCATCTGCCACCCAGAGCGACCCACATTCAAACAAGCTCTCGTGGTTGAGATGTTCCTACTCTTTCAATCATCGTGGGGGAGGTGGGGGGTCGTTTGTGAAAACTCCCACCATTCTTCTGCATGCTTGTGACACATCTGAGGCTTTTGCGCACAAGATGTGAGCTACAATCCAAACTAGACAAAAACATTGCCCTCGGCTTACAGTGGCTCCTGACCTCTTCATTATTTTGAGACCTAAATCAACCAAGTATCCGAAAATAAAAATGCTATGTCATCTGGAGTCATTTTCCACATTAAAAAAAAAGAAAAAAAAGAAAAGCAAAACACAATTTGTTTGTGGATGAATTTAAGCAATCATCCAAGACTATTTTGAAAAATTTACAGTGCGGTCAATTAAAAAGCATTCTGCCAGGACCAGGAGTGAGAGACACAGTGACCGATTCTGCATCTTGCCATTTTCATTGTACAGTACTTCCAAGGCATCAAGCAAAATAACAATTCATGCTTTTCATATAGCTCACAGCACTCATAAAGACCACAGCTCCATTTCCACTGGCCTCACACAAAATATTCAAAATAACATGGGCCGGAAATGAATCAACTATTCCCTCTAACACTCCACCTTACTACAAACACGGAAAAGATTGATTTTTATTCATATTTTTTTGTAACTTTTCGGCCTTTGCGGTTTACTTCCGGTCAAGCTCAAACTCCTGAGAAGTTTGGTAACCAAAACAACGGTGGCCAGTTCAGCTGTGAGAAACGCCCATGTGTGCGCTTCTAACCAATCATGTGTTGCTTATGTCTACGTCACACCAACCATGTGGAAGAAGGCGGGCTGTTGCTAGGGTATGTTCCCGGTTACTTTAAACGGTGTCGAGCCAATCAGATTCCACGCTAACACTTTCCTTTCGCTCACTGGTTGAAATCGAGACAAAAAGGCCCGCCTTAGCTCTTTCCCGATTGGACAAGAATGACATCATTCACTTCACCGAGTTAGTGAGGTGCTGTCGATTGTTGCTACTGTAGTTTGGAGTCGCCAAGACTCAGAACTGTTAATACCCTCGTACACACACCGGACTGAAACATTTTTTTGGGGTTAACATTTCCATTCCAACACTTTATGTAAACTTGTGTATTTACTGTCTCCTATTTGGTTTTGAGACAAAAACAAGATGGAACTTAATTCGCTTCTAATTCTGCTGGAGGCTGCAGAGTACTTGGAAAGAAGAGACAGAGGTATTTGAAGCCAAATTGAAGCGATGACAGCAATTATTCACGTTTTAACTGCAACCCGGACGAAGTGCTGACTTGTGTAGCGGCTAATGCTCGGCACTAAAATGAAGTTTGAGATGACATTTTGGTGGTACAAGTATGATGTCACTGTGTATGGACAATGGGACGTGAAGCAAACGATGGGTGCCAACTGTGTAGTTTTGTTGTTGTTGCTTTTTTTTTTTAAATGGGCATGTACTTATATAAGCATTTCCCCCTATATTCTCAGAAACCCCGGGTATTATGTGTTGCAGAGTTCTATTATTTTGGAGGAGAAGTGGGTAAACAACAGTGACATCAGCTTGTAACATCATGACAGATGCAAAAATGACGGGGCGTTTGTGTGCGCGTGTGTTTGTGTTTTAGTAAGACAATATCAAGACTAATTGACAGCTCACGTATTTACTCTATTCTGCATCACTTTTGCAAAAAAAAATGCACGCTTGTATTTGTTTGTGTCTACAGAGGCAGAACACGGATATGCCTCGGTTGTACCGTACAGTAGCGACTACTCCGGGAAGAAGACGAAAAGCTCAACAATAAGCAGAAAAAGTCCGAACAATAGGTACATCTGAGCGCTCCTCTTCTTCTGTGTTTTTCTTTTTGTCCTCCTTCTTCTTCGCATGTCGGTGTGAGGGCTGCTGCTGCAGGCCGGGGGGAGGAGGAGGGGAGGAGTCGCTGTTTTCCTGCACACTGCCATCTCTCTGCTGCCTGGGGCTGGGCTGGGCTCTCTGTTTTGGTTTCTAATAAACACTGCCACGCGTACACTGTCAACTCAAAATGGGCTAAAAGGCTCTCTGCAGCCCCCTTCTTTTTAGACACCCATACACGCACACCTACCCCCGCATGCAGAGGACCTGCAATCCTTTAATTTCCGCACCTCTCCTTTCACGTGGGGTTCTACTGTATGTGCAGGCTGAATTCAAGTACTGTACAGTCCTTTGGGGGTTGGGGGTGGTTGCGAGTTCGGCGATTGGGGGTTCCGACGGTAGGGACTCCCGTCCTCCCTTGATGCTGATTGTGCACTTGTTGTTGCCTCAGGTCTGTGGACCAGACTTTATTAGAAGTACCAAGAACTAAACTGAGGCTCAGAGGGGATCGAGCCTTTTCTGTTGCTGGTCCCTCTCTCTGGAATGACCTCCCACTAAACATTCGGCAAGCCTCCTCGCTGCCCATCTTCAAAACCCTCGTCAAAACTCACTTGTATTCTTTGGCATTCGACTCAGCATGACATAGATTTGTTCTTGGTTTTACTGTTTGGTGCTTTCTACCGCCTTTATTACCGATTTGTCTTACTGTTT
Organism: Hippocampus guttulatus; assembly: GCF_054856545.1. NCBI lineage: Eukaryota > Metazoa > Chordata > Actinopteri > Syngnathiformes > Syngnathidae > Hippocampus > Hippocampus guttulatus. The sequence goes on along the minus strand of NC_141269.1, from coordinate 6,401,030 downwards.
ATTGTGCATGTTAAATTGCTCCATGTACAGCACTTTGTATGCAGCGATGGCTGTTTGAAAGTGCTCTATAAATACTGTTGACTTGACTTGACTTGACTTGACTTAAAATAGATCATAACTTACCCCACATCAAAATTCTCACATATCCATATGTGCTCCAAAATTTACATACTTCTGTAGAATTGTGAAATATTGACACATTTTTGATAAGATTATTGTGTTTTGCCCGACCACTCGGGTTATCTTTAAATAATGGTGCACATCTCTCAAATTCTGTCAGGGTGTGTCAAGTATTAGAACAACTGTACGTGCATTTTAATAACATGCATGTTAGGTTCACTGAAGACTCTTAAGTTGTCCATGAGAATGTGAGAGTGAATGGTTGTTTGTCTATAGTCCTGTGATTGGTCGGCGACCCATCCGCGGTGTACCTCACTGCTCACCTGACATCAGCTGGCATACGTTGAGGATTAGCTGTATAGAAAGTGGATTGGTGGAGAATTATAATGCAATGCTTTTATAAAAATATTGAATGATTTTGCATGCCGTCGCTTGTGCTTGTGTGGGTTTCTTCCAGTTACTCCGACTTGTTGACACGTTCCAAAATCATGCTTGTTAGGGTTTTTGACTAACTTGTCCATAGGTGTGAATGTGACTGTGAATGGCTGTTGGTCTGCTTGTTGATGCCTTCTGTCACCCAAAGTTAGCTGGGATATGCTTTATTGTTTGTATTTTATTTATTATTGTTATTTATAGTATTTTTGCTTTTAGTATTGACATTTAGCATTCTCTCGTCACCCTGTGTCAAAGCATGCACGCACACAACTCTACTGTTGCACTCGGAGGAGTGTAGTTTCGTCCACTTTAACCCGCTAGCTTTGTCTTACAATCTATGCTCTTCCACATTCCTCTGGAACTGTCTAACAACATAGCACAATTATGTGCGCAGCTGGGTGAGGGGCATGCATGGCAAAGTGGCAGGTGGGTGTGGTGGCTGAAACAGACACCTACCTACGCACTTGGGAGCAAACACCAGCCCACTCGTCCCTCGCCAATGTGAAAGGGAAACGCGAAAAACTAAAATTCAATTTTTGATACCATTCTGATCTATGAAATACGAATAAGCTGCAGCAATATCCCACCTTTGTCGGGTTCTGTGTAACACAGATCAATTCCAGATCTTCTATCAAGGCTCTGATGCTGCAATTGTGTGGGATCGCTGCGCAAGAGGCTATTGTTCCCCATAATGCAACGATGACAAAATCATACCTCCATCTCGGTCGCACTGGTTGTGGAATCAAAACCAGAAATGCCTGACATGAAAAAAATGGGGGCTGACTGATCTAGGTTTATGACAGCAGTTCACTTGTCCATTTGCAACCAATTCTTTTTTTTTTACATAAAATGTCACACTATCTGTGTATTAACCTTTCAAGGTATGTGTGAGCGATGGGACTTGCTAATGACTTTAAAGAGGAAGTCAAGGATTTTTTTTTTTACAATATGTTTTATGCGGATCCACGAGCCTTAACACTGTAGTCGGAGGCGTGATTGGTCAATACCCGAGCCCTGCTCAACTGTGATGTCATTTTCAGTCGACACCAAGTGTCAAAATGGCCGCCCCCTGAGATGGATGAAAACAGGTGGATTTTGCTGCTTAATTCATATTCCACAAACATAATATTCATCCAAATCGTGTGTTTAGACGAGTGGGGCCACTCAGAACAAGTTTTTGTGAAAAAAGTGTTTCAGTCGACTTCCCCTTTCAACAGACTACTTTTTCTACATGTCACTTGCATCCATGGTGCGTCGCCATACAGATGCCTTTCGCACGACGACACAGCTGTGGGAACCACTGCTTCGCCAGAACAGGGGCCCTCAAACCGTTTGCGAAATGTGAAAGGGCTTGTTGTGTGCCTGCTCCCGCCCCCCCCCCCCCCCCTTCCCACTCCACACTTTTGTTGTCCCTGTTTTTGTTTTTATTGCCACGGTATCCATGACAGCCGCATCAACAAGAGGCCCCGCAGTGTCCTTGCTGTTCCCGGGTCTGCATATCATAACGGGGGGGGGGGGGGGGGGGGTCTCCTCGGAATAACCCTCACGCTGTGGAATTCTGCAGCGTCTAGGCCTCCAGACGTTTGAGGGGCGTGTTGTTATCCACACTGCTGTACGATCAGCATGCATGCCATTTGTTTGTGTGGGCAAGGCAGGGGTATCCTGAAATGAGTTTTTTTTTGGACACATGCCACATCAGACTGAGCTATGATATTTTTGTCTTCACCGAGCTTGCATTTTGTTGCAAGAGTGTGGGGAGTGGTTTTACTCACATTTGAATTGGGTCCAATTACAAATTGAGTGGGACGTGGATGCATTTCTGTTATATAAGAAAGTCAATTGAAAGCAAAGTAGGGGCTCAGTTTTCCAAACTCACTTCACTTGTGATGACTTTTAGAGTCTTTGGGTCAGATGATCAACAAAATATTCAAAGAAGCCTTTTATGTTGTCAGAGATGGACAGGTGGTGTCTTCTCTACGGTGCTTAACAGGAACAGCAATGGCCAAACATAAAGCGTGATCAGTCCAAATTTTCTACGACTCTGAATTGGTCCATATTGACCATACATAGTGATTTACCGAGCTAGTGCAGAATCAATTCCCAATCAATATCTTTTTCACAGTCACACTGTGACTGACTGACTTCAGTTCAGGGTGCAGTCTGCCAAAACATGCACATCGTATTTTGAGACTCATCTTCATCTTTTGTCTCTTTTCTTTCAGATCGTCACACAACGAGCTGGAGAAACACAGGTATGGCTGCATTTCAGGTTTGACTGTGTTGTGTGTTTGTGTGCACGTGTGTGCGTGCGTACGTGCGTCTCTTCAGCCAACAGTTGCAAGTTCCACACACTCCAGTAGAGTAGATTGCTGCAGGTGCCACAGACGTCTTCTTCAAAGAATTCCATTTTTTTGTGTGAAGCAGAAAAACAAACAGATCATAAGTTCTCAAACAGTTGGCTGTCATACTGATAAGATATGTCTTGGTTTCACTTCCTTGTATAGAAATAAAGGTAACCCTGTAATGAGTGTAAATCGAAATGCTGCTCCATTGAAGAGAAAAATGAAGTCATGAAATTGCCTCTATTAGTGCTGCTTTTTTTCTTTTGTGTCAAGGTCAACCCCGAGCTGCTTTCATTGACTCTTAAGAAGAAAAAAAAAGCCTGGCCAAGAGGATTTAGGAAACAGCTGATGTGACTATCAACATGTGAGCCGAGGCAGCAATGGGTGTGTGAGGTCGAGTGTTTGTGCGCGTATGTGAAGCACAGTCATGCACGTTGAAGGATTAGTAAGTCACATGTCTGTGAGTGGACGTGCTGAACGGAGAAGAACATGCATGGGCATATTCCACCTCGAGACAAGACAGAGAAGTGTGATTACGCTGCAGATGTTGAGACACAAGGGTTACCTCATGTCCGACCGCGGGTGTGGTTATGGACAAAAGCTGTATGACGTCCACACGCAAGCCAACGCATACCAGTAATACCCCCTTGAAACATTTTCCTTATCGTCACTATCGCTCTGACGACATGCACATCGGTATTATTAAAATGTTATTTTTATGCCCACTCCAGAGTCCAAAACAAAGTTCAAAGTCCGTAGAGTATTAAGGACATGCCAAAGTAACAGGTGGCACGATAGCAGCAAACTGAAATGACCAATCAGAGGCACTTGGGAATCTGTAGACCTTCGCCAAGGTGAAGAAAATGTTTGTTTTTTTTCAGTTTGTGAAAAGGTTATGTTGTACTTTTTGCGTAATTTTGCTAAATAACGAAGAAACATACCAAAAAAATGGTAATCGGTCTCACCTGCAAAAAAAGGCTGTATTTTGCCAGTCAACACACTCAGTAAAAATGAAATAGCTTTAGCCTGACCTTTGTTTCCCCCCCCCCCAAAAAAGACCAAAAATGTGTTTCATTTTAAATTTCCTTCTGCCTCTGTATTTTTCTTCACATCAAGAGCATTAGGAAAGGAAGTCCTGTCCAAATACTTCCTAACGCTCTTCATCCAACTGTCTGTAGATGTAACCTCAGACAACAGTGGCCAACATGCAGGCAGAAATTGAAATCAAGCCCACTATTTGACAGGACAGCTGTAAAAGCCTGTGTTGCGTCAGAAGCATTATTGACCTGATTATTGCATTATTCAGTTTGGCACCCGCAGCAGCTCCGCTTGTTGTCTGTTGTCTTTTTAAGAGGGAGGAACTTTCATCACATTTGACAATAAAGTTGTACTTGACTTGATATACATATATAAATAAATATACCTTTGAAGCAAAAATGACTCAAACAAAGTAGAATGAGTCTTTGATGAGTCTCGCAGATAATAAAACAAATCAACGTAATGCCTCCGTCGATGTTATCAGTCAGTTGTTGATTCATAAACACATTGTAAGATGTCAGCTTTCCTGTTCAACGTGCTCCATAAGTATTTGGCCACCCGAGATTAATCTGCTGCCTGGCCGGTATCGTTTCCAAATAAAACCTCAATCGCCTGACCCTCAGGCTTTCGGATGCACTCCAGGGTGGCGTTGCTATTTGAGTCCTGACTCACCGCCTTTGTTCGGTCACATTGAGGTATCCTTGTACTCGACGTTCACGTGGTTGGCAAGGTGACAACTGGAGATCGACTTGACATGCCACAAGGCAGTCGTGGTAGTAGTGGTTCAATGCCCAAATGAATGCTCGGTTAATTAAAGACTTTAATTTGTTTGTAGGCGTGAATGTGAGTGTGATTGCTTGTTGGTCCTCATGTGCCCTGCAGTTGGCTTGTGACCAGTTGAGGGCGTACTCTGCCTCTCACCCAAAGCCAGGCTGTGATAGGCTCTGGTTAACCATGACCCGAAAGGAGGACACGCGGTATAGAAAATGAATGGGCGGATGGCTGCATGGATGGATCCAGGAAGTGAGCCTCCAAAGGAAGATGATAAGCTCAATTTGAATTGTTGGGGGATTTTGTCCATTTTGCCATGAGCATGTGACATTTTTATCTGCTTTCCCATGATACAATTCTGGAAGATAGCTATCCTTTCAGTTTTAACCTGTCATTCATCTTAAATTTAGGATACATTTATAACTGAACAATCATTCAACTGAAAGCACTCCTTGAAGATTTTATGCTCGCGGAAGTGTGGTCCCCCCCCTTCAAAGGTGCTTCTGCAAATATTTTCTTGACATTATTAATAGCAAACTGGCTGGCTCTCACCAAGCTGTCTGCTGTTTAAGAGGCGGGCTGCTTGTATTTATGTCCTGTTATCTGGGTGGGTGCCAGCAGCGTCCGACAGGGCCCTGTGTCCTGATGCGACCTGCTTATCTGCTGCAGCCCGAGTGCAGCTGTGATGCTCTCGCTTTAGACTCTCTCATCTGTGACTTTGCTGCTGCTTTTTCTTTTTTGGAACAGGCCTGCATGAGCAAGAACTTACATATTGCTGTGAAACCAAAATGCCATGTGGCTTGTCTCTACTGGTTGGCTTCCTTCCTATTTCTGACTTGGGCTGACAATTTGTCCTCCCTGCATGCTTCCTTTTTTTTTTTTTTTTCTTGTGACATCAAGACACGGTGAAGTTGCAGAGGTTGTTTTCGAATATGTCACCTGTTTACTGGAAATGTGAGTCCACTCGCGTGCAGCTGAAGGTCTGCTTTGTTTGTGCATGCTTCCCTCAATTGACTCTCGGATTTACGCCTTTATTTTTATCTCCGCCCATGTTTGCTCTTGGTTTCATTTCTCACAGCGCACATGACAAGCGGGATGTCCAAAGTTTGTCCAGCAAGTTTCATTATCCTCTGGGTATACACTCGAGCCTTTTAAAGGTTGAACCTAATCCGTGACAGGACACTGGTTGACCTGAAGCTGTTCTCATGTCATACCATCATATATTACTCCTATCTTATCGAACTATAAAAGGCATAAACGTGTAACAAAGTTAACCTCAGTTACATTGATACTGTATGGTAAACACTCGTTAAACGCTCTTTGAATTTAAATGAGTAATCTTGTGATTTGAAATGAATTATTACACCAATGTAAGATAAAACGTGAAAACAATAAAGCACTCTAAATTTGACATTGGGACTGGTTGGAAAAATGAAAACATGCAGGTATTTTTTTTTCTGTGGTATGCTAGCATCTCACATGACAATCGCCACTCAAGTGTAGCGTGTCTTTCAACGTGTACTTTAAACCAATGTTTTTTATTTGTGTCGCATCATGCTTCATGCATGTCTGCCCCCCCAAAAAAACAACGCTCGCTGGCAGCACCTCCTCCAGCTCTTGTTTTTTAAATTTTTTTTTAAACCAGCTGCTTAAAAAGACGGTGTGTCCATGTCAAATAGTCACGGATCCTCCCTGCTTTCCCGATGGCTCAGGAACAAGCAAAGTTGCGCCACCGGCTAGGAGCTACGGCTGGCTAGCTAGTACAGTTAAAGCCTGCCCTTCCAGGGTACGAAGCCTTCTCTTCCTCTAAATCACGAATCCTCGCTTCCGTGGCAACAAATAAGATGCACTTGTGATAAATATCATTATCATGAAAGGAGGACAAGGAGTAGCTATTCATGTGACACACAGGAGAAGACAGAGAAGCCATGCTAACCGCCAAACTATGGCGAAACGGAGAGGCACGTCACATATTAATGAGTGCCTTGGTTGTACAGCACACGTTGAAAAGAAGTCGCCGCATTACAGCGGAGACTAGTCAAGCATGAACAGTTAATTGGGAGAGAAAATAATAAGTGTCGAGAGAGAAAATAATACCACAGCTTAATTAGCAAGCACTCATACGACAGCAAACCAGAAGTTAATCAAGAAGATAGCTCATACATCAGCCATGAAAAGCTTATATAATCAAAAGTATAATAATAATCATAATAATAGTACATTATATATTTATTCTATCTGGGTTAGAATAAATATTTAATATTATATATTGCAAACACAAAGGTTATTTGTGTTTGCAATAATTTGCACGCTAGACTGCTGAGTTTTAATTTTGAGTTTTGAGATCTGTACAATAAATGCTCTCAAAATGACACAAATCTTTGTTTTTCCTTGTTGTTTTAACTTAATTTTTCTCAATTTAGCTTAGCTAAAGAAATATTCAGAAATACTTTCATTCTAATTTTACAAGGATGTTAATGTGATTTTGCGATATTTACTGTACCATTAACATGAAGGGATTCACTTCATACCCGTAATAAAAGATATAAAAGATAAAAAGTTGTGGTCTTTCAATATTTCAACAAATTTTGAATGGCCGGTGGTCCAGTGGTTAGCGCGTCGACCTCACAGTGCAGAGGTAATTCCAGCTGCGGCCTGCCTGTGTGGAGTTTGCATGTTCTCCCCGGGCCTGCGTGGGTTTTCTCCGGATACTCCGGTTTCCTCCCACATTCCAAAAACATGCATGGCAGGCTGATTGAACCCTCTAAATTGTCCCTAGGTGTGAGTATGAGCGTGGATGGTTGTTCGTCTGTGTGTGCAACCGATTCAGGGTGTCCCCCGCTTACTGCCCGAAGAATGCTGGGATAGGCTCCAGCACCCCCCGCAACCCTTGTGAGGATAAAGCGGATCAGAAAATGGATGGATGGAAAAATGGATGCTGACTTATCACTTGACATCACTCATGATGCCAGTTTGACCTCCAAGTATTTGTGTGACTTTTAAAGCCCCCCCCCCCCCCCATGTATTTTGCTCAGTTTATGAATTGCACAAATCGAGGGTACCACTGTACATCCCGCCACAGCAACTGTGCAGCAACTGTTGGGCTTTCAATTTAAATTTACTTTTGAGTGCACTTGGCCACGCTCTAAGCTTCCCTCTAATTAAATTTACTCTCCCGGTGTCCTGCGCTCCCAGCTGTGATAAATGACTTATTTGGCTTTGGGAAGGGGAGGGAAGAGGGGATGGGGGGCTCTTTTCCTCTTGAGTGAAGCCGGCCTCATGAATGCAAGCATGTGTTTGAGTTATGGCGTGATGGCTACTCGACCGCCTTCATTTGTGCTCTTTTTCTATCTCTACAGGCCACATCTGCTTTTTCTGTTACCTTCTCCTCATTCCACCTCTACTTTTTCACCCCGTAAAAGTCACTGAGTCAGCAGAAACCTGAGGCGGTATGGAGAGGGAGAGCAGCACCCCCACCCCGCACACCCTTCAATCCTCCCTTCTCTCACAGAGGGCCTTTATCGCTGTTATCCGGCTTCTATGCCAACACTCATCTGTGCCAGTCGCTCTTCTTGTGAAGTTATAAATCCTCTCTTGTGACCCACTGTTGATGTGGAAGGTGGCTGGTCGGACAGTTTAAATGAAGATTGCATCCCGCTATGGGAATGCAGTCGAGGTCATTTCAGGACTTGTGTCATGAAGAGATGTTACAGCAGCACAGTGATATTCCAGACATTTTTTTTCTTTTTCTTTTTTTTGGGGGGCGGGTAGGGGAGAACATTTATGTGGCTCATTACTGCATCTGGCCTTTGTGTTTAACTTCCTCAAAATGCCACACTGTCACATACATTCCTCATGAGGGTGTAGTGACCCGCAGACAAAGTCATGTGCTATGCGCAAAACATCCCCAATCTTACGATGCATCGCATTGCACTGAAAAACAGCTTCATAAATAGTTGGCCCTACTTTTCGTCGGTTGAAATGTAAAGTCTGCCACTTGGCAAATGATTTGTGGACATTGTAAAACATAAGCCGGGAAGAGAAAAGAAACATATGCGCCGTCTCCTTTCTACACGGCAAACAATTCATCAAGGGTATGATCCACAGATTTATGGACAATCAAAGTCACTGTGAGTGACAGCTCGACGAAGAACGGTTAAACAGTGGGAGAATCCTGCTTCAAATTTCATGCAGCTGCGCACACAACAAAGAAATGCAGCTGCACGCACTTGTTTGGGGGGGAAAAAAAAAAAACATGCCTTTGAGAAACATTTCGTACGTGCTGGTTGCGTTCCCAGAGGCTAAGATGGCTGTCTTTAGGTTGATTTTTATATCCAAGTGTACTGTCACAGAGGGCTAAAATGCATGAAATGAATAGTGACACATTCAATATGTGTTTCCTGTTTTTGTTTTTAAATCTTAAAACAGATGGACTCTATGAGGCCAAATGCAATCTGCTGCAGGAGACTGGCCCACTTCCAATTTGCTCACTTCGCCACCTATGAAATGAGGAATGTACTGATCCATCTTCTATTTTCCAAAGCACTTGTCCTGATTAGGGTTGCAGGTGAGCTACAGCCAAGTGAATTTGGACAAGTTGCAGCGAATCACATAACAGCCTTTTCACCCTCACCTTCACATTGATGGACAATAGAAAGTCCTTGAGGAAGCTAGCATAACACGCCTGTATTTTAAACGTGGGAGGAAGCCAGCGTACCCAAAGAGAACTGAAAAACACAAGGATGGAGCTGAGACTTGAACCCCTGAACAACAGAGCTGCGTGCCAGACATGCTAACCACAAGTCCTGCTATTGGTAGAGCGTAACACTGAGACTCAACTTGATCTAGGAATCATAAAAGTGATGTTATGAGTCACGCTGTAATTTGCTGCGTCAAAGGTTGCACAATATGAATAGTCAATTATAAAACCAATAAAGCTGTTCACCTTTGACACATATGACAATGCATGTACAGTAGCAGGTAGCAGCTAGCGCTAGCCTGTTAGCGCTGCATCGTGCCTATCGCTTCTGTAAACTCTTTTTGTCATCTTGCTTATACGTGCAAAGTTAAGTCTTAGATGTGCGATGCACTTATCCATGCTACTGGGAATTTCATCACCAAAAAATCTTTTTAAAGACTTTTTTCATTGGTTTTGTCAGGTCAAAGCCTGGAGGACAGTCTGGCACAAGGCCAAAGTGTAAACAAACAAAAACAAAATCTGCAAAAAATCAGCAATCCGCTCCTGGTGCTTCTCAGGTGTAACCGCTCCATGGCACAGCACTTTAGCTGTGCGGGTAGCAAAACGTTCGCCAAACAGCTGATGCTTGTAAAAAAGGGGGTAAAAGTGATTTTACTTTAATTAGGCGCAAGCTTTGCATAGGAGTGTGTTGGAGTGGCAGGAAAACAATGAAAGAACACATGAGGTTAACAACAGGGAGGAAAGCAAGCTGGCTGCTTTGCATGCAGGCGGAGGCTGAGACATTCTTGAGCGTTGCCATAGGGAGGGATGTGGCCGCTGTGTGTGGAGCAGCCAGCCTGAAATTTAGGTCAGCAGAGTATGCACACAGACGCGAGAATGCAGTGTTAAGTAAGAGGGGCCTTTTGCAGCAGGGAGAGGTTTTTTTTGCGGGAAGTCACCAAGGCTGACAATTACTGCAAAACTCGATGGCCACAGAACGTTTTCTGTTGTTCAGGAAGGTGAAAAAAAAATCACAAAAAGAAATGTGAACCTTGTGAGGTGGAACGCAATCTCTTCCGGATTACTTGTTTGCAGCTCTTGTGTTTTGCAAAGGTCAAAACAGCAAAATGTGTTTCCGGTTAAAACGTCTTTATGAAGCATACTTGTCTTCCCCCCCCCAAAAGCCAAGGAAAAAGGAAACACAAACTCATGAGGCATGGTATGGTCTTTCTAGATTTTCTGAAATCTTGCCTGACTTTGTGCATGATGGTGGTCCACAAACACAAAAGTATACAGGAAACGATACTCAGTAGAGGTCTCGAAAAGAATGGCGTTCCATTTTTATTGTAATACCTGAGGCAAAACAAAACCAAAACGCCATCAAATAAGGCCAAAGTCTTTAATGCATACGAATGTGACAAAAAAACAAAATGAATCGCAAAATCGGTCTTGACTTAAAAGATACAAGCGCATCAAATTGATTCCGAATCGAATTGTTCCACTTTGAAATGTATCACGATATGAATTGAGTCGTCTGTGAGATAACAGGAAACTCATCGCATTAGACCGTCTCAAACTGAGCCGTCCCAAATCCAATCTAATTGCAATCCCGCCGAATGGACCCGATGCGTTCTTTAAATGTCATGTATATGTATCAAAGTTACGTATCGAATCATCTTTTACTAGAGAGGGGCACACCCCTGATGCTCGCTGAACTGAGGTTTCATAATGGGCTCAAAATGTTTGGCTATTTTCAAAAGGCTATTATTATTATATTTTAAAAAAAAAAAAAAGGTTACTCATACAACTTCAGTGCACTCAACTTCAGTGGCTGTATGTACTGTGCCTTCGCTTTACCTTCCAAATTTGTTCCGCTCCTCCGCTCGGTTGGGTGGCGCCCACACCACTGTTCCTAATCCTGCGTTACAGTAAACATCGATGCTGAGCTCTTCTGTCATGCCACAGGATTCCTGTGTGCTAATCATTGACAGGGCTACATTCGAAAAAGCCGAGCGCGTCCATGTCAGGGGAATGTGTTTATTGAGCTCTCGGAACTTGTCCGTGCTAGTCCGTCCCGACATGTGGAACATGTACCTCCTGCGAGCTCACAGCGGAAGGCAATTACCGTCCAAATCTGTCATTTGACATTGTGCTGAAATGATTGTGAGGCACACAGGGTAGCCTTTCTTTAGTGTCCTCCTCTCCTTTCTGATCTGCTTTTCTTTTTGCTTTGCACGCGCTCCTCTTTAGCTTCTATTTGACATCTGCTTTCCTCTTAAGACCAGTGTAAGCAGCCTGCGCTGAGGAAGGGATTTTGTCATGATCCGTGTTCACACAGGGATTGTATGTTCAAGGTGGAAAAAAAAAAATAAGTCAAATGATCTGCGCTCACATGGCATTCCCAAGCACGCGGCAATGGAAATACTCCTTTTGAAACACAGGCACGCTTCGCTTTCCTGTTGTTCAATGGCCGAGTTTCGAGTGCTGAGTGAAGTAAACGCCTCTTGCGTGTCAGCGCACAGTCATGTGAGAACGCCGGCGTCATGTTGCCGCCGTCAAGAGATGGTGTTTATGGGGGACGCGTACACGTCTGTCTCGTCTTGCAGTTGTCGCTGGTCTGAGAGATGGTCGCGGGGGCGGGGGGGAGTGGGGGAGGGCGCGGATGACAGAAAACAAGCACGTCTTGTCCCTGTGTGACTGACATTTCATATCAAGGCGAGAGAGGCCTCTCACGCTGCACCTCTCGCGTGCATGTGGGATACATGGCCACTCTCACGTCCACGCTTGTTTTCACAGGCAGCACATGTGATGTGAGTTAAATGTAAACACGTTGAGGGCAGGGCGACAGGGAGACTGATGAGGAGTTGCTGAAAGGCCCACTGTATACGTGTTTGGATGGCTATTGGCTACTTGGCCCCGGGGTAGGTTCCTTCACCAGCCCTGAGCCCTCCTCCGCACAAATGTGCCGCGTGCACACCGGAGACCAGCCGGCCAGATGTGGAGCCACCACAGCTAGGCTAGCCTAAATCACACCAGTCGCACCGTGGTGATTCACACTCACGCGAGGTGATTCACTTTGACTGCTAAATAGGCTAGAGGAGGCCGAGTGCGGGGGTGGGGTGCGGGAGGCGGAGCAGTTTCTGTTTGAAAGCCAAAAACAACATTTTCGTACCGCAGTAGGATAACATGATTGGAAGAAAGCCTCAAGGACAAAGTACCGTGCTTTATATTTTCTTTCCCACGGTTCATCTTAAGTAAGACATCAGCAAATTTTGCCTCATCAAATGAGGAAGTCCGGCTTTGAATTATGCCGCAGTTTAGTGAAGACTACCGACTGGCGTAAGAATAGGTTGCCACGCAGCACTGGAAGGCAGGCAGAGTTACCCCCATACCTGCTGTTTTTCATTTGCTTGTTGTACTGTATATTTATGGCATAATCAAATATTTACCGTCATTAGGACTTCACAACTGCATTCGCAGATGATTATGATCGAATACCTCCGTTCTCTTCCGACTTCTTTACAAATTCGTTTTCCATTGTCGGTGTAATTACACTCTGTCTTTATGTATTTCCCCCTCCAGACCAATAGGTGGCAGCATATCATGAGGGATGTTTTCACCAGGTTAATGGAACACTGTGACTTGTCCGGAGGTGTGAGTGTGAGCCTGCATAGTTGTTCATCTGTGTGTACCCTGCGATTGGCTGGCAACCGGTTCAGGGTGTGCCCTGCCTACTGCCCGAAGGCAGCTGGGATAGCAGCTGCCCGAAGCCAGCACGCCCGCCACCCTCGTGAAGATAAGCCGATCAGAAAATGAATGGATGGATGGATGGATGATTTGTCAAAACAAAAATGTTCACCTCGGTGGTACGATTCTGCTCAGCACATCCATGGATTTTTGTCATCCTGTGATTTGATACTGACTTCATGTTATCGATGGGGCGGACATGCATTTCGCTGATTGCCTGACACAGAACTATCACACGACACGATGCCTTTTCTTCAACAGATTCTATGTTTGTCTTTGTTGAATCCATTGGCGGGGCTGACCTTGTCACGCTGCTATGATGTTACGCGGTTTATGCAGTTTCTTCTGTCTTAATCAGATAAAGGTGGCCAATCATAACATTATTAGCTGAGCCCAACTGGCATCTCGTGCCATGACGGTGTAAAGTTCAGGTGCTTTTACAGCTGCCAAGATGATCCTCATACTAAAATGTTATTTTGTGGGCTCAAACCCCACAGACCTGGAATTTTTCTTTTCTCCGCAAGAGCGAGCGGTTTGAGGAAACACTGGAAAAGGGGGGCGGGTGGGGTGGGGTGGGGGTGGGGGTCTCCTGATGACTGTTGACCTTCATATAGCCGGATTGGCTGTGTGCCAATCAAGCCACTCATTCCTCTGCATACGGCCTGAGGAATTTGCTGGGCCGCAGCAGCCTCATTAGCGGCGCAGCGAACGAGCGAGTGAGGGTTGAGGGTTTGTTGTTTGCACTGGCTGGCCTTCTCATAACCTGCCCCCCCTTTGTGCACTCATATGTCCCTGCTAGAAAGAGCTGTTGTCTCCAGGATAGTGTCAGACCAGCCATGTTCACGTGACATCTCTGGTACAGCTCACACAAACACAGCATTTGCCGTTGACTTAAAATAGTCATTGTTGTTTGTCGACCAAGGGAATCTTGTGAGAACGGCCCGAGCCGGACCCGCGTAACCTTGGAGCGCAAGTCAGCAGTTTAAATAGCTTGCTCCAGTTTCAGTAATTTTTTTTGTTGAAGTTCCTTTTCCGCTCTCTGCTTTGGCTTTGTTTTGGCACTCAGCCTCTCATGGAGGAAGGCGGTGAGGGAAGGCCAGAGATCAGACACAACTCATCCCGTGGTACTACGCACGTGAGAGCAGTCAGGTGGTTGCCTCCCTGCAGACGTGACTCCACGTCAAATTGAATTGCAGACTTAAGCCAACGTCTTGGATTTTTCTTTTGCAGGTGAAACAATGCACGCTTCTGCAACTGTTGTTTAGCGTTTAGACCGCAGGTGTCAAACTCAAGGCCCGGGACGCCAGATCCGGCCCTCCAGGTCATTTTATGTAGCCCGCAAAAGCAAATCATCAAGTGTGTCAACTTGCTAAAATCTGTACCGAAATGTCAAATTGTCATGTGTAATAAATAACGTTGAGATTTTGCAATAAATTTGCTCCCCAGTTTACACTCACTTGAACAATAATCGAACAAACTATTATAATTGACTTGACTGATTTCAGAACTAGTCATCAGTTTTTTGTGGACAAGTAATAATTTTGTGGTTTCACTGTCATAGAGGCCCTCTGAGGGAAGACATGACTCCAAATTGGCCCACGACTCAAATGAGACGACACCCCTATCCTTTTTAAAAACTACCACACCGGGAACCATTTTCAAATGTTTCTTCAAACAAAAGCCCCAAGAAATTCTTATCCTATTACATCTTTCGCTAACTCTTGTAAACGCCGTTTCTGACTGCGACAGTATTTATGACCTCCGAATCAAAGAGCATCCACTGTTGAAGCCAGACAAATTGGAAAATGTGATGTGATTCAGACCCCTACATACCAGACGCTGCAATCTGTCCGCTCTCCTTCATGTGCACAACTTTGTGGTGCCACACTTTGCTTGGCTGTTTTGGGCCATCTGATAAACATAGCGTGACCAGGGCTTGACTTGGGAATAACACAAGTGAGTGAGGCAGGGTGGGAGGGAGTCGGAGTCACATCCCCCTATAAATGAACTGTGCTAAATACGAGTGTGCGTCTCCTCATTGGGTAAGCACGTGCTTCGGTGATCCTTCGCCAGTTTTGACCTGGCCCTGTCTGATGCATTGCGAGCTTTTCTTCGACACAGTCACAATAACACCGCAAACAAAACATGTAGTGCTTGAGGAAGGTCTTGCCCAGACCTGTTGGAAGTCAGGATGCAGAATGTCAATGGTAAAACAAGAGTGTAATGCGAGGCCCAAAACAACTCTTTGGATGTAAAGGAAGACATCTTTTGACTTACACTTGGAGCCTTAAGAGACAATCTGCACCACTAAGGTACTCCAGGAGACTGATTGTTGGTTTCCACTGTAACTGGTTTCATGTTTTCCAGAAGGAAAAAGTGCAGGAAAGAAATTTGAAAAAGGCAAAATGCTAAACCTTTTACCAGAATCATTCAACTCTTTTTCAAGTTCATTTTCCATTAAGAATGAACATTCAGATTATTGGTAGATTTTGCAGTCTCTCCTTTTTTTTTTTTTAAACGTAGCAATCATATTACCATGACGACTTGGCCAGATCTGCTGATGAAGATCGTGTGATATTATTTAAAGCTGCAGAACAGCATTGGGCCCGAGATTGTTGAGAAGAGGCTGGCCCCCCTGAGGCATACTTCGATGTTTACTCCTTTTATAATCACACAGGATAAAAAGCACACTGTAACAGCAACCCCATAAAGCTCCATCGTGCAGAGATGTCACAAGGACACCTCAACAGCAGACGTTTGGGCTATTAACCAAGTCTATGTTCTTCCGGCACCCAAACCAACACCTTCCAGACTGAACCACTGCTGCCCATCGTGGGGCTAATTATGACTCGTTATTTTACACTTCTTCGTGGAGGGTAAACAAATTCTAACCCGAATGTCTTGTCAAGGTGTCTTTTTAGTGCTCCCATTAGACACTGTAAATGTGGTTTATTGTCGCACCATGTCTCCCCCCCCCCCCCCCCGTCTAGAAGAAGCTTTATATTTATTGATTATGTTGTGTTACGTTAGAATTGTGAAGCAATTCAACTTTTTTATCTTCCATTACAACATTCAACTCCAGGGGCCCTCTTTCGGTAGACTGGCTCTCATGCGCTCGGCCTAAAAACGGGCGTAACTTCATTTTCGTGGCAATGCAAGTCTAGTCTAGCATCTTCGGAGCCAGCCGCGTTGTGACCATTTGGGCGTTTCGGCACACGTAGTGGCGTCGCCTCTGAATCATCCAACAATTTGGTAACAGAAAGTAGTCTGCGCTCAACGTAAAAACGGGCGCCTCGTCATTTTCATGTCGGGGCAATGGACTAATTCAGCATGTTTGTGAATTTGATAGTGGGCGTTTCTGCCTCGCCCCCAGCGCATCTGCAAATTTGGTCACCAAAAAAAAAAAAAGACTACATTTTTGATTTTTCAAAAGCTAGTTTCTTTTGCAGCACAGTTGGTCTAACAGGATTTTGGTGTTTTTAATCGAGGTGCTGGATGACAGATTCTTTGCTCTGCTGAAATTTGTGGTGCAAAGCACTGGATTTCATTCATAATTATGACATCAGTGTTGAACATTTCCATTGAATCATTGTACAAATCAACTCTTTGGACCAATTACAATCATTACCATTGTTAAAATATTCTAATAGCATCCCATCTCTTTTGGCTCAAAATCTTGTACGCTGACGTCTGGATTTGTTTGCACTTAGCGCTCGACTTAGGAAAATAGGGCTACTTAGTTGTTGCCACTGTGTAAGTGGCGAATGAACACCTAATTGTGTCAAAACAAGCCAGCCCGCGACAAGTGATGTCCAGTTTTTCCAAAAAATTGACCTTGAAAATTTTTCAGTCACTGGCTTCACATACAGGAATCCCATTCGAGTACCTCCGAACGAATCAGTGGCTGGCATCATCCATAGCTTTCTGGCTCACTCTATCTCTTGAATCGGGAGCTGCACAGAACATCAACATGATGTCTAGCTCCATTCATAGCTCCACTATCACAACATTAATCTGCTCAGGGCGACACTTGCATGAAAACTGGTGTTTCCATGAACAAGAGAAGAGTGATCCTCCCACAAAGAGTGTTCATCCTGTCGTGGATCAAGCAAATGTAGCCGCCATTTGCCCATCTGTGCCTAAAAGTAATGAAGGGAGTGCATCTGTATACACATTTCTAGTTGTTACATGCCAGCTAAATTATGCGGTTACCGATTAGGTGTTTCAGTGAGTAAGTCGTCAAAAAATGTCCATTTTCTTGGGGGCAGAAGCGGGTAGTCAGGCGAGTGTACGAGGCAACGCCTTGTTTTTGTTTTTCAGAACAAGAGAGGCAGACGGGGGAAGTGGGGTGCAAGAATCTTGCCCATTGGCTCAAGTTACCCTTTGGATGATGTGTGTGGAGCGCTGCCTGGTGCAGCTGAGCACACTGCGCTCAAAGAGCCCTTTTTTTTTTCAAACCGAGAGAAAGTCATCCACTCGCTCGGAGCCCGCTCCCTTCCAGAAAGACACCAATACCCCCCCCCCCCCCCCCCCTTGCTGCAGACCCCAGCTCTTTCCTGCCTGCTTCCCCTGGACAAGGTCCAAGTGCTTCATGTGGCTGGTGACTGGGGCAGGTTGGAGGTGGAGTCCCCGCCCTTGTCCTCTGAAGACACTTGTTTTCCGACGGGACGAGGATGTGTTGGTGTTGGCAGAGTGGAGCAAAGGGGTGAGGCGGTGGGGTCCGCGGATATAGGGGGGGATTGCGACTGCCCCTTGGGACAAGAGGAAATAAAAGAACCAGAGAACTTTCACACGCCCTTTCCAGGGAATGCCAAATGCACCTGTAGAGAGGTAAAGTCTGTTTAAAGGACATTGAGCAAGTTTTCATTTCCTTTTAAAATTGGAGCGGACTTGAGATGTGGGTAGGAGGTCGCCGAGACTAGCTGGTGGTCCCTGGCTGACCTCAAGATGAAACAGGCTTCTAAGAAGGTCTTGTGTACAACGCACTGGCAACGCCCTTCCTGAAGACGAAATAGGGAAAAGGGCTGTGCTTGTGTCAGGAGTGAGAGCTCGTCCAAATGTTGCCCTTCGGAGAGAGCTTCATCTCCCTGATAAGGTTTATTGTGGTTGCAGCAATGTTCAGTGGAGACCTTCCATTGTTGGGGTTTGCTTACTATTCAGAAGGAGTTAGCCAAAGGAACGAGGGACTGGCTGGGCGCGGGGGGGGGGGGGGGGGGGTTACGCAGAACAAAGAAATGGTTCATGGACAAGCTTGACTAATGGAGGATTGAAAGGCCCTCATGAACAAATTAGAACGGACCAAGGACAGACAGAGAGTTAATCCACCGAGATCTTTTTTTTCAGCATCAAAGTAGCCCGTTGGATAATACAGACAAGCCCATCTGTGCGGTGATGCTTTATTTTGTCACCATCGTGGAATTAGACCTGCACATGTGCATGTACAGAGATGTTGACTTACGGGTTCAGGGACATTAGCTTGGCAAGGGGGAGACTTGGCTCCAACGCAAGGCTTTTTGAGGCCGCAGTTTGTCTCTCGAGTTCAGCTCGTACGAGGGGGAACTTCCCATGCCTGTCATTTTAGTCCACAATAACATTTGCTCCAAGTTTCTCTATGCCGCGACGCTCCAGGAGCCTACGACAGATCCTTTTAGCTGTTCAACAAGGCGGCCCCTGAACCCATGGCGTGGTTTCCCACTTATGCCCGGTTTAGTTTGTTGAAATGGAGTTTGCTTCCCCCTTGGCTTGGTCTGTTTTTCTTTTGCCAAGTATGAAGCCAATGATTGAATTCTAATTATTGTTCCCTATGATTGTGCCGAGAAAACACTTTAAACACAGTTCATCATTCACAGCCATGCGTGTGACAAATGAACGTAAACAACCAAATGATGCCGAATAGTGAATTCACAAAGGTATGTGCAAACAGATGAACCTTGCATCTGCCGCTGACCAAATAAGAGAAGAAAGAGAGAGCTGCCTTGTAGTTTGTCGTGACACATTTTGGTAAATGTACAGGACAAAATGAATCACGGGAGGAAATGGATCAGGTTTACAAACCCATTAACGGATTCTGACCAAAGAACGTCTGATACAGTGCTAGCTCTACTTACGAACGTCTCTTTATTCGAAATTTTCAAGTTACGAAATGCCTCAACAGGAAAATATTGCCTCTTCTTGCGAAAGAAATTTCAAGAGACCAAAGGAAAAAATACAGTATGGGCTGCTCACTGCAGCTCAGAGTTTCCTGAACGCAACATACTTCCAGCTGCTCTGCCATTGGCTATTACCGATCATCTTCCTGGCATCCCATTGGCTAAGAGGGACCTCTACCGTATGTGTATGCGTGTAGATAAATAGATATGTGTCTATGCAGCGTCCTCGTCATTCGCCCCTCATGCCATGTGGCGTTCCGATAGTTTTACGTAAATGTTAATCACCCAGAAAAAGTGTTCACCAGTCCGGCGATCGCTGACGATGCTGATGTTTGCCTTAGACATTTTCGAAAGACTGTTAAAAGCCGACAAAAGCAAACATCCTTGGATCAGTTCTTTACAAAACGCCAAGAAAAAAAAAACACTTCTGAGCGAGAACATGAACTAAAGAGGGCAAAAACAAAACAAACAAACAAACAAAAAAAAAAACGAGACGATGAGGACGCAGTTAAAAGTTAAATGACCAACATTTTTATTCTTTATTCTTTTTTTTTTTTTAACATTATGCACAACGCTCATTTATTGTGCACTAATCTAATTGTAACGTGTATTTGTTCCATTTTTTGATGCATTTCTATGCTTTAGAAAATATTTATGTCTTAATTGGGGTGGGGGGGGGGGGCTTGGAACGGATTAGGGCATTTACATGGAAAACGCGTCTCGACTTACACAATTTTCTAGTTAAGAAATTTTTTCCGGAACCAATTAATTTCGTGAGTAAAGGTGCCATTGTACAGGCGCGCAAAAGCACACTTAACACAGGTCGGGAAGTGCAGGTGAGGTCCATGCATTTTAATGACAAGCATGCAAATCCGCAGGGAATCATTCCTGATCGTGTAGTAACGAGTCTCTCTTTCTCCGTGGATGTTTTTTTTAAATTTAATTTTCTCTCCCAAGACAAGAACAGTGAGTCTTGGAACAGAAGTATTTGCAAAGGCCCTTCAAGGTCACGACGTCTCACAATTTACTGCTTTTGGATAGTCGCCCACTCACACTCCACTTGTGTGCTTTCAGGCGTGCCAAACTACGGCTGTACTTGGAGCAGTTGAAGAAGTTGGTGCCTTTGGGTCCAGACAGCACCAGACACACCACACTGAGCTTGCTGAAAAGGGCCAAGATGCACATCAAGGTATTCAAGGACGCTTCTCAAACGAGATGCAAAAGATGATCCTTTTAGTTTGTCAGCCAAAGGTTGGCTAGATCCCTTCCTTCGATCTGATTTTGTCGGTTCTTCTGGGGATGCACAGTGTTGTTTTTGCAGAAAATGTCTTACGGGTTGACGATATGAAGGACTAACTTCATGACACACTTCCACAAGAAGCGTAAACAAGAACAACACCATGCCCAGGGTGAAGCATGTTGCTTTGAGCTTGTTTTTCTTTAGCTGGAGCTTTGCTCAAGGTCAGAATCAGAATCAGAATCAGAATCATCTTTATTGGCCAAGTATGTAGAACACACAAGGAATTTGTCTCCGGTATAACACGCTGCATTAGTATCATCGTAAACAACAAATCATTGAACCATTTTAGAGTAACCAGTAGCAGTATTTGTAGTACAAGAAGAGTGACTACGTCAGTGACTGTTTAAGGAGTTAATGGCTAGAGGGAAGAAGCTGTTTAAGTGTCTACTGGATTTGGTGCGCAGGGATCTGTAGCGTCTGCCTGAGGGGAGTAGCTGGAAAAGGTGGTGGGCAGGGTGCGGGGGATCCAGGAGGATTTTCCGTGCCCTTGTCTTGATTCTTGCAGTGTGCAAGTCCTCAAGAGTGGGTAGGGCGGTGCCAACGATTTTTTCCGCCGTCCTAACTGTCCGTTGAAGTCGGATTTTGTCCTTTTTTGTGGCGGCCCCAAACCAAACCGTGATGGAAGAACACAGGATTGATTCGATGACTGCCGTGTAGAACTGTCGTAGCACCTCCTGTGGCAGGCCATGCTTCCTCAGCAGCCTCAGGAAGTACATCCTCTGCAGGGCCCTTTTCAGGATGGAGATGGTGTTGACTTCCCACTTCATGTCCTGGGAGACATGAAGTGGGAAGTCAAGGTAGTAAGACTTCAAACAGAGGAGTTCCAAATAACCATGTTTTTTTTGGGGTGGGGGGGGGGGTGAGAATTTTCAGATGTCTCCTTCAAAGCAAAGCTGAAGTAACAATGTTTGTTCTGTTTATGAGCAGCCGAAGCAGTGCCATGTGGTCGGTGGAAAATTCCGTTTTAACCCTTCATTTCCTATTTATTGTGCAAGCCGTCTCTGTGCAAACATTACAGTCTGATTCGTGTCATGTTGTCTGACCAGAGAAGAGCCTCTTTGGTGTGAAACTTCTCGTTAATCCGACACTAAAAAAGAGAAGAATCTGGCCACTTCCTTCATAGATGTTGAAATGCACTTGTTAAACATTTTGTACCTTGGCCTAGTTGGAGTGAAAATAAAACGGGTTTGCTAGACTTTCAGTTTTGGTTTTTCTGCCAAGTTTTTTTTTTCTTCTCGCTTGAATATTTTTCATATTATCGGTCACCATCTTAAACTGAGAGTTCGACTTGTGGGATGACTCAACTGGCAACCATTTTTTTTGTACGGTCGTATCTCTTGTGTCGTTAGTAGCTTACATTGAATATCACATGCATGAGATGAGGAGATGAGTACCCGAGTGAAATTTTGCCTCCATTTCTGATGCAAATTAGCATGGATCCAACATCAGTGGCCTTTGTCTGTATATGTTTGCAGAAGCTGGAAGAGCAGGACAGGAAGGCTTTAAACATGAAGGAGCAGCTGCAGAGAGAGCATCGCTACCTCAAACGCCGCCTCGAGCAACTCTCGGTCTCTGGTTCTGTGGAGCGCATTCGCACTGACAGCATGGGCTCCACCATCTCCACCGACTCTGAGCAAGGTACGCTGACCTAGGATACATTACTGCTGTGCTTCAAACAGCGGGGGTGTCTGACCGACGGACTTGCTGACTGGCATGTAGGATGGTGGAAAATAAGCCTCACCAATCACACAATGAGACAACAATTCACATACCCTGTGTGGGTAGACCGACACAATCAGTAACACACACACACACACGCACACAAAAAATCGAAATAATTGGTAAATTTACTTTAATTTATTACCCGTGCAGTAGAGCAATCCAGGAACAGCGACTTTGTGTGTGAAGATTAAAGATGACTCAGCAACACTGTACATAAAGCTGGAAGAGAAAGTTTTTTGGCAGCAGTGTTGGTTGTACATTCAGCAAAACCGTGGTCTGAGCCGCAACTCCGTGTGCTCTTCCACTCGGTCATGATCTAGAGAGGCCTGACACACATGTTCACACCCTATCCCTAAACCCTCACCCTAACTTGAACCCTGAACCCTAACCCTAAATTCTAACCTAACCCTAACCCCAAACACTAACCATAACCCTAAATCCTAAACCCTAAACCTAATCCAAACCCTAACCCCTAACCTTAACCCTAACCCCCGAACCCCTAACCCCAACTCTAACCCCCTAACCCCCTACCCCTAACCCCTAACCCCCTAAACCCCAACCCTAAAACCTAGGCCTAACCCTGACCCTAAACCCTAACCCAACCCTAACTCAGACCCAACCCTAACCCCAACCTGAACCCCAACGCTAACCCGACCCTCACATTAACCCCGAACCCAGAGCCTAACCCCAACCCTAACCGCAACCCTAAGCCCAACCCCATACCTAACCCCTGACCCTGACCCTAACCCTAAACCCAAACCCAACTACATCCCTAACCCACACCCAACCCTAACCCTTGACCCCATGTTGTTTGTTTCAACAACTTAGTTGTATTCCTCTGCCTAGTCTCTGTCCCGTGGACCTCACTGTGATCTTAATGGAAAACCACATGATAATTAGGCTCAAATCTATCCTCAGGTGATGCCAAAACCACTTTGCAATCCGCCTAAAACATATGTATGGGAAAAAAAAATCTGAATTTCTGGTTCAAGCCCATTCGTGTGGTGGATTTCCTCATTGGTCTTTTGCAGGTGGAAACATATTTAAGAAAGCATTCGGTCCCACCTTGGCAAATCCTCACTTTACGTGGCAAACCTATTGGGATTGTGATGGCGTATTGGTATATGAGTTTGCGTTCTTTGTTTTTTTGTGTGTGTGTGTGCAGAGGTGGACATTGAGGGTATGGAGTTCACCCCTGTCGAGGTCGACAGCGTGGGGAGCCTCAGTGACCCCGAGGAAGAGGAGGAAGAGGAGGAGGAGGACCACTACAGCCTCCAGAGCAGCTCCAGCGACACCAGCTACACGGCACCACATTCCCACAGACTGCAGCCGCACCACTGTTAGACTCCCGTGACCAGACGATACAGCTTCTTCGACCCGCCCTCACCTCCAGACCACCACTACGACCCACATCAGAGCAGTCCACACAGGCGGTACCCGATGGACGCCACGCAGCTCTCCCTCCCTGACCCTACTTCACCCTCATCTGTCATGTCCCAAACAAACAAAAGTCCAAATAATTTACCAACCCACCAACAAACCAAGCAGCCAGCCAGCCAATCAATGAGTACAAAGAGCCAACCAACTGACCAAGCAACCAATCAAAAAATAACAAAAATCAACAACCAGTCAAGTAAGTACCCACCCAACCAGCCGGCCCTTTAGCCCGCGTCGCTGCAGGCTCACAGCAGTGGGGGACTTCTGTGGTGAGATGGATAGCTTTAACTTGTTCATCAGGATTTGGGAGTCAGTGTGTATGTGCGTGTATGTGTGTGTGCGCGCGTCAGACAATAACGCAACAAAAAAGCTCCGTGTCATTTCCACATGGCAATAACACGCAGACAAAGGCCTTCAAGTATGCAAACCACCTCCGCAGGTTATTCCGCAGTCTGTACACAACTAGGACCTCATTAGCCTGCCACACAGTACAAGCAATAGTCAAGACACTTGTGGGTGAGGAAAAGATCAATAGTTTTCCCACGCCAGAATCAGGAAACATTTTTGTCTTAGCACCGGATTGGGGAAGGAGAACCAGTTGGCCCGGTTCTAACAATGAAACAACGGAAAATGCGGTGCACTGGCACCGCAAGTTTCCATGAAATATCGTTTCTTTTGTATACTGCCTATTCATCATAGAAGCTAAAGCTGTGTTCAAAATAACAGTAGCGTGTTAAAAAAAAAAAAATTAAGTTCAAAAAGAACTGCCGCAGAGAAAATGAGCAATTTGATTATTTATTGTCCCCGCCCCCCCTTTTTTTTCTTTTTTCTTTTGCCTCACCACTATTCCACACTACTGACCACTACACTATAACACCCTATGGTGTGGATGGACTACTATGGCCTTTTCGCAACTCTATTTGCTCAGTAGCGAAGCGATGTAGCAGAGCATGCAGGAGGAGGGTGCTTCCTCCCGAGTGTTTCAAAAGGTTCCTACGGGACCGCAAGGCGCCACCGGAGACTTGCGCCTCACATTTTATTTTATTTTCTTAATGTCAAACCACCAAAATGTCAGAATCGGAATTCCTCTGCAGCAGCTCTGTGTTGAACATCCCCTCAAGATGGCCAACTCCCATCGTTTTTTTTTTTCTCTTCACAGTACTCACATTTGTAAGAACAATCTTTTTCCTAACCTACGTGAAGGTTACGAACGACAGTCACTGTTGACGGACGAGGCGCTTCTGTTGGCCACTTCAGGCAACATCTTTGTGGAAAAAAAAAAAGGTCCATTATGTTAGGCCTTATTAAAAAAAATGATAAATAAAAGAACAAAAAATGAGATAAAAGGCTCAAAATATTTCAAACCCACACAAAAAATCACTATATTCGCCAGTGTAGTCTATTTCTTGCATTACATTTTGTATTCTATTTTCCTACATGTGCTCTTTTAAAAAAAAGTGAGTTACACACACACACACACACACATATATATATATATATATATATATATATATTTATTTACATATGGACAAAATATATACACACACTCACTTTTTTTGTGTGTGTGTGTGCACATACCATATTTTCCGCACTAAAAGGCGCACCTGAAAGCCTTCCATTTTCTGAAAAGCTCACAGCACGCCTTAAAATCCGTTGCGTCTTGTGTGTGGTTATTACGGTAATATGTCAACCCCAAATTGGCTCCTCGCTAGAGACACGCTTACAACGCAGAGTTCAAACTTAAGGCGATCGGTTTTGCAGTTGAACACGGAAATAGAGCAGTGGCAAGAGAGTTCAACGTTAACGAGTCAATGTTATAACTTGCTGTTGGTAACGTGAACTGTGTCGCTGCTTTATTAAATAAGTTTTACTGACATCTGATCAACGCTATATAAATCAGGGTGTTGTGTCGTGTCGTGTTATGTTGGCATTTCCTTGAGCGTAGCTCTATCTAGTGGATGCATTGTAGATTGCGTCTTATAATGGGATGTGTCCAATATATGAAAAAAAAAGACAAAATAGGCTATTCATTGAAGGTGCGCCTCATAATCCAGTGCGCATTTTAGTGTGGAAAATACGGTACATACAAATGTTTGTATATATAATATGCAAAACTGACTCGGTATGGATGTATACACAAATACAATACAAAAGCCTTTACAGAGATGATAATGTTGTTCCAAGTGGTTTTATTTGGTGAAATGGCACAAAATTTCTTGCACAGACTTTTTGTTTGTCCCATAAAATGTCATGTTTTTATGATCGCTTATCTCGTTTAGTTCCATAAAAAAAGACATCCATTTTCTCTCTTCAAAATTGGGCTATAAATAACTCTCATGATATGAAAAGAAAATTCACAACAAATGATGTTATGACCTTTTCCGAACATTGAACAGAAATTCTAATAAGTTTGGGACTTTTTTTCCTTGTCATTTTTCACTTTTTCCCCTCCCTGAGTTTTCTTCTAAATTGACCCCCCAGCCCCCTAAAAAAATGACTTCACGCACTTAAAATGTCATACTGAAATGCCATTTTTTCTTGTACTATTACCACTCCAAAGTTTCCCAACATGATACTGTGCAATCGGGCTTCATGAAAACCGCCGGCAACTGAGAGCAATTATCTCTGTAAAGGCCAACTCGTGGATGCAGTCTCCTTAGATTGTGCAGGTGTACCTAATGTAGTGGCCGCCGCGTGTATGTATCGCTTTGTTTAGTCATGGAAAGATGGATCGATGTCGAGAGAGACTTGTGGAAGGGGGCAGACTCTCCTGCTGTGTTCTGTGCCTTGACCCCGCCCCTGCCCCCAAAGCCCGGTCCCCCACTCAGGTTGCCTCCCCTGCCACTGCCCCCCTCTCACCCATCCACTCCAAACATCAACCAAAAACACTTCCAACCAGCAGGGGGCGTGCCAAAAAGGTCCGTGCACCCCACCCCGCCCCCACGACCTCCGACCCCTGTCGCTCCCATCCTCCACACTGGTAACGCCCCACGGCAGCTTCTCGTCGGCCCCCCCTAAAAATGGTCACCACCGGGGGCTGGAACCTTTCAGGCTTGAAGCTTGTTTTATGCGAATACTTTTTTTTGGTTTTGTTTTATTTTCAAAGACTTTGTGTTAGTTGAGCGGGCGTGGCCGGGAGCGGAGCGATTTCAAAGAATAATTGACCCAATGGCAGCTTTGCGGGGTGATCGTCTCCCCGACGTCCCAACATCAGTGTTTGTTTGTTAGCTTCCACCCTGACACAGCAATATGACCATCGTGTGCGTTTAGCAAGGGCGGCCAGGGTTGTTTTCTATGTTTTTTGTTTAGATTTGTTTTTTTTCACTTGCGTTTTCTCTTGGAAGACAAGCAGGTGGTTTTTTTGTTGTATTTTTTTTCGCTTATGACTCTGTGGTGCATTTAATGGTGACCAACTCTTGACGACCTCCTATCTGCACTCTCTTCAAACACTGCAGGAGGGCCAAGACAAAAAAAAATGGAGATTTAAAATGAAACAAAAAAAAAAGCTTTTTTTTTTGTCGTCTTTGACGGTTTACATTCATGTCGAGAATTTAAACACGACTGTTTGTAGTGTTCTTTTTAGTCTGTTAGTGTAAAAAAAAGTTTGCTTGTGGATTGTTGCCACACATACACACACACAAAAAAAGGCTCAGTATCAAATCATGACATGAAACGTTTGTGGTAATCTGTGGAGTTTCTAAACAAGAAAGACCTCCCGCCATTCAAGCAGAAACAAGCACAATGGATGAGTAAAGCGATTGCCTCTCAAATAATTGACACAAACAAAGCAGTAGGGAGGGAGATTTCTGAATCTCGACCTGTCATTGTTCGCTGATATAGACCATAAGCAGCCGTCTCTTGGAACCCCCCCACTCCCCGTCCAGGCTCACCTGTCCCGTTGTATCGTTAGGCCTCGCTAACATAATGCTAAAGCTAATTAGCATCTATGTTGCTGTGCTTTAATCCTTTAAGAAACAGATTAAACACAAATGTTTCAGCAACTGTATGCCTGACAACACAACAGTAATCATGTTTTCTTTATCCTCTGGGTAGGACGACCAATATTAGTGCCGTACTGATGAGCTCAAAGCGTAATTGATATATTACTATGAATCGTGGGATACGTGGCATTGCAGTATCATTGGCTGCTGCAAAGATGCAAGGAATGCCGAGAACTTAAGTGGGATTCTTCATTACGCCTCAGTGCAGCCGTCTGTCTGTCTTACACTGCCCCCAGGTGGTCATGGTGTGCTTACCAGAAGGAGCATATTTTCAGATTCTTTGAATTTTTTGTAATAAATACTGAGCCTTTTTTTTTCATGTGGCAGCGATACACTTTGATTAAAAAAAGATCTCTTGCACAGAACCTCCCTGTCGGGATGAGGATGGAGTGAGCGAGGCGATTTGTGGGCCACACGTGAGATAAGACCATTAGACCAAGATGATTCGGTGGTGATTGTTTGCCAAAGACAATTACCACAGGCAAGATAAAAGAAAAAAACCCCAACATTTTCAAAAAGTCCTAAACTTATGCTGAAGAAATATCCTGTGTTGTTTCAAGTTAAAATGTTATGAGGAAAATCTATTCTAAATTGTAGGACCAAAAGCATTCTAAGAAAAAAAAAACATTTTTGGGGAATTTTCTTGTAAAGTTTGGAGAGGGAATTCTGACAAAAAAGCAATTGTATTAAAAAAATCTAATAAATAAACTTCATTGCAGTTTTATCACAGCAGTCAGAATATTAGGACGAGAAGTTGTAAAAGTACTACATAAAACTCATCTTTTTAAAATGTGTGATCCCCATTGTCAGCAGCGAGGGAAAACCCTTTTCATGACGTGCCTTGTTTAAAAAAAAAAAGTATTTTCTTCGCGTGATTTAATTTTAAAAATAGAAATTATGCCGGTCATAATCAGCCAGCGATTCTCCACTGTATCTGCTTGGAAATGCAAATTGGAAGCTGTGACGGCTTGGTGTGGTGTCGCTCTTGCACAGAGATTGAACGCAAAACACAGTGTGACCCTGATGACCAACATTCGTCGTCTCCTGTGCACCGTGCTGTCAAAATCAATATTCCTGCCAAATACAAAAGTCACTTTTGAACACCCTCGCCGTGCTCGAGTAGCTTGTCAAATGTTTGTAATTCTGAGTAGCTTTAAAGCCTTTCGAGTAGATTGAAATATGAACAGAGGACACAGAAGAGGAGACGGGGTGTGCACGCGCGAGCGTGAAAAACCACGGAAGCTTGGAGCTGCCAGCGTGGCGTTTAAAAAAATGTTGACCGGCAAGTACGTTTGTACGTACTTGTAGGCTAAATGCTACAAACGTAGAATTTTCCCACAATCCCGTGGAGTACTGACTTGCGCATGCATTATGCGAAAACATGCTGAACAGGAATCAGGCCCTACAGACAACCGTGAAACTATGAACGAACGCTTATTTAATTTTTGAACGCACTGGCCAAATGCTAAAAAGAAAAAAAATGCGCATCATAGCATTACGGCAACGTGATAGCATTTAGCCTGCAACTACGTTTGAACGTATTTATTCGCAAGTGCGTTCTAATGTATTTTCCGGTCAAAAGATTTTGATTCCACGCTTCCATATGAAACCGCCAAAGTGGAGTAAATATTTTTGAGTTGACTCTTGCCGCTCAAACACCGTGCAAAGTCGACTGGACGACTTGGCGAAGTCATTCGAGCGTCCTCATGAAACCTTTTAACGTAACGATATAATTGTTGGAATGCATTTCGTAAAATTTGGTTGAACGCGTTTGGCAAAACACGTAGGAACAGAAGTGCTTTATTTGAAGCATTTACTTGATGTTTGACCAGATATGTTTGCCCGACGGATACATTCAAACAACTTCGTTCTCCGCTCAAACGACTTCGCCAAGTCCCAAAATGTTGACTCCGCACTAGCAGTTCACTCGTCCGTAGGAGCGTTTCGGCGGCTGGCTAGTCGGGGTAGCGTTCTGTGTCAGAGACCTGTGAGGATGTTCCTGATAGCAGATGTGTATTACGTGTTCAACGAGATGTTATAAAACGTTTGTGTGTGTGTGCGTGGATGCATGATTGACTGTGCGCGCGAATGTGTGCGTGTGCACGAGTACCTGGTGCTGGCTACATTTGAGCAAACACTTGAAGGTATAATGTGTACGTTCTCATTGTGATATAATTACAATGTTTTATACTTAAAACATCGCCTCGCTTCATTATTGCCTTGGTGTCAATTTATTAGATTTTTTTTGTTTAATATTTTGGGCTATTCTTTCATAAAAATTCCAATTTCATTCCTAACAAGACTTGGTTGCACAGCTCACTTCTCACGGATTTGTTAGAAATGGTCATTTTCCGTGACTTTATATTGTTTCCCCTCACAATATAACTTATTTTGCCATGCCTTTATTCTTAGAAAAGGTCCTTTAAAAAACAAATGACGTTTTCCATCAGTGTTTTATATAATTTAAGTCCTGTGTAGGGAATGTAAAGAAAACACATATGTATGCACATTTTATTCAATTTCTCCCTCAATTTTTTTTTACTGCGAAAGAAATACATGACATTAATCCTTGTGAAAAATGGAACATCTTTTTAAACATTGACCAACATTGAAATTCCAGCATTTTTAAAGCATTTCAGCCCCCACACGAAGCCTACAAAAAGAACCCACTTTTATATAAAGGGCGAAATGAAAGAAAAGACCAAGTCGATCGACAGTAGATTCTCAATACCCTAAATAGCCTACACAAACATAATTAATTGGCAAAACCGGTCATAACCAGCAACAATTTTGCCTGTGACCATTACACCTTTGCAGTCATTGATATGTGCCATCGTAATGACATCAGCAGGCCTCGATGCACCAGGACCGTCGCCCGCGTGCGTCATTTTTCACTTTTTTCTTGTGCTGTGTAAACAGGATTCCAGCCTTGCACACCCACTCGACGAAAGTGTTTTTTTCAGGCATAAGTAAATAATGAGCTTTGCCTGCGGGTTGATTGCCGTCGCCGCATGCTTTTGTGACGTCAAATGGGTTTGTTTTTTTAAGACATTCAAAAGTGGGGAAACGATATCACAAAGTACGAAGGAAGAATATGATCATTCACCATCAAAAGAGATAATTGTAGCTTATGATACTGTGCTGAAATGATGGTCGCCGCGGTGAAATGCGCTGCTGGTCCAAACCTTGCAGACCCTTCAAACTGGATGATGACGAAGAAGAGAAGCGTTGTGATCATTCAATCGCTCCTCCGTCAAACGTAATGCTGAGGGTTCTGCGTGGTCGAAGCGGTGGAGGCCAGGCTCTGAGGGGCTCCTTTCGCCACGTCGGAGGTTTCCTTCACCGATCCCCGGAGCAGCCGTTGCAGCGTCTCTCCTGCGTACACGCAAATGCACAAAACCAAAAACGCTGGGTGTGACTTTGACGCCAGTTTCAGACACGTTGCATTGTATTCGTGTCTGACCTGACCTGAAAGCACCCGCCATGTTGGACAACATGCCGCTACAACAGATCAGGTACCCACTTTGGTTGGGTCCCAAACAGCTAGTTCAAAAAACATGTATTTGTATTTGTTTTTCTGAATAATACGGAGGCGTACCACATTCACACATACATTTTAGCTACGTGTCAGGAAATATTGGTCACATGTGCTCTAGTCACAAGCTACTTAAATAAATAAATGGAATGCAGATCAGGCACTACACCGGGGCTAGGGGTGCGACACCCGCGTCAGAAATCTGTTTAGCCTCAGTTAAACCCCTCCAGCATCTTATTTGAGATTCAAAAATATATTTAGAACATCTCCTCCCCCGTGTATCAGTCAAGCCACTTTAGCGCTGGAAGAGAAAAAAAAACCTGGAGCCATCCCTGACTATGTTTAAGTAAATTCAATATTCCTTGAAAATGTCAGCGATTAAATTAGCATGATTCGTCACCACAGCTAGACTGACAACTGGCTCACCCGCTTTTTTTGCTCACGGTAACTCATAAGTGTGTATGTGGGGGGGGGGGGGGGGGGGGTTACGCTTCATTGTTTCAAAACCTTGACCCAATGTGAAATCCTCGACCCAATAAATTAGCATTGACTAGCACTGGGTGAGCTATCTCATCCAATTTTGGGTTACTTTTGACCCAGCAGTATGAATGAATTGGCGATGACATTTCACAGGGATGTTTCACTGGACTATCCCGACACGCGCTTTTGTTTCGGGTGTTTTGCACAGTGTCTAATACACAGTGGATGAATGACAAAAAAAAAAAATAAAGTGATTGAAATTGTGGTTGACTGCGCTGCCCTTCACTGGCCGCCTCCTCCATGCACTCGCATCGAACATTTGACTTGACGGTTAGGAAATATCCTCACATTCACGTTTGCGCCGTCCAAAAAATGCTGTGTGAAACTACCTAATTGTACTCACTAGAACACAGGTGTCAAAGTCAACGCCCGGGGGCCAGATCCGGCCCGCCATGTCATTTTATGTGACCCGCGGGAGCAAATCATGTGCGTCAACTCTCATGGTCCTTGCTGAAATCTGTACCGTAATGTCAAACTGTCACGGGTAATAAATAACATTGAGATTTTGCATCGGCCCTCCGAGGGAAGCCGTAACTCCGAAGTGGCCCGCAACAAAAAATGAGTTTGACACCCTTGCACTAGTACTAATCGCTCACTTGTCGACTGGACGAACGAGGAGCTTTTCCTCCAGTAATGTTTCCCAATTAGACGCTGTGTGTCGTTTTTTTAACTGCATTTCGTTGCGCGGACCCACCTTGAAGGTTCGACAGCGCGTATTCCAGTCCTTTCATGGCTCTCACTTGGTTGCTTTTGAAGCGCGCCAATCCAAACTCCTGAGTGCGCCGGACGGGGGGGGGGGGGGGGGGGGACGACAGGAAACGGCTTTACATGGAAGAAAGATATGAAGGACACAACTTCCCGTTTTGAACAGTGAATTGTTCTCCCGCGGAGAACAATTCACTTGGACTTTCTTGCACAAACCCGTTGACTGCGTGTCAACAACCCAAATAAGATGTGGAGTTTTACGCACGTGCTTATGACCTCGCTGTAAATAAAAGGGACAAAAAGACACGGAGGCACCTGGATGGGTCTGGAGAAGCCGTAAATGCCGGAGGTGATCCAGGCCTCTCGTTTCAGCTGGGTGACGCCCGGCTGTTCTGCCGAGTCTCGGAAAACACATCGCTCCTCCACGGACTGGCGAGGGAACACAGAAAAAGACAAGTCCGACAAAACACTTTTGTAAACATGCACCTGTAAAAAAGGCCATTACTGCCACCTAGAGGCCACTATTGGAAATCTTCCCTGTAAGATAAGGTTTTCACATGTCAAGTTTCATGGAAGTTAATTAACTTGAGAACTAGATATCCATCCATCCATCCATTTTCCGAACCGCTTGATCCTCACTAGGGTCGCGTGGGTTTTCTCCGGGTACTCCGGTTTCCTCCCACATTCCAAAAACATGCGTGGCAGGCTGATTGAACGCTCTAAATTGTCCCTAGGTGTGAATGTGAGCGTGGATGGTTGTTCGTCTCTGTGTGCCCTGCGATTGGCTGGCAACCGATTCAGGGTGTCCCCCGCCTACTGCCCGAAGACAGCTGGGATAGGCTCCAGCACCCCCCGCGACCCCTAGAACTAGATATGACTGTTGAAATTCAAATGTTACTGAAATAAAAAAAAAGAAAGAGTCCAGAACTGAAAAAGGGCAGCAGTAAAGGCCTGGAAAAGCATTTCAACTGAAGAATACAACATTCTGCTGAAGTCAAAAGGGTCGCAGGCTTGATGCAAGTGAGGGTTATGCCACTTAATATTAAATGTTAGTCACTTTAAGTTAATTTAACAATGTCCGTTCCAATAATTTTGCTCAATTGAAAAGACAAAAAATAAACACATCTCGATGTAAATACCATTGTATAAAAGCTAGAGTTCTGAACGTTTGTCTCATACTCATCTTTTGACACGAAACCCTAATGATTTGAGTATACAGTACATCAAAATAATTTATCATTGTTGTTCCGGTATTTTGTTGAGTGAAACATTAAAATAAGGTCACAATAAGTATTGTGCAATTAAGTCAACGACAATAACCAAACCACTGACCTTCCTTCTTTGGTATGGCAGACGAGTATTTTTTCAAAATCACACTTGTTTTTATTTTCTTCATTTGATTTGCCGAATTTTTTTAACTTTTTTTTTTCAGTGTCTGGGACACATTTTAAATTGACAAATGGATGAAGTTGTTCTACAATATTAACGCAGATCTTGCATACAAAGCAAGAAAGGCCTTCTGACCATGAGAGTTGTGTGGTTGAGGTTCCAGGTATAGGTTGTCAGACTGCGGCTGATCGGGTCCACGATGGAGTCCTCCACAATGTACACGGAGCGTGACATTCCAGCAAGGAAGAAGCGCTCGGCCCATCGAGGCAGCCGGTTGGTCTTGGTGAGCAGACGTCTGGAGAGGAGCCTGTGGTCTGTGGTCACTTCGCGGTACACGACGTCCTCCGTGAGAACGTGAGAGCTGGACAACAACGATGACGCTTCAAGCGCTTAGACGTACAAACGTGACTTGATACGACGGTGTCTTGTGTTACCTGAAGGGATTGGGATAGCGCTGCCAAAATGCCGACACGACATGATCCCAGGCGGCATTAATGTCACATTTGGTAGTAAAGTACTTGACCATTGTTGTCCTGTCTGTGGTCCCACTGATGCGTCAACGTGCAGTCACTTGTTGTGACGGCACAAAAAGACAAACGGGATGCTGACTCCATCCAAAGTCTGGTACAGTCCTGTCGAGGTGAAATGACAATGCCTCGTAAGTATTAATGGGGAGATGTGATCGTCTCTTTGTTAATTGCTTGCTGTATGTATACAAATGGTGAGTCTCTTGAGTAGCTGCCCAACCTTTCCGCTAATCACGTGGTGTGTCACCACCTAGTAGAGGATAGAAAATGTACATTACAGGATTCAAATATTAATGTACACGTAATATGTATGTAATTGTAACATTTTTTTTAAAAGAGAAAGCACACTCCACTGCCATACGTTATGTTTAAAACAGCCATTCAATTTCTTTTATGAGGCTTCACGTGGTGAATAAAGCTAAAAACACTAAACAATGTATGCAATCGATTCATTCCCGAAACGTGTTTAACGTATTGATAGTTTAGTATTTAATCGGATATTGATTGTATAAGAACATGACCTTGACAACACGCTGGAAGTTTACTTCTTGTAAATTACGTTTTTGTCCAGCAACTACATTCAGAATATGCAAAGAGCAAGCGCACAATATTGATTTTAAGCATCGCGTTAGTTCCTAGTAGATGGTCTGAAGGTTAATCCACTAGCATGCTAATGTTGCTAAAGCTAAACGACAGCGAGCATCGAGCACAGTAATCCGCAGGAACAGCCACATATCACATATGAATCGTCGTAGTTGCCACGCACGTGATGATGATTGCCATTTTAGCATCTCCCATTGGAACGAGTGAGAAGTAAACAAGAGTGGAAGTTAGCTAGCAAATACGAAAAGGATAGACGCCGGCGACAGTGAAGAAACATCAATTTTTTACCTGTTATTTCGACAGAGGAAATGCAGGCTGAAATATGCCTGGACTGGGTGTCTTCTTGTTCAAGAGTATGGATACAAGGCTATGACAAGCCATTTTACACCAAAAAACATAGTTGGCTCGCTATTTTACACCATATGGAACTTTGACGCCATCTTGTTTCTGCGGCCAAGTGAGGAACTGCAAACATGGCGCCGGTAAGTCAAACACCAATAAAGGTGATCGATCCATGGTTAAGATATTACTACTCCTACTCCCTGTGATGCATATTACCAGAATGTTCTTTTCCGACAGCTAAGCACGTTCTTGACAAGCGAGCATTGCAGCTAACTCAGCTAGCACGCTGTTCAGCAAAATTTCTCGACGTGAGCAACCATCCATTACCTGAATCGCTTCATTCCCATGAGGATCGCAGGTGTGTTGAAGCCGATCCCAGCTGACTTCAGGCACCCTGAACGGGTTGCCACCCAATTCCGGAGCATTGCTTTGCAAACCTGTTATTGTAATTAGAGTACTCTACAACCAAAATTAAATTAGCATAAAATAAAATTTTATTTTCTCTCTCTCACTCACATGTGCATTTTCAGCTCTTGTATGTGTTACAAGTGTGAAATAACACAAGCATTGTTGGCGTCACAGATAAAAAGAGACACGGAAGTCCCTTTCCCAGTCCTTCTCTTGTTGTTCTTTCCTCCGACTTTCCTCTTTGGTCGTTCCCTTCTGTCCCTGCCCCGCTTTCTCTGTATGCGCTGCTTTCACCGCACTCCGATCCCCCGCTTTGAAGTGAGTCACTCTGGCTCTCACCCTCGCCCCGTAGCCGAGGCCTTTCTGGTCCCTCTTCAGGACTGTGGTCACAGGTCGCTTGGAACCCCGGCCCTCCGGACCCAGCCCTCTGCCGGGCTGCCAGCCGCAGTTGAGCATCATCTTGTAACCGTTGGCGGAGGGAGGGAGACAGTAATAAGGGCTTGGTGGGGGTCTTTTCATATTGAACTGATGCAGTGTGGAGGAGAGGTGTGATGATGGGCTGCTTGTGTGGTCCACACCGCACACGCCGCACCGCTGAGGCTGCACCGAGCTGCGGACACACAAAAGGCAACGTTACAATCGCCTCCACTCTACAGTAATTTTCACTGTGGACGGTTCACTTGAAAATACACAAACATCACCTCCCTTTGTGCAGGGCTCTACACTAACTTTGGATGTCTGGGTCAGCTCTCGCACATCAGTAAGGAAGGCTAACTAACCTGGTGTCAGTTTGTCTCTTTGGACTCCTGCAGTAGTTCTCCAGCTCCTCCAACACACCGCTTTGGCCCGCTGAGGAGGAGCCGAGTGATAGGTCACCTGACCAATATGTCATGAAATCAACATGAGGCGGATGTTTACATACCCTCCGATGCGAGATCTTTGGCATCCCTGCCCTGAGTGTCGACAACGCCCACCCAGGCGGCGCCTTGCTCCAGCAGGAGCCTCACAGCGGCTCTTTGTCCAGACCAGCTTGCGCACATCAGACCTGTCCAAAAAAAGGTATCCTGGAAAACCAATGAAGAGTGTCCACTTATTCCTGAACTGTAGCAAAAATGGGCAATTAGCCTTGAAGTTTAGTTATTGCTGAAGACAGCACTCAGGTTGCAGACAGAGCTGGGTCTTGTTGACTCTCAAGTAGAAACACCAGAAGAAGCCTGTGTCCAGAAGAAGGACGTCCAGCAACCGTTTGAGACTTGTAGTTTACTTTATCACACAGTATTGAGTAAAGTTTTGACTTCACCAAATATTGCATGTACTGAAATAATAAGTAACGTTGCTCAAAAAACGAATTAAAGCTAACTACATAGAAAAACAGCTGTGCTTCCCTTTGGTTGTTGCTGTTTAGAATTTATTCAACAAAAAAATCTATACGGTTAAAATGTTTATTAAATTCAAAACAAAACCGGTCAAAATCTTAATCAGAGCGTGCACCTGGTTGGTTATTTGTGTAATGTTCATATCGTTACTTCGCTCGTCACTAGTAAGAACGTAACCTACCTGAAAGTTGATGTCCACCCCCTTCGACAGCAAGTCTTTCAGCCCAGTGAGGTCTCCATCTTGGGCAAAGCGCAGCAGCTTGAGACCCTGAAGCTCTGACGACATTTCAGAGTTGACGTACCCGCCTGACGTCTCTCTTATTCGGGTGCCTTCTCCTCCTCCGGCCGCTCTTTCTGCCACCACGGCATCCGTATCAGTCCTCCTTCTACTGTCCCTTTTGCTGGATCGCCTCTTCGTTTCTTTATTTCGACGATTCTGTTCACATTGTCTTT
Source organism: Hippocampus guttulatus (assembly GCF_054856545.1). Taxonomy (NCBI): domain Eukaryota; kingdom Metazoa; phylum Chordata; class Actinopteri; order Syngnathiformes; family Syngnathidae; genus Hippocampus; species Hippocampus guttulatus. The sequence goes on along the minus strand of NC_141269.1, from coordinate 6,363,412 downwards.
TCAAAGTCACTTGATCATCTTTGAGGAGGTTTTCATAGAATTGTCTGGCCTCTTGTCCGCCAGAGGTGCTGCTTGTTTGGGAAGGTGATGACTCAAACGCCTCGATGCTGAAAATGTCCTGTTTTCTGGCAAGGGTAAAACCCAATGCAGCCATTGTGACGGAATAACTCCACTATCTGATTTTACATACCCCGTGAGACAATTTGTTATGCATGTTATTAAGTATGACACGAACGTTACGCCTGACAACAAGCTAACATAGCATTAGCTAACACTTTTCTCGGGAATTAAGAGTCGTTTTTTAGACAGCGTCGTTGAATGACACTGCGTGTAACTCTTCACTTTTCGAGATTTGTACGATTAAACTAGCTATACTGTAGTTCAACGAAAGCGACAATGCGTCGCTAACGTAAAGAAGCGATGTTACTGATCTATCTTAACACTGAGTACTCTAAACTCAATGAGTTTTTAAAGACGTCAATTTACTGCCAAAATTACGATATTCACACACGTCAACGTCATATTAGCATGGAAATAAGTGAAGAAACCCGCAACGCGAAGCTGTTGACGAGCGTTTGCATGTTTTTGTTTCCTCGTAGGTTACTAAAATGTAGTTGCGTTACGCTGGTCAATATTGAGTGCTGCCCCCTACCGAGGAAGAGCAAAACGTGCTCAAAATGTAATTACAAAATCCCCCAAATAACAGAAATGTTTCGTCATGCCTTCGTGATTGGTTGAGAGCAGGACATAAACATCATCACGCTGAACAATTTCTTCTTCTTAAAGTAATAAAGGTGGTCGTGGTAACAACACAGATGGGGGCTGCCCCAAAAAGGATTAGAGGCGACTTGCAATGAGCGTGTCAAATTCAACACACGAGCACGTGTACAAACACTCGAAAAGCACATTTTTATTTTTTCAAAATTAAAATATACACATGAAAAAATATGAATATACGTAGGAATACCAAATTGCCCAAAAAAAATTAGAAATATAAATCTAGTTTTAATTATTATTCACGCCCCCCCACACGTGTTTTGATACACGTTCATTAAAACTGCTGCTTTACTGTAAGTGCGTCAAATTCATCGCGCTCCGAATTTGACACAAAACTATATACAATATACAAACTAATGAAAAAAAACCGTATTTTTTTACAAGACAACAGTTTATTTTTACAATCTCAATGTTACAATGACGTTTGTTGAACCGACTGTACATAATATAAACGAGTTCCATTTATTTGACATTTTATTCACACTTCAATCCCTGTCTCAGTAAAAAAACACTTGAATGCTTGGCACATTTAGTTTGGGTGAGGGATGAATGATATAACTTTTTATTCAGGCCGAGCACAAGTATTTACATTTGAGTAGTCGCCAATATTGAATAAGATAAGATAAGAAAACCTTTATTAATACGTGTACTGAATAATACCAGTACGTTTTGAGACTGTGTTGAATGTTTCATTCCAAGCAAATATTGTTCAAAAACACACTTCTCTTGATTATGGCATAAGCTTCACTCAAATATAACACTTTTTACAGTACCGGTAACAACTTGTTACGGCCAACGTTCCAAAACCCAACTGCCCTTTTTTGTCAGGCTTGCCTCGTTTCACTTAAAAAAATAAAAATAAAAAACAAATAAAATACAAACAAAAGTGAGTATAAAGAAATGCAAGCCTGTTTCTTGAAAACACCACAAGTTTTAAAATAAAACTGATATGACAACTGTTGTCATACTTTATCACATTATCGCTCGTACTTACTCAAGGTGCAACGAGGCAGGCGATGGGGGCTCGCTGAGCTCAGTGGTTTGCAAGACGAGCTATTGGAATAAAAATAAAGAGTACACATACGTTTGTGTGTGTGTGTGTATACACGTACGTTTTTGTGTGTGTCAGTGTGTGTTTACATCTGAGATCAAATTTGCTACAGTGAAAAAACCCCTGTTGTGAAAAATCTCGTCACAAACATGATTTCGTTGTAGAGGAGTTTCACTGTATCACAAAACAGAGAGTGAAATTTAGACACCCTAGTCTGCTGACAAACAGGATTTGAAAACGAGACCACCAAAATCTTCTTGTTTGACTGATCTTAACCCTACCGTGAGTGAATGGGAGCGCTGGGTGGAAACATGGCTTTGGGCCGATTCTGTCATTGCTGCTGCAGGATGCAGTGGCGGTTCTGGATCAATTTCACTGAGGGGGCCGGGCTGGGGCCAGGGGTTTTGATGGGGGGGGGCACATTCAACCCAGGGCTAAAAAGACAGATTTGAAATCTTATTTGACTTTTTATTTCTTCAGACTTTGAAATTGTAGTCATAACATTACAGCGATGAGAAAAAAACAGTATTAGGAAGGCTAAAATGTCTGCAAGCGTAACAATACGCCGTGTCAATCTGTTGAGAATATTCAAGCCAGGGGATGATATGGTACCAGCCTGCCGGGGACAAAAAATGCAAATACACTGAAGCTAGATGTTTTACATGCATATAATTATCCAAATTTTAAGAGGCAATGTCTTATATATTGATCCTGTTAAATAAAAGTTAAAATAAAAAGGGAGACTAAAAAAAGGTACACACACACACACACACACGCAAATAGCACTCGTGTCGTGGTAATTTCCTTCTCTGCGGACTGCTTCTCATTTTCCCGCTCATTTTTAAGTGGCGCAGCGCACTAAAGGGTCCGACTAGAATGTTAAATCACGCACTTTGGTTCCACCTTTCGCATCAGCGACTCGGCACGACTGCGTAATCTACGCTCGGAGGGGGGGGGGCACAGGGGTGGCCAGAATCGGTGCAACAGGGGCACTGGGCCCCCATTGGCCCCCCCCAGAACCGCCACTGGCAGGATGACGCCATTTCCTGAAACGACACAGCCATCACCACCCCGGAGTCGAAAGCAGTTCCGAATCTTTCGAGTGGAACTTATTGATGTGTCTGTTTCTGTCTCCCGTCTGTCTGAAGGTCTGCTTGCAGTAGGGACACGAGTACGGCCTCTCTCCCGTGTGTATGCGAGCGTGCACCATCAGCTTGTGCTTGCTGACGAAGGTTTTGGTGCAGCTGACGCACGTGTAGGGCCTGTCCCCCGTGTGGTAGCGCTGGTGCATCCTCAGCTCGGTCATGCGGCCGTAAGTCCTGCCGCAGTCGGCGCACCGAAAGCTGGGCGGCGCGTCCATGTGCCGCCGGCCGTGCAGCCGCAGGCCGCTGGCCGAGCGGAAGGTCTTGCTGCACTCGGAGCAGGCGAAGGGCTTCTCGCCCGTGTGCGAGTAAATGTGCTGCTTGAGGTTGGCGGCCGTCGGGAAGCCGTTTCCGCAGTGCGGGCACAGGTGGGGCCGCTCGCCCGTGTGGATGCTCAGGTGCTTCTCCAGCTTGCCGGCGTTGAGGAAGGTGCGGCCGCAGATGTCGCAGCTGTGCGGAGCCTCGCCCTTGTGGCCCTCCAAGTGCGCCGTCAGCTCGGCCAGCGCGGCGAAGGCGGCGTCGCAGCGCGTGCAGTTGTACGGGCGCTCCTTGCGGAACTTCCTGTGCTTGAGGCGGTGGCGCTCCAGCTCCTCGTTGTCCACGAAGGTGTCCGTGCAGTAGTCGCACCGGTGGGGTCTCTCCTCGGTGTGCGTTTGGAGGTGATACTTGAAGGTGGTGTGCTTGAGGAAGACGCATTCGCAGTGCGGGCATTTGCTCTCGCGCCGGTCGTGCATCTCCGCGTGCCGCCGGTACTGCGCCAGGTCGCCGAAGTGCTTGCTGCACACGGCGCAGTGGTAGTGCTGGCCCTTGTGCTTCTCCTCGTGCTTCTTCAGCACCGCCTCCACCTTGAACTTCTTACCGCAGACGCTGCACAGGTAGGAGGTGCTGTGTGCCGCCGCGTGCGCCTCCAGCTCCTCGCGGCTGCCGAAGTTCCGGTCGCAGCGCGGGCACGTTCCGCTCTTCTCCTTGGCGTGATTGATCAGGTGCTTCTTCAGGTCCTCCGCCGAGGCGTAGTTCTTGTGACACTCGGCGCAGGTGTAGCGCTCGTTGTTGGCGGCCCGGCAATGCACCAGAACGTGCCTCTTCAGGTGGTACCTGCGTCCGAACACTTTGCCGCACTCTTCGCAGATGAGCGAGTGAGGGCTGCGCGGGATCTTCTTATGGAACTTGAGGTGGCTCTCCAGGTGGGCTTTCTCCTTGAAGCTCTTGTTGCAGGCGGGGCACGTCAGCTCTTTGCCCGCGTGCGTCTTCCGGTGCTGCTTCAGCTTGGCCCAGCTCGCCATTGTCTTTCCGCACCTGCGGCAGCCGAGCTGCCGCACGCCGTGCTGTTTCTTCATGTGGCGGTTGCGGTGGTACGACTGGCTGAAAGCCAGCGAGCACACCGTGCACCGGAAGGGCTTCTCTTTGGTGTGCGTGCGCATGTGCCGCTTGAGCTTGCCGGCGTAGGGTAAGGTCACGTTGCACACGGGGCACACGTGGGTTTTCTTGCAGGGGACGCTCGCGCCGCTTACCCCTTCGCGGCAAGTCGGCGTCGTTTCCGTCTCGACGCGAACGTCGGATTCCTTATTTTCATCGGAGCCGCCACCGGCAACGCTTCCGACATAGTCCATCAATGACTCCGTCGTGTCGGTCTGGATTTCCTCCGTATTGGCTTGGACGTCCTTCCCCGGTGTTGCCTCAGCGGTTCCCCGTCGGTGCTCCTCGTGATACGCGAGGTGGCGTAAAAAAGCCGCGTCGTTGGGCGACCTCTCAGGACAGTAGGGACACAGCAGGAACTGCGCCACGTGCGCCTTCTTGTGGCTCTTGAGCTCCTCGGCGCTCCCGAAGCTGTCGCAGCACGTCGAGCACACGTGCTGGGCGGCGTTGTGCTGCACTCGCATGTGCCGCGTCAGGTGGTACGACTGGCTGAAGACGGTGGGGCAGACGGGGCAGCGGAAGGGCTTCTCCTGCGTGTGCGTCCTCATGTGTCGCGCCAGCTTGTGCGCGCTGACGAAGTGTCTGTCGATGCAGATGGCGCAGGCAAACGTTTTACGCATCTTTGCGTTGCCTTCCGTACTTGGCTCGTCCAAGAATTCCTCCAGTTTGAAGGGCGACGATGAGGCGCGACCGTTGTCATCATCATCGCAATCATCATCGACGTTATCATCCGTCGGGTTGTTTTCGCGAGGGCTACAGGTGACTTTGCGTTTGGACCTTCGGGTTGCAACCGCAACTCTCTCCCCACGCCGAGGCCTTCCTCCTTTGCGTTGTTGCACAAGAGGCTCGAAGTCAGGCCCGTTGACGACTCCAGACTCCACCTCGTTTGCGATGCGCAGGGCGGCGGCGAGCGTGAGGGTTTCCCTTTGCGAGCGCAGACGCTCCCTGAGCTGCGGCAGATTGGTTTTTTCAGTCAGCTGAGTTAGGATCAGTTCCTCGCCCGTGCGGTCGCCGGGCGCCAGCAGCGCCTCCAACGCCGCCACAAAGTCATCCGTGCTCTCACCGTCCATCTGAGTCCTTTGGTGGAATCGGAGCAAACGCGCCCGAGTGTTGCGGCCGGCGCTGAAGTAGGCGGTCAGCGCCGAGACGGCCGACACGTACGACTTTTCCCGCGGGACCAGCGTGGCGAAGACGCGCTGACCCTCTGGGCCCAGACAGTTGTGCAGAAGCATACATTTACTGGCGTCAGTCAGCTTCTCGTCGTCGAGTGCGTCCAGGTAGCGTTCGAAGGCAATGAGCCACTTGGGCCAAACGATGCTCGGTTCATCGGCCGTTGGCAGAAAAGGGGGTGGCAGGGCCAAAATGATGAGCTGTGGCTCCGGAAGGAGGACTTTCCTCATCAACTCATCCACGGGAGTCACTTCACACATCTTTACTGCTCCCTTTTTGAAGCTTTTCAACAATACAACTTCCACTCTGGTTTGCTGACGACTCCTCGCAGTCGGATTGATGGCAGGACACTAACAAAACACAAAAAAGTTGATTCATGTTAACAAAACAAGCCCAAGAAGAACAAAAATAAGTCAAAGAATAAAAGAAGTAGTAGTCGTAGAAGTACAAGGAAGAAAAGTAGATGAAGAATCGGAACAAAATGTTCAATGGCAGTTTGGTTTTGGAATTGTAGCAAAAAGTTCAAGGGGACTAATACTTATGCAAGGCACTGTAAACCTGGGAGACATCAGTAAAATCACCCCTGATGACCTTTCGGCACTGTCAACGACACTTCCCAGCCACTTTTTTAAAATAACTAGACTAAGTTATTGCAAATGTGGGTATAATGTATATTCATCCATCCATTTTCTGATCCGCTTTATCCTCACAAGGGTTGCGGGGGGTGCTGGAGCCTATCCCAGCCGTCTTCGGGCAGTAGGCGGGGGGCACCCTGAACCGGTTGCCAGCCAATCGCAGGGCACACATAGAGAAACAACTCTTCGTGCTCAGAATCACACCGAAGGACAATTTCGAGTGTTCCATTAACCAGCCATGCATGTTTTTGGAATATGGAAAGAAAACGGAGTACCCGGAAAAACCCACACAGGCACGGAGGGAACATGCAAACTGGAAATTAAAGTAATTTAGATAAACGAATGACTTCACATCCAGACTGAGAGCACTTGAGAAAGCCTCCTTAACCTTGAAGTGTTTTACATGACAATAATACTACAATAATTCTTTTAAAAAAAACACTATAAGAAAATGCTATTATTCATTTGTTTCTAAGCATGGCTGAAGCCAACTTCGCCCCCTTTTTTTTTAAATTATCTTGGGTGGTGTCATGCATGAGTATGAGCCTTTTATTTACATAACATTTAACCTCAGGATATTGAATTGACAAAACCCAATGCTCCACTAATTATTCAAGAGCCAGGCTTGGCCAAAAATGCCAGGTCCCAGCCCCTGCCCCAGTCCAAGCCTGTCATATGTTCCCACAATCCTTGTTTATTGCACTGAGTAGTTGCTTATCAGTAGCATCATTGCACGTCACAGCAAAATCAGTAATGTGTATTACATTTTTGAGGAATGGTTGGCCTCTTCGTTTGAAAGTGCCCACGAGCACTGTGTCCTCACTCCGCGATTTGCTGAACCACCTCTTTAAATCCACAAACACAGCAATTCGATTGATACTTGTGAAATCATATACCAAAATAGGGGACTGCAAAATCATCCAGTCCAAACTAGGATGTAAAAGAGAGAAAGAGGTGCTTGGGTCAATAAGATCAAATCCATACGATGGAGAACGAGGAGATGTAAACTCACCACACCGAACTGGACAGCACAGTGATCGGCTTGGGCAAAACCGTCACTCCGGTGCCAGAAATGCTGTACGTTTTCAAAACAACATCCACGTTTTTGAATTAATTTCCGAATCAATACTTGCTTTCGTTGAACACATACAAAAAAGCCATTACGACGGTAGTAGAAAATCCGCCATGTCGACGCTCTTTACATCCGGTTATCTTAAGGACGTGGAGCGAACCACAGTGCCCCCGTGTGGCCAGGATACTTCTCGACAACGTGCCACGGTTCTTTTTTTTTCCTTGTCCCTTTCCCCCCGTTTGATCTTATTTCCCTTCATTTTTCACGTTTCCCAATGGCCATTGTTATCGTGGCTAATTTCGTTCATCTTTAAATTGTTAGAAAAGTTTAGACTACTTTTAATGAGCCTCGCTGTTCAACTGAGATTGACGAATTTGTTGGAGGCTCCGGTGTGTAACTACAATGAATGGTTTTATGTACAAAATATTTTAAATGGTTATTTACCAAAAATGTCAATGAGCGGTTTGGAAAATTAATTTTTTTAAAAATGAATGAAATTAACAGATTGTAAAATGCTTGATGTTATTTCATTTAAAAACAGAATATTCTTGTATTTCTATCGAATAAAGACCAAATACATTTTTATATCCTAAATTAAATTACATATCAGCTCGTGCAAATATGTACTTAGTATGACAATAATATTCAGCATATATATTTTTTAATTCTGTACTTGCTGTACAAAAAAATAAAATAAAATAGGGCCATAGGCACACAGTTTAACAATGACCATTTATTCACTCACCAGAGAGGCATTAAAACGTGTGACAGAGTGCTGGAGGCTGCTGGCTGGCTGGAAACTTTAAATAATACATGAGGAGTACAAACATGTGTGCATGTGTGTACATCAGCCCGATCCATTGGAGTCAAAGCTCGGCCACTTTGAATTTGTTTTACATGTACAAAATTCATTTAAAAAAATATAAACACACAATGGTGCGCGTCGCGATTAACGAAGATGCTTTCTGTGCGCATGCGTCAAACTCAAACTTCGAAAACAAACAAACAAAAAAACAATACCCCCCCGAGCGTCACATGATGGGAGAATAAAATCAAATCGAAAGAAATTCAGAAACTCAGAAACAACAATTCACACACACGCAGACACACATCCTGAAACAGTGATTAACACTCCCTTTTATCCCCCCCCCCCCCATGTGTTTTAAAGCTGTCATCTTCATATTTGCACAGCAAGTCCACTGTTCTTGCTCCGATGCCGTCATCTCAACCCAAAAAGACGTCACATCAGCTGGTGCAACATGTGCATTTTTGGAGTGTGTGCGTGGATGTGTAAAGACAGACGACAAGAAGCTTTTTTGTTATTGTTGTTGTTTTTTTTTGTGCTGATTCTTCCATGTTGCACCGGCTTGGTTCTCTTCTCCGAGAGTCTCTGCAGTGTCCAAGTAGAAGTGGGAATGACAGTGGGGATGCTGAAAGCGTGTGTGTGTGTGCGTGTGTGTGTGTGTGTGTGTGTTGTGGGAACACAGTGACACTCAAGCATGAAAGCGCTGGAGAGCTTTGTGAAGAGGAGAAGAGTGTTGCGTCAGTTTTTTTTTTCCGGGAGGCATTAAGTTCAAGTCCCCCCTTCCCTCAAGCCATCCGCTTTTTTTGTCCAAAAAGTGAGTTCCCCATCCAAAGAGCGTCACGCAGCGCACAATTCCGCTCACACAAAGGAGGAGAATCCCGTCACGGGTGTGCGTGAGCCGGGCGGGTTGGTGTTTGGGTTGGCGTGGGCGAGCGCCGGCTGTCCCGTGGGGGTGTAGACGCCGCCCGCATTGTGTTGGGTGACCACGGTCTGGTAGTACGGCTCCGAGTCGGCGGCGGCGGCGCACTCCTCGTAGCTGAAGGGCGAGCCGAGAGGTTTGAGGCCTTTGGGTTGCCGCTTCCACGAGTTGTAGTAGGTGGGGTCGCTCATGTAGTGGTTGACGAAAGAGTGCTTGGGCTGCTCGTCCTCGTAGTCGCTGTCTGTCATCTGGATGCACGAGGGGTAGACAGAGGCAATGTGATTTTTAACAATCATCATAAGTGTGCTTTAAGGAGACTTAAACATGAGCTACCTCTGACTCCGAGACTTCGGTGGGTTTTTCAGTGAGCGTTGTGCTCTCCGTCAGAACTGCTCCGTTGTAGTTGTTGCAGATGTCCTCATCCGAGTAGTGAAGACCGCCCGGACTCGGTCTGGGAGGTGACCTAGAACCAGAACATGAGAAGCTTGGCTTTGGGGCCCAAAGGCGAGTGGATGTGCGTGTGTGTGTGTGTGTGTGTATGTTTGCGCGTGCGATCGAGTACGACGTGGCACCTTGTCCCGTTCTTTTTCAGGAAGGTGTTTTTGGTGTTGGTGAGCGCTCTGCTGTTGAGCTCCAGTGTGGTGAAGCCTCCGTTGTCCAGAGTGACCGACTCCTCCACCGAAGACATGTGTTTGCCTGAAGGACGACAAGAGGGAGCACAGATGGAACAACCTTTCAATAAAACAGAGCATCCACGCTCATGATGTTCGCACTGCACTTATGTTGTTTCGCTTTGCGCGGTCTGACTTCACGTGCGTTTTCGTCACGGGTTGAAAGACGTACCTTGAAAAAGCTAAAGATCCAGTGTGCATTCTACTGGGAATCAAATGTAAAAAGGTAAGGCCAACTAATACTTGTGTGTTATTTCAAGGAAACTCCTTCAAACTTGATACATGAACACATCTAGTGTTGCTGTAGCCTGTAACACAATTTTTTGGATGTAAGGAACTGATAAGAGAGAAGGAGTGGGAGTTTTTGTGTCGAAGGGATCTCTCCACAGAGAACTGGATTTCGCAAACAACCCTCGAACTACTTAATGTCACATTTGCAAATAGGCCCGAAACAGTGAGCTGGGAGCGATGATAATAAGGCTTTAACTTCAGGCACTTGATTATGCAGTGATAATAATGTACTGTACACCTCCTCGGATTCACCCTCGAGTCGACTTGCCAGTTTTCTTTTTATTAGAAAGCAAATATAGTACTCTCGCTGAAATATTTTTAAGCCTTAATTAAAAAGCTATTGCCAGTTTCTGCCTGCAGCCTTATTCAGAATAGCTCACAAAGAATATACACCGGTATGTAAATGTGTGTATATATATATATATATATATATATATATATAAAACATTTTTTTCATGATTTCCTTTGTTTTTAGAGTGACATGATTACTCAAAATCATATGGATGCTTGTGGGACACATTCGTCCTTGAAGACTGCGGGAGGGGCAACAATGACGACCTTGTTTTGCTCTCTGTGTCGGGCTGCTCCGGGCAATGTTACTTTAAGTGCAACCTTTTGGAAGTGTGCAACCGAATTCTAAATTATTATTTTTTTAATTCAATGAAAGTTTGTCACCAGTGCTGTGCATGTAATGAGTTGGCAGAAGCTGTCAAACTGTCATGACTGGAGAGCCAAACTTCCTGAACTGAAGACGTGAGTTAAAAGCAGTGGTGGGAAGTAACGAGTACAAAGTTTAGATTTTTCAAGAATATGTACTGCACTTGAACATTTATTTTTCTGAAGCCTCCCGACACTTGAATACATGTACAATAGCGCCTTGATTTACAAGCGACCGAACGTAAGCAATTTTTTTGGCAAGCAAATTCGACGGACGCAGACATTTGAGAGGAAACAAAATGTATTATTATTATTTTTATTATCATTATTAAGTTTTAAAAAAAGAGTCTTCAAGCTGTTAATTGCCAGGCTACTGTCAAAGTAAACATACAACAAAAAGAATTGCACAGCGTGAGCTTAAAACAACTGCACAACTTCGTCTTTGGGGAATGTGTGCTCGCTTAATGCTAACGCGCAATGCAAAGCACCGTGGATGGGATCAACAAAACTGTTGTTGCAGGTTGCTACGTTTCAACATTTTGGAGCGTGGGATATTTGAACTCCAACAATGTAAGCAACACATGAACAAAGGTCATATAACAATACTAACAGGCAGGTATTCTTTATCGTCAGCGAAAAACAAACATTATCGATTTGTAATTTTTTTTTTAAGCAAGTCCAGATACTTGAGTACTTTTGCCACTTCTGGTTCAAACTGATGTTACCTGTGCCACAGGCCTTGTACTTGCTGCTGTGTCCATGCAGCAGCAGGGTGAAGACGAGAATGAGAATGAGGATGAGGCCCACCAGCGCCATGACCAGCAGAAACCACCACTCCTCGTAGAACGGACGCTCGGACAAGGCTGGAGATGCAAAATGGAGACGGTTTGTTTTTATTGCAGTGCCGTTTCCAAGCAGACTATTGACATGATTGCCATGAGAAACCGCAAAATTAAAAAAACTTTATTCCGCCCACATACGATACCCACGACCAGGATGCGTCATCTTTTCTTTTTCTAGAGTACCTTTGGGTGGTGTGACTTGTCAGTTTCACCCATGGGTGTCTGCACTTTTCAGTTTATTGGGCAAATGAGAGGACACAGCAGTCGGGCAAAAAAAAAAAAAAAAAAAGTCTTGTATGTATTTATCATATGTAATGATAAAGTTTCTAAATTATTACAGTTGTGATGTTGTAGATTGAAAAGTAGGTTGCAGAAAAGTTGCATTTTATTGTGCGAGGCATTACATAAGAAGTACTCAAGAGAGTGATGAGAAACCAATTTTGGTGTGGACAATTTATTTTCTTTTTGACGTTTACTGATTTTCATCATCGTGTGTGCGCGCATGTGTGTGTGTGTGTTTACCAGCGAGTGCTGCAGAGGGCGTGCTGGGGTGTCCGAAGCCAAAGCGGTTGACGGCGATGACTCGGAACTCGTAGCTGATCCCGGGTCGCAGGCGCTCCAGCGGCACCGACACGGACCTCGTGCTGGGAGACAGCAGTCGGATGAACGAGTCCCATACGCCCTCGTCTAGCGAAGGGAAACAGAAAAGGATGTCGTGTCAACAGAAAAAAAGTCCCTTTGTGGAAATGAAGAGCGCAACCGTTCTCATAATACCGTAAAAGTGTTCTCATTCAATTACAATTTTGATTCTAATATTTCGACTTAGTGTAATTCGTTCTTGTAGAATTGGGACTTAAAAAAATAAATCTTTGTTGTATTATTACGACTTCTTTCTCAAAAACGTATTTTGACTTTAAACTTGTTGTCGGCATATTATGAATTTGTTCTAGGAATATTTTGACATTATTTTTAAAATAAATTTACTCTGGAATATTCGAACTTTATTCTTTTTGTAAAGCTTATTTTGTTTACAAATATGACTATTTTCAGGACATTTTGCTTCTTAAACTTTTCTCATAATTTTCTGATATAGTTCTCAAGAAAAATAAATCTCAATTCTGGTTCTATGACACTGGGGAAAAATTTGACCCGAAAATCTCTTGGAGTTAGACTTGGATGCAGATTAAAAAAAAAAAAAATTGGCATGCAGATTCCAAAATGTAAACTGTTGTAAAGTTCTATTCCTATTTATTTTTTTAGGCCTGTAACTACTCCATCTTTGGGTTTTATTTACAAAAACACACATTTATTTTCATGGATATATCTTTTTAAAAAAACAGTTGTCGTATAGCTGAAAAACTTTCTGGAATCTGTCAGACCTGACTCGACGAAAATTATGATCCTCAGTTCTCTATTGTATCAAAACTTTATTCATTTAATTCTTCTGATACCACGACTTCATTCTCAGAAAATTACAACTTGTATATTCACATTAAGATTTAATGGTCGTTTTAATCTGGTATCGTTTAAATTTGCCATTTCTCTGATCACAATGCTGACCTGCAATCTCCAAACATTGGATGTTTTTGTACACTTTTGAAAGCGTGAAAAATGGGGAAGCATGCAGCTTGCGTCGATCAATTCACGGACGTGTGCAATTGCTACAAGATTGGCCAGCGCTCTCGTGAGCAGCGCCGGAGCTGTAAACGTAATGGATGTTGATTCACTTTACAATTCCAGTCGGGATTCCTATAATGGTCTCGAATTTACCACCTCCATTGAATCATTTGCCGCCCATGATCACGCTTCCGATAGATCAGCTCATTACGAGCTTGTGGCTGAGCCGATTAACTCGGCGGACGTCAACGACCCGGGACGCACAGAGCTGTTAAAAAAGACGAAAAGGTCAGCGTGTCACCTGAGGGACGAGACTCGATCACATAGCCGCTGATGGGCGCCGCCCCGCTGTCGCCCTCTGCCCAGTGGATGGTGAGAGCGGAGGATGCTTTGGTGATGGAGATCTCCGTGGGCGACCCCGGTGCGCCTGCATGGTCGATTGGAGACACAGACATATGCATTGGATTCCTGTTTTTATTTTTTATTGTCTTTTTTTGTGGGGGGTAAGACACATGAACCAAATAGAAGGCTGGGGCTGGGCAGTTACCGTATTTTCTGCACTATAAGGCGCACCTAAAAGCATTTGATTTTCTCAAAAGCCTTATATATGGATCAATATTCTTATTTCTTGGACGTAGTTTTTTAAATGTTCTGTAAAGTGCTGTGTTACAGTTGAAGCTGTGGTGAAAGAGTTCTACAAGGAAAGCTGTATTGTATTGTATTCCCTTAAGCGTAGCTCCATCTAGTGGATGCATAACGCAACCCCAGCCACAATTGTAGCTTCTATTCTATGCACCTTATAACGCGGTGCGCCCTATTTATGAAAACCGTTTTAAAATAGGCCATTCTTTGAAGTTGCGCCTTAAACTCCGACGAAGTGCCTTATAGTGCGGAAAATACATTAATCCATTTTAACGATTCCGCCGCCCCCGCGGCGCATCCTTTGCACCCACAACATATTGCAGCTTTTTAGTCCTACTTACAGGCCTCACGTGGCCCCAGTCTGCAGTCAATCAGCATCGAGAACGTATGACTTGTGTGTGTGTGTGTATATATATATATATATATATATATATATATATATATATATATATTAAAATCTGAGCTCGAGCCAGCATGCAAAATCCCCATTCCCTAATTATGTTGACGGCAACAAACAAGTTCCGGTTGGATGTGAAACTTCCGCTTCTCACTACGAAAAAGCTTGCTTCCTTAGCATGCACATGCCGCAAGTTAAAGTTGGTGACTGTAACGCACCAAAAATATTTGCCAACCGCCAAAATAAGAGGTAGAAGTTAGTGAGATGTTTTTTTTTTCTTCTTCATGATGCTTTTTTTAAACCGGTGCGACAAAAATACGGTAATTACTTTAAAATAGCCATAACTAGTAAATATAATATGGCATATTTTAATTTGATTATTATTTTAAAAATATCCTGATTACAATGGCGCAAGGGAAATATAATCACTGATGATCGTTTGATAAGCAACACAGCATACGCAAACATACAGCACGAAGAAACACACACACTGACGCTCGCTAACCTTGGACCGGCTCTGCAGTAAGGTTTGCACTAATCGGGGGTCCGTAGCTGACGGTGAGCGCTTGGACCCTGAACAAGTACGTGGCTCCTTTCAGCAGATCCCGAACCTTTAGCCATCGCTGCCAGCTGCCCTTCACGTCCACCGTTACCACTTTGCTGACACCTGCTCACACACACGGCGGCGACGTTCATGTTATGTCGCATTTGTGTGTTTCCGGCATGTACGTGTGTACCTTGCACCGGAGCGGTGGGCTGGTAGATGACCCGGTAGCCCTCCAGCAGGCCATTGGGAGCTAAAGGAGCCCCCCAGGAGACGTTGACGCTTCCTCCCGTCACCTCGGAGAAGGAGAGGTCGCTGGGCTGGCTCGGGGCTGCAAGATTACATCATCGTATCAAAAACAGCGTAAAAAGTAGAATTGGGAAAATAGAATGTTTTCTTGACATTTCTTTTCCTTGTTATATTAGAAGAAAACCAAAACTATAAAAACCAATCAGCGGTGCGTACCCGACTGCAGGGTCTGTGCACCGCGAGGGTCGCTGGGCGGTCCGTCCCCGGCCGTGTTGAAGGCGGTGAGAGTGACCAGGTAAGGCGTGTAACTGCTCAGGTTGCTCAGGTGCATGCGAGTATCCGGGACAAAAATCACCTTCACCTTCTCCGTCTGGTTCTGTTTGTTCTTCTGCCAGTAGTGCACCTGCCACATGAGAGGACCTTTTACCTGACTCTTCCACAGCCCATTTGTTGCCCCCCCCCCCCACCTCCTTCCTCACTCATCGCTGCCGCTCTTGACAACAGTGTGCACTGTTTACTTTCTCTGCTCCTCGACGGCCCCTCTTTAATTCTGATGATGTAAAACGTTGACAATGTTGCTTAACTTGTTAAATGTTGACAATGCTGCTTAAAATAAGAAGGAGGAGCTGCCAGCACGACAGGACACTCAAGGACAGGCTAAAGCGAATCCCTGACATGGTGCGGTTCGTTCATCATGCGGGCCGCTGTTATATTGCAGCTTTTGAACCGGTTTTTCATGGGTTTTTATATGGCCGGATACAGGCAAGTCCAAATTTAGAGTCGCTCATCTTAAGTGTACTTTTTTTTTTTTTTTTTTTTGGTGCAGCAAACATGCGTGGTAGCACGGAGGTCTAATGGAACAGAAGCAGAATAATTTAGAAGAGGCAGAAAAAGTACCAAATACCCAGTTGATTCATTTTGCAAGCCCCCCCCCCACCCCCCATGAAAAACCGAAACGCTTGCCGAGGGCCAAGCCAATATGCAAACGTCAACTTTGTCGATATTACTTTTGACGTAGTTGGAAAAAGCCCATTGGGTTGTTTCAATCATTCTCTATGTCACAGGTGTCAAACTCAAGGCCTGGGGGCCAGATCCAGCCCGCTAGCTCATTTTATGTGGTCCGCAAAAGCAAATCATGTGTGTCAACTTGCTAAAATCTGTAGCGAAATGCCAAATTGTCATGTGTAATAAATAACGTTAAGATTTAGCACTCATTTTGTTCCCCTCTTTACACTCGAATAATAATTGAACAAACCATGATATTATATTTGTTGTGTACAAGGAACAATTCTGTGGTTTCACTGTCATAACGGCCCTCCGAGGGAAGACGCAACTCCAAATTGGCCCGCGACTAAAATGAGTTTCATATCCCTGCTCTATGTACGCAGACATGATATGTATCATAATTAGGAGGTACAAATTTGAAACTAAATTGTCATTAAAATAACATCCTGACTTCATTTTGTGCACCCACCGCCAACTCACACTGGCCGTTCCGAGTCAGGACTCCCAAATATAAAGATAAGTTGGAAGTGGAATATTATTGACAGCGATAATGACTTTTGCCAGTAATGAAGACAGAAAAGGCTATTTTAGGCTGAAATGAACCAATCTCTCCGATGATGGAAGACCGTATGCTTCGATCCATTTTCAGGCATCGGATGCCAATGGCCCCCTTAACCCTTTCAGGGACGGACGGCGGTTACTACACAGCTTATCATGTTATCAGGTTACAGGTTAAATTTATGTTTTCAGACTAGAACAAATGTGAAGCGAGGACCAGATGTTTTGGAGGAATGGTGTCCGCTTGACTGATGAACGTATTACTCCTTGTTTGGTAAGATCCACAGTGCAGTGCTAACTTGACTTACGCGTGCTCCCAAATTCTGATGTGTTGAAGGCTGGAGGCGTCGCTTGGTCAATGTTTTGCTTCGTGTCAACGAGCCTAAACGAGTGACAAGCGGGTTTCAAATATGCAGACGCTCGAGTGAAGTGGAAAAAAAAAAAGGAGGGCAAAGATTGCCTTTTAGCCATTTCTTGAGCGCGACAGTCAAACACGAAAATACTCACGGGCCGAAGTTCACACTCGGACAAACCCGTCATGCCACGCCCCTTCAAAATGGAGTTCGCAATTTTCAAAAGCTTTCGTTTGGTCGGATTTGTTCTGTCTGACCTCACGGTAGTAAATTTGTAAAAAAAAAAAAAGACTTGTGATAAAGTCGGTCCGGGATGCAGTGATTCAAAGATAATATACTGCACACGGTTCGTGAGCAAATAGCCGGCCTTTGCAAAGCATCTTAACGCAGTCAAAGAGGCGTCCTCTCACCCGTAAAACTGCAAGTGCAACTTCATTCCATTGATCCACTTTAGCAAACGCCCAACACACACCGACGGATCTCCGCCGCGTTGTTCAATAAATGAAGGTGGTAAGCGGCGGCAAATAAAGGCTCGACATGGAAAGTGCTTGGAAAGTCGTGATTCACAGTAATTGCAACAACAGTTGCCGGCTGAGCCTCGTGCATTATAAATGAATTTAAGAAGGGGGGGGGGGGGGACGAATGTAGCTTCTATTCACCAGCGCTTCGAGAGTGTGAGAATAGAGCCAAAGCGGATGTGGCAGTACATTTCACTTTTTTGCTTTACTTTTAGCGAGAGTTGTATTAAAAAAAGCAAAAAAACAAAACAACCCCCCACCCCCCAAAATATTTTTGGTGCTGTTTTAAATACAGAAAAAGAACACCGTATTTCAAAATGCAAACGTAAAAACACACACAAAAAAAATCCCAAGTGTACCGTATTTTCACGACCATTCGACGCACCGTATGGTTGGGCGCAGTCTCATTAATGGGTGCTATTTCTGTATTTTACACATAGACAAAACGCACTGTATTATTGGGCGCGATTTTAAAGTGGTAAAACATACGCCAGCTTAAACATACGGCATGCATGCGCGCACGCTAAAAACATGTTAGCTTGTAGCATACGGTAGCATGCCAAGACATACAGATACAAGCTAAAAACACGTTTTTAAAAAGGCAACGAAGCAAAACGGAGTTCCGTTGTATTTTATTTAGCCATCGTACAATGTACTCACGTTTTTCGATCAATCATCACCCAGAAATCCATCAAAGTCCTCATCCTCTGCATCAGAATTGAACAATTGTGCAAGTACCGGTAATCCATCAAAAACGCCGTGTTCCCTCTCGTTGTCAGTCACTCTCATTGCCATGTGGCTCCACAGAAAAGATGCCGGCTTTGCCAAAAACTCGAACAACAGTGCAAGCAGACACATTCGTCCAAGCAGCCACAATCAATTCGCAAATTGTGGCGTAACTCGCCCGGCGCTGCCTCTCACTCTTTGTAAAGTTGTGTTTGCCATCGATCATTCATTGTTCCCATGCCGCTCGCAACTTTACTTTGAACGCCCGGTTGATGCCGATGTCCAGCGGTTGGAGTTCTTTAGTCAAGCCTCCGGTAATAACGGCAAGCTCAGAGTTCATTTGCTTGACTTGGCCCACCCTTCACTGATTGGCCGACTTCTTTGCCGCATGCCTGTCCACAGTCACTTCCGCCTTTTCTCTATATAAACAGCGTGTCGGCTGTCAGTCAGGTTTTGGAACTCAGCGCATAGACAAGACGCTCCGCATCATAAGGCGTCCTGTCCATTTTGGAGAAAATTTTAGACTTTTAATGGCGCCTTATAGTCGTGAAAATACGGTAATTAAGCCAAAAATCAAATGTAACGGGTCACATTCTGTGGGTTTGGTGTTGATACGATTTTAGCCGTGCCACACTATTTAGATGCAAAAGCACTTCTATAAATGAAAACACGCAACTGAAATAAAAGCTGATTAAAAACAGTTGCTGTGGAGTTTGCACGTTTTCCCCAAGCTGTTTTCTCCGGCTTCCTCCCATCTTCCAAAAAACACGCACGCGAGGGTCGATGACTCTCAAAATTGACCAGAGGTGTAAAAATGAGCGTTTATGGTTGTCCGCCCCGTGATTGGGCGCCAACCTCTCTCCTAAAGTCAAGCTGGGATAAGCCCCAGTTCACCTGTGAGGACAAGAGAGCTAGAAACTGAATGGCTTGTACTGCAAGATTGTTCCCAACAACCTTTGTAATAGATATCAGCGTTTGTAGTATCCTTTAGTCGATAAGAACCATGAAAAGTTTACAAACGGGGGCCCTCAAAGCTTCTGAATTAGTTGTGCTTGAAAGGAATAGACAAATAGGAACGCAACATGATCATAAACTAGGGTTAAGGCTCGAAAAGCGAATCAAGAGTTGCCACGGTAAAATAAATCATCGATTTGTGCGCCGGCTTCTTTGTTGAAAAGCACTCCGGAGCGTGTAATTTTGGTGATTGATTTTTGCTGAGAGCCGCTATTAACTGTTGACTTCTCTATCAATGCGTCTAACAAGCCCAACCCGGGCGTTGCGGTTACATTGGTGGAAAAAGAAAAAAAAAAATCTCTTCTCCTCTTGAAAAGAAACGCTCCTCGTGCGCTACCTGCGGCCCGAGCGGCTATTAGCGCAAGTCAGAAGCTATCAATTCATGAAACGTTCATTCTTCGCTCCTATTTGGCTGCACTTAATCTGCTTAACCTCGTCGGTGCGTCCGTCCGTCTCGGACACTTTGATGCAGTCCCCCCTAATCAGGATTCTACAACGGTCGTGCGCTCGTCGTCTCCTTCCTTCGCTCGGCAAATATTACATTCCCGTCTTTCTTCTCCATTCCACCTCTGCTCCGCTGCAGAAATCAATGTGTCCAAAGCGGGACCGATAACCTTGTGTTTGAAGTACTGAGAGCAGAAGGGAGATTTGGGGGGCGGAGGGGGGCGGGGGGTGTCGACGATGAGGGGGAAAGCTTGTCAGGCCGAGCAGCGATAGTGAAACCATTTAAGACCATTCCTCTAACTTAATTCTCTGCCCCTCCATAGGACACTTGAAGGTGCAGCACAACCACAGCTTTGAGAAGCAATGACGTACTCTAATATTAAAATAACTGTGTGTGTGCTGCTTTGTGGGCACACACACACATACACACACACGCACACGGACATTTGCTTTTATGCCGCTCACCTTGTATCCTTGGATGAGTCCATTCTGGGTCTCCAGGGGGGGCGTGTCCCAGCTCACTTCCAGACTGGAGGGGGACAGGGCCGACACTCGGATGGACTGGGGGGCCACCGATGGAGCTGAAAATGGAACAAAGTGAAGTGTTACAACAGGAGTTCTCCACTTTTTTTTTTGTTGGTTTTTTTTTGCGTCACAGGGAGGTCTTTTTTTGTAAGGTGACCCCTCCTCCATCCTAACGCAACTTAACCACCACCATGTGCATTAAATCTAAATGAATGAAATGAAAAAAAAAAGTCATTATGTTACAATACAAAAAGAATCATGTTTTAGAATCTTCTTGTCACGTATGAGCATTAAGTTGCATTATGTTCACGAAAAACAGGATCGAGTCTTTAAAAGGAGAAATATATTTTGTCATGATGAAAAATCGCCAAGTCATCTTAAAGCGATAGTTCCTAACTTTTTTTGGTTCATTTTTTTTCAGAGGAGATGGACCAGTGCCTCAAAATGTCATAGTTTATATTTCGTGTGGACTGATGAAATTTGCGCACTGAAGCATCAGAAATGAATGAATGGCTGCAGCGCGGCCTTGTCTCCCATTTGTAAAAAGTCAACACTTATTTTGCATTTCTATTGCAAACTTTAAAAAAAAAAAACAGAAACTAATAACCTCTTTCAAAGAATCAATGTCTTTTCCCCACCAGGTATCCTTTTAAGGAAAAAAAAACATCTCGAAAGACATGGGGAGGCAGAGGCTAGTCATAGCTCTGTTGTTGTAATGCAAAAGTCCACCACAGAAGCTTCGCAATGCAACTTTCACGTGAATTGTCTAAAAAATGAAAAGATGAACCTTTCATTGTAAACAAAAATGACCATTTGTTGTAAAAAAAAATATATATATATATACTGTATATTACATTTAAAAAGACGACTACATTATTTAGTGTGACAGCAGCTCCAATGTGCTCGTCTTTGGGATTACGGGGTACCGAACCCCCTGATACGGGCTCCTCGGTTCCTGAACGGTCAGTGTCGGAGTTTGGTCCACAGTGCCGGCAGTAAGTCAGATTCATTCTTTGCGAGGGTTGGACTCGACCAAGGCTGCGCTTGGCCACCGATTCTGTTCAGAACCTCTATGGAGAGAACTTCTTAGCGCAACTGAGGCGTGGATGGGGTCCGCTTTGGCGGCCTCAGTATTGCATCTCCGCTTTTTTGCAGGTGATGCAGTTGTGTTGGCTTCAACCGGCCTTGATGACTTTCACACAGATCTTCACAAATCACCCCGTGAGTGACAGGTGAACAGCCCATTTCAGGTCACCACTCTTGTTTTATATTGAAGCAACAACACAGAATATTTTACGGTTAATCCACACAATTATCCACAGTTTCCGTCCGGGTTCCACGGGGAGCCCTTCCAATTAGAGCGAGTGGGCCTGAGGCTGGAGTCTTGACTGCACCGTGACCACACATGCGCAAAGCGGTTTTGCAGCTATGCACCTGGGGGCGCGCACAGAAAAAAGGCCATATCACCGCATTTCACCATCACATCGCCCTCCAGCTATGTCTGCCACCCCGCCGCACGCTGCTTATCCTCCACTCATTTCTCACCCTGTGATATGTGTGGCCTTCTCAAGCCGACAAAACACACACACACACACACACACGCACGCACGCACACATTCAGACACACACACACAACCTCTCCTGAATGCGAATGCGCGCCAACTAAAATGTTGGCTCGTTTTGTGAGTGTGGCGAAAGGCAAGACCTGCGCTTTTTTTTTCCCACACCACATGAGGTTAGCCTACTGGTCTACTTGTCATTCAAACAGTGGCTCACAGCCTTCTCGCCATGTAACATTTACGGCTCGGGTGCAGCCGGCTCCTTTGCCAAACAACCGAATGGCTCCATCATTTCATCAGAAAGAACATTCTGGACTTTCAGTTATTTATTGCCAGCTGACAATAAGGAAAGGAGCAGATCAGTCATTCATTTTTATATTCATAACAACGTTGGTACAATAATCAAAACAAAAGCGGCTGCTCCTACAGGTTGGGACAAAAGTGGCGAGACTGCACAGAGTATGACTAATTTTAGAAATTTGAAGATGACTACCATTCACAAGGGGAATGGTGGAGTAAGTAACGACAATCTTACTGTGATTATCTACAATGATAATCATCATACAGTACAGTAAAAAAAAAAAAAAAAAAAAAAGACCTGAAGTTTGTCAAGAACTAGCCAAGGAGACTGACTCCATCTTCATTAAAACTTATTTCAGTGCAGGGGTGTTGGTAGTGTAGTGGTTCACCTTGTCCAGGCGTTGGAATGTATTACATTTCCACTGAAACCAAGTACTACATAGTTTAAACCCTAAAAAAAAAAAACCCAGAAAGACGCTTAGAAAGAAAAGAAAAAAAATGGGATGGGATTAAAAAAAAAAAAAAAAGATCATGCAGAATACATACAACAACAAGCTATTTTTAAATGGTCCTGAAACAGTTGAACTTTACAATGGCAAAGGTTTGACAGTTTAAATCTTGAGCGCATGAATTCCATCCCCATGATTAATTCATTCATTCTTCATGTCAACAAAAGGAAGGCCAAAAGAGCCTCATGGGGTGGATTCAACCAACAGCAGTCCCAACTGTTCATACGGACACACAAAGATGAAAGAAAGACAACCTGCCAAAGATGCTACCAATGAGCCTCTGTATTTGAGTCATTGAGTCTCTGTAGTTTCATATTTGTACAAGTGGGCTGATTAAAAAAAAAAAAAAGACTAAAACTTTAAAATGGGCCTTGAGCAAGAAGAGCCAAAAAGCTCCAGTTTCCGTGACGGATCAAGATTCTTAGAAGTTTACTGCTGATGAAGAATTCTAAATGGAGCTTCTAAGGAGAGCGCTGAAGCGAGGACGGGACGGAAATGATGCAACACAAGCAATAGTCTGAGGATTCCGACTAAATGTTGCAGCAAAAGTGAAACCCAACAAAGCCCGTAGCGGACAGAGGCTAACGAAAACACTTTGATCAAGGAGAGCCGCTGCCTCGCCGAGCGCCAGAAGTAGGATTTGCCAGAATAAAAACTGGTCGTTTTTTACTTGCCTGCCTCTCCGACGGACACCTCGACGGGTTCAGAGGGAGGACTCTCGCCCACGATGTTGTAGCTGGTCATGACGATTTGGTAGCGCTTAAACTTCTTCAATTCTGGAAATGGAACACCAAATAATAACCTTGCCTGAATGTTTGAATTTTTATTAATTTTTTTGGTGGCTTTCGACAATTCAGAAAAAACAGAGCCAACTTGCCCATTCGGCAAATGCTAAGGGCGCCGCCATGGATTCCAGGTGGCGCCGCAAAGTAGGGAGAAGAAAAAAAAAGTATCTTCACAACAATTATATTGAATCTAGTCAAGACTATTAAGTCTCAAAATGAAAATGCAAACAAAATGTACGTTTAGTTCACAGAATATAACTACAAATGATCAAATGACTTCCCCCTAGGACCCAATCAAAACTGATTTTTTTTTTTTAGAATGATGTCGAATTCAGTATTTGGCAGAGCAAAATTCCGATAACTGATTGATAATCAATTAAAGACAAATAAACGTTTCTGGGCCCTTAACTTTACAATTGTTTGTAATTTCATTCAAATTCTGTACAGTATGGCGTTTGGACTCCTTTTCGATAATGCCAGCCAGAAGCGCTTTGCAATTGTTGTGCTTCGCTCGGCAGAGGGCAGCAATCTTACCACGCCATCATCCCAGACTGCATTGCGCACGTGAAAGCATGGCGGCCCATATGTAAATAAACTGTCTACAAAGTGTATTAAAATAGAGACTCTTAAAAAAAAAAACATTGCTGATATTAAAATCCAATAGAGTAATTCTCTGTGTTCATCAAGTCAGATATTTTCATGATCAAGCGATATGACTTACGTGTCAACTCGAACTCTGTCACTGAGGAGCTGCTGACTGTCTTGAAGGGGCTCTTGGCTTCGGGGGAGAAAGATAGGTTGATAAACGCGAAGGTTGATAAATGGCTTCTGTAATTATTTTACATTTATCAACAACAACATGACTGCCATGGAGAGGCAGACATTTGATAGCTTTTAATTTTGAAGCAATGAAGGATTTTCTACCTGGTATTTGTTGCTTCAATTCATTCATTCTCCTTAAAATTGGTTGAGTCAAATCGATTGTTTTTTATGTGTATTTGTTTTGGATTCATTTATCTCTCTTTTTGGGAAACTATGCTCCATTATTAGCTTAAAAGCTATTCAATGTTTTGTATAAAGGAAGTATATTGAAGTAGGTTGAGGAGTTTCATTTTGACATAAGTACTGTTCTACCTTCTTGTGGCACCTGTAGGCAACTACAAATTACAATTTGGGGGAAGGCGTCAATCGATTGTAGTTTTTTCGCAAGTCAGGGCTCCGTCCCGTTGCCCCTCAAATTCACTGTATCTCAATTCGCAATGAAATGCCCCATCAGTCCTTTTTAAAAAATTAAACGTAATCCCCTGAGCACTAAAGTTCACCCGCCCCTAGTCTACATTTTCTTTCACACCGAATCATCTATTGGCCATTGCAAATGTTTATTTCATGGATGTAAAACGTGCTTGTGGCAGAAAAATGTCCCCACAATGTGGCGAGTATTTTTATGAATTATTGCCATACAGTCACGATGCAAATGTTGTGTTATGTTGCATGTTTAATAGGGACCAAACTACACAATAAGACCACTGCGCAATTAAATGGCAAGGCGCCACCTCCAACTGAACTTATGTTTATTATGATTTTTTTATGAAGATGTGTGCGCGTGGCGACATACTTGTAATGTGGCTGTCTGTAGCACTTTTGCTTCCCTGGACCTCATCAGCAGAGAAAGACGAGTTGAACGACAGCTCTCTGTAATACAGCCGGTAGCCCGTCAGCAACCCGTTGATGCGTTCGGCGCTTGGCCCCTGGGGAAACACGCAAATGAATTCAGTCATTTATTTCCGAACACGTAAATTCTGGCGTTTCATCTTCCAGGAGTGCTGACTGACAGAAAAAAAAAGACAACTTTTAAAGGGCGCAGAGCTGGAAGTGGGTAGTAAAAGATGATGAAATCGCTGGCGACTTTGTTTTCACAGCCTTCTGCTTTTGCCATTAAGCCACAAGGAGAAAACACTACACACTGTGTTACAACACCTCGGACTGCCCGTCTGCCCTTTCTACCGGCTCGTCCATCCCTTTCAATTGTCACTTTGGTCTGACGGTGCTGAATAATGTATTAAACGCAAACACACATTCAGCAGTGCTTTTCTCACCCTGGTGAATTATTAACATGTATTTGGACTGCACTTCGAATGTGTGAATGTCTGAAGAATGTCAGGGGAGCAGAAAATAGTCAGCTACGGTAATGGGCAGTTAGCATAAAAGGCTGCAACATGTGATCAGATAATGTCTCGGTGGAGCATCAGGGCCATATATTCTTTGCAGTCCCTGTTCCAAATACACACGTGGACAAAGAGCCCTCTGTTAATCAAAGAAAGTGGTGACAGAAATAACTTGAATCCGTCTAAATATTTTTTTAAAATATTGAAAATACATTAAATTGTGGTGACTCATGGCCATGTCAGTCAGAAGACTTTGTATATCGCATTCCACATGCTTGCCCTATGCAAGATCTCTTCTTGTAAAAAAAAAAAAAAAAAACGACTACAAATATTGAGTTTTTATTAGCGTAGTAAAGAAAATATTGCCACCGCATTTACCTTCCACCGGATGAGGACGGAGGTCGTCGTCGATGGTTTGACAGAGAGGATCTCAGGAGGCTCATCAGGAACTGAAAAACAGAATAAGGGCGCTGTTAATAAATATCGACAAGCTTCATAGATTAGGATCATAGTTCTGCACTGTTATGTTGGTATTTTTAAAGTCAAATTTTTCATATAGTCAAAGGGGGAGTTTTTGTTATCATTAGCATATTCGATGTCAGTGACTTCTAAGACATTGACTTGAACGAAATGCAATTTTGATCGTAATACTACATTCCATTTCATTTTTTTGTATTCATATGTTGATTTCATTAGAAATATTCAAAAATAAGAAAAAATGGTTCCTTACATCCTAGTTGAATTTGGCAATAAAAAAATACATTTTAAGAAGGGAATAGCATCAAATACAAAAGAATGTGAATATTGTCTTGTCACTGTATGCTACAGTTGCTGTGAAACTGGGCTGCAACTCTGGGTTTGTATTTCAAAAGTGAAAATTAAAAAATAGAATAACGTAAAAGTGTACATGAGGGATATTCATATGTAAACTCACGACCATCAGGCCTTTTTATTTGTTGAATGGCTAAACATGGAAAATCCCTTTACATTTAGATCATTCGATACTCTGCATGAGTACAATTTTATACTTTTTGTAAAAATGTACAAAATTTCCTGACAATGGCGTTGTTATTTGATTTTATTTTAATATGACGGCAATTGAAAGATGATAACTTTAACCCTTTGAGGGACAGAGGTCACTACAGCGGACAGCCTATTATGTTATCAGGTTACGGGTTATCATTGGTGCATGAAAGGGTTCATACGGCAAGACTCAATTCAATACGTGACGCTCGCTGTTGTGTTTTGGGGAGCCCCCGTCACTAAGTTGAAAGCGCCACACTTTGTATGGCAACACTTTGTATGGCAACACTTTCGATTTCAACTTTGGCTCAGTCGCAGTCAAGGTAATTACAGTCACCTGCTGTAACAGCCGCTATTATCTTCATGAATGCACAAAAACAGGAGGATTTATTTTTTTTCCTCATTGAAACAGCTGGCGATTGACGGGGGGCACTGTTTGTGGAAATACTGTCTCTCTTAAATCCCTTTCATGGTTTAGGGATGGGGGCGAAATAAATCCGGGAAATTCTTGTCGCCTGCCATTGTCCGGCTTCTCACCGTCTTGTAAGGTCGTGACCGCATCCGTCTCTTTACTGAGGACGCTGCTTCCAATGTCGTTGGTGGCCACCATTCGCAGCCTGTATGAGGTGAAGGGCTTCAATCTGCACAAACACACACACAGCGCACCCACAGGTCCTATTTCTTTTGAAGTTCTCAATTCCCATCCACAATCTGCTCCCCCCGTAAAAATACCGTGAAAGGAAAAATAAAAAAAATTACAAAAGGTACAGATTTCAGCAATGGGTTAGGAAGGTTTCACCAGGGAGGAGCAAAGGACACGTTTACCAAGTTCAGTTCACCGAGTAAAGCTTAGGAACGAATTTAGTTCATAATTGAATGTGCCACTGTAATCTTTTGCTTGGGGTGGCTTCCGGATCGAAAATTGCAGTCAGGTCTGCTGCGTCTGCGTCAACTCAATCCCCCTTGCCCTTTGTGTGTGTGTGTGTGGTTATGCAGGTGTATAATTGCAGGATTGGAGCCAGCCAGCAGGTCCATCTCATCCCCCAAATTAGCAGCGAGCTGTTCTCGGACACCAGCACGCTGACAGATTGTCAACATTTTTTGTTCAACCTGCCTCCTGCTTCATTCCTGGTCATTTGCACTTCTGCCTCAGATCCTGTTCCAGTGCCGCCTGGTCCCTGCGTCCAAATTTCGCTGACCTGCTTGCTGCGAGGAGACTTTCCCTTACAGGCAGAGCCATTTTCAGCACAAAACAAACAAAAAAAGAATTCCGTCTCATGTCCTTCTGCTTGATATTTCGGATCTGGTGAAATGACCACCATTGGCCGCTCTCCGGCTAAGTTCCTGCCACTGTCATACCACTCTTGTCCAACGCACTCAAAATACACGCAGGAACAAATTTACATCGAAAGCAACGTTTAGAATTACGGAGGATGAAGAGATTGTTGTCATTATGCTTCTGAGATAAGATTAGGATGAATGAGCCGTCGATTGCCGTTTGCAAAACAGCGTCGTCAATCTGATTGGCTGTTTGCAATCAGTGCCTGATATAGAAGTCCCGTATTTTCCACACTAAAAGGCGCACTGGATTATGAGGCGCAACTTCAATGAATGACCTATTTTGTCATTTTTTACATACATTGGGCGCACCGCATTATAAAATAATCTACAATGCATCCACTACGCTCAAGGAAACACCAACAGAAATAACGATCGGATGTCAGTAAAACTTATTTCATAAAGCAGCGACACAGTTCACTGAACCAACAGCAAGTTATAACATTGACTCGTTAACGTTGAACTCTCTTGCCGCTGCTCTATTTCCGTGTTCAACTGCGTAACCGATCGCCTTAAGTTTGAACTCTGCGTTGTCAGCATGTCTCGAGCAAGGAGACATTTTGGGGTCGAAATATTACCGTAATGACCATACACAAGGCGCATCGGATTTTAAGGTGCGCTGTGAGCTTTTAAGATGGAAGGCTTTTAGGTGCGCCTTTTAGTGCAGAAAATACGGTCGACTAAGAGACAGTAAACAAAAGCGAAACGACAACAAAAAAAGACATTATCCAATAAATCAAGCTTAGAAAAAGGTTACTTTTTACATGATCCCGCTTATATTTTGAGTGTGCTGGATGAGGCTCTGCATATGTGTGGCTTTTATTTCATAAAACCCTGACTGTGGATGATATGATAAACAATGACTTCTCAGCCATTTCAGCTGTGCAGTCAAGGTACACGTCACAGTTTTGGAGTTGTGAGGTTACATTAACATGCATAAGTGTGTGAGGGTTAAAAAAAAAAGTGCAAGTCGCATCTTCGTGGACTTGTGCGTACCTCTCAACGGTCCAGGCAGTCAGGTTGTGCGGGATGTCCGCCGTATTGGTGATCCAGTCGCCATCCGGCAGCTCTTTGATTTGCACGGTCAAGTACCTCACGGGGGAGGAGCCTGAGCTACCAGTCACCCAGTGAAGGCGGAGCCGACGCGCTTCC
This sequence comes from Hippocampus guttulatus, assembly GCF_054856545.1. NCBI lineage: Eukaryota > Metazoa > Chordata > Actinopteri > Syngnathiformes > Syngnathidae > Hippocampus > Hippocampus guttulatus. The sequence goes on along the minus strand of NC_141269.1, from coordinate 6,334,541 downwards.
ACGCTATCCTGAGGAACTGACAACTTCCTGGGCGGCTGGGGACGCTCTGCATACACGAAGGAGGAATTAGATAGGGAAGCATAAGAGAGAAATTCCGATGATCCATTTTTTTCTTATGTGTCCCGATGTTCCTTTTAGCAGATACGTATGACAGCGTTTGCATCCAATTTTACGCGATCGCTTTTTCACTTACGTACGTGAGTGAAAATGAATCGGGGAAACAGTCAAGTCTCATTTTATTCCTTCTAATCGTCCAATGATGTTTGCATTGTGTGGAAATTTTGTTTGCTTGGCTTCCCAATGTTAAATGCATCATGATACTCATCATTCGAGAGTATGCAAGAGGCGGGTATGGATAACGACGTGAAATTTGGTACCGAGTTCCACTTTCCTGGGACGACTCATTGTAGTTTCTTATGAAAGTATGACAGGGGGGGGGGCATTGATACACACACCTTATTCCTTATTTCCATGTAAGGATGAAGTACGCTGAGTGATAACCTTAACGGTAGCCCGTTTCAAATGAGTCATTCACGGAAGACGACGGCGCATTCATCCGCTTATAAATTGCAGACGGATTGGTTTGCAGCGTTCTAAATTCTGCGATGATTCATACTCCCGTCAAGTGCAAGGCGTGCGGATACATTTTCATCACTTGCCCACCCGGGTGACGGTCGCGCGTCAGAACTGATGAAATAAAACAAGACATAACAGCTGGCGCCTCACCGGTGAAGAACTGCATTAGCATGAGTCAGTGTCTCTGCTATTCAATTAGAAAGGTGGCATTTGAACGTTAGCATCGGAAGTAGCTCGTACTTTAGATGACGGGATGTGTGTTGAAGATGCATAAAAAACACACACGCACACACACACAGCTTAAGCGAGCGTGGCTGTCTAATTTCAGGTCTCTGGGGATATTGACTAGGTGTGGAAATAAAAGTGTTATTGATTCACTCCCAAGTATAATTAATGTGCACGTGCATGCATCGAGGCAAGCATGGCCGCACACGCCGGCTTGGTCGTCGCCATTCATCCTTATCGCAAGTAATTAAGACAAATTGGATTGCTCTCCTTCTTGCCTTTTATCTTTTCTCATCAGTCCCTTTCAAAAGATTCGACAACAGTAGAAGCTCTAACGTTGAATTGTCCCCCACAGGGTAGAATTCAGAAATTCGGATAAAAAGCTTTAAAAGAAATTTGACTGACTTTTTTTTTTTTTTTGCTAGCTATGTTACGCGAGACAATCAAACATTATGTAGCATCCAAATGTTTGTACGCATCCATCCATCCATTTTCTGATTCGTTTAGCCTCACAAGTGTCACGGGGCGTGCAACAAGCCTATCCCAGCTGTCCTCTGGCGGTAAGCGGGGGGACACCCGGAACTGGTTGCCAGCCAATCACAGGGATACACATACACACATAGACAAACAACCATCCGCACTCACACCTAGGGACAATTGGGAGTGTTCCATACATCTGCCACGCATGTTTTTGGAATGTGGGAGGAAATCGGAGTACCCGCAGAAAAACCATGCAGGCACGGGGAGAGCATGCAAACTTCATACAGGAAGGCCAGAGCCGGAATCGAACCCTGCACCTTTGCAGTATGAGGCCCATGTGCTAACAGTTTGGGCGCATTTTACCCCAAAATACCTGATACAATGCAAAATCCCTTTCATGGGACACAAAAGCATTGGAAGTGGTTGATGCGGTGAGCAATAAAGCAGAATGTCAGAAGGGATTCGAACATCATTAGCCTACCGCACAGGTATTTGCTTACTATTAAAACGTTTGTTGCCAATTGTTTTTTAACCTCTCTGCTACGAACATTAACTTCTGTTGCACAAAGCGAGGCATATTTTATGGTACAACTCTTGACACACATACACACACGTACAATCAAAGAGCCTATTCCGTTTTTAGGGGATTAATTTGGCCTGTTTGCCATCATCTGAAAGAATTCTCAATGAGGCTGTTCAAAATGGGCCGGAATGTTAGTGAAGTGGAACAGCCGAGCTATGAATGGCGGACCTGAGAAAAGCAGATAGTGATGCTCTGTATGCGCGTGTGCGTGTGTGTGTGCGCATATTTCTGTATGACATTTGAGCCAATTAAAGTGTACGAGAGAGGCTCGTAAGGCTGGATATGTGACATTATTACTTAACGGTTGCATATTAAGATAATCAACATGATAAGCCTTTAATGTTGTTCTTCAAAGTTACCGCTTTACTAATATGTCTACTCAAATGACATTGAATCTATGAGGAAAAGTAGTGATTAAAAATGTTTCGCCTATGTAGACATTTACAGTACTATTTTAAACAAGATTTTACCATAAGCTAATTGCTTATGCAGCTAGCTGATATGACGATTAGCATTTAGCAATGCTGGGAGGCAGTCATGCTAATCAGTAGTTCACCGTGCTGTCCCCAGGTTTTGTTCTTTTTCTTTTCTTTTTTTTGGGGACTTCTTTAGGAGCTGGACGTGAAAGACACACAAACTTTCTTTGTACATCGCATTAATAACAGACACTTATTACTTCAGTAGAAGGGAACTCTTACAGAAAATAGTAAAATGTGTTAAATATCGACGCATGCTTTGAGTGGGTAGAAAGTAGCTCCGTCTGGTCGACAATTGTGAAAAATACAAATTGAAAGCCACTGGTCCAATTTGAAATCTTGATAGCAGTGTGGATTTTAATTAAAATGTGTGGGATCAACAACGGCATTGTCAATGGGACACCATTTGTCTTGGTTTTTGTGTAGCTTTGGCACGTTGGGCTAGTTAAAGGTACAGCGATGAGAATTCCAAAAGCAAATTAAAATGAATGCCATTTAAGACAGTCACAACAGCTGAAAATAATAGCAAAAATGTCCCTATGATGCGTTCAGGGACAATTACCTCAGTCCTGGGTGGAAATAGGTGGTTGAATGTTACAGAGCTGGAAAACAAGACGTCGTTGCCGGTGTGGCCAATTTAAGCTAATAGCGTAGTTGGGTCTCTGATGCATGTAACCTGATGCATGTCGCGGCTGATGTTCAAGCCGGTTGGTATTTTTGAAATGATATGAATTAGAGCAGCTTCAAACGAGGGCGTCGCCTCCGGCAGATTGGGCGCTTTACATGTTGATGACGTGTGTGCTGCCTCATTTTCGTGCCTCTGTGAATATTGTTTCATTTTCCCATGTAACATTTTAATTGCACACTTATTCCATTGCCGACAAGCGACTTTCTTTGCCATGAATTTAACATGAGATGAGATGATGTGCCGTAAACACACGTCAACGAGTAATAGGATTTTGCAGGCGAATGCGTGCTTTCATTCTGACATTTCTATTTTTACATACCGGTACTTTTTTTCATATACATAAAGGATTTTTAGAAAGAAATAACATTCGGAAGCTGAGATGGTGACATGATTTCCATTAGGCTCCCTTTTTTTAAGCTTTTCTCTTCCTCAGGGAGATACGGTTTTATTATATGCCACAAAAAAGACCTTGTCAAGGTCTAGCAAGCGTTTAAATATGCTGACACTGCATTCAACAGAATAAACCAAGTAGATTCAACAAGTGAGAACTTTCACGGGCAACACAATTGATGAGCAGTTAAGCAGGTCTACCTCACAATTCATGAATTCCATATTTGAATCTCGATGTAATCTGGGCCTGTTCAATTGAACGCACCGCTAATAAACGGGTCGTGACTTATTTAATTAAACACAAGCTTAACTCTGTCTTCTGCTATCTAATGGAAGAACATGTCATTGTTCTGCCTATCACTGTACGTCACCGGCATAGATTGATTGTGTGGTTCTACTTTTTAAAACAAAACAAAAACAATCTAACAATTTCGGTGAAATTGGATCATTTCCGGCGTCAGCCCCTGATAATGTCTAAAGTGTGCCAAGGAACCCTGGCTGGAAATCATTGCTGTAATACAAATCTGTTGCATTAACCTGGGACTGGGAGGTTGCATAAGACGGATGGATGAACTATTCATTGAGATATTTCAACCTGTCTCTCAGTTCATCAGTAGGGCACAAATAGGAATCGCTCTTTGCTGAGGATAAAAAATATACATATGCCTGGAGTACTGTTATTTTGTTTGTCTATATGTGTTGCCGCACCATTTTTTCACGTCCAGTGCTTGTATTGCGTTTTTTTTAAATGCTTCATTTTTTAAAAAAGTTTTGATTAGATTTAGTATTAGTATCCATTTTTTGTGTGACATATACAGTATATGGAATATTTGTTGAGTGCAAGACAAGAACAAGGTCACCGTGTTGCGTTCAAGTAAACGAATATTCCCAAACAACTTCTCAATCTTTCTTCTTCTGTACAGCCGAACACAAGTAAAGGTTGACAAAGATGAAAAGAAAGGACGTTTTCGGTGTCGTTATAGTTAGTTTTTATAAATGCTAAATGTTGTTTCAGTTCGCTTCCATCTTTTTAAAAGCCCTCTCATTTTCATTTGATTTCAACATGAGTTGTAGTTATTTCTTTCGTTTTCGTGACCTACAAAAACGTTGACATCCTACCATCGTTATTTGAGGTTTATTCTTTTTTTTCGCGTAGCATGTTTCAATGTTGTCAACTTTTACCTCTTCGCTCTGTGGTGACCACCAAGGCGACCTGTTCCTGGCCCCAGCCCACGGCAGTGCGAGCCACCAACCGGAACACGTAGGTCTGCTCCGGGGTGAGCCCGGTGACGGTGAACTGGCGTCCGTTGGAACCCACCTCCACCGTGGTCCACTGCTGACTGTCCCTGCGCTCCAGTCGGTAGGCGATCTGGTAGCCTAGAGGGAAACAAAAAGAACGGAGATGAACACTCCAACGTGTTTGTGTCTCTCGTCACATGTTCTGCGCGTTCTTGGGAAAATCGACAAGCGGTGAAACTGGACAACATTATAGCTGTGTTGAGAAACAAGGCCAGGCTACTCACACTCTGACATGCTCATACACACGTACAACCTCTCATCCTTACCCTTGGCTGGGAATCACTGGGTACATGCTCTCCCTATCTTATGTGCAGCAGGCCATGTAATAACGCTAACACCTCTCAACATGTATATATTGCGTGCACGCGCACGCGCACACGCACGCACACACAGCGCAGACGAACACAAGTCCATTTTTCCGCAGGCCACCCACAAAAGCATGTCAGAGGAGCAATACACTGTCACGCTAAGTAGTCAAATGAATCAAAAACGGCTGCAACTTGTCCTGGGAGGAGTAACGGGGTCCTCGGTTTACAGTGAGTCTGGCATCTACTGTTTCCAATGCTGGGGAGAGAAGCCTAAAGTGTGTCTTCGAGTTCAAATTTCTTTTACGTCTCAAAATCCGGTCCTCGAGGGTCGCTATCCTGCATGTTTTAGATGTCTCTTTCCTCCAACACACCTGATTTGACCTAAAATGATTTTGTTATTTTGACTTCACGATGGCGCCGCGAGAGTGACTGCCTTTACAGCAGCTCCTATATTTTGTTGTTGTTCTTCCTTTCATAACTTTGCTGTTGTGAATTGGGAATTTCTCCGTTGTGAGACTAATAAATGTTTTCTTATCTTATCTTAATGGAACATGAGTCGTCAAATTCCGAACCGTCTGACCTCAGGAGTCTAAATGTAAATACATATTTGACAATATTTTAATCCTTATATGCACCCTGTAACCTGATAACATGATACGCTGCCCACTGTAGTGACCGCTGTCCCTGAAAGGGTTAAACCATTCTTTTTTGGAGGGGGGGGGGGGTTTGAGAAAAATAACAGTTCACTCAACAAGAAATAGAACACACATCTTGTTTTTGGATTGAGTTGGAACGTGTCAAACAATGGCGCTGATTTTTAAAAAAAAGATGCAATATGAGCTAATACTTTTTCCTGTGAGCATTTCTCCAAGTACATAACCTTTTGCTAAAAATCGGACTAAATTCTCGTGAGAACACGCTCAGCGCCGGATACGACTGCTTTACAGTAAAACTGTTTTGATGATAATCTGCTGACGGGCACCTAATCCGTTTGCGTTTTGTGATCATTTTATCAGATAGTCCGATTGTTTGCTCAATGTAAGCGGCGAGCGAGGCAGATTAGCGGATAACGGCGAGATGGCAAAATCCGGCGGCATCAAAACAATCGCTTTCGGAGCTCGCAGTTTGGCACGGGATATCTCCGGGACGTCCCCGCTGATGAGATTCACGTGGATAAATCACCATTACAAAAGGGGACTCTTGTCTTTTTTGTAAAAAGCCCCTCTTGGGTTTTTATTTTTATTTTTTTCTGCCAACGGGAAAGATGCAGCGCATAAATATTTAACGCAGCCCGCTGGCTTTTGGCAAAAATGTGTCTATGGCGACGCTAGCGGCTCAGCGTGCTTGGCTGCGCGTGTATAGTTCATAAAATACTCATAAGCGCTGCAAGTTAACAAGCTTGTGGGGGTATTTTTAACATCTTTCGACGTCGTGCTTCAAAGAACATACAGATGTCTTGGAGCGGACACATTGAAAATAGCTTGTATCGTATGAGCTGTATTTACAGTCTCTTCTCCCTCCCCAAAAAATTGACCCACAGTGTCAAACAAAGCAGGAGTCGCACGAGTTCAAAAATAACGATTTAATTGCAGAAGTACAGCTTTACAATTTAAAGATTAAAGTATATTGTTCAATTAAGAAATCTTGAAAACGTTACTTTTCTTCTTGTTTTTTTTCTTTTTAATGTAAAGTAGGTTGTGCCTGAACTAATAATTTAACTAAATTCGCCACATTTAGTTTTGTTTAAATTGAAAATTAATTTTGTCTTTTTTTTTTGTTTAGATTTTTTCTTCTGGGCTTCAGTTTATGAGTGATAGACTTGCAAAAATAGGCCCCTGACACATATAGTAGTGTACGACGTACGAGGGCTAAAAATGATTTTCGGTTTTTATGTGCTCAAATAATAACGTAACAATTCAATTCAGTTTCATTCTAATATAGCTAGCTAAGTAGCATTAGTAGTTTTTGTTCTTTTTGTTCCAATAATTACACTCTGTTGTGTGTGTATGTGTGTGTGCAATTCTCGTAGTCTTCTGAGAACAGATTTTTTTTAAGACATAACCCCCCCACTCCAAAAAAAACAACAACCTGGTGCTGGGAGAGAAAGAAAAAGTCACAAAAGTGCAACGACTCCAGATACGCCAGCAAAAAAAAAACAAATTAACACTCCATCTGCAAAATGGATTCTCAGTAGCCACCTTTGTACAACCTTTTTTTTTTATTTATGAGAATCTTTCAGGTAATCAGTGCACAGTTGTTCCTTTTTTCCCTTTACTGTATCAAAATCAAAGCCTTCCAATCAAGGTTCATTGCCAACAAAGATTTTTTTGCATACCATTACACCCTTTGTACATAATATCGTCTTTCCTCAAGTAGCGGTGAAGACCAAGCACCCGTCAAGTGTTTGAGGCATGCTGTCAACACCGCCTCTCCAAATTATTATGCAAATGATGTTTTCCCCCGATTTTTATAAATAGTCTATGCAAATGGCACTCAGCATCATTTTCAAGTCATCAACTGTTAAGAGAATAACTGGAATGTTTTTTTTTTAAAACAAACCTCCCAATCATAAAAGTATTTCTCCACCCCCTTCCCCCCAAAAATAAATAAAAACATTCTTTTTGTCCAAGCGGGCTGTTCAAATGAAGCGCATGAGGTGTTTCAAGACATTTTCTCGGTTGTAAAGAACATCAAACTGTCATTTGTTGGATTTGCAGCATGAGGAGGGTTACATTTGCTGAAAGGAAAAGCCATTTCAATTAAAAACATCTTAACAGGTAACAAGTTAATGTTCATCAATTCAACTTGGGAGGTTTTTTTTTTGCAGATTCTCCGCTTCTCTATTCCTCCCTATCTTCCTTGCTCTTAAATCAAAGGTCCAATGTTAAAACAGAACTTGACCGGTGAAGAAGTCTCGGATTGAAACTGCTTTTGATTTCCGCAAACGCGACCTCTGAATGCTGGAAAAAAAATTGCATCATAATTTGGAACGCAGTGTAGCAGATGGCGAATAATTCCCATTGAGCTTTTCCCACCTGATGAAACTCAGAAAATGGCATCATTGCTCTGATGCGTCTTATGTTCCTGAAATCCTGAACTTAAAACCCCCCAAAAAACCGTAGACTTGATAATCTACTGAGCGAACTGGAGATCAGTTCCCAAATTCTGTGCTCGCGTGATCGAGGACACACCTCAGACTACAGGAAAATCTTTCAGGTTCATTTTGTAAAATAATCTGATGACCTTTGAACTTCACATACTCTCCCGCACCGTGCTCTCTCTCGCTTGCTGTCACCCTTCAAACCACCTCCAAGTTCTCTTACACCCTAGGTGCTGTCAGGTTTAGTTGCTGGCACTCCCGTTTTACTACCGTCAGCTAAATTTCTCATTCTTACTGTGACTGCCATGGCAAATATTTCCACATCTCACCGTACATCCAGCGCGATGCATGTTTTCTCATCGTCTCTTGACGACTTGCTTTTTGTCCAAGATGGACTAACATGGGGCAAAACTGTAAATGTAGCTCTACAGCGTGACTGACCACTCCCTCGTGACATCAATGTGGAAACTAAACGATGCAATTCTGGTGAGTGATGTCACTGAGCCCACTTTTTTTTTTTTACATTTTATTTCAGCTCCCATCTTAACCCTTTCATGAACCCTGTAATCTGATAACATGATAAGATGTCCACTGTAGTAACCGTTGTCCCTCAAAGGGTTAAGGAATAATTCATTGCAATTTTAGGAAAAAAGCGTGTTGTCGTTCTTCTGTAGTTTTCCTATTCGGCTGGTCGATGTTACACATCCAGCGAGTCGTTTTCCAAATAATGATTAGGCTGCTCCTTCCCTGTGCGTGGGTGTGTGTGTTTCATACCTAATATGATGCCGTTGGGGTTTGCGGGAGGCTCCCACACTACCCTGGCTGATGACAGGCGGACCTCTGGGAACACCACCCTGACAGGGGGTCCTGGGACTAAAGGGGGGAGAAAAACAGAAATGGGAGTTGGCAGCCGAGCGGACCTCGAATAATATAAAAAGAGTCGCAGAGCATCGCAACATCAAGCACTTACATTAAATGCGTGACACTATATGAGAAGCCGCGAGGATGCTTCTGCCCTTAACACACACACGCACACACATACACACACACACGCACACACACATGCACGCGCAGGCACACAAACTGCATAGAGTGTCTTATAAATTTTTTAGACGTGCCTTGAACGATGCAAAAAATAGAAAATGTAATTTTCTATTAACCTCCCCGCATCTGCCTTCGAACCTGATAGAAGTACATGTTCCACACCATCAAATACATGTCATTGCGACTCACGCGCCCATGTGCCCCTTCGCGCACACACACACACGCACACACACACACACGCACACACACACACACACACACACACGCACACACACACACACACACACACACACACACACGCACGAGTGCACAATGCAGGTTCATTATACTTTGACAAATTGACTTGTTCAGGTTCCACCCTGAAATGAGAAAAACTTTTCAAATGTGACAGTGCTCAGCGATGTGTGCGTGCGTGTGTTTTATTAAGGGCAGTGGGGGTTGCCGCGGTGGTTACAACCCCAGCTGGCTGCGTCTTCCAACATGAACGCCCCAAAACGTGCCAGCCCCACGACGCTTAACAAATGAACTGCATATGAAGCACCCTCATGACACTACGTGCGCAAAATAGAGCGACTACTCTTCTCGCTCGACTTTCGACGAGACGTTGGAGGGTGCCTGAGGTGCATCCAATCATGCCTTAATAGGACAGGAACAGGGCATTCCCCAAACTGTTCTCACAAAGTCAGAAGCACAGCGTACCGTACGTCCAACAATGGCTTTTATAGTCGTCGTTTCAAATGTACTTGTGGCTAAAATGCGAAGTGTGGAGAGCCTCTGTCATCTAGATGCATGAATGCAGTCTTATCAATGGGGTGTCATTGCCAATAGCATCATTTTTGCCTTTTTACTTCTCGCTCTTGGTAATATTATAATTAAGCTTGACATGATCAGGATTTTTGGGGCTGATCACCGATCGGCTAGTTTCTATCTGTCGGCTAAGGGGTTGCTGTAAGCCCTGTCAGAAATCGGTATAGTTCAAGTTAAGCCCCTCCAGCATTTTATTTGCTATTCTAAAATATATTTCTAAATTGTTTTCTCAGTCCCCCCTATGTATCGGTTGAGCCCCATTTCAGGCCCGGGAGGGAAAAAAAATCCTGGAGAAGTGCCTGCATTTTATATCCGCTTGGCAGGTTGTAGCACTTGAAATAAACTTGTGTACAGTTTAGTGAGCATTAACAGAAGTATTCTCGAGCATGTTTAGCAATCTTTGCAATGCCCCAAGGAAGGAAAGTATGGGGGCGGGGAGAACAAGTTGTGTGATTTGAATATCAAATATTTATTCGTAAATAAATGAGCGGAACTTGATTTTCAAGTAACAGCATAGCTGCTTTTAAACCATGCAACAGCAAAAAAACAAAAACAAAAAACAACAACTAAATGCTCTAGTTGGAACTTTTTCAAAGTTATTTTTTATAAAGAACTTGTGCACCGATGAGTCATAACTCCTGCGTTGCAGGATGAAGTGACGTGGGACGCTGACATATTGTATTGATGGGCATGGAACTTGAGCATGTTTAAAGACAGTGAGGGTGTTCTGAAGCGGGATTGTCACATTAAATGACAGTAGCAGACAATATCTTTATTCGTTTCACGAAAATAATTTAAATAACTTTAAACCTGTAGAATTGTGGTTAACAGAGTCACACTTTTTGAAGACGCGTGGGGGGGGGGGGGGGGGGTGGCGGCGAGGGAGAAACACAAAACAAAAACACTCGCCGATGATTGATAATGTTTCCTACCGTCTTCTTTGGTTTTTAGTAGCATGGGGCTGCTGGGGGGTCCGTCACCCATTCTTGTGTAGGCCAGCACTTGCAGCGCGTATATCGTGTACTTCCGCAGCGCGCCGACAAGCAGCGACGCATTCCTCTCCCCTTCTGCCAAAAGAACGCTGGGGGGACGTTCGGACTCTTTCTCAGAGTACAACACCTGCATACACACACAGACACACGCATGCACACACACACACACACAAACGCACACGGCACAGTATTCAAGTTTCAGTCAAAAAAACATTGCGGGGAGTACATTCCAGAACCCCCTACGGAAGGACCTTATAAAAATATTGTTGTAATCACACCGGTCAACAACTTTTATTCCATTTTTTTAATCAGAGATGCAAGTAAACTTTTGTCAATGAATTTTTGATGACAGAAATGAAAACCGATGATGCAACAACAGACATTTTGGCAATAATTACAGTTCATTTATTTCGCTTAATGAGCATGAAATGATCTTTCAGTCAGTTTTCATTTTTTAAAAAGCAGTCATTTGAATTTTATTTTGTCCTTGAAAACGTTTTTCAATTTTCGTTTTAGTGGTTTGCTTTCGTTAACGATAACAACCTTGAGGTGGAGACGGTATCTTTAGCGACAATTAACATTCCGGTGGACTCTGATCACGCCGCAATTTGTTGTGCACAACAGAACTGTGAGGCAGAAGCGCTAACCACTCAACCACCGTGCTGCCTCTGTGCGAATTTATGTTTGGAAATTAGGAAAAAGAAAAAAAGTATCCCTCGGCTTCTAAAATTCACCTTATAAGAACACGGAAAGGAAAATGTCAGTCGTGACTTGAAGGGAGCGCGAAGCAAAAAGTCATGAGGTGCTGGTGGCAGCTGGCAAAAGAAACCATTGGGCGCCTAACGGCGAACGGAAACGAGCGCTGCTGGCAGCTGCTTGTCATCTCACAGCACAGTGGGCACGCTTGCGAGCTGCCGCACACGCCAGGGAACAATATAAGTGTGCCATGCGCTCGGGGGCCAAACGGATTATATAAGCAGATTCCTTTTCTCCCCTCCCTCCCCTCCTCCTACCCTCTCCAAATCTCCAAAACAATGGATGGTGGAGTTATTTTGTTTCCTGCATATTAACACGAGCATGTCAACACAAGTGGAGACAAATCCCCCTTTTCTTCATCTCCTTTGCAGATTAAGACGCGGATACAATTTCGACAACACATTAGCCAAAATAGTTTTGTTTTTCTCCGTGCTGTAAAAAAACACAAGACACAAAGCTACATGTCGTCTCTTTATGCTAGGATCAAAATGGCAACGTACATTACAAGAAATCCTCAGGGCGTACGTGGGGGAGGCTGTGAAAAGCAGCGGTTTAAAAAAAAAAAAAGATGAGCACGTCTTGCATTCGTCTGGCGCTACTATTTATCTATGTCCTCATTTCGATGAAGAGCTTTGTGACATCGCGCAGGTTTGATAGATTGCAGTTTCTTGTTGTTGGATGACACGCTAATGATGGATCATCTTCATCCTTCGTTCTGTCATGTCAATCCGTCTAAACCGTTCGGGCCTTAAAACTACGTCCTCTTCTCCCCCCCCCCCCCCCCCCCCCCCAACTGGCATTTTAGAATAAGTTTGTCACGTACAGAACAGCTCACTCCAAGACACATTTTTAGAAAAAGGGAGACAGCTAAAGATGTATGTCTGTGGAGATTCTCTGTCATTCAGGTCATGGTAAGCCATCGATGTCAAATTCGTCTATAATGTGAGGAGGAGCTTTGAGTCATCGCCGTATCCTCCGCCTGTAACAGTACTGACATCCCTCCCCTCAAAAGTTGCCCCAATTTAAAGAAACGGGCTGAAGACAATTGCTGAAAATGTGCAAAGCGCTGCATATAGTAGACGATTATTAGATTATAAACAAAAATTCACAAAATAACTCAAACTAAATTTTTTTTTTCCACAAACTAACTACATTTTATGTTTACTGAACTAGCAAAAAATTAACAACTACGGTGAAAATGTCTTGGTTTTTATCTTTGTCACTTAATTTCATACATTAGCTTTTTTTCATTTTTTCCCCCATTTATTCATTTAGGTATCACTGTTCACAGCTGTACAGAAGTAGGAAGCTCAATACCTTTTTTTTTTAAATTTTGCGCTCAACAAATATATCAGAAAAAAAATTGAATCTCGATACAGTATATATGGTGTATAAAAAAACTAATACTAAAACTAATAATAAAAGTTTACTAAAATAAAATCTATTATTATTATTATTATTAAAATGCAGCATTTTCGAAAAAATAAAAACTCCGAAAAATCACAAAACCCTCTCTGAAAACTAATTTAATAAAAAAAAAGTAGAATGAAAATTCGCATCGCATTTAACTGTTTTTCACTATAGCGCAGCTTCCCTTCGCATAGTCTGCTGAGTGCCTCATTGTCACGGCGTGGAAAAAGTGTGGCGTTGGATGCCCTTTTGTGCTCATTCCACAACATTAGACAAAGGATGTTAGTGTATATCTATTTAGTCACACTAGAGAGAGGAAACAAATTAAAAATTGAAACAAAAACAGTATTTTGAGACGGCATTACAACATGAAAGCATGCATATAGTTAAGGTTGCAGGAACTTAAGGTTATTTTTAAATACTACCACTGCAGTTACCGGACATTACATCATGTCTGGACTTTTTTTTTTTTTTGCAAATGTGTGAGAGTTTGGGTGTCTGTGTCATGACATTGAGGTGGGAGTGTTAATGGTGTGTGTGTGTGTGTGTGTGTGATGTGTTATGTGCACCTTGTAACCGAGGATGGCCCCATTCCGCCTCGCCAGGGGGACAGGAGACCATGTGAGCAGGATTTTGGAGGAACTCACAGCATCAGCAGTCACATTGACAGGAGATCCCGATGGGACTGTGTGACACACACACACACACACACACACACACACACACACACACACACACACACACACACACACACACACACACACACACACACACACACTCTCTCTTGGGTCAGTGCTACTTTGCGCCAGCAATCAATCTGGTCCTTTATCCGAATCACCTCCACCATCCTCAGTCCTCGTCTCAGTGAGTGAGAAGTAGAGAGGACCGGGCCGAAGGAGGTGACGCAAGCAAATGTCTCAGGTGCTGTGAGTTCTGATAGTGCCTTAATGGGACTTCTTACATACTGAGTAGAACAACATTGGCCACACAGTCTAAAACATAGGAGTCAATGAGGCCTGATTCACTAAAGTGCCAAATCGCGGGCGCTAAATTGCGTATTCACTCAACAGATTGCGTGTGTTAGCTGTTAGCTAGCTTTGATGGTTTGAAGTGAGGGAAATGGGAGTGTTAGTGGGAGAGGCAAATTAACAAATGATTAAGGTACTGAAAAATACTTCATCACTCTGAAATTTTTTGGTGGGGACTACTGCAACCATAAACAACAAAAATCTAAATCTATCCTTTGAACATGCAATTTATATGCATGTATTATGGCAGAGTATCAAAGGATAGAAGAAAAGTGCATCTGTTTAAAAATATCATGATCGTCACAAATATGGAGTGTGGCCTTGGCCCTCACCGGCCACCACCTTGTTCTGCCCCTGCAACAAAACTCTCTTCTCCTTGTCGCTTTTCATTTGGCCTGGATTTTGCTATAATACAGATATATATAATATAGAGTCCTGGCTTTAGGCAAACCTTGAAGGCCCACTTACCAGATTCAGCCGTGCGAGCAGAGACAGCATCACTCCATGGGCCAGGTCCAATGGAGTTGTAGGCCTGTATCCTGGTGCGGTAGTGTGTCCAAGGGTCCAGGCCCTCTACGGTGACCTCGCCTGCGGCTCCCTCAACCTCCACAGTCCGATCCTCAGCCAGTCCGTCCGTCCTGCGCACGCGCAGCCGGTAGCCCACCGTCTCCGGACTGCCGTTATACTCGGATTCGGGTAGAGGCTAAAGGTCAGTGAGGGGGCAGGGCGGGGGATTAGGATGATCACAAAATATGTTTACTGTTTTAGGTTAATTAAAGGGGAAGTACACCGCAAAATCCACCCCGTTTTTAGACATCTCATGAGGCGGCCATTTTGCCACTTGCAATCGACTGAAAATGCCATCACAGTTGCTTCAGGGCTCAGGTAATGACCAATCACGGCTCAGCTTCAGAAAACAGGTGAGCCGTGATTGGTCGTTACCCGAGCCTCGAGCAACTGTGATGGCATTTTCAGTCGACAGCAAGTGGCAAAATGGCCACTTCCTGAGAAGGACACACACGCACACACACTGTATATACAGTATATATGGTTGGTTAAGGGTTGAGGTAAATCACACGAGATCGACTCTCAATCTCCTCAAACATAAAAACTAGGCTAAAGTGATGAAAAGTCATCATAATTTTGACTCCCAAAAAAAGGCTGTGTGTGTGGGCACAAGTTGACAAAAGCCCCGAGCAGAATGAAGCTCAAGTACGATCTGACAGTCCTACACAGTCATGTCACGAAAAGGGACACGGTAAGAGACGCATTTTGCTCCTGTGTCATTTGAATGACACAGATGGTGTGGGAATCTAAAGTAGATCTTAAAAAACCTTTTACAATCTTCTCCCCTTTGACATCCCATCTCCTGATCACCTCCCTTTCCTGTGTCCCGTTCACCCTTCATCATCGTCATTGTCGTCATCGTCATCCTCGCTTCCTCTCTCATTTCCTATCACCGTCGCCTCACGTGCCCCTTTAGCCTTTATGCTTTGTCGCCTCAATTTCTCCACCATGTCATTATTTATTACCCTCCTTTCGCTGGGTAAAAGCGCTTCCAAGGCCACGGATGAATACAGCGGGCATCGGGTGCTGCTTGTTATTGCGCGGTTGACATCAAATGTGAGTTTTATTTCTTTCGCGATGCATTGACAACACTTGTAATGCTTCTCTACTCTGTGCAGATGGCCTTGGATAGTTGAGGATGCTGTGTGTTAGCATGCCGGTTAAAAAAGTAAAAAACATTGGCATGCCCCACAGGTAGCTGCATGCTGTCCAAGTTTGATTTGACAGGGCGAGGCTCTCATTTCAATTCCTTAAATGGAAAATTTCTCTGTTAGCGAGAGACGGCAGGGAGAAAAACAAATTGTACTGACGGAATTAAATGACAATGTTGTGAACGGAGTGGGTGATATGACAGGTTTAGGGTTTGCAACAATAAGCAGCAAAGAGAAGAGGTGATCAAAATAAATCGTCAGGTGAAGTACAGATACATGAAAACTTTTCTTTAATGCCGTAGCAACAGACAAATACCTCATCACTGTACTACTATCTAAAATCTACTTTCGTACATGAACAAAGTATTTGTCTTTTGCGACTCAACCCTTTCTGGGACAGCGGTTACTACAGTAGACAGCTCATCATGTTATCAGGTTACAGGGTGCATGAAAGGGTTAAGGAGACTTTTCAGGTATCTGTAGTTTACTTGAGTATGTATTTTTTTTGACCACGTCTTACCTTAACTTCCAGCATTTGAAAGCAGGTATATGCACGTTTGACTGTTTGCCTTGTCCTATTTTCAACCTCCACGGAATACGACATGCCATAAAAATAGACGGTCAAGTCAAGAACGCTTGAGGTCTTGTGGATTTATTAGGCCGAAAAACCAGGGACAGCAGCGACATGGAGGAACGTGAACCAGAGAGCATTAACAAAAATGATGCAACAGACTCTGCAAAGCAAGATATCCGCCATCCATGGCCTCATTTAAAGGGGGAGTATATTTTACCCCCCCCCCCCAAAAGAAAAAAAAATCACTTCTTGTCACCTGTGTTAACAGTCACGACTTGCATGTCATGCATAAGTGTCATCAGTGAAAATCGCCATCTCTGACCTCATTATTTTGCCTGTAATAATTGCAATAAACCACCATGCCGGAGGAAAAACAACCAATCTGAGAGAGAGAAGGCATGACTTGCAAGGTGTCAACCACTTGCTGTACACTTGTAGGCACATTCCTAGGTCATAAGCTGACCTTTACCGTATACCGCTTTTAAGGGGGGGGGGGGATGAGGGGCCTCGGTGCGTTTTTCCCTGTCACTGATTTTTCTTTTTGCCTTTAGTACACCAAAGTACATTTAAAGTGTCTGTGCTTCCAATGACGGTGTGAGGGCTTTTGCCACCTTTGATTGCGGGCTAGTAGGCGCCAATGCTGGTGGGCAAACACACACTGTCAGCCTGAGCACAAATGATTCCCAAAGCGTAGTAGTTTGTATGCGGGTACCTTCCACCTGAAGCAAAGGCCGGTCTGCGTTGGAGACAGCACGGTGAGGTTGGACGGGTGCGTGTCAGGGGCCGCCTGTAATGTTTGGATCAGCCTGGAAGGGCTGCTAGGGGGACTGGAGCCCACGATGTTCACCTGCTGCATCCTAAACCTGCGGAGAATACACAAAACACCCCGGAAAGGTAATTCAACGGGTGGGAAATAAAGGCAGACCGCTGTTGCTGCTTGGAATTTGTGAAGCTACTACAGTATTAGAAAGAAAATCCAGTGAAATTATGTCATTTGTTGTTTGTTGGGTTATGTTCTTAAACGTACAACTAAATAAATGAACAACACATAAAATACAGGTGTGCCTCGAGCTATGACTAATTCAAATCATCTTTCCCCATAGAAAAGAATGTAAATGCCATTCATCTGTTCAAGCACACTCCCCAAACTAACATTTTTTGTCTTTTTTTTAATAAGGAAAATACTACTCTATAGTACCATACTTTAGAAAAGCGTAGCATATTTAAATCAAATCTAAAAACAATTTGTGGTTTATAATTTAATACTGCAATCCAATAAAATAAGACTTCCAGACACTGCAATATTTATTTTTGTTGAGGACTAATACGATGTACTGTATATCGGTGAGTATTGCTAGATTCATTATCTATCTTCATGTGTTGTTCCACCATTTGTGTTCACATATCTGTTGCTGAAAAAGTTGTAAACCTGTGACGATTGATGTCAACCGTAAAAATGTCAGTGGCATTTTCCACAGACTTTACTTTTTTTGTGGTTTCCATGATTGGAAAATTGGTCAATCATTTTCCAGGTTTTCCAAGACATTTGGGAGCCCCGTCTATTTCTTGAGCATCAGTTTTCAATCCTGCTCACCCTACTCAGGATCAAGTGAGAAACACAGTTCACACTTCCTGAGATGTTTGTTTTACACACACTGCATATACACAATCCAATTCACATTCATCACACCTTCACAAGCAGAACACACGACCTGTGAAGAGAGCGAGAGAGCGATGTGGGACGGGGGGGGGGGGGCTCAGCTGTGTCACCGGCTACATATTTAGTCAGGGGAAATAGACAAACAAACAAACAAGCAAACGTGATAGCATATATCCAGACCATTCACAGGGGAGCGTTTGCTAGCTAAACAAATACAGCCACACCTCTGATTGAACCGACAAGGGCAGAAAGAGACGCCGTCTGTCTTGGTATTTGGAAGGCGGGCTGAAAATGTGATAAGAATCAACATCCAAGTGTGCCACTCCATCTAATGCCCCAGTGGGGCCAACATGCGACAACCTAATCCTGCGGCGTGCACCTGTGCGCACGCACACACGCCCGGCGTCATCCAAAACGAACACGAAGATTGAAAGAGTTGCATGCAGAGCGGATGCTGAACCAAATACAGAGATTGGTTCGCGATCTTAACGAATGGTTCACTGTTTGCCAAAGTGCTGAAATGAGTTGAATGAAGTTAACTCATTCAGTACCAGCCAATTCTGGACAAGGTCTGAATAGACGTTTAAAAACGTCTTTGGGAGTGAATGAGTTAATAATCGTTTTACTATGTCAACAGTATGATAGATTCTGATCTTAAGCACACAGCTAAATGAAATTAAAGAATATATAATGAATAAAGCTCATTACTGGTATTACCAGTTTCAATGTATAATGAGTCCCAGATGAAAAAAAAAAATATGATAAGGAGTACTCATTCAAACTTTCAATTCAAGGTCCAACCAATCTTTTATGCCTTCCTATTCACTTATTAACATATTTTTACACTCACACGACAGTTACGAATGTTAGAACGTTTTCTGAAAAGCACTGCCCGTAAGTTAATAAATGTTGTCGAAAGGTTGACAGATGATTTCCATGTGGTGGATTTTCTATGAGAGAGAAAAAAAAAATGAAACCAGAAGAAATTGGGAGTGAGCAAAGTGTCATGGCTCTCTCTCTCCTTCTCTACCTCCTCACTCCTCTGTCCACTCTGTAATGACCTACCTCCACCCTTTTCCTCATCTCGTTGCTTCTTTGGGTTGCTCATCACTTTCTCCGCACACCTTGCTCGCCCCCCCTTCCCTCCTTTCGCCCCCCCCCCTTCCCCTTCCCCTTGCGCTATTTGCTATTTGCGGGAGGGTAATGAGGATCTGCATGCAGCAGCTGTGAAGGTGCTGACAAACAAAAATAGTCTCATATGGAACTGTCTTTGTGATTTATCTGACTTCACCCAAGGCTTGCAATACAGCAAAAACTGCCAGAGAGTAACATTTGGGAGAGAGTCAGACGTGTGCGTGTGTGTGTGTCCATAAATGAGATGGCACTACCGTGTGTATGTGCGTTTGCTGCTTACCTATACTGAGTGAAAGGGGTGAGGTTGGGGATCTCCAGACTGTCAGCGCCGGCCTGGTTGTCCAGCTGGTAAACAAGCCTCCAGGCGTCCTCCGCGCCGTCCTCCTTCACCACCTGCGATCACCAAAGAGGCAGCATTGTGCGATGGGCTCGTCAAGGACAAATCGGGTTTTTGGGCAGATGCTGCCGAGACGCCGGCGCCCACTTGGCCTTCGACGATCCATCGCGAGATGGCCGTCTTCCCATCAGGACCGGGCCGGAAGCGCAGGGTCACGGTCCGAGGGCTGATGTTGGAGATGACCAAGTTGGAGGGTGCACCGGGAAGTTCTAGAGCACACAGAAAGTTCACTTTAGCGACAAACAAAGGGAAAGAACAAAAGGGACAAAAAGAAACCCTACACATGAGCCATTTATGGGAGGGTAGTCAGACAGTTCATGAAATCATCAAACGCCACCTGCTGGATCTGGTTGGTCAGTGCTACACTTGGCCCCGATGCAAGTGGACTGTGATGGCACAAAGTGAACACAAATGCATGTTTTGTTATATTTTTAAGGGGTTCCGGGTTGTGGGTAGAGACAAATAATGAGACCATGGGACCAAATGTGTGCATTTTGATTTAAAAAAAAATAGTGTAAGTTATTTATAGACTGATCCATTTTGTATCTCTTCGCATTGCTAACATTTTCCTGTGGCTATCTAGGTGGCATTCAAACATGAGCGTTGACTGATACGCATCCTGCATCCGCCTGGATGGAGACTTGTGATTATAACGTGTGGAAAACCAATTTGCTCAATGGTAAATTAAAGAAAGAAGCGAGGCCGAGGTAAACTGGACCAATCGATGTTTCTAATCTCGACCTCCAGCCTTCTGATGTGTGCTGTATCCGACTAATCACCTTTTTCTGAGCCACGGTATGTGGATGATATTCTTTGAATGTCTATTCCTTGCATGCAAGATATTCGAAATTTGCAGAGTCTCCACCGAAATAGTTGTTTTGTGCTTTTTAAATGTAAATAGGATCGAGAAAAAAAACTACAATGGTCAGAAAGCGATAAAGGCTCCAAAATTTGATTCAATCACGGTTTCGCTGCACTTTTCACAAAGCCATACCAAACAAACAAATAAACAAAGACAACAAAAAACAAGCAATCGCTGCTGTAGTTCTTCACAAGAGAGGGGAACTGCTACTTGTACTTTCCAAAGGTCATCTCTGAATGCAGGCAGGTCAGTTTGCAAAAAATGCACAAATACGTCTGGAGTCTGATTACATTTGTGATTGGAATACCGTGAGTCCATTTCTTGTTCCTTCGGGCTGTCATGCGCATGTAAATGAGCATTTGCAGGTCTGGAAGACGACAAATTTAAAAAGGAGCTGAAGATGGCAGAATTTTGCTATATTTGACATGTGCAAATGGTCTCAGTCAGCTGCTCTTTACTTTAATCGACGTAAAAAGGTTACACCATCCATTGTCTGATCCGCTTCTCATCGCGAGGGTCGCGGGCGTGTTGGAGCCTATCCCAGGCGTTTCGGGCCAGCAGACGGAGTACACCCTGAACTGGTTGCCAGCCAACCTGACATGCATGTTTTTGGAATGTGGGAGGAAACCGCAGTACCCGGAGAAAACCCACGCAGGCACGCGGAGAACATGCAAACTCCACACTAGGAATGCTGAAGCCGGAATCGAACCTTGCACCTCTGCACTGTGAGGCCGATGTGCTAACCAGTTCCCAATGTGCCGCCGTACAAAGTTACATTGATTCATTTTTCAGTTTAATTCTTATTCCATGAATGCGGTACTTTCGACCATCTGCTCTGCTCAAAAAACAAACCAGGAAGAGGAAGAGGAAGAACATAAAGCTGTAAGTTTTTTTTTTTTTTTTAAGTAACAGTACTGTATGACGCGACGAGACGATGCAGAGAAGATCAACGTCTGGCGGTGAGCGATGACTTCAACGCACGATGCAATGTGAGTTCATTAGGGCCAGACAAGTGCGGGCAGGGAGCCCCGTTAATCATGTTTGACCCCCCGTTAATTGCTCCATCTCCGCGGCGAGAACGGATGAAGGGGAACCGTCAGCGCGCCTGACGTCTTTGCGGCTGCCAGCAGAAAAGGCAACAGCTCCCACTTTGTGATTGCCACGTCCAAGTTGCCAAAAATATAATTACAAACGTACTCTCGAAGCTCGCCTTGTTTCGCGGCAGCGAATGCTGGATCGAACTGGGCACTGCCTCGCAGGTAGACCATGACGGAAAAACAAATAAACAAATGCAATTTTGAGCCAGATGTGCAACTAGAGTACGTAACTCACTAAAACAATCAGTGTAACATGCCAAACAAACACATTTAATAACTAAATCAGCCAACCTTCATACCGACATTACGACGATTGAAGCAGATCACAACTATGGTGGATCTAAAAAGTCTACACACCCCTATTCAAATGGCAGGATTTGGTGTGTGAACACAAATCATTTCAAAACATTTTCCACCAATAATGTGACTTTAAACCAGTACAATGTATTGGTGTTTAAAAAACAACAACATCTTTCTCATAGGTGAAGTTGCATAACTGTGCACACCCCCTTAAACAGGGAGGAGGCGAGGTGTTCCCAAACAAGCAGCAATTGGAGTTGGCGTATACTCGTTTAAAGTACATCTGATTAGCCCCGAAATGATGTTCGGATGTTTTAGTAGGCTTTTCCAAATATATGTTTGCTTTCTAGCAGAAGCCTGAAAGTTTTCTGCTCATCTTGACTGCTATTCCAAACTGTTAATTTCGGGGCGAATTGGAGACACTTTTTACGGTGGGCGACGTGTGCCGATTCTCATTTCATATGAATCTCAAGGTGATTATTTCATTGTGATCACTTTCCCTCTTTGAAAGATGACTTTTTACAGCATATAGGTAGCATCCACAAGGGATCCCTGCCTAATTTCGTAAGTACCTCCATCCAATGTACAGCATACAAACACTATGGCAAAGCTAACTAACCAAACCGTGGGAAAGTTCCCTCAGTGTGATGTAGCGCTTTATGCGCTTCAAATACAATAAGGAAAAAAAAAAACAAATACACAGATTATGAAATGACTGCATCTTTTGCAGAAGATCATTATTATTACAGATCTCGCAATCGTATGGTACGTTATGAAATGCAGACGCACCGAATGGTACGGCCGATGGGCGCAACGTACAATTTGCGGCGAATATGTAATTGCACGGCTTATTTAGCTTCAAGGCGCGCGTAGCTGCTATTATACTTTGCCAGTTATTAGCTGGGATACATTACACATCAATGATGCGCTTTTAATTTGCACAACTGGAAGGAAAAAAAATTAAAAAGTTAGCCGGCTTCTTCACTGACAGCTGCTGGAAACATGCCTGGCAGGCGGAACACAGGCAATATATGTACAAGCTTGTTTCTGTTAATAAAATGTCAGCCGGCGAAGCGAATCTCATTCCATTTTTGCGGAGGATCGCCTCACTCAATCTCAACAAGGGCGAGCACTTCAAACTATGTTGGGCGAATACTTGATAACTGCGGACGCTCTAAGTGGTCTCCCGTGATCGGCTCTGATCCGTACGATTCTGCAACGGCGTCGTATTTTTGTCAACGTGGCAGAATACAGATTGGAATAGCCCGGTATATATATTTAATAATTTGTCGGAGCATTAATAAGGCCCGCGGAGAGGGATTCTTTGTGTTATCGTGATCGGACTGGCGACAAAAGGACAACTGTAAGCTGGTGTTGTGATGATGATGTTGACACGCGGCGACTGGCTGTGATGAATGATCAAATGCGGCGAACTTCATGAATACATGAATAGAGAAACAAGATAAGAATCCAGGAATCCCGAGTCTCTCTCTTCATTCTTTTGTTCCGTTTGAGCATCTTTAATCCTTTGGCCCCCGTCTTTCTTTGACGAGTTTTGCTTTCATGAATTAATGAATATCTCGCGAATCTAAGAACTGTCTGCATTCATCTTTGCTCGCACTCTTCCTGCTTTTATTCATGAATTAGTCATCAGAAAGTGTTAGCGCGCACGCACGCACGCACACAAATCCTGATGCTCAAGCCGAGTTTCGCTTCCACACTCCTCTACCTCCTTGTTAAGTCTCGCTGCCTTTAGGACAAATTTTGTTCTGCCTCATGATGGGTTTTTTTTCCCCTATTAACTTTTATTTTTTTGGGGGGCTCTTTTGATGACCTCTTGTCCGTCCAAGCACATTTTGAATCAGTCTTCTAGTAGAATGACTGCTGATGAGCCGAACAAGTGCAATCACACTAACTCAGCAGGCACACCGAAGCCAAGTCCTCTCTGAGATATACTGCAAATCACACATTGTGCGTGTTGGTCTGACTGGAGCTGATGAGTCATGCCGAGTCATGCGCTACCCGAGAGATGAGCCATGTACAGTATAAGGACATGGGACAGAAACCAAATGAACACCACATAACGGCTATAATGGACCATCAAACTCGTAATAATTAAAGTTTAGATTACCAGTAGGTAGATACTACCTATTATTAACTCTGAAGCAAATTCTGGATAAAGAAAGGTTTTAAAACGGTTCAGTGGTGATCCGGCGCAGAGTTTGAGCCGAAATATGTAGGAGACTACGGCTGGAATTTCAAACCAGCGTTGACAACAGCACCACAGGAGTAGCTTGTGAGCCTGTTCTGAAACCAGGCATTGTGTTTCACAGAGGAATGTGATCAATGTTGTCATTTGAATAGATAGAACGTTTCTTGGAGGGGAAAAAAGAGATCCCTGTCATGAATTAATTCTATTTCTTGGGTAGAATTATCTCATTTCTTTGTTTGGGATGAAATAGATTAAAAAAAAAAACCAAAAAAAAAAAACTATGAAATATTGACCACATTTTTTGGACATGCTTAATGCTAGATATTTACATTTTTGTTGTCAATTTATTTCAAGAGGTCGACTGGTTAGCGCATCGAAATCACAGCGCAGAGGTGTGAGGTTTGATTCTGGCTCCGTCCTTCCTGTGTGGGTTTTCTCCGGGTACTCCGGTTTTCTCCCACATTCCAAAAACATGCATGACAGGTTAATGGGACACTCTAAATGATCCCGAGGTGTGAGTGTGAGCGCGAATGGTTGTTTGCCTGTGTGTTCCCTGCGATTGGCTGGCAAACAGTTCAGGGTGGTCCCCCCGCCATGCCTGACGATGACACCTGCGATATGCTCCAGCATGCCCGCGACCGTCATGAGGATAAGCGGCTCAGATAATGGATGGATGGATTTCTTTCAAGGGTTTAAGCTTTAAGGAGTAAAACTTTATGAAGGTTAAACATGTGAGCTAACTGATATATTCAAAACTTTTGACAGGTCAATCTGTTTTCCTCGTACCTGGAGGGACGCCCGTGGAGATGTTGGACGACGTGACCACGCCCCGTCCGGCAGCGGTCAGCGCGGCCACCTTCAACCTGTATGTGGTGGTGGAGGTGAGGCCCGTGAGCTGGTACCGCAGCGTGGAGTTGGACAGCGCTCGCTCTTCACGCCTGGACTGCACGCCGGACACCTCCCACCACAGCATGTAGCCTGAGGGGGACGCATGCCGTCATTAAAATGGCCGCTTGTACACTTGACAAGCGAGTGTACATATTGCCGTGCTACCGAGGCCCAAAAAGTAAATAAATGACGCTGGAAAGTAGGAAGGAGTCACTCCAGTCTAAAAAGTCAAAATCTCTCTCTGTCCCATCACATCTTCACAGTCATACATCGCACTCTGGCAACTTCAAACGCGTGCGTGAAAACCATCTTCCTATGTTGGTGTGTAGCCCGGGAGAGAATGCGCCGATCCTCGTGAGTCCCTATAGGCCAGGGGTGTCAAACTCATTTCATATTGTGGGCCGCATACGGCCTCGGTCGATGTCAAGTGGGCCAGACCATTAAAATTATACCATACTCTGCTATAAATAACCAAAATATGTCTCTCCTTTGTTTTGATATAGCGAAGCACAAGTACATGAGGAAAATGTTGAAATGTACCCACATTTCATTTACCTAACATTTCATAAAACACCTTAGATTTCCTTCGACAAATGTGCAATTTAATTTTATCATTCACATATATGCAGTGCAACTGATCCCACTGATTGTACAAAGGCACAAAACTTGAACAATTAGTATTTAAAAATATAGTCATGCATTTTAAGATTAAACAAGATTTATAAAGAAAGGATTTTTAAAAACCATTTACACATGTGCATATGAAATCTAAATGTAACCCCCACCTACACTTTACAAACGAAAGAGAAACCAATGACTAGCGGTTAATACATGAATTGCATCTTAATAAAAATATTCATTTTGTGTCTTTTATGCTTTTTTTTACATTTTTAAATTATCCCGCGGGCCTGATCGACCCCCCTCGGGGGCCGGTTCCGGCCCGCGGGCCGTATGTTTGACACCACTGCTATAGGCTCACAGGCAGAGAATTAAAGAATAATGCGTAAGCTGATCTTGACTGAATAAATTGGATCACACTCTGCTGTGTGGCTAAGACAAATACGCAGGTGCTACAGCAGCCTCGTGTCATTTACGCCATGGTCTTTGGTTTCAGGTGTTGGGTGAATGAAGGGAGGTGGAATTTTCGCGGCCATTCAAACCAGCGTGGCCGACACGAAGCAGTGACGAAACATGCACCGCGCTGGGGGATTTTGACAGATATCTGTTTGTCGCGCCGTCTCTGCCAAAGGGAAGTGGAGGCCTATAAAAAATAAAAAAAAAGGTTGCAAAACACAGCCTGGACTGAGAGATAAAGGCGGGTGCTGCTCCGTTCTGTCGTCAATGCACGTCTGGTCGGCACGAATAAAGTTACAAAATATGGTCGCAAGTGCACTATAAAGACTGGGATGCGCGTGCGTTTCACCGTTTGAGTCATTCGGAGATGGTGGTGCACACAAGGAAGTTGCAATGTTGTCCTCAGCAGGTGAAAGCAGGTATGTACAGTATGTGTTCAACAACTCACGAGGAGGCCGGCTGGAGTTATAGCTCACAACATTAGTGGTTCTTCAAAAGGTGCAAAAGATTGGTGACCCGGGCCGCTACATACTCCTCAGTATGTCTAGTTGATTGATGACGGACAATTTCTTAAGCACTGCAACCTTCTCGGTATGTTGAAGACATATTGGGATGCCCCTGTGCTCAAGACTAACAACAAAAATATGTCTCCTGTTTTCCTTGCAACTATCTGGTTTTAACTTTTCCCTTCACGGCAGGTTTTGAAAAAGACATTACTCAGACTGGATGACAAGATATGTTTTTCTTCACTGGTGTCACTTCTGAATTACGTTTCACCGAAAGCCGTCATGAGCCTTGAGCTATGGTAGCCCAAAATTGCTCCGTGCCCAGCGAAATGAACCATTTTGCATTTTTGCAAGGTGAGTGTCGAAGGGAGTCTTAATTTCATTGAAGCGACATTATTATTGAACTT
Source organism: Hippocampus guttulatus (assembly GCF_054856545.1). Lineage (NCBI taxonomy): Eukaryota > Metazoa > Chordata > Actinopteri > Syngnathiformes > Syngnathidae > Hippocampus > Hippocampus guttulatus. The sequence continues at coordinate 6,307,550 of NC_141269.1, read as the reverse complement.
TCGCAGGAAATATTACTTTATAATCTCAATATTTATGATCTCCAGTTTTTACAACTGACATAATAAATCTTGGCTTAAGAAAAACTCAACCTTCCACGGGGAGAGGCATGTATGCGCGCGGCTCTATTCCTAACATGCACCATTCCTTTTACAGGGGAACAGGTGGTCCACGTCAAGAATTTCCACAACTCAAAACATCCCTCAGTGGTTCTCGAAAAGAGACGAAGGCAAAAATGTGTGCACGCGTGCGCATGTGTGTATGTCTGTGTGTGTGTGTGTGTGTGTGTGTGTGTGCGTGTGTGGCCCAAGTTCCGTGACGTGCCAGCTGAGGCCTTGTTGGAGATAATGTGAGAAGACAAGCTGCACAGAGTGGAGATTAGTAGGGTGACGAAACAGTTGCACACCATCAGAGGGACTAAGCTTGCCTTGGGCATTGCATGCATCCAAAACACCCAATGAAGACGGCCACAGAAAGTGTATATATTTTACTTGTACATTTTGTGTGTGTGTGTGTGTGTGTGTGTGTGTGTGTGTGTGTGTGTGTGTGTGTGTGTGTGTGTGTGTGCGGGTGGGCAGAGAATTTGACAGTACGTTCGAAGCCTATGACAAGGGTATACGTGAAGTGCGTCGCAAACCTTGAGTGAGCCAAAAGTCAAAGCACATCTTTTAAATTGGAAAAATCTCACAGCACACCATCACACAAAAATTTCATTTTTGTCACGGGCCACATTGTAGTTACGGTTTCCCTTGGAGGGCCATTATGAATTTTGGGAAACCATATCAATGTTTAAGCCCCTGCACATATTACATACACAGCGCACAACTAATTGATGAATAAGTAGTTTTAAAATCAGAAGTCAAGAATAATGACGGTTATTGTGGATTACATATGACAATTTGAAATTTTGGTTCAGACTTTAGCAAGCATGGAACTTGACATGCGTGATTTGCTTTCGCGGGCCGCATAAAATGATATGGCGGGCCAAATCTGGCCCCTGGGCCTTGACTTTAACATCTGTACCTTACAATCATCGTTAGCTAATTTTATAGAGCCTACCACTGCTCGTTAGAAATTGTAATCCCTCCACAGGTGGTTGGGTAAGTGGGAACATACAGTAGACAACGCAATCAGCTGATTGAAATAAATGAGAAAAAATACAGCAAAAACAAGCACATTGCCAGACAACCCAGCCAATGGCCTCAACTGACACTGTCACTCAACACGCCGAGTGGCTCACAGTTTAGCAGGTTAACAGACAGCCAACTCTACATTCGTTGTCGCTGATGTTCAGGTCACTCAACATACCAGGCTCGACTTTTAAAGGCACACACACACTCAACATCACAGATACTACAGTGTCGAGGGTTTCGACCCCCAAGTGGACAGAAATAACCACACAATGCATATATTTTGGTAATATATGCACAAAGTTTGAATAAATAAAGACTATTTGCCGTAATTACAAAACACAATCATTTTCAGATCAATTCAGTGAAGTTGGATATACTCGTGAAACATAGCTGGTTTCGCGGCACACTAATGTGTTGGATTTGTTAGCATTTCGTGACAAACTTACCGGTAATAATGCCATTCTTTTCTTCAGGCTCTGCCCAGCTGACTTGCACGGATGTGTCCAAAATTCTGGAGAAACTCAAATGACGGACAGGCCCGGGGGCTGAGAAAAGAGAGTCAGAACGAGTGAAAATAGAGCCGATACACTTTTAACTTGAATAGCAGAAATTGTCCAAAAAAATTAAATAATAGTAATAATAAAAATCATTCAACACAAACATAACACTGGAGAACAATGTTTTTAAAAGTTGTGTTGAGTTAGATTTATATACCGCTGAAATCTAAAATGAGCATGCCGATTCCAAAATTGCAGTCCGTTTTCCAGAGAAGTAAAATTCCACGGATTAGTTGTTGTAAGACTTGCCATCTCATTACGATTGGACAGCTACATGGCAACTTGTGGATCCACAATTGAACAGTCTGGTGAGAGGTGTGTGCAGCTCCCACGATAATAAAACACAATAGGGAACATTGATTTGATATACTGTGGCGCCTTGAGATGCAAGTAACACGACTTTTCACGATGCAAATAATTTGAGCAGGGTATCAATGATTTTGGGATGAAGTCAGCCTTGATGGAGTTCCTCTTTGGCAAAGCCTTTGTTCATAAAACTTCAAGAATATAGCCCTACGTGAAGTCAGAGGACATTTCAATCGGGTCGAGATAAGTACAAAACATAGAGAGCTGTGAGGAGTCTGCACACGCTATGATCACGCTGCCAACCAATCATGCCGGCATTGACCACTGTTCCACGCGCGCACACACGAGCACGCGCACGCTTTTCCATGCGTGCCAGCCATTTTTCATCTCATCCATGGCTCCCTAAGCTCCTCTCCCAGCAGAGCGATTAAGCTATTCGGCTGAGACATTCAATAACACACACACACACACACACACACACACACACACACACACACACACACACACACACACACACACACACACACACACACACACACACACACACACACACACACACAAAAACCCCATCATCAAGCAAGAATTACACCCACCGTTAACCCTGCAACACGCCCAGCACCCGATCAATGCGCGTCAACCATTATGTGTGTGTGTGTGTGCGCGCACATGTATATGTGTGTGTGTTTCTGTGTGTCGATGCATGTGCGTGTGTACGTGTTTGTGTGTGCGCGCATGGCATCTCATAGCAGTGCCCCACTCAATAATTGCTGCTTGCTCATGACAGCTTGTCTATCTGCCGTCGGCTATTGTGTTTACTTGACAGTGCGGCCGTGAGCGTACTTGCGGTAGAGGAGTGGTGGCTATTGTTTACCCACGTTGCCTATAGTAACAAACATGCCTGAAAACAAATGGATACAGCTATATTTAGCAGTGCCGTGAGTTGTGAATTTAATCTGGTCCATGACCATGCTTGGAACTGAAATCATTTGTATGTCAAAATCATCATTCCCCACTGAAAAGAAAACACCATTGATCGGTTCCAGTGCTCAAAAAAGCCCACACATTAATTTTTTGTAATGTTTAAAAAAAACAAAAAAAAAAACCAGCTCTGTGCAGTAGTTGGCTTAAGAAAACCCAAAAGTGATCATCTAAACCTTGGCCTCCAGGGGGCAGTATAATACATACAGACATATTACACATCTATTTGAACAGAACAAAAAAAAGGTCATCGAAGCTGCAAGTGACCTTTTCTTCACAGAGGAGAAAGAATATATTTTGAATATTGTTGTATGCTGTCCGCATGTGTTGCTAGTGCTGGTTTAAAGACGAATTACCAAAACTTTGATGCCAATTTCTTTATCCCGCCAAAGGCCTTTTGCATTGTGTGTTAGTATGAAGCTGACAGACTTGATACAGCTAAAATAAAAAAAAACTCAGTTCACTCATAAACTGAGGTGCCACTGGGCTCGGGTCAATTAATAGAGAACAGGTTTCAAAGTAAACATGGAGATGCGGCATTTAAGTGTTATACTGCACGCATATGGAATAAGCTGCCAAAAGAACCAAAGTCAGCACCAAATGTAAATACTTTTAAATCCAGGCTATTATCTCCCCCCCGCCCCCCCAGCTTTGATAAAGGCCTTTTAATTATTTATAATCAATTTCACTGTCAGTAATTTTAGGAAGTGACTTTTTATTCTTAACTTTGCTTTCAAACACCTTTAAAACTTTGTCGATATCTTTAAATATACATTCTATTAATATCTCTTCATACGCTAATTTTGTTCTCTTTGCTTTGCTTTTAAATGTCTTGAGCTGTTGGTCTGTAAAGGCTTTTCGGTCTCGTGCAAGACATTGAGTGGCCTTGTGTATGAAATGTTGTGATAGAAATAAAACGGCCTTGCCTTGCAGCTGTGTAGTTTCCACTTGTCGGCGAATGGAAAACTCATCAGGGGGGTGCTTGTACATAATAATGAAATGACCAGACCTCCGGCAAGGCTTAAATACAGTATTTGTTATTTGCAAAATCACGACGACTTAGCAGGCCAAGTTTGATCCAGCTCTGCTATTTCCCCTGGATCCGCAGGACCAAAATGTAATATAATCAAATTACGAACTGATTTGATGAGACCGGACAGACATAAACACCTGAATTATGTTAAATGGGATTAAGCAGATTCAATTCAATTTGGTTGCAAATGTGCAATCTGGATGAGACTTTTTGGGGGATTTGTTTTGCTTACACACACGCACACACACACACACAAAATTCGTTTTTCAAGTTTGATCATTTATATTTTGGAATGAGATTTGTGTGACCTTCTCAAAGTGGAGAAGGAACCACAAAGTAGCAAATTTAGAAAATATACTGTACGTCTGAGAGAATATATTTTCACCCAAAAATCAGACCCATTTCTGTTCAGGCCAAAACCATGTCTAATATTTAAAAAAAACACCGCTTTGGCTCCATCTTGTGGCATGATGGGGATGAAGCACTATTTTGACATGAGGGGCAGCACTTCATTCAGTCACAGAGAAAAACATGTTTTCTGCCATCTTGTGGAATCTATAGGCAATTAAAAGCTTTTTTGAGTGAGCATTAATTAATTACTTGCAGATTTTTGCTGTTTCAAGCAGGGCTCGTTCAGTATCCCTTGTAAAGAGTGGTGGGCTCAGTTTGAAGTAGAAACTTTTTTATACTTTTACATCATCGTTTTCATCGTGTGATGATATATTGACAAAAGATTTGGAACCCGCTCACCAGGGCCTTTAATCTGAAATGTGACTTGATGTGATTTTGTTGCATGTTATTAATTTTTAGTCACACAGCCTGGCGAGGGCAAACAGCAAGAAAAAGAATTCACGTTTTTCTGCGCTAATCAGGTCAGTGTGAGCAAATAATCGATGACGCGATATCTTGGGACACAAAATGTGCACATCACCAGTTATGTCAATACAGTTGCATTCTTGCTTCGAAGGGTGTTTCTTTTTTAATTGAACTGGGACTGAAATCCGGCGGGTGATTTCTTTCTTTTTTTTTGGGGTGGGTGCATATACTCACTGTCCTCATGTGTTTGGAGCATGGTCGGAGGGCCGCGTGGTCCGTCTCCAGGTGTTGTGAAGCACAGGATAGAACCGAAGTACCAGGTGAATTTCTTCAGTCCACTAACCAGGCCCGTATGGCGCGAGCTGGGGTAGTCCGGGGTGATGGTTACCACGATGACATCCTCCGGAGCCCGTTCCGGCCAGACCAGCAGCTACGGCAGGGAATGTGAAAATAGCAACATTTATAAAGTTCATCTAGGCTGCCATCAGCATCTCCACTTTTGCAGTCAAACACCCCGAGTTTTCTTTGACAGCGAGTGTGGTGCTGGATACAGTGAAACGTGTCAAGGGATCTCAGTTTTTTTCCTCCGTTGGCTTGCCCGCTCGTTCTCCTTCCGAAATTTCCGGCCTGGCAGCCAAGTGGGCGGGTGCACATGCGGCAGTTTCACAGGATCACGCCCATTTTCCGCTCAATCTGTCAAATCGCATCTACCTTGCCCGCCCACGATAATGTATGAGCACGCGGGTCGATCCCTCCCCGTGCGAAAATAGCATTGTAATGGAAATCTAAACGATGTATTAACGCTCGATCGCTGCTGGGTGCACATTTACATTTGTCACTGTACTAACAGCGGTTTGAGCAAATCAAAGCGGTGACGAACCGCTCCTGAGGCGAGATGCATTGTGTTCACAGCATGGTGAGATATCTTAATTACACTTATCAGGTGCGAACAATCAACGACGACACCGACAAATTGTTGATGAGGCAAAAGTAGCACGCACTATCAAAAACGAGCAGGGCTTCCTCGCACGTTCCCTCTGGGATACGCTGCGCTCCATTAGATTCCATCTGACTGCTGCATGGATTTCTTTAAGCAGTCTCTCTGAAAGTCAAATGATTCATTAAGCCCCGCCGTGTCCACAGCTGGCAGCGCGTCCACAACTTCAATCCGAACACGTCAATTTATTCGATCATTATGAGACTGAGAATGACGCTGCTTGACAGCGTCACCTGAAAAGAGGCGGTTCTAAAAATAATCACGTGTTTCATGGCCGACAGTCTGGCACATAACAACGATACAAAGTGAGTGGTGCCTTGACCTGTGAGTTTGAGTTGTTCTGAGAACAAGCTTGTAACTCCATTTAATCGCCTATCAAAGCAATTTTGTTGAAATGAATTGAAGATGTTCCAGCCACCAAAAAGACTGATTTACTTTCTGACTTTTGAAAGAAAAAGTCAAACACCAATTGATCGTAAATATCCATCCATCCATGCATTTTCTGATCCACTTTATCCTCACAAGGGTTTGGGGGGAGGGGAGAGGGGGGGTGCTGGAGCCTATCCCAGCCGCCGGGCAGTAGGCGGGGGACACCCTGAACCGGTTGCCAGCCAATCGTAGGGCACACAGAAATGAACAACCATCCGCGCTCACACTCCCACCTAGGGATCATTTAGAGTGTTCAATCAGCCTGCCATGCATGTTTTTGGAATGTGGGAGGAAACCGGAGTACCCGGAGAAAACCCACCCAGGCACCGAGAGAACATGCAAACTCCACACAGGAAGGCCGCAGCTGGAATTGAACCTCTGCACCGTGAGACGCACGAACCACTTGATCACCGTGAGCCCATTAAAAGCCATAAATTAGCCTCATTTGTCGCAGGGTTTAAAGCATGTTGGGGGAAAAAAGGAGCAGCTTATAGTCAGGGAAAATATGGTCAAACACAATACAAGAGAATCTGTTTCATAAAGTTTAGTTTAGCTTAATGTTGACGTGTGCCTTTGAGGGGCGTGGCTTTGTTGTGCACAATCCAATTCCTTTTAGCCGTTATTATTTTCAAGAGACTATTCATCAACAATCATTCCGACGGATTTGACGGAATCCCAAGCCTCAACACACTTCGAAAAGAAAGGCGTCGCATGTTGTTTGCCAAATGAAGAAACCTCGAGAAACACTTTACAACTCCAGTCAGCCGTCTTAATTGCTACGCTGCGCCGAAAGCCCCAATCAAGCATTGGAATGTGCCACTGACCGCCATTTAGGGAGAACGCCAGAGACAGCCGGACACTTTCTAGTGGTCGTTTTTTTTTCTCCACGCCTCAGGGTGCCCCGCTGAAAGCCAGGCCTGCCGTGGAAAGATAAGGGCCCCTATTGTCGTTTATTATTGCCGGAGTACAGTTTGGGCGCAGTAAGAGTGCTGATTTGGCACCCTGAACATCTGATGGAAGTCCCTGCGCTGCAGTTTAAAAATTTTTTTTTTTAAAGGTTGCCAAAAGGGATCTGTCGCGCGATTGCCATAGTGACATGTTGAGCTGGACTGGAGACACTAAGGCGAGTTTAATTCAGTGATGAGCGCTCGTCACAAGCAAGCACGTCCTGTGCTGTATATGAATCACAGCGTTGCCATTTTTAATGGGCCAAGTTCAACTTGAAAAGTCTCAAAGCCACGGCCCCCCCACCCGCCTCCCAAAAAAATAATAAACTGCACAGCACAGTTGCGTTGACTCAGGCACAGATGGGCTTGCTTTTACAAAGACAAAAAAAAAAAGCCTAATGGAGATAAATTGCCAACACAATTAAGATGTATCACTTTTTTTCCTTTTTTTTTTTTAAATCGTGCTCAGTTTTATCGAACATGGCGTTTCCCTTTTGTGTCTACCCTGTTTTTCCTCAACGGTGTCGGCTTTTAAAGTTCATTTTTAATTTGAAATCTGTGCTGCACTTTCATCCAGTTTGTACTGTACAATTTTGCACTCAAGAGAAAGGGTCGGTGAATCGCGAAATAACGGGGACAAATGAATCCAATTGATCCATTTTCTATACTGTACCCCTTGACCTCATTTGCGTCTTGACAGGGTTAAAATAGATTTGGGTTTTTACATTGTATTTAGTTTTTTTTTGGTCTTTTTTTTAAAATTAAGATTGTAGAAGTGATACGATTACTTCATTAACAACAACTAATTATTAAATTATTATCAAATTATTTGACCATTTTTGTGGACAACAACAGGAAATAATTTATTAATATTTGTGGATTTTCCGCACTGTCCCTTTTAAATATTGTCCTGTTTTTTATTTTTCATAAAGGAATGGAAATTAATTTTTTTTAATCTGAATCCTTGATTAATTGACAAAATAATCAATAGATTAAGCATCTATTCAAATAATTGTCAGTTGCAGCCCAATAAGTTAGTTTTAATGAGTTTTTGGAGTGGGTTTGTTAGTTTTTGTGAGTTTGGAAAAAAAACAACAACATTCAGGCCATGCTCAAACACTCGCGAATCCTTGATTAATTGATAAAATAATCAATAGATTAAGCACCTATTCAAATAATTGTCAGCTGCAGCACAATAAGTTTGTTTTAATTAGTTTTTGGAGTGGGTTTGTTAGTTCTTATTAGTTTGACAAAAAACAAACAAGCAACATTTGGGCCACATGCAAACACTCACAAACCTTTGCCTCGCTGCATTACAACATTGACGCTAATTAGCGTTGAAATTACCAGTAAGATCACGAGGCTTTCTTTTTTTTTTTTTTAATCGTTGTTTGGATGTTTCAAACACAGAAGTTCGCTTTTTATCTCTTATCTTTTCTCATTTTATGTTTAGGTTGACAGTGATTGACAGAGAATGTCTACCGGGAATGGCATCAATGGCTTTGGTATCGAGTCATTGCAATTTAAATTATAAAAAAAAACATTACGCTCCAACAATGTGTCATATCTTGATAAACTCATTAGTTGAGTCATTTGTCTCTCAAGGCACCACTGCACAATACTTTAATCAACACGCTCAACACATCCATAACCCCAAAATGATCCCTGTGACTAAGAAAAAGTTTTTCTTTGTAGCTTATTCAAATGAATGTGCAGAAAAAGTTCAAGGCACCTTTTTAAAATATTGAATAACCTTTATAAAACTATAAATATATTACAAAATTATGAGCTGCATAATTATATCCATGCCAAAAGGGGGCTAGCGGTTATAATTGTGACCTCAGTATTATTAAATACTGTCTCGCTTTTTACTTTGTATTAAAATCTCTAATTTTGGAATCGTGATCGAGTTGAACAATGACATCCTCTGAAAGTTAAAAAAAAAGTTAATTGAATCAAGTGCATTTTCATAAATTTTTGGGGGGGGGGCACATTTACCTTTTCACCGCTTTAAGATAAGATAAGAAAATTTAACAAAACCTTTTTTTTAACCCACAATGGAGAAATTCCCGTTAATTTTAATTAATTATTTTTTTTAAATTAATCGCACTGTAGTACGTTTGTTTACCTTGTATCCCTGGTTGATGCCGTTGATGAACTGCTGAGGCGGCGGGTTCCATGTGAAGCGGAGCGTGGTGGAGTTGATCGCGACGACTTCCACTTCCTGTGGAGGAGCTGTGGGAACTACACACACAGACCATATATAGCCACGGTGGTTCGCCAAGAGGACAGAAAGAGATACAAAACACCCATCAGAAATGGAACACACGCTGCACAAATGCATACTCACAACGGAGAACGCGAAATGATTTTTAGATGGCAAATAACGTTCTGAAAGCCGATGACTTTTTCCATTCCGAGTAGCCGTTCCTGCCTGCCTTGCAAATCCGGAAGGCTGGCCTCATTGCCAAATGGCATGGCTGCTCATTAAGAACCCTATTTTAATTTTGCATTCATGTATTTTGCATAGCATTGTCCAGCAAATGAAAAAGTGAACTCGGAGTCATGTAAAATACAGCATGGCTGATGAGAGGAGACATCATCATCATACATGAAGTCCACTAAGAGACCTCAGGGAAGTGGACATGACATAGTGCAGCGTTTCTCAAATGGTGGCTCATGACCTAAAAAGTGGCTCGTGGACTACTTGGGAGGGGGAAAAAATTACATGTACCGTATTTTCCGCACTATAAGGCGCTTCGGGGTATAAGGCGCACCTTCAATGAATGGCCAATTTAAAAACTGTTATCAAATATAGGATGCGCCGCATTATAAAGAAGCTGAAATAGTGGCTGCGGTTACCTTACGCATCCACTAGATGGAGCTAAAGGGAATACAATACAATACAGCTTTATTGATATAGAGCCTTCACAACCGCTGCAACTGTAACAAAGCGCTTTATTGAACGTTTAAAAGACTACGTCCAAGAAATCAAAATATTGATCCATATATAAGGTGCATCAAATTATAAGGCGCACTGTCGGTTTTTCTGTAAATTTAATGCTTTTCGGTGCACCTTATAGAGCTGAAAATATGGTATATGTATTCAGATTCTTTCCCCCTTTTGGCACAATATAGAGGTGTACCTAGTTCCTGCATGGAAGATATTAAGTCAGCAATAGGCAATGTTTAGAATTTGTGCTTTCGTCACTCGTTAACTCCAATCAAACAGTGCAGCTCTGCTTTTGGCTAGCAGACATCACAGCTAGCAATATGTTTTTGAAATATTGAAAAATATGCTGTAAATGTATTTTCTGAGGCTATTTATCTGCAAAAATGGACTTATTGTCCTTCCATAAAAGTGGGTCACAACTTTGCATCAGCAGGAACATGCACGTCCTAAGGCGACAACAGTAGACCGACTTAGTGCATCCTTTCTGTCCAATTTTTACGGTTTTAGTAAACCTCGAGATATGAATAGTGCCCTCAAATCAGGCACCGGGAGCCGCGTAAACCCTCGCTGTGTTTATTGCGATTCTTCTGGCGAATGAATTGATTTTAGGGGCATCAAAATGACTGAAAACTCAGATTTTTGCAGGCGCGTAGTGAAAATGTCTTTCTGGGATCGCTGAAAGAATCAACCCCCAACACATTTTTGTTGATCAACATGAAATTGGGTGGACACATGAAAAAGTCAGAAATTGAACATGAAGTAGCTGTTTTAGGTTAAATAAACGTAAAGTGCAAGGATTCTCTGCCGACTCTATTTAAAGCGGCTGAAGTGTCAAAAGTTTGATTTTGATAATTAAGTTGAAGTTGAAAAAAATGTGTCACCCGACATGATATTTGGTTGACGTGACAAGACAGAAGTGACTTGTTTGTTGTCCCTTATTATGAAGCCAGAAAAAAACAAAAACTGATTCCATCAAAATGCAATGCTCATCATTTCCAAAGTGTTTTGAAACCTTTCAGATCAAAACAGAAAAGTGCGTTGGGCAGACAGTGCTTGCGTGGAAGCTCCGAGGGGCGGACCATTTTAAAAGCCAGCTAATTTTTAAGACTTACCCGTTTACATATTATCAGTTTAATTTGAAAGCACGGAGGCCAGAAGGGATATTAATATGGCTCACATGCACTGAAGAGAACGATTTCGTCTCACAAGGAGCCTACCGGACTGGTAAGACGGAAGACGGTCCACTGAAGGAGGCGTATGACACGAGTGTGTGGAAAAACGTAACGGCCATTAGGCGGTAAGAGGTTCAGGCTGACGCACGGGGAAGCTGCGGCGTGATAATGCAGGGGCTGCCTGATGGGAAGGCCCTTTTATGTCATTTAAGGGAGCCTGCAGAAGAGTGCGGAATAAAACGCCGGTGAAAAATGGGAAAAGCTGAGAGGCGGCTAAGGAAGAGACGGGAGCGGGCAAGCGGGCGAGACGGAGATTAATTGATGCTAAAGATGCTCTCTTCCCCCCTGCCATGCTGAGTGCACTCGTGGGGCTTGGCTTCTTAACCCTGGCAGCTCACAGCTCGAGATAAAAGACTAAACTCTGTCCTCTGGGGAAATCTCCCTATGCATGTGCGAGAGGGCTGGAGAGCAGCGGCGGCAGGAGAGGAATGCTATTCGAACACAAGTCAACTTCACATAAGATGAAACTCATCTCCTGCCTCCACGCCCTCCAAATCACATTAATGAGTTTCACTTTTCAGTCTATAAACGTGCCCACAACAGTCGAGGACGGGCAAGACTGCGGCCCAGTTTTAAAAACTCGAGATGAAAAAAAAAACACAACGTGCTAAGTAGCTACATCTTTCACAACCGGAGCCGAGACTCCTGCAGAAGGCATCTGAACTCCCACAAATATATTCACGTGTGGCCGTTCGATTATGGTAAATATACGTTCGCCATCCGGCCATTTTCTTCAGCGCTTGTGCTATTTGACCCATTGTGTGTTCTGACCTCCTTGCAGCGTGTATTCGGTAACAGGACTGCTGTAGACGCCCAGGCCGGCGCCGGTGTAGGCGGCCACTTGGATCTGGTACTGTGTCCAGATGATCAGGTCCTTCAGCAAGCAATAGTTGGTCTCCGGACTGCTGATGTTCTTCTCCTGGTAGTCGCCTGGAAGTCCCGCGAGACGGTACCTTCACATAGACGAGTACGCACACACGCACACGACACGCAAAGGGCTGTTAAGCTTAAAACAGATCAGACGCCGAGGAATGTGTTTGGCATTGAATCGCAACTTGTACATAAAGTTATGAAACAAGAATATAAGTTTTTGGATTCTTCATTTTACAGAAGAGCAAAAATAAATTAAAGCGACATGAATATGTATTTATTTTTTAGAATACAATTTAGAATAAATTTTATTTTTACAGTCAGGATATCCCCTTTGATTTGTTTACCGGTTAAAAATTTGGGTCTGAAAGTAATAATTGTACGCATTTTGCTTTATAGAGTAACAGCATGCAGTATTCTTTGATGCTAAAATATTTAAGCTTTTAGAGTCATCTAAGACCAAAACGTCATGTTTTTAAAGAATGAACAATATTCATTTTTATTTTTTTAAAAAAAAAACTCCGGTCAAGTGTCGTTTTTTCCCCCTTTGATAAGAATACATTGTTTTTTCTATTTACAAATTTTATTTTTATTTTTAAGCAACCTCCTCACTTTCCACCCAGGGACAGAACATTTTCAAATAGAATACATGTTTGAAAATGTTGCAGATAGGACTTGTGTAAAATAAAATGGCAGTTTACTACAAATTGGGATGCATATTTCCATCCCGCCCCCCCAACTTCTCAATGAAACAACCAGTGTGGCGCATGTTAGTACTTTGTGATCACTCATCCATTGTTGCGAAACGAAGCACTAATCTATTTGTCAGCATTTTCATCCAGCATCAAAAGTGAAACAAGATTGTTTGAGCGGCTGACTCAGCGCTCCGGCGGACGTGCTATGTGTCATCCCCGTGCGGCACGCTCGGGCGCATAAACACAGATGCATCCAGTGGGGGCGCCACTGGAGGTTGACAGGATGTTTGGCTGCAGGCGGGGAGATAAACAGAGTGATGCTCGGATGGGGGGTGGAGCAGGGGGTGAACAGAGCAGAGGAGAGAAGAGGAAGAAGAAAAGGAGGTGGGGAATGAGGAGATGACAAACTGGCAAAAGGAATAATGGAGGTGAGGCCAGGAGGAGGAGCCCCACCCCTCAGGTCCTGTGAACCCAAAACGAGCCGGCTGAGTTTGTGATTTCAATGGAGTGGGAGCAGATTACACAGTGAATGAGGATTAAAAACATGAGCTGTAATTATACGCAAATGAATGGGACGCAGTGGAGGGTCATTTGATTGCAAAACAGTGTGACACATTAGAAGCAGGAGGACAGAGGACCGGGAAAAACTGCTTGTGTGTGTGTGTGTTTTTTTGTGAGGACTTCTCCACCCATGCATCTCATTGTCATAGCGCTTTTCTACATGAACTGGAGCCTATTCTGGTGTACTGCGGGTGACAGCAGGGGTACCAACAAGATCGATCATGTGTGGTGATTCTGTGTGTATGTTTTGTCGTCTGCGCTGTAACACGTCTTTAAGCCGTTCCGTTACTATAACTTCAGTGCGTCATCCATTTCACACGTCAATAAATGTATGTTGAAATGTTCAAAGGTGAGTAACTCTTTGAGGCAAGTTCTTCAAGCAAAGGCTAACATTTGATGTCAACTTTTTGACCTTCTGTGGTCAGTCTGAAAAGTAGAAGCCAGAGCCCTATTATTGCGCCGTACGTACAGTTTCTGAAAGTTACATTTGTTGTATAACGAAGAGCAACTAAATTCTTTTTATCAACATTGTATCACCCTACAACCTACAAACGTACTAAAGTGGCAACTTGGCGGAAAGACACTGAACACACGAGTCCAGACGACAACTACACCGAGCGGAAAGGTGAATAATATAATTATTTCTTCCTTCTTCCACAATGTCATTCCAGTGCGGGAAGGTAATAAAGTGAGGCTACAGGCCAAGCTACCCTTACTGTTTGTGGCTTTCGCGCCAGCATCACGGGTCCAAAAATGTCTGTTAGTGCACCGCGGTGGCTGTTAGTCACTAGCTAATAGTGAGCTAACCAGGTACAGTTGAGCTCTGTTATTGTAAACGTAAATAGCCAGACAGACAGACAGACAGATAGACAGATAGACAGATAGACAGATAGATAGATAGATAGATAGATAGATAGATAGATAGATAGATAGATAGATAGATAGATAGATAGATAGATAGAATGTCCTCTCTCCACTGGTCTTCTCTCTCTACACAAACGATTGCACCTCAACAGATCCAGCTGTCAAACTCATATAGTTCGCAGACGACACCACGGTCATCGGTCTCATCAAAGACGGCGACGAGTCTGCGTACCGCCAACAAGTGGAGCAGCTGGAGCTCTGGTGCAGCCGACACAACCTCGGGCTGAACACGCTCAAGACTGTAGAGATGATTGTGGACTTCAGGAAACATTCTTCTCCACAGTTGCCCCTCACACTATCCAACTGCCCTGTGTCAACCGTCGAGACCTTCAAGTTCCTGGGAATCACAGTCTCCCAGGACATGAAGTGGGAAGTCAACACCATCTCCATCCTGAAAAGGGCCCTGCAGAGGATGTACTTCCTGAGGCTGCTGAGGAAGCATGGCCTGCCACAGGAGGTGCTACGACAGTTCTACACGGCAGTCATCGAATCAATCCTGTGTTCTTCCATGGTTTGGGGGCCGCCACAAAAAAGGACAAAATCCGACTTCAACGGACAGTTAGGACGGCGGAAAAAAATCGTTGGCACCGCCCTACCCACTCTTGAGGACTTGCACACTGCAAGAATCAAGACAAGGACACGGAAAATCCTCCTGGATCCCCCGCACCCTGCCCACCACCTTTTCCAGCTACTCCCCTCAGGCAGACGCTACAGATCCATGCGCACCAAATCCAGTAGACACTTAAACAGCTTCTTCCCTCTAGCCATTAACTCCTTAAACAGTCACTGACGTAGTCACTCTTCTTGTACTACAAATACTGCTACTGGTTACTCTAAAATGGTTCAATGATTTGTTGTTTACGATGATACTAATGCAGCGTGTTATACCGGAGACAAATTCCTTGTGTGTTCTACATACTTGGCCAATAAAGATGATTCTGATTCTGATTCTGATAGATAGATAGATAGAGATAGAAAGATAGATAGCAGTGAACAATAGAAACATGAGGCCCTGCTCGGGAAAATAAGGCCGTGATATTTATTATTTAAAAAGAAAACCAAACACATTTGCTCTTCATAACACTGTATATTTGATATGAACACTAGTGTGTTGCAAGCATGTGATCATGAATAATACATTTGTGTGGACTCAGAAAAAGAATTTTACAGCAACGCACGAGCCACCACATGTGATGATAACACCTTCTATAAACTGGGATTCATTTTAAAAAATGTATACTGTAAAGCCACTCTATAATATGCAATGAAGCTGGCCATTGAGTTGACGTGGGTTTCAGAAACATGGTGCTAGTTAACTCATTCACTCCCAAAGACGTTTTTAAACGTCTTTTCAGACTTGGTCCAGAATTGGTTGGTTCTGAATAAATTAATGTCTACCTGGACCAACCGTTACAATAGAGACAAGGAATCCATTTGTCATTCCCCCCATCATCCTGAAGACCTGTGCACTCTATTTCAGCACACAGACAATGGCCTTTCAAAGTGGGTGCCCAATTATACTCGCCATCCATTTATCTTTTTATGGAGTTTGTCCTCGTTAGCGTCAACGGTGAGCTAGAGCGTACGGCCCCAGCTGACTCTGTGCAAAAAGTGCTTCCCACACAATGCTATGCTGCCTCCCCATTGTACTGCCTCTTTCGAAAAAGTTCAAGAACATGTGAGAAGCCCAATGGTTTTTTCGCAATGTTTCCAGCATGCTCTTTGTACCTAAGCATATATCCTCGGAGGACTCCATTGAGCTGCAGTTCTGGAGGAGGCTGCCACTGGACCATAATGGACTGGTTGGTTCGCCCGCTGGCCACGATGTTCTTGGGGGGTGCACTCGGCGCTTCCTCTCTCAGCATCAATCTGACATGTCGTGAAAACAGAGAGGGGAACAGAGATATTGATTAGGAAACGGCATTTCTATACTCTATATTAACCCTTTTATGCACCCCTGTAACTTGATAACATGACAAGCTGTCCACTGGAGTAACCGCTGTCCCTGAAAAGGTTCATGTACTTCTGCTGCTGTAAAGTGAAAACATAAGCTTGCTTCTAACTACATTGGTTAGTGCTGCTTTGGGATACGAGTTTAATTTGTTCTTTGACCATACTCGTAACATAAAACACTTGTATCGTAAAATCATCGTCATCCATTGAAATGAATGGCCGTTCATCCATTCCGGCCTCCTCCACCTCAAAATAAAAAACAATTTCTTTAAAACGAAGAGTAATCACACGCTATACTATTGGACTTAATAAAAATATAGACTGATAAGAAAATTAAATAGAATGTTAAAAAAAGCAATTGTCCATCACTATTTAATTCTCCAATTCAGTTCATCGTGTGGTTCCCGTCGTGAAGCAGTACAGTCATCCATATACTGTACCAATAAAAAATAATCTTCTATGGCTACTGTGAGTGACTCTGTAAAAATCTCTGAGATTAATCATAATAATGTAATTCCACAAGCAGTTTGCTGCCGATACAAATGACGATAACACGATTGTAGAAAAAGTCGCCCGGCTCTAGCTTAACGTGCTTTCATGGAAGACAACAGAAAAAAGAACATTTACTCAGAGGCTGAAATTCTGAGGATTTGGTCCATTTTCAGTAAAGCAAGGTCCCTCAGTGATTTAGCCAATCTGAAAAGTTTTGTCCGTTTCATAATTATTATTTTTTTAATCGATAAATTGTTCCACCCATAGTGGATAAGATTCAACAGGGAATGAAAAGAAACCATCTAATCCTGTGATGAGAATGTGAGGTTTTGAAATCGGATGCATCGTGTCCTCATCGTAACTGATCAACAAACCCCCCAAAAATCAGAGGTCAGTCAGACTTGAGTGCAGCGTCCCAAATACCCCCGCCCGCCCAGTCGTGTCCTCAGCTGCTTTTCGGCTTTTTAAGATCTTGTTGCCCCCATTTCTCCGGCATCTCCTCAGCGCAATAAACCGGCGTTTTTTTCCACCTCCTTTGAGCTGCGGTCGACTCGAGCGTTTCATTTAAAAGTCGATGCGCCGCGTGGGTTCCGCTGCGAAGAAAACGTGTGGGCATTAAATAGTGGAGGACGACACGGATAGAAACTTCTGCTAATTCCTCTAGCGTGGGGAATTACACAAACACACACGCACACACACAGATAAAATGTTAATCTCCTCCAGAAATCCATCCTCTTTTCTTTAATAGCAAGGGACAGATAAAGTGTGTCAAACAGCGTTCAAACTTATGAGTTTGAGTTCTTGTTTTGAAGCGGCAGACGCCGCCACGTATATTTGTATGGGAAAGCGTCGGTGCCTCGAAGTGGGCCAGGGCTTTATGACTCGTGTTTGTGCGAAGTTAACGTCCCCGTGTTGAACCCACTTGATGTGAAATATTTACTCTAAAAAGGTTTGGGCGGGAATCAAGGCAATTCACGAGGTATTTTTCGCCGTAGGGTGCAACAGCTTGTGCGCGTGGGTATACTTGCGCGCTAATGTTCATCATCGATTTCCGTCCAAAAAGCTGCGAACAGTCAAAGATTACATATAGCCTGTTCCCAGACAGTAAACTTACAGCGTTAAAGGCCATCAGACTGTGTGTATGTGTGTCGCTGGTTTCGACGCTGCTCGCCCCGCTATATCGTTGTTTCTTCGTTAGCGCCTGTCATGCATGACCTGTGTCTTTGTTGACTTTGTTTTCATCGGATTTATTTCATGTTTTCACCACGTGGCTTTTCATTTCTCTTGTCTTGCTTGTTCGGTTTCCGTTTCCACCTGTTCTGGTCAATCCGGTCCCACATGTCTACCAATGAGCTCCCCTTGAGCCATCTGTGTCTTGTCCTAATGTCTTGTCAGCTTGCATGTATTTAGTTCTCTGGTTTCTTTCTGCCCTTTGTCGGGCCATTTTTTTTTTTTTTTTGCCGGTTGTTTAGTTTGCTCTGAGTCGCTGATGGCGTAGTGGTACGTTTCCCACTCAGTGACGGTGTGAATGTGTGTGTGTGTGTGGCTGTTGGTCTCTATATGTGTGCTATGACTGACTGGCGACCAGTTCAGGGGTTAGTCCGCTTCTCGCCCAAAGTCAGCTGGAATAGGCTCCAGCAACCCCCGCGACCCTTGTGAGGATGAGCGGTGTTGAAAATGGCTCTGATTGTATGTTGTGGTTGCGCTCATGTAGCTAAGTATTTATGTGCTAGCATTAAGCTAGCAGACAAAATTAAATGGTTTGGATGTTAATGTTTTGAAAGCTTGTTGAGGGGTAAAATAATTGAAAACAAAAAGATTAATGTTTTTAAAAAAAAAGTCTTTCTTCATGTAGTTTTTCACCAATTGGAACATAACCCCGATGATAAAAGGTGTTCCAGCTTGAAAACCACCGTCCTGTGTGGTGCAGCTACCTAACAAAACAAACAGTTTGAACAAAAGCGCACACATCCGCGCACACACACAAGCACACAACTAACAGCTCCGTAGCTCCAAGCAGCATCACTCAAGAGGGAGATGTGGCGAATCGTAATCCGTGCCAGGGAAAAGGCCATCGGATGTTGCGGCGCATCCTAAGCTGAGCGACAAATGTGATACTAGTATGTGTGTGAGTGTGAGTGCGTGTGTGGACACATACGCCAATGATTATGTAAACTGAGCAGCTTACAGTCAAGCCACAGGCTGGACCAGCTTGCTCACATTTTTTTTTCGGCCTCTCCACCTTACCGGGTTTGGGAGCCATAATCACTAGCAAGTTCGGGACAGGTCAGCGATGGATGCCGAGCGAGGTTAACGGGAAGGAAGAGGAGCGCGGTAAGACAAGTGAAAGACGAAATAATTGAGGGCAAAGGAAATGATGGACAAAAAAGTGAAAGGTTGCCAAAACGGCTGGAGAAAAATGGAAGGTGATCACTGATCAGGCTGCTTGAGGAAATTGGACGGTGGGGGAGAATTAGAGAGGTCAGGAGGGATCATGCTGCTCCGCCGCCTTGTCTGCTAAGTAGTCATTTGACGACAGCGGAATCTTTAAAGTTCGTCAAGTTGAAACTAATCAGATTTGGAAAAAATTGGTTCTAAAGTTATCATGAATGACTTTAGGTGACACCTCCACATATCTCGCAAAACCTCATTTCAGCGAAACTTGAACATGTAATACACTTGCTTTCCAAATTATTATGCCACTCATATTTTCTCGGAATTTCTGACGACACGCCGCACCAACCGTAATTTAATTTTCCAAACAAATCTCCCAACAGTATATATATATTTTTTAATCATTCAACAAATTCCAAATAATAACGCACAATGGAGTTTCATGACGTTCTCCAGGGAAGAACTGAAAAGGCTTGACTGAATTCAAAAGCTACTTGAACAGGTCGAGTCGCATTATAACATCGGCCACCTCATGCGATAGTGGCGTCACAATTCTTGCAAAATAAATTCTGATTTTGTATTGTCTGAAACTCTAATGATGTGTCCTTGTGTGTCATGACCTTCAATGGCAAGATACGCAAATACAGAACAGGGACCTGCGATTATTCCAATAATCCCTGATGTTGTCGCAAAGGTTAATAGAATGTTTCCAAACAAATCATCTGAACTTAAAAAGTGTGACGGAAATAATTAACACATCATATTAACTGTCAGTCGCCTCGCGGATGATGACACACACTTTACCACGGCGTCTTAACGACTTCCGACAGGCAATCCATTCGACTTTATTTGGATGTGAAATGACTGGAAGAGAAAGTAACAAGCAATAAAATATCCTCATAATGTGCGACGTAATGTGTCGAGCTGCCTCACTAATTGACCAAAAGAAACGGGCAGTTAGCAATGCGACGCGGGATGAATCGGATTCATTTCAATGGGTTCACCTTAGAGAACCTTGTCATGTTTGAGAGTCTCTGCATGTTAAATCGGTTGAAAAAGGGGTGGGCTGACCCGGAACTTGAAAGTCACTTTGGTTTTTAAAGAGGCGGATTAGCAATGCTGACAAGCGGACACTTTCCAAGAGTAACAGCCTGTCAAACAACAGCGCCTCAAACATTTGGAGATGATTCGACATGGGGGAGGCGTCGTCCGTTAACCCAGCGGTCGCCAACCCCTGGGCCGCGGCCCGTCACCGGTCCGTGGGTCATTTGGTACCGGGCCGCACAGAAAGAATATATAACTCATATTAATTCCGTTTTATTTATTTCGGACTCTGAAAGATGTTTCATTTTGAAAAATTACCAGATCCTCTGTTATATCTGTCTACAATATGTCATGACTGACGCAGGTGAAGGCGGCGCTTCTCGGTCACGTGATAGGTTACCGCTAAGATAAGATAAGATAAGATAAGATAAGATAAGATATCCTTTATTTGTCCCACACTGGGGAAATTTACAGCCTCCAGCAGCAAGAATGTGGGTAGAAAGAAAATGAAACCCGGGAGCTAGCAAAAAGAGTACAAAAACAAACATCTTTGGAAAGTTTCTTTGAGAAGTTGAAAAGGCCCAGCCAGGAGACAGAAGAGGAGCCTACGACTTTTAAGAAAAAGAAGGCTACATTTAATAGGCAGTATCAGGATTTCCTACTTAAAATACGGATTTAACCCACTCTGCATAATATGCGGCGATGGTGAGTCGTATTTTTCATGCACTTTGTATTTGCGGTATATCTTATTGTGAAGGCACATTTGAGAATGTTGAGGCCGGATAGGACGTTCCTCGTGTCATGATTCATGTTTATTTTGTTTTGAAAACACAGCAGTTTTCATCTTCCACCACCTCACATCATGGATGGATGCTATCTTAACTTAATCTTAACTTAGGTCGTATCATATTATTTTGTTGTATTTATCCATCACACTTTAAATGGCGGTCCCTGAAAATAATGTCTGACATTAAACCAGTCGGTTGGGCAAAAAAGGTTGGGGACCGCCGCGTTAACCTAAAAATGCCCAGTACACTACAAAATGACCGCATTTTCCGCACCATAAGGCACTTCGGAATATAAAGCGCACCTTCAATGAAAGGCCTATTTTCAAACTGTTTTCATACAGAGGGCGCACTGATGACACGAGAGCAGCGCAACCTGGAAATGTGGACGATTCTGGGACTAACGGACTTAAACAGCTACTTTGGAGGAGGGTTTGGAGTGAACTGGAGTTATGGAGCTGGGGTTACAGCGATCTCCAATTCAGTTGTGGATATGCGTAATTCACAAGCAGATGGATATTGGCGGCGGAGGAGTAGATAGCTGTAATGAGAAATCTCATATACATGAAAAGTAACATCCTCTGAGAAATGTAATTCAGATTTGGCGAAGCAAAACTGAATTACAAATAATTCCATCAGTCATTTTGTCTGGTCCCAATTATGTTAGGTATCTTGAATGAAAACTTCAACTATTTAAAATGGAATTACGACTCGTCAGAAAGATGTCGGTATCTACCATTTCAATTCCCGGTAGACAAATTAGCTTTGATATGTTGAATCCACTTGTCAAACAGACATTCATTTTTTTTTTACTCAGACAGCAGGGAAATGTTTCAAATTGTGAAATAAATACATAAAAAAATTTCGATAGGGTTTTTTTTGTCATCAATATCATCATTGACTTCTCCACTCTGATGCATTTGGTCACGCCTCAAGCTTGGACCTGCAGGAAGCAAGGCGCACCATCGCTCCTCCCGAGTGCACCAAGTGCCTCTTTGGCGACTCGCATGCGCGCGTTGCCTCGTGCCAGCTAACGTCCAAGAGATTAAAAGCGCGGCGCCGTGTGGTCACATACGAGGCGAACGCTGATGAAGAGCTGTGTCCATCTGCTCTGATACGCTCACCACTGATGATTTGTCCACCTGCCAGTCTCTCATTTGGGGAGGACAACTACTTTATGCCGCGGAGCAGGTGGCTCGCTGACTAAACGGAAAGGGCGCACGCAAGCAACTACTGAAGATCGACAAACAAAGGACGCGTCTGCACAGGTAACCGTGGGCTAGAAAGGAATGATAAGTGATGTGGCCCCACCAATCTGCTCGAAAATTGAGACTCGAGTGGTAACTTGACTTTCAATGTAATTTGTTAAGTTCTCCACAGCTGCTATCTAGCAAAATTGCTTAAAATGCTGCCTGTATCTCAAGATTTGGGTTTGCAAAACACGCACACACATATACATACACACACACACACACACACACACACAAAAGGGTGTAAAGTGCGCTATATATCTTGATAGTCTTGCTTTTGATGAAAGAGTGTGAGAGACGTGTTATGAAGACACCCGTGAACTGTTTTAAATTGTGAAAAAAAAGCACGTTTACTTGAACAAAAATTAGTTTAGGTTGTTCAATGAATGCACTCACAACATGCATTCTCTATAATTACAACTGGCAGCAGTTCCCTTGCTGAGATTATATTTGGAGGAGCGACATCTGGCATCTGTCAATGGCCACATCTGTGCTATTGTGCGTGTGTGCGTGTGCGTGTGTGTGTGTGTTTGTGTGTTTGTGTGTGTACTCAGAAGCACGATTGCAAACCATACCTCCTCCAAACCCTCAATCCTGTCAGCATCCCGTCTTTTCACAACACAACACACACCTGCACAACAATGGGTGCGCTTTTAAGGCCAAATCCACTCTCCCACTTTCGCAAAAAGACCACTCACTCCCCCCCCGACCCGCTATTCAATTCCCAACGACTGGCAGGGAAATAACACACATTTGCGACAAGGATGTGAGGATAGAAAAGCCTGCTAATAAAGCCAATGGATTTTTAACAACAAACCTTCACATTAGAATGCGTTCAGAGTAGCAATCCCCTGGAGCAATCCCTCTCGGCGACGCGCTAAACTAGAGTGTGGACTCTCGATGGGCATGGTTATCATTATAATCCTGACTTCTGACTCTCGTTGAGTTCACAGAAAAAAAACAACGTTTTTTCAAAGAAAGCACAGCATGTTCCGGGTAGCAAATTGCTGTCACGCTTTCAACAAAACAGTCGTCACAAAACGTCTTGAAAATACCCGACGAAGAATAAATGTGTTACGCTTACCGTTGCGTCTCGGCGCTGTACTGTCCCCGGCCCACATGGTTGACAGCGCAAAGCCGGAACTGATAGGTCCGGGCAGGTGTGAGTCCGCCCACAGATATGTTGGTCACGGTGGGGTCCACCTCAGACAGGTAGACCTTCCATGGGGAGTCTGAACACACGAGGGAGAAAAGCTGAGGGAATTCAATGAAGGAAGCAGCAACAAGGAATTGTTTACTGCTTACCGATAAATGTGATAAATTTTGAAAAGGTTAGCTTTGGATGTTTGTACAGAAGTCTCAGATCATCTCAAATCTTCGCAGATGATCAAGAATGTATGACGTGTAAGTGTCGCTATGTTGTCTAAATGTGTTTATGTTCAAATATCTTAACACGTTCTTAAAGGTTGAAATGTATTCCCCATTATGTGTTATTATATGTATTAGCATAAAGAGGGAGGACTACAGGCTGAGCTGTGTGTGTGTGTGTGTTTCATCTTTAGGATGACTTTTAACAGTGGCATTAGACAGTGTGTAGACTCTAACTGAAGAAATGCTCATTACTACTGATGCTTATATAGTACATGAGTTGAGTTCACTGCCAGGATAAAGCGCTTGTATTATGTTTTAAGTTTGCACTGGCAAGTCAAAATAAATGCTTCATCAGTGATCGCCCTGATGTGCAGGTATCCCCTGATTAAAGACCCCGGCGAGCAGCTCAGTATTTATCCTTAAGCAGGAGTGAGTGGATAAAAGTGCGTGAATTGACAAAAAAAGCCTTTTAAAAGTGTGAATACGACCTCATTGAAATCAGGAGTTAGAGAGACTCGTGAATCAAACGTTAGCTTGCAGCTGAGAATGGAAAGTCTTTGTCGTCATTGTATGGGCAGATACAATAAAAGGATGGGTAAATGGACGGACATTTATTCAGTCAAATTGTGGTATTTCTTCAACAAAACACCGTATTTTCCGCACTATCAGGCAATCCTAAACACACTCAATTTTCTCAAAAGCTGACAGTGCGCTTTATAATCTGATGCGCTTTACACTGTATATATGGATCAATATTCCGATTTCTTGGATGTAGTATTTTAAAAGTTCTGTAAAGCGCTTGGTTACAGCTGGAGCAGGTTGTGAAATTGCGATTTCAATAAAGCTGTATTGTATTGTATTCACTTTCGCATAGCTCCATCTAGTTGATGCATAACGCAACCGCAGCCACTATTATAGCTTCTATTCCATGGGCCTTATAATGCTGCGCGCACTATACATGAAAACCGTTTTAAAATAGGCCATTCTTTGACGGTGCGCCTTATACTCCGAAGCCGCTTGTAGTGCGGAAAATACGGTAATTGAATTGTTTTGATCGATTCCTAGCACAATGAAATGCTTTGTATATCAATGCCATTTTATTCGGTGGGGTCTCCTGAATACACGAAGATTCATCTGTGGTGTTGGCCCTTGCATTTCCTAACGTCAACAACTACGTAGGTCACATTGCAAAGCCTTCATGTGTTGCTCATTTTTGTTTGGTTTACATTACTTTTAATAAAAATGGAGACCATGTGGTCATGATATTGGCATGGGGAACGTTCACATCCGTTTATCTCTAGAAGCAACAGAAAACAACATGAGAATAGGATGAATGAGAACAGATGCCGGGGCCAGCTTATCATTGTCTCCTTGCACCTTGAGATGCGAGAGACCGATGCGCTATTCTCATCCCCTTGTATAATTGTGTGAATGACAGAAGTAATGTGGGAATGTATGCAAACAAAGCAAAGGCAACAAAGCCATTGTGTGATGTAAAAAATACACGCAGTGCTCGCAGCGATCCCCAGCACGTAATGTGTCATAAGTGCGTATGGGTGCACTCACGAGGCGACAACATAACAAAGCAACTTTTGTCCATCTCTCACTGTCTGCGGGCTCACTGTAATTTTCTCCCTTCACGCTTCTTTTCTTCTTCAAGATGTTTTTTTTTTTTACATTTTGCTTTCGACATGCAGATAAGAGCCGATGAGAAATTAGCTTCTTGTCTTCTCCTGAGAAGCATACCCCCAAAACATAAAATCTCCTTAGACTTTGAAGAAGCCTTTCCTGCATCTTATAGCCAGAGTCTCGAATATTTAAATATAATGTATCAACAGTATTTGGCAAACAACATTTCTTGATTCCATTATATTAATATAACTTTATTAATATGTGTGTGTTTTACACAATAATATCATTGAAATAGGCTACATAGCATTAGTTTGGGCACGAAAACAGTACAAAAGGACAACTTTTTACTGTATGGGGTATTTTTAGAAATGTATTTCAATTTAATGGACAATCGGCTCTAATGAAAAATCTTAAATCAGTAAATCGAGGTTCCACTGCATGTTGTATTGCAATACATTCAAACGTACACACAAGGACGTTCAAATGTACTTGTAGGCTAAATGCTACATACTTGGCATTTTTCAATAATGCCGGCGGATCTACGCCAATGGACTGAATCTTGACAGAAGCATGCTGGCCGGTGATGGACTTTTAGCCCGGTCTAAGACACAGAAAAATATTTATCCGGTTGTCTGACTGTCGTGTATGACAAAAAAAAGTCACATCGTTTGACAAGGCCATTAGCGTAGCGGCGTTAACGTATGTTAGTGCGCTGATAGAAGTGAGGCTACATTCGAATCTTGCTAGCAGCTTTAAAAATACATACTCCAGCCTTAAGCGCTACGTTTATGAGTTTAACTTTTCTAAAAGTTGGGAGCAAAGTGGCTGTCTGTGCAGTGCGCACATAACAGAAGGAGAGAGGAAGTAGTCAGTGTAGCCATCTTGTCATTCTTTTCCTCAATCCCCGTTTCCCTCTGTGTGCCATCTGAAAGCGACTCGGCCTGCTGTTACAAACAGCTGTGCTGACAGAGGGACGAGAGACAGCAAGACAGAGGGAGCGAGAGAGAGCGAGAAAGAGACGACAAGGCTGGCGAGGGGTGTTGGGGTTCGGGCTTGAGAATTTATTTCTAGGGAACCTGGACGTACTTTTACGAAGCAACACTATTCCCCATATGTCTGCCTTATAAATGAGCGTACATCGGTGCCTGTTAGATGGCAAGCCGACAGCTGTTTGCCGCTATGGGGCTATAAATTAGCCCACCCCATACTCCCCCCCCCCCCTCCACACACACACACACACACACACACACACACACACACACACACACACACACACACACACACACACACACACACACACACACACACACACACACACACACATGCGTATACATACTGTTCTCCGAGAGCTCCAACAGATAATAGAGAAGCGGAGAGTTGCCATCGAACGGACGCAGCCAGGAGAGCAGGACCGAGCGTGAGTCGGAGTCGTTGAGACGCGCCGCCAAAGAGCGAGGAGAGTGTGGCAACTCGCTGCGCACCAGAAAAAGAAAACAAACCTTCACACGGAGACAGTTTGACATTGACATTACGGTGCATGACAACAACGAGTATAACCCTCACATTTTTTTGTGTTTTTGTTTGTATTTTTCATGGAGCACCACTGACGATGTAAGCGGTCAAGGGCAATTCAGAGTCCCTCGGAAGTAACTAAACACAAAGCAGTGAATGTCAAAACCACTGGCAAGAAAAAGTGAGGACACATCTTCGTAAAATTGTCTATACCGTGCCAAATTACACCGGGAAACAATTTGAAAATAAATTTCCGTTGCGTTCCATTTGTATGATGATTAAATCTAAAATTTGCATGCTGATTCCAACATCGCAGTTATTTTTTTTCTCCACATCTTCGCCACCAGATAAGCAAAAATCCACTGATTAGCAAGACGTGCCACCTTACTACGATTGGACTCGTCTACAGCCATGTGGCAACTTGTTTGTGCGGTCACAATGGAGAGTGTGGTGAGAGGCGTGTGCAGTTCCCAATAGATCGGTACTTTCAATATCAGAAAACAAAAAGCCAGCATAGTCGGAACAAAGAGGATTAGTGCTGACTTTTCTCTTAACCTTGCAAGAATGGGCATAGCTGTGTCAGTTCTATTATGTTTATTTTTTTGTTGCTGTTTTCAAATGCTTGTAACTCTTCGTTCACACTCGCACACATTTATTTACTGTTTTGTTCAGAAAACATTCTGGACTCAAAAGTTATGTGATGTCATGTGACCCATCGGCGTACACCCAGATGGCACCGAGGAGTGTCAAAGGCAAATTTGAGCCAATTTGAACATTTTCCCTCCGGGGTGTACTCACTTTTGTTGCCGGGATACATTATTGGTTGCGAGTTATTTTGAGGGGGACAATACATTTACGCTGCGATGCAAACTGTGCACTGACTCCCTTGCAGCTGATTGTTCCTTCTTTCGTGAAAAGATTTCTTTTCACCAATGTGAGCGGCTGCATTGAATGAAGGTCACCACACAACAGATAAGCAACTCCGACTGAATACCAGCAATAACTTTAACAACCTTCCGTCGGCTAATAATGAACTCATTCACTGTGGACTATTTGACTCGCGGCTAACACGTCAACCACCCACCGTTGGCCGACAATAACCTCGGTGATGCTACAGCTCACCCACGACACTTTGAGGAAGCGGAATCGAAAAACAATGGATCGATGGTTTGCCGCTACCCCACATAATAACCCCTTTCTTTTCGTCGTCGGTTATGGGGCGCTCCATACTTCAATACTTGGAGTGAGTGCGAGGATGATGATGGCAGACAGATGAAGGTGATGTGAAAGGTGGCGACGCTCCGACAGGACGCGAGGAAGAGAAAGGAGGACGAGGGGAAATGAGATTGATGTTTTCTTCTCAGAGCTGACATGACTGCATTAATTAATGGATGAGCATAGAAAAATGTTGGAGCGCTTCCCTCCGCTGAGGCCACGCACACATGCGCGCACACACACACACACGCGCACTAGTGCGCGCACACCCCAAGAGTGACAAACACATGGATGGGCCTTGTGAGAGTTGAACCAATAACCTGCTGGTAATTAGTCTGTCTCCTCAGCCGCCAGCGTCTGTTAGCCTCCGTGACCCGATGATAGCGAGCTAACGAGAATGTCACTCTTGCACGCGCGCAGACACGCGCGCGCGCACCTAATCCGTAATTTACCATCCGTTTTTTTTTTCTTTCATAGGCGTAAACACGGAGACACTTCATCTGACATGTGACCTCGCCGCTCGCAATGGCTCCGAACAATGCGGACCAAGTTCCCGCCCTCCCGCTCGCTCTCTTGCTCTGCAATTTTTATTAATATAGCATAAGTATCGTTTATAAATACATCACACAAGTGCATATTAATATATAATGGCCCCTACCTGCGAGCATTCGCTCACAGCGGCTTTAATGAGGGTTGGTGGGTGAAATATGCATGTGACGTGATTTAATATTAGTGCCTCATTTGGAACCTACTTTGCCGCACTTTTGCACATGAAGCAATTATTAAAAAGCAATGACAAATTAAACCAAGTGAAACACTTCAAATGTATATTTGAGCCACTGCTGACTTAAATCGCGTTAGTGTAATTGCAGAATGATGGCGTCGCCATAATTAGGGATGTGGGTGAGCTGGAGCTTGTCTTTGGTGACTGGGGGTGAGAGGCTTGGACAACCTTGGCCTGGTCGCCAGCCAATCGCAGGCCACATACAGGCAGAGCATTCACACTTTGAACAATTGAACAATTTGAGTCTTCAGTTACAAGCTCACTTCAGGCAGGAAGCCCAGAGCAGATTATTTTCGATCATCGATGGATTGTTTCGAGACTAAAGTTAACATTGTCAAAATACTCAGAATTTCAGCCTCTCATCGATAAATGCAGTATTCTCAGATTTCTGTCATCCTCCATTAGACTGATGATGTTTTGGGGGTGGGGGGGTTCCAAAATAAGGCATTTGCGACACCAGTTTTACTTTGGAAAACAATAATCAACATTTTTGCTGATTTTTATTTTTTTTTTTGGACAGATGTCACCGCTTAATAATTAATGCATGGTTTAGCATTTTGCGCAGCGTCAATTTGAGAAATCCTGTTCGTGAGTTCTATCCTGTTTGTGAATGAAGGAATGGAAATTAAAGAATTTGTAAGGATACGAGTCATCGATTAATCAACAAAATAATCGAGATTAATTGACTACTAAAATAATCGCCAGTTGCAGCCCTTATGGATACCAAAGACAGGAATTTACAAATTGTTATATTAGTCATGCCCCAATTATTTGCGAGGGCCAGTTCTTCACTGCTTGGAGCCTTTTTTTGGGGGGGGGGGGGGGGGTTGTAATGTAAAAATAATTATTATATTATTCCCCATTAAACAATATATGATATTGTGATTAAAGCTGAGTGTCTTCTACTTACATAACTTCCAGGCGTGCAGAGTGGGAATCGTTGCCGGCCTGCGAGATCACAGTGCAAGTGTAATCGCCGATGTCACCTGACCAAGTCTGGCCAATGGTGAGGGAACCTTGGCGTACAGAGACACGCCCCCCGCTGCTGGTCAGGATGGGCGCATTGCCTCGCTCCCACTTGAAGCTGCAACAGGGATGAGCGGATTAATTTAAACGACTGCTGCATAGGGAAGGGATGGGTAAGAAGCTTCCACTCTCAAACTAACAAGCGAGTACCTGACATTGACTCTGGGGTCATGTGTAGCATTGCAGGCCAAAAAAGCGGTGGTGCCTTTGATGACACGCAGGTCAGATGGAGGCACAGAGATGACGGTACGACCTGGAAGGCAACACAGTGATTAGTGTTGGGAGTGAAACAATACTGTAACACATCCATTCATCCATTTTCCGATCCGCTTTATCCTCACAAGGGTCGCGGATGGTGCTGGAGCCTATCCAAGCTGTCTTTGGGCAGTAAGCAGGGGGCACCCTGAACTGGTCGCCAGCCAATCGCAGGGCACACAGAGACAAATAACCATCCGCACTCACATTCACACCTCGGGACAATTTCGAGTGCTCATTAACCTGCCATGCATGTGTTTTGGAATGTGGGAGGAAATTGGAGTACCCGGAGAAAACCCACGCCAGCACGGGGAGAACATGCAAACTCCAGACAGGAAGGCCGGAGCTGGGATCGAACCCTGCACCGCTGCACTATCAGGCCGACGCGGTAACCAGTCGACCGCCGGGCTGTCATTGTCTAATACAGTGGTGTGTCAAATTTTTTGCGATCTCAAAAAAAAAAAAATCTTAGCTCTCCAATTACCTTGACCGACCTTTTTGCTTGAACTGATTTCACTCATAGTACTGGAAAAGAATCACTGCCTAGTCTAGTTCAAGTTAAGTTCATGTTTTGTTTTTTTTTAAATCTTGAAGCTGTTTGTTTTTTTTAGGTGAAGTTTATTTAACTTTCATGTACAATACATTTATATTTAATCACACTTAAGGTAGATTTTTTTAAATGCATGCTACTTAAGCGCATTGTTAATCTTCTCGTTATTCATAATGTTACGCTGAAATTAGATATACTGTTTAGAAATAAAGCCTCCGGCTTATTTTGGATGAACACTTGTATCCACTATGCTACCATATTAAAATATTGGTTGTAGCTGAAGTGTTTTCTTTTTTTTTTCCTTTTTTTAATTGGTGGCGCTTGATGTAAAAATTTTGAGAAGCTCGAGTGACAAACGTCAAAAGGCTCGAAGTAGATTTGTCGAACATGATGCTGTGTTATTTGAAACATGCACGCAAGACTGCCCCTGACTGGTGAAAAAAATTAATTAGTCACCGTTGAAGCCGGGGAACTAGTGGAGCACAACGGAACAAGGACGCGCTTTATCTGCTCTAAACAGACACCTCTGTCGTGCTTGTCGTTGTCTCAAAAGTGCTGAGTGCATCGTATTCAATTCCACCGATGAAAAGGGAATAAAAATGTGCACACGGGCCAGATCGTCACCGGCTCATTCATTGTGTACGCCGGCGATTTAGATGAATCACCCAGCAAAGAAGCACTGACGGCGAGCATCCCCGCAGGCCACGGGCCTAATCGAATCCTGCAGTATTTAATGTGAAGCTGGCAGAATAAATGTAAAAATGAGCCAATCGATACGTTTAGCGGCCACTCACTCGTTCGTCCTCCTGCCCGGCCAATCACATGATTTATTGGCCATCTCATCTGCCGGCGACATCGATCGGCAATCGCGAGCGGCTGTTTGCTATGCTGAACTAATGCCACCCGACAGCGACGGCTTAATTAGTGTTCCGCATCTGCAACGGATACATATTGAAGGATTTCACGCGGTTGCTCCTCCGCCAAGGACGTCACGCCCCTCGAATTCGTTATTATATAAAAAAAATAAAATTAAAAAAAAGAAAAAGATTTTGCTGTATTTCCACTCAACTTTGTCAAGGCCGATGGAAGAAACCATTCCTCCCCTTTTATCAATAAATAAAACGACATTTAGGCTGCTGTGAAGGTGAGCCAAATGTTTGGCAAAGGACCAATTGACATTCAGTATTTTTATTTTTTTTTTTACCTCTGCCAAGTAGGTTCCATTTTCATCAAAAGCATTGAACAAAACATACAAAATTAACTTTGATAAAACTTTGGGAAGCCAGCACTGGTTGAGGATTGCCTTGGTGGGGGTCGGTGCTTGATTTAGTTTCCCGCTGGGGTGTCCAAACATTTTCCTCATGGGGCTAAATAATGAAAAATGAAATGAATTCTTGGGCTTGACAAAACACTCAATTTATATACTTAAATATTTTACAGTTATCCTGAGAACCTGCTACATTTGGGTTTGGGATTTTGGGGGAGGTCTGCCGCCCTTTATCTCATTAGAATAGATACAACCCCACCACGTGCAGTTCTCAAATTCCAGAACCCAAATAAAAAAATTTAAAAAAAGAGCAATCTGGAATAAGCTGACAATCTTTGAAGCGGTGTTTACTTGAGGATCGTAATTAATCGTGAATGTGGTACAGCAGACCTTGACACAGAGCAGAAAGTGGAGGACAACCTCGGAAATATTTTTATTCGCAAGGTATTGAAAAGAAACCGTTTGTTGCAATTTTAGTTGTGAATACTTTTTCTGCGTATCGATAAAAGCTCTCTACAAAGCCCATTTAATATTAGTAGCAGCAGTAGCTGTAGGCGCACCCTTGGATGAGGCGGGGGGGGGGTCACAACACCATATATATATATATATATATATATATATAATGACTTTTTTTTTAATATCAGAAAAATGAAAAAGAATGTTGACTAAATTACGTAAGAATTAGAATTTGCCCCAAGTGTGTTTGGGTTTTATATTTACACAAAGCAGTCTAAAGTCTTGCCCATGTCATGTGACTGGTGCTAAAACGGTCACTTAATTCCCATGAATCCTCATGGAAATCTCAAGAAATGTGCCAAAAAAAACAAACAAGTCGGCGTCTTACTCCAGACAGTGAGCTTGGCCGTGGCATTGATGCTCCTCTCCGAGTTGGAAGCGATGCAAGTGTACTCTCCCGAATCCTGGAACGTGACGGGCTGAACCTGCAGGCTGCCTGATTGCAAGAGTTTGAACCGAGGTACCTGCACGGAACCGCTTGCCAACACCTGCGAGCCTACAACACAGAGAACGGTACATGTTGTGCTTCAAAACGCCGTTTCTTGGTAAGAACACCAGGAGTTGCAGTTTTTCTGGTGCATCTTTGTCTGGGAGGGTCAATCGCCACGTGTGTGGGTGTGAGTCGCCGACTGACTATATTTGTCCAGTTCGGTCACATTCGGGCACCTCGCTCAGTATGTGGCAGGCTTAAGAAGCGCTGACTTAGATTTTAGACCTCCAGTTGGAGCGTGTCTACATCTTTGCGTACATGTTACCTTTCCTCCAGGTGACGGCAGGCTTCGGGGCACCACTTGTCTGGCATATAAAGAAGGCTGTGTTCCCTTCGGTAACGGTTTTGTCAGATGGACGCACGGCGAAGTTGGGAGGCGCATCTGAAACGGAGCGAGAGAGCAAAGAAGACACGGGAGGAACATCGCGAGCTGCCGTCGTGGAGTTCTGATGATAATGCGGAGGGGAGCGCGAAGGGAATTGATGGTGAATGATTTTCAGACATTCACTGCAGTCTACAGAGAGTGACGATAAGACACAGACACAATCGGGGAACATCCAGGCCAAAGCGAGGTCCAAACATTACACTGCATGCGGAAATGAGAAATCCAAAGCCAGCTCTCGTTAACCATGCGGAACCGGTGGTGTCGGAACGGGGACGGGAGCGTGAGATGACAGCGTCGTCGGAAGGACTCACTGGAGACGAGAAGCTGCGTGTGGGCCTGCGTCTCTCCGGCGACGTTGCGGGCGAAGCACTGGAATATCCCGCCGTCCCCCGGTTGCACCCGCCGCACCGTCAGGCCCGTCGCGCTGCTGATCTTGTAGCGAGGGTTGGCCAGCTTGGACAGAGGCACGGCGTCCTTGTACCACTCCATCCTGGGCGGAGGCACACCTGCACAAGCATGTGTAGTGTGGAATAACACCATGAGGAGAATGATAGCTTTGAAGTTTTTTATTATTTTTTTTAATGGGCAGGTGGGCCAGGTCATTTGTTGATGACGAGGGGGGGGGGGGGGAACATTTTTCATATGAAAACTGCTTTGTAAATAGAATGTGACTGATTGATTGAAAAAGTGTCTAAAATCGATCAAACTGTTTTCAGAATTTTTTTTAATTGAAATAATCTGCTTGCAGTTCATTGGTAAATCATCTAATACAATCAAAATAAAATTGTTTACTGCAGTGCTTCTCAATACATTTCTGTGACGATAATAAATAATGCCACTCAATTAATTAAATGATTTAATGGGATTAATTAATTTAATTACTTTAATTAAATAATTTAATTGATTAATCAACAAATGTGTCTCTGTCACACTACATAACATTGTATTCCCATCAACGTGTCCAAACTTTGTTAAATTTGAAGCCGGAAAAATAATACTATATTTTTGACCTGTGTTGCGATCTCAAGTACATTTCCCGACGTGAAATATGCACACGTGCTTCACGTCTAACTTTGACCTGTGTTCTGCACACAAACAATACAGCGAATCCAATTGGGACACAGTTTTAAAAAAAACACACACACACATTTGACCTCTGCAAGCTGTGCAAACCCCCTCCCCAAATGATCCGTTTTTCCTGCCTTCTGCTGCTATTAATATGTATGGGGATATAATGACTGCTAATAATATATTGATTGCAGCCTCTGTCTGGATGTCGGGGGCAGCTAAAAAACATTCTGAATAAATGATAGCGGCAAATATCTACGGTATAAGCGCCAGCCTACCTGACACGCATGTCAAATGTGACGGGCACGGGGCGAATGTAATGACCATCAGCTCTCCATAGTCATTAGTCAAGTATGAAGTTTGCGAGTGAGGATACGCCATGGAAAGAATTCCAGATTTTCACCTCAATGTGTCGCGGTCAAACTTTGCGCAAAAACCACGTGTCAAGTACGCTTCGTCCCTCTTTGCTTGTCACTTCTCCCTCCGAGCCTCCGTCGCTTTGCTCTGCCCTCACCCAACGAGGCGCTTCGGCCTATTTAATATCGCAGACGCTCTATCGACGAGGAACGTCAAACTTGCTCACCGTCACATGTGACAGATGCAAGAATGTGAGACTTTTTCCTCTTGTTTTTTTTTCTTTTTTTTAAGCTTTGTCCACCCCTACACATCAAATCATCTTCACGTAATCCACTTTCTAGCAGCTGTCATGAACAATGGGCTTTGGTGACTTGCTGCGAAATGCATTTTTAGTGTTCTCACACACACACACGTACACACCCACACCCACAAACACACACACACACACAGAGAATGAGGAACGTTGTTGAGATACAGCGGTGCCTTGAGACACAAGTTTGTTCTGTGACCAGGTGTGCAAGTCAAAGAACTCATCTTCACCCATTGAAATGCATGAACAATCAAGAAAATATTCACGGATTTTCTGCACTGGAACGCACTTCGGATTATAAGGCGCATCTTCAATAAATGGCCTATTTTAAAAGTGTTTTCATATATTGGGTGCACCGCATCGCAAAGGTAACGTTTAAACATGTCTTCAAAATAAGATACGGCGCAAATAAAAAGTGCCTGAAAAATACGACTCACCGTCGCCGCTTATTATGCAGAGTAGGCTTGGTGCGTGTGAATCTCCCGTTGAGATAAAGCCGTATTTGAAATAGGACTCCTGATACTGTCTATTAAATGTAGCCTTCTCTTTCTTGAAAGTCGTAGGCTCCTCTTCTGTCTACCGGCTGGGCCTTTTCCCCTTCCCGAAAAAAACTTTTCAAAGACGTTCGTTTTTTTATGTGGTAACCTATAACATGACCGAGAAGCGCGAATTCGCCTGAGTCAAGAGTGACATACTGTAGACTGATATAACAGAGAATCCGGTAATTTTTCAAAATAAAACATCTTTCAGATTCCGAAATGAATAAAACGGAAGGAATGTAAGTTATTTATTCTTTCTGTGCGGCCCGGCATCAAATAAGCCCAACCGCCGGTCTGTGGTTAAGGACCCCTGGTTTAGGGGAACACTTGGGGAAAAGTGGGAGGAGACAAATACCCATATCTGCTCATAGAAACATGCAAACGTACCTGTGGCCAAGCAGGGAATTTCCACATTCTTGTCAATTTGAGCGAAGATCTTCCACTGGGGTTGAGCGGTCAAAGAAGGCGGCTCTGGAGAGAAAACGCAAAACATGAACATTTCGCACATTGCCAATGTAGAACGCAGTCTGCTATTTTTTCCCCGCTCTTTAGCACGATGACCTTCCTGTCATAGTTGTACAACTTTTTTTTTTTTTACCCTCGCCGAGTTTGTCCCCTTTTCATCGTGGCCCTCCAACACTCGCTTGCAAGCCTACGCCCGCTTTCGTCACCGCTAAACTCCGCAGTTGAAAGAAGATGCGCGGAACACCATTTGAATATCTTTGGGAGGAAAATACATCAAAAAGTCCTCTTCAATTGTGCGGAATCTGAGCAATGCACACAAAGAAAGTGTAAGTTTATGATGGCGTACAGGGAACTCGCGGCTTCAACATTTATTCTATTTGACGACGCTGGCTTTTAAGTCGTGCTTTGTGCTTTGCCTTTAAGGCGCACCAGGCCCGGCTCGTGTATTTATTAAGCACAGTTGGGAGTTTGCGTGTGATTTTGGACTGGAGATGCGTGCTGTGAAGAAAAACAAAAGCTCCACGGTAAAAAAGAAAAATACGAGCTTGGTGGTGGGACACTGATAAAGCAAACGTTTTGATTGCCTTGAATCAGGTGAGTTTCAAGGACCAAAACACACACACTCACACACGTGCGCGCGCACACCAAGCAAAACATGTTTTTGACTTGTTTTGCTAGTTTGGGTTTCAGGGGCGCTTCCGCCGGCGTCCCGCTTGTGTGGCGGTAAAGCAGCGGGGGAAACGACAACAGATCTTTTGTTGTTCGCGGTGGCAACGCAACACAACCGGCTCCCCGTGTCATACATATTCCGATTAGTGGGCAGAGTAGAAATGCGACTGAATAATGAAGACTTTTGAGGCACACGCACGCACACACTTCCCACCTGCCACACATGCGCAGTTCTATCTAGAAATGAATTTCACTGCACTCATGAGGTCTACTGAGTGCGTATTCGAAACAGAGCAACAGCCCACTTGGCCTCGAAGGGGGTGTGGCGGGTGTGGGATATACCGTGCATACTTTTTGGTCACATTTGTAAGAACACGCATAATGACTTGTCATTACTACACGATGAATAAGATCTGTGAAAAAAGAAAGGCAGTGTTCGGAAACACGATCTCTGTTTCCTTGGTATTTCTGTTGTGAGCTGAATTTCAATACGATAAAACGTTGCCGTTTTATGAGGTGCAGCACTTCCTCACAGAAGTGAGCGACACCGAGGACTTACATTTTCATAAACAGTGCGCCTGCACTGCGGCGCAGATGCCGGTGCGTCCTGATTTTCATATCAGCGCAGCAGTTTGTTTTTTTTTTTGCCAATTCGGGAGACCGGTTCCCCGCCAAGTTGGCCGAGGGTGTGCCCTAGGAGACGCGCTCAGCGGAGTGACAGTTTGATAGCATAAAGTCAGTCTAAATTTAAATTTGAAAAGACCGCATCTCAACACTGATGCGGCTGGTCGTAAACAATTTTGGTGGATATGATCGGGGTGCGCAGGCAGACAGATTGTGAGCTCCGCGGACAAGTGTAGTTGACGTCGGATGTAGTTTGTTCTTAAACATGGGAACAGTGAACATCAAACACCTCTGAATGGCTACGTATTAAAATCATACCGGCCATATCGGGCATTAGCTACACAATCTATAACAGATAGATGAAAATAAATTTTAAAAAAAACACACACACAATTAGGGTTGAACAGTGACTGACTCAACTTTCTGGATTATTCATCCATCCGTTAACCAAAGTGCTTATCCTCACGAGAGTCGCGGGCGTGCTGAAGTCTATCCCAGCTGTGTGAAGATCCATGTTTTTTTTTTCTTTGAATATTTGTGCATGTGCGGAACGGATTAATTGGATTTACATTACTTTCTGTGAGAAATAGCGCTTTAAAGATATACTTCTTTAATAGAAACGCTGTCTGCTGACTCGGGTTAATTAGTGGAGCACAGAGTACAACGTAAACACGGTGAGTGAGCATTTACCCGTTATACTGCACGCACAATAAGATAAGAAAGCCTTTATTAGTCTCGCAATGGAGAAATTCCCAATTCACAGCAGCAAAGTTATGAAAGGAAGAAGTAGAACAACAAAATATAGGAGCTGCTGGAAAGGCAGCCACTCTCGCGGCGCCATTTTGAAGTCAAAATAACAAAAATAACACAACACAACACATAGAACACAGACAGCCGAGATGCCAACTGAAATGAAGTCAGCCCAAAGCATAAATGCTTTTAAATCCAGATTAAAATTGAGGATTTTTTTCTCCCCTCAAAACGATGGCCAAGGTCGTTTCAAGCATTTAAGAATCCATTTCACTGCATTTTCTTTTAGTCGTGTTAGAAATCTACATCTTAGTCCTTGTTCTAGGCTATTATTTTGTTTCTCTATTTTTGAATGCGTTCTATGGTTTGTTTGTGAATGCTTTTAAATGTAGTTGCGAGAGTGTGAAGCACATTGAGTTGACTTGTGCATGAAATGTGGATCAACCATCTACACGCCTGTGATGAGCCACGCCCGATTATGAAATGGGCTAGTACACTCCGGCAGGTCCTTTGTGACTTGTGAGAATTCTATCGGTATCACTAGCGTGCTCTCTTTGCATTAAAGCGCTCCCACGCTCTGAAAAAAAAAAGAAAGTCGCTGACATGCGGGTAGGACGGAGCGTTTCATCAATCAAGCGTTAGCTGCCAGGGTCTGTTGTTTTCTATTTCCACACAAGTATCCAGGATGGCCACCGTCTGCGACAGTGTTCCTGTGTGACTGCCTTTAGGTTTTTTGTTTGCTTTGTTTTGGGGTTTTTTTTGCCCAGCATTGATTTGTGGCTCTGGGGAGAAAAAAAAACTAATTTAGCTGGCAGATAAACAAGCGTATGTGTCCATGGTGTTTTTTGCAATTACGTTTAACTCTGAAATTCACTCGCGTTCTCACACACGCACACGCACACGCACACACACACACACACACACACACACACACACACACACACACACACACACACACACACACACACACGCGCGCCAATGTTTTCTATGTATGTCCTTTATTGATGGACATTCAATTCTCTCAGTGTGCACATTTGCAATTTCCAGCCATAAGTTACGATTTGATTTATTAGAATGATTTTAGTCTCACGGGGAATTCACAATTCAATGGTTTGTCATTGTTGTTTTTTTTTGTTGTTTTTGTTTTTTTAGCAGATCAAGTCCAACACTGTGGAAATCTTTAAAAAAAAAAATTGTGTCAATTTAACATTTTATGACACACACACAGCAGCCGTATGTTTGCTGAGCGTACACTCACCAATCACAGTTAGGCGCGCCTTGGCCTCAGCAGCTTCGGAGGTGTTGTTGCGTAGCAACGCTTCACAAACATACTCCCCATCATCCAAGGAGGCTGGGGCGGGAATCAGCAGCCGACGCCCAGTGGCCAAGTGACGCCCATCGCGTTTCCACACTACCAGCAGGCTGTCCACATCTCTGAGGAGGAGGGGAAAAAAATGACGGGGGAGGAGAAGAGGATGAAGTGACAGAGAAGAAAGGACAAGATAGTAAACGTATCAATGAGGCAGCAAATGACTAGTGACAGGGAGAATGACAGCGGAATCCCAGCTTGTCTGCATGAAGCAGCTGCAGATCAGAGAAGGACTCTCGGTTAAATTGGACTTTTAGGGCCAGAGCAGCGACAGCTGCCAGGTCGCGCTGGGTTCTGAAGAAATTATTTTTCGTATTTGCAATGAATCATTTTTTTGGGGGGGTTGGGGGCGTAAGTATGAACACAAACTCACAACATTTTGCACAAACATCAGGCTTGGTGAAAAATTTGAGACTTTAAAGTTGGAATCCACAGGGACTAAACAATGGCTCTGTCGCACCCCTCGCACCCGAGATGTTTATTTTTCTTCTAGGACAGGATTCTTTGTGCACCTCACATCCGCTTTGTTTCATTTTTAGATTCCGATTCCGTGAAAAAAAAAATGTTGTTAGCAGTGATTACATATATTCATAAAATTTGCATCGCAAAACACATAAATCCTCTCCTTAATTCCCCCTTTAAGACAGCATTGCCACAATTAGTTGGCGGGGGCTTCAATATTCATGACTCTGCTTCAAATGGACTTCATGATAACAACAGAAGGACTAATTTAACTCAATAAAATGAAACGTTTATTGTGTTCATTGTTAATTAACCAGCATCAGAGACCTGTAAGAGGAGTGCTAATGCCTATCATGTTAACACTTATCCCGCTAACATTTTGTGATTAAAGAGGCAGCATTCAAAGGCTTCAAAAGAGGCGCTTGTGAGTCGCTAGCGTGTGACAACTTCTCCGCAATAACTTTGCCCTTTATTTGTACGTACGGACCTTTTTTTTTTTGGTCACCATTTAGAGTTCATTTGAATTCTAAAACTTTTTAACGACAATTAGCCGTGACATTTTTTTGATGAACAATATTGCCGCTTGTTGTTGTGCGTGCCAAATGATTACATCAGCTCTGTTGTTTCCTTTAAGCGTACTTTCCACCCTCTTATTGTTTTAGCGGAGAAGATCAGCGCTATTGAACTTTCGTGGTTTGTCTTTGATGCTACGAGAGAGGGACAAGAGTCGGCGCTGGGGTGAAGTCAAGAGAAGCAAGAGAGATGACTAAATAGGACATAATCCTTCTGTATGCTTGAACAGATAAACTCATGGCTGTCAGAAAACTACAGTTGCTTGTTTACAATTCAAATTTGAGCTCCGGCAGCAAATGGAAATAACGCCATGCGTTCTATGATCGTGTGATTGCAATTTGAGCCTTCCAGCACACTTGTAACGGTCAGCGGAGACTTCAGTCTTGTTCTTTTCTCCTATCAATGAACAACTTTACACATGTTGGACTGTGTAACAAGAGGGAATCAAACTCTGGACCTCCTGTGTGACAAATGCCAGTGTTCTTATATTTTAATTAGACAAGAATATGTCTGGACGAGGGGAGTCAAACTCATACAGTATCTGTTGTGGGCCATTTTTCATGAATTACATTTTAAAAATTATATATATTATGTTATATATTATGTTATGATTACATGAGTGCAATGCAATTCCCATTTTCATGTCATGAGGTCAATTATAAACTGACCCTTGTGTTCACAATGGTTTGAACAGCTTCAGCTACGCTACATCGGTTGATATGCATCACATCTATCAGTGAGTGTCTCGGCTTGCTCTGTGCATCTTGGCAAAAGCGCTGTCAAGATGCACACGAGCCAGACAGACAGCGGCTCAATAAGCCAATCCAGCAAAAACCCTCGACAAACACTCAAGTGCGCTTTGGGAGTGTGTGTGCAGCTTATCACCTGTTGATTTGAACACAGTCAGCCAGCATCCTCACACTGATGAAATACGTCTTTTAAAAAATGGGCCAAGCCGCAAAACGGTCCTTGCGTGCTGTTATTTTGTCATTGGACAATCTGGTGTGTTTGATATAAAAATAACATGGCCTCACTGTAAGAATAAGAGTAACTTCATGGGTTGGCCTGCATGGTGCCATTGTAATACCTTATGCATTTGTCACGCGTTCGGAATAACAGCTCACATTTTGGTTGCGGGATTGAACAATAAAACCACCACTCATTGTAAGACTGATGCCACGAATGCGCTAAAGTGGTTGCACTGCAATTTACGTTACGGGTAATACACCAGAACATAGAGAGGCTCTCTGTCCTTTCCAGTGCTAAAATATCATGATTATTATCCATGAATTGTCCAATACATTTTTTTTTATCGCGAAATAATTTTTAAAAATTAAAGCACACTGTAATTTCTTGTCCGATTATAGCTGTGGTGACAGTGCTATTGCATTGGATCAAATTGTGCAGGTGTAAAAAATATAGCAGCCAGTATACAGTAAATCATATAGCTTCAACCAAATAAAGCATTGTGAAACAAATAAAGGTTTTCTTATCTTATTATATCACATCACATGGCATATCATATCATATATCTATTAATAGATAAAATTAGATAAAATATACCTGGCATTAGCGATGCACTCCAGGATGGCTTTGGTCCCTGCCACCACTGTTGTGTCTTTCGGTCCGATCACAATGTCTGGAGCATCGACTTCTGACTCCAAATCTGCCATAGAAAGATGATAGTGGTTCACACAGATATAGACTGTATATGCCACTATATTATTACTGTACAAAGTAATTCAGGTGCCGCTTATATTGGCTCTTTGGAAGGATAGGACGCCCAGGTACTTCTCAATAAATTGGAATAACATGGAAAACGTTATTTCCGTAGTTCAATTTAAAAAACTCAACTCATCTTAAAAATTATCTCTTCAGACTGTGAGATATTTGATGATTTTATCGTTAATAATGTTCATGAAATTATGGTCGAAATCCTGTATTTTCAACAGAGATACAGTATATATATATATATATACATATATACAGTATATATACTGTATATTTTTTTGAACTGATATAACGAAATAGAATTTTCTACAATTTCCTCTTGTGTAGCACATTACAACATCATAAAATGAAATATATGCTAACTTCTTTGACATCTGTGTGGTGATAGTCTGACTCTGAGGTGAATTACAGCCAATGCCGCGGTTCAAAATTAGCATGCATTTTTATTTTTAACCTGTCTTCCCTTATTCACTGTAAAACTCACATATTTGCTGTTTTGGTTTGAGTGGGCATCAACTCCTCGCAGATTTAGGGGGGCTCGCCACATTTATATTTGTACTATCGTTCCATCGTCAACAAATACTCTAGAGCACCCCCCACTCCCAATCTCCCCCCCCCCCCCCCACCCTCCTCCAAACTATTCCTCGCTCTTCAGGGCAGTAATGATGAATTGCAGAAAGGAGGATAACACTACACATGTGCTACAGTGATAACATGAAAAATAGTACACTTGGTGTGCCTAAAGAGTGATTTATGTCCCCACTGGTAAAATAAATGCGCGAGTGGGAGATTATGATGATGATGTGTGTGTGTTTGAAAAGGAGCAAGGAAGACCATGATTTATGACCCAAATGGCCTGATAATAGAAAAAAAAAAAGACTCAATAGGATTCTTATCACAGTTTGAAATGTGGATAACGTGCTCAGCAGAATTAGTATGGAAAGAAGTGGGACCCCCCCCCCACACACACACACACGCACGCGCGCACACGCCCATATGAACGTCATTGGATTGGCCACGGCACAATGTGAATATGCAGATTTGCAATCAGTCAGAAGTAGGAAGTACAAATTAAAGAGGCCAACTGTGACAGGAGTTGGATGGGGATGTGAGCGTCAGAACGTGAGGGATTGTGAGGGGGTTTGGGTTGGAGGGGGGAGGGCGAGTGGGTGGCGGTTGGGGGGAGTGAATGCAGATGGAGGTGAGGAGCGCCTTTCATCTCTCCTTTGAAGCGAAGGACCAAAAAGCTGGTAATTGACTCTCTACTCTTTATTCCTCCTCCTTCTTTCGGAGACTCACGAGAGCCAAAGAATCATATCCCGCTGTCACAGGGAATAAGACATGCGGGTGCAATAAAAGCAGCCAAATCACGACACGCACACACACACATAGACACACATTCTCACACACTGATACTCACACACCATCTCACGCTCACATACACTTAAACATGCCAGCACCTTGTCACTGACACCCACTTGTGCGCTTTTAACTTTTAAGAGTACAGGTTGAGTCACTCCCGGGGAAGATAAGACGAGTGACGACAAAAAGAACACGAAGAACTGAAGTTTGTTAACGTTGAATGTCATTTCCCCATAGAAATGAAGAGGAGTCAAATGAATCTATGCCCAACTCTCATCATAGTAACTCCATTGTTAACTGTACTGGCAGCGAACACTAAAATACAGGCCACGTAATAAGCCAAAAGATAAGCATTTTATT
The DNA here is from genome assembly GCF_054856545.1 of Hippocampus guttulatus. Classification (NCBI taxonomy): domain Eukaryota; kingdom Metazoa; phylum Chordata; class Actinopteri; order Syngnathiformes; family Syngnathidae; genus Hippocampus; species Hippocampus guttulatus. The sequence goes on along the minus strand of NC_141269.1, from coordinate 6,263,561 downwards.
TTATTTTTTTAAACAAAACAAAAATATTCTTCAGAAAATGCTGATAAACATGTTAGGAAAAAAATTGCAAAATTTGAAAAGACATTGCAAAAAGAAAAAAAATAAAAGAAAAAAATCTGAAAATGTGAATCCACAGGTGCCAAACTGCAAATATGCAGAGGTGGATTCAAGATTTCAGCTGTAATATCATCAATCACCATTAGGTGGGAGCCAGGTTTTAGTTACGCATACACTGGGTCTATTCCGTCGTTTTTAAAAAAAATTCCCATACTCCATCCCAAAAATGGGCGTTCGTCCGAAACGGACACACGGACCATTCCGTCCCAAGGACGGAATGCCCATCTCTGGTTAAGTTTCAAGTTCTCTTAACATATACATACTAGAAAAAGTTACTCGACAGTCTGTTTGTGATAAATCTCATATTCAATCCTAATACAAATCCTAGCAACAAAGGGCTGCGAGCTAACTTCAGGCTAAAGTTAGCTTTGTTGCGCTAGTGTCAACTCATTCGCTTGTGTGTGTTGCTGTCATGTGTACAATATGTCGGGATTTTGGGCCCTGCAGCAATGTCTGTCATGCGTTGTCATCATGAAGCATGTTTGAATGACTGTCTGAAATTTGCAAGGAAGTGTCGCATTTTACACTCTTTATCCAAGACTAAAACGAAAAAGTCTGCCACAAACTGCACTGGAATGGACTCCTGAATCTGCTACGTTAACCGTCACGAATGATTTTTTTTTTTTTTTGGCATCCGAGTTTTTGTGTTACTTTTAAGTTTCATTTGTCTTGAGTATGTTTCATTTTCAAATTGTTGAATTTTTTTTTTTAGAGATGGCTGTAATACTGGATATCTTCATCGCACATACTGTATACACAGGACATTGTTATCGTGCAAAGGCCAACATGTAGTACAAGGTGTTGTGATTAAAAAAAAAAAGAAAGAGAAAAAAAAGGCCCTGTGGCAGTTGAACTCGATGCAGGGTGGTCATTAAGAGGTCAGACAAGCAGACATCGGTGGCCGAGTGAAACGGCGACAGTGACCCCGAGTAACACGCTAAAGGTGACAGCCTGTTAGCCTGGACGGAGGGAGGCAGACGGAATCCCGAGGGAGGGTGAAAGGAGGTGAATAAAAGTGCTCGGCTGAGGCAGACAGAGCGTGTCGAGGGGAGTATTGCAGATGGTCGTCGTCTCGCCGGAGTAAAAGATGGTGGAAGCGAAGGAGAAGCAAAATGCCATATGGATGTGTGATATTCCCTCCCGTCTCTTTTCTCTAACAGCGTCTCCCTCTGGGGAAATATTATTTCATCTCGTCGGGAGCGCACAATCCCTCATTCGCCCAACTCTCCTTTTACGCGGAAACATTTTGCAGTTCATTATACGCTGAGAATATGGCAGGCAAAAGTTATTTTGCTTTTAATTCCGCCTGCGTGGGCAAGCTGTGCCAGCTCGAACGGCTCCCTGCAAAGACGCGACAAGGAGAGTCCAGAAGTTTCATCAAAATATATTGGATTGCTCTTTAAGCGAATGAGAAACGCCATGTGGTCGGCTGCCGTCCTGCGAAAGCGTAGCAACCTCATAAAAACACTCAACCTTTGATAATAACACCAGAGTGATGAGACTTGCCAGTCGACGGCTTGCTAGCTCGTGCTAGCATTGAATGCTAATGACTTCACAGTCTCCTCGGTTTCCGTTTATACGAATACATGAAAAGTGTGCTTCTTAAAAATCCAACTAAATGGTCCAATTAAACATAATATTTAAAAACATCCACACAACTTGGCCTTGGTGATATCAGCTGCCAAAATGTGATCACACGCTAATGAAATTAGCATAAAAGTTGCGTTGGTTCGAAACCTTTAAACAATTTCCATTTGAACAGAAATAATGGCAAGTGAGCATACAAATGTACTCAGGCATATATTCTTTATCCTCCACATAGAGTCTTTATCCTTTTAACATCCCGATCCAAGTAAACATGTTCTGACCAGAACAAAAAGATCAGAACTTATTTCTCCCGTCCGAAAGGTTTTACACTGGCTTACAGTCAGCTGCAGAGTAGACTGTAAGGTTCTGCAACTGCTTTATAAATCACTGAATGGTTTTCATCCCGAATAAAATGAAAGAAATGCCAATGGGATTTTAAACCCAACAGGGCTTTGAGGTCTGCAGCCTGTGGTCAATTAGTGGAGCCCAGAGTTCAAAGCAAACATGGTGAAGCAGTATTTAGCTGTTTTGCGAAACACAAATAGAAAAAAAGCGCCACCAGAACTGAAGTTAGCACCCGAGTGTAAATGCTTTTACATCCAGGTTAAAAAAAAACTATGCTTTTGGCCCATACCGATGTTTTTTTTTCATGTTTATTTATAGACTTTTTCAATTAGAACAATTTAGTCAAGATATTTATATTCATCCCCAGACCTATGATTTAAAGCATTGTTAAAAGAAATGTTCCTAAATCTCTCTCTTGCGCTGTATGTCCTTCTTGTACTTTTAGGAAGCGACCTTTTATTTCTGTACTTTGTATTTAAATGTCTCCAGTTCTTTTGCTTGTAAATGCTTTTAAAATGTACTTTTAATTATGTGAAACCCATTGAGCTACCTTGTGTATGAATTGCGCTCGAAAAATAAAGCTGCCTTGCCTAAACAAGGGAGTTTGTGATCACTACGAGGCGGATCGGTGTGTGGTATAAATGTGACAGCAGATTTCATTGTACATCCGTCAGAAGGCCTTCTAACCTGCATTCTATGCATTTGCTCTGGAAAACCATTCATCGCTCCTCAAAGCAATCGACTGCGAACCACAACTCTTGTGAGGATAGTTGGAAAGAACACAATGTGTCCTCGTGTGAGTGTGTGTGCATGTGTGTGCGTGAGACAGTATGTGTAATTTGGCACCAAAGAGGTAGTGACGCATCGTTGCAATGTTACAATTCTGTCATCAGTGTAATCACAGCTGATTGAAAGTTAGACGTGCGTGATGTTTGCATATATCTGTGTGTGTGTGTGTGTGTTTGCGTGTGTGCATGTGTGCTCGATATTTGGTCGGAAGGCACAAAAATCCCAAATTAAATCAAGGATGGGAAAGATAAGAATAACAGGGCTAGTAAAAGGATTGGTGCAGCTTTAGAGCAGAGAAGAGATAGAGATGGATAAAGAGAGAGGGAGAGAGAGAGAGAGAGAGGGAGAGATGTTTGGTGATTCCATCCAGATTAGAGTGTAATCCCGCTTTGAATGGATTCTCTTGGATTACAATTTGTTCTATTAAATCTGTCAGTCACTCTACACACCATGTAGAGTCAGGCAGTGATCCCGCGTGTATGTGTGCGTGCGTGCGTGCATGCGTGCGTACGTGCATTCATGTGTGTGCATGTGTGAGCATCTGTGGGTTTTAAGTCTTAACAAAACTCTGTAAGGACCTAGAGAGCAGAGGGATGTGTCTAAATCACGCTTCTCCATTGAAAAGAATGGAAATGCCATTAATCCGTTCCAGATGATTTTGTTCAACTCTCTATGGCAGTGATATATGTATAGTGAAAAAATGTCAAACATCATACGACAACCTGTGTATTAACCTGTTGGCATTCATGGAATACTCGCTTTGTGTTCAAGTAATCATGGCCCACATTTCACACTGAGAAAGTCATTTTGTGAGTACCATATTTTACGGACCATTACCCACACCTTAATCATATTATTAGGGCACAATATATATATATATATATATATATAAATCAAATCATAAATAACAGGCACTGGATTATAAAGTGCATTATCCTTTATGAAGCATTGTACGTTAAAGATTTTTTTTCTAATTGTACCGTATGTTTTTTTTTTTTAGATAGATACAGCGCTTTTGCTTTTGTTTAGTGGTGCGCCGTCTTTTTTATTTTTATTTTTTTTTTTAAATGTAAAATGGGCTCCATTCCTCAATAAATGATGGGGGATACCAGTCCAATACATTTGCTCATCACTGGACACCTGGAGGTGAATTAGACAGCCCAAAAGTGTCAGAATTTATAAGTCAGTAGAAATGAGAAAAACACAACGAGATTTTCTTTTTTTTTTTTGAGGAGAAGGTGATCATTTGCCTCACTGGCGTGAGAATACCGCATGCGAGTGCGAGAACGAGGCGAGTGTTTGTGCATGTCACCGCGCTCATTAATGCCGCACGCCGACAGCTAAGTGTCACGGTCTGACTGCGCTAGCCTCCCATTGCCTCGACATCACCACCAGCAGGCAAGAAATGACCCCCATCGACCCACGCAGAGTCATGCCCTATTTTAAATATTCATCCCTCGCTTCTGAATCGCCAAAATATCTTCCTTCTGATGGACTCAAGGGGAAAGAAATAACATTTTTTTTTAAAAACACTTGTTTTTAGTACTCTTCCACTGCTACATGACACGAGCCACAATGACATATTGAGGGAACGTCATCAGCATACCAGATTAAAAAGTGTGCACGAATGCGTGGATAACGACATCATTGTTTTGTTTTGTTTTGTTTTTTCTGGTGATGATTTTTGACAGACGCTCGAGGGCATGAGTCCTCCATAAAAAAATAAAATAAAAAAAAAGGTGCTCAAATATTTACACTTACACTACTCTAAGAGGATGAGACAAAATATACAGTACAACAATGCACTTCGGTGAAATCTATTGAGTAGATCGGGTTCCCTTCAACATATACAACGTAAAAAATTGTCCGCGGCTTTGAAAAAAAGGGTGAACCATTTTTGAAAAGTCATGTCATTGATATTTACCGTCTCTCCTTCCCATATGCTTTTTAACAACTCAAAGCAATAAATGAATCTGTATTCCAATGAAAATATCAAATATATCAAACGATGTTTTGGGGAGTCAATCTCAGGTAAATCAGACAGTCTGACGACGCTGTCAGAAGCCATTGTTCAAATGGAGCAAAGTGAGTCAGTCAGCTTGCAAGTGCAACACCACAAACATCCTGCCACTTCAACAACAGAAAAGAGACAACGAAAGAATGGCCAGTTAAAACCGCAGGTCATCTTCTTTTAAAGCGCATCCAATCGGGTTTCATTTCCCCGGTGGGCTGTCCTCGAATGCGATGTAATAAATACTACAGACCGCACCAATGTCAATATGTAACCAAACAAACATTCCTCATTCGCACGATTCTCAAACAGAAGCCTGTGATACAGTTTAGAATCCTCATGTTGACCGTGTTACTAATTAAAAGTCTTTATTTGAATCGAGCAGTGTCCTGTGATGTTTGCAAAAGCCTGAAAGATAATCAACCTGCTTTGATGAAGGGCAACAGAAGTCAGAGAATGACTGTCGAGGGACTGAAATGGGAGGATTTGGACAGTTTTTAGTTCAAAAATAGCTATTGCCGATACTTGATAAAAATAGTCCATTTGAATTTGATGAGCAATTAGTTGACGATGAATCGATTCATTTTGTCACCTCGATACAAAAATATTTGGTGGGGATGGCTAAAATAGATGATTTCGCCTCTACGTGTGTGTGTGTGTGTGTGTGTGTGTGTGTGTGTTTGCATGTCTGAGACTGTTTCAATCCCTCACTTTACAGCCGCCTGGCTAACCTTGCTTTTTCTTGGTGCTGAGCTTTGAGGTCAGACACTTGACACCAATTAACGGCGCTGTACATAATTTACATCCTCATCATAATGTGAGCTGAACCGTACGCAATAACACGAAACAACTGGTCCCATCCGGGTCAGTCACCACGTGAGGCCTGACAGTAAAAAAAAAAAAAAAACTGACGCCATTCCATTTACTTATTGTTCAAACCACATGTAAATGGAGGGTGATTTTCCATAGTTAGTTATTCATGATGCCTGCGAGGCTGCGAGTAATGGGCCCATCCGCCACCGCTGCCAGTGTGACCACCAGCATTGAACGGAGAAAAAAAAAAAAGCCTTCCGTTCTGGAACAGTGGCTGACACAAATATTGTGATCCGGGGCAAACGATGAAGTGATGACATGACGCACGGATATCGGAAATGGAAATGGCAGCGTTACCTGTTGACCCTCGGCGCTTCTTGCCAACTGTTAGCGGGAGGGGTGAAAAGAAAGAAGGAGAAAAAGAAATGTGAGCATTTGGTGGAAAACGCAGAATGAAAACAACAGGTGCAATTCGAATCAGGTGAGGATTGTGAAAATCGGTCTTCTGTAGGTGCCCCTGATTGACTTGGCCACCAGCTGGGATAGGCTCCAGCATGCCAGCGACTCTCGTGAGGATCAGTTCGGATCATGAATGGGTTATGTTCAGCAACATGAAGGAATTCTTTTTTTCCCTGAAATGTCATAGCAATGGTGAAATCTGTGTTTTGCAAACTCTTACAGGTTCAACGTAACCCTTTCAGGGACAACGGTTACTACAGTGGACAAGTTTATCAGGTTATCAGGTTACAGGGTGCATGGAAGGGTGAATAACAAAAATGAAAATATCAACAAAAAAAAATCTGATGTGCAAGTAAAAAGGTCATTTCATTATTATTATCATTATTATTATTTTTTTAAAATCAGCGTCAAAAACACATTGAGGCACACGTCAAACCATCTCGGGTGAAAATTTACTGTTGGCCGGTACAGTGGTACATCTACTGACGAACGCCTCTCCATACGAAATTTTCAAGTTACGAAATATCTGAACAGGAAAATATTGCTTCTTGTTATGAAAGAAATTTCAAGATACGAAAGGTAAAAATACAGTATGGGCTGCAACTTGCAGCTCCGAATTACATGAACGCAACATAATTATAGCTGCTCTGCAATTGGCTATTACCGAGTATCTTCTTGGCATCCCATTGGCTGAGAGGGGCCTCTACCGGATGTGTATGTGTGTCGATAGAGAATTAGGTAGATATGTGTCTATGCAGCATACTCGTCATTCACCCCTCGGGCCATGAGGCGTTCCGATAGTTTTACATAAATTTGAATCACCCAGAAAAGGTGTTCACCAGTCCGGCGATCGCTCACGATGCTGATGTTTGCCTTGGACATTTTCGAAAGATTGTTCAAAGCAGACAAAAGCAAACGTCCTTGGATCAGCTCTTTAGAAAACCCTAGTCAAAAATAACTTTTGAGAGAGACACAGTTAAAAGTTAGCCATCATTTTTATTCTTTACTCTATTCTTTGTTTTTTTACATTATTTTGGCTTGGAACGAATTGGGGCATTTACATGGAAAACGCGTCTCTACTTACACATTTTTCTAGTTAAGAAATTTCTTCCAGAGCCAATTAATTTTCTAAGTAAAGGGACCAGTGTATATTGTGCTCATCGGAACACTGAATTTAAACAGAATTCGAAAGCGTTCCATTCTTCTGAGAGGACTTTCTACAAGATGTTGGCATGCGCCTGTGAGAATTTTGGCTGTTTGAAGAGCTTGAGGTGAGGATTGTGCGCGTGTTCTTTCCCATCCAACTCATCCAAGCATGGCTTTGTGTAAAGGGAACAGAGAATGGTCTTGATAAGAAGGAAAAAGTGAGAGTCGGGGGCAAAATGAGACAATGAGAGCGGCTGAACAAAGTTTTTGACATCTTAACGTGCGTAAAATAGCCGAGAGAAAAAGCATCTCTCTTAGATGAATACGGGTTTAAATCAAGATTTACTTCCAATTTTGACCAACCTTTTCGCTAGCGTTAGCGAATGTTATTCATTATGTTTCATTGAATGTTGATTGAACTGACAAGTGTTTGGACTTATACCACTCTAGTGAAGTTTTCTTTGTTGTTAATACACGTGTAATTTAAACCAGGGGTGTCAAACCTATTTGGAGTTGCGTCTTCCCTCGGAGGGCCGTAATAACAGTGAAACCGAATTAATTGTCTCATCGTATTATTACTTGTGCACCGCAAATTGATGGATTAGTTGTTTTGAAATCACTCAACGATCATAGTTTCTTCAGTTATCGTTAAAGTGAGTGTAAATAGGGTGACAACATTATTGCGCAATCTCAACGTTATTTATAACACATGACATTTTGACATTTCAGGAGAGATTTTAGCAAGGATCATGGAAGTTTAACACACATGAAATGTGTTAACTGTGGCCCGTCATTTCATCGCGGGCCACATGAAATGACGCGCCGGGCCGGATCTGGCCCACGGGCCTTGACTTTCAACACCTGCGATTTAAACATGCCTGCGTATATCTTTTCTTGACTCTGCACCAACGTTGGATTACCAAAAAAAAAAAAAATAAAATAAAATAAAAAAGGGCTACATTTCAACTAAAAAGGTACAAGTTTGAAACCACCATTAGAGAACTCATTAAAAAGTAGCTATGGTAGCCCTGAGCCATACAACGACAACAACAACAAAAAAAATCTGTAAGTAAAGACATTCCAGAAAAGGATGTAATTCCACAAGAAGGCTTGTTCTAAACCGGGCTCTTGTCTCAAGGCTTTGTGTGAACATGTCCATGTAGCGAGTAGATTTTACGGCTTGATAAAATGAAGGCATTGGCATTTTCTTGGTCGAAAATCTGCTTTGGCTCTGCATCCGTCGAGACACGAGCTTATTCATGCTTCTATTTTCACACACTCGGCCACTCATCGCTTGCATATTCCAAGTGCGTCTGTGCGTGCCTCGCGACTGTTTGGTGGACATAAATTAGATTCCGACGAATCACATCGCCATCGACTTAGCTCGATGGCGACGCGCTCAGAAAACACACACGCAAATACCCCCAGCGCCAACATCCAGACAAGCAAAATCAAAAGCGCCCGAGTTAAAAACAAAAGATAAAGCTGGACAGATTAACGGTGGGAAGCTAACACCGCAGGCGGATATTTAAGGAGAATTGATGTTAGCATGAAATCAGACCAACTATTGTGAAGCAATGAGATGGGCAAAGCAAAAGACTTCTTATCTGATTTTTTTAATTTATTTTCAGCAATCCATAACTCTTATCGGAGAAGGTAACACGATACAATAGTTCACCGCAACCAACAAATGTGACTGGAAAAGAGTCAAACCATGAGTGATATTATCCAGTACAACAATGTCGTTGGACTTCACGTGGCACTCTGACTCTCAGCCGTTGATTAGAGCCAAAATCAATGGTCAGAGCTTATCTAACATGACTGCGGGCTGCTAACAAGTTAGCATAGAGAGGACGTATATAGTGTCAGAAATCAAATTGGATTGAAAGTGTGGATGGTCGTCGGATGAGGGCAAAGGTCAGCTGAGAAGCCCGGAGAAGTCACTGACGCAAACCTGCAGTGTGCTCATGTGATCAAATGACCAATGAAGGAAGCCTTTTCTCCTCTCTCACACTCATTTTTCTGTCGTTGCGGGGAAGGAGAAACAACGAGGACATCGGGGGCGACATTTCACTCCCCCCCACTTCCCGCCTAATTTCATTGTCTTATTGAAATTACGATCTTGCTGCATGTTGCCAGCAATATCTTTTTTTTTTTCACTTGAAATGCAGTTTGATCCCATCTGAAAATATTTGTGGCCTCGAGGACGCTTTGTATTCATGAATTCAGCGGAGTGTATTAAGCTGCCCGAAGGAGCGACAAACAAGCATGTCCTCATGATGTGTTTGTGTGTGTACGTGTGTGTGTGTGTGTGTTTGTTTATTTGTGTGGCACCTGCCCTCTTTTAATGTGTGTGTGTCAAGGTTGTTATGTTTGTCATGTTTTGACCCGAGTCCCTGCAGTGAGTCACCTATTATCTGATGTGACTTTACAACCCCTGTGGACACACACACACACACACACACACACAGAAAAGCAGACGTCCTTTGACTTTGGTGGCAGCCTCGCTTAGTCACAAATTTTGCCAGCGAGACATTTGGGAGTTTTCTTGCTCCCCGGTGTCTCCATCCTCACAAAGAAAATGCCTCGCACACCAATTTACACCGTCAATCTCGTCGTAGCCGGAATCCTTCTTGTCATGCTGCTCTTCTCGGGTCACATTTTGAAATTCATATCAAGCACCATATGGACATACAGTAATGCTTTGGTTTCCGAACGCGGACAAATTCATAGAGGTCCACGCACACACGCGCGCACACACACACACACACACACGCACACGCACACGCACACGCACACGCACACACACACACACACACACACACACACACACACACACACCGTCAGGGACGCAACAACACACTGTTAAAATAATAGGCTGGCAACCGTTTTTGACCCCGGACCCCTGAGTGATTCCTGCAGGACTCATATTCTTACAGAGGTCTCGCTTTGAAACCCCGGCCAAGTGAAGAGCTGGGATATTTATGCACAACGTCGATATAAAAGCGAGGGAGTGAGTTTGCACATTGAAAATGTACATTTAAAAATAAACAAATAAAAAAAGAAATCCTTCCCCGTCTCTCCGTCTGCCCCCCCCCCCCCCCCCCCATTAAAACATTGACACCAGCAAGGTTAAAGCTACGTGTCCGTCGGGCCCTTGGACACGCTTGACATCTTCAATTTGCCGTGACGATCAAGCCTGGGGCACGTCACACACACAGACGCACAAAAATCCAGTTCTCCGCCATACATTCAGTACATGATGTAGGCGACTGTCAATCACGCTTATTCAGAATCCAAATCGTCAAAATCTTTGCCCTTCAGTTGTCTCCGCGTCATTGCCGTTTGCCTCAATCACTCGTACGCTCCTTCATCATCAAAGCTTGTTGTTCACACTTGCGATCCAATGCCAGGCACTTGTTTTGTGTAATTAGTGCTTATGACATCAAGAGATTTGAACCCAAAAAGGGTTACAGAAAAAGAAAAAGGGAGCAACAAAGCAACGCTTTCCGAAGCTGCTGAGAGGCGACCCTAATGATTCAAATGCTCTCACTGCGCCGATAGACGTGTCGCGCTTCGACTGAAGTGTTCGTGTTGGTAAAGACGCCTTTCCGACTGTTGACAAGAGAATTCAATGTCGGGCCGTGAATTTAGAACCGAAAAAGAAGACTTTTGGATTCAGTGGAACGTCATGTCTTCAACGATCAATAATGTGACTTGATGAAGCAGCATGTGGCTCATTCTTATTTCGCCAAAGCAAAGACAAAGTCTGACGATGTGTTTGGACTGAGATATGTCTTCACCGAGGCAAATTCAATCTTTGAATGTGTTCTCATTGGACGAGCCGCTCTGAATGCTTGATGTGCACCACGGCATAGAACTGACCGGCTTTTTTTTTTTTTTTCCTGAAATCCATGTTGCTTCACACGTTGCCAGCTTTACTCTTCAGTCGCAGTGTTAGCAATGACCGCAGTCATGCATTTTGCCAGAAATATATATAGGTTTGAACCCTTTCACGCACCAATAATGACAACCTGAATGTAACCTGATAACCTGACAAGCCCTCCACTGGGGTAACCGCCGTGAAAGGGTTCAAGTCAAACTAAGTTGAAAATATCCGGCGTAAGATGTTCATATGTCTACACGGCATGACGATTACATTTACGCTGCTGCATTTAAATCACTTTCACAAGGTTGCATATGCTAGCAGCCTTTGAATTTGGATAGCCTTCACGCCGCGTGATTCCGCCCTTTCCAATGTAGCCATTGAAGGACGCAGCATTTGAGTGTATTGATTGAATGCAGATTTGACCGTTTCCAATTCTTAAGAAAAAAAAGAAATAAAAAAACAAGCGTTTACATTAAGAATACAACTTGGATCAAAGTCAGTCAATTAGCCATTTGAAACGGGTGTAGGTGACCTCGTGGAAAAAAAAAGAATGCGGTTCCCCCTGTAATATATTCAGCTTTTCCCTTTATTTAGAAACTTCTGTCCAACCAAATGTGAAAGCACAGCGTTGCTCCGGAGGCTCTACCTAGCGGCCAAACACCAGATGGAGAACAGGAGTCAACAGAGACCATCCGTCCTCCATCTAATCAGGTACTTTTCTCCTTATTTTCCCCTCCAGAAAGTGGCAAGGTAATCCTCCGCATACGTCAGGCTCCTTTTCATTGTCTCGCCTCTTTTGTCTTTATGTCCTGAACGCTCTTTATCGCCTCGTTCTTGTCCGGGAGACGCGAGTAAGTGAACACAGCAGACCCTCGGCACGAGTCAATGTGTTGGCATAGGAGAGGATATTGAATTTCAAGTGTCTGCTGAAGGAAGGAGGGATATTCCGGCTTTGTGTTCATGACACATTGCGTACGCCCTCCACTTTTTTTTGGGCACTGGCCATTCCGACACGGGTGGCTGGCACGCGGCAGATCAGTAGAGGCCGACGTGGGCGCCGCGTGGCACGCTGAGGGTAAAATACAAATCTGAATATGCCTGTGGAAGCAGCAGGCGACACATTTGAATGATTTCCGCAAAACAATGATGGCGAAGAGAAATGTGGCATGATTACCTCCGCAGCCAACGAAAAATGGAAAGAAAGAAAATAAAGGCGAGAGCAGCAATGAACAGGCCCTTGCACCACATTTTTTCAGGGTGAATCCTTTCAATGAGCATCACACTTTGACACCATGTTCTGTACTCATTATATGACAGGCAAAAAAACTAAAATGTTTTAATCACAATTTACATCAACGGCGCGGTGGTCCAGTGGTTAGCGCGTCGACCTCACAGTGCAGAGGTCGCGGGTTCAATTTGAACTCCGGCCTCCCTGTGTGGAGTTTGCATGTTCTACCCGGGCCTGCGTGGATTTTCTCCGTGTTCTCCGGTTTCCTCTCATATTCCAAAAACATCCATGGCAGGCTGATTGAACACTCCAAATTGTCCCTTGGTTTGAGTGTGGATGGTTATTCGTCTCTGTGTGCCCTGCAATTGGCTGGCACCGGGTTCAGGGTGTCCCCTGCCTACTGCCCGAAGACAGCTGGGATAGGCTCCAGGAACCCCCGCGACCCTTGTGAGGATAAGCGGGAGGGATGGATGGATGGATAGATGGATAGATCGATAGATTGAAATGAGTGTCTGTGATTCGTTGGCGACCAATCCAGGGTGCCCCAAATCTCAAGTGAAATCCAGTAGGCTCCAGCTCACAAGCAACCCTAACGCGAGAAAGAAGCTACAACAGTAAAATATAATAAAACTATTCCGGACGAAAGTAATGAGGATTCTAATTTGTATTTGAATGAGCACCAAGGTTTTTAATTCATTAACACAATTTTAATATTGCCTTGGTAGTTGTAATATTTGCACACACGTTCCACTGTTATAAGAAATCAGGCAATTTGTACTTTTGAATGAAAGCCTGATTGGTGATGCAGTTTCCCTGCTCCTCTCCTTGGCAAGGTTATTAGTCCAACTTTGACATAATCATCCTCTATTGAACACATCCGCGAATCATTCTCAGAAAAAAAAATGGAAGCATGTTAGTTTGTTGATAGCGCAAGTGTGTGTGCGTGTGTGCGCGCGCTGTCAGTCAAACATGAAGCTAATTACCAGAGCGTAACGCTGTGGGTGTTTTATTAAGAAAAAGAAACTTTACATGATTAGACGCATTTATGATGTCAGAGTGTGAATAATCTCGTGTATAAATTCAATTCCACAAAAACATCCCTCATTTTATCACCTCTTTAAATTGAGCCAATCTAAGTTGACAATTATGAATAATAATCAAAATGTGATTTTTGTTCCTCCACACTGTAATGCAGTTTTTTTCCATGGTGATCTTCCCACGGATATCTTTTTTTAAACATAACCAAGAAATTAATCTGTATTATATTGTACTATACTATACTGTTATTGTAAACAATCTCAGATTTCTTACAAAGAATAGTTTTGGCTTTAAAGTCGTATGCTAAAATAAAAGCCAATGGACCATGAGTTCATCTGAAAGTTATTATTTGCTGAAAAAAAAAATAGCGGTGATTTGCAGTCTTTCATGTATTCACTCTGACAACTTCACAAAATTCTACCAAATAATTGTGGCGTAAACATTCGTTCGTCAAAAAAACAAATGTGTGGCTTTATCACTTGAACTTTTCACGTGTCGTGAAACGACAATATGTAAATTTCTGGACTGCACTTGTGAAGCGCACCCCTTCTTAACTCATTTACACCCTTTGACGTATAAATACGTCAATTTGCGCATAGCCGTTCCCTCCCCATGACGTATTAATACGTCAATCACGTGTTTTCATGGGGGAGGGTGCAAGAGAGTCCGATGCAACTTCTCACCACAGGATTAGGCTTGACGGCAATGTTAAATAGCAAAAAAATGGCCATCGGGTGGCAGTGGTGCAAAAATCAACCAGGATCATGCAGCAAAAGTAGTAGAAAGGGCGTACAGTGAAGGAGGGGCGTATGTGGATAGTGGATTGGAACATTAGCAACTAGCAACGATGGAGAAAAGGAAATAACTAACTAAAAATGATTTATTTTTCGGTATAAAAGCGTCCTCGAAACAAAACAACAAAGGAGATGGTGTTTGTGTGGAAGAGAAAATGACGCTTCGGTCACTAATCGAAAGCGGCACCCGTCAAACGAACGTCGGCCTGCACAAACATGGCGTGCTACACGCGGCCCGCATAGCTCACGCCGAGTTTCGAGTTCATCTGATGAAGATGAACTTGCTCCACGTCAGCGATCATCGCTTGGCAAAGAATTCTGTGCCTCCCGATGCCCCACGTCGCCCACAAATCGTCTCCCCGGCGACTTACAGCGATGACGGCAAAGAGGCTGCATTGCTTCGCATGGCCGACGCCGGGCACACGTCAGCGATTCGTTGGAATCGTCTCGTAAAGACGACGGCGAAAACGATGAATTGGAGAGCGATTTGGATCCCGATGTCGGACGAATACTATGAAGTTGCCAGTAACACTAATCATTTATGTACGGTTGATGCGTCTCGTAGATGTGGATGAAAATATGCGCCGTAAATGCGCTGACTTGTATGTCGCCATAGGTTTTCAAAAAACAAACAAACAAAAAAAAAACAGGACACATTTGGTCCGCTCAGCTCTGCTAAAACCACTCGTGTTAAATTCATATTCCATTTCATTTCAAATTGGATGCTGAACAACGTGGAATGAATGGTGTAAATAGCAGTGTGCGAGCATGTATGTGTGTGTGTGAGAGATGTTGAAATGTAAGTGGAAAGCAACAATAAAAAAAATAAAAGTGTGGTAATTGTACATACTTCTATAAATTACAGATTGTCCAACCAGAAGCCAAAAGATGACGACTCCTCGCTTTGGTGGTGGAAAGAAAGGTAAATAAAATGATTGTACCTCACTCTGCAGCAAGATATATTTGCAACTTTTTATGTTTCTATAATTTATAGGTCGTGCATCTGGACGTGGTGGGATGAATTGATGTGGTGACAAACTGGATGGAAGCCAAAAACCATCTTCTCCACAGCTGCACTTTTGTTCATAGTTCAATAGTTTTGTTGTGTGCAATTAAATTATTTTGCGACAAAAACATTATTTGTAATGTTCTTTTGTAGGAGGAACACATTATTGAGGTATTTGAGCTGCCACAAAAGCAGAAAATAGTGTAAAACTTGAAATGATGCTTGAAATGCATGCTTTTACAAAAAGCTCATTTTCTCTGGATTTCTGCAGAAAATCGGCATTTTCCATCAAACTTAGCAGTTTTCTAATGCTGATTGCCAACGAACGGAGAAAGCTAGAAACAAACTTTTTTTTCTGCTGAAAGAAGAGAGTCTCACCTTTCCTTTGACAGGTTGCATGTATATATAGCCATAGAACAGAAAATTCTGTGGGCCTTGCAAATCAGTCAAAATTCAGTAAAATGTGAGGGATTGAGGGGGGTTGCTCCAGTGAAAAGGGTGGTATTCAATGAGTTAAGTTTCTGATGCATCCTTGATCCGATTCGCTTTGTCCTCACAGGGGTCACGGGGCATGCTGGAGCCGACCCCAGTCGTCTTCGGGCAGTGGGCGAGGTATACCCCGAGCTAATCGCAGGGCACACATACACAAACAGCCATCCGAGCTCACACCGAGGGACAATTTTGAGTATTCAATCAGCCTGTCATGCACGTTTTTCGGAATGTGGGAGGAAACCCGAGTACCCAGAAAAAAACAATGGGGAGAACATGCAAACCCCACACAGGTCGGCCGGAGCCCAGAATCGAATCCTGGACCGCTGCACTGTGATGCGGACGTGCTAACCAGTCAACCGCAGTGCCGCCCTTAACTTTCTAATTCAAAATAAAAATTTAAAAAACTATGAATAATAACAAAGCCTCCCAGCCGACCCCTCTGTGTAGCAGAGGTCGTTTTTCAAAATTCGAGCCTTTGCAATTTCAAAATTGCCTTCTATACAACAGTGCAATGTCGATTCGAATTTGATTAATTCCCCTGTTCACCATTCGTTCGGACTGTATTCACAAGTCAACCATTCAAAAACTCCACAGAGCGCAGAATGGAACCCGTGACATTTCGACGGCGGGGCAGACGTGCTAACCACGTTGCCGACAAAGTATTTCAATTTGTTCCGCCTGATGTTGATTCCCTTCCGAGCACGTCGCGCACTTGCCGACTCACAAGTTCAGCGCACGTGTTTTGTGTGTCTTTTTGTCTGTGTCGATATGTAATGTGGTCACTCATCTCACCCCGGTCGCCCGGCAGGAACAGTTGGGGTCCGCCTCTGATTAATGGCCTAATTGATTACGTGGCTCGGAGATTGATTGTTTGGGTCTGGCCATAACAGATTCATTAGAGCGGCAATAGATCAGTGTGATCGGGCTGCAGCTGTTCCGCCTGGCTTGGGGAGCTTGGTAATGGCCATCATCTGTCTGTGGATCACACTGTGGCCGCGTACACGCGTGTCTGAGGTAGGGTGTGTTTTTGCACAAACACACTCAGACACACTCAGAGTGACAGAGAGGTAAGCAACGGAGACTATATTTGGATTAAAGGCCCTGTTGATCTATTCCTGTTTTCAGAATCCCCTTTCAATATTCATCTCACATTCCGCCTCTCTTTCTTCTCCCGAGTGTTGGCCTCAAAAGCAAACGCGCTTTTTACACTTGCTCGCCACTTTTTGTTGAAACCCCCCTCACCCCAATGTACCTTTCCTGCCCCCTCCGTTCCTTTACCGCTGTCTTGAAATCGGTTTTTCCTTCCAATTATTTTTGTTGTTTTTCCACAGTGGGGAAAAAAAAATGCTGATTGCTTATAGGAATAGTTTATAAACTGTATATTACAATGTTATAACTACAAAACTACAATCCCAAATCAGTTTTATATCATATCAGAGAAAATACACATTTCACAGTACCACAAGATATACAAATCAGAGCTCAAGGTGGTTATGAATGAATTAACAAATGGGTGTCAACCACGACACTCCATTAGCGTGCATATGACAAGTAAGGGCGTTTCTGCATGAAGCCCGGCCCAGGCAGTTCAACACCTTGATGCAAATAGCCAACATTTCCTTGACTGACTACAATAATATAAACGCCATATGCTGAGCTCGGCAATCAATGCCCTCATATCCTCTTTTTTTCCTGTTTTACTTGAACTCTGCATGGACTATTTCCCCTTCCTCAGCACCTCATTATCTCGTGTTCCACTCTTCCTTGAGGTTTCTTTTCTTCCGATACGGCGTCACACTTGCTCTGACATGCAGCCTCATCATTCACTGGTGCGTCTGCCTGCCTTTCTCTGTTGCGACAAATGAGCATCTGCCGACCATCTAACCTATTACGCGGTGCACACGAGAGGATGCAGCGGCGCACAGAAACGGGGATGGCGAATTTGCATGCATAATCATATTTCATTTCCATGCCGAATACTCTGAGAGTGTTTCTGAAAGCGCTGGCTATACAAGCAGAACACGGTGATACAAAGGAGGGGGACGAACATTGTAATCCTGTCCGCCTGCTTATTTTGGATGAATCTTACCATGACCTCCATTCAGCGCAGAAACATGAAAAATATTGGAATACATTTGTTTCCTCTTTTTTTTCCAATTGGAATCAACATGGAAGTGTTGACCCACCTCCGAATTCTTCTTTACAATTTAGTTTGAGGAATTCTTTATCAAATCTGAACATTTCGTCAACATGTCATATTCACCCACCCAATAGTAAATATTACACAGAGAGAGAGAGAGAGAGAGTTTTATCCCTGACAGATGAGAATGAAACGTTTTAAAATATAATTTTAAATACATTAACATGATCATATTTGTACCAGAGAATACGAGACACCTTGTGGTGTGTGTGTTTTACATATGTGACTTTAAAAGGTGCGATCTGGTGCTGTGCCGAGTCCAATATGATTCGAGGATGGTACATTTCAAAGCGGAACGAATCGATTTGAATCAATTCAATTCGATTCGATTAGGTACGGCTCAGTTTGAGAGGGTATGATGCGAGGAGCAGACAATCATTTATTATATCACAATTTTAAAAAATCGTTTTTGTCAACACTTAATCATGAACAAGTCATGCTAGCAATGTAGCTGCCTTGGAATGCCGCCGTGCATGCATGTTAGCTAGCCGGGGCCGATTCTTTGGGAAAAAACGCGAGGGTGGCGAGGGAGGGTGAAGTGAATCTGCTTTCAAATCTTGCTAGCAGCTTCAAAACGAGATACCGCTGCTTTAATGAGCGCTATAAACCGTGTACGTTTCTTCAACCTAGCGAGGATTTCCAAGAAAGACAAGAAGACACATTTCTTGAAAAAAAGCCGCAATGTAGCTGTGTATGTGCTGTCTCCAGCTGCTACCCCAAACATTCATTTGCATACACACATATACAGCACAACGACACAGTTTCAGGTTGCAGGGGTGGCTGGCGAGGGCACCGGCGCGGCCGTCAGCATCATTAAAACATCGAGCGACTTATCGGTGCACTTGACACCTCATCCACCATCCCTGAGTAGCTTTCATGTGTGCTCACGCATTCCATCTCCTTTAAGCGGCGCCAGATAATATCCGCACGTAAAAGCACGCATGTGCCCGTAAATAAGTCAGCGTCGACGGCAACATCAGGTTTGTTTTTTTGTTCTGGCTGGCATCCCTCACAATAACGGCACATTATTCCGCCCGGCAACGCCCCCTTCGGCAATTCCTCGCACTCTCCCGGCTGATTCAACATAGGACATTGATCCATCTGCTTCATTTGCATATTGCCACGAGACACATTGACGCATACAAATAACGCCGAGATGCTCGTTTCCTCATGAGCGTGCCACTGCGGCGAAGCGAAAGTGGATTCAGACCTTCGCAGCTTATTTTGCTCTTTGGCCTGTGAGCCTCACAGCTTGTAGACGCAACACACTTGTAACAGGGAGCATCTGGCTTTTCTTGTTTAGTTGCTCGGTCTCCCGCTCTCTAATTACGGCCTTTTTGCTTCAAATGATGCTTGAGTGTTGGCCCGCGTGAGTGGGTGTGCACCTACGTGACTCTGTCAAAACAATACACTTGGAGATCAGTCCTGTGATGGGAAACACGTACGATGGACTAGGTAGAAGGAGGACGGAGGTTCACACAAAGCAGTCACACTGTGAGCATATTGCTTGTCGGACCAACATAGTGCATGACTCACGCTCCTGTCCATCACTCCATCTCATTGTCTGCGCGCCGGGGTTTTAATTATAGAAGCACGGCGAGAGACAAAGACGGCAAAATGAGGGCGCTCGGGATGCGGGGTGGTGGGTGGGGGGTGGGGGGCGTGAACGGAGGCCGATCCAGCTGCAGTTGTCAATCGAATCATTTCAGACGCAAACTCTTGTGGCAGTAATTAATCGATGTACGGAGTCATTAGCCGAGCAGAGCTGTGCGGGCGTAAGTGTAAACCAAGCGTGGCTCTGGCAGAGTAAAGAAGGGCATCTCTAATAAAAAGTAGAAGATGGCCTTGTTCACGCAGAGATACTGCTAAATTGCCTCTTCAGAGCTGTGACGAAAAATAAAATCAGGGCAGAATCCGCAAAGAATGAACTGCGCTCGCTTATATCGCCTTTTAATTGCTCTTCATTTGCACCCGCAGTTTGCGCCGTCTCAACGTGCTTTTCGGCTACCTACTCAACCTGTCATTTTCATCCGACCCCCTTTCTGTTTTTGCATTTTTTCTTGAAACTACTTCTCTCATTACAAAGTTTTTGTTCTTTTATTAGACGTAATGTAACGCCGTACGGGGTAATAGAGCGCCTTCAAATAAAATGCATTAGGCGTTGATTGCGTCACTCAAACGGAGTGTGGCTATTAGCGCTTGGCGTTAGTGACTTCGACATTGCTTATCGATGAGGCTCATTGGCACAGACTTGGGCACGTATATGATTATTATCTCATTTGGATACGCGCAAATAGCCCCGGTGAACCCAGACGCATTCTCTTTGGTATCTCAGTTAGCGACGCATTTCACCATCTGCGTGCGCACGCTTTGTGGATTCGACGCGAGCGGTTTGCTCCATTTTTATATTTTATATTTTTGTGAATCAGGCACTCTGTTTGTTGTCCACCTTTGCCTGTTACACAAGTACAAGTAGAAGATTGCCACCGGGGTCTGTGTATCAGTGCTTTTGAAGTCCTCATCAGAATCACTCAGTCATCATGTAAATGTCGTGGAAATTATAAAACGCCGGAGTCATTTTATAAGCAGCTGAACAATGATAAGTGTCTTAAAGTTTTTGAGTGGACTGGATCCTATTTTCTGGTAGCAACGTCGCGGAGGGGGGCTAACTTTCCACCTTTTCAATTTTACTGTGGAGAATTATTGTGCCCCTCTGTTTGGGTCCAGGATTTGCAATCGTAGCTATTTAATAGGTTTAACATTTACGATTGTCGGCCCCAATCATTTTACGAGCAGAGTCTTGACGCGGCACACGCAACAGGATAGTTGATCAAAGACATCCGATCATCAGGCTTTTGCCATTTTAAACCGCAAAACAAAAATGTGCAACTTTTATGCGACGTCAATATGTGAGTCCTCCATTTGAGAGGTACTTCACATTCCACCTAATCCTGATACTGCAGACTGAGAAACATTCCAAACTTCCCGTCTCTTGCTAACTGGCTCTCAACTTTGACTGATCTTATTTGGTCTTTCTACATGTCTAGCTTACGTTTAGCTCATCTAACCTATGGAAATATTGCATTGTACATTATCCTCAGTCAATACATTTTTTGACGACTATCTCGCTAAAATAACAATTTGCCTTGCAATACCAGCACAAAATCAGGAGAGTCCAAAATGGAAAACGCTAATATCTTTATCATGTTGGTGAAAAATAAACACGTGGAACCGCTTGTGTTAGACGGTTACAATGGCTTTCGCGAGTAATTAATTAAAAGTCATTTGAGCGGAATTGAATGTCACTGTTCAGTGCTCACATGTGCTCTTATCAGGGTGTCGGGAGCTCTTAAAGCATCAAATGTGGGGCTTGTTTTGTCTTCGGTGGGTCACCCAACGATAAATTGGAGAAAACCGCAAGGCCGTCCAATCAGCAGCGGGAATCATGTCGCAACGATCGCTATCAGGCCATGTTGACTGAGGAGCTGATGTGCAGTATCATTTTTATTTTTTGTTGTTGTCTAAAGTAAATTGTCTTTTTGGTCACTGAAAATGCACTTGTATTTATTTTCTTTTTATATTTATTGTGTGATTGTTTTACTAAGGTCATTCTTCAGGCTTCTTTCTGAAGAGCTAACATGTCCTGAAGGTTAGACACGTTTTGCTGTCGGTTGCGGAGACTCCATCGTAGCGAACTTGCTATTTATAAAATTCTAGTGTATCTCAATGAATTAGAATATTGCGGAAAACATATTTCAGTGGTTCAATACAAAAAGTGAAACTGGCACTGAATGAAATATTTCATGATGATGATTCGGATTTGAATGATTACCTCTTACAGCGAACAGAAACCCAAAAGGCCCCCTTTGAAGAAATTTGAATTTGCCGTAAAAGAAACAACAATGACTTTTGATCAAGAAATTTGTGTCTTATATCATTTAGTGGAATTTAATTTTTGAAATTAACGACTGAAATGAGTAACACTCAATGGTTTCAAATGTATGGACATGCATTGAAATGCACTTTGCGGTTGGACCTTGACTCACAAATTTATTCCCTGACCAACCAATTATATTGTCCCCATTCAAATGCATTGGAATGCCATTTATTTGTTCCAGCCCCCTAAAAACATACGACAATATTTCTGGTTCCAGTAAGAAAATATTAGACAAAATTATTTGTAAGAGAAATAGCACTGTAATGTCCATCCATCCATTTTCCAAACCGCTTTATCCTCACAAGGGCCGCAGGGCGTGCTGGAGCCTATCCCAGCCATCTTCGGGCAGTAGGCGGGGACACCCTGAACCAGTTGCCAGCCATCGCAGGGCACACACAGACGAACAACCATCCGCGCTCACACTCACACCGAGGGACAATTTCGAGTGTTCAATCAGCCTGCCATGCATGTTTTTGGAATGTGGGAGGAAACCGGAGTACCCGGAAAAAACCCACACAGGCACGGGGAGAACATGCAAACTCCACACAGGGAGGCCGGAACTGGAATTGAACCCAGTACCTCTGCACTGTGAGGTCGACGCGCTAACCACTGGACCACCGTGCCATGCACTGTATTGTATAAAAAAAAATTATAATAATTTTTTTAAATTAAATCATGATGTTTAACCCTTTCGGGGAGAGCGGTTACTACAGTGGACAGCTTATCATGTTATCAGGTTAAATGGTGCATGAAAGGGTTAATTTTCGGAGGGGGGGGGGTCTTCCCCCCCTTTTTATGGGCGGGGGGCTTTATAAAGTTTTGTTGTGACAAGCTGAAAGTCACAACAACTGCCGTGTTTCAATGTTTTTTTTTTTTTGTTTCAATGTGGTTTTCAATGGTCTCACTGGTGCAACAGGACCGTAATGCATGTATGACATACAGCATGTGCACGCGTTCCTGAAATGCACACGTCGTGACAACGATCACAGGCCATAACAATCATGCGCTGTTCAGGGACAGTAAAACACCTCCAATTAGATGCGCCGCAGAACAACCGAGATGGGACCCGGAGCGCGCACGCGCACACGCACACGCACACACAACTGTGCACACAGACACAAAAAGAGCAGCGGCAGGCTCTCATTTAGGATTCAGTGATGTGGAACGGAAACATCTGGTCGAGGAGGGGATTAAGGACAGAAACAAATGGCACACTGGCACAAAAAACATAACAAATAGTGTCAGCGCCCGCACACCGTAACACACACGCACGCACATACATACACAGGCATACCATGTTAAACAATTATCAAGTGCTTAAGGATTTATTATTATTTTTTGAATATCCAAAGAAACCTGGATTAGCAACTATTGTTCAGTATCACATTCGGTAATAGATTGTTCAAAATTCTAATTTGGTTGACCATATAATAACCTCACAGCTCCTCGGAGCCGCTCTTAAAGACAATCTTGAGTGTGAGCGCTGTTATATTGACTGTTTCAATGTATGCTGCGCCATGTGCTTCTGTTCATGTGTTAGCATTAGCATTAGGCTAGCAGACTGAGCTATGTGTTTGTTTTAAAGACACAACGCGCAATGTTCCTAGTTTGATGTGTAGTAGGAAAGCAAACTTAACTAGGATCGGCATTAAGCTGCTTGATACCTTTTTTTGAAAAAGAAGAAGAAGATTCATACACAATTAAGGGGGTCATACTAGAGGTCAGACACCAGCCGAGCATGACCGAACAAGACACGTCGTCACTTGTGGGCATGGAAGGAGAACACAAGAGGAAGAATAGAAACAGATTGTGGGATCCCTTCATCTTATCTGGGATGCGTTTGTCATTCAGGAGCATTGCTCGAGAGACAACCAAAAAAAAAAAATTTTAAAGAAGGGGGGGGGGGCTGCCTCACAGGCATATCTGTTCTCTATTCAGAATAATCCAAATCCTTACAGTGTAGCGGAATGGCTTGGAAGAGAAATAATTTGACATCCAGACACTCGTATGCCACAGTATACAGTACTGTCTGAGGCTAACTTTCTTGTCAGATTTTTTTTTCCCACAGCAACATGACATAATATAGCAAGCAAAAGTAGGACAGATTCCATCTTTGGAAATGACTTTTAAACTTGCGAGAGTCAGGCCGCAGATTTGCAAAATTGCGCTTGCCGTTCTTGAGCTTGATTTTTTTTTTTTTGTAACTTGGCTTCACACAAGGTTCTTCATCTTGATTTGGAACCAACGGTTTGCACCATGTAGGAGGTTGTAAGTAAACTGCAAAAACAATAAACTGAGATATTATGGAGGAGGACTATATTTGAAATTCATCGTGGCAGCATCGAAAGACTTTGTCCAAATACTTTTGCTCATACACTATACGACGTATCAAACAGAAGACAACAGAATCAGGTGGATCCCATAAACTCAAGTCTCTGGTGATTAGAAAATTGAATAATTTGCATGTGTCTGCAGTAAAGGAAGGATGTAGCTTTGTGGAAATGTGACAAAAAAAAAAAGCTTCAAAAGTCAGACATCTTGAATGCATCAGCACAGAGCCTCACTTTCTCCAAATTACCATTTTGCATTGTTGCCAACATGAAGAAAATTAGATAACGGACCACCAACCGCTTGTGCCCAAGAAAGGGGAAGTAAAAATGAACAACTGATGATCACGTGGTTGCACAAGTGTGCACACCCTCTTGCAAATGCGGATGTGGCTGTGTTCAGAAGTAACAAACCACATCGGCACGCAACTGCCATCATTCAAAGTGCCACAGATGAACCCCAAGTCAACTTCAGCTGTTCTCTTCCTTTTTTTTTTCTTGATAGTCGCTGCATCCCGGCAGGACTGCATGAAGCAGCAAATCACTTGGCAGTGGGGCGTTTTACTTAGTGGGATTCATACACACTCGCTGGGTAGATTTTGAGCAGCCCAGGTTGAAAATCGGACTTGGGCGGGCAGAGGAACTGAAGCTGCTTTCCATTGGAGGACATGCATGAGGAGGAGTCATTTGAGCATTTTTCTTGCACTTCAGCAATACTTAACAAGCGTGACGTTCGCGCCTTTGCTCTAGAAAGATGGAGGCGGCCGATCAATTATTGAGACTAAAGCATTTGAAGTGCTATAATAATTGTATCAGCAAGTATCACCGGGCTCCGCCACGAGCTCGTCTCGTCTTTCTCTCAGCGGCCTTATCTCCGCCGTTTGATCCCCGCGTTGGTGTCTCAACAATGCGCCGACTTCCTTCACCTCGTCCACTTGGTACCAGAACCGCATTCTGCCTGACCTCTTTTTCCATGGCCGTCCATGTTTACTGGATTTTCCTCCTCTCCTCGTTTCTTTACTCTCCAAAACGCTCATCTCGTCTTTGATGGCGTCCAAGACACGGCGAGTGCCTCGGGTTTGGCGTCTTTGCCATGTTTGTGTCTTTCATGTGACCGTATGTCGCTCTCTCTCTCAGGGGATATTTTGCTCTGATGGTCTGCAGCAGAAATCTACAAAGACTTCCACTGTTCTGAAGTAAGTGGGGGTGGGGGTGGGGGGGGGGGGGGTGGATAAGGCGCCAACAAGAAGGCTACGCCGGCGCGCCTTTGATTGGCAGGCGGAGGTGTGTCGGTGTGCTTGTACATCAAAGAGAAATGAGAAGATGTATGTGTGAACTTTAATTAATTGGACTACAGAGCCTCATCTCTTATCGCTTACGGGAAAAATAAAAGCCCCTTCGGCATTTGGAAGTGGTTCTCTGTCATGTCATAAGCACACGCGCCATTATCCATCCATTTTCTTTCGTGCTTGAGCTGACGGTAGGTCGGCGCACCCTGGGCCAGACGAATTTTGTAAGAAGGCTAGCAGAACTTGTAGGAGAAGTTTACAACCAAAATTTGCATTTAATCCCTCCCCGAGGAGCAGCGAGTGGCGAGCATGTAGCCGCCGGGTTGCAAACTGAAGATTCCAGACGGAATAAAGGAGATCGGAAAAACATTTCTCGCTGTTATGATCCACTGTGCAGAGATGAAATATAAACACAGTTCTGTTTCCTGACAGCTCCGTGGGCATAAACTCCGGAGTCTAGCGGAGCGAGCCTGGAGACGTGAACACTTTCAAATCCACACGTTGGGGGCAAGGAAACGCGGTACCAGAAACTCGCATTCTTTCAATTTGGTACCGCTTCTGACCTCCCACTCAGTGACTATAATGCAGGTACAAATGCACGTGTGGAATATTGTCTATCGACATGCTGGGTGTAATACTCCTTTTGCCCAAAACCAGACTCCAACTCACCGTGGCCCTCAACGTGATAAGGGGTACACAAAATGGATGGATGTTTATTTTACTTACAGTATTATTTAAGCCAATAAGATAAGGGACAAACTGACCACGACTGTCATGACAGTTGCAACTTGGCAGACGTCTCACCTCTATAATGAACTCTCGCTTTCTCGGAAGTAAGCCCCAATGCCAACATCGGAGCCCCCTTGCCCCAAAATACAGTGATCCCTCGCTATTTCGAGGTTTGTCTATCACGGATTCGGTGCATGGCGGATTTTTTCAAACATATTCATTTAAAAAAAAAAAAAAAAAAAAATTATATATTTTCTTTCTTTCCATAGACATGGAGTACAGTACTGTATATGTTGCTCTATGTGACTCGCTGTTGTTTTGCAGCTTCTCCCGGACTGTTTGCGGACTTTTTGCAGACTTAAAAGAAAAAAAAAATGGTTTTAACCTGTATATGTTAATTGGTCGCTACTTCACGGATTTTTGGTTATCACGGGTGGTTTTGGTCCCCATTAACCGCGATAAACGAGGGATTACTGTAGTTAACATTTCCTATATTCATAGTTTAAATCCTGGATATACCCCAACTATGATCCCAAAAGACTTGAACATCGGCTCAAACTAATCTTACAATATTAGGCAAGGCAAGGCAGGTTTATTCATGTCGCGCATTTCGTACACAAGGTAACTCAATGTGCTTCACAGAGTGGCAGAACGACATTCACAGTCACTGCCAGCCTCAGTCTTCGTGGCACTGAATGACTTAAAGGAAACGTTTAAAAGCAAAATACAACATTTAAAGGCAGGCCAATTAAAAAAAAAAAATCAGAAGAATTTCGGACATCTTGAGAAGTTGACCATCATTGTACTCGATTTGTTCCCAGTACTGCTCTTTGCTGTACTTTAAGTGGACATATACAAAATGTCTACACACCCCTGTTCTAATGCCATTTTTGTGATTTAAACCAAAAAAAAGAGAGAGACGGGGAGAGAGAGAGAAATTATTTTCTAAAATGTTCCCGACCTCAAAGTGACCTATAAGCCGTACAACTCAATCGACAGCTTTTTTGGCCACAATTCCAAAAAGGTATGCTCGGAACTAACACAGCACTGCTCATCACCAAAAGAAAACTAAAGCTAGAGTAAATCATGTTGGTGGCAGCCTCAAGCTTTGGGTTTGACTTTCTTCAGCTGGAACTGGGGCCTTAGACAAAGGGGAGGGAATTATGAACAGTTCAAACCAGCAGTCGACATGTTCTGAAAATATTTGTTTTGCTCTCATTGTTATTGTATCACAAAAACCCTGCCTCCAAGGAACAGTGTGTCACTTTTTTATATCCGCTGTAACAATGGGTGAACAATTGATGTTTGTTTATTTATTTATTTTTTAGCGGTGAGTCAGAATAAAAATATATATATATAGTTCTAACAGGTTCCCGCTGTACAATGTGGCGCCTTGGTTGCTGAGGTTGTTAAGTTTATGGCCGTATATTGTCTTCTGCATTAAAGCGGCGCTGGGGCGGTTTATTTTAGCGCTTTACTCTCCGTGATTATAGTGTGACCTCTCACCCACGCCGCCGAGCCGCCATCAATTGCGCCTGTTCCATCTCGAGCGCGGGTGACAGCTAACGCTTTTTTATCTTCAGCCGTCTACCGGGCACTGGCAGGAAAAGCGGATGGGCGCATGGCGATAATGGATCTGTCAAGTGGGGAGGTCATGTGGCCGGCCGTACGCCGCCATCTAAAAGGCACTGCAGATTAGGCAAATGATTCGGACTGGCCATCACGAGGGAGCAAGATTGTGACAAGCAGACTCTCTCTCTCTCTCACCTGTAATGGTTTAGTTGTGCGCACAAAGAAAAAATATATATATTTTGAAGTCCTCAGCAGCGGTTCTGATTTGATATTCTCACTCTGTGCCAGTGACTCACTTCATTACTTCCTTTTTGTGTTTTGCCTCTGATAATTTTACTTTCCTTCTGTTCTTCTTTGCACAGCGCCAAGTTGGAATCAAAGTAAGAAAAGGGAGAATATGAAATAGGTGTCTAAATTATTCAGGCACATTTATGGAATTGTATTTTTTAGATAATGGATGGATGGATTTATGTTTTGTTTTGAGGTTTTTCTTAAATAAGGATGTTTGACAGACAGCACTGAAATGTGCCGTCGTCTGCGCCGGCTGTTTACCAGAAGAGAGAAGGTGGAGATAAAAAATAAAAAAAGGAAGCTCATTCATTTGTCATGTGTCAAGTGTGGCAGGTAATCACTTCATGGCACGAATCAGAATATGTTTTTTCTGCCTAGCAACTCATAATACATTCCTCTTTCTGCATTTTTTTCTTTGCAATGTGCACCACTGTTTCTCTGCCGTAGAAGAGCGTCAAAGTCGAAAGTAGAGGTGTGCGGGCGATGTCGTATATGCGACGGTATAGATTTGGACTCTGCGGACCAATGGCATATTAATGACATAAGTGTGAAAATGGCTTCAATCATGTCTGCGGCATTTATTTGAAAGCGATTCTTTACCTTCACCCATCCTGTATGCTTTCCCTGCCACTTGGCGTCAACTGGGAGTTAACACTAAGCGCTAAGCTAGCTTGAATGCTATTAGCAGAGACATCCTTGCATCCAATTTCATTTCTCATTACATTTCTGAAAGTAAAAACACTTTGCAACTTCCTTCCTGAACTCTCTCTCTCTCTCCCTCTCTCTCTCTCTCAATGTCAATAAAAACGGTAGCTTGTTTTATAACAATGGATATTTCTAAGAGGAAGGTTTACTGTAGGAAAACACGAGCTGATAAAAAGAGACAAACGCGCACATTCAGGAAAAAAAAAAAAGCAGGCATTTTACGACCTCAGTCTTATCAGTAAAGTCTAACTACGCTCCTCTTACCAATTCTTTGAAAGCACCTAAGGGAACACTCCACGCTGACAGCTATAACAAGGTGCCATTTGTGTGAGCGTGTGTGTGTGTGTGTGTGTGTGTGTGTGTGTGTGTCAGTGCGGATATGTGACAAAGGATGCCAAAGGATACAACTCCGTAAAGAAAATCTAATTAAAAGTCTATACAGCCACAAGGGACAGAGCACTACTAGCTGCCTCACTCCCTCTCTCCCTCTCTCTCTGCAGTGAACGTCTCAGCTGAAGGACTTGCAAGACGACGGTGTAGTCTATCATCTCACTCCCACAGAGATAAAGAGGGATGTTAGGGGAAACCAGCATGATAAAATGATTCCGGGAACGTCATGAAAAGTTGCCGATTCTGCGAGGCCCACTTTCAATCCCGTAAGTAATGCGGACCCCTCGCCTCAAAAGGGGTGCCATTTAGAGTTTAAACTTTTTTTTTTTTTTTTTTTTAAGAGACTCAAAACTTTCACCCTTTCATGCACGGCGGTTACTACAGTGGACAGCTTATCACGTTATCAGGTTACATGGTGCATGAAAGGGTTCAACTGACCGAAGCGTTTGTCTACAGATGTTGTGGCGACCAGTCCAAAAGAGGTATCCTGTAAGGGAATACCGCAGAAAACTTACACAAACACCAGGGCCGGAGGGGCACGGGGGACGTAAATGCAAGAAAGCTGGAGCTGAGATTTGAACCCCAAACCTTAGTGCTAACCACTGAACACTTCGAAAGTTTAAAAATGTTAAAGAACAAATTTGTTCTTCTTCCCTGATTTTTTAAATTTATTTTTTCTTACCTGAGATGCTCAAATAGACGGCGGGACTGGTCACGTTATCGCCCGTCATCTCGTTGATGGCCTCCACGTGGTAACGTCCCGCATCCGCCGTGGTAGTTGCCAGGACGACCAGCTGATTATCCAAGGCGATGGCACTGCGAGGGACAGGCGTAGAGAAGGTTATGAAACACAAAAATACGAGGATGGAGACAGCCTTCTCCAACAGTCTTGGTTCGTTTGTGTTTGTCCTCCTGCTTTTCCATCACCATTTTTCCCCACAAACCAGCGCTAATCAATACCACAGGCGAAAAATAATCACACCAGACTTTCTTTTTCGGCAGAATTTCTTCCAAGCTGGTTGCGGAGCACGTTGAGGGATGGCTGTATTTCACCTCGTTGAAGCACGTCACTCTGGGAAGTGGCAGTGTAGGTTGTTGGTTGTCGATGCTACTTGTGTTTTGTTTCATCTTGACAATGACTAGGAACCTCAATATTATAAACATGAGCTCTCGATAAGATCAATATTAGAAAAGGCAGAAAAAAGCGCATTAATGCATGACGACTGCCTTATTTAGTCTGTCTACTAGCCACTGTGTTCTGATACATACGACCCTTTGAGGCGCACGAAGGATTTCAGGCCACATGAATAACGCATAAAGTGAAATTAGATTTGCAATGTGCATCAAAGTGAATATATTGTGTCAATAAGACAATTTTCTGGGAAGAAAAGTGCATCTGTGCACTGTTGGCAAGGTGAAGGGACACCGTGCGTGCAACAAAAACTGTGTGGAGCAGGATTATATACTGTACAATATATTCGGCCTTTGCCATCGTGATCCAATAGCTAAGCGCCTGCAACGGAAGCACCGGAAACATATTAGCAAACAGTTAAAATGTAATTAAGCTATCAGTCAGCCGTTGCGTCCGTAAATGAAGGATTTGGTTGTTTCATCGGCAAGGAATTAAAGAATTTCAGAAGAGGGTGGGAAGAGTCTGTGACTATCCTCAGCACCTCGTGAAGGGCACTCGATAGACGCTCGAAAGCGTGTGTCGATCTCCGCAGATCTCCTGACGGCACTCCGCCGAACTGTAGCGTAGCCATTAGCGCCGCTGTTATTGCAGCTCCAATAGCAAGAAGCAGCAGTAGAAATGGCCACGCGATATGTCAAAAACACTCTCGAGTCTGTCTCTTTAGGAGGAGGAGGGAATGTTAAGGGGGAGCTATTCCTCTGAAAGCGCAGTCTCGGCTGCAACTGTCGAAATCTGTCCTTACAGTACTTTACAGTTCATGTTTTCACTGTTTAAAAAATCTAAAAACTATGATAGCCTCCATCACTGATTAAGCAGAAACAAGTTCATTGGAATTTTAAATACATAATAAAACTACAAATGCACAGAAGATGGGTCACAGGCAATCCACATTTTGACTGTATTACAACATGCTAGGCAGTACTGAGGTCAACTCGTAGAGAGGCAACGTGATTACGAGCAAGTAGAAGTAGTCCGCAACATTAATAATCGTTGCGCAGAGGAAATATAAATCTGTGAGTATTGTTGTGTGCTCTGTTTTGTATGTGTTGCTGCTCCGTGTTTAAATGAGCCGTTGTTTGAAGGGGTTAGCATTACCGTAGCATTGAGCTAGCAGACGTCTGTCGGATCAATTGAAGTGGTTTGTTTGAACATGTGATTTGTTTGATTTAAATTCATTTGTATTTATTTTGCCATTCATGGTAATTTATGATTGACAGGTTTCTGAAAGAATGTGCTGAGTTAAAATGTAATGTAGAAAACTGGTAGTAAGAATACTTAAGTCAACATTCACAGACACATTTGGCAGGACAAGATAACCTTTTGGTTTCTTTCTGTCCCGTGTGCGCGTGTCACTCCTCTTTTTTACTGTTCACTTTTAACAATTATCTATCGATCGATCGATCGATCTGTGTGAGGTGTTGCCTTCAGGGAGAGGCAACAGCAAAAGTTCGAAAACAGCAATTGTTTCACATGGCCTTCAATCCATCCATCCATCCATCTCTGCAGCATAGTGGACTTGGGTTTGAATCACGGGTATGCACAAAGGCATGCACAGATCCCCCCCACCTCCCACCCCCAATTACAAAAAAAATAACTCCACATGCATCAACAACAACAATTTTCACTTGGGGTGTACTCACTTTTGTTGCCCGCACTTGAGGCATTAAAGGTTGAATTTTGAGTCGTTTTGAGGGGACAGCAAATCAACACGTTTTGATGACACAGGCTTTCTACATTCGAGCAAAGTGTGACATCTTCAATGTGGTCTCACAAAGAGACATTATAAAATATTAACCAAAATGTGAGGGGCTTGTGCTGCAAAGGGAGGGGAGAAATTCCTTCTAGACCCCATGCGGCATATCTAAGTCACCTTTGTCTGTGTCTAGGGAGTTAATCTTTGCGAGTTCGAGGTAGAAAGGTGAACCATGTTCTCATCCTCCAAAAAAAAGGGGGAAAGAGGAGAGCAGCAATAAGCAGAGAGGATCTCATCCGTCGTATAACAAGAGCTTTTTGACATACACTCCAGACCAACACACACTCGCGTACAGAATGTCTCAGGTCTAATTTTATTCCGAGTGATTTCCCAGGAGGGGCGTAGACAAGAGCCAAAGATTCAACACGTTGCCTGATATTCTACTTGTGCACGGCATTCTGTTTAAAAATCTGGCATGCTCTCTGTCTACAAAAGTCAGAGCATGTACAGATCGCGTAAGATCACCGTAAGGGGACCGTAATGCAAATTTGAAGCCTCGAAGCCCATTAATTGCGCTGGCCGGCCCATTTCGTTTCAACTGTTTTATTCAGCAGATGCTGATTAATAGACAGCGACGGTGCCCTCTTCCTCTTGTCTGTCATTTGCTAGGATGGCGGTTTGAATGAATTTGGGCACACAAAGTTATTAACATTCAAAAACAGAAGGGCCACCAAGAACGTAGCGGGGCTAATTAAGATAGAACATTAACATCTTCACATTGGGCGACTTAAAAGAAGCCGTTCGGTTTCGGTGTATTTTCTTCCCCTCCTCATTTGCATATTTCCATTTAAATGTTCCATTTGCACGTGAAATTACCGACGATGACACGGGCTGATGTTTGCGGTGATTCGCCTTGCTCGTTTGTTTCAAACTGGGAGGTCTCAGGCTTGATTTCCCATTAAATGAACACATGGAGCGCTCTTATCGGAAGAAACCCGGCAGAAAATAAATGAAATGTGCCAATGTGTGTCTGCTCCAGCAGCAGAGATTAGAGCACCTCCATTTATTGGATTTTTTTCTTTTTCCCCCCCTAAAAAAAAAGAATAATAGAATTCCTCCCGCGGGAAGGTGGTCATACAGTTTCTCAGAACAACAACATGTATACAGTGGAACTTTGATTTCATGGACTAATTGGGGCGAGGGCTCTATCAGTTGGAACCGATTGGTCGTCGCATTGAAATACTTTTTCATGGTCTCAAAACGCCAAGTACAATACAAAGGATTGTTTTGTACTTTTTTCATAGCCTAACGATGCCCAGTATTACGGGTGTGCCACGAATATGCCATACAGTGAGGGAGAAGCGCGACATGCACATTTCATGGGGAAACAACAGAATTCAAAATGATCTCTCTCAAAGATTTGACTGCATCATGTTGTCAGAAGCAATTAACAATGAAATGAAAGCAAAGCCCATCAGGAAACAAACTCCTGTGAAATGGAAATATAATCTCTGTAAATCACGATTCATGCTCCTGGATTAATATACTGTGAATGGTCTACGCGAACTGTAAAGTCTGTTCTTTGAGAGGCTAACATTACTTCATGAAGAGATCCAATCAGAAAAAATGCATTGATGCGTTGTCAGCCAAAAAAAAAAAAAACAGATGTCAGTGGCAACGTAAGATGGCTGTCCTCTGGCTTGAACTGCGAGGGGCCTATTGATAGTCCATGAGTGGCCCCCACAAAAGATGTCACGCGATAAATGTGGTCCCTTGTCGCATCTAATATGTAAAAAGGAGCGATGCGGAAGGAGGTAGAAATATTTTGGGGGAAATGAGGCAAGCCTTTTCGATATCTTCATATCATGGAGACGTCGAATGAAGATGACATCACCTCATTGCCACGCGTAATAAATGAACCGTCCGTGTAGCTGAATTACTACTAAAAGAACGGCAGATTTACAGACAAGTGTGATTTTCCCTCGCAAGCACTCCTCTTTGCGCAAATGGAGCGCATATCGGGCTTTCGATGGCGTATAGGTCGAACACATGTCCGTTCAGACTGAGGTCACAGTGCAAAAAAAAAAAAGGTAAAGTATCAGATCTAGGACCACATATAAAAGTGACCCAAGTTGGATTTGACAAAAAATCTGAATTGAGTAGTTCAGTTACAGGTCACATTTTCATGTCGTCTGAACGCAGCCGAACCAAACCTTCTTTGGTCAGATGGTGGCTTATTTAGCAGTCATAGTCAAGAAACAAGAACAAAATAGTTAACGTGTCTCGATTCCATACTCTGGAATGGAATAATTGAATTCACATGATTTCTAATAAGAAATGTTACTTTGGTTTAATTTGATGTTGATGCGACTTTCCAGAACAGATTTGTCACGGAAACTGAGCTTGTATGTTTTCGGGTGGAAGCAAGAGATTAACGGCATTTTGGATGTAATTGAACGATCAATTAAACTTGTAGGGTACCACTGTGTGTATGACCCAATAACGCGATTGACCAACAGTGCACTTGATGATCATGAATCACATGATGCCTGTCAACGGTTCATATTGGATGACTGCGACACTGCCGGTAAATAGACGCCCATATTTACCTTCAGTACCGCATTCATAAAATATGAACCGTTAACAAGCAATCAAAGCCACTGTCAAACACACCTAAGCAAACACTCGCTCCAAACGGCAGCGAGGAGCACACTGAATGCTGTCAGCGCTCAGCGGGAAGTTGTGTGTTTACGTTACATCGGACCGATGTGTGGGTGCTTGTCTGCTGCTCGCTTTTTGGAGGAGAAGCTGCCAAAAGAAAAAAAAAAAAAACTTCCCTCAGCCGTGACTGCCGTCAGCCTACCTGCAGTCCACACAAGCGTACTTTAAATAGGCGGCACGCTGCACGGCTTGCCTTGGGCTCTGCTGGCAGTCGCGTGGATACACCAACCTTACACATTGTGCATCTGCACTTCGAAACGAATAAAGGAAAAAGTCCAAAGCGGTAAAGGAAATGAGTTTCTTGGGGAAAAGACAAATGTGGCTTTGGCTTGAAAACCTTATAGATAATTAACAGTGAAATTGGAAAGGATGACTGCAAGCTACGCAGGCAGCAACAATGTGGGAAGGGCTGCTACTTTTGGTGGACTGCAATACATCAATTTAACCCACATAAATACCCCCCCCCCCCCCACACACACACACTCACATACACAGTTGTATTCAACAAGTGAGCTTGTTTCTGACACGTTTGCTCTGTCAATTTTATTCAGCCCGGGTATGAATATGATTGCAATTACAATGACAGTACTTGGATGTATGTAGTTAATTAATCATCTGATTAATTTTTAAAAATATATATATCATGAATAACATAACTTTCTCAAGTGCGGTGAAACACTGGACACCTTTTTTGGCCTCGCTGGGTGCCAACTACGATCATACATACAATAACAAAAGGCCCTTCTTAAATATCATCCCTCTGCATTTTAATGTTTTAAAATCTAAACTAAAACAGGATTCAACCGTGTCGCTACGCCAACAACAACAAATGGAACACAGCCAGTCACTCTGCGATGACTGCTTGTGTCATTTTCCATGCATGGCTTTAATGGCGCTATTGTTAACAGCCTGAGGTTGGAGATTTGGTTTTGTTGTTGTTGTTTTTTTAGAGCATATTTGCAGAGCGCTCCTTAATCCTCTTGCTCTGCCGCAAACAATTATCACTGAAGAACATTTGTTGGAAATTCTTAATCACATAAAAAATAACTAAATAAAAATGTCAGCGAGGACGCTTCAAGTTGTTGCATCAGATATCAGATATTCATTTAAAAAAAATCGAAACATGCTTCTTTTTATGAAAAATTATTGAGATAATGGCCATTTCAATTTTACTTTCTGGCCAAGATAAGAAGCGTCCCAAAAAATAGGACGTCCTTTTGAAGTTTGATAAAATCGCCAATTCTCGCTCAAATTACATTCAATTTTAAAGAGATGGGTAAAAAAGTTAAATGTTAGTTAGGTTTTTTTTTCCCTCGGGGTGAAGAATGACAACTGAAAAGAAAATTTGGACAGTTCACAAAAAAAAAAAGTGTGTAAAAGAAAATGCTTTGTGTAATTGGTTCTAAAAATCTATAAACGTTTTGAATATCACTAAATGAAGCTCTTGTTTTTCAACATTCAATGTACTGTATAACTTCCATCTTGTTTGCATTGGAAATGGAGTTACTCGGATATTCATATTTCAAATGATGTCAACTTTTTTCCCACACCCTCTATATCAACCTTAATGTTGCATTACAGTACAAGAAAAAAATATTTATATCTAGTGAGCATGTCTTATACCAAAACGGCAACACATGACTCCAGCTGTCAGTCACCAGCACGCCCACTGCTCCTTGTTCAAAATTAATCCCTTCCAACACTTAAGACAACAAAATTTCCACAGCTTTCCTATCTCAGACTCAACCAAAGGGCAACCCCCCCCCCCCCCCCCCAACAAACGCGCATCTCAATAATTAGCCTCCTGGAGCTCAACCAAATGAGAAGAAATAATAAAGAAGCAGGCTGCCAACCCATTAAAAATGTGCATCAACTATTGAAGAAGGTGCGGAGGCTGCCTGCTTGGATCCGAGCCTTTTTACAATGATAACAGGGAAGCATGCATGCTCATTGAACTGGCTAATTGGGGAATACGGAGCGACGCAATCAGGTGCTGAAGCGCAAGACTTATTGTTATTCACTGTCTTCCCATTTCCACTGGAGGTTCGTTTGTAGACGAAACAGGACGCCAGACCTGCTTCCAGACGAAAACTTGGAATCACGAAATGAGATGATGTTTCAATCAAAACAAATTTTCCCATTCAAATCGTTTTTTTGGTGACACCCCTACTCTGTCAAGTTGTTTAGTTTTAAAAAGAAATCCCAACATCAAATTGGATGGGGTTTTTTGAATGCAAGTTTGACATAATATTAATCCAAAAATAATTTTGTGTTTATTTTAGGGGGTTTTTTTTTCAGTGTGTCCGTGATACTATTTTGTATTCGAAGCACACACTATCTTAAAAAAGAAATAAAAGGAGGCATTTCAATCAATTTGACTCCCACACCATTTCAATATATCCAACTCCTCTGTTTATGTCTTAGTTCTGCTTCATAAATCTTGATTTTTTTTTTCTTCCCCCCCATCCGAAGAAATATAGGCAATATATGTGACTGCAAATTAGAGCAGTAAATGGGAGGGAGAAGAAGTGGAAAAAAAGAAATTATGGTAAAGGTTACTACGGTAATGAACCCTGATGTGTTTGTGGGATATTTTAACAGCCCCCTTCACTGAGTCAGAAAACATTTTACTGCCTTTCAACCCCCCCACACCCACCGCCACACCACCACAGACTCTGCAGCTTTGTGACTTGTAATTAATGCACTGCCTACATCACCGCCTTTCTTCCTCAATCACCTTTAGAGCTCCTTCAAACCGCCAAGCGGCCTCAGAGAGAGTGACCTCGACACCGTGGCTCGGCGAGATAACGCTGACAATAAAAAGCACACAGGTACAACCTCCCGACGCGCATACACATGCATTGTGTTGTTCAACGGCAAGTGCAAGGTCTTTTTTTTTCCAGGAGTGTGAAAATGTTTTGTTTTGTTTTTTTCTTGGAGAGGTAATCCATAAAAAAACAGCACAAATATTAAATGACAGATTTACAACCGGAAATGTTTTCTTTTCCATTCACAGTCGCAATTTGATTTTTAAGTGGACCTCGTACCTGGTAGTTACGAGCTGCGACTCAACTTTTGACGTGACGAAAAAAGCGCATGCGTCGTTTGAAACACACCACCAACCTTTGAGCAAGAGACCCGGAAATGCCACTCATCGATCATCAAATTCAACACTTGAGAAGTCAAAGGCGACTAGACAGTTTATGAATGCCTTTGTGAATTGATTGCTTGCCTTTACGCCATCACAGCGGCAGACGAGGGGAGTTCGGCTGCTTGTTTGTATGACAGGTGGAATGATTTAACATTAGATAAGAGGTGCGGAAAAAAGAATGGATGGATGGTTGGAAGAAAACCCTGCCAGGAGCGAGTTCTCAGGGGAAAAAAATACGATTCCATACCCATTTTTACATGCTTTTAAAATATTTCCCCTTCCTTACGTCTGCTTAATGTGAGCACCATTAATGACCATGAGCACTTATCACTCACAAAATGCACCCACATTCATTTAGGGAATCGGACCTCTATTTATGGATCCTCGTGCGTAACCACTCAACAAGGAATTTTGATGCATATGGTATGATCGGCACATCGTTGACAAAAGAAAATGTATCACTAAATAGTTCCAAGACACAAATGCCTCTAAATGAAGGATGCCAAGTGGTGAAAAGGTGAAAGGAAGGCAGGTAGTGAGGTCACTGCCCCCCCAGCCCGGTGACTGACACGTGATGCGCCTCGAAACAAGACTTCAGATTTGAAGCCCCGTGTCAATTTGCCCATCGCCACCGATTTCCCTGACTGCCCTTATTTTCTGCCCCTGGTGTGTGTCAAAGGTCATTCACATAAAGCCACACGGAAAAAGAATTGTATGAGGGTAGTATGTTAAACCTACCCTGATTTTTTAAAAAAAACACCCTGTGCTAAGTAACAAGTCAGCTCTATTGCTTGTGTTTGTGTGTACGTGCATTCAGGCGCACCACCATTGGAGGCAGACGCCTGTCGAGCCGAACGGCCTTTATCCTAATTAGCACTAATTACGTGTGCTGCCGATTAACTGCACAACTAGCGGTGAACTCCCCGGTTATCTTTCTGTCAGATGCACACTTATTCGAAGGCTGGATTTAGTCTGCATAGTTAAAAAATGAGAATGTTCTTTTTTCCCGTGAGTGACACAATCGAGACGTGTCACAGAAGCGAAAAGAGAATTTCAAGACCTTCAGATTGAATTCAGGATTGTTTCTAATGTGGGTAAAAATCACAAACCTGCCAATGAAGGAAGGGTTAAAAGTGATTAGTCATTACAACTGACGTTTGAGTTGACAGAAATCAGAATTCAGAGTTGATCGAAAAAAAACAAAAATTCTAACAGTTGGTTTAATTGCGCAACTTTTTTTGTTGTTTAAACAATTCAGGAGTGCAGTGTACACTCCTGCACTTGTGTTAACGCACAATTCACTGACAGTGAAACTGCTGAAAGAGGTCTTTATCTAACATTGTTTGGAGGTGAAACACGTCCTCGAGCAATTTGAGTACCTTGATTTTAAAAAAATACTTGAGTTATTTTTTTTTTAATGCCTCTGTTTATTTACGCCAGTGGCCGGCATTAGCGGCTAGCCGCTAGTCGCTAATGCGGGGTACCGGCCGACAAAATTTGCCAGACTACTTTTCAAAGGCAGTTGAATGAATGAATCTGCTTAGAGACGCGAGGAGCCAGGCCACGGCAGCCCGTTGCTTTGCCGAGGTACGTTCCAAGTGTCCCTGATCAATTGTATTTATTTTGCTGATTTCCACGACACAGCCTTCCTCGGAAACTGCTGAAGCAAACCTAAATATGTGGGCTGAAGTATCTCCGTGGCTCAGATCGACTGTTGTTATCAAATTGTGGCTCTTATGTGACTGTAAGAAAAAAAAAAACAGAGAAGTCATTTAGGTCACCTCTGTGTTTTTGCAGCTTTTACAGCTTCACTAAGTGAGTCTGTCAGTGCACTCCGCCCGTGTAGGGATGGCTATTGAATCCCCGTAACAAATGAGCCCTTGGGGCTAAATTACCAAATTAGATTAAGAAAATTAAGAAAATAGGTCTTTTAATCCTACCAATCCTTTTCTAATTTTCATTAAGAGTCAGACATTCATCTCCGAGGCCTAATCGTTATTCCCTCACCTGCCCGAGAGTCTGCTTCATCTCAGGATGTCGCGAAACGCTTTGGCTTGTTGGTGGGTACTATTGAATCTCCTCCTCGGCGAAAAAAAAAAAAAACCTCATCGGACTGCGTCTCTGCCAGATCTCAAGGAAGATGAGGCTGAGCATATGGATGATCTGAGGCAAACATGTCAGCCCGTCAAACTATCAGAACCAGCAGAAAGAAGCTGACGCTGCACTCAAGGAGTGGGGGAGGACAGTAAATCAATGGGAGTCCGGGAGAATTCACACAGTGACACTTTGACAGCATCTGTTTCACCTGAGGGACACTTTAACAGCCTCTCTGGGCGCACGGACGGCCTTGCATTAAAGCACAAACTGTACATTCAGATCCATACAGTGCGTACTTTGGAAGGAGAGCGAAGGCCCATGAACACGTCACTCACTCGGGGACTTGAGTGCATTTCTTCGAGCAGGTTTAAGAAATAGCTCAAATCGTTCATTTACTCAGCTGCAGGCAGCACGAGACGTCTTTAGAGGCAAGGTGCGGCGGTTCAGTTTCCCGCTGAACCTTTTAATTGTATTTGGGAACTGTTATGCCGCCGGAAATACACGTTGGTCAAACCCCCGGATTTTGTCAACGCAAAATATGTGAGCTGGCTGCCAGGGTGGACATTTTTGGCTCATGTTCGCATATGATGAGCACAGTTAGCAAATAGCAACAGGATTCAGATATAACAACTATATTTTGAGTTTCTGTCAATTGATATTTCCCTTCATGACAGAGTGGACATGGTTAGCTAGACGACGTTCAACGACGAAAATGATGAAACATGAGTGTAAATATTATGCAATAATATTTCATATTTTGAAATGCTGGTAGTAATGGGCGGCACAGTGGTCGACTGGTTAGCACATCCGCCTCACAGTGCAGATATGCTGTGTTCGATTCCGGCTCCGGCCTCCCTGTGTGGAGTTTGCATGTTCACCCTGTGCCTGCGTGGGTTTTCTTTGGGTACTCAGGTGTCCTCACACATTCTAAAAACATACATGGCAGGCTGATTGAACACTCTACATTCTCCCTCGGTGTGAGTGTGAGCACGGGTGGTTGTTCGCTTATGTGTGCCCTACGATTGGCTGGCAACCGTTCAGGGTGTCCCCCGC